>NC_069660.1:258596362-259846362 GCF_027244095.1 Hemicordylus capensis
AGGAAGAGCAGATTTTCCTTCCCACAGAATCAAGTTTCCAGCCTTCCTTATCACTTGGAGCAGAGTATTTTGGGGCCAGATTTGCCACCCATAGCATAGTCCATGACAAGAGAATCTGGTGTGGGGTAATTGAAGAGAAAATTGCAGTCATCCTCCTGCACTCTAAGTAATTAACTAGTCTCCTGGAGGTTGGATAAAGAGGAGGGAGCTTCCCATGCTGATTTTGCAGAATTAATGAGTACTGGAAGCATGGGGATTGCAGCTGGTTGGGACAAGGAGGTGGCGGCTATGAAATCCTAGAACAGATCACTAACTGCATGGACCGGAGAGAGACTTTAGGTGGAGGCTGAGGACCTTAGCCATCTCGACCACCTGAATACGATAGGATTTGGTTACTTCCGCTGGTGAGTTTGAGGGATGATTTGGAACATAGTCATCCAGTGAAGGATCTGACAGGTTCTCTGTATAAGTTGATTCATTATCTGATTCTGAGGAGAAAATGTAGTCATCATCAGATGCAGGCCTTTTGAGCCTGTAGGTGGTGCAGGTATCCCGGCAGGGGGTACCTCTGTTACTGGGTCAGTAGGTTGCAGTGCAGCTAGCAGAACAGGTAACAGAGGCACAGGAGGCGGATCTAGTGGATGCTTGAAGGAAGTGTGTGTAGAAGGTCGGGGTACAGGATGTTGTGGTGTAACTGATGACTTGAATAGAGACAGTTTCCATAAGTGAAACTCTTGGTAATCATAGGGCAGAGATGATGAGGGCATGAAAGCAAGATCTTTAAATCTTCCCATTCTGCACACATAGCCTAGGTCCAAAACTCCAGGGGAGCTCCAATAATGAGGTGATTTCAAGTAAGGTGAGTACGTGGGTAATGATGAGTACAGCCTCGGCTTCCAGAGAGAGCCGAGGCAATGAACAGTGAAGCGTCACCTTTGCTGGAGATGTCAATGGGGTTTTTGGAATCTCCATGGCACCTGAACTAGTTGTACCTGGCCACATTGAGGCCATGGAGCGAGAAGCCCTTCAAAGGTGGACTCCAGTGTTGGTGTAGTTACCGGAAAGGCCAGGATGGAGTCAATGCCCCGGAAGATAAGGTATTCCCTGGACATTGATGGTGTCAACGGAAAGATTCCCCAGCAGATCGATGTCAAAAGGTTCACTGAAGGAACAAGAGGTTGGGTGATGGAGATCAGAAGAGTCATTGATGTCGATGATGGAAGTCCTGTAGATGTTGACAGCATCGAAGGCAGTATCACTGATCCCAATTCGAAGGCGTCAGTGGATAAGAAGGTGGCACTGTTGAAGCTTCTTTGACAATCTTAGGCAAAGAGGACAATGAACACTAAGGGACCCCTGGAAAGGGTCGATAGAAAAGGCGAGGTCAGTGATCGAGGTCAAGTTGAGAACGAGGAATAGCCCGACATTGTGCTAGACATAGGAGTTGAAAATTGTCCCAGTCTCAGAATAGGTGTCAGCAAGCCAGACTTTGATGGTGTTGAGTGTGTTAACATCAACAAACCAATTTTGCTGTGTTTGGAATGAGAGGGGGGTTCCTCTTATCAATGTTTCCATTACTTTAGGCATTTGTGGCCATCCTTTGACAAGTCACAAGGCTTTTAAAATCTAGCCTATGAGGTCAGGGAAGCAGATGTCGATGGAGCCAAAGTCGGCTTTGATACAGTCGATGTCAACATGGTCAGCAATTGTCGGAGAACACAGCATCAGCATCGATGGTCAAAGGGCCCGTTTGTAAAGGGCAGCTGGAAGATGTAATTCTCTACTTTCCCAGGTCTGTTTTGAAAAAGATAGGCAAATCTTGCATACACAGATGTTATAGTCTTCTGCAAGTCAGGACAAACATTGGCCATGCTTGAAGGAAGAAGGGCGGGCTCTGTGGCAAGTAGAACAACATTTAAAGTTGTCTTTTAAAAGAGTCCATTAGTAGCTAAGTCTCAGATCAGGGAAACCAACAAGAAATAAGGCAGAGAATGGTCTAAAAACTGTCTGAGATCAGATAAAAGAGTGAGCAAACTGTATTTTTCCTTTCAGATACTGAGCAAGAGGAGCAAACATCCAAATGGGAACCGACCACAACAGCAATCAGAAAGGAAATGAGCTGGGAAGTGCTCTGCTGCCACGGATACTGAGTGCACTCTGTTTACAAAGGGCAGAGTTTCCGAGCGCTTTGAGGAGCTTGAAAATTTTCTGTGGGGATGACTGGACAGGCGCAGAACCCACATTGTGAAGGATACCAAATCAGATCACACTATTATCTACAGGTGGACAGCAATATGCCCCAAAGGCCTAAAAAACAGAACAGGTACCACCTACTAGGGATGTGCATGAACCTGTTCAGAGGCCTTTTTATGGTTTGAATGGTGGTTCGGCTGGTTTGAAGGCAGGCGGATACTTTTAAGGGCAGGGGAGGATGTTTTTACCACTCCTGCCACGTTTTCCCTGCTGGCGCTGAACTTTAAAAGGGTCTGGCGGGGCAGCAGCATACCTCCTTGCCATCCTGTTGCCTCATCGGACCGGAAGTACCTGACATGTGTGTGCATGTTGGGTACTTCTGGTCTGACAAGGCAACGGGGCAGCAGGCAGGTAGGCTGCCACCCCGCCGGTGTGAGGGGTAAGAGCATCCTCCCCCACCCTTAAAGGTATTTCTCTGCCTTTGAGTCACCCACCACCAGTTCTGTGCACATCCCTACCACCTACACCATCCCCTCAAGCCATGTGTATGCACAGCCTTTAATCCTCTCATGCAGTGATCCCAAAGAGCTGCTCACTGGCCCTCTTGCCACCAATGTGGTTGCTGCTCCCGGCTCCCGACCGAGTCCCCTGGTCCTTGCCGCTTGCCCGGCAGCTGCTGCTCCCACCCACTCTGTCTTTCCCTGTTGTCTGTAACCCCCCCACACCTTCCAGACCCCACATGGCAGCGGCAGCAAACAGGCAATGGGGGAACTTGGAGTGGAGGCTGAAGCCAATTCCCCTGATCTAGCCCTCCACCTTCACCTTTCCCCCGCCTCACCGCTTGGACTCTTGAGCTGCAAGATCGGGGGAACTGGCTCCAGCCTCCACTATGAGACCTGTCACCTGTTTGCTGCTGCTGCCACGTGGGCTTTAGAGTGAAGCAGGAGAGCAGAGCAGTGGTGGAGGGTGGAAATACAGGCACCAGGGAAAGGTGGCACGGGGAGAGCAGCAGCCACGGGACCCACCCCCTCCTCCACCTCTCCCCACTCCTTTGGCTCTTGGATTCCTGGTGCGCACTATGATTGGCTCTGGATAACTTCCTCGGAACGCTTCATTTAGAGTAAGTCCCACTGTAAACATGTATAGAACCGGGCTGTACCAACTTCCTTCTGTGTGAACGTGCAGAGAATCAGACTATAAAGATGCTTGGGGCAGAAGAATGTTTCTTTTTGATTTAATGGCGAATGGAAGAACTGAGCTTCTCTAGTTAATTATATTTTTCTGGATACTTTTTTTTTAAAGCCCTTAAAACAGGCAAAAGACAATTAAAATAAAAAGATAAGATAACCAAGGTACTGTTCTCTCCTGAGAGCCCTAGAAAAACCAGACTGCCCGGCTGTTTGTTTTCAAAGGTGAATTTGGTGCATTTATGCCTCTTGCCCCACTCCCTTCCTTAAAGAGAGAAATAATCCAATCACACAGTAGAAAATACTGCACTAAACTCTCGTGTGTTTGGCGGACAATCACATGTATGAAAACAGCAAACCGAGAGAGCAAGGAGACTGGCTGTTCACCCACTGCAGGAGTTCCCCATGGCTCTGTAGCTCACCTTCCTTTTGCTCACCTGAAAGCCTTGAGAGTATCCAATAAATCACACTCCATTTTCAGATCCTGTGGCAGTTCTTTCATTGCTAAGAATGAAGCTATTTTTATTTTAGCAGAAGGGGAAAGAGTGGAATGAAAGGCTTAAACTGTGTGCTTCCTACTTACATCTATCTGAGCTAGTTTTTTATTATCCATGATCATGTTATTATAAACATGAATGGTGCTGGACATAAAGAAACTTTTCCTAAATACAATGAATTCCCTTGCACATATAATGTCCAAGCCCCTTTTTCTTTTTCTTTCCTTTCTCCCTCTCTTCAGCATTATTATCACTTCCAATAACTACTAAGTATAGTTCACGTTATTGTGATGCTAAGCTAAATGTTTTTATTATACTTACATGTGAAGTGAAAGAAAGTAATAATCCAATCTTATAAAACAGAATTGTAAGACATGCTTTCTTTTTCAAAACAATAAACTCAATAGCATATTTTAACTAATATTGCTCTCAGCAGATTTTTAACACTCAATAATTATCTCAATACTTCTACAAATATTTATATATTGCTTTTCAACGTAAGTTTTCAAAGCTGTTTACATAGAAAAACAGTAATAACTCAAGATGGCTCCCTGTCCCTCACAATCTAAAAAAGAAACAGCCACCAGAGGGATGCTGTGCTAGGGATGGATAGGGCCAATTGCTCTCCACCTGCTAAATATAAGGGAATCACCACTTTTTAAAAGGTGCCTCTATGCTCTGTTAACAGTGGTAGTTAAAATATGTAATATAGTTAAAATATGATACTCAGAATTTTTCTGGAAAAAATATTTTCTGAAAAAGAAAAAAGGCTCCGTTAAAGGCTCTTGTTTAAGTAATGAAAACAGTTGTAATTATATTTCCCAGTTAATTGAAGTCTTTTGTTCTGTATGTGATCCAGTTATTCCAGATCTTATCTACTAGGGGAATCTACTAGCACTATTCCCTGAGAATTATCAAATTTTGATGAGTGACAGAGAAGATAATAGAACAGAGCAACAGGAGCCTAACCCAGTAGGTATGGTTCTGCCAAGACAGGTCAAAAACAAATCACCATATAAAGATGCTATTTTCAGAAAAGCTCAGACAGAATAATTTTTTTCTTTATGGAATTTTAGGAGCTCAGCTTCAACCCCAGAGTTAGCATACTCAATTGGGCTATAAATCCAATTTTATAAGTAGATATAAACAGAATTGTAAAAAACCACTTCTTTCTGTGTGTGTGTGTGTGTGTGTGTGTGTGCGCGCGCACGCGCACACGTACATGTGTTAACCATAGTGGCACATAACAATGCATATGTGCACACACTGCCTTGATACTGCTACCCAAAATCAACTTCATTCTGCTCACTGATGAAAAAAATTAGAGGGAACACTGACCACCTATATCAGGCCTGAAGCACTTGAATATTTGCTATACACAATATCACAGTGCTTGCCTTTTGCAAGTTGTGAAAGCCAGAATTCAGAAATTATATCCTCATAAGGAAACACTTGTGCACTGCTTTGGTATAAACTGATTTTGAAAGAACTGAACTGGATTTCAATGTATTTAATTTCGTTTTAAGACAGGAATGAACTAAAAACAGCAGATACAATATGTGAAATAGGTTTTCCATGGGCGGGGTGGGGGGTGGGGGGATTAAATAAACACAGAAACATCTTGGCCACAAATGTAATTGTATTTTTGTTCTTAAATATGACCACATTTTAATGATATCATTATAAATTTGTGCAAACCTTTTACCGTATACTTGCTTATTTACTAAGACACATTTTAGTCTTAAATGCTCCAATGTAGGCGATTCTGAATATTTACAAATCAATCCTTTCAAGTTTCTTCTGCATTGAGAAACAGAAAATCTAAATGTGACTAAAAGCCACAAAAGTGATAATATTTCTCATTCACAAGAATTCAGTTATAAGCTGAAATTATTGTAAATATCTGAATACAGAGCTGCTATGTCATCTCTGATCTGTACATAGTTCATATGCATAACTAAAAATGACTTTTCAAGAAAGACATGACATGCTTAATTCTGCAAACATCCTATCTATTTTTTCAAACTTATTATTTAATTATGTTCAAATTATGTGTACAAATTATAATTAGATGAGCCACAAATGTCCAAACCAGTGTACTATGGTGTTGGTTCTGGAGAAATGAGGTGGAGGCATAAGAGGAATCAAAGTTACGAAGTAATGAAATTACTAGTATAATTTCATAGCAGAACAAGAATGTGCAAGAAATTAAGTGTCTGAGCTCAAGTGTATGCAAAGCAGCACAATAACTTCAATCCCCAAGTACAAAAATTATATGATACAACTTTACAAACTTTGAAGACAGGAGGGTTTCAAAGCTTTCCGTTTTATGAGTGACTTTTGCTTTATAAATGTGACACAAATGAGCACTGATTTTATGAAGACCATAAAGAAAATACAGTACATTGACCATGAATCTGGCCAACATCTATGTGAGACTGGGATCTCAGGGATTGCATCAATCAAAACAAAATATCACTTCAAAGTATAGAGTACAAATTAAGAGTGGTTGTTTAAGCCACTTAATTATTTAAGCCTTTCCTCTTGATGTCTGCAATGCCTCTTTTCTGACAGCATTTTGGAGTGGGTGTAACACACACCTCTTCTTGTTAGCATTCATTACAGTACAGCAGTAGAGCTCTTTTGCCACGACTGTCAAACACAACAAAATGCAAAAACAGAGTGTTTTCTTTATCTTATTGTGCTTTATATTGTTATGTGCTGACCTGAGCTCAGGAAAGGTTGATAACATATAGTTCAGTTTTGAAAAGCTATGCAATTTGAAGCAAGCACATCCTTCTCAACATCTCAAGAAGCACTCATTTCGTGTTTTCTTCTACTAACAACTGATGTGCTGTACAGCTTTGAATCTGTTAATTTAAAACATTTCTTTACAATTAGCCAAGGGGCCAAAAGGGTCTGTTGATTTAAAGTGTGTGTGTGTGTGTGTGTGTGTGTGCGCGCGTGGGGGGGGGGATGTCACAAGTTTCAGAACCACTACTTCAAAATAAAGAACAATCTCACATTGAGTAGCTGAATGTATTAAAGGATTAAATAAGCTTTATCCTGTTGCTGTGAAATTGCATCTTTCATACTGCTCTTCTTTCCCAAATCCAGAATTTATTTTTATTTGCCTACAAACCACATGGCTCTGTGGTGGCCAGGAGTCGACAATGACTTGACGGCACAACCAACCAACCAACATTCCATAGGGACCTAATGCTGGATTTAAAGTTTCTAACACATAAAGCACATTAAAAATGTTCTTAGTCCAATTGAATAGATGCAGGATTAGATATTAGGTTACTCTGCTGTACGTACAAACTGATTTTTCATAAGACAGTTTATGAATGTTTCACAAGTTTAAAATTTCCCCCAAGTTTAAAGTTTTAATACAGAAGGCATTTCCAGTTCTTTCCAATATGACTATGAAAAGAAACAATACACAAAATCTGTGTATAGATAGTGGACATTAGAATATTTATGACAAAAGTAATCTTTGTTGTGCTCACTCCATGTAATACAATATTCTCCAGAGGTGTCAAAAATATGGACAGTTCATATCCTTCATAACCATTAGGCCTAACTTACTTCACAGGGTTGTTGTGAAAGAGAAACTCAAGTATGTAGTCTGGGCTCCTTGGAGGAAGAGCGGGATATAAATGTAAAATAATAATAATAATAATAATAATAATAATAATAATAATAATAATATCATCACACAAGAGCAACTTTGCTGGTGCTGGAATGCTGCAGAAATTATGCAGCATAATTTCTACTCCACTACTCCAGAAAATAAAATTTCTTGATTAGAAACACACACACACACACACACACACATTCTGAAACTAATTTCTGTATTTTAACTGCAAGATGTTATTGACTGTTTATGACACATGTAGGACTCCACTAGTATTTGTGGAGGCAAAGCTCAGAACGGGTGGGGAAAAGGGACTAGGCTTCTAGTCTTTAAAGCATTAGCGAATGTCTATATTTTTAAGAAGGAATAAGATATCTAGCTTGGTAGGTTGCTACAGTGTTTTTAGCATGTCTGGTGTTATTTTTAGTATGCGACATTTTAGGTTAATGTTTATTATAACTGCATTTTATAGACTTTATATTGTAAACTTTCCACAACAGAATACACTGGACAGCAATCCAGACCTTTAGCAGAATGGTTCTCCATCACCAAAAGACCATTCATGCTAAAGGTCTGGAAGCCTTATTTTGGTAGGATACATTTTTGAAAACAAAACAAAACTAGTTTCATACTGACATTTTTCTGTAATTAATTTCTGACTACCCAACCCAACCTACACTGACCCTGTACAACATTCATTTTCACCCCAGAACACCCAGACTGTACGTAGGCTGCCTCTTAGCATAGGATTGTGTTAAAAGGACATAACACTTTTGAGGGCCTTATGTTGTTTCCCCACTGCAGAGGAAATCTGTATTGTAACCAAAAGGCAAAATAAAGTTAAAAATGAAAAGAGGGCCCAGAATGAAAGGAAAATCAGCCCCAGGTAATATAGCCTACAATATATCATTTGAAAGCCTGTTGCAATAGGAAAGAATTTAGTGCAACTATACCTAATAATTTCTTCCACGATTTAATGAGAGATTTTGCTAAAGATGTAACTTCTTCTTCTGTACTTTGCTTGCGTATTGCATTCACTGACATTCCAATTCTTGTAGACTGTAAACAAAAGATAGGCATAAAAGTGTGAAATAGGATTATAAAGAAAAATTGACAAGAATTTTAAATATTACAATGTGCAAAACTATCCTTAGGAAATGAACTGAAATCAGACATAAAACTACAAGTAACTCAGTCATTAGCATCTGCAGTAAGAAATCAAAAAGTATTTTCCTACTGAAGCACTCCCTTGAAAGGTTCACTTTTGGTACACAGTGTTGTGATCCAAAGGAATCTAGTTTATATTTCTGCCTTTAAACATGTATGCCTTAGTTCTTAAAGAACCTCTTCAAGAACTACCTGGCTGATTAGCAAATACGGTCATCCCTTGCCAACTGTGAGGATTACATTCCCGCAAAACCCCAGTTTGCAAATTCATGGTTGGCACGGCACTGAAACCAATGGAAAATAGGGAGTTGGGGAATTGCAGCCATGAAATCACCTAAAAATCAAGGGGGAAATGCTAAAAAAACCCCACCAAAATGCCACAAATATCAACAGAATCAGCAAGAATCAGCAAGAATCAGCAAGAGTTACCAAGAATCATCAATAGGAATGAGCAGATTGATCCCCTTGGAAATTCCCAAACCCACCCAAACCACTAAAATGCACTTTAAAATCACAAGCAATCTTAATGAGAATCTTTTTCCTACCTGACAGCCATGCAGATGGTCAGGATGCTGAGGAGGAGGAATAGGAGGGATGTGGTAGGTTGAAATCAGGGGGAAGGGAGCTGTGGGAGAAATAGCTCAGGGAGGATTAAAGGGAACAGGGGGTACAAGCATCCTCCTCCTCTGATAACGATACGCTGTCTATTACAGGCAGTTCACAACTGCTCCCCTAAGTGACAGGCCGCTCTGAAGTGCCAGGCTGTGCTCCCTTGAAAATGTTCAGGAGGATTGGTTGTGCCATCTTCTTCCTGAGGTCTTTTTGGACCTCTGCATAGGGCCAGATCAGGTCATTCATTCCCTGCCTGAATGTCAGGCTGCGCTGCATAAAGGGATCCATGTCTGCTGCCTTATCTGCCAGCTCTGATGCATGTTTGAGGAACCTGTTGGTCCTTTCAAAGGTCAACGTTGCTCTGGACCTGCAGACTTCTATTCTTCACCAGCTTCTTCTGATCACTGGAGAATTTGATCAGGGCCTCCAAGTCTTGCTCTATGAGCTCCTCAAAGTGTGAGTCTAGGAGCTCAGCAACTTCAGCCGGCTGGATGCCCTCAAAGCCCTTGCTGCCAAGCCACCTG
The DNA here is from genome assembly GCF_027244095.1 of Hemicordylus capensis. NCBI lineage: Eukaryota > Metazoa > Chordata > Lepidosauria > Squamata > Cordylidae > Hemicordylus > Hemicordylus capensis. The sequence continues at coordinate 258,606,183 of NC_069660.1, forward strand.
ACAGAAACCACTGTCCTCCCAACCTCTTCCTCCACAGCTGGCACAGAAGTGTTGTCTCTCACAGCCTCCTTCCACAGCTTCTTCCAACAGGCATGGGCTATGATGTAGCCCTTCCAATCTTCCTTCAGGGTCATGTCAAGGTCATCATACATCAGGTCAGAGATGTGTTCAAAGTTCTGCCTGGTGTAGTAGCTCTTGAAAGCCTGGATGATGCCTTGGTCCATTGGCTGAATGAGCGATGTGGTGCTGGAGGCATGAAAACCCATTCCACATTGGGGTGGGCAAGCAGCAGGTCCGGAGGATACCCTGGGGCACTGTCCAACAACAACAGTGCCTTGAAAGCCAGGTTCTTCTCCCTTAGGTAGCGCTCCACCTCATGCACAAAGCAATCGTTGAACCAGGATATGATGGTGCATGCTACCCAGATCTCAAGAAGACACCTCTCCAGAACACAGGGAAGTGTGCAGATCATGTGGATGCTGAGAGGTGAGGGACCTTTTTCTATGCCTGGTTCTTCATATAGATGTTCAGGGCCTTCTCCATCTTCTCCCACATTGAGGTCTCATGGCATGTATGACACCTTAAGAGAAGACTGGGTCCCACTGGCAACACTGCCTCTGATGGCATCCTCATTCTTCTTAATGCTGAGGATGGTCGATTCATTGACTCCGAACAATCTTCCAACCACACTGTTGTGTTGGCCCTCCTTCAGGCAGTCCAAGACTTTGATTTTGTCCTCCAGGTTCATGACATTCCTTAGCTGCTTGGCTACAGCATCTTCCTTTCCCTTGCCTGCACGCTTTGGACCCATTTTCTGAGCTAGTGCGCTCTCTCTCGCTCTCTCTCACACACACACACACCCCTCTGCTTCTCTACCTCTCCTTAAAAAGCAGTGCAAATACAAAAGTGATGTCACAGCAGCCATTACAGCCCCCCAACAAACCGTGCAAATGCAGCAGTGAAAACACAGCAGACATGCAGGCCCCCAACACATGCAGACTCCCCCCAGAAGCAAACAGTGAAATGCAGGCTCCCCCTGGCAGCATAGCAGCCTTTACTGTACAGCCCCCAATATTGCAGTTTCCACACATCCCACCTTCACCTCTCCAAATCTCTCTCTTTACATCACCTCTCCAACGTCCCTGCACTCTTTCCCGCCTCTCACCCTCGGATAATCGTGCCAATGAAATCCCGTGAGAATCGCATATTCTCAAGTCATGGTTGGCAAAACCGGTTACAATTTCCCAGTCGCAGATACTCACTGAGAAAACCGCGGTTGGCAAGGGATGACTGTATGTCTGTAAAACTAGCAGAATTCTATGTTTAGTCTCCTTGCTGAACTCTGAGGAAAATTTGTTCCAAGAGGATCTTGTCTAATATCCTGTTAAAAATAAAAACAGGTTGCTTACCTGTAACTGATGATCTGGTAGTGATCCGTTGACATCCATTAGAATGGGTTCTGCACGTGCGCAGAAGCCTCTCGGTGTCGAGTTCTACAGCTCCTCTTCGGCGCCTGCGCCCCGCCCCACGTGACCATGTGGCTATTTAAGGCGGGAGGAAGAGCAGGCACCTCAGTTCCTTGGAGACCGCCGAAGCAGTCAAGTAAGCAGGTAAGTTCTATTACAGCCAGGTAAGTGCTACTGCGGAGGGGAGGTTCGGGAGGGTCTAATGGATGTCAACGGATCACTACCAGATCATCAGTTACAGGTAAGCAACCTGTTTATCTGGTTCGTGATCCGTTGAATTCATTAGAATGGTTGTTTAGTTAGCTCCAAAAGGAGGAGGGAGCAGGGAGTTATTGCAGCACCCTTTCGAGAACAGCTCTCCCAAAATTCCCCTCCGCAGCAGACCGCAAGTCTATGGCCTAGTGCTTTATAAAAGGTTGTTCAGAAGACCACGTTGCTGCTCTACAAATGTCCTGAAATGATATGCCAGACAGGTGAGCAGCAGAGGCACCATAAGCTCTAGTGGAATGCGCTTTGATGGAGCCCGGTGGTTGAACCTTCTGTATCGAGTATGCCAGATGGATGGTTTCGACAATCCAGTGGGACAGTCTCTGTCTGGACAATGCTCGTCCTTTGTTCGCTCCCTTATAGGCGACAAAGAGTTTCTCTGATGAGCGGAACGGCTTCGTTTTTGAGAGATAAAAGAAAAGAGCCCTTCTAACATCCTAGGAGTGCAGAGCTTGTTCGAACAGGGTGGTTGGCGATCTAAAGAAGGTCGGAAGCACTATGTCTTGGTTGATGTAGAAGTTCGATACAATCTTTGGTAGAAAGGTGAGATCCGGCCGGAGGAGAACTTTATCCGGATAGAATTGGGCATAAGGAACATCCATGTGAAGGCTGTGAGCTCGCTCACCCTTCTGGTGATGGCCACCAAGAAAGCAATCTTAAGTGATGCCAGTTTTAAATTTGTGGAATGCATGGGTTCGAAGGTGGCTCTTTTAATGCAGAGAGGACCAACGATATGCTCCATTGTTCAAGAGGCTTTTTGACAGGAGGGTACAGATTAGTGAGGGCTTTCAAGAAGCTCTTACAGGAGGGGTGGGAGAATACCGTCTTTCCATCCCATCCTGGGTGTCGAGAAGAAAGTGCTGCTGGGTGTACTCTGATGGACACATTCGACAGTTTCGCTGACTTCAAGGAGGTCAGATAGAGCAGGACTGCACAGATTGAGGCCTCCTTAGGGCGGAAAGCATGGTGAGAAGCGTAGGCGGCAAATTTTTCCCCATTTGCTAGCATAGTTCTTTCTTGTAGATGGTTTACGCTGATTCAGCATGATACGCTTCAACAGTCGATCTTCCAAGCTGTTAGTTGTAGAGTGAGCACTTCCGGATGTAGAAGGTGCCCGTCTTCTTGAATCAGGAGATCTGGGTGGTTCGGAAGTCTCTGATAAGTCGTAGCAAGTTTGAGTAGATGTGGAAACCACGCTTGGTGCGGCCACCAAGGTGTTATCAGGATGCATTTTACTCAACCTATTAGAAGACGAGCCACCACCCTGCTGACTAGCAGCAGCGGGAACATGTAAATCCAGTGCGTAGACCAATCCATCTAAAAGGTATCTCCCATGGATCGTGGGTCATGGCCTGCTGTCGAGCAGTACAGTCTGCATTTTGTGTTTTGCGCTGTAGCAAATAAGTCGAGATCCGGGTGACCCCAGAGAAGGAATATCTTGTATAGGTATGCGTCGTTCAGCTCCCATTCGTGCTGGGTTTCCATTGAGAACGAATGATTGAGGCCATCCGCTAGTATGTTGTCCTTGCCCCTGATGTGGATGGCAATTGGGGTGATGCTGTTTTTGATACACCAGTGCCAGATTTGAATGCTCAGGGCACATAATGACCTGGAGATTGTCCCTCCTTGCCTGTTCAAGTAGGCAATGGCGGTTGCGGTGTCCATCTGTAGTTGCACCACTCTGCCTCTCAGCATCGGGAGGAAGGCTTTCATGGCTTGGAACACTGCCAACAGTTCCAAGAAGTTTATGTGGAACTGGCGCTGAGGTTGGGTCCACAGACCCTGTGCTATGGTGGAATTGCAATGTCCTCCCCAACCTTGCAAGGAAGCATCTGTTGTGACCCACACCAATGGGGTCTGTATCTGAAACGGCATCCCTCTGAGTAAATTGAAGTTCTTCATCCACCACGAGAGGGACCGTAGGATTGGTAGAGGTAGACGGAATTGCATCGTCGGCACGTCTTTGCATAGGTAAAAAGAGGACAGGAACCACAGTTGCAGTTTTCGCATTTTCAATTGAGTGTATTGCACCATGAATTTGCAGGAGGCCATCAGGCCTAGTAACCGCTGTATCTGATGGGCTGATTGTATTGGATTGGCTTGAAATTCTTGAACCATTTAGGCAATGGTCCGGTAGCGATCTTGTGGCAAGAACGCCCTCCCTGCATTTGCATCTAGTATTGCTCCAACATACGAAATTGTGGATACTGGGGTCAGGTGAGACTTCTTCCAGTTGATTTGTATCCCCAGATCGTGAAGGAGGCTTATCATATACTGAATCTGCAAAAGTAATTCTTCTTTGTCTCTGGATGTCAGGAGCCAATCATCTAAGTACGGAAACAGCTTGAGGCCCTTTGTCCGTAAGTGAGCCACTACTACTGCCATGCATTTGGTGAATACATGCGGGGCCGTGCACAGTCCGAATGGGAAGACTTGGTATTGATACACCGCTGCTCCTACTGTGAACCTCAGGAACTTTCGGTGGGTTGGCCGAATCTCTATATGAAAATAGGCTTCTTTTAAGTCTAACGTTACAAGCCAGCGCTCCTGATGAAGCAGTGGTAGGATGTCCTGTAGCGTTGTCATTCGATACTTTTTCACTTGGATAAATTTGTTCAGATGCCTGAGGTCCATCATCGGTCTCATCCCGTCATCTTTCTTCGGGATTTGGAAATATCGGGAGTAAAATCCTTCCCGACGTCTTGCCCATCGCACTGGGACTATCGCCCTTTTGAGTAGAAGTTCCTTCACTTCTTGAAGTAAGGCAGGTGACGCCTTGGTGAAGCAAAGTCCCCTGAACACAGGTCATTTCTTGAACTCTATTGCATAGCCTGAAGTGACAATCTTTAATACCCATCGATCTGATGTTATGTGGAGCCATGCTTGTGCATGACTCGCCAATCTGATGTTGTTTTTGGCTAATAGACCCGGTTCGATGATGCACGGGGGCAGAAGTAGTTTGTTTATTAGGGTACGAGGTCAATGCAGAAGAGGTGAATGTTTTTGCCGTGAATTTTGATTTCTTCATCTTCTCCATAGTAGAATCCGTCTCTTCTGAGAATAGGCCCTTCCCATCAAATGGTAGGCCCTCTATCTTGTCCTTCATGTCTTGGTGTAAGGATGCAGATCTTAACCAGGCATGACGGCGGAGGGTGATTGCAGTGGTGATGGACCTCGATTCTGATTCTGCTAAGTGTTTAGCGGTGCTTAATTGCTGACACGTGAGGTCTCCCGCTTTTTGTAACGTCTTACGAAAACGCAGTTTGAGCTCCTCTGGAGACAAGGGATCAATGTCCTTTTCTAAATTCTCCCAGATGCAGTAGCTGTATTTTGCCATACAGGCTGAGTAGTTAGCTACTTTAACCGAGAGACAAGAGGTGGAGTAGAACTTCCTTCCCATGACGTCCAACTTCCTACCTTCCTTGTCCACAGGTGTGGTATGTTGGCGGCTAGATCTAGATGTTGTGGCACAGTCAATGACTAATGAATTTGGCACAGGGTGCTTAAATAGGTAGGCATTATCTTGTTCTTGCACTCTGTATAGGCCCTCCAGCCTTTTAGAAGTTGGTGTGGATGTGTGTGGAACCTGCCAGGCGCATTGCGCGGCATTAGAAATGATGGGTAGCAAAGGCAGGGCCACTGGTTGCGCTGACTGCGACCTTGCCATAAAGTTGTAGACCGGGTCATCAATGGTTTTCACTTGTGAGGATAGGTCTAAACCCAAGGTTGCAGACATCTGTTTAATATGTGAATGGTACACCTTTAACTCCTCTGTCGGTGAGATGTGGGCAGGCGTGGCCACATCAGGTGAGGGATCAGCTTCGACCATCTCTGTGTCAGACTCAAAATCGGAAGAGCCATGATGACTGTCATCGGATGCTAGCTCCGAGGGGGAATGTTGGGAAGGAGCACCTCTCGGTGATGGAGGGAGGGGTGCCGATGGGGCATCCGTCTGGACTGCCACCGTAGCAAGTTGTTGTGTGGTTTGCGTCAATTGTGCAGATGTAGACAGCAGAGTCTGCGTGGATATACTAGACAACATTCTCGGTTGTAGAGGAGAGGTATCCCCTCTATGGAGTGTTCGTATCGGCAGATTGGTGGTAGATTGAGGGATCGCAGGGGCAGACATGGCTCATCTCCAAATACAATCCTCTTCATAATCATACGCCATTCCAGGTGACGATGCTCCAGGTAAAGCCGTTTCCTTGGATGGGGAGACTGCGTGTGAGAACCCGCAGGTGTGCCAGGGGGCTGTCGTGGCTAATTGTGACGTTGATAGTAAGTGTGGAGCACCGTCATCTGGCCAAGGAAGAACTTGAAAAGTAGATGGGGTGTTCGCTGCAGAATCCAGCATTGTCAAAAGCGATTGGGTGCCCAAGGCCGTGTCACCATTATTGGAGAGATCAGCATCCTCAACCACGAAAGTCATGGGCGCTCGAAATCGAGGAGTTACCGAGGTGACATTTGTTGGAGTATTCAATGCCGAGGGTTGGACTCCTTCTCCCGATGTCGACGGGGACCTTATCGGAGTCGGTGCTGGCTGTAGGTCTCGAAGACTCGGAAGCGGCAGTGCTGGGAGTGGAGGAGAAAACGAGGCTGAAACCTTCGATATTGGCGGTTCTATCGGTATCAAGGCAGATGTCGATGTAGCAGTTCCAGCCATCGGTATCTAGGCAGACGTCGATGTAGCTGTCCCAGCCATCGGTGTCGAGAGCGGCTTCGGTATCGAAGTTTCAGTCGGTGTCGATGTCGATGCCACGACCAGCGTAGGCTTATCGTGCGGCACCGGTGTCGATGCCGATGGAGCTGTCGGTGTCGAGGGTTTCGATACCGACACGAAGATCACATCTTGGACAGCCTTCAGCGACGGAGTCGAGTCTGATGTCGACAGTTTCAGCGTCTTTTTGGCGGGCTCTCCAGCTGCCACCATTTTGGAAGCCGACCTTTTCGAGGATTTATGGTTTTTTTTGATGAGCAACAGGGTTTTAGACTGGGTTGATGCCAGGGCCTCCGAGCTATGCACCTGAGGTGACTTTTTTGAAGTAGAAGAAGGCGCTGCCAAAACATCTTCATAGATAGCAGCCGTCAAACAGAGTTCTCGATTTCTCCGGGTTTGTTTGGAGAAGGAGTGGCAAATACTACAGGAGAAGGGAACATGCGCCTCACCCAAACAGAGTAAACACAGATTGTGCACATCTTGTGAGGGCAATTTTGCCTTGCACTTCTCACAGCGTTTAAAGGTCTTTTTCCCCTTAGGGGTATCTAGCCAGAATAAAGTCCGCTACTTACAAATTCGCAGTTACTTCAGAGCAGAATCGTTAAGCAGTCCGGGTCAGTCACAGTATAGCAGTCCAATCAAGCATGAAGTAGTAGAACATTGAAGAATTGAGGAACCAAACGAGGAGCCACAGAAACCGGGAACCGATTTCCACGGCGGTCTCCAAGGAACTGAGGAGCCGGCTCTTCCTCCCGCCTTAAATAGCCACATGGTCACGTGGGGCGGGGCGCAGGCACCGAAGAGGAGCTGTAGAACTCGACACCGAGAGGCTTCCGCGCACACACAGAACCCATTCTAATGGATTCAACGGATCACGAACCAGATCTCCCTATTCCCAGCCCAAACCACAGTTGTGGGTCTTCCAGGCAGTGCCAAGAATTTCAGGTCCAGATTGGTACTACCAGACACCAAAAAGAAAAAGGTATCTTCTTTATATATATTTCTTTTAGGGATACGTGTCCCTAATCCCATGTGTGGGCAGCTCTTGCGAAAGTTCGAGCAGTTGCCGGATAGCAGCAGGGACGGGTGGGAGGGAAGAAAATGGCAGCAGCCAGCCAGCGGGGGGAACGGTCATGGCAGCCAGGCAAAGAGGATGGGTAGGTGGGCGGCTGGCAAGAAAACAGAGGTGGCAGCAGAGGGTGGTCGAAGTAGTGGCTAGCAGGCAGGTAGGCAGGATGATGGGGGAAGGAAACGGTAGTGGATGCTGGCTGGCAGGGGAAGCAAAAGAAGACTGACGGCAGCAGGAGGGGGGAGGCGGTGGCGAACTAGAGGTGCAGATGCTCTGCACCCAGTTCTGCTAGGTTTTGTTTTTTTTTAATGTATTGGTACACCACTCAAAACCTAAGTCTCTGGGTGGTTTAATACAAATAAAAAGATCAAAACACCACAATAATTTAAAACTTAAAACAATGTTTAAACTATTAAAATAAACTATTAAAACAGTATCAAATTAAAAGCTGGGGTAAACAAATGTATCTTGACTGCCTTTTAAAATGTTGTCAGAGATGGGGAGGTTCTTCATGAAGGGAGAATAGGGGAGGAAGTGAGACCTACTGCTCCTCTTCTCTGCTTGATAACAATAGGGCTGAACAGGTCTTTAAGAAATCAAATGGCCTGATTTTCCTTTGAAGGAAATTGCTTACAACAGCAACTAGGTTTAGCATGCATATAAGAGCACCTCTAGTCAGTTAAATGTAATCAGAGAGAGCAAGAGAGAGCCAGAGCAATTTCTCCTTACGTATGAATGAGATTTCCTATTACTAACTGACTTAACCTTGAGGACTAGAGACTCATGATTAAATCGAATCTTGAGGACAAGCAGTACATGATTAGATTACATCCTAAAGTACCCCTACCACTGGTGAGTCACGCTAGCCTGAATCTCCAAGACAATAGGCATCAAGGAGCCAACCCCCTTGTTGATCCCCATCAAACACAAAATTAAAAAAATCTAATCTTTCTCACCCCTTTCCCTCTGAATGGGAGCAAGGTGGCAGAAATTCAATTCTTTTTTTATCCAATCAATTTGAGGGTTTAACCTCCACACACTCAAACTCAGAACTGGTATTTTGTACAGTTCAAACACCTGTTCATAGATCTATCCACATTTATGAAGCCATTCCTGGGGATAGACGCTGCACTGATCATCCACCCCACTGCAAAGCCCAGATAGTGTGTGTTTTCTGTGGATGAGTCCAAGATCCCCAATCCTGAGAATCCCTGGTTCAAAAGAGCCGATTTCACTATTGTGGGTCTCTTGATCCCTTACAAGCTGCAAACCTAGCTGCCCAGAATTTCTCCTTACCAAGCAGATCTTCCAACTTCTTTATTCCAGCCCAGGAAGGCTATTCAGACAGGAAAGGTATAATGCCTCCATTAGTTGCTGACTTTAGGTCCTCCCATCTGTCTTTTTTCTATCTTTGACTAGAGAAAGTGGCATCTCAGGGGCCCCTTAATTAGTGTCTTCTGATCACAGGTATTTGTGCGGTCAGAGACAAAGGAAGCATGAGGCTATAATCAGTCTTTGTCCTCATAGGAACAAAGACCACCACAAGCTCTCAGCCAGCACAGTGGAGATCCTTATCCAGGTTTCTCCAGCTCAAAGTTTGCTGAAGCTAGGCAAAATCTCCCTCCTACTCTCCTTTGCTAACCTCCCTTATAGTGACCCAGCTGGTAGAACTGTGCTCTTATGTTAGTCTTCTCTCTAGCCTTAAATTCCCCCTTTCCCTTGAACAAGTGTTTAACTGTTGCAGATTTAGGCCAGGTCTCGTCTTCCTAGACTGCAGGTGCAGTGCACTACTGCTCGAAAGTCAGTTTGAAATGGGTCCAGATAATCATCTTCTTCCAATACTGCCTAGAGCTGAGATGCCACCACCCTCTCAATCATCTTGTCTAAACATGGGAGGTTGGACACAGACCTATAATTGCCTAATTTTGAGAGAACCAATGCAGTTTTCTTCAACAGTGGTCTAATAATTACCTCCTTGAGAAAATGAGGCATCCTACCCTCCCTCAGAGAAGCATTAATGGTCTTTAAAAGGTCCTCTCCAATGACCTCCCTGCTAGATCGCATAAGCCATGTCAGGCAAGGAGCAAGAGAACAGGAAGTATGGCAAAGTGTCCAAAGCAGCTTGTCCACATCCTCAGGAGTCATAAACTGATCAATTTAGCCATACAAGATAAACTGATAGACATCTCCACAGTAGGCTCTACCGTAACTGTAGAGTTTAGTTTGGCTTGAATACTAGAGTTTTTACCTCCAGAAACTCATTTTAAAGATCACAGAGGGTAACTGATGGATCCAGATGCTCATTCAAGGGAGGAGGGGCATGTACTAGCCCTCTCACAACCCTAGACAACTCAGCTAGACGTGAGCTCGCAGAAGCAATGCGGGTAGAAAAGAACTACTTCTTTGCTGCGTGCACTGCCAGAGCATAGATATTCAAATGTGCTCTGTGTTGTAATTTGTCAGATTCAAGATGAGTCTTCCTCCAATTGCAGTCTAGCTGTCTACCCTGCTGATTCAGCCCCCATAGTTATTTATTTATTTATTATTATTAATTCAATTTCTATACTGCCCTTCCAAAATTCGCTCAGGGCGATTTACAGATAAAAGAAAGACAGTTAAAATCAATCAACAATTAAAACAAAGATTTTAATATACCATAAAACAGCAATTAGTTCTTCTGTATATCAAGGGGCTAATTTAGAAATGGACCGGAGAGGGCACTTAGGGGCAATCATGTCTAGTAAGTTCATTATTCCAATTCTGAACCAGGGCATCAACAGAATCGCTATCAGAACCAACCTTAAAGCCTTCCAAGGTGTCTTGGAGTTCTATGGGATCCAATAGCCTTTTTGGGTGGACCATACTAATAGGTCCTTCACCCCTGCAGAGGAAGATTGTGTACAACCTTAACCAGACAGTCGTCCATTCATTACAATGGGAAATCACAGGAGTCCGCACCCACAGAACACTATCCTGATCAGAGTGTGACCAGCAATGTGTGTTGGTCCCAAGACCACTTGATATAGGCCCATAGTTGTCATGGCTGCTATGAGCTCCTGAACTGATCCTAACAAGTTGGTTCCATTAAAGTTCTCCAAAACTATCAATCTGGGAGACTCCAATGCCAACTCCACAACCAAGTCAGTCAGCTCAGTTAGGGCCTCTGTTGGGCAGCGGGGTGAACGGTAAACCAACAGAAGCCTGAGTCTATCCTTGGTCTCCAGATTTAGGTATACACACAGTATATTATTTATTTATTTATTTATTTATTTAAAAAGGCCAATTCCCAGACAGGAACCCAGGTAAGAGAAAAAATTTTCTTATACACCACAGCCACTCCTCCTCCCTGCCCATGTTACCTGCTCCACAACAGAGAATCCTGCCGAGAGAAGCTGGGTCCAAACTGGACCACTAGCCTCCCCCATCCAAATGAGTGCTATCACCCACAGTTAAATCATGGATGATTTGTTTTATTTTGAACTAACCTGGCATTACAAAGAAGCAAGGTGAGGTTCTGTGGGAGGTTGATACTGTTACCCAGGATCAAAAAGCTGGCAGGGGAGTTGGAAGGGATAAGAGCAATTTGTTTTTCCCCTCCTTAGTGAACCCCTCTGACTTTCTCAGGAACCATTCTGAGTAGCCTTACAAAGCTAGCAGTTAGTTCTAATATCAAGTAGACTAACTAAGAGTCATACCTCCCAGTACTCTATAGTTTCCCCATTTATTCCAATGGTCATATTTGAATGTATTGTTTTATTGCATTGACAAATCTTGCACATCTATTTTACCAAATTGCCCAAGTAAATAATTTATCTTGCTAATTCTCTAATTAGACTGTATATTCTCACATATTTAACAAATGTTGAATGTTCTGCATTAGAAACTTGCCTTCCCCATTTGTATTGCTCATGTTGACACTTAGGTTAGCCTAGCTGCATATATCACTTATTAGGATACAAGAGTCTGCCCTACATGGCCTAACAATATGCAGGATGCCTAAAGTTAGCACATTCACTGACAAATAATATGAATAAATGACTTTTTATACCCATATAAGATTATCTCCACACTACAGCTTTCAAGATATACTTGCAAATACTATTTGACCTCTGCACCACAGCTTCGAGGTTTATCATGACCTTTGCGGCTGACTGAATGATTGCAAATCAACCCTCATTAAAAAAAAATCTTCAAACTTTATAGGTATTTTCACTTAATGTTACACCTGGACCTGCTTAACTAAACAAGTTGTGCTGTTACAGAGAAACAAACCACCACCACCCCACCCCTGCAAAGGTTACCAAGATTTTATTGCTTTATTCTTTTACTAAATGTAATTGGTAAGACTGGCTTATTCCATAGAGGCATACTTTCAGTTAAGCATTGTTAAAATACAGAGTGCTACTGCCATCTACAGTACTAGAAAGGGCTTATAAGATATAATTTGCAGTTGCTATTTGCCTTTTTAAAATCAGTTTCAGGTTTTAACTCTTATACAAGTTGGTTTTATTTGCATCTTATTCCAGACTTAAAACCAAGTTAAGCCATAGCCAAAGATCAGTTCCAAATAAAAATAAACTAAGAATTACCAGCAGCTTATTTACTCACCAGCACCTCACCAGCACCACCCTCACTGATCAAAAGGTATGTCTCCCTTTACCTTGTGAGAACCATTCTTATTTTTAAAGTGCTCATGTAGAGAGGTTTATTTTTTGAAGTTATAATGCAATCTAGTTAGATTAGGACAAGCAAAAACTTGAGATTTCACATTCTTGTATTGTCCCAGAAGATTAATAACCCATTCCTGTCTAACTTCTTCTTTGGCACCAGTGGAATCAAGGAGCTACCCTATGAGCAAACATTATGTCTAATGTTTGACATTATGTGCATGATGTACATGAACAGATCTCTGTGCATGAACAGATTTTTTAAAAATGGCCTCTGTGCATGCGCTGCGGCCATTTTTTACTACCACACACAGGCCCCAGAAGGGCCTGCCTGTTCCGGTGAGGGTGGTAGGGAGCCCCCACCGCCACCCCCACAGCTGCTGTCGATGTTGACATATATAACCCACTCAAAACCTATGTTTCTGAGCGGGTCACAATCAAATACAGATTAGAACAGAATAAAAAAGGTGAAAATTACAAGAATTTGAAATTTAAAACAATATTAAAAACTATCAGACCAATATTTATTTATTTATTTATTTTTGATTTATATACTGCCCTTCCAAAATGGCTCAGGGCAGTATATAAATATCTAATTAAAAGCTTGGTTGAATTGCCCTTTTAGAAGTTGTCAGAGATGGGGAGGCTCTTATTTCTGCAGGGAGCACATTCCGGAGCCTCAGGGCAGCAATGGAGAAGGCCCATCCCCGAGGAGCCACCAGACGAGCCAGTGGCAACTGCAGACAAACCTCTCCTAACAATCTCTATGGGCAGTGGGGTTCATGGTGAAGACGACGTTCTCTTAAATACCCCAATAGCCTAAGCTATTAGGGCTTTATAGGTTATAACCAACACCTTGTATTTTGCCCAAAAACGTATCAGCAGTCAGTGTAGCTCTCTCAATACTGGGGAGATATGGTCTCTCCGAGATGACCCAGAGACCAACCTGGCAGCCTCATTCTGGACCAACTGCAGTTTATGGACTACGTACAAAGGTAGCCCGATATAGAAAGCATTGCAGTAGTCAAGTCTGGAGATTAACAGCAGATTTACCACCATTCTGAGGTTGTTTATCTCGAGAAATAGACTCAGCTGGCGTATCAGCCAAAGCTGATAGAAAGCACCTCTAGCCACCGCCTCAACCTGGGGCACCAGGGAGAGGTGTGGATCCAGAAGCACCCCCAGACTGTGTACCTGCCCTTTTGGGGAAATGTGACCCTATCCAGAACAGGCAGACAAAAATTGTCTCCCAAGTTTCGACCCTGCACATTAAGTACCTCCGTCTTATCTGGATTCAGTCTCTCTTTGTTATCCCTCATTCAGCCCATCACTGCTTCCAGGCAGGCATTTAGGGAGGTTAAGCCTTTTCCCAATGATGTTGAAATGGAGAAATAGATTTGGGTGTCATCAGCATACTGCTAACACCCTGTAACAAATCTCCTTTTGACTCCCTTCCTACCCCAACTCTGTTTAATTAACCACCCTGGTCCCCCGCTTTACTGGTAAGCGGACTCCGTCGAGCTAGATATCAAGTTGGTTCAACATCAAACAGGTTTGCACATCCCCACAGTCTAGTACTTCTAAACGAGTGTGAAGTAAAATGCCAATTCCCAGCCCCCATGTATGCTGAAGAACTGAAGATGGGGCAGGATGAGTCTTTTCATACCAGAGAGCCAGAAATGAAGAGATTCCTTCCTCCCCAGAGATAAAGAAGGAGTCTTGTTTCATCTTCATCCAAAAACTGCAGATCACCAGGGAAAGGTGCTATTCACCAATAGCAAGCTGGCAAGTACATCTGTGGAACTTGTGCTTGCGTGAGCAACTTGGCTTGCAGTCTGCTAGAGGGCTGATCACTAGTATGAAGTGAAGTCTGCCTCATAGCCAAGTCCTGAATTTCTACCATCAGATGTAAACATGTCCCTGTTCAGACATTTCTCATAATCAAGGTGTCTTGGACTGAATCGTACCAAGTTTTAGCCTTCTAATTCCTGAAGAATAACTTAATGTTTATACCCAGGGTCATGTTGCTCAAGCACCTCCTATATACACAGGCAGCTAAATAGCTCCACTTATGTGCACAAGTCCCTGTATAGGAGCAACAATCTGACTAGAGAGCGTGTTTTGGTTTTTTTACCTAGTAGGTTATAAATATTTATTTTATTTATCAAATTTGTACACCGCCCCAAACTTTCATCTCTGGGCGGTTAACAACAACATAAAACAAGTTAAAAATACACAAAAACTTAAAAACAATTTAGACAATTTAAAAATTAAAAACAAATTAAAACCTAAGAATTCAAGAAGCTGAAAAAGCTTGGGTGAAGAAGTCAGTTTTCAAATGCTTTTTAAAAATGGTCAGAAATGGGGAGGATTGTATTTCAGTATTTACACACTACTTTTTCAACAAAAGTTCTCAAAGCAGTTTACACAGCAAATAAAATGGAATAAAAGAAGGTTTTAAAAGAACTACACTGGCTGCCAATAAGTTTCTGGGTGAAATACAAAGTTCTGGTTATTACCTATAAAGCCCTGAGCAGCTTGGGTCCAAGGTATTTAAAAGAACACCTTCTTCTTTACATGAACCCTACCACTTATTAAGATCTTCACAGGAGGTTCAGTTGCTGTTGCCACCAGCTCAGACATTTATAAGCTTAGATTTGGTGCTTGCGCAGGACCTTGCGGGTGGCCTCTCCAAGCTCCTCGTGGCGTTTGGGCACCATTCCCTCAGTTCCTGGATGACCACCTTGATTAATAATCATTCCAGGAGGTTCTTGTTACAGGTAATTTAACTTTTCTCTGCTGTGGAGAGGATAGGAGGGTCTTATGAATATCAACAGATCACTCACAGATCATCTGTTACAGGTGAGCAACATGTTTATCTGCATCATGATCCATTGCCACTCATAAGCATAGGTGTTTAGCGAGCTTTCTCGGGCAGAGGGAGCAGTATGTTATTGTAACATCTTTAAGATACTTCTCCCAAAATTTGCCTCCACAGCACAGTGAACATCAATAGCAGTGTTCCACAAATGGCTGCTCTAATGACCAAGTGGCTGCTTTATATACGTCGCCTGTATACCTGATAAATGTGCTGCAGATGTAGCATAGCCCTAGTTAAATGGGCTCATAGTGGGTGGAGGCTCAATGTTTTGTATCTTGTACAATTCAGCTCCACCAATGTCAACTCCAGTGGCACAGACGCTGACAGGAAAAAGACTGGCCCTTGGCCTTGCCTTTATAGGCCACAAAAAGCTGTTTGCATTTACGGAAGCTTTTAGTTATTTCCAAGTAAAATAGTATTCATCTCCTTACATTCAGTGCATGAAGCTATCTCTCAAGAAGCCCTGATGGATTTCTAAAGAAAGTTGGTAGAACTATTTTCTGATTCAGGTGTAAGTCAGAAACTATTTTTGGAACGAACCAAGGGTCCAATCTCATGAGCACCTTGTCAGCATACAATCTTGTGTAATGTTTGTCCATCCTCAGTGCAATTAACTTACTAGCCCCTTTTCCTGTGGTTATAGCCACATGAAAAACAGTCTTCAGAGTAGCCAGCTTCATAGTGGTTGCCGCCATAGGCACCAAAGCATTTTTAGTCAGTTGATAGCGCTAATGACAAACTCCATTGCTCAACAGGTTGTCTCACTGGAGGATACAGATTATTTATTCTCCTGAGAAATCTTCTACAATCAAGATGGGGAAATGCAGTTCTATCATCCTAGCCTGTGTGTTTATAAGGGATTGCAGCTAAATGGACCCTTACTGAAACATTAGCTAAAACTGTGCTTGTCAGACTCATTAGGTACATTGGCACCCACCTTATCGTCACCTCTTCAGGCTTCAAACCCTGAAGTTTAGCATATGACTTAAAGTGTTTCCACTTATAAGAGTAGTTGTGCCTTGTGGATGATTTGCATTCATTTACCAGAATTTTGTTTAGAAGCCTTGTAGTGACCAGGGTCCCCTCCCTCTAAAGAGTTATTGAATCCGTCTTGACTGACAGGCTGGTGACCTACTGAGACCCCCCAATCAGTCCACCGGGGGTGGGTGGGACCTAGAGAGCTGTTGCTGGGATTCTGGGAACAAGAAAGGAAGTTCTGTGCTAGAGGTGCATAGGAGGACATGTGGCCATGGAGGCTGGCTGCAGGAGAATAAATCTGCAGATCCTTGAAAGAAAGGAGGGAAGGAAGCTTGAATCATCATCAGGAGTTTGGCGAGTTCAAGGCAAGGAGCCATGGCTTTGGGAAGTTTCGCATAGGGAACGGTTTGTTTAGTCAGACTGGGCATTAGGGATGTTATATTGATTTGTGTGTGCGTGCACTCTGCATATTCTGGATACTGTTCTATTATAGTTTACCTGCAACATAACAGAAATAAGAAACACTAGCCTACGCTCAATAGACCTAGGATGTTGCAAATGCCTCTGTAAACATTTGTTTACATTTATTGTGCATTTATATAACCTATTTTTGTAATCCTACTAAGTATTCTTAACTGTATCTAAAAGCTGAGAAAGCCTCAGACAGAAGCAGTCTCTATTAATTGAATAAAACTGGGTTGTTTTTTAGTTCTTTTCTTTTTACAAACCTCTCCAAGTTGGTTTTTAACTCAGGAAAAGGGGAGGGGAGTGAAGTGGGATTTATCTGGTGCAAACACATCCTCAAACATTCAGCAGCTATCAGTTTTCTCACCATATGTAGGCTTGCACATGGAAAATTTTTGTACTTGTCCACGAATCAAATTAAGTGAATTTTCCCCCTGGGTTATCCACCCCAAGCCCAGAAAGTTTCTGTAGACAAAAGGGGTGGTGGTGGAAGCATTTTGAACCTACCGATAATACAGAATCGGATTCTGGAGTAACCTAGCCAGGTAGCTCAACAGGGATGATTCAGCATTCCTTTCCCTCATGAGACAAAAGCTTTAATTCGCTACAAGCCTACTTTCCACACAGTCAGCTTCAGAATTACTAGGTTGTGATGTAATATATTTCCTGTGTCCTGCCAAAGCAGGTCTGAACACAGTGGTAGCTGCAAGTATTTGTAGTTTGACTGAGTAGAAGTGGAAACCATGGTTAGAATGGCCACCAGGGGACAGCAGAATACAGGTGGTATTCTCTGAGAATTTTGGCTACCACTCTGCCCAACAGAGGATATGGTGGAAACGTATAATGGGAATGTATCCCCTATGGAGTGTTTCCCTTGCCCTGCTCTGGAGCAGTACCTGAGGCACTTCTTGTTTTGCAATGTTCTGTGTTGTCGAGTTCTATTTGGACTATTTGTCCCTGCAGTATTGGAAGAAACAATTTCAGAGCCTGGAGCACAGCTAAGAGTTCTAGGAAATTTATATGCAACTGCCTCTGTTACGCTGTGTCCAATAATCCCCACAGTGCAGTCCCCACCCTGAAAGAGAAGCATCAGTGGTGATCCATGCCATAGGAGACTAAATTTTGAATTGTATGCCCTCTTGCAGGTTCTTTTCTATTGTTCACCATGCCAGTTATCTCTGGACTGAGTCTGGAATGTGAAGGTTCATTTGTTGACTGTCTCTGTTTGGTTTGAAAACTGAGAGGAACCATGTCTGAAGGAGGTGCATCTGTAGATGGGCATGTACAACTGTAGTGGTGCATGGGGCCAACATTCCCAGCAACCTTTAGATATGATGCACTCTCTGTGTCAGTTTCCTCTGGAAACTTTGAATCAAAGTCTATCTATGTGTCCAGTATAGCTCCGATGTAATTTATTCTCTTTACATGATCCAAGTGTGATTTTGTCCAATTCACCTGAATCCACAGGTCCTTGAGGAGATACAACACATACAATGTTTGAGAAAGTAACTCATCTCTGTCCTGTGCTGCAATGAGCCAATAGCTGAGGAAAGAAATATTGCCGTGCCCCTTGCTCTCAAGTGTACAATGATAGCACTCATGCATTTTGTAAACACCCTTTTAGTGGCTGACAACCCGAAGGGGAATACACTGTACTGGTACACTGCAATTCCAATGGTGAATCTTAGATATTTTCTGTGGTCCTCATGTATGACTATATGGAAGTATTCATCTTTTAGATTCAACGTTGCAACCCACTCCTCCTTGAAAAAGAGTGGCAGGATCTCTAGCAACATCATCATGTGGAACTCCTTGGTATGGACATATTTGGTGAGCCATCTCAGGTCCAATAAGGGATGGATTCCACCATCCCATTTCAGAATTCAGAAATGAGAGTAAAATCCCCTCTGACATGTCCACTGTACCGGAGCAACTGCCCCCTTTCCCAACCAAACCTTCACCTCTTCCTATAAAGTAGTCATTGGCAGCATGTATTTTATACCTTTATAAATGGGCAGGGTTTTGAACTCTTATCACATAGCCCATACTGACTGTGCAAAACCCACTTGTCTGCTGTTATGTGGTACAATGCAGGTGCATAGCATGCCAGTTCAATGGAAGTGACAGATAAAGTACAAACCAGTGGACTAGTCTGAGCGTCAAAGATGTGGTCTTGGGGCATCTTGCTGTTTTTGTTACACGATCCCTATTGTTGCTTTATCTTCTAACCATAAGCCCTGCATTGGTACGGACAATAGAGCTCTTTGAACTCTCTCTGTTCAATGGGATTTTACGTTTGTTTTTGATTACCATAAGGCCTGAATTGGTATGCAAAGTAGGACTGGACAGCAGAGGATGTGAAGAACTTAGCCACATATTTCGATTTTTAAAAATCTTTCCATGGTACTCTGTCTCCTCACTAAAAAGGCCGTTGGCATCAAATGGTAGCCTTTCAATTTTATCTTTCATGTCATTCTACAGGTTTGCTGAATGAAGCCAAGCATGCCTTTGAATAGACACTGCTGTTGACACAGCCCTTGACTCAGTTTCTGTAAGATGCTTGCCCATGCTTAGATGTTGTCATGTAATGCTCTTTGATTTAATAAAGGTATCTGCAAACAGTTTCTTGCTCTTCATGTGTTAGATTCTTTTCAACGTGAAATAATCGCTCCCATAAGGAGTGATACTTTGCAATGCATGCAATATAGTTAGCAATCTGTAGAGATAAACATGCCACTGAATACACTTTTCTCCCCATGACATCAAACTTCCGTCCCTCTTTGTCAACTTGAGTTGTATGACAGCGACTGGACTTGGAAGAGGTTGTGCAGTCAATCACCAACAAATTTGGAATTGGGTGTTTTACTAGAAATGAGCAATCTTTCTCTTGAATCCAGAGGGTAGAAATTTTTATCCCTCTCTCACAACACTAGAAGCAAGGGTCACCCCATGAAACTGAAGGTTGGGAAATTTAGGGCCGACAAGCAGAGTTTATTTTTTACACAGCGCATAATTAATCTATGAATTTCTTGCAATGGGATGTGGTGATGGCCACCAGCTTGGATGGCTTTAAAAAGGGTTTAGACAGATTCATGGAGGACTGGTCTATCAATGGCTGGCTACTAGTCTGATGGCTGTGGGCCGTCTCCAGCTTCAGAGGTATGATGCCTCTCAATACGAGTTCCAGGGCATCTTGCAACAGAGGAGAGAGGGCATGCACATACCTCTTGCCTGTGGGCTCCACAGAGGCATCTGTTGGGCCACCGTGTGAAGTAGGATGCTGGACTGGATGGGCCTTGTGCTTGATCCAGCAGGGCTGTTCTTATGTAACCCAATATAGTCCCTTTAGGCACTTAGAGGTAGGTGTTGAGGTCTCTGGAGCACCTCCCAAGCAGATTGTGTCTTGGATATTACAGACAACATTGGGAATGCTACTAGCTGAGCAAAGTGGGACAAAGCCATAAAATCATATACCTGATCCACAGAATGAAACTGTACCGGTCTAAATTTCCCCACAGTAGACACCTGTTGTACCTTCCACAAATGGTACTCCTCTTAGTCATAGGGGAGGCAGGGGGATGCAGTGCCACAGAATTCCCTACAGTCTTCCCAGCATCTAGGAACCCTAGGCACAGGAGGGCAGTCATAAGCCAATGAAGATTCCCACTGGTAGGTACAACTGCAGTGTGGCTTAGGTTGGCAATATGCTCTTACAACATCTTTACCTTGCAAGGAACTTCCAGTGTGAGTGACAGAACAAGGAGTAAAAAACCTTGCTGGGGACATGAACGGCATCCCAGGTATGAACACGTTCTTTCCTTCCAAATCATGGTCCACATCCAGCCCAACTCAAGAAACCTTTGAAAGTAGATGCCGAAGGGGTGCTCTCAATCAAATCCGAGAGAGAGGAAGAGAGAGAGGGTGCAGCACTCCCAAACCATGTGTCTGCTCATCGATCTCAAGGTCGATGATCAATCCCATGGGAGACAGCAGTTCTCAGCAGTTCTCAATACTGATGGGGATTGTCAAGGGGTTCCAGTAGTTGAAATCTGTGGGGACTGGTAAAGTGCACACGTTGACAAAGAATGCTGCTTTAGGTGTCAACATTGATCCTCTGTCAATACTGACAGCGAATCCCTGCTCAGTGGTGAGGGCAGGGCAACCAAGCCTCCCTGAGCCGATGTCAGTTTCAGTGTTGATGACTGTAGGTCAGTTGGGAATGGAATGTTGACTGTCGCCCTCGAGGCAGTGCTTCTATCTTTGTGCTTTTTCAGTAAAGGAGAAGTAGTCAAGTCATCTTCCGATGCCTTGCGTTTCTTCTTGTGCTTTCAATGATGAGTCAAGATAGAGCCCTTAGGTACATACTTAAGGGAGTTTGAAAACTGTGTCCGTCAAAGTCACATCTGATATCGAGGTTTTAGATTGTGCAGCACTACAGTCCCTGACATCAATCTCGACAGCAATGTTGACGGAGATGGGGATCGAGGTATCCGTGTCAGTGGTCGAAGTGCCTGCAGCTACAAATACCACACAAAGCCATAGCGCTCTATTCTTCTAAATTTGGCGGGAGAACAAAGTACAAATTTTGCAAGTTGAATTATTGTGTTTCTCGCCTAGACATAAAAGGCAGCAATTGTGATAGTCAGTGGAAGGCAATTTGCTGCCACAATCAATACACTATTGAATGTTTTCTTAGCATCTATTTGGTAAACCAAGACCACAAATAATCCGAAAAGGGGGAAAAAGTTGACATCCATTTAGCAAAGAATAAGCCAGATAACAGTCCAGAGTCAAGTTCTTTTCTGGCTAGCAGGCCTTTTCTTTTACTCACAGAACCAAACTGAAACCGAGGAGCATTAACCGATGTATGCTTTGGCAGTCGGAATGGAACTGAAGAAATGGCACACAAACTGCCAAAATAAACTGAGAGCGAGAGGCGGAGTGCAGGCACCACGAGGAGCACAAAGAGTCCACTCATGAGGTCCTGTGCAGGCAAAGAACCCAGGCTTATGAATGGCAATAGATCACAATTCAGATCTGGACTCTGGAATAATTCCTCTGGATCAATTCGAGAGTTGCCCTGGGACTTTAGAACTTACTTCCTAATGAAATTAGACTCTGGGGGTTTTAAGGAGGACCTTTTATCTGCATTTTAAACTGTTTTAAATTATGTTAGTTTTAATTGTTGTATTTTTAAATTGTGAACAGCCCAGGGACAGTATAAAAATGTGTTAAATAAATACAAATTAAAAACACAAACATACCTGTAGCAATTCCAGAGTCATGGGCATATTCTTAAGTTCCTTGAGCAAATCAAGAGCCCCAGCCTGTAAAACACATTGTACACAATTCAATATGCATATTTTCACGTATTTGAAGTAATATTTAGTATGACAGGGAATAATTTCATTCAACCGTACTTCTGCAATATGAACATTAGTGAAGATTGACTAATGAAGCTGGAGCACTTCGAGATGCCAGGAACACTCATGCAACTCCCCCAGTCTCCCTGCATGTACACTTTTGAACAAAAGCTCTTCGGTCCACAGCACTCCCCAAAAGGTCTCTGCAAGCTCAGAAACACGTTGCTGAGGTTCACTTACTGTTTCCAATCCTGCAGTGCCCTTCCAGAGTGTGCGGACTGCAACGTAACAACACACACATAGGGGAACTGAGGAATGGATGTGAGGACTCCTGGCATGTCCTCGTGGTTTCTCAAAGGGTGCCTGCTTCATTAGTCAGGATGTCAGCCAATATTATTAATAAACCTAATAATCAAACTCTATTTCATAATCTTGCTGTGTCAGCCACCACCACAGTGGTTTTCCCCCAAAACACCATCATAATTTATTTACTGCTTTTCAACAAAAAAGAGTTCTCAAGGCAGTTTATATTGAAAAAAGAAGTAAGATGGCTCCCCGTCCCAAAAGGGCTCACAAACTAAAAAGAAACCAGCAACTGCAACAGCCACTGGAGACACACTGAGGTAGGGACAGAAGAGGATAGTTGCTCGTCTTCTGAAATATGAGATACGCTACTTTAAAAGATGACTCTTTGTCCTGTCAATCCTGAGCTGAAGGCTTCACTTATGTGGTGACAGACTGCAATTTGAGTTCTCGAAAGTTGGTTGAACAACAGTCATTTTCTCCATCATCCTACACAAAGTTAACCCAAAGAAAAGGATTCAATTTGATTTGCCTGCTGGTCTGGGAGCAAGAGGAAGCAACAAGCTTGTATTTCTCTTCTAAAGAAGACATCAAGCAAGGGAACACAGCAAATAAATAAGAAATATATAAATAAAACACCATGAAGACTTTGGAATGCTCTCCCAGTGGCCATTTGCTCCTCGGACTCCATCACGGCTTTTAGAAAGTTTGTTAAAAGTTGGCTTTTTATCCAGGCTTTTACATAATCGTTTTTACTGCTGCTTCTATGTGTTTTTACCTGTTGTATCATTTTTATGCTTGTATTTTATAAATTTTAAATTTGGTTTATTTTTATATTTTTTAGCTTAATACTTTTATTGTCTTGTTATTGTATGTTTTAACTTTTGTAAGCCGCCTTGGGGTTGTCTTTTAAGATTTTCTAGGATTTGTTTTCTGGCTGGGGAGAAGCGTTTGTGTCTTTGAGCGAAGAGTAGCCTGAGAGGGGGATTCATTCCAGGTGAGTACCTGCCTCAGCTTGTGCGAGGGGTCACATTCCTGAGCACAGTCAGTTTGTCTGCTGCTCTTGAAAACAAGGGTGAAGACCTGAGAGCATAGCAAACAGAGCATACCGAACAGAGCATTTCTAGTTTTGTGGGAGTTTAGCAGGAAGTGTGCAAGGGAGGCTGAAAAAAGTCCGCTTGATCATAAGGAGTCCAGTGGGAAGAGAAGGTAAGTACTACTCCCTCCTTCATATTCTTGATAAAGGAAGTTCGAACATTTAAACAGCACCAATACAGCTAAGACCTAACTTGCCAATAAACTATCTCCAAATACTGTGAACAACCAACAAAACCAGTTATGAAGATAGCAAGCCAGCAGAAAAGGAGGCACTTCCCAGTGTATTGCACAGAGTGTTGCATGTATGACTATTTGCCCCATGGGCAGAAGTCATGGGTGTGTGCTTGGTGCAAGGAGCTCCTGGCTCTCAGGGAAAAAGTTCATTCCCTCAAGACCAAGGAAGAACCTTGAGACCTGGGGAAGCTCATAGAGACAGAGAGACATGCGGATGAAACCTTCAGGGATGTGATAGAGGCATCCCACTCCAGGGCTGGTAGCTCCTCTGCTGTCAGGGAGAATGAAGGTCTTGGGCAAGGAGGACATCGGTCTGAGGAAGAAGGAAATGTTCCTTTAGAAGTGACCCCTTCAGTGAATGATGAGCCCATATCCTCTCGCACAGAGGGTACTCCTCCGGGGGGTGGGGGCCTCCTTCTAGTGGGTGATTCAATCAGAGGTACAGAGAGATGGGTTTGTGACCCGCGTGTTGACCGTACGGTGACTTGCCTGCCTGGTGCAAAGGTTGCGGACATCACGCAGCATCTAGATAGGCTCTAGGCAGTGCTGGGGAGGAGACAGCTGTTGTGGTGCATGTCGGCACCAATGATGTGGGGGAAATGTAGTCGGGAGGTCCTGGAAGCCAAGTTTAGGCTGATAGGTAGTGTATTGAAGTCCAGGACCTCCAAGGTAGCATTCTCAGAAATGCTACCTGTTCCACGCGCAGGTACAGTGAGACAGGCAGAGCTGAGGGGTTTAAATGCATGGATGAGACGTTGGTGCCGGTAGGAGGGGATTCGATTTGTTAGGCACAGGTATACATATTGGGGCAAGCAAGGCCTGTACAAAAGGGACGGGCTGCACTTGAACTGAGATGGAGCCAGACTGCTGGCACTTAAAATTAAAAGGTTGCAGAACAGCTTTTAAAATGATGCCTGGAGAATAGCCGACAGGAGCTGGACAGTATCCGGTTCAGCATATGCCATCCCATAAGGTGTAAAAGATTCAGATAAAACAGAAGGGGACAGAGCAGAACCACATAAAGAGCAGACAGGAGGCTATGCTAGCTGGTCAAAGAGATCAAAGCACCAGAAGAAAGACAGCACACACGAGGTAAGAGATTCAGCATATAGGTGCTTATATGCCAATGCCAGAAGCCTCCGAGCCAAGATGGGCGAACTGGAGCACTTGGTTGCTAATGAAGAAATAGATAACATAACAGAAACATGGTGGAACAGTGAGAACCAGTGGGACACTGTTATCCCTGGATATAAACTCTATAGAAAGGGAGGGGTGTCTTGGAGGTGGAGTAGCACTGTATGTCAAGGAAGGGATAGAATCTAACAATCTAGAAAACCTAGGAGGACAGGAGCCCTCCACAGAAACCCTGTGGGTGACAATACGAGGCCTGGAAGGGAACATGCTGCTGGGGACATGCTATCGCTCTCCGGATCAAAATGCTGACCGTGACTGGGAGTTGCAGGAGGAAATCAGGGAGGCGTCAAGGAGAGGCAGGGCAGTAATAATGGATGACTTCAATTACCCACACACAGACTGGGGAAATTCACAGTCCGGTAATGACAAAGAGGTCAAATTTCTAGATACACTGAATGACTGTGCCCTAGAACAGTTGGTCTTGGAACCAACCAGAAAGAAGGTGACCTTGGACTTAATCCTGAGTGGCACCCAGGACCTGGTGTGGGATGTCAGTGTCATTGAACCCTTAGGGAACAGTGACCATAGTGAGATCAAATTCAGCATACATGCGGGGAAAGAATCACCAAGGAAGTCTAACACAGACACTTTGAATTTCAGAAGAGGAAACTTCTCCAAAATGAGGAGCATGGTGAAAAGAAAACAGAAAGGGGAAATCAGGAGAGTCACTTCACTTCAGAATGCATGGCGTTTACTCAAAACCACAATACTAGAAGCCCAGTTAGAATGTCTACCTAAAAGGAGGAAAGTTATCACTAAGTCCAGGAGGATGCCAGCATGGCTAACAGGAAAAGTCAAGGAAGCCATAAAGGAGAAAAAGACTTCCTTCCAAAATTGGAAGGCCTGTCCAAATGAAGAGAACAGAAAGGAACACAAACTCTGGCAAAAGAAATGCAAGGTGACAATAAGGGAGACGAAAAGAGAGTCTGAGGAATATTTAGCTAAAAGCAAAACACTTTAACTATATCAGCAGCAGGAAACCTCCCAGGAAGGTGGTTGGACTGTTAAGACAATGGGGAAGTGAAAAGGATTATTAAGGAGGATATGTAGGTTGCAGAGAAGCTAAATGAGTTCTTTGCATCTGTCTTCACGGCAGAGGATACTGAGCATATACCTGTTCTTGAACCAGGCTTTTTGGAGATGGAGACTAAAGAACTCAGTCAGATAGCAGTGTCAAGAGTTGATGTTCTAAACTGTCTAGAAAAATTGAAGACTAGCAAATCACCACGGCCAGACGGCATCCACCCAAGTGTCCTTAAAGAACTCAAATGTGAAACTGCCAACCTCCTTGCTAAAATATATAACTTACCCCTACAATCAGGATCTGTACCGGAGGACTGGAAAGTATTTTCCAAAAAGGGATCCAGGGGCGATCCGGGAAATTACAGGCCGATTAGCTTAACACCTTTTTCAGGCAAACTGACGGAAAGCATCCTCAAGGATAAAATTGTAAAGCACATAGAAGAACAGGCCCTGCTGGGGGAGAACTAGCATGGCTTCTGCAAAGGTAAATCTTGCCTCACGGAACTTTTGGAGTGTCAACAAGTGTGTGGGTAAAGGTGATCTAGTTCAGTGTTTCCCAATGTGTTTGGAATCATGGACCGGTACATTATTTTGTGCAGTTTCCCAGACCAGCCAGCAGTTAGTAAAGGGGTCACCCCTCTCTCCCACACCCCCAAGCACCTCCCAAAACAATTTTGAGCCAGTGGGGGCAGCCACTGCCAGGAGCTCATTTCTAGGAAGGTAGCCCTCGCTGCTGGGATTATATTCATTCCAAGGAAACGAAATGAACATTATCTCAGCAGCAAGGGCTGCCTGCCTAGAAATGAGCCCTGGAAACCTCCCAGCGGCGGTGGCCCTCACCGGCTCAAAATTGTTTTTGGGGGGGTGGGTTAATTCCTCATGGACCAGCACTTCACACAGACCGGAAGCTGAGAAACATTGATCGAGTTGACATAGTATACCTGGACTTCCAAAAAGCTTTCGACAAAGTTCTTCATCTAAGACTCTTGAGAAAACTTAGCAGTCATGGGATAAGGGGACAAGTACATGTGTGGATTGCTAACTGGTTGAAAGACAGGAAACAGAGGGTAGGTATAAATGGAGAGTTTTCACAATGGTGGGAAGTAAGAAGTGGGGTCCCCCCAGGGATTTGTACTGAGACCAGTACTTTTTAATTTATTCATAAATGATCTAGAAGTTGGGGTAAGCAGTGAGGTGGCCAAATTCGCAGATAATACCAAACTATTTAGGATAGTGAAATCCAAAACAGATTGTGACGAGCTCCAAAAGGATCTCTCCAAACTGCACCCAGGGGGTGGGCAACAAAATAGCAAATGCGGTTCAGTGTTGAAAAGTGTCAAGTGATGCACATTGGGATGAAAACCTCAACTTCAAGTATACGTTGATGGGATCTGAGCTGTCGGTGACTGACCAGGAGAGGGATCTTGGGGTTGTGGTGGACAGCTCGTTGAAAATGTTGACTCAATGTGCGGCAGCTGTGAAAAAGGGCAATTCCATGTTAGGGGTCATTAGGAAGGGGATTGAAAATAAAACTGCTAATATTATAATGCCCTTATACAAAATGATGGTGCGCCTTTGAGCAGATACAATGTTAAGGTAAGTAATTATTATATTCAATGTTCACTACCTTAGAGATCTAGTACAGGGGTAAGGAGATACCGTACCCACCGCCTGCCCCAATTGTATGTGTCAGAATTCCATCTAATGCCAAGGTTTTCATTTACTTTCAAAGTATCCAAGAAAGGTAGTTTATTGCAGCATTCAAATGAAGTTTAGATTCTACTTGTAGTTAACATGGTACATATAGAGCTATTAGTTATTGCTTTGAAGCTAAGTTGAGGCCAATCCCTAGCAGTGAAAGAAGCTTTAACTACAATATGCAGTACAGGAAGATGGAAGGTTGAATCAGGATCCTTTGTTGCATCTGAACCCCAAAGAATCTATGAATGAAAGTTTCACATCTGTTAATCTGTTTTACTATGAACACAAATAAATCTCTTGAATAGATACTAGGGCCAGGAATACATTACAAAGCAATACGGCTGATTACTACCTTATCTCAAATTAAAAGGACATTTGATTAGTAAGACAGCACTATCTATGTATTTCAAACTACTGGACTAACTTCTCTCTTAGCTTACTCCTTTTTTAGTTGCTGTCTAAAAGGTGGTGACTCCTAAAATAGGACATTTCTGATGTAAGGGTAGTTGAGTCCATGCCAAATTCTAGAACGTAAAGAAAGTGAGGACTCAAAAGCACTTGAATAGTAGAGTCACCGGTGGGGGGTGGGGGTGGGGGTGGGAATGGCCATGGTAGTAGAAATAGTAGAGCCTTGGAGAGGAGGGGAATGGCGAGGGAAGGCCTGTTATGTTATCCATAAGAACACAAGAACAGCCCTTCTGGATCAGGCCCAAGGCCTATCTAGTCCTGCATCCTGTTTCACACAGCGGCCCACCAGATGCTAGTGATATTCATGAACCGGTTCAGAGCTCTGACAGTTTGGATGGTTCGGCGGCAGGGCATGGGCTACCTCTGAGAAGCAGGGAGGGTGAGGCATGCGCAGCCTGGGTCATGACCTGGCCACAGAAAGACCCATTGGGCATGCGCAGCAGCTTCAAAAATGGCCACTGCGATGGGGGTGAGGCCTGGAACAGGCCAAAGAGCTCCCAAACAAGGCAATTTGCATAATGGAGGCTGGCAGGGGTGGGGAGAGGAGAACCTCCACGGACACTGCCCCCATAGCCTCGGAGAAGCCCCCCGGAGGGTATAAGTACTAAAAACAAGTTGCTCACCTGTAACTCTTGATCTGGTAGTGATATGTTGTATTCATAATGAATGAGTTCTGTGCCTGCTCAGGGACCTCACGGGTAGACAAAATAGCTCCTGAAGACGCCTACTCTGCTTCACACATGCACCGTACTTTTATTGTAAACAGCAGTTGGGGGCGCCATTTCCTCAGTTTCTTGCAGACCGCCTATTCCTGATGATCTGTCTTGTTACTGGTAAGTTGTTGGGTTGTTGTTTTTTAACTGAAGCGGGAAAGGTCTGGGGGGGTTTTATGAATACAACGGATCACTACCAGTTACAGGTGAGCAACCTGTTTATCTGGATCAGAAACCAGCTTTTTTCATGGTGGTGGGAACAGTAGATCTGAAGCTTATGGCAACACCTTCTTTAACATGCTTCTCCCAAACCCTGCCTGCTTTGCCAATCGCAGGTCAATGGCATGTTTTATAAATGGTTGTTGTGAGGACCATGTTGCTGCTGCACAGATATCTGCCATCTATATTCCCGACACATGTACCACTAAGGCAGCATAAGCCGTAGTTGAATGTGCCCTTGTTGTGCGTGGGGGATTTATTCCCTGCTTCTTGTAAGTTTGCACAATCAACTCAACTAACCAATGAGCCAATCTTTGTCTCGATATAGGTAGGCCCTTGCTTTCCCCCTTGTATGCCACAAACAGCCTTTTTGTTCTCCACACTGCTCTTGTTTTCTCTAAATAATACAGGAGGACTTGACAGACATCTAGAGAATGTAGTGCCTTTTCCAACTCTGTTTCTGGATTTTAGTATAAGATTGGTAAAATAATTTCCTGATTCAGATGGAACTCTGACACCAGCTTAGGGCGGAAGTCCGGATCCAGTCGCATGACCGCTTTATGAGAGTAGAACTGAGAATATGGGCTGTCCATTCTTAAAGCTGTTAGCTCACTCACACGCTTTGCCATGATGACTGCAATTAGGAATGCTGCTTTGAGTGTGACCATTCTTAAGCTTGCTGATTCCAGCAGTTCAAAAGGGGCTTCTGTCAATGATGACAAGACTAAAAACAAACTCGACAGCTCTATAGGTGGGTATAGATTGTTTAGTCCCTTCAAAAATCTTTTACTCTCCAGATGAGAGAACACAGTTGTGCCATTCCACCCTCTGTGTTTTGACGATATGACAGCTAAATGGACCTTTATGGACACATTTGCCAATCCACTCAGTTTCAAAGAGGTCATACACAGGAGTACCTGTTTCACAGTGGCCTGTTTCAGGCGGTAACCATGCCTCTGAGCATGGGTTGCAAATTTTTTCCATTTGCTGCTATCGTTCCGTCTCATAGATAGCCTTCTATTATTCAGCAAATCCTCTTTAAACCCGATTTTCCACGTGGTCATCTGTAGAGTTTTCACATCCGGATGCTGCACCCTTCCCTTCTCTCGTACGAGAAGATCCAGGCAAAGAGGAAACCTTTGGTAAGTCCCTCTCAAAAGTCTGGTGCAAACTTTTTTTTTTGTAGTGGTGCAAACCAGGGTTGTCTTGGCCACCATGGTGTCACCAGAATGCATGTTGAGTTGTCCCTTAAAATTTGTGCCAGAACTTGATTGATTATTGGTTGTGGAGGAAAAAGATACAAGAGACCCTTGTTCCACCTGTGTTAGAGCGCATTGCCCAGAGATCTGTCACCTATTCCTGCACGCCAACAGTATTTCTGACATTTTTTGTTGGCAGCAGTCGCAAACAAGTCCATTGTTGTATGTCCCCACAAGTCGAAGACTCTCTAGAGACAAATGTCTTTGATTTCCCTCTCATGGCATTGGTTGTGTTGTAATGTCAGACTGAGGTTGTCCGCTATTATATTGTCCACATCTCTTATGTGTATGGCTACTGGATATACTGCGCAAGCAATGTACTATTCCCATATCTGAATGCTCAAGAGCTGGACACCATGCCTCCCTGTTTGTTGACAGCAATCTCTGTCATGTTGTCCAAATGAACTTGCATTACCATTTTTTTGAGCATAAGTTCAAATGCCTTTAGGGCCAGAAACACTGCTAGCAACTCCAAGTAATTTATATGGTGCTGGGCTTGAGGCTTGGTCCATTTTCCTTGGATCTGATGTTCTCCACAATGAGCTCCCCATCCTGTTAGGGAGACATCCGTTGTCACCCACTGAGTTGGTGTTACTGTTTCGAATTGAACTCCCTCCAAGAGATTTTCTTCTACTGTTCCCCAATGCAGGGAGTTCAGTACAGTATGCAGAATCATCAGTTGCATCCTCTGGCTGTCCACATTGGGATGGAAGCTCCTTAGATACCAACTCTGCAATGGTCTCATGTGCAGTTGTGTGTATTGAACAGTAGTGTTGCAAGATGCAATTAGACACATTAAACGCTGTATGTTTTCTGCAGCTTGTAATTGACTGTGAGTGAACTGCCGAATTTGTCTTTTGATTACAGGTAAGTATGCTTTCTTTGTTTCCATGTCTAAAATCGCCCTGATGAAATTCAGACGTCTCTGTGGCTCTAATTTCGACTTTTTCCAGTTGACACTGATCCCTAGATCCTGCAGCAATTGTAACACTAAGTGGATCTGCAAACATAACTTTTCTTAGCTGTTGCTCACCAGAAGCCAATCATAAGGATATGGATAGACCACTATACCCTGCGTTCGCAAATCAGCCACTACTGCAGCCATGACCTTTGTGAAAACACGCGGGGCTCTTGACAGTCTGAAGGGTGAGACAGCATATTGGTACACTGCAGTTCCCACTGTAAATCTGAGGTACTTGCAGTGGTTCTCCTGTATCCCTACATGGAAGTAGGCATTTTTCAGATCTGACGTTGCTGCCCACTCCTCCTTGTTCAGGAAGGGTAGTATTCCCTGCAACATGGTCATTCTGAACTTGCGAGCCCACACAAACCAATTTAGCCTGCGAAGATCCATGATTGCCCTGAATCCCGAATAGCCCTTTTCCATCAAAAGCCAAATTCTCAACTCGCTCACGCATATCCTGCTGCAATGCTGTGGCTCTAAGCCAAGCATGGCAACACATAGTCACGGCAGTGACCATAGCTCTGGACTTTGTTTCGGCAAGGTGTTTAAAAAGCACTAAGCTGCTGCCTAGTGACTGATGTAGTTTTTTCATATAGTTCTGTGAACCTATTTTGAAACTCCCCTGGTGACAATGAGGTCGAGTCTTTTAACAAAGTATCCCATAAGAAATTGTTGCATCGCGCCATGCAGGATGCATAAATTGCTATTCTGATTGCCAAACTAGATAGCACATCTAACTTTCTCCCTTCCTTGTCAGACAGCATTGTATGGTGACAACCCACTTTGGAAGATGACACACAGTCAATCACCATAGAGTTTGGAACAGGGTGCTGCAGCAGGTAAGCATTATCCTCCTCTTGGACCCTATATAAGCTTTTTAAATGCTTTGACGTTGGTGTAGAGGTCAGGAGCACCTCCCAGGTTACTTTAGCTGCCTTGGTGATCACAGGAATCATTGACAGGGCTACAGGATGTGATGTCTTTGCAGCAGCCATCATATTATATACCAGATCCATTAAATCTGCCTCCAGCATCCTCAAATCCATACTGAGCGCCTCCGTGATTTCCCTAATAATGGCATGGTAGGCTTTCAGCTATTCAGACAGAGTTGTTGACAGTCTGGGAGGCACATCTGAGCGAAGATCAGATGAGTGACTGGCCCTATCAGAATTCGATTCTGAAGTGTATCCTGCACCCTCCTCCAATGAAGGTGATGGCTGGACCACAGGTGGTGTTGCCTTCCTTTTCCTTTTATTTGGTCTCTGATCCAGCTCCTTTGGTGCATGTTGCAACTCAGGGGCTGGCATGATTGGTTGCATTGACTGCGTTTGACATGCAGTAGAGGCAGTCTGTGCAGTAGGTGCTGCAGGGCAACTAGCATGTGTTCCCGTGCTCAACATGGCAGCCTCTGCTCTAGTATCAACCTGTACCAGTTGGTGAATTTCTCGCTGCACTTTCCACTGGAGGTACTCAGCATAATCATCTGTTAACACATGTCTGAAACCACAAGAATGCATAAGCTCTGGTCTGCTCTGCGCTGGCTATAGATGGAGTCCCTGAGAATTTGCATATTGAACTGGGGACTTCCATGAAAAGGGCACAAAAGCTGAAGTTGTAGTAGTTGAAATTACTGGCACAGTTGTTGTCCTTGGTCTGGTAAAGCCAGACATATTCCGTGAAGTCGTTTGTTCCAGTGTGTGCAATGGCGACATTACACAGTATGGTCTTGCCCCATACAGTGGTGACATCGATCACATTTTTGGAGGAGCAACTGGAGCATCATCAATATCTTGCTCCACATCAAGGCCAGTGCTCAGGAAGCCATGAAAAGTAGATCCTAATGGAGTCCAACGTGGAGTCCAACATCTCTATCAGTGTGTTTGCAGTATTTTGGTCTAAGGAAATTTTCTCATCCTTGTCCAAGTAAGCGACCATATCCACCCCCTTATCCGATCTGTTGCTCTGCTGTGGAATGGAAAGGGACTGTACTGGAGTTTGCTCTAGGGACAGCAGAAGTTACCTTCTTGATGCTGAGGCATTCAGCTTTGAGAACATCTCCGATGTCGACATCGACACTGACTCCTCGGTCCTGCAAGCAGTTGACATTGACGGCTTTGACATCAGTGGCTTCGGTGACGCTCTTCTTTCCTTGGGTCTCAATGCCAGCATGGATTCCTCCTAATCCCTTGTTGAGCTATAAGTCTACATGGCCTTAGGGGATTGAATACCACTCCCCGACTTGCTATGGTGTGTTTTTTTAATGATGGGGAAGCACTCTCCTCCTCTAAGACAGATCTCCACTCTTTCTCCTTATGCCTGTGGCTGGACTTTGAGACCTCCTTTGGTTTCTTGAAAACAGGCTCTGTCCATTCCAACACAGTTTTAGACTGTGTTGATGCAGTTCCATGCAAGCTCAATATCTAGCTGGGCACTGAACTCAAGCGATGCCCTGACGTCGAAGGGTAGCCTGGTCTTGGCATCGGCGGCCACAAAGCCTCATCATACAATGCCACCAGAAGGCGGAACACCCTATTTTTCATGATTTGTTTGGAAAACAAGCAACAGGTTTTACACGAAGAAGTATTATGCTGTTCTCCAAGGCATCATAAGCACGATTCATGATGGTCAGTTGATGGCAACTTGGCATGGCATTCCACACATCTTTTAAATGTTTTCTTCGATTCCATGGTGTTAGGGAGCAGGCGGGGCAAACACCCCACAGTGTCCAAGCAAATCCTTGTCAAAGTCCATTTTTATTCTTTATGTTTGATATCTGATAAGGCAAAGAATGGTCTTTAGAAGTTCTGAGGTTAAAGTCGTAAAAGTAAACCTATATTCTCTTTCCAATTTCAGCTAATCCAAAGAGCCAGTACCGAGGGACTGACAAGTGGGCAGTCAAGCAGAAACTGAGGAAATGGCACCCCCAACTGCCATTTACAATGAAAGCATGGAGCACGTGGGAGGCAGAATGGGCGTCTCGAGGAACTAGTTAGTCTACCCATGAGGTCAATGCGCAGGCATAGAACCCATTCATTATTATTGCAATGGATCACGATCCAGATTAGATATATATAATCATTCGTGAACCCCCCACCAAACACGGGGGTGTGTGTTTCAACACTGGACCATCAAACAAAACAGGTTTGATGTCGAACCTGTTCAACATTGAACCCGTTTACACATCCGTATGATTTTATAGACCTCTATTATGTCACGCTGATAAGCTCCAGGTGTGGCTTACCTCGTAAGGAAGGTGCTCTAGGCACCTAATCATCTTGGCTGCCCTCTTCTGAACCTTCTCCAGTTCTAAAATGTCCTTAGTGAGGTATGGTGATCAGAACTGTACCCAGTACTCCAAATGTGGCTGCACCACAGAGTTGTATAAGGGCATTAGGATATTAGCAGTTTTATTTTCAATCCTAATATTCCCTAGCATGGAATTGGCCTTTTTCACAGCTGCCGCACATTATGTCAAAACTTTCAATGAGCTGTCCACCACATCCCCAAGATTTCTGTCCTGGTCAGTCACCAACAGTTCAGACCCTATCAGTGTATATGTGAATTTGGGTGTTTTTGCTCCACTTTACACTTGCTAACATTGAACTGGATCTGCCATTTTGTTGCCCACTCTCCCAGTTTCGAGACATACCTTTGGAGCTCCTGACAATCTGTTTTGGATTT
Organism: Hemicordylus capensis; assembly: GCF_027244095.1. NCBI lineage: Eukaryota > Metazoa > Chordata > Lepidosauria > Squamata > Cordylidae > Hemicordylus > Hemicordylus capensis. Next base: position 258,640,913 of record NC_069660.1, read on the forward strand.
CAGTACCCTAAATAGTTTGCTGTCATTTGCAGGTTTGGCCACCTTGCTGCTTATCCCAACTTGTAGATCATTTATGAATACAGGTGGCCCTTGTTATAAACAGGCTAGGCACCCATGGGTTCACATATTCAGGATTGGGCTATATAGACCCAACCTTGTTATCCATGGTTCAAATAATTGGCAAAATTTACCTATCCGCGGTCCCTGGGTGGCTGGAAATGACTTCCAATGTCATTTCCGGAGACCATTTTACAGCACGGAGCCATTTTGTGGCAGGGTTTATTTAAATCGTGATTTAAATCTCTTCACAGAAGGACTCAATCCTAATTATTTAAATCACAATTTAAATTATTAGGAAGATTCTAGTTAATCATTTCCTATAAAAGTACATTCTTATCTATCCTTAATACATACTTAGAGATAGATGTAGGTTTCATTTTTAGAAGGTAGGTACATGCTTCTCATAATGCTATTTCATTCAGGCAACGAGGCCTTGTATTTCGTTGTTGCACTGTTTACATTTCTTACGCCTGCCTTTCTTACCCACAGATAGAGGAACTTCATTAAAATATTCCAAACTAGAATCTCTTTTATGGCTTGCTGATATGATAGATGTTTCCCCTCTATAACACAGAATAGACTCTGAAAACATTTCCTCAGGACCAGAAAAATATGTTCTGTTCATTTTTAGTTTCACTTTCTATTCCCCTCCCCATCCCATTCATAGATATCCAGACTCTTTCTCCTTGCTCAGATCTACTCCATATCCCCAAATCCTCTATTCATTCATTGACCTTTTTCTTTGCACTTTTGAAGGAGGGAGCAAGGGCTTGACTGTGTGTGCGCTGCATGTACATCACCTGCAGAATAAGACTGATCAGGTCTGTTATCTCTCATCCCCAAATACTGCTGTTAACATGTTCACAGAATATAACAAGAAGTTATGATCACTATTTATGATTGTATCTTTGACCTAGGTTCTTTACGAACTGTGGTTTTTAAAATCAATTTAAATTTTTAAAAAATCTGGTTTTTTAAAATCAATTTTTATCAACCGTTTTGTGGCTCCTTTAAAAAAAATCTTCCAGCATTTTGTGTTTGGAAAAATCAGAGGAATTGCTGGACAGCTGGAGACCTGGAGAGCATGGTACAGTACTTTACTTGCTCTTATTTCTGCCTCCTCCCCACTTTTTTAGCCCTTTCTTAACATCTAGGAACCTAACCCCCCAATTCCCATTGACTCAAGGTCTCGTTAGCCACGGTTGTAAGCCAGAACAGAACCTCCTCCAGATAATGAGAGCTACCTGTAAATTAAAAAGCACGGTCCCAGTACAGATCCCTGCCCCTCCCCCCACTTTTTAAACATCTTCTTCCACTTCTTACTTCCCTCCATTTTAGAGAACTGCCCATTTATACCTACAATCTGCTTCTTGTCCTTCAACCAGTACCAATCCACACATGAACAGATGATGAATCCAGCTCATCATCCTGTCTGACATTTTCACTGGGAACTGGCTACTCAAGACTTCTGGGATATGAATCAGCCTGAGCCAGAGTTACAGGCAGATGCAAATAGGAAAAAATGAAAATGAACCAGCTGCGAAAAGGAACAAATACCAACACCACACATTTCCTATTCCATATAATTTTCTCCAGCATAGCAAGGCAAAGAAAACTGGTCCCAAGGCATTGGTCTAGGGCAGGCCTGCTCAACTTAGGCCCCCCATCGGTTTTTGAATTACAACTCCCATAATCCCCAGCCACAGTGGCCAATAGCCTGGGATTATGGGAATTGTAGGCCAACATCTGCAGGAGGGCCGAAGTTGAGCAGCCCTGGTCTAGGGGCACTGAGGCATTACTTGAGTAACGATAGTTCAACCTCCTTTTGAATATAAACTATTCCCTAAGCTGGAGAAACAGAAAAACAAGGTTCTCTGGACTATTCTGAAGACACCGCTGTCCTTTCCTCCATCTTGTCTGTACAGAAACTACAGTAATTTCTATGGCATCAGTTAGTTAAAAATGTTCAACAGTCTCATAAAACCAACCAGTTGACAACAGATGCACGTGTTGTCAAAGCTCTGGTTTCATCTTGACCTTTTATGAAACAACTAGTATGTGTAAGCCCGTTGTAATAACGGGCTCTAGTGGTGGGGGGGGTTTCCCGCTGCCGCCTCACCCACCTTGGGCGCACTCCTTGGGCCGCCACCTTTGGCCGAGGCGGCGGCTCTGCCGCCATCTCGGCCGCACTCTCCGCCTGCCGTTTCTCATGGCGGCGGCCGCCGCCATCGGGGCCACTCGCCCCGCCGCGGCCACCACCTCCTTGGCCCGCACTCCTTTGGCCGAGGCCGCGGCTCCGCCGCCGCCTCGGCCGCACTCTCCGCCCGCCGCTTCTGCTCCTCCCGGTCTCCCGTGGCGGCGAGGACTCCACCTCTGGCCGAGGACTCCACCGGCGGCCGTGTCCAACATGGCCGCCCGTCTCTGGGCAGCCGTATCTTTTTCGCCCGATCTGGGCATGCGCTCCGCTCCGCGCATGCCCAGAACGGGCGAAAAAGACACGGGCAGCACGGCCGCACGTCCAAGGCTTTTATGGTAGAGGATGCTATTATAGTCCAATGTGATCCAGGCACTTTAGCAATGCTCATTTCACATTATACTGTATTTACAAATCAAAGACGACTCTGAATTTAAGATGACCCCTTTAAAAAAAAATTAGAGGTAAAATACATTTATACCTACATTTACTAAAAAGGAACAGGACTCTGAATTTAAGACGACCTCCTGATTTCTAATATCAACAGGTTGTTCTGGTAAGAACTAATCTAAGAACTAACCTTTCACTATAATCTTAATTGATAATTACTATCCTCACAAATTAGCACACTTCAGCCTTAAACCTTCACATATCTGCCATCTTGAACTGGGGCAGATGACATAATCACAAACTACATCGTTGAGGTATCCCTATGTGTCTGTACACCTGTAGCAAATTTGGTTCAAATTCCACACGTCCGTCATCTTAGGAACATAGGAAGCTGCCATATACTGAGTCAGACCATAGGTCCATCTAGCTCAGTATTGTCTATATAGACTGGCAGCAGCTTCTCCAAGGTTGCAGGTGGGAATCTCTCTCAGTCCTATTTTGGAGATGCCAGGGAGGGAACTAGGAACCTTCTGCTCTTCCCAGAGAGGCTCCATCCCCTAAGGGAAGTATTTTACACTGCTCACACTTCTAGTCTCCCATTCATATGCAACCAGGGTGGATCCTGCTTAGCTAAGAGGACAAGTCATGTTTGCTACCACAAGACTAGGAGAGGAGAGCTGGTCTTGTGGTCCCCTAAGCTAAGCAGGATCCACCCTGGGTGCATATGAATGGGAGACTAGAATGTGAGCACTGTAAGATATTCCCCTTAGGGGATGGAGCCACTCTGGGAAGAGCAGAAGGTTTCAAGTTCAGTCCCTGGCTTCTCCAAGATAGGGCTGAGAGAGACTCTTGCCTGCAACCTTGGAGAAGCTGCTGCCAGTCTGTGTAGACAATACTGAGCTAGGTGGACCTATGGTCTGAATCAGTATATGGCAGCCTCCTATGTCCCTGCAATGATTCTAGCTGGGTGACTCTGGGCCAGTCACTTTTCTCTCAGCCTAACCTACTTCACAGGGTTGTTGTGAGGAGAAACCTAAGTATGTAGTACACTGCTCTGGGCTCCTTGGAGGAAAATCGGGACATAAAATGTTAAAAAAAAAAAGTAAAATAACCTTGGAGAAGCCACTGCCAATCTGTGAAGACAATACTGAGCTAGATGGACCTATGGTCTGGACGTATATGTCAGCTTCTTATGCTCCTAAGACTAGCTCTCCTCCTTGAATTTGCAGACACCAATCATCCCAAACTGAGGTGTCCATTCCTTATGTGTCTTCTATGTCACTGAAATCAATAGGACACTCTCACATGTAACATACTCAACAGTGGGGTGATAGGCCAAAATATCTTACCATCCTAGTCCACAAAAATGCACTCATACGAGCTCTAGAGATGTAAAGACAAAATAAAACTAGGAAACATCAATTTCCTTCACCACCCAACATTCTCCCTCCACAATTTTTCCAGCTTGGATAAACAGTGTGGGGTGGGATGGGAATATAGCTTTTTTTCTTTTCAGAATGAGAGAAGTGCTTTTTAAGGCAAGGTTTTAAGATATTTTACCTTTACGCCTTCTAAATGCTTTCTAATCAATGTGTAAGACCATCTACAGTATGTTGGTAATTTCTGTATACTGCAAACTCTCAAATCCTGCTTCAGATTATCTTCTGTAGCATGTGAAAGAAAGTGTTCTATATTAGGAAACACAGACCAAATGAATAAAAAAAAAATGCATATAGCATTACTTGTATACATTTTACAAATAAAAAGAAAAAAGGTCCCCCCACCAAACAATCTAACATGAAATAGAAAGGAAGTTGTTTCAGTCCATACAAACCTTCAATTTATTAAGTTACTCTATCTCTGAATATAAAATAGAATATCTACCTCTGCCCAGAAGAAAGAGCAAGGCAGACCAGAGGAAAGTAGGCAACAGTTCAAAACCAAGCGTGGCCCAGGGCTGTGCATTGCTCTAGTAAGGTAACAGCACACCCTGTGAGGGGCAATGGCCCAATTGCATCTGGGATATAAGTGTTATATATAGCTCAATATTACACATAATCAAAATGGTAATTATCCAATATATTTCATTGTCTTGCCCAAACACCTTATCATATTATGTAGCTATTAGACAATATTTTGAAAGAGCAATAGGTAGGAAGTGATAACAGTATTTTTAAATCATGACTTGTAAAGCATTTCATGAATCATTCTATGAGATAAAATATTTCATAAGAAGTTTTTCACTGTTTGCAAAATTCCAATTGTTTCCATCTCTGGGCTTGAGGAAAAAAAACCTTGTTTTTCCCCAAATTCTTCTCAGGCCTTCATACCTCTATGTGTCATCTTCAATAATTGCACATAAAATTGAGGACTTATTTGACACAGTACAACCAAAGTAATTATAGAGGACAGGGAATATTATCTTCCACTCCAGCTACAGAATCTGCTCTTATTAAATGATGCAAGAGGCCGAAAGGACTCAACTTGATTCAGTCACAAACTTGAAAGGGGTGGGTGGGTTGAGAAAAGAAAAGAAGCTGATTGACTTGCAGCCATAACTCCCTGACCCGGTATCTTGTTTGTTCTCTAGTATTTAGAGAAATATTTACAAAAAGACATACTTCTACAATTAAAAAGGTCAATATTGACAGATTTCTTATCTAAATTATATCGGCCTACCAAGAAACAGGGTGGATTTCTGTTAAATCACTTCTCAGGAATATGCAATTTAATTATTTAAATCACAATTTAAATCACTAGTCCAGAACATTCTATTTAATCATCATTTTCTAGTAAAAACGCATTCGTATTGTCTGATATAACTCTAATACGTATTCATTGCTATTCAAAGATAGAAGCAGCTTTCTTTTTAAAAGTTATGTACACATTATACCTGATAAAGCAATTATTAAGTATGTGACAAAATGCGAATCAGCATCCGAATCGCAGCACAATCCCTTTAAAACTGAGGGCTTCCACAGCCCCATTAACACAGAGAACAGATCCATCCCTGCTCCTCCTCTGCTCACCAACACTGCCATACTCACAGCGCTCCCCCCACCTGCTATCAGTGTGCGCCGACGGCACTCTCCCCCAGCTGCCACTGCAGATGCGTGGAGGCCATGTGTGTGTAAGTGCCATACAGGGACAGCTGAGGGAGAGTGCTGCCAGCACGCACTGATAGCTTGGGGATGTGCCACAAATGGTGGCAAGCAGAGGAGTGGGGATGAATGTTAAAGGGGCTGTGGAAGCCCTCAGTTTTAAAGGAACTGTGCTGCGATTCGGATGCCGAATCGCATTTTGACACATCCCTGGCAATTATTTATTCTGAGTTTTTTCACATTCATTTTCATCAAAAATTATTTGGTCATTTTATTAGGTACCAAAGCAGATACACAATTGCACATTCAGCCATGATGCCTTCAGTATCTTCAAAGGAAATGTTCTTCCCATTATATTCAGGAATAAGAAAGAGAGACCATGCGCATAGAAGCAGGAGGAGGGAAGCAGGACAAAGAGAGAGCATCCATATGAGTGTAGTGGCCGTGGTGGCAGCAAAAGAAAGAAAGAACCAGCACATGGTGCAGGAGAGAGAGTGCATGGTGACCAAGGACATTAGAGATGGCAGGAGTGGGAGAGGCAAGCCAGGGGCTGCTACTGGGGTCTGCATGGGACACCACTGGCCAATGGGCTGCACAATGAAGAACTGTGACATAAGCATTAAGGGTAAGGTAAGGGTTTCATATTGTTAGCTTATCTAGGAATTAATCTCCTGCATATACAGAAATAAAGTCACAGTCCTATACACACTTACTTGTGAGTAAATTCTACTGAACTCAGAGGGTCTTCATAAAGGCTGCAATTCTAAACTTGCATACTCAAAAATAAATTCAATGGGAGAGTAAAGCCCACCTTTAACTCTTTTGTACAACAGATATAACTCTGTTAGATATAACCTATAACTCTTGCCCAGCAATACTATTTTGAAGTTCACATTTCATTTGATAGTAACTTTTACCAAAATCAATAGGACTAACTTCTAAATATTTTGTGCCAAAAAACTATGATTATAAATGTGCTTCTCAGAAACCAGGTTCAACTGAATTCAGTGACCCTTACTGCCAAGCAAACATTACTAAGATAGGGCTGCAATAACCAAATATTAAGGATATAAGTTAAGCACTCAATTCCAGCCCAATCAACATGGAAGACAATTAATACAATGAAAAGAATGGTACAAAAATTACAATGTTTACTTTTTATAAGAAGTTTTTAGGAAGGACTTCCCAGATATACAAAATATAGGTTTATATACAAATCCCCTCATAAAACCATTGAAAAAACAGAGTAGAGTAGGGTTTTGAAAGTCATTCAAACTGATTTTAAAAATCTATCACAATTAAATAAAGACTAGGTTCAGTTCCCAAAGACTTAAGAGGTTTTGACTTGATAGAAATGTGTGCAGTCTAATTTATATGTGTACATGAAAGGATGCTTAGTAATATTGTACTCTGCTCTATTTGCTGAAGCTAACATTTGCATCTAATAAGAGGAAAAACTACTGCTTACCTTTTCTTCTCTAATCTTACTCAACTGCTCTTGGTTTTTGAAAATCCATGTGTAATATTACCTCTCCAACTTGAACCTATTCATCACACAATAAGGTAATTTGTTATACTATAGAACAAAGAGAGACTTACTTACGACTAAGGTCCCTTATAAAAAGACTCAAACTTCAAGGTGCCAAAGGGAGGCCATCTCCCTTATTTTCTGTTTTTGGAAAGCTATGGGGGTGTGATTTGGAAGACTAAAGTGAGATGAGGGTGGGTTTAAGGATTTAATTAAGGATGCCCTACCATTCCTGCCATCAAGGTTTTGGGCATGCAGCTTACACAAACAATAACTATTTTAATAGACACTGGGTCCAACCTAGTTAGATCCTTTGGTGCACACAGGTGTCTAAAGGCTGTCAACCAAAGGGTGGGTAGTCAGCAGGATGAGCCTAAAGTATACAGAGCAACACATGCTAAAGGCAGTTGAAAGAACATATAGGGCAATTGGATCAGGTTAAAACATTTAGCTGTCAGAAACCATAAGAATTGGAGCATATTTCTATTCTTGCTTCCTGTCCAGTTACCAGATAGGTTAAAATGACTTATCTTTTACTGAAGTTGACTTACAAAATCTAGAGTAGCAATTAAAATATTTCATATTACCACCTTACCAAGAATCAAGCCTGTACCCAAGATCTAATCTAACGAAGCATGAAACACATCCAAAATCTAACATCCAAATAATATAGATACAGTAGTATGAGGCAGGAAATATTGTAGCCTAGCATGAAATGCTTAGAAAGTGGCTGTAGAGGACAGGGGCAAGTTACCTAGGTAGCCAGGGTGACGCTGTTAAACTGTTGCTGGAGCAGGGAGTTGAGAAGAACTGGAAAGAAAAAAATTGAATGGTAGAGCGACAGGGGAGGCTAGTGGGAGACACCAGGAGAAAGAAACTGAGGAAGGCTGCAGCAGAAGTTAAGGACAAGGAAAGAGGAGTTTGGAGACTTATCAGAGGAAGCAGCTCCTGTGACGGATCCAGAACAGAGACCAACACTGGATGTGTCAGGCCTGATTGAAGCTTTGGGGAAGCTGTGTGAAGCTTTGGAGACACTGTGTGAAACAGGCCTTAGGCCCAATCCAGCAGGGTTGTTCTTTGTTCTTATGACTGTGGGACAGGCACCTTCAGATGTAGGGAGAACTGTTTTCATATAAATGTTATTGTTTGTTTACTTACACTGTATTTCTGCGATTGCTTTTTCACTTTCATTTACTACTTACTTTTGCCTATACATTGTTAAATGTACATTGTTGATAGATCTCCTTAATTTCTGAAAACCCAGGGCTTAATATTAAATCAATGATCACGTCAAATAAAACTAGTGTGGAAAACCTTCTACACTAATTGCAGTTATCAACTCATCTTAAGGAACTTAAAGACACATTCAAATAGCAAAACAGTTATTTTAAAAATTACCAAAAGATTCCTCCTCTGAAGAATATCAGAAGTCAGGTTTTACTCTAACACTCATTTTATATATTTAAATATTCAGAAGTACACATTTGGATTACACTACTATTTTAAAGTAATGTGTGCCGTTGAGTCGGTGTTGACTCCTGGCAACTACTGTTCCCTTAAGGCATGCACACATGCGCGCACTCACAAGTTTTCTGATGTCCGCTCAGTTAATTTTAGATCCCACTCAGGTTGAATTAGGAAGTTCCACTCTGAATGCATGTGCATACACAGTGCCTTGATACTGCCGCCCAGAACAAAACTCATTCCGCACAGAGATGAAAAAAATTAGAGGGACCGCTGCCGGCGACCACAAAGCCATGTGGTTGTCTTTGGTAGAATACAGGAGGGGTTTACCATTGCCACCTCCCATGCAGTATGAGATGATGCCTTTCAGCATTTTCCTATATTGTTGCTGCCCAATATAGGTGGGAAACATACCAGTAGGGATTCAAACCGGCAACCTCTGGCTTGCTAGTCAACTCATTCCTCACTGCGCCATTAGGTAGTTACACTACTATTTTATGTAACATGAATCTAACCCAGACCAGGCTCATCATTTCCAGAAATCACATCTAAGAATATCTCAGACTACCATGATGTCTAGGGAAGAAACAGAAGAGTCTTCTTTGCACATGGCCATATTGTCAGTGTGTTAAGTGAATTTCACATGAAATCACACATGAATTTCACTTATTCGTCTAAGATATTATTCTTCATCTATATAGTTTTGAGACTTTACAGAAAAGTATAGTTTTGTGTCCTGTCATTTTAAGGTTTAAGGGTATGGAGTAGTAATGGTGTAATGGCATCCTCTAGAAAAGTGTGCCATATTTGCCAAGTGTTTGGAAATTACTTGTTTACCAGGTGATTAATATTGTTTCAGTGCTGTGCGCTAAATTATGACAATGATTTTATATTTGTCCTAGGATGTGGAACTTGCTCTGATGAGATCCACATGCATCCCTCAATCTTTCAGAGGACACTGAAGAATGCCCTTTTTATTCAGGTCTTTGGTCAGTGAGCAGTTCTCATTGGTTGGTTTTTCTTTTAGTTGCCTGTAGTGTTGGTTGATGTTTAGTGTATTTTAATTACATTTGTGATTGTTTACTAAGTTTGCTGTTTTTAATTTGTTGTTCACTGTGCTGGAGTCTCAGGATGAAGAGCAGTATATAAATGTAAACAAAGTAACAAATAATATTTACGTTTTTGTGGCTTGGTTATTTTTTACACGTTTTCATGTTATATCCTTGGATGAAGAGAGGAGATTAATAAAAGATTGGAGGATGATAAAACACTTCCATTTTTCAAGAAGCAACTGTCATTAGTTATCCATAGGTACCCTGCACTTTGTTTATGTAACCTTTGTTTTCAAGTCCACATTCACTGCCAATGCAGTATAAGACCATTGAACTAGCACTTATATTCTACTGTGATGTCCAGCAACATGACTTAAACCAGCTAGATCTAAAATGACCAAGTGAAAACTGTACAGTGACTTATTACCCCACAGCAAACTGGAAATACAGAAATGCATACATCACCCATAAAACTGCTAAGACGACAGCAACAGTCTCTCTCAGTTTTGAGGGGGGGGCACTTTTGGTTTAGATAAAATCAATTAATTACTACTGTGACTTTATTATTGTGACAAGGAATCCGACAACCCCTTTGGAAAATTGGCTGAAAGGATAAAGAGGAAAAGTCACTTTGGGGATTTTTAAAAGTTGCTTTTTACTAAGCACATCCTATAGGTTTTTTTTAAATGGGCAGAGCAAACTAGGAGGTTTGCCAGTACCACTTGCGACTCCTCGACTTTGCTGAAGTCAAAAGGCTTCTGCGTTCCTTGTTTACAAGCAGTCGGGAGTTCGCCCGATCGCCAGGTAAATACCGTCGGAAGCCAACAGAACACTCTGACTCCTGTTTGGAAGGATGATGCAGGGGCCCCAAAGAGGCAGTCAGAGTGGCTTCGTCTACACTGGCACGGGGGCCCAAGGGCAGAAAGGCGTAGCGAGGCAAGGCTCTCGCTTAAGCTCGAGCCACCCTCCCGCGGGTGACAGTTGGACCCCTCACAAAAGAGCAGCTGCGCGCGAACTGAGCCTGCCTTCCATTCGCCCCTCATTTCTCCCCCTCAGGAAAAAGGCGGGCGCCCAGCTGAGCGCGCGGCGCTGCTGATTGGCCGGCCCCAAGTTCAAGCCGAGCGCGCGAGGGGCCTGCTAGCACCTGTCTGTCTCTTTCCCCCTGCCTCCCTCCTCCTCCTCCCCCTCCCGCGCGCCCCAAACTTCATCTCACCGCGTTCTTCTTCTGCACCATCTTGTCCATCTTCTTCGCAATGCGAATGATCTCATCTTCGGTGCTCATGGCGACTTCCCAGGTCGGCGGCACCTACCCCCGCGGCAAGTCCGTTCAACAGCCGGACCCCGCCAGGAACGCCGGAAGCTTTCGGCGTAAGCTAAGATGGAGCCGTCAACCCGCCGCCGGGGCCGCTGAGTACATTCACCGGCAGCCTGACCCAAAAGCGACAGCTCGGCAACGACGGCGCCAGGCTGCATTCATCAAGCCTCGGGAAAAGGAACAAGGCCGTGTTCCGGCTAGCCGAAAACATCGATTGAGAAGGGGGGGCGGGAGGTGGAGCTTCGCAGCAGCAGCAATGCCCGCCCAACGGAAATAGAGAGAAATCTAGTCTAGGTCTGGACTCGGAGCCAAGAAAATGTGGTCTGGGAACTCGCACTTAGGGGAAGGTATTCGTTTTCTTTAGCTGCGCCGTAAAGGTAGAAAGGGTTGGGAATCGAGGGCTGCGTCTGTGCCTTTTCGGGAAAAATTGTCTCCGCAAGCGGCAGAAGCCGTTCAGATGCTGCTCTGTCCTTCAAAGCCGCTCTCAGTTGCGAGTTTTCACTAGCAACTCGCCGGGAACTTTTCCTCGCCAGTATCTTGAAAAAGGGTATAGAGATGACGGCCAGCACTACGAGTTGGTGAGGGTGGCCAAGAGTCGGAAGAGGGGACAGGTGGTGCTTCCGCGAGGGCAATGGGCTGGTTCTCGGAGCATCGACGCCAGTGAGTTTTATCAAAGTGTTGGTCTCCCTTCGCTTGCACGTGTCCTTCAGTGAGGTAGCATTTTAAATAACTACGGAAGCTTCAACAGTAACTGTCCACGTAGGTGCAGCCTGAATATGTAGGATATAACCTACATATAATGTTACTTACTTGTTATTTCTCTGTGTAAACCGCCCTGAGCCATTTTTGGAAGGGCGGTATAGAAATCGAATTAATAATAATAACCGTCGGAGGTGTACAATTCTGGATCTCAGAACAGTTGTGGGAGCAAATCCCCTCACTACTGCATTTGTTTTGTTTAAGACGCACGCACGTGTTCTGATATTTTGCTTTGGCTTCCTATGTGACCTGTATATATTCCAGGTTAGTGTGTGTAGGATTAAAACCCCGTGGGAAAGTTGGTCGCGGCTAGTTCCGTCCACGTCTAATACAGCTTAGTAAATTAACATTATTGGTGAAAGCCAGGTGCACGAATTGATCTTTGGTTCTGCCTCACCAAAAGTTGTAATTTAAAAATCGCGTATCTTTGCAAGTGAGTTCCCTGCAAATAAGGAGACAACACTTTCCTATGGACGTCTGTTTAGAAGCAAATATCGCTGAATTCGATGAGGCTTACTCCCCAATAACTTGTGTTCAACAATACAAATTGGGTTGTGACCCGCAATTTCCCAGTTCAGATCTCAATTTTATCACTGCCGGGTGGGTGGGGGGCAAGAAAGACGGCTTTGAGGGAAATGAAGCTGAAGATAACTTAATGGGTGAGAAAGTAAAAGCAACCCTGATCCCTTAGAGAGAGACTTGAAATGGTGTGATCATGTCTTCACTTAGCAGATTTGCAGTGTTGGTTGGGAAGGAAAGGAGAAGCAAGCCCAAGAGCCTGAAGAGCTACTTCAGATAAGTCAAGGAGCCATCTGTAGCTCCCAAGTTACCTAATGCACGTGCACACCACTTCAGGGTTGCTTTGATATAAATCGCTCCACAGAAGAACTCAATTATGATTTAAATCATAATTTAAATTACTAGTCAGGAAGATTCTCTTAATCATCATTTTCCAAAAAGGGAAAATTCTTGTTATCCAATATAACCTCAATACATATTTAGAGAAATAGGTTTCATTTTTAGAAGGTAGGTACTATATACTTCACATAATGCTGTTTCATTCAGGCCTTGCATTTCATTGTTGCACTGCATTTTGCACATGCTTTTCTTACCCACAGGTACAGGAACTTCATTAAAATGAGCTGGTCTTGTGGTAGCAAGCATGACTTGTCCCCATAGCTAAGTAGGGTCTGCCCTGGTTGCATATGAATGGGAGACTTGATGTGTGAGCACTGCAAGATATTCCCCTCAGGGGATGGAGCCGCTCTGTGAAGAGCAGAAGGTTCCAAGTTCCCTCCCTGGCTTCTCCAAGATAGGGCTGAGAGAGATTCCTGCCTGCAACTTTGGAGAAGCCACTGTCAGTCTGTGAAGACAATACTGAGCTAGATAGACCAATGGTCTGACTCAGTATATGGCAGTTTCCTATGTTCCTAAAATGTTCCCAAATGGCCTGCTGTCATGATAGATCAGGCTTCCCCAAACTGCGGCCCTCCAGATGTTGCTGAACTACAACCCCCAGCATACCCAGCCACAATAAATTGTGGCTCGGGATGCTGGGAGTTGTAGTTCAGCAACATCTGGAGGTCCGCAGTTTGGGGAAGCCTGTGATAGATGTTTCCCTTCTACAATGGCGAATATACTTGGAAAACTTTCCTCAGGACTCCATGGATATGTTCTGTTCACTTTTGGTTTCACTTTCTATTATTCTGTTGATGCTATGGTGGAGAACTGGAACAGCAAACTCACCAGGGCAGCAGTGTTCCCTCTAACAGGGGTTTCCAGATGTTGACTACAACTTCTATAATCCCCAGCCAAAGGCCATTGCAGCTGGGCATGCTGGGAATTGCAGTCAACAACATCTGGGAATCCCTGTTGGAGGGAACAGGGCAGTAAACATGATTGCTCCTAAACGTCCTCTCTGACCTGCTGCAAAATTGGCCCCATGCTATCTATACAGAAGGACTACAGGGGCTGAAGCTGCAAGGTAGACGACTGGAGCGCAAGTGGAGAAAGACGACTTAAATCTGACAGATTGCAACATAGAGTACATTTGAAGATCTATGCACAGGATATTATGCTATTTTATGTCATTTACCATTGTATATCTCTCTTTTGGTCATTGACTGTAAATAAAGTAATCTGAATCTATGCACAGGCAATACGTGTGGCAAAGAAACAATTCTTTTCTGCCTGTATTGCATCTGCAAGTTCACGTCCAGCGGAGGAGTTCAGGGTTATGAGAGGGCAAGTATGTGCTCCTCCTCCTTTGAATCAGAATCTGGAACCATTGATCACCCTCTGTGATGTGTTTAATGAATTCTTTGTGGGAGAAATCTCTTGTAAAAGGGCCAGCTTAGATTCAGTCTTCACAATTACTTCAGTGTCTAATGTGGAGGTGTCTAACAACTCCTCTTGTGTGGTTAGGTTGGATCAGTTCCAGCTTGTGACTCCTGAGGATGTGGACAAGCTGCTTAGAGCGGTGCGGCCTACCACCTGTTCTCTTGACCCTTGCCCGACATGGCTTATACTATCTGGCGGGGGGGGGGTTGTTGTAGAAGGCCTGATAGAGATCATAAATGCTTCTCTGAGGGAGGGCAGGATACCTCGTTGCCTTAAGGAGGCAATTCAACTGAAAATATATTGCAGGACACTCCTGCCAAATGACAGCATCATTCCATGCCCTGGCATCAATGGCATAATGATGTATAAATGAATGGGGCGAAGTCCAAGTCACCACCTGGCAAATAGTGTGCAAAGGGACTGCCCACTCAAAGGCCACAGAACCTGCCATGGACCTGACCAAATGGGCCTTAACAGAAGCAGACAACTACTTACGAGCCAACTTATAACAGAGCTCAACAGTAAAAACTACCCATCTTGACATAGATTGAGCCGAAACCTGGAGGCCGATGAGGCCCATCACAGAGCACAAACAGGGAAGGGGTTTTTTCCACTCAGCAGACCTCTGGACATAGGACAGTGCCATTCTAATGTCCAAGCGATGCAACCTAGGCTCTGCATCGGAGGAAGGGTCCTGGAAAAATACAGGCAGAGAAAGTGACGTTGAATGATGGAACATAGATACCACCTTGGGGAGGAATTGGACATCAGGCCTAAGCACTACCTTGTCCTTGTGAAACTGCAGGTAGGGTGGATCAGCCCTTAGAGCCAGTAATTCACCCACCCTCCGAGCAGAGGTGACAGCCACCAGGAAGCCCACCTTACACGTAAGGAGATGGGGCTCGACAGTAGCTAGAGGCTCAAAGGGAGGCCTCATCAATCCAGCCAGAACCACAGGCAGATCCCAGGCCAGAACCATAACTGGGTTGTCAGGAAAAACATGTGACAGGCCTTTCAAGAAACTCTTAACTATTGGATTTTTAAACCACGAAGGCCGGGATGTTGGGGAATGTGTCACAATGGCTGCCAAGTGTACCTTAAGGGATGAGAGCCTCAGACCTGATTCTTTAAGTGCAAGCATAAGTGCAAGCAAATAACTATACATTTTGTACAGAGGGTTGAGACACATCAAACCCATGCAGGCTAGCAAAGCAACAGAAACAAGTCCATTTATAGTCATATGATTTTCTAGTGGACAGATTTCTTGCCGCAATCTAAGTGTCCATGAGTCTCTGTGGGAAATTGGCAGAACCTTCCATGCCGTTAGAGCCAGCGTGGTATAGTGGTTAGAGTGCTGGACTAGGACCGGGGAAACCTGAGTTCAAATCCCCATTCAGCCATGATACTAGCTGGGTGACTCTGGGCCAGTCACTTCTCTCTCAGCCTAGCCTACTTCACAGGGTTGTTGTGAAAGAGAAACTTAAGTATGTAGTACACTGCTCTGGGCTCTTTGGAGGAAGAGCAGGATATAATAAATAATAATAAATAACAGATGCAGTGACCGAATGTCCAGGTGGAACACTTGACCCCTTCCTGTGTCAACAGATTCGGTAGAGCGGGGAGGGACATGCTCGCTACTGCCATCCGCCTCAGGGATGGAAACCAAGGCCTCCTGGGCCACCAAGCGGGTGGCTCACTCCAATCTCAGTTTGTTCAGAACCCTCAGGATGAGGGGAAATGGAGGAAACAGGTATAGCAGAGGGCCCATCCAAGATAGGATGAAGGCATCACCCAACGAGCCCTCGCCCTCCCCTCCCCTGGAGCAATAGAGGGTGCACCAAGCATTGTCTTGGGAAGCAAACATGTCCATGACCGGAACACCCCACTGTGCAAATACTGTCTCCAGAACACCATGGTCCAAGGTTCATTCACGGGAGACCGACCTCATTTGGCTCAACGTGTCCACCTGGACATTCAAGGCCCCTGGGAGGTAGACTTTTTCACACAGAACATAATCTATAGAATTCTCTGCCATGGGATGTGGTGATGGTCACCAGCCTGGATGGCTTTAAAAGGGGCTTAGATAAATTCATAGAGGGCAGGCCTATCAATGGCTACTAGTCTTGATGGCTGTAGACTACCTCCAGGCTCAGAGGCATGATGCCTCTGAATACTAGTTGCAAGGGAATAACCATGGGAGGAGAGCTAGTCCTGTGGTAGCAAGCATGAATTGTCCCCTTTGCTAAACAGGGCCCAATGGGAGGTCTTGTGGCTTGTCCCCTTTACTAAGCAGGGTCCACCCTGGCTTGCATCTGAATGGGACACTACACGTGAGAACTGCAAGATATTCCCCACAGGGGATAGGGCTGCTCTGGGAAGAGCATCTGCATGCCTGCATGCAGAAGGTTCCAAGTTCCTTCCCTGGCATCTCCAGATAGGGCTGAGAGAGACTCCTGTCTGCAACCTTGGAGAAGCCACTGCCCATCTGTATAGACAATACTGAGCTAGATAGACCAATGGTCTGGCTTGGTATAAGGCAGCTTCCTATTTCCTATGCATGGGCCATGCCTTCATCTCTTGCCTGTGGGCTTCCCAAAGGCAACTGATGGACCACTTTGTGCAACAGGATGCTGGACTAGATGGTCCTTGGGCCTGATCGAGTAGGGCTGTTCTTAGTAAATATGAACGAACATTTCCCCCAGGTTTTGGCCACTGCAGTTATCACATACATAAGCAGTCAGATGTAATAACATGTTCAAAAGTAAACATGGAATTTACCCTTTCCCCCATTTCTTACTATGGATAGTATCTACAGTAATGCTGGTGCAACTGTGCAAGCAGAAGACACCTTCCCCATCCCCTGAAAGAATATCCCAGAATTGGTGTGAGGAACCACCCCTTTCTTGAAGGTCCCTCAACCATGGCTTTTCAGGGGGCCCTGGGCAGGTTCAGTGGCAGTGGGA
Organism: Hemicordylus capensis; assembly: GCF_027244095.1. Taxonomy (NCBI): domain Eukaryota; kingdom Metazoa; phylum Chordata; class Lepidosauria; order Squamata; family Cordylidae; genus Hemicordylus; species Hemicordylus capensis. Next base: position 258,658,079 of record NC_069660.1, read on the forward strand.
AGAAGCCTTCCACTGGTGCACGCATAGTGTTATTGTGGAAGCTACCCTTTATTTTATAAATATGAAAGCTGTGGCCTTCAGTGTGCTAAATGTTATTTTACACACACTTAGACTGATTGTTCAGAATTTATTTCACAGTAACAGAAAGGTGTACATTCTTCAACTACAAGAAAGCCATTTCAACAACAGATTTGTTACCATGAACAGGTAATATAAAAAAATCAAGTTGTTACCTTCGTTATGTATTTCTACAACTTCAGATAAAGGAAATGCAAATTAAAATCTTTATAAAATACCCCAGCCTAAATATATGGCTTCATTAACATCCTATACAATACACTCTTAAAACTATTCATTTAGAGTCGATAGCACCTATTTATAAAAAGATGCATTTTGCAGTTTAATGAAGTGCAATACACTTCATTAAGGCAGACAATTAACAGATCTAATATACAAGTTACAGAGTACAATACTCTTCCAGCAATTCACTGCATTGACATTATACAATACTTAAGGAAAAACTAAAGGCTACACCATATTAGGGCAGAAATCCTAATGAAGCCAATAGTTTTACCTGTGTTATCACAGCATTTGGGCTATGATACACAATACAATTAATATTTATCAGCAGTTTGGCAAGTAAGTTTTTCATTTAAATACTCAAATTAAAAATGATACTGGATATCACATTTGATTGTTGGCAAAACGCTAGATGTCAAATTCAGAAATAAAGAACCAAACGTTTCATAAGAACTATCATTTTGATTAATAGTTTCCATGCTTTCTTTAGGTTGATAACACAGATATGTTCTCATAAATCAACACATTTGCAGTACTAATCTAGGCAGTGACAATAAGAAATACTTTCAATATATACCAACTTCTATGAATAAGGCAAGGTTCTGGAAACTTGTCACATTACCAAAACATGGTTGAATAATGTTAGATTGCTAACTTATTCCACGAACTAATACTTATATAGAATATAAAACAGTAGTGAGGAAAACCATATTGGTTCCATGTTCAGATCAAGTGTGTGGCAACTCTTGCAGGGAACCCCAGGTTTGAAATATTCTAGTGGCAAGGATAAAACCACAGAAACATTTACTGCTTCTCTTGACAGCCATTTATATATTAACCAGAACCAAGTAACAAAGCTGTTATTAAACTGTATTAGTTCAGGCTACAGGTGGAAGGTTACATGTTTCAACTCCTCCATTTTCTCTCATACACATACTTGGCACAGAAGAAAACAGCATGTTAGGAAAATGGCTAGGTAAGAACTTGGAGCTCTCAAACATACACTTCCCACCTTAGTAGCCTTAAATGATACAGTCCAGAAACAACTTTACTGCTTGGTTCTGCCAAAGTGATCCTTAGTCTAGGAGACTACAAAAGGTCCAGCAAAGTTCAAGGAATGTGATACACAAAGCATTGCAAAGTTACATAGTAGACAGGAGAAGTACCAGTTCTAGACAAGATCAAGTCATGTGCATTCTTGGGGTACCTAAACCTCAAATGCAACTCAGGCAATGTGTGGCAGTTGCAGATGTGACTGAAGTTAGATTGCATGTCTAAGTTGACGGTGGTGGGGAATCATATGCCCTATGAACAGTAATTTCAAGCATAAATAGGAGCCATGGTGATAGCCTGGAAGGGAGGAAGAATCCAATTTTACAAGACCAACCAACACCAAATCTGAAATACTGGCTGATATCCAGACTAATGTTTCACACACGCAATAGTAGAAGGAAGATTTTACTTGATTCTGCCCCACCTTCTCACTTTCCCCCAGAAATATGCCCCTGAAAGCTGCAGGACCCTCACAGACATTATCAGGAGGCAGAAGGGAGAATCGGTAAAAATTGCCCTCCCCTCCTGTGTGCATGAAACATTGTTTGGTGCATATGACATTAGTCTGCATTTCATTTCCAGAAGAATTTAAGCTCAAGTTATGCAAGTTCTTAAAGGAAGTAATAACACAAACAAGTTTTGGTCTTATTTGTATATGAATAGATCTAAATTGATAGTTTTGGCAAGTTGCACGAGACAGGATATTTTCTTTTTATCAGAAATTTACCAGAATTTATTTGGTGTCTTGAAAAAATATGTTTTCTCTTTTCTCCTGGTCCATTACACAAGTGTTGCTAATCTACAATCCCATTCCTGATTTCTCCGATGAAGAAAACAATTTTAAGAAAAGGTTTATAAAATATATTCTCTGATATAATTTTCTTCAATTTAGAATGTTGCCGAGTTAGTCAGATGAGCTTCTGAGGGCTACAATTTTGCAGGCCTTTACAAGTTCTAATGATATCAAATTTCAACTTATTCAAGTATTGTACAACAATTATTTAGTGATCTATTACAATTCTGTCTTAAGGGTTGTTGAGTGTAATCTTCTGACAAGCGCTGACACCGCTTCCAAGATTTCAAAGTAGTCTGGCACATAGGTAGGAGATAATACTATATCTCATCAATATTTAGGAATAATTAATTAAAAGATGAGAACACAGACTTCTCTTGCACATGCAATAATATTGGTTAAACTTGACCTTTAAATTAAGAATATTCTATCATTGCATGCTTACTGGGCTTTACACACTGCATATTTTATGTACTATACACTAATGTCAATTTAGCAAGCAGTAATAAAGCAGATCCTGGAACATATCAATTTTGTCTTGTGTAAACTATTTTAAACAAGAGGTCTTTAGTTATCAATAAACACCTTTAAATTTGGAGCAATCAAGCATGGAAGAGTATGACTAATAATATGTTTTCCCTCTGCCAACATGCTTTTCCTCTGCCTTTATACCTACACCAGGGTCAATGAAGTTTGAGAAAAGCATCATTTGTCACAAAGTTATGCTTTCTACTCTTTTATGTTGGTACATTTTTGCAATACAGTTAACACTGTAGGCACATAAATGCTTTAGAAATGGCTACATGAAAAGAAACAATCTCATACAGATGATGCTGGTGCATTTAGACAGAAGGCCTGTCAAAGAGTTTCAGTCAACTGAAGGTAGTTGCTTGTCAATAAACTGCTTCACATCCATCATTTCCTGTTCAAGGACAAAACAAAAATTCATGTAGCTGTCAAAAGAATACCAATATTGTACGAACTATATACAATAACATAGAACATACAGCTTAGTTTCTTGCAATGCAAACATTTCTTACTTTGGTTGAATAAGAGGGATAACTGGATAAAACTTTCAGTCCTAGAATGTTATTTTACCATACCAAAATCAAGAAGTTTTCCATGCAGTCAGCGTGCCATTATGTTTTTAACTTGTATGAACTAAATAGTGTAGCATGTTCCTTGGCAAGAAATGCACAACTACATTCCTAAATGTGGCATACTGAACATATATTATGTGCCTGATGAGTGGATCACCGACCATTAGGATAATACTTAGCAAAATGATTATTTTGTGGAATCAGTGCCAAGTACTAGTATCCTGAATCTAAACAACTTCTGATAAACAACAGTTCAAAGCTAAAACGGGTTATTTTGTTCATGTGTACTAGCTCCCATCCCTCAGAGTAACTCGCTTTAGCTTTCATGAGCCATTGTATACTAGTAGCCCCATGAGATACACAGGATTAGCACCTACTTTGATTTCATAACAGCTTCATCAGAATCCCAGCAATAGCCAAGATATTAAAACATCAAAAGGTTGTCACTGCTTTCTCCAAATTACTGTGTTGCAATGTTTGAGATGGCAAGTAGAAGGTCCAAATTACTGTCTACAAATTATTGCACACAGAGCAAGACATTTTTCTTGGGACCCAAACAAAATGTAGTATGCAAACTTAAGCATTCTTAAACATGCTCTAGATATCTATTGATAACAGAGGTAGATACTATATATATATATATATATATATATATATATATATATATATATATATATATATGGATTCAACTGAAAAAAATGGTAAGAGATACATTTCTAAATAAAATGTTGGCGATTTTGTTTTAAGCATAATGACAAATTGCCTTTTTCATAAGCTGTTTAACTTTAAAAGTTGGCAGTTTTGATACCTGGTATTCTTTGCTCTCCACCTGTCGTCATTCTTACCATCACACTGATTTCCATGTGCACATATATTCATCCCAATGAAACCATTTGATGCATTGTTTTTTCTTGCTGTCCAACTGTCACTTTAGAGAGCACCAATATTTTCTACTACTAACCAGTTAAACACATACAGCATTTTAGTTGAAACACATTATTACCTCAATACACGAACTATGCATCATGCCAGAATACGTTTTGAAAGTTATGTTAGAAGGATGTAGCATAGTCTTTAGCCTTCCAGAGGTGAGAGAACCAAACATTAGTGGAACCAGAGGATCACAGTCACCATGGCACTGTATAATGGGAATATCTTTGTTGACACAACTGATGGCACCCTATCAAAAAATTAGGACGTATGTGAAAAGCAAGTTATTTCATATAATTATCAGTATGGCAAACAGACTTAGCAACAACTCATTTGAAGAATCTAGCTATACTTGTGTACAATCTCAGCAATTTCACTGCATTTACAGGTGACTCAAGAAACTGATCCAGAGTAACAGATTTTACATTAAAAGAGATTCACAAGAGCAGAGTGAAATGCATATTTGTCAAAGTTTTGCACATGTTCCTACAGTCATCAATGTTAGATTGAAAGCACCATTTACAAACAGATATGAAGTCAACTGCTGAAAGAAGCAAAAGGAAGCAAGCACAGAAGTACAAATTGCATGATTTTTATAACCAGTAACACATACCTTAATAAAAGATAGCATCTGTCATGTTTTCTGACCAGAAACTTGGGATTGAAAGTTTTCCAAAATATAAAGTTTTATAGAAAAATGTCCCATACTTATTTCCTGTGGAAGTTTTCCATTTCTTTAAAAAAGACAGGTTGCTTACCTGTAACTTATGATCTGGAGGAGAGCCATTGTCAGTCATGAGAAATGGGTTACTGTGCCTGCGCAGGGATCTCTTGGATGGATTAACTAGCTCCTCTTTGGCGCCCCTCCCTGCCATGCATGTGCTCCATGCCTTGCTTTTCTTGGCAGTCAGGCACCGTTTTGTCTTAGTTTCTTGGAGATCCGTCTGTGATGACAGACAACCTACCAATGTGGGATTCATTGATCAGGTAAGTCAGTCAGTCTTTTTCTGAAAATGCTGCAGCGGGCCTCATGAATGACAATGGATCACCTCCAGATCATAAGTTACAGGTAAGCAACCTGTCTATCTGGAAGTGATCCGTTGTCATGAGAAATGGGTGACTAGCTAGCTTTATCTCCTTGGTGGAGGGTGCAGCCATTTCACCCACTCTTGGAGGATCCTCTCTGCCAAAGTTGGCCTCCGCAGCCATACATAAGTCTACGGCATAGTGCTTAATGAAAGGTAAATGTGTAGACCGTGTGCCCGCAGCACATATGTCCTTAAAGCGGAGGCCAGATAAATGAGCAGTGGAAGTAGCATACGCCCTCATGGAGTGTGCTCTTATCAGTTTGGGAGGTTGCTGATTCTGTAACTTGTATGTTAAGAAAATGAGCTCCACCAACCAGTGAGAAAGTCTCTGTCTAGAAACGGACAGGCCCTTATTCTTGCCTTTGAATAAGATGAAGAACATTTTGGTCCGTCTAATACTTTCTGTGCCATTTAGACAGTAGAGCAGGCATCTTCTCACATCAAGAGAGTGCAGTGCTTTCTCTAATCGAGATTCCGGATCTTGAAAAAAGGAGGAAAGAACAATGTTTTTATTCAAATGGAAGTCCGTTACCACCTTCGGTAGGAAGACTGAGTCAGTACGCATAACTACTTTCTAGTTCTAGTTCTAGACTCTGTCTCTGCCAAGTGTTTATAGGTGCTCAATTGTTGTCTGGTGAGGCCACCACATTTGTTAAGGATTTAGTCAAATCTTTTAACAAGGTCCTCTGCATTCAATGTGGTAAGGTTGTTGCAGAACGAGTCCCAAGGACAATAGCTATAGCGGGCCATGCAGGCCATGTAGTTCGCTATGTGAATCGAAAGGCTGGCCGTGGAGTAGATACGGCATCCAAGTACATCAAATTTTCTATCCTCTTTGTCAGAGGGGTTAGTATGGCATTGGCTGGGTTTAGAAGACACTCTTCCTTAGTCTATCACTAAGGAATTTGGGACGGGATGTTTTAATAGAGATTGTCTTCCTCCTGTATGCGATACAGGGTTTCCAAACATTTTGACATGGAAGTAGAGGTTTGCAACATGTCCCAGGAGGTTTTAGCCACTTTGGTAATAACTGGCAGCATCGGCAGAGCAATCAGTTGTGTAGATTGCATAGCTGCCATCATTTTATAGACAGGATCTTCGAGGTCAGTAGTAGGGCGCTTGACCTCAAGTCCCAACATCTCTGCCATTTGTTGACTCATTTTCGTATGTGATTTCAGTTCCTCGTTTGGAGACATGGAGAGCCTTGGCGGAACATCCGAAGGTGGAACAGAAGGATTTCATGGTGTGTCACCGTCGCAGTCCATGTCAGTTTCCGAAGACTCTGAGGAATCATATGAATCATCCTCAGAAGATTCCAAGGGTGCACCAGAGGTCAGTGGTTCCGGTGGGCAGGAGGGCGGGAGTGGATCTGGGACTAGTCCAAGGGGTGTGACAGCTAATTGAGGAGGTAATTCCATGGGGGCCACGGGTGTGTCCACTGGCATCGTTTGAACACACTGGCTGAGAAGCACCAGGAGTGCAGGCAGTTTAGGAGGTAAAGGGACCAAAGGTTGAACCAGGGGCACCCATTGCGGAACAGTGGTATATGGTTGACAGGTAAGCAGGCTCTGAAGCACGCATTGCGTCTTTCACAATTGGAACTCTGCCCAATCCAGATGTTTTGAGGGTGAGATATTATGCCAAAAACTGCAGGCATGGATGAGGTCCTTTGGAGGCACAGTTTGTAGAGGAGGAACAAAGGTAGGCGCTGGTTTCCAGGGTGAAGCGGTTAACAGGTGGCACCAGTGTTGGCACCGTGAAAGATGAAGACTTGGCTCCAATTTGGAAAGGAGACATCGACAGGGTCTTTGAGAGTACATCCTCATCGGCATCGACTTCAGTATCCAAACCGCTGGTCAGGAACCCCTGAAACACTGAACCTGAAGGGATACTTGTAGAGGAGTCCAGGACACTCAAGAGGGACTTGGCAGTTCCCTGACCCAACAGGGCATCATCTCTGGTATCGAAGAGCAAGAGCAGTGATTTCAGAGGCATCCTCGCCGGCAAAAGCAACAATGGCTTATACAGTTGTGGAACAACAGTAGCCATCAGAGAGGATGGTTGAGCATGATGAAGAGTGCCTGCTTCAGTATCGAAGTTCAACATCGAGGAAGTCAAGGACACAACCAATGTGGATGGCACTGGAAAACACGACATCAACATCGATGTTGGTGTGGAAGTTGCCGTCGGTACCAAAGGAAGGGTCGGTGTCACCATATGTGTTGCCACCAACTGAGGGACAAACAGTCCAGAGGGTGTGATTGCAGGTGACGGCCTCGACAGATCCGATGATGGCAACGGTGGTTGATATTGGACCGTCAATGTCAAAGGAGTTCCTGATCTCAATGAGTGAGTCTACTTCAACTTGTGTTTTTTCGGAGGAAGTGAATCGCTGTCCAATGTAACACGATGTCTTTTACGCTTCTTATGCCCAGGGTCGGTGGACTTGGGCTTCTTGAAGACAATCTCTTTGAGATTATCCCACAGAGTTTGAGACTGTGTGCACACAGACCCTGAGGCATTGAGAAGGAGGCCATCGATGTCGATGTCAATCCCAAGATCGATGTCGATTCCAGCAGCCTCTGTGTCAGTGGACGCAGTGAATCTCCATAGAGAGTCGCTCTGAGGCACAAAGAGCAATTCTTTAAAGTTTGTTTCAAGAAGAATCTACAAATCCTACAAGAAGCTGGAACGTGTTGCTCCCCCAAGCAGTGTAAACAGAGTTCATGTTAATCAGTTGAGGGTAGTTTAGCCTGACTCTGAGAGCAATGTTTAAAAGTCATCTTTTTCTCTCTCTCAGCCACAACATTTCTGACAGCAAAGCCATGGAAGAACAGTCACCAAGTCCAATCCACAAATCCCAAGAATAGTCAATTCACAATCAGAAGTCCAAAACACTGAAATCTGTCCAAAGTATTCACAAGAATCAAGTCCAAGGGCAAAAGATGAAGAATAGTTGAGTCACAGTCTAAAAACCAAACACTAGAAATCTGTCCGAAGTAATGCTTTCTTTTCTATAAACTGAGGAGCAATGAACCAGAGGTCTCAACACATCAGCAGTCACAAAGAAGCTGAGACAAAATGGCACCCGACTGCCAAGAAAAGCAAGTCACGGAGCACATGCACGGCAGGCAGGGGCGCCTAATAGGAGCTAGTTAATCCATCTGAAAGGTCCCTGCGAAGGCGCAGTAACCCATTTCTCATGACGACAACGATCACTTCCAGATTCATTGTTTCATTACAATCATTTTAACAATGAATAGATGCCAATGCAATATTAGGCAAGCTCAGCAATTTCAGAGTTTAATATTTTTTCAGGTGATTATCTCTAGGATTTGTGTGATAACATGCATGTTTTTAGTATTCCAATAAAAAATAATTTCTTTCACATAAAGCTTTGACTGTGTCTTGGTATTGTATTTAAACCACATTAGCCATCTATTGGTTCCTCTCCCCCCTGCAATCAAATATTTCAGTTGAACCACTTGGCTACTTGAAAAAAAATGAGATGCAGTGTAAGAAATTTATAGTGAGTTTTGTTATTTGTTTTATTAAGTATATAAGTCAAACCACATGTCAACTAGATCATAACTCATTCAGAACATCAGGAAAATTTGCAGAGTAAGATTTTCTAAGATAAACGTAAGCAAAAAGTAAGTAAATGAGAAAATTTGCAAGGAAAAAAATTGCTATTCAAAATTTTCCAGAAAACCCATATTTCTGTTTCTGACCCCTTTATAACTCAAACTTTTTGTTACTGCTTTCTGTTTTCCTTATAAGCTGTTGAAGGTGGCATATGTTTCTACCTCTTTTTATTCCCACAGCCACACTGTGAGGTAGGTTAGGCTGGTAAACTTTGGTAGAAACAGTTTTGTGGTGGAGTGAGGATTCAGACCTAAGCACTCTATCCAGTATGCTGTGCTGGCCATCTTTGAAGTTTGGTAGAATAGCAAGGAAAACATTTTTTGGACTTATTAATGCATTCAAGTTTGATAATCCTACTAAAACCATCACTTGCATTCTTCCTTATGCACAGTTTGGGGATGAGTCTATAGCTCAGTAGTGAAGCACATGCTTTGCATGTAGAAGATAGGGATGTTCACGGAACTGGCTGGCCCAGTTCGGTTCGAGGCTGAAACGGCCTCGAACTCAACCGGGCCAGTTTGGTCTGGCACCCCCTCAAACCCCACCCCCAATTTGGTTTGGTTCGGGGGGGGGAGAAGGGGTTCGCAGACCAAAAATGAGTTTTAAAACCCCAACCCCCCTAACCAAAACCGCGAACCCCCGAACATGTTTGCATATCCCTAGTAGAAGATCCCAGGTTCAGTCCATATTAGGATGGGAAAGACCTCTTGTCTGAAATCCTGAAGAGTTGCTGCCAGTTAGAGGAAACAATAGTGACCCAGATGGACCAATGATCTGACTCATACAAAGTCATATTTATACTAACGCAGCTTCATATGTTCAGTACAAATCTTTTAAGTGAAAGATACGTAAGATACTTTTGTAAAAGAAATTCAAGGAGTTCCTTGCCTGCTCCCTGAATGGCCACCTGTTACGGCTGCTGAAGTTAGAAGTTTATTGATTCCTTAAAAGTTGGCAAGGCCTCAGGCTATGACTGTATCTCTTCTGAAATAATCAAGTTTAATGCTAATTGGTGGGCCCCTGTATTGGCAGCCCACTTTACATGCATAGATTGAACTGGGCTTGTACCTGAAGACGGGGGCATAGCCATAATAGTACCCATATTTAAAAGGGGAGAGAGATGTGATCCTGCCAACTACCGCCCAATTAGCCAGCTTAGTGTTGTGAGTAAGCTTTACACAAGATGGAGACTGAACATATTTTGAGTGATGCTGGTTTTAGAACAGGGTGGTCAACCATGGACCATCCCCTGGTATTACGCCATCTGACTGAGAAATATAGCAACAAACCTAAGCCCTCCATGTATGTGGCCTCTGTAGATTTCAAAGCAGCCTTTGATTCAATCTCGAGGATAAGCCTCTGGGGAAAACTCAGAGACACTAATATCAACAGGTGCTTACTCTTTCTTATTCAGAAGCTCTACGATAACAACAGTGTGAGTGTGAGATGTAACCCTCAAGGCTCACATTCACATTTAATAGCCACTAGTAAAGGAGTTAAACAAGGGTGCATTTTGGCACCCTCCCTGTTCAATCTTTACATAAATAACTTAGCTAATATTCTCTCCGATCCAGCGCTACATTCCCCAACTATTGCAGGAGCAGCTATCCCAATCCTGCTGTATGCAGATGACACTGTTTATCATTTCACAAACTCCTGTGGGCCTTAGAAGAGCGCTTAGGCTCTTGGCCACTTATTGCAAGGACAAGCACTTGGTAATTAACTTCCAGAAATCCAAAGTAATGGTCTTTGCCAATAGGCCTAAGAGATTTAACTGGCATATAGAATGTCATCGTATAGAGCAGGTCAATAGTTTTAAATATCTGGGTGTGGTTTTTCATGCCACTATGGAAGGCCCATGTGGACTACGTTGCCCAACAGGCACACAGAAGTGCTTCAGCAACATTAAGATTCTTTCACTCCAAAGGTGGAGAGGTTATCCCTGCAGCATTAAAGTTATTTGCTGCTAAATTGTTGGCCCAGCTTTTGTATGGCACACAACTGGGCTCCAACCCTAACTATAGGCCGCTGGAGATAATTCAATCCATGTTTATTAGAGCAGTATTCAGCGCCCCTCGATGTATCTCCAACACAGCACTGAGGATGGAAACAGGCCTCCAGAGGGTGGAAACGGAAGCATGGATTTTAATCCTCAGTTATTGGCTTAGGATAAATTTCTCCTCTCTGGGATTGATCCCTCTTATGTTGGCCGATAGGTTTCGATCCACCTAGACATGAGCACTGGTGGGTTGTCATAATTCAAATTGTCATCATTCGGCCTCTCTGCTGAACATTTGTTATTTTTAGATTATAGTCAAGCCAAGGAGATCCTGAAACAGAGGGTCTTGGATATTGAACATCAGAACAATTTAAGCTTCATCCCGGAGACCATAAGAGGGTTCCTTGGTCACTTTAACCGGGAACCTGCTAGCTAGCTATTGTCCCTCTCTTTAACAAAACATCACAGGGTTTTCATCAGAGCAAAATATGACGCCTTAACATCAGCTGTTTTATCTGGAAAGTTTTTAAAAACCCCTCTGGCCAGTCGGTTATGCCTCTGTGGCTCAGGTGAGATCGAATCTGTCCACCATGTGCTGCTGTTTTGTCCTTTTTATAATAACCGGTGCAGTCTTATTTCTCCCTTGCTATCACGCTTTCCCGGCTGGACTGCTAAATTTTACGCCACACTCCTCCTTGCAGATAAGGAACCTTCTACCACCTACAAGGTTGCCAAATTTTGTGCAGCTGCTGTTAAGATCCATCAACAGCTAACCTCCAGCCCTTCTTTTTAGATGTTGTTACATAAGGCTTCTATGTTGGTGTATTCTGTATGATTTACTTCTTATCTAAATGTAGTATCATCTGTTTGTATATATAACTGATCATTGATCATAATAAAGCTATTCATTCATTCATTCATTCATTCATTCAAGTTCCTTGAATTGTATATGCTGAAGCAAGGAATGTCTTAACTATAGTCACTCTTTCTAAAGTGTTAGAGATTACTAACAGGATCCTATACTACGTACTATAAAGTGTCAGTACTGGATCCTGTCCAGTCAGTAAGCTGTTTTAAATTATCTCAGATTCCTATAATACTAGATATATTTTTATATATTTGGAATTTGAGAAGGAGCAGGGACATGAAGAAATGGGCCAAAGAGAAAATTATTTCAATTGATATAAGCTGCCTTTAGACTATAAAAAAAGGAAAGTTGTGCTAAACTAGTTTCTCTGTTACACATGTGGAACGTAGAAACACAAAGGAACGTATTTAAGCACAAGTGAATTCAGTTATTTTGAACTTTAGGAAAGCAGAACACTACCTCCGGAAATGAAGTCCGCAGTGGAAGCCAACAGCTGAGTGCTACCACGCCTGCCAGTTTCTGATGTGTTGTAAGAGCTGTGTACAGTGCTAAAGCTCCTCCCTAATAAAACCAAAAGTAAAGCTTGTTATTACACTCTTAATAACAGACTGAAACACTAATAACACTATGGCATGTTAAAGTTCACTCATTCAAAATGCTATAATTTCAGGCTTCTTCACTGACATTTAGAAACTAATCAAACAATATTGATGTGCTGGCATATAGGAGCATCAAAATTTGAGGCATGCTTCCTTAAAGAGGCATGTTCCCTCCTCCTCCTCCACCCCCTCCAAGTGCATGCCTTTTTTGGATTTCTTTAAACTTTCTCTCACCTCCCAATTAGTGAAAGCCCAACCCTTTGTGTTCATTGTGAAACAGTTGCTTCCCAAGGGGAACTTCTGCAGAGACCCTGAAACATGTTGAGGCTCCGTGTAGGCCTGCGCCCTCCCTTAGGATAAGAGGGAGCAGAACAGTTTTGTTGGAGGGGTGGGCTGCTATTTTTTAACAGTACAGTTGAACATGTTGGGACGTAGTAAAAGAACAACTATTCAGAATATCACCACTAACAACATTAGTAAAAACTTTTTTTTTTTTTTTTAAAGAGCACTGTCTTTCTGATTTATCTGCGGATGTTCAAAACATTTGTCATCTTGCTGTAGGGAGTATCAGTAGCATATATTCAGACCAGTGGTGCACCAGAAAAATGCTGTTGCACTAGTGCAAAGGAATGTTTCTTCCCAACTAATTCACACTAGCATCAATGAATGAATAAGTTTATTGATTAGTCAGCCAGCCATATCAAAACCACTAGCAAATGTCAATACATTGCACAAGATCACGGAGCACTGAAACTCTGCACAGCTCCAATAAACTGAGGAAGTGCATGCCACTGCTCTTGTTGCACCAGGGCAACACTAGTCTCAATGTCAGCCAGTATGCTTTGAGTTTTCTCTACAAACTCATATACAAAATACTCATCCGCATAAGCCCAATGATAGCTGGGCTCCAAGACAGTGCACCTTTATGCACCATGGCAGTCTATGGTTATCTGTGAACCTGTTAATGATACTGTATATAAGTAAAAATTATAAAGGTGTGTGGACAGCTATTGTAAGAGCTGCTCCACAAGTTGTACAACTCCCATCAAACTAGAACATTATCTGGAAGCAATGTAAGATAAATAAAATATTTATTTTGGATAACACTGAACTATCAGAGCCAACTACATATTGGGCTACCTTCTATTTTGGGCATATTTCATTGACTTGAAAGTTGTTACTCATCCTGATTCTTGAGGAACAGTGAGAGGTGGATTTAAACAGAAATACAACACGTAGGGATCTCTCATTCTACTAGTCCTCAGGAGCTCAATACTAGCTTTTGTGGAGCCCCACCCCCAATGAATCAAATATTGTTCCAGCCCTGCAGAACTAGAAGAGCCCGCTGCTGTGCTACAATGTGGGGCTCCCCATAAGCACCATCACCTTCTCCAATATGAGTCTTTCCAAATGTATAAAGGTTTGTAAACATTGTAAACAGAAATAAATTGTGATCAACAGGGATAACTGCTTCAGGTCCTGCCGCCCTCAGGAGGTTCAGCTGGTAGTGACCCAGGACAGGAGCTTCTTAGTGATGGTGCATAGGTTATGGAACTCCCTCCCCCATGAAATTCAACAGGTGTTCTCTCTAGTAGCCTTTTGTTGAGCAGTACAAATGTTTGCCTTTAGGCAAATGGTTGCCAGATGTTAAGCTGCTATAACTTAACTGCAATTTTAACCCTGTGGTGCGATTTTAGTGTTTATTCTATACTTCCCATTGGCTGCTCTCATGTCATGATAGTGTGTTCTTAAATGATGTTTCAAAATGTATTTTATCTGTGTTATTGTGCACCAGATAAAGATATTTGTGTATCCTTAAGGTAGAAAAGTGGTATAAAATTTAATAAACACACAGCTATAATCAGCAAGTCAATGATGAAAATGTCAACACAAATGTTCTGTGGGCCTATTAAGGTAAATAAAAAATGATGGATTAAGCAGAGCAACTGTTTGGATCCCAAGTTAGTAATAGGAATATTTCCAAATTGTAAGAATCAGTCTTCAACTTTCACAGAAATAGTGCTAGATGGAAAAAAGAAATCCATTTTACCTGAGAAAATCCTCCCAAAATTATTCTGTTTGAGGGAATTCCATTCCTTACTTCTTGTTCTACAAGTGCTTTCACTGCAAAGGAAGTATAGTAGTTAATGATGTACAAGTGGCAGTCCTGCAACACCTCTAGCTTCTAGGAATGCACAGAATGTTTTAACTCGAAACAGGCCATTTCAAGCTCAAAACAGAACACCCTTTAAATAAAGGGCCTGTTTCAAGCTCAGAGCAGAACCACCCCATTTCAACTGAAATGTTTGACATTTTGCGCACTAAATTGGTGGCCTGTTTTTCCCTGGCCGATTGGTTTTCTGGCGCTGGCTTCTGATTGGCTTGTGATCTTCTTGCTTCTTTGTTGGCTTATCATCCAAATCAAGGGCTGTCATGGGCAACTGTATCCCCATTGGCTGGGGAGAGGAGGGAACACAAAAGGGGGGACTTTCAAAATGTATTCAAAGGTAGTGGGAGGCAGAAAGAGCCCTTATAGTGTACCTCTCTTGAAGAAGAGGATACATCAGGAAAGGAGGCAGGATGGACATAAGTCATAAAAGCGGTTAGTTATGGACACATCTGATAACTAACCATAATGGGCAATATTTCAGTAGTTTTATCTTATGTGTATTAGCTCATGTAATGTACTCTTGTTTTAAATATGATATTCTGTATTCTGCATCAAGATGGTTACTGACTGCAATAAAGTGATCATCATCATCATCCCATGCATTTGAAGAACACTTTTAAAATCAACACAAGTACAGTCATTCACACAAACTTGTGTACAAGTGTACAGACATCTGTACACTCATAGAGCATCATGTCTGAATCAGGCTAAAGAAGGTGAATAAATGGAGGATTTGTGGCGGATCGAGTAGATCTGAGCAAGGACGACTCTGGATATAAATGCAAGGGATAGTGGGGGTGGGGGGGGGACAGAAAGTGAAACCAAATGTGAACAGAACATATTCATGCAGTCCGGAGGAATTCCTCTCCCCACCCCTGCCGAGTGCATCCTCCAGTTAGAAGGGGAACACCTATCATGGCAGCAAGCCATGAGAGACCCCATTTGGAAATGTTTTAATGAAATTCCTGTGCTTGTGGATAAAACAGGCATGTGTGCAAAATGCAATCAGTGCAACAAAGAAATGCAAGGCCCGGTTGTCTGAATGAACAACATCTGGAGATATGTGCACCTATTATAGCACCATCTCCACACCGCGGCCAGGCCCGCTGCCACCTTTGCCTCCCCGCTGCGGCCGGGCCTGCCACCGCTGCCTCCCCTCCCCCGCCACCTCTCCTGCCTCTCCTTGCGCTTCCACATCCAAACAGTTGCCAACCAGCGCCCAGCCAATCAGGTGACTCCTTTGCCAGCATGCACAGCCTTGCCACATCCCCACACATGGCTGGCTAAGAGAATTAATTATAACTAGCTGACCCCGCACAGAGCATCTGTGCAGTTGTGTACTGAGCCTGTGACATCCCCAGCAGCTCGCTCGCCCGCCCTCCCCCCCCGCAGCTCACTCGCCCGCCCTCCCCCCCGCAGCTCGCCCGCCCGCCCTCCCCCCCGCAACTCGCTCGCCCGCCCGCCCGCCCTCCCCCCCGCAACTCGCTCGCCCGCCCGCCCTCCCCCCCCGCAACTCTCCCATTGGGCCGGCCAGGGCCAGGCCATCCCTCCACCGCCTCCCACCTTCTCCTCCCGGCAGGTAGGGCTTTGCCCGCAGTCTGCCCACCTCCTCACCACCGCCATCATTTCTCCCCACCACCGACTCCTCTTTCTGGCTGGCGGGGCTTCACCCGCCATCCACCCACCTCTTTTGGCCAGAGGCGCTTCGCCTGCCAGCCCTCTACCTCTGCATCCTCTGCATTATTTTTCTCCGCTTCAATGCTGGAACTCTTCAACACTCTAGAGCATCTTCGCGTTAGTACTTGATTGCTTCCCTCACCTCAGAGATCTTCCCACCCTCA
The DNA here is from genome assembly GCF_027244095.1 of Hemicordylus capensis. Classification (NCBI taxonomy): domain Eukaryota; kingdom Metazoa; phylum Chordata; class Lepidosauria; order Squamata; family Cordylidae; genus Hemicordylus; species Hemicordylus capensis. The sequence goes on from NC_069660.1 coordinate 258,674,465, forward strand.
CCTGGTCTGCACTCCTGCTCCTCCTCCATCCTGTTGCTTCCATCCTCCTCACCCTTCTTGGTCATGGCTGAAGCATTGCTGCTGCCTGTTAGCCAAGCTGCAGCCCCAGAGACCTCACCCAAGCCCTGCTCCTGCTCCTCCCCTCAGGAGCAGCAGCAGTGGTTGATCGGGTAGTTCCTCACTGCTGCCACCACGGCCGCTCGTTCCCCTCAGGCTGCTGACAGACCCAGGTCCAGGCCCATCCCTTGCCTGTCTGCCTCCCTTTGACAATGGCCTCGGTAGCTCCAAACAGCAGCAGTGGTTGCCTGGACCCTTCCTTGCTGCCAGTGCCGCCATGGCCATTCATTCCCCTCAAGCTGCTGACAGGCTCAGGCCCGTCCCTTGCCCTTCCTTCTGTCTCTCTTCCCCCTCCCTTCTTTTTCTCTTTCTCTCTCCTCCACTTGCTCTTCTCCACTCTTTCTTCCTCCTCCCTTCATGTTTTTTCTCCCTCCCTCCCTGAGTTAAAAGATTTTGTTCATTTACACAACAGCATCCTCCTTCTCCTGAAGGGGCTCTTTCCTCCCTCACAACCTGTCTTTGCAGACCCCTGCCTGCTATCCTTTTATAGCCAGAACATCTTCCAACCAGTAACTGCATTCCAACTGACCTTAACCATCACAGGCCCCTCCTCCTTATCTGCATAGGAGATCCCCACTGCCTAATCACCATGGTGCTTCTGCTCTCACAGGCTCCTTCTCCCTATCTGCATATGGAATCCCCACTGCCCAATCAGGTGCTTCTGCTTGCAAACTCAGCCAATCGCCTCATTCCCACCACGTCGCCACGCATGGCCCGTCTTGGCGAAAGAATAATATAGAAGATGATATTGACAGTATATTTTACTTAAATATACCTGTGCAGGTATATTTACTTATATCAGTGTAGAAACCCACATGAAACACTCTGCTTTTAAAATACCAATGTAGGTTAATTTTGCTTCAAGAAAACAGGCACACCCACACACTTCCAGGGAATACTGGGCAACAGACAACCTTAAGTCTCTGCCAAGTCTAACAATATTACTGTTCTATAATTGTTGCATCCAGTTTTACAGAATATGAACTAATATTGCAATTACAGATCAGGCTAAAAGTCCCTAGCAACTATATTTCTGTATTTGAGCTAACAATATTGCTACTGAACATACCATTCTCTGCTGCTTGCTTGATCCCTTCTTCATCTTCCTGCGAATCTGGAGCAAGCCCAATAATATCAAACCTTAAAAAACAATTATTAAGCTATATTACATATGTCTCTACACAGTGGCAATGTTCAAAACAGGTTTTAAATTAAGCATGTATAGCTTCAATCATGTATCAAGCACAGACTGAGAATATAAAGTTGTAAGTGGTGTGTACATTAGAACAGACAGAACTTAAGAAAACATATTTTTAAGTCTTGATCATATAATTCATAGAAAAAGGAACCGTGTTCTCTCAAATATCAATCATTTAAAGAGTATGACAGTGTAGAGCTGGACCTACAAGCTCATGTACACACATTTAGCTGAAACTTCTTTGAAGCTATCTGACTATTAGGACTAAAGCAGATGCAGAAAGTGTTGAGTAAAAATGAGCAGAATGAAACCTTCTATGTATCTATATGTTAATCACTAAGGGATTTGCTGGCAGTTGTAGTAGCTGTGAAACTTTTGGCACCAACTGGCTGTACTGCTGTGATGTCTTAGAAGCTTCAAAAATATTCTAAGTGCGGGAGAATTATTTGCTACATGGGAAACAGAGGCAACCTCTTCAAAGGGAAGAAAGATTGCAGTTTAACTGGAACTAAAACCTCACATGGACTGTTGAAATAGGTAGAGCTGTGTTAGCATGGCAGGCAAACTGAGTAAGAAAAAGTCCCAGGAGGCTAAGGAGCAGGAATCTCAGAGGAGAGAGCTAAGATAAGAAACCTGAAGGAAAACACAAAGAGAAGATAAGGAATCCAGGAAAGGAAGGGAATCAGTAAATAGGGTGAAGCACAGAAAAACCTCTCACAGGGCCTTAGGATGAAAAACCATGATCTTGGCAGGAAGGGAGTTGTGTGGGGTGGGCAGATAAACAACAGTTCAGATACCAAAGGACTGTGACTGGTCAACACAGATGCTGTGAGAAGTACAACATGAGAGCAGAAAGGAAATCAGGGGCATGAGGCAACAACAGTCATCTATCTATCGTATTTCTATACTGCCTGATATAAACATCACTTACTCAATTTGAGTGATGGAGTTGAAAAAAAGGAGGGCTCAAGCAAGAGGTAAGGCTACAGGGTAACTTTACATATATGGCTGCAGTTGCCACTTTTTCTGGTAAGCCTGCTGTGCATTTAAGTGCTTCATGATTGGTAGAAGTTTAACAAATATAACTTTTCCCACTTCTGTATCTTTGTGCTAGGAAAGGCTGCAGCTATTACATACCTGCAGTCATGCAGCTTTTAAAAGAAGCACTCAGAATGACAACCCAAAAGGACGTAGGAAAACAGCAGGGTTATGACTGACAAATAGGGCTGCCACCTAATTTTCTTTGTTCTGATCCCATGCTTTTAACAGCAACCTCATAAAAATGTAAGGCTTTTCTTAGCAGTAACATAGTGTTAGAAAAGGGTTCACCTGCTCAATTCCTGCATGTCAGCAGCTATTAGAGGCACATGAACAGGGCTGGGGGAGGTGGCAACTCTGTAAGCAAAAGAGCCACAGGACAATGGGCTAGGGTGCCAAAGAGGCATAAGTTGTCAGATTCAAACCTCTGGAGCTTCCTGTATCCTTAAGAGATTTAGAGAATCTCGATTTGAACTAAATGGCAATGTCTGCCATGGAGAAAGAGGTAAAGCAAACCCTAGGCAAGGCCATGCCAGAGTACTCCATCCAGGCTCCCTGAGTGTGCTGTGAGAGAGGCTGGTGTACTAGACAGTACAGGCTTGACTTTCTTCCCTTCATCTATGGCAGCAGCTCTGTCCTTTGCAAAAAAAAAAAAAGCAGGTGTTGCTGCTGGGGAAAATTGACATAGGACTAGTGTTGGCCTCACATCACTCTCCGCCTCTTTATGGGTGACAATTCATGGACAGGACACAAAATTGTTGTCCTAAGCTACTGGTATTGTATGGAAGTAGACAACAGGGATGACACCATAACAAAAAGAACTGGGGCGGGCGGGGGGAGAAGGAGGAACAGAGCAACCATAGTTTGCTTAGAAAAGTCCCAATGTGTTTTGAGGTAGGAACTTCTTCCTCATTGGAAATTGTGCACAAATAAAGATAAACTTTCCAACAGATTACTTGTTGGAAATAAGTCTTCTTTTTTGATTTGTGCACAATGTCCTCTGAGCGGGAGGAGGATTCTGCCTCGAAACACGATGGGAGTTTTCTGTGTAATAAACTGTTGCACCATTCCTCCTCCTTCCCATTTTTACTGGTACTTTATGTAACTTGCTATGTGAAATTAAACTACCTCAGTAAGTCCAACATCTATAATGGCCATACAAGTCCATTATTTTACCAAGTAGTAGCCAACAACAACTTTTTCTCCTTCTCTTCCCCCATTTACCTCAATACAAAAATATAACACTTACATACTGTTCTCTGCTTGGACAAAAGGCTATAAACCAAAATTTAATTGACTATTTCCAATCTATTACTTACCAAGAAGGCATCGCCATGTTCATATTTAGAGAAACAGGCATAACTGGCCTGGAAATTGAGAAAATTTAAAAGGCATTTAATAAGAATATATGAAATATCATATCTGCATTTTAAAAATTAAATCTGCATTATGTAAACAGTAGCAGTATGATCACTGATTTTACAGATTAACCATGATTATGACGACAACATATTTATCTTCTCTTTGAGAAAAACTGGGTAGCAGTCAGAAATGGAGAGAAATATTCCCTTACCTTGCTTCCTTCACCCAAATATCTGCCTGTTACTTAACTGCCTAACAAGACTGAATGCTGACCTTCCCACACCTTTTCAATTAGTGTATGATTCATATGTCCTGTTCTACTTTGGTTCATTGAGCCACTAGGAACCAATAAACAATCTCCGGATTTTTAATGAGTTTTGCACTCCTCCATTCCCTCTCATGGAACATAAGAGAGGTGCCATGGGCCTTTAGTGTGCCAGGCCCTAAATCAGACAAATGCTGAGCACTTCTATTTTGGAAGACAAATACAGTTTTTTTCATTTCCAAAAGATTTCTTCTTGGCATGGACATGTTTACTAGGACAAGGGGTGATAATTCCTAACTCAGGAATCACCATAAGGACGAAAACAAAAAGATACTAGAGTGATGCTCAACTTCCAACTGCCCTAGACTTCTCCTATTCTCCTTTGGGACAAAGCAAGAACTGCCCATAGTTCCAACGAAAAAACCTGTATTTTTTGTTCATAGTTCCAATGAACAAACCTGTATGCCCATAGTTGTGACTGGGCAGAGTGTCTACCCCACACACCAAAAAGACAGCGGCAAAGACTGGTGCATCCACCAAATCAGGTGTTATTTTATACATCAAAAAGTGCCACATGTCTCTATGCAAGACAATCAAGCGCAAGGTTTCTGCACGCAACTAAGCACTGAATTTGGGTGTGCAATGGCAACTTATCAGATGGAACTTTTCTGCAATCTAACGGATACTTTAAATAAGAAATTTTTGACTAACATACGAATCCATCTCACCCTGACCTCTAACCTGCAATATTAATCAAAGACTACATTTTAGGGCTGTTATAAGTAGGGATGTTGAAATCAATTTGACTCAAATCTGGTCAATTTGAGTGATTCAACCTCAAAACAAATCTGCCCAGTCATCCCTGGCCAAATTTGAGCTCGAATCAGATCTCTGCAGATTCAAGTTGAATTGATTCAGGATTTGAGTTTCTTGTTTCACTTCCCTTACTCTTGTTTCACTTCCCTTACTCTTGTTTCACTTCCCCCTGATTCCCAGCTTTCATTAAAAAAAAAAAAAAAAGCTCTAACCCTTGTAGGAGTTATGGAGCAAAATGTGTGGTATTCAGTTTATATTTGAGTACCCCACTGACTTGCAGGTGGGATGGTAGTTGGCACATGAGGTGCCACTAATTCCCCACCCACTCACAAGGCAGTGGGGTACTCAGTTTAGGCATTTTGAAGTGTTTAGACTCTCTGGTGTGTAATGAATCCTCATAGGGATTCATTATCAGGAGAAGTCATTACACACCAAAGAGTCTAAACATTTATTGACTGCACATTTTATTCCATAACTCCACTTCTACAAGGGCTAGAGTTTAGCTTTTTTAAAAAAATAAGTAGAAGTTGGGGATCTGGGTTATGGTTACGGCTGCATCAAATCCCCATTAATATCTATGGCAGAAACATACAAAATCAATAAAAACTAAAAAAAAAAATTAAAAAATATCAACCGAATGCCTCACCGCCTTGAAATTTGGGTGGTAGGTGGCACCCATGTGGATCTACCTACCAATCCAATTCGGTGTTCCCTGGACCTTTAAAAGTGGGTTGAATCAATTCAAATCAAATCTGATCAGATTTAAGTTTGCAGATTTGAGTCCTAATAGAATCTGGCTGATTCTATTCAACCTTTTTGATCACAAAAATCAATTTGTGCACATCCCTAGTCATAAGTCACTGTCTCAATCAGTGTTCCCACTAAGGCATTTGCAAGTGTTCACATGTTTCTGGTTTGGGTTTTTTTGGTTTTTTTAAATGTCTGCTCAGTTAATTTTAGCTCCCGCTCAGGTTTAATCAGGAAGACCCCACTCTGAATGCCTGTGTGCACACACTGCCTTGATATTGCCACCCAGAACAAAACTCATTCTGCACACAGATTTAAAAAGTTAGAGAGAGCACTGGTCTCAATCCCACCAACCCTCAATAGACTGGATTTGCATTGATTGTACCACACACTATGTTTAAAATGTTTAAACATGAAAAAAAAATTCAATTTTTCACACAGAATAAGATCCAAGTAGGAAAGAATATGAACTGCTGTTTTTACTGCTGCCTTTGTGAAGGGTGAACATGCTGCTGCACAATCACAACTACACTAAAATCCCGGATCTCTACAGCTCTCATCTCCACCATAGGAGAGATATGAAAATGAGTTCCAACGTAAATGTGAAAGTTCCCTATTCAGACAACTAAAATGGGCACTCTTTTTTATTTGTATTTTAGTTTCCATGGCTGATTATGCATTTGGGAACAACCTTTCATGCCCATCCCTTCACTGAAGCCACACTCTGTTCCATGTATTGTAGTTCTCCCAAGTAGTACTCCCCCTGGTGGCCTCAAACCACCATTTGGGAATAAGTGCCTATAATACAAACCATATACACTCATATAAAGATACACGGCAAACCATGAACTTAATAAGATATTAAGGATATTATCACATTAAGTTATAAGTGAAGCAAATTATTTTATATTTCATTCATGCTTTTAAAATCATTTACTTGGCTAAGGAATTATCTAAGCAAGGTTGCTTCAAGCTGCCACATAACTATTACCCATCTGACTGAAATGCCTTACCTTACTCTGACAAAAGCACCACATGTTATTCTGCAACCTCTGAAATTTTTTAATGTGTTTCACAGCAGAGGTGGTAATTATGGAACCCAGGCTCCCTGTCCAGTTGCTCTCAAGATTGCCAGCTAAACAGAAAAACAGCATTACTAGGGCTTCTGTTAGCTTTCTGACTGGTTTTAGGAACATAGGAAACTGCCATATACTGAGTCAGACCATTGGCCCACCTAGCTCAGTATTGTCTTCACAGACTGGCAGTGGCTTCTCCAAGGTTGCAGGCAGGAATCTCTCTCAGCCCTATCTTGGAGAAGCCAGGGAGGGAACTTGGAACCTTCTGCTCTTCACAGAGCGGCTCCATCCCCTGAGGGGAATATCTTGCAGTGCTCACACATCAAGTCTCCCATTCAGATGCAACCAGGGCAGACCCTGCTTAGCTATGGGGACAAGTCATGCTTGCTACCACAAGACCGGCTCTCCTCTGCCATGGTATATGTTGTTGCTGTTGTCATCTGTACACCTTTTAAATCTATACTCCTTAAATGAATACACAATTTTTGCACAGGGCTCTGCATCCTTCGGGCTCCACCCCTCACTCAACTCAGAGGGCTCCTCTCTCCAGGCCCCACTCAGGTAAGAAAGTTTTTATTTCTAGAGTTGGCAATCCTCATCAGTCTTCTTGCAGCTGGAGAGCTATCTGATTCAGACACGGAGTAGATGGGAGACATGTGCTCAACCTTCACAAAACAGCAGCTCTTACATTAGAACTCCAATCAGAGAGGTTGGAGGCAACAGGGAAAAGTCTCTAGCAATGGTGGAAGGTAAATCTGTTTCAGCAGGAAATGTCCAGGATCCTGCATTGCCCTGCTGCCTTTTTCTGGGTTCAGATTTTTTCATGGGATATTGCTGTCTTCTTCAAATCAAGCCACAAAAGTACTACCCAGCCACAAGTTTTTGACAAGAAGTGAATTCTTGTATGTACAGTGGTCCCTCGACTTACAAACTACTCGACATAAGTATTTTTCGAGTTACAAACGGCAGTTTTAGATCTGGTTTTAGATGCGGTTTTTTCGACTTACAAATTTTTAGATGGGGTTTCCTCGACTTACAAATTTTTAGATGGGGTTTCCTTGACTTGCCTGCCTGTTTACTGCCTGTTTATTCTTGAAAAGAAATGTTCCTGTGCAGTTTGCAAGCCTTACTGGGGGTCTGGGTCTTTTTTCTAGGCTCCGGAACGCATTAATCCGTTCCCAATGCATTCCTATGGGAAACCGCTTTTCGACTTACGAATTTTTCGACTTACAAATGTGCATTCGGAACGGATTAATTTCGTAAGTAGAGGGACCACTGTATGTAATTCTGGCTACAGTGGCAGCATCTCTTGGATGTATGCAGCCCAGCAAGTAGATTTCTGCAGAACCAGAAGTTCTAGGAGCTGGTGCTTAGGGACGTGAATCCTTTGTCCTCTCTTGTCCAGTATGTGGTGTGAGAAAGATTTAGGTTCAGGAGCACCATTGACAAGTAAAATGACACCTGGTGGGTGTCTTGCTTTGTGATGCACAGAGCAATTCCTATTGGCTTGTCAAAGAAACTGCAACTTGCCACAGGCAGGCAAACAGGCAGAAAAAGAAACACAAATCACAATTCTGAAGCAGGAGGGCCAAGAGTTTGCAATGCATGGCCTTGTCTCCATAAAAACTCTTACCTCTAACTTCAAATTATTATTTACTTTTAAAGTAAATTACATAAAGTAAATTACATTTTTAATGTACTTTTTTCCTTTTCTTTTTAGGGTTTTAAAATTGGTTTTCAACTGATTTACGGTATTTTAAAATGTTTGTTTTTACTGGCGATTGATTTTAATTGTTTTTGTTTTGTTTGTGAACCACCCTGAGCCGAATTGGGTAGGGCAGCATAAAAAAGTCAATAAATAAATAATAACAATAAATAAAGGATCGTTATTCTGCCTTACTCACTGAGATGACTCCAAGGCAGCTTATAATCAGCTCAATCAATAAATCATTAAAAAACAACAACAAGAAGTCAGTCAACCAAAAATCAACATACTTACGCATGTGGACAAATATACTTTACATGTGGGCTTCGGATACCAGAAAATGCTTCTGCCCACCCATGCCTATTGGAACACACAGAACAAACTGTCATGAAAAATATTCCAACACTACAGATGACCAAATTAAGGTAGTTTAATTTCCATCACTCTTTCATAAAATTTAGGGACAGCATGGACAGAGTGGGACAATTAGTTATTAATGTAAGGATAAATAAATGAAATAAAATGGCAAATGCAGTTCAGTGTAAGCAAGTGTAAAGTGATGAACATTTGGGCAAAAAAACCAACCCAATTTCACATATACACTGATAGGGTCTGAGCTGTCGGTGACTGACCAGGAGAGAGATCTTGGGGTTGTGGTGGACAGCTCATTGAAAGTATCGACTCAGTGCATGGCAGCTGTGAAAAAGGCAAATTCCATTACAGGAATCATTAGAAAGGGGATTTAAAATAAAAATACTAATATTATGATGCCCTTATACAAATCTATGGTGTGATCACATTTGCAGTACTGCGTACAGTTCTGGTCCCTATATTTCAAAAGGGACTTTGTAGAGCTGGAAAAGGTGCAGAAGAGGGCAACCAAGATGATCAGGGGCCTGGAGCACCTTCCTTATGAGGCAAGGCTACAATATCTGGGGATTTTAGTTTGAAAAAGAGGCAACTACGGGGAGACACGACAGAGGTGTATAAAATTATGCACGGAGTAGAGAAAGTGGACAGAGATAAATTTTTCTCCCTCTCTCACAACACTAGAATCAGGGATCATCCCATGAAACTCAAGGCCAGGATATTTAGGACCAAAAAAAGGAAGTACTTTTTCACACAGCACACAATTAATCTATGGAATTCTCTGCCACAGAATGTGGTGATGGCCACTAGCTTGGATGGCTTTAAAGGGGACTTATACAAATTCATGGAGGACAGGTCCATCAATGGCTACTACTGTGGTAGCTATAGGCCACCTCCAGCCTTAGAGGCAAGATGCCTCTAAATACCAGTTGCAGGGGAGCAACAGCAAGAGAGAGGGCATGCCCCCAGCTCTTGCCTGTGGAATTCTCAGAGGCATCTGGTGGGCCACTGTATGAAACAGGATGCTGGACTAAATAGGCCTTGGGCCTGATGCAGCAGGTCTGTTCTTATGATTTAAAATAAGGCCAGCCAAACTATTCCTAAAAGGTGTCAGGGAGGAAATTCAACACTTGAGAAAACTTAATAAAGAGATAAAGAGTTTTGATAAAGGAACAGAGCAATGTTTTTCCAAGCAGGACACTGCATATAGCATTTCAGCATAGAAAATATATTAATACAATTTGTTCCCATGATCAATGAGCTGGTCAGACAATTATCTAAGTGCAGAAATAAGTAAAATTTTCAAATCAGATTCAATAACATTTCCTGTAAGGTGAAATGCTTTCACTTAAGTATGGATCAATAAACTGCTTAAATATTGTCAACTGCATTCATAATGCATATTCTAAGGTGGCAGAATTTTCATATTTTGAGTAAATGCAACCTAATAGAATCAACTCATGATAACCCACCCTTGCTATACACAAGGTGGTGCATCCATCTATGAGAGAGAAAGAAGCCTCATCCAACAATTGCTGTTGACTTCTATCTACACAGGAGAGTCTGAAAGACCCATGATGATATCAAGCTACTCAATTAGGACATTTCCCCCCAATTCTCTTCTATGGAACACTTTTGTGCCCTTTGATCTCCATTTTCTGATTCCAAGTAAACATGCGGGGTTGAAATCCCTAAATTGACATGAAATTGTTGAAAGGCCAGATAACAGCTGCAAGTGAGACAGCCACAGAAAAAAAGAAGCTGGCAAGGGGAGGGAGGAATGTATTAGGGATGTACACAAACCTGTTCAGAGGCCCTTTTACAGGCCTCCGAAAAAGTTCAGACACAGGGGTGGGGGGTTTGAAGTTCAAAGCCGGGGTGTGTGTGTGTCACTTTAAGAGCGAGGGAGGGTGCACTTACCCCACTTACCACTTACCCCCTACCACTTACCCCTTACCCCACTTTCCCCCCACCAGCGCTAGGTGTCCATAAAAGCCTTCGGGGCGGCAGTGTGCCTCCCTGCCGCCCATTCCCCCTCTTCAGCCGGAAGTGGCCATAAGTATAGGTGCGCGCACGTTGTGTGTGACATGCGCACGCACACCCGGTACTTCTGGCCACTTCCAGCTGAAGAGGGGGAAGGTGCGGCAGGGAGGTACACTGCCGCCCCGAAAGCTTTTACGGACACCTAGCGCCGGCGAGGGGAAAGCGGGGGAAGAGGTAAGTGCACCCTCCCTCACCCTTAAAGTGACACCCCCCACCCCCTCAAGCCAGCCCTGCCTGGTTCCATGCACATCCCTAGAAAGTATGTGAGTGAAAACGGGGTGAGCATAAGATTTTAACTGTTTTATTTACAAACCACCTTTCACCCAGTTGCCTCAAGGCAGCTCACTAATACACATGTGTAATAGCTTAGTTGTTTTAATTTTTAAAAGCCCACCATTAAACACAGATACACACACACACACTTTGCATGTTAAAAAGTCCCATGTTCAGTCTTTGACATATGCAAAAGGATCTCAGAAAGGATGGATAGGAAAGGTCTCTGAGTAGTCAGGGTACACACTTGCTATTTGCAAGGTATATCTGAATATGGTGGGAGATTTTTCCATGTTTGGCATGAAAAACTAGATGTCAGTAATTCAAACTACACTTAGCCAACTACATAGGAGAAGCTGTCAGAAAGATCTTTGTGATTTTAAAAAAAAAAATCTTACAGATCCTCATTTGCTCTTTTCATGACTTATTTGATTAAGTTCAAAGTAGTTAGAAATAACCACCTGCACACAACTTTAAAATAATATATTAAATGAGACTATTCCGGGGCTTAAGAAATCCCAGGCACCAAGGAGCCATGGCAGCTAAACCAGATTATTCAGAGGTAGAATTATTTAATAAAATCCTTATTTGTCCCAGGCAACACTGTTTGTTTTAAATATGTTACTTGTAAAGGGAATAGAGAGAGGATAAATAATTTACCCTCCCACTCCACAGTGTCCGTCACCAAGTCTGGTAACTTTGTCAAGTGTTCTTTGTCCAGCTCCTACATTTTTGAGCTGGTTCCTAGAGCCAAAGAAAATTTGTCAAGCCCTGGACTGCTCACACATCTGAAACACTTTGACTGGGAACCTTTGAGAATCAAGCCAAGATTTCTTCCCACAGCAAACTCCCTCAGTCAGTTATTCAGATGTGGATATAATTAACTGTTAAAAACATCTTCAGGATGAGGTGGGAACTGCTCAACACCTAGCACAGCAGAGCCTCAATTAAGTTACTAATTTTTTTCCTTGCATGTCACAGCTAGCAAGATTCATTTTCAAAAGCTAAGATCACAAATGAACACAGTATCTTACCCAGTATCTCCTAATCCATGAAGAAATATGACCTAAAAGTAAAGAGAAAATGAATTAGAGCATTTCTTTACAAGATTACACATTTTAACATCATTTTGCATCTGTATCTAGCTCTTCAGCAGCATAATTTGTTTTTGACCACCCACAAAACCCACAAATTCCCACTCTATATGTAAACATACAATTGAAGCCCAAGCCTCTGTATAGCAGCTCACATGATTAGCCTTAAAAATCTTAGGGGCAGATGAAAGGCATAATTGTGTTTTCACAGGAATACCACAACCCATCCATAGCTCTGCCACTAATATTACTGCATCAACTATTGCATCCTTCCATGCCTGTGTTACACAAGAGCACAGCTGCCTTGCATATATTTGCATTTGGACAAAAATTTGAAAGTTGTGTGGACAATTACTTATCATTGCATGAATCTGCTAATAATAGTTTCCTCAAAAAGGATCCCATATAACATCTTAACATACTAGTTTCTAATTTCATATTGTGTATATCAATGTTTTTCTTATGTGTTATTAAAGTATTATTGAACTAGCTTAACCCGCACAGAGCATCTGCATGCTAGTACTTCCTTGCTCCCCCTCACACAGCCCCCTCACCACAGAGTTCTCTCACCCTCACCTGAGCTGTGCTCCTGCTCCTCCTCTTCCATCCCATTGCTTCCATCCCCCTCATTCCTCTTGGTTACTCCTCCATTCCATTGCTCCATTCCCTTCACCCCTCTTGGTTGTGGCTGCAGCGTTGCAGGTGCCGATTGGCCAAGCTGCAGCCCCCTAACCCCAGAGATCTCTCCATCCTCACCCGAGCCCTGCTCCTGCCCGCAGGAGTAGCAGCAGCAGTTGACCCGGCCCTTCCTCACCACCACCACTGCCATTGCTACTCATTCCCCCTCAGGACAATGACAGGTTCAGGCCTGTCCCTTGACAGCCTCCCTCCCTCCGCTAATAGCCTCTGTAGCTCCAAGCAGCAGCGATGGTTGACCGGGCCCTTTCTCACTGCCGCTGCTGCCGCCATGGCCACTCATTCCTCTCAGGCCACTGACAAGCCCAGGCCCATCCCTTGCCCTTCCTTCTTTCTCTCTTCTCCTCCCTTCTTTTTCTTTCTCCTCCACTGCTCTTCCCTCTGTCTTTCTGCCCCTCTCTCCCTCCTTCCTTCCTGAGTTAACAGACCTTGTTCATCTTTTCCTCATCTAATTCACACAGTGGCAGCCACCGTCTCCTGAAGGGGCTCTTTCCTCCCTCTCTTTGTAGACCCCTGCCCACTATCCATATATATATATATATATATATATATATATATATATATATATATATATATATATATCTGGCTAATAAGATCTTGCTCTGGTTTTATCCTACAGCAAGGGTTGGAAGCAAAGAGCCTTTCCCAGCAAGGAGCACGCTCAGTAGCCTTGAGTAGCCATGATTAGCCAGTAGCCTTGATCCTAATACCCTTTTAGTTCCTAGAAATGTGCTTATATAGCAGGGACCATCCATGACTTCACCAATGCAATATAAAGACAGATGCTATTTTCAATGCCTTGGTACAAACCAGTGTTCATATCCCTGCAGCTAAAACACAACTATAGGATCAAACTGATCATGATTTGGCTTCATATGCCATTGAAAAGAATGAATGAATTAGTTCCTTCATTTTCTTGTGATGAGCCTACAAAGGCCCAAAGCAACACGAGCCTAATAAATAGTCTGTGTTGCTCATCAACTTTTTAAAGTCAGAAAATTCAGTTATCTATCATCAGTAGAACCACATTCATAATCTCATTTCTAACCTCATTCATTTAAAAATATTTTCATCAACTAAGGAGGTGAAGTTCTTAACACCACTTATTTGGGACATTTCCGCATGGCAACTGTCTGACACTAAAATAACTTGCTTAGCTGTTATAACACTTTTGGTTATTTTGATGCAAGTGTTCACATTCAAACACTTACAAAAGAGACAAACTAAAAAGGTGGTAGATTCTGTTGCCACAGAGAAAACAGGAACATTGTCTCATTACTGAAAGTCCTTTTAACAATTTCTCTTGACTCCAGTGACTTTCATTCATAATTCTGTTTTTTCTAAAATACCACCTATGCCACAGTCAAGTTTGCATCAAAAGAGTGAAACACATTTAGAAACTGAAGTTACTAGTTAGGTCTAGCTCATATTTTAGGACTTCCAGATGGGGACATTTAGCTTGAAATTGTAACATTTTATTCATTCACTCTTTACTAAGGAGAAGGTTCATACATCATCATCCATCCATCCTATTGTCCACTTGCATTTTTATCTATGCTTAAATCATCACAAAAAATCCAACTTTTTAAGACAGTGATTCAGAAGCACAGTGATCACATGCACAGACTGTTGCTAGAGATACTGTTTCTTCTTTTTCTTTTTATAGGTACAGGTCCAAATACAACAGAAACAGAATAGGTAGCAACGAGAGGGTCAGTCTATTGCATCACCGAAACACAATATGCCTACTGTTGTGTGAAACATAGGCTGCAATTCCTCACACACTATAAGGGAGAAAAGAATGCCTGGTTGGCGCTACAGGATCACGTCTGAAAGAGCAGCAAGGAATCAGTCAAGTAACTACATGGTCCTACCTAAACTGCAATTATCTGAGAGTAAATTCCACTGAACACAGTCGGATTAACTTCTAAGTTAACCCGCACAGGATTATGCTGCAAGTGTATGATACTTCTAGCCCAAGCCAGGCATAAAAGGAAGACAGGCTTTGCTCAGTTCAACTGTAAACCAAAAGACTGGCGAGATCTTATCCTAAGTTTTGCCAAATATTTCTAACAGGTGGGGGCGGGGTCCACCGAGGAAGGCAGACGCGGGACTTTATTTGGCTTCTCAAGGCGATTTGGTTTGGTTGTCTGGCTGGCACTGGCAGTGCTGATCGTCTAGTATTTAAAGAAAAGATAAAGGCCGGCCAGAAAGGAAAACATAAATCGCCCAGCAACAGGACTTTTGCCTATCAGGGGGAACAAGACCACAAGGGCATCGTCACCGCCCACTTAGAGGCCATGCCCGGCGCTGCAGCAAAGGCCTCCAGAGCCAGATCAGTGACAGGAACAGGAGACCTTCCCTGGCAGGCCCAGGAGAGCGAGGAGGGTGCGCAGCGACTTCCCAGGAGGACTCCGAAGGAAAATGCGAGTTACTGTCAGATAAGCGCGCCGCGCAGCCAAAGCCGCGCAGCCAAAGTCACCCCCACCCCGATCCCCTTCGGCCGAAGGGCAGGCACCCTCGTTCCTTGGCTAGCTCTCTCTCCCCTCACTCACTCACCGCGGCGGAGGCCTTTCTGGCAGCCGGGACAATGGCAGGGAGCGGGGCGGACATGTTGTTGCCGCACATACACCGGACTCTCCCCCCACAGCAGCCAGTAGAGAAGCTGACAGACAGGGAGGGAGGAGGGAGGGAGGGAGCGAGGGTGGAGAAACGGGCGTGGCAGGAAACGGATTGGAGGGGAAGCGCAAGAGAGCAGGGAGGAAGCTCAGCGACTCCGCTCCATCCGCCCGCCCCTCTCCCTGCGCGCGCTCACGTCCAGCGTCAGAAAGGGAGAGCACAGCCGTTGAAACAGGCGCGGGCGCAACGCCTCCGTGAGCGCGCGAGCTTCTCCTGCTTCCCCATTGGCTGGATCCGGTACTAAGGGGGAGATTATGCCTTGTCGTCGTACCGGACTTCTTGTTTTCTTTTGGCGCCATGTTGTTGTTTTCTCTTTAGAATGGCACAAGTGGCAGCTGCCCGTCACAGGAGATAATGGAGAAATCCAGAACGGTCTGATTTGGAAGTAGCGCATCATTCTCCTGACCTGCGGTCTCCAGGAATCGGCAGTCCTGGATATTTTAATGGCTTGATATTATGGGGATATGAAGTGTGGGGAAATTATGGGGTGGGGGGGATCTCAATTATCCGTTGGTAACCCTGCCTTCTTCACCCCTCTTCCCCCAAATAGAAACAAAGGCCTCTTTCAAACTCAGTCCTTATTATGTGTGGAAAATGTGGTTTTTAATAAGGTTTTTCAAAAAGCGCCCCAACTAAAAATGTAGACCAGTTATTGCCCCCATATTGTAGACTGAAAGGGGGTCGCTTGAAGGGTGGAGGCTTATCACACTCCTGTCATATAGTACACTGTTAATAAAACATCCACACTGCAGATTGTGAGGGTTACAACCAGCCCTATATTACCTCTAGAGTCCAAACGGGGTTGATAGATAACGGTTTGTAACAACTGTCCAATGAATACTTTTGAGAGTTGTCATCTACTCGTACTTTATTAGAGAAATGCATTGTCTCAGATACTGGGCTCCGGTGCTGCACATTAATACACACACTGCTGTGCACTGTCTAGTCCTGGAGACCTGTATCTGAGACGACGTATTTCTCAAATACAAACAGGCTGTATCCTAACAATGGAACCCAGTACATCGTCACTCAGAACTAGTCCCACTGTATTCTATGAGACTTACTCCCAAGGAGGATCGTAACCACATTGTAAAATGGAGATGCCTCTAAAAACGGAAGGCAAAGGGTATGAGTCACTCTAGCATTTCTCTCTATGGTTCGAGCTCGCTTGCCGCTCTGCGCCTGCGTGCTGCTAGTTCGAGTCCCCGTTTTCCCCCGCGCGTCCTCCTTGCCTTCAGCTCGTCCTGAGAGGTTCATGGCGGCCTCCTCTGGGTCTGGGGACAGGAGCAAGGCCTTAGAGCTGCTGCGGGCCTTGCCCAGGGTCAGCCTCGCCAACCTACGGCCGAACGATGGTGCCAGGCACCCGGTAAGTCGGGGGAAATCCTGATTTGCAGGCCTTGCTTCCTTCAGGCCGGCGGGTCCCGCAGAGTCGCTTGTAACTTAGGCAGTTTCTGCATTATAATCTTGAGGAAAGGAGAGCTGCCTCACCCCACATGTCGCCTCCTCCAACCCTGTGCTTTGAAATGGGCTTTTCCTTTCAGCTCTCCTTGCTCAGTCTCTCTCCGTTCACTCTTGTTTAGGGTTGTCAAGGGTGTTTTTTTTGTTTTTGTTTTGTTCTTGTTCTTGTAGGGCTTTCGTGCCTTTAGAGACTGCATAACCGGTAGGAGTTCAACTCATACTTGTTTTCTAGTTTGACGATGCCGTGAATGGCTTGGTTTCTGCCTGCCACGCAGCTGTTGAAGGCACAGAAGAAAAGCTGTCAATTCTGGCTTATTTGCCGCGGTTAACTCCGTGGGGTTCAAATACTTTCCCTGGCTTTAATTCATGTTCTGTTAATATGTCAAACAAAAGTGCCAGCGACTGCCCCTGCTCCTCCCTTGGCTTTAATGAGTGAATTTGTGACTACCATATATTGGGTAAACACCCTTGTACCCAGGGTGCTGCTGCAAAGAATCGCATGAAATCTTGAAGGTTAACCAGTTTATTGTAACGATAATGTACTTTTTCTGATGCATGTGTGGACAGAAGTGGTGTGTGCATATGCATACTGTACAACAAACAAAACTAAGTGAGACCAATGGCTGGCTAGCAAGCCCCTACCTGTCTTGTTTTTTCTTTTGTAATATCACTGCCCTTGCCTCGATTCCCATACTCTTAGCAACTTAATGCAGATTTCTTCTATATTCCTCTTCTCCCTCAGTGATCCCATATACCTTTTTCCCCCTTCCCATATATGGCTTGGATGTTTATGTGAGGTGTTATTATAGCAAATATATATTTTTAAGGAATACTGGAAGTGGAGGGCAAATGCTCAATTCATGATGTGTGAATACAACATTGTGCATGTCTGAAATGTATATATAAATAAAAGTAGTAAAGTTGAAATGAGGTAGCCTGTATGCATGGGCTGGGGGGGCATAAATATAAAATCTAAGATAAGAGCAGATGATAACAGTAGTAGTAGTAGTAGTAATAAAACAACCACATTCTGAGTGCTGACATCTATGATACAGAAACAATGTTTCATGTACTGTCTTAAAATAAAACAACTTGTTAAAAGTGCTAAAGGACTCTTTGCCTCCCCCCCCCCCGCGCAAGAGCTGGAACTCTTCTTTATAGTAGATGACTTGCTTTTGGCATGAAAATACTTCTTATTCCCACTTTTCTTTCTCTCCCATCTTCCCTCTTGCTCAGTTTCCTCATACCTTGCTGTGGTTTATGCCAGGTGATAAAGTTTTTGTGTCATATTCCCAAATTTTAGGGTGAAAGTACATTATAGTGCATCTCAATCCTCTTTATCTCTGTATAGGAGCAAGTCCTGCTGTATTCAATAGGGCTTATTCCCAAATAAGTGTAGACAGTTTTGTGGCCTTAAATGCTCTCCCCCCCCCCCCTTTTTTTAAGAAGGTAATTCTATCCTTCAAGAAACTTGCATGATAAAATCCCCTGATGTGGATGGGGAAAGTGCTATATAAGCAAGGCAAACAGTTTCTTAATATGGTCTTACTGGTGCTCACAAGAGTGATGTGAATCTTTGTGTGTTAAAGAGCATTAAACTCAATATATAAATATATTGATATATTTTATATTAGAAGCAAGAATACCCTTGACATGGAGCTCTGGATAAATTGAATATCCCTTATGTAACACATTGATGTAAGGCTATTTATTTTAGGAACGGAGACGACGTGGGTTGCATGGAGGTGGGAAATGTGGCCGAGGTCACAAAGGTCAAAGGCAAAGAGGGACCCGCCCTCGTTTAGGCTTTGAGGGAGGCCAAACTCCATTTTATCTGGTTATTCCAAAATACAGCTACAATGACGGACACAGGTAAGCTTTTTTCTATGATTATTTTGCATTTGTGGACAATATTCATCTCATGGTTGTATTAAGTTGCTCTCTTTTAATCCATGGGCCACATACCAGTTTCAGACTGGATAATGACTTGCTTATATGCTTGCATTATTTTTGCATAGGCATGCAGCACTGCACAGAAGTGTATTCACTTGCAATCAAAAACCTTCATGCACAGGCATGCAGACACAAAGTGGCGTGGTTTTAAATGGGCAGAAATGAAAGCTCTTGTTTGTGCTTAGAGCAATATATTCTACACTTTGGGTTTTGTGTGAGGTAAAATACAGCTATGATTTTACATGTTGTATGCGAATACTTAAGGAAAATGCTGAACACACAGAAGCAAATATTTAAGTCTTGGGGGAGGGGAGGCTTTTCCTCAGTCGGGGCCCTGGATTGAAATCCAGGAAATTCATTTGTCTTCCTTCTTGTTTTTCCAGCCTGTTGTTGTTGCAGGAATGGAAGCTAGCAGTAGAGTACTTCTGTGCTTCAGACACTCGTTAGTCCGATTAATCCAGTGTCCCCAAAGTATAAAGTAAGCTTGTACTGTCTAGAAAAGTACGCAAATAAATGGAAGTTGCATTTTCTCCATTAACAAATTGAAGGATGGGGCTGGACAATGCAGTGTTGGTCTGTTCCAAGCAATTTTCCTGAACAGCCTAGCCGTAAGTAAATTTCAAATCTAAAGGCCAAGGAATTCTCTTTTAATTATAGAAGTAAGGGTATAGTTTAGTTCTGTACTGATGGAATGCAGGAGCACTGATTGTACTGTCAACAAAAGGAGAAAACCAGGAGTGTGCCTTATTATTAGAGAACAAAATCTCTGCTCCTTGAAGATGAGAATGTTTTGCATATTCAGGCAATGGCCAAGTGCCAGGCTGTTTCCATGCAAGCAGTAGATTGTGTGTGTATGTGGAGCTGGACTGTCTTCTCCCTTGCTCTCAATTACAAACATGGTTTGAAACTATCCAGGGCAGACTTCTGTGCTGAAAAAGATGACGCTTCTACTGCATATACAATGTGTACACTCCTTTGAGGTTGTAGTCTTTGCCTGCTCATTTTAAATAATGTCTTTGTATCAATAAGTGTTTTGAACTTGTGTTCTGGTTCTCCACACCCCCACGATACTGTAAGTTGCAATTCTCAGAAATCTAGATTCAATGCATGGAACTGTTTTCCATGCATATTCTTAATAACGTGGCAAAGTAATAGGATGAAATATCTGTGTAATTAGGCAATGGACACACAGTAGTTTATATGTTTACAGGTGGCCCTTGTTGTTTGCAGGGGTTCCATTCCAGCCTACAACCACAGATAATGAAACCATGAATAACAAGACCTTGAGTCTATGGGAAATTTTGGGGTTAGGTTGCTTGAACTTAAAGAAGTTCCAAAAAAGCAGAGGAGAAGGGAATAAAGCAAAGTACCTTGCTCTCCAGAACCCCGCCCCCCGGCCAAAAAAACCCAAGAACAACCCTGCAAATCCTCCAAATTTTTGAGATTTTTTTTTTTCAAATTCTTGGAAATTTTTTAAAAGAGCCACAAAATGGCTCTGTGATGCAAAATAGTGGCTGGAAATGACATGGGAAGTTATTTTTGGCCACCAGGAACCGTGGATAGGTGGATTTTGCCTATTTTTAAAAACTGTGAATAATGAGGCTGGGTCTATATTACCTGACTGAAGATACACAAAACAATGGGTACCTGGACTATGGATAACGAAGGCCACCTAAATATAATGCCATGACTGGTTTTCTATTTTCGTTTCCTTGGCCTTTAGATTTGTAATTTACTTATGCTAGGCTGTTCAGGAAAATTGCTTGGAACTGTTGCAGAAGAGTAGAAATAGATATATTTTCATATAGAGCAGCCTTGTGAACTGCTAAGTTGTGGTATTTTGCTTGGTTGGGAATAAACCTTGCTGCCTGGTCCTAAATTTGTTTACTTAGGAGTTATTTCAGTGGGATGAATACTTGAGTTTATGGTCTTGATTCACACAGTCTAGCAGTAGGGAAACTCCTATTCATTGCAGTGGGGTTTGCGTATGGGAACTCCATAAAATTGTGCCATTAACATTCTTCACTTGTTCTGAAAATCTAAATGTGTTTTTCCTGCTTTCGTTATTTTTCCAGCCTCCGGTATCAGTATCCACCCCTCAGTCTCAAAAGACTGCAGTACTTGATTGACTTAGGTAGAGTTGATCCTACACAACCAATAGATCTAACACAGCTAGTAAATGCAAGAGGTATAACAATACAACCACGAAAAAGAGATTATGGTGTTCAGTTGGTGGAGGAGGTAGGTCTTAGATTCATTTTCTCTGAGCTGTTTCGTTTTGTGTTTTTTTTAATGGCCAGTGTGTGCTTTAATTTTGACTCTTTTCAGGGCCATCGCCATGTGAAAAATACAATTTATTTTTCAGCTGAATTCAAATAATTGACTCCACTAGAGGGCACTGTACACTGTGGATATGATTAGTTTCATTACATAATCCTTTCCTGAAGGAAAGGGAATTAAAATATAAGAAATATTCAAATTATTTGTAAACATGGACTGAAGTGGAGAGAGGAAAGGATGGAAAGGCAGAGGAAGTCTTGAATCCAGTTGGATTGGGGATAGAATGTCATGTGTTGAAGTAACACTCGGAATCTAAAAAAATATTTTTCTGTGTAAATAACTTTGAGCACTTCTGTTGAAAAGTGGTAAATAAATAGTAGTAATAAAGGTGAATGCTAGAGAGATTAAGTAGGTAGACATTTTAGAAACTATTTCATAATGCATGATCTAAAAGAGTGCATTTAAGTTTTTCATGTGCCAGATGAAGCTTTGGGCCTGCATTTTGGAAACAGCCCTCTGTGCCATGTAGCAGGCTGCTTTTGATACTCTGGGTTATTTCAAAAGCAATATGTTGTATGGCAAAGGAGCCTACTATAAAAAGAAAAAAAGACCTGTTCCTAATCTTACAGCGGCTTCTTATGACAGCAAATGTTGTTTTCTGTCAGTTTGAAGTGATTAACATTGATGTGTGTGGTTAAACATAAACTGCTTTGATATTTTGTAGATGTTGATTAACTTCTAAGAACCGTTGTACTGGTAAACATTCATCTGATCCTGAAAAGAGTCTTGTGTCCCACTGGGTGCACACAAACACTTTACAAAGGTGTATCTGCTGAGTATTTCAATAGGAGTCCACAAGCATACTTGCCAGTGACAAATGTGTTTTTATTCTGTTGAATGTGCATTTGTAGTGTCTGCTCCACCTAAAGTGGGAGATGGAACAGGAGTTTGTCTCTGAATTTCTCCTGTGTTTTGAAGGCTCTTAGAAGTAGAAAGTTTCATTGCTTCATCAAGCATGGAGGCCCCATCTTGCACCAGCAAAGGGCAGGATCAGTGGTCACTGCCAATTCTTAACAAAAAATATTTCACACTTTCAGGAAGCAGCGATACAAGAAGTTGCTGAAAGGCATCTCATACTGTGTGGGAAATGGCAGTGGTAAATCCCTCCTGTATTCTGCCAAAGAAACCACATGGTTCTGTGGTCACCAAGAATTGACACTGACTCGACGGTACAACTTGACCTTTATCTAACTAGGCTTCAGCTGCAGCCTTCTGCTCAATTTTGTAAAGTAAAGGTAAAGTGTGCCGTCGAGTTGGTACTCCTGGTGACCACAGAGCCCTGTAGTTGTCTTTTGATAGAATACAGGAGGGGTTTGCCATTGCCATCTCCCACGCAGTATAATGCCTTTCAGCATCTTCCTATATCTCTGCTGCTCGATATAGGTGTTTCCCATAGAACTTACTAGCAGAAGCTTCTGCATGTGCCTTTAAGCAGATGGACCCTTCTCAAATCTCTGTTTTTTAGGACAATGTAATATCTCTTCTTGGTGAATGGTAAACTAATATATTATTCATACAGTATGCACCCATATGTTTTGGACTTGTAATAGACTTGCATTTAATGCTAATGTTACAAAATATAATAGCTAGAAACATCAGTTTATTTTGTGATCTAACCACTGCTCATGTGAACTTGCAGGGTGCTGATATCTTCGCAGCAAAACTAAATATTGAAGTGCAGATGGCATCTGAGCTAGCCATTGCTGCTGTTGAAAAAAATGGTGGTGTTATTACTACAGCTTTTTATGACCCAAGGAGTTTGGGTAAGAATTTTTACTGCTTTGTATCCAGGAGATTGATATTTTCTTTTTGAACTTACATTTGTGCCCCAGCCTTCTTATGAGCATTTAAAGCTGTTATTTAAGTGTCTGGGGAAAGCTCCCTGTCTCACCCCCTGCCCAAACTTATTCCTCCTTGTATCATGAATGCATTCACTATTAAGATTATAAAGTTTTTCACAAAGACAACCAAGCAGTTACATGACCACTTTCTCAACTAACAGATATATATAGCAGGAAGAAATAAAGCTATGAACAGATTTCAAGAATACTCTTAAAAATGTTGTGTGATAGTCAGTGAAATTGGAGGTTGTGTTGCTCCCCTTCTTACATCCACATTTCACTTAATGCAGCTTGACTGTGCAAATAAACCATTTCTGACTTGTATGAACTCTACTGGACCCTATTTTGAGGAGGGGCTTTAATGACAGAAATGCTCCTCTTGTTTTAGTGTTTTAAATCCCTCATAATGATATAAATATGTAAAGAAGAAAGTTATTTACTAGTGACAAATAGTAGTGTAATGCATGGAGATGGAATATTGACAATCAGACATTTGTTTTAAGAAAACGGAGCTTTTAATCTTTTGAATTCTGTAGATTTGTGCCATTATTTTATGTAATTACTTTATCCTCTTGTCCTCCCATAAGGTACAAATGTTTTCTAGTATTAAACTTAGGAACATAGGAAGCTGCTGTATACCAAATCAGACCATTGGTCCATGTAGTTCAGTATTGTCTTACACAGACTGTGAGCAGCTTCTCCATGGTTGCAGGCAGCAGTCTCTCTCAGGCCCATCTTGGAGATGCAAGCATGCAGATGCTGTTCCCAGAGCAGCTACATCCCCGAAGAGGAATATCTTACAGTGCCCACATATGCTGTCTCCCATTCAAATTCAAACCAGGGCAGGCCCTGCTTAGAAAAGGGGACTATTCATGCTCTCCTAGACTTTCATTATTGATTTTGTGCAGCTTGGCCAGTTTTACTTTTAACAAAATAAAGGACACTGACCAGTTGCTTTTGGCAAATACCAATTGAATGTGCAAATCCATCATAATTTAGATCAAAAGATTTGCAAACATGATGGGCCTAAATAAGTTAAGCGGCTTTGGGGGGTTTATTTTGAATCATTTTCTGTACATCCCATTAGGGATATTATTAGAATAAATAGAAAATCTGGGGGGGGGACTTTTGTTCACATTGTGCACACTATAAACATTGTAGTTTCACACTGTGCCCATTTCTCAGGGATAAGATCACTAATCCCAGAATATCTCATTCTGTTTTATGTCCTCCGTTGTCTACACAGATGTTCTTTGCAAGCCAGTACCTTTTTTCCTACGAGGCAAACCAATTCCAAAGCGGATGCTTCCTCCTGAAGATCTTGTTCGTTACTATACAGATCCTAGAAACCGTGGGTATCTAGCAGATCCATCAAAGATTCCAGAAGCCAGGTTGGAACTTGCTAGAAAATATGGTTATGTCTTACCAGATATTTCAAAAGATGAACTCTTTCAAATGCTGAGCAAACGGAAGGACCCTAGACAGATTTTCTTTGGCCTTGCTCCAGGTTGGATAGTAAACATGTCTGAAAAGAAAATTCTAAAACCAACTGATGAGAACTTGTTAAAATATTATAGCTCATAAATGGTCAAATTGGAGATGACTGCTAAGATTTACAATAACTCAGTGTATTAAATAAAAACGTGTTTTTGTTTCCAGATAAAGTGACAGTACAAATAAAATACTGACTGTACAATGTGTTATCATTTTACTTTTCTGAACTAAATAGTATCCTTAATTCTAACAAACAGCTATACTGTATCCATGGATAATACCTTAAAAAATACTCTGAATTGATGGCTGGAAATGGATCAACTCTTTGCCTCCCCCACCCCACCCCACCCCTGTGTATTCTAATGAAGAGGTGCACTTAATAGTACATGAGTGCAACTTACACTATTTTATTAGCCTACTTTCCTTAAAGAAAAGTAGAGATCACCTGGCTCTGTGTGTGTGTGTGTGTGTGTGTGTGTGTGTGTGTGCATGCACATGTCCATCCGTCTGTCTATTAGACCCCAATTCAAGATGGCAGATGCATAAATGTTTGAGGTGCAAGTGAGCTAATCTGTGGACTGCCTAACATGGAACCAAATTTGCTACAGCTGTAGGGGCACATAGGGACGTCTCAGGGGTATAGTTTTTGATTGTCATCCATCCTAATTCAAGATGCCGAACACATGAACATTTGAGGCACAACTGGGCTAACTTGTGAACTGCCTAACTGATTTGGACCAAATTTGGTTGAGTTGTAGGGATAATGAAAGGAAAGTAGGCAAATTAGTTCTTGGAACAACTCGTTTGTTCATGTTGAACTATGGTACCTGTGTCTAATTAAAGTTAAGTATTAAGTAGATATTTCTCCCCCTTAACAAAATCACTACTCTGTCTTTTTCTCTCTCCCACAGTTAACATAAATTTTATCCTGATGCTTTTCAGTGTGGCGTTGGAATCTGGGACTTGACACTTTTTTGGTTTGCTGAATTAGCAGAACTTATATTAACAGATGAATACATTTAATGGCTATATAAGGAATATTAAGCTCCTTTGAAATTAATGGGACCTAAGTTAGTCACAATTAACTTGTCCCATTTATTTTTGTCACAGTGCTTACTTGTGATTTACTTTCTTAGCAGAAAACCCATAGTATACAAGTTCTTAAATTAGTATATTAAAATATAGAAGTGACATAATTCCACCATAAAATATGAGAAGACAAAGTTTTGTACTGAAACATTGAATGTATTTAGGATCAACAGAACTTGTAGTTAAGCTGATGAATCATACCAGATTACATCATATGCATTTATAGGTAAATACCATGTGTAATAAAGGGTAGCAGTCTTCCCAAGAGCCTGCAGATTTTACGAGAACTAGTCCCAAGAGCCAGCATGCCTTGCAGGAAGTGAAAACTGAAATGGGGGAAGAAGAAAAAAGTGGGGGAGGCTGCAGTGTCTTTTTGCTATAAGAGAAACTGTTGCAGTTCTCAGTTGCTGACCAGTTAGTAAATGAGCACAGATCCTCTGAGAGTCAGCTTTTCAAGCCATCAGCATTCTGTGTTGGTGCTGAACTCAAAAATTCAGTGACACCTCTGGGTTTAATACATTTATGACTTCTTACTGGACTTCATAGCTGAATTAGTAGGGCTGTAGCTTGATTTAAAAAAATCTTAGATGATTGAGTGCCAGAGATTTAATAAATTTATCAGTCAACTAAATTCACGTATGAGTAAAAGCATTCATTCTCTAGCTTCCTCGCATGTGAAAGGAGGAAGGATGTGTCTCAAGTTTAAGTTTTTATAAGTAATTGTATTAAATAAAAATACTTTTAAAAAAATTGCCTGATCAATCACGGTGCTCTTTTTGAATTGCACTTACTTTTTTGTATGCTTGACACTGCAGTTATTGTAACCTTAGTGCCAATTTGGGCAAATCTTTAGAGCACTACCTTTTGCTAAAGATTTTTAAAAACCCTCAATTTTAACTGCACATAAATAAACGTTTCATTTTGTAGCATCCTGTTATGTATCCTGAGGATTACTGAGTGAACAAATGATACCTGTTATCCTGCTCGTTGAATTTGTAGGATGTGAGGAGGGAAAACATTTATTGCTTTCCTTTATTTGTGCTACATTATTTCTGATTTTTTTTTTAAAAAAAAAAATCAATTCACAGTTGTACTCTGGAATTTGAGACATTCAACAGGAAATCCTCTTAACTGTCAGCAAAAGAAGCTAGTCATCTTAATGAAGAGTAGAAGAAAAAAATGTTATGTATATTCTAGCAAAATATGAATTTCCACTCAATTCTTTTAAATAGGGTGTTTGTATGTGTGGAGAGTGTGTGTGCACACCACTTACTGTATTCTTGAACAAAACAGCATACTTGAGTTAGTGTTGCATTCTAAATAAACCTCAGGTGAAAGGGAAACTCAGGCAAATGGATAATGGAGAAAGAATGAAAACAGGAAACAGATGTCTAATGATGTGTACTGATTGGATAGCCATTCTTTATCAAGCACCAGCTTAGTCACAAGGCAGCTGTATCCTGACACCAATATTATAATGCTATCAATACCATAGAGCCAAAACAGCCACGTTCCACAAAATCCGGTCATTTTCTTTTATAAAGGTAATCCTAAAATCAATGTACGTTTTGAGGAAGCAGCAACAGTGCCATGCCACCTTAAAAACATACATGCACATTCTGTCTTTTCCACCTCCCCCATTTCCCCCTTTGACACTTCTCAATATCATATAATAGTAGATAGCTATTGTTTTATTTACTAGATTAAATTAAATTTAATAAGTCTAGAGGTTTGCCTACCCCATAGCTTTATCTCATCAGACAAGCAGCATAATTGAGAATGATCAAAGGTACAAGGGAGTTCTCAATTGCTCCTTGTGCTTCTTTTAAAAGCAGCTTTCCCTGGAATGCTGCTCTTGCACATGCCCAGAGTGGACTTCTTATTGTTTTGATGAGAGCCCTGAAATGTTGTGTCTAACACTAAGTGCATTATTCACACTTTCAGGATGAATAGATGTTTTGGCTTTCCTGTTTGTTGCATATGCAGAAACCAAGTAACACCATAACAGGAAAAGCATTTGCTAACTTGCCACAGGAGAAACAATTTCATTTCTGCCTGTGTATGGAGTAATACTTGCACTGTAATAGCAATAGCACTTACATTCAAGTCAAGTTTTATTTACGGTCCTAGACCAAACAATCCATGCATACAAATAGCAGAACAATTTATAAAAACTCTATAGGTTCTCATTATACATCTTAAAAGCAATATAACAAAATTTAGCTACAGAGTTAAAATTAAAAACATTTTCATCAGAGAGTAAAAATTTAACAATTTGTTCAGCAGATCGGTCTGTCTGTTTACAGACCAGAGGTAGAATTAAGTGCTCCCTTGATTGCCTATGTATTTTACAGGATAATAGAATATGCTCAATAGATTCTATTTCCCCACTGCCGCATCTGCAGAAGCGTTCTTCCAGGGGAACACCACTGTATCTCCCGGCTAATAGTGCAGAGGGAAAAGAATTTGTTCTTGCCCTTGTAAATGCCCACCGGAATTTGCTGAGTGTAATATGGGACAAATAATTTGCTGGTGAAAGATCCCATCTAGTTCTCACTCCTTTATAGAATTCTGTCAAAGAGGCCCAGTTATTTTGCAATTCAATATCTGTCAAACGCTGTTTTACTATTCTTTTAGCATTTCCCAAGTCTAACTCCAGCAGTTGTTCAGGGTCTATTCCTAGAGCAGCAAGCTTTTTACTAACTACAGTGCACCACTGCGGTTGTGGGTTTAACGATAGAAACTGAGGAATTAGGCCCACCGGGCGTAGGTGGACTCTCAACCAAAAGTAAATGATTAATAGCCAGGCACGAGATTCGATCTTTATGAGGCCAGCCTCCATACGCAGTATTACGTTTGCGGTGCATCTTGTAGTCCCAAAGATAGCTCTCAAGAAACCGGATTGAATTCTTTCAAGCATATCAAAGTTCGCATAAGGTCCCAATTGGATCCCGTACAACAGCTGAGGGATAACCTTTGCTAAATATAGTTTTAAAGCCGCAGGAATATAACCTGCTCCCTGCGTTCTGAAAAATCTGTTAATTGCCACCACACTGCGTTTTGCTGAGTCAGCTACCATTCTCATATGTGCCGCTTTCCCAGCATTTTGTTGAAAAACCACCCCAAGATATTTTATTTGATTGACCTGTTCTAATTTATGTCTATCCAAGGTCCATGTAAATTTCCTTGGTTTATTTTTAAAGCACATAATTTTAGATTTGTTATAATTGATCTTCAAGTATTCCTCTTGGCAGTATGATGTTAGAACGTCTAAAGCTCTTTTGAGCCCGACCCTGGTTTGAGATAAAATAACCGCGTCATCCGCGTACATCAGGATCGGGATCTTTTTGTTGGCTAATTTAGGTGCATGGATATCAACATTTTGCAGCCGTTTAATCAGATTGTTAATGTAAAGATTGAATAAATAAGGGGCCAACACACACCCTTGCCGCACACCTTTCTCTGTTGGAATTGAATTGGTGAAATTGCCGGCAGTGTCTAAACGTACTCTTAAAGAGGAGTTCTCATGGAGCTTGATGAGCAATAATAAAAGCCTTTGATCTATAGATGTACTAGCCAATTTAGTCCATAGTAAACTCCTTGAAATTGAGTCAAAGGCCATTTTAAGATCCACGAAAGCGGCGAACAGTGGTCTTTTATGGACCCTAACTTGTTTGTCCACAAGTTGTTGTAAAATTAAGCAATGGTCCATAACCGATCTATTCGGTCTAAAACCTGCTTGCTCATCATGGATTATATGCTCCTGCTCCATCCAAGAGCAAAGTTTTACACACAGATGTTTGGCGTACAATTTACTTATTATATTCAAAAGGCTAATTGGCCTGTAATTAAAGGGATCCTCCCTATTGCCTCTTTTATAGATCGGGACCACCATGGCTGAGCCCCACTGCTGAGGGAATTGTGCAGTTTGATCTATATAGGTGAACAAAAGAGCCAATGCTGGGGCCCACCAGTCTATATGAGCCTTTAATAGTTCTGGAGGGATGTAATCGTACCCGGGTGCTTTTCCACCCTTCAGCTGCATAATTAGTTGTTCCACCTCATAGGTGGAGACCGTAGGCCAGGAAGGTAAAGTATCTATATGTAGGTCAGTCCGGGGTTTAAATGTGTGGTTGCTATAGAGTTCCCGAAAGTGTGATTCCCATAATTCAGGGGCAATTGGACAGGCCTGTTCTGAGTTTACCTTCTTTTGGGATAATGAAATCAGCCTCCAAAAATGTGTTAAATCGTTTTTCCTGGCTGCTTCTATCAGAGATAACCATTCCTTTTGAGTTGCAATCATCTTCTTAGTTCTAAGAAGAGCTTTATACTCCTTTTTCTTTTTAGACAGTTCTAAATGTGTATGTGTAGACGGGCAGAGAATAGCATATTTTGAGAGCATGACAAGATGCTTTTTTGTCCTTATGCAATCTTGGTCAAACCACTTTTTGGTATGGCCAGTTTTCTTTTTAGATTTGGCATGATGATCTTTAGTTAGTAGAGATTTAATTGATCTTGTAAGAACCTCATACTTTTCAAGAATATGGGCATTTTGGTCTCTTTTAATCAGTAGCACTTACATTTATATACCGCTTTATAGCCGGAGCTCTCTAAGCGGTTTACAATGATTTAGCATATTGCCCCCAACATTCTGGGTACTCATTTTACCGACCTCGGAAGGATGGAAGGCTGAGTCAACCTTGAGCCCCTGGTCAGGATCGAACTTGTAACCTTCTGGTTACAGGGCGGCAGTTTTACCACTGCGCCACCAGGGGCTCCTAATAAGGTGGGGGTGGGGCGCAGGAGCTCAGATCAAAAGCTAAACTCAAAATGAAGACTTCTGGCGAAATTGCATAGGAAGGCTTTTTAAAATGTCTCAAGGTAAGAGTTATGTAATTGGTGCTATAGCCACAGGCTTTGATATGACCATTATGATTATTCAACGAAACCATTAATGGCAGACTATTTATCCCTGACTATGCAGTGGGACTGACAAGCTAAGATTATGGCCCTCGGGACCAGGGGCAGAGCCACCATTGGGCCAACGGGTTCAAAGAACCCAGGCTGCCGACCAATCTTGCAGCCCCGACACGCCCCCCGTGTCTGACATCAGACGCGGGGAGGCTAGTTTAGCTGCCAAATGGGAGCCATTTTGCTGTGAATCTATCATGGTTCCTATGGTTTCCCAAATCTGAGGCTGCAAACATTACATGGCCTTTTCATTGAGTAATGGGTGCTGCTGCTTTTGCTTACTGAATTGTTAGATGTAGAAAAAGAAACTCCTTCAGGATCCTCTCAAATGAAGCTTCACTGAATTCTCTAATGTATAACCTTATTTGAATTGAATTGACCATGTCAGAGGGATTCTCCTTGATTAAACAACAACAAAACTTTCAATCAATTCATTTCCCTAGTAAGTAGTGCATACCTTTTTGGTCTTTGGAGGGCACATTCTGGCATTCCCATTTAGTTTTGTGTATCGATGCTGCTTAATACCTTCTAAAGCACGGGTGGGCAACCTTGGTTCTCCAACTGTTGCTGAACTAAAACTCCCTGCAATTTATTGTGGCTGGGGATGATGGCAGTTGTATTTTAACCACAGCGGGAGAGCCAAGGTCGCCTACCCCTTTACTAGAGGATAGTACATACTTTTGTTTCATGATCTCTACAACCACTGTTAAATCTCAAGGAAGTCATCTAAATAAGACATGTTCCTGTGTGCAGGAGAGAACAGTTGTATCAAGTGATCATGGAGAAAAATAAAGGTGGACATCTGATCGTAGCTAATGTCTGTCACACAAATTGCCACAGCTTGGCTACCCTCTTCCCTTTGACTACCTGAAATTTACCACTGTTTTTTTAAAAATTGCATATAACAAACAACGTTCTACATTCAGATAGATAATAACAAACATTCATTTTATTTTATTTTATTAAAAGTTTATTATGGTCTATGACCAGCACAAGGGGGGAAATAAAATAAAAATATAAATAACAATTAAAATCTGTTGTTTATATATATATTTTTAATTGGGTTTTTTCCCTTGTGCTGGTCATAGACCATAATAAACTTTTTAAAAATAAAATAAAATAAAACGATAATAACAAAGAATCCCATAATGGATACAGCATTCATTAACTCCAGCTATATTAAATTGAGATACTCATAATTACAAAGTTGTATCCCAAAGGAATTATATATATGTTATCGCAACCAGCCTCCAGGGGGATAGAATCTGGAGAGTGAAAAAGGGCAAAAGATGCCTTCCTTTTCTGGATTCTGAAATGCCCCCATACATATAATGCAGGGAGGCAAGGCTATTGTGTTTTTTAGTCCAATGGACCCCATTTCCCCCAATCATGTTCCAACTCCACTCCAAAGGTCTTTAGGTGTTTGAGCAGTACAGTACAACTCCCTGTCTTTCACTCTGAAATTTTATTTTGTTGTCTTTCAGCAGACATCTTTAATATCCTGTATCTCAATAGCTGTCAGCTATAGACACAGCGGGGAAATAGCTTGATTACCAAGCCACAGGTTGCCGGTTCGAATCCCCGCTGGTACCTATATCAGGCAGCAGCGATAGAGGAAGATGCTGAAAGGCATCATCCCATACTGCGTGGGAGGAGGCAATGGTAAATCCCTCCTGTATTCTACCAAAGACAACCACAGGGCTCTGTGGGTACCAGAAGTCGACACCGACTGGACAGCACACTTTACTTTACTTTACTTTACTTTACTTTATAGACAATTAATAGTCACATCGCCTGATCAACTCTTGTTTCTTCAGACCACTAGGGGGAGATATTACACTTAGTTTATGGTAGGGTTTTTGTGTATGTGGCAGTTTTATATCAAAACTTAAAAGCAGGGAATACTTTTATTAGGACTAATATAACAAAATAGTGAGCAAGCATTCAAGTTCTCAGAATTGTTCATTAAATTTGGGCATGGTGGAAAATCCTTAAGATCTACAGTTTTTAACAATCTTAAAAGGGTGTGTCGGAAGTCTACACAGATTTAATTTGAATAACCTCTGCAAGGTATGATGCAGATTTTAATTTACACTGTGAGTTATAAACAACAAATAAACAAAAATTGTTGTTCTCCATCTTTTTTTTATATTGTATAAAATATATACATAATTTAAATTTTGTCTTTTTTCTATATAAGTCTATTAATTACTTAGATCTATCTCCAGCACCAACTGGAACACAAGGGAAGTTTGCAAAGCAGAGAACAGAAGTCATGGAACATGGTTATTTATATTTAGTAAAGCTGGAGATTAATTTTAGGTGGAGAAATAGGTAAAGAGTCAATAGAAGCCAGATTGTGTACTATTATATAGTGATTAGAGAGCATGTTCCTCACACAAAAGTAATATCCCATCTTCAGGTGGCAGAATATCATCATCATTTTTAAGGTTGTGTGTGTTTTTTTAAAGGATAAACTATCTGGTAATTAATTAGGTAATTAAGTCTGTGTATAATCTCCTGCACCCCCTCTTCAGACTACTGCAAACTGCAGGCCTTGGGACTTTCCCACCATGCTCAAATCTCCCCCTCCTCACCTTTTCTTTCTTTCTTTCCCCTTTTTCCCCTTTTTGCTATCCACCACACCGGTTTTCTAATGCCTGAACTAATTGGTTTTTTAAAAAAAATCTTCAGTTGGTTGATAGCTCTGGTAAAAATCATGTAGCAAACTGCAGATTCTAATTTCATGATTGCATTTCATATAGTGGGTTGAGTTGCTATTTAATGACAAAAATGCTGCATCCCATCTCCACAGCTATTTCCCCGCATCCACCTTTCTCCCAGGTGGGCTCCAATAGCAGAAGTGAGTCCAACTGAGGTTGCAGGGAGGAAAGGAAGGCAGTGGAAGATTCAAAGCCCCAAAGCACCATTTTGGTGCGTCAGATTATATCCTTTTGCATGTGATTGGGAAATACCTGCTTATGAGAGCATATTGCTGTTGCCACATGAAGTTTGGCATTATGAAGAAGAATACTGATCTGGACTACATGTATTTTCCTTCTTACTTTACTATCCTAGGAGAGACATCCAACTAATTTGGGCATAGAAGCATCTAATGAGCGAAGAGAGTCTTTCCTCTGATGATACATCTCATCTGTTGGTATTAAACCAGTGACTGCTCACAGCAGCAGTACTCATTAGTACTATAGGAGAGGCAAACACCTCCTGTTCCCAATACGTTGCACAAGACTATTTACGTAGCATCAAGTATGACAGTGGCATGTCACTTCTGTCACCGTCATCACCACAGTTTTATGTACTGTAAAAGAATCTCTGGTGAGAAGTAAGCATGTATCTGTCCAGATTTGGCACATTAGTATTCCCTCACATTTATTTTTGGAGATCTAGACATATGCAAGGAGAAAGTATCATGCAGCTTTTACTAAAATATGTCATCAAAGCCCAGTCATTATAAAAATAGGATCTTAATCACATATCTGGGAGACAACTATTTGTGAATATGAAGTTCAACACTGAGGTTCTGCTTTGAGTTGGTGATCTAAAAATTCCTGCAGTCACTGAAGAAAAAGAGTGGCCAAACTAGTGAAGCACTGCTGCTGCTAATGCTGTGCATGCTACACGGGGTGAAAAGCATCCTAAAAGGCTAGTTTTCATTTATATTCTCTCTGAAGCCAATGGTGAACCCCCAAAATATGTCCCTGAGGGCTACATAACCCTCAGGGACATTTTTTGGGAGTCACCGTTGGCTTCAAAGGGAAGGGAAGATAGATAAAAATAGATTATTTTCATAGCAGCATTAGCTGCAGCAGCACTTTGTTCATCTGGATGACAGCCGCTGGTTTTTAGTTTGTGGTTAGTTATCAACTCTGCTTAGTTTGACTGCCTCTCTGGCAACCACAGACAATGTGATGGAAGGGGAAAAGGGAAGTGTTCCCCTATTTATAATGAAATGGCATGTGACCCCTTCTAGAAATTTTTGCTTGGAGAACAACTGCTCATCACTGTTTTGTCTATATGCAGTGGTGGATTAATGGAGAGGCAGAGTAGGCATTTGCCTACAGCAGCAAAATTTGAGGAGCAGCAAATTTTGCCCTTCCTCAAATTTTGTCACCTCGCTCTGTGGGCAGTCGCTGCAGCAGCAAGGGTGGAATGGGTGAGGAGAAAGTCCCCTCATTTTACCTTATTTTTAAAAAGTTAAACCTTTTTTGTTTAAGGTAAAAGG
Source organism: Hemicordylus capensis (assembly GCF_027244095.1). Taxonomy (NCBI): domain Eukaryota; kingdom Metazoa; phylum Chordata; class Lepidosauria; order Squamata; family Cordylidae; genus Hemicordylus; species Hemicordylus capensis. The sequence continues at coordinate 258,709,332 of NC_069660.1, forward strand.
GCAGCAAAAGCCTTTTTGGCTTTGGGTAGCAAAAAGCTTAATCCGCCCCTGTCTATATGCTGAGGATCTCTGTACTGTACCTAAACTGAGGTTGAGAGCTTGTGTGGAAATGTGGGGGCATCTGGCATCTAAGCACTTAATAGTGTCCTTGTAGGACACAGCAGCATACAAGAAATGATCAGATGATAACAGAGTTTGTTAACTCTGAAAAAGGAGTTCAAGTGATATCTGTTTTGATGGCTTTAGATACCATAATAGGCAGAGGGCAGCCCTTGACTGGGAAAATACGGCTGTGTTCTGCAAACACTTGATGACTGGGGCTTGATAAGCCAGCATCTGATTAGCAACTATTCAGAACAGGATGCTAGATGAACTAATCCTTTGGTCTGATCTGGCTTAAGAAGGGTTCTTCTCATGTTCTAATTCAGGGGCTCCAAACCTTGGGTCCACAGCTGCTGTTGGACTAGAATTCCCATCATCCCTAGACACAATGTCCAAAGGGCCTGATGGGAGTTGTAGTCCAGCAACATCTGGGGACTCAAAGTTGGATTCACCTGGATTAGTGTTAGTTAATTTTAAACTGTTTAATTGTTTTATTCTGTGAAATTGTTTTTTTATTCTGTTTTACATGTGTTGTATTTTAAATTATGTGTACTGCCTAATGATACACACATCAGATGGTATATAAATATGATATGGCCCTTGCTAACTGAGCAAAAAGGCACCATTTCAAAGTGGTGATTGTCTTTATTGAGCAGTGGAGAGCAACTGGCCCTATCCATCCCCAGCACAGCATCCCTCCAGTGGCTGTCGCTGGTGTATATCTTATGTTTCTTTTTTAAGATTGTGAGCCCTTTGGGGACAGGGAGCCACTTTATTTATTTATATCTATGCAAACCACTTTTGGAGCTTTTTGTTGAAAAGTGGTATATAAATATTTGACGTATTCATCTAAATAAATAAATAAATAAATAAATAAAATTAGACTAGATGACTGTTGAGATACTTCAAATACATACACATTACAAACCCAGGTGAGTAAAAAGCTTTACTTTTTTTCTTCTTTAAAAAGAAAACCGTGGGTGAAATTTTCCATCTCTGACCCAGAAAAAGGATCTGTACTGAGCCCCATCAATCTGACCTTGTGTCAGAGGAATGGTAAGCCGGTCAAGCCGCCATTTTTAATGGCTGGAAGAGCTTGTATGGAGAAAGATGTTCCATTAAGCTGGCATGGATGAACTTCAGGATTGCAGGATCTACTAAGGGTTTTTGCTAGATCCTTGAAGTCCACCAACCCAAGTTGGTTGCAAATGGTGGCTAAGAGGGTGGTGCTGCCAATCATCTGTTGCACACTATACACTGGGAAAGGGATTCTAACAGTTGGGTTTACAGTATGCAGGGTGGTAGTGGTAGTCCTTTTTAAATTACTATTATTTAAAAACTGAGAACCAAAAATCCTTGCTGATCCACTGCAAATCATCCTGGAACTAACCAACAGATCCTGATCTATCTTCTGCCCATCCTTGCTCTAAATTAGGCCCAGCCCGGAAATTGTTGGAATTTATAGGTAAAAACAAGCATCTTGATTTCAGCTCAGAAACTGCCAACTAATACTGTTGCCACAGCACTGGAGATATATGCCTAGCTCCCCAGTTAAGTGATGTGCAGCTCTATTCAATACTAGCTGCAGTTTCAAAGCTACCTTTGTGTGAGTATGTGTGCATGCATATGTGCGCATGTGCGTTTTGTTGTATGATAACACAATATTACATCAGTGCACCATTATAGTATTTTGGATGCAATCCCTGCTCATCTCTTCTCCAACCCCTCAAACCATCCGTAGGGCTTCTCTACATATAGCACATTATGCTAATAAATCAGTCCACTACTACTGATGCCTCTGCTGCAACGTAGGAATGTAGGAAGCTGCCTTATACTGAGTCAGACCCTTAGTCCAGCTAACTCAGTATTGCCTACACTGACTGGCAGCAGCTCTCCAAGGTTTCAGGCAAGAGCTTTTCCCAGCTCTACTTGAACATGCCAGGAGTTTAACCTGGGGACTTTTGCATGCACAGATGCTCTACCACTGAGCTACAGTGGAGCTAGAAAGGCTGAGACAAGAAGAAACCCTACACTGTAAACTTGTATTATTAGAGGTGAGGGAGGTTTTGCTGCTTTGATGTGTTCATTCATCCCACTTTCACCTGTAGCAAACAGGTTCTGCAGGTTTTTGGCTTGTTTCAGAAACATGCAAAACTTGTTTGAACAGATGCAGTTGTGGGACAAAAAAAAATTATGCATCTACACTAACTGTAGACAAAGTTTCTTTCAAATTAATTTTTAAATGTCCATCACCAGCCTAAATTTCATAGTTATCCATACCTGTTCATTTATATATTAACCTCGGAGTCCCCCTGCCTAATGAGGTAGGGTGGGTGGTTATTAGGGAGAGGGCCTTTTCAGTAGTGGCACCCTGTTTATGATATAGCCCCCAGGGGCATAGCTTGGAGAGAGGGGGCCCGTGTTCTTTGAACCCGTTTGCTCAATTATAGCGAAACCCCTGATAGTCTCCCCAGTGAGTTTCGCGTGACTCCATCACTTTGTTCTTTTAGATGCCAAGTAAAGACGTTTTTGTTTACTCAGGCCTTTTAAAAGGTTTAATTTTCAAATCTGATTTTTAACTGATTTTAAAAGAGTGTTTAAATTGCTATATATCATATACCTCCCCCTTTTGGTCTGTTATGATTGAATGTGTTATTTGTTATTATTGCATATTTTAAAGTTGTGTTGTGAGCCACCCAGAGAACAATTAGTTATAGGGTGGCTAACAAATAAAGTTGTATTATATTATTATTTATTTACACAGTCAGACAGGTGTTATTGACTGATTTGTTTTATCCAGACATCTAGTCCTTCCCAAGGACCTGGGATGGCTGAATGTTATTGTCAGTGTTGTTGCTGTTGTTATAGATATCGTTGCAGAATATAGGCTGTTCCCAGTAAAGTTGCTTTTTGTAATTGGCTGATGGTGATTTCTGTGGCCCCTATGGTGTTGAGGTGCTCTTCAAGGTCTTTTGGAACTGCACCCAGGGCGCCAATGACCACTGGGATGATTTTGGTCTTTTTCTGCCATAGCCTTTCAATTTCAATTTGTAGATCTTTGTATTTGGTGATTTTTTCTATGTCTTTTTCTTCTATTCTGCTATCCCCTGGTATTGCTATGTCGATTATTTTCACTAGTTTTTCTTTCTTCTCGACTACAGTTATATGTTTGTAGTCGGAAGTCCCATAATATTTTGGCATCTTCATTTTCTATCACTTTTTCAATTTTATGGTCCCACCACTGTTTGGCTACAGGTAGCTTGTATTTTTTGCAGATGTTCCAGTGTATCATCCCTGCTACCTTGTCATGCCTTTGTTTGTAGTCAGTCTGTGAGATATTTTTACAACAGCTGATTAGATGGTCCACTGTTTCATCTGCTTCTTTACAAAGGCAGCACTTGATGTTTGTTGTTGACTTTTCTACTTTTGCTCTTATTGCATTTGTTCTTAGAGCCTGTTCTTGTGCAGCCAGTATTAAACCCTCTGTTTCTTTCTTCAAGTTGCCGTTCTTAAGCCATTGCCAGGTCTTGATGATGTCTGATTTTCCACTTATATTATGGTATTGTGGTTATATTGTGATTTTCCACTTATATTATCTGCGCCACCAGAGCCCCTGGTGGCGCAGTGGTAAAACTGCCGCCCTGTAACCAGAAGGTTACAAGTTCAATCCTGACCAGGGGCTCAAGGTTGACTCAGCCTTCCATCCTTCCGAGGTCAGTAAAATGAGTACCCAGATTGTTGGGGGGCAATATGCTAAATCATTGTAAACCGCTTAGAGAGCTTCCAGCTATAGAGCGGTATATAAATGTAAGTGCTATTGCTATTATATTGTGCAAATATTGACCATGCAGGGGCTTATTTTTCCATTTTTCTCCTCCTTTCTTGACTTGTTCTTTCTTGTAGGCCTGCTTTGATTGATTGGTGTTGAATAGTTTCGCGTTATTGACCATCTTAAGTGCATCTTCTTCACTGTCCTTGATACATTCTTCAAGGCCTCTTTTCTCCTCCTCTACTGTTTGATGGACTTGCAGCATTCCTCTTCCACCTGAGCTGCCAGGGAGGTATAGCCTATCTACATCACTGCGGGGGTGCAGAGCATGATTGATGGTCATGATTTTCCTGGTCTTACGATCTAGCGTCTCTAGCTCTGCCTGGGTCCAGTCTATTGTTCCTGCACTGTATCTGATAATAGGTATAGCCCAGGTGTTTATGGCTTGTATGGTGTTCCCACCATTGAGTTTGGACTTGAGGATTTTTCCAACTCTCCTGATGTATTCACTTCCAATTTTTCTTTTAACTTCAGTATGTGCAATGTTATCAGCCTGGAGAATGCCCAAGTATTTGTAAGGTTCTTTCTCTTGATGTTGCTTCCATTGGGCAGTTCTATTCCTTCTGTTTTTCTTATTTTCCCTCTGTTCATTATTAATGCAGCACACTTGTCTAGTCCAAACTCCACTGCTATATTGCTACTGAATATACGGACAGTGTTTAGCAGTGATTCAATTTCTGACTGGGACTTTCCATACAACTTCAGATCGTCCATGTACAGCAGATGGTTTATTTGACTTGATGTTTTAGATGTTTGGTATCCGAGGCCTGTTTTGTTTAGTTTGTGTGAAAGTGGAGTCATGGAGATTACAAACAACAGAGGGGATAGTGAGTCCCCTTGGAAAATACCTCTTCTAATGCTAACCTGTCCAAGTGTCTTGCCATTAATTGTTAATTGTGTACTCCACATGCTCATTGCTTTTAAAAATAAATATCTGAATGTTTTTGCTGATACCAGTTGTTTCTAAACATTTTAGAATCTATTATTTATTTATTTATTTATTTATTTATTTATTTATTTATTTATTTATTTATTTCACCTAGGGCACCAATTACTACTTGTTTTTTGTAACTGGCTGATGGTGATTTCTGTGGTCCCTATGGTGTTGAGGTGTTCTTCAACATGTTTTGGAATTGCACCTAGGGCTCCAATTACTACTTCTACTATTTTACTATTTTATTTTATCATTTTATTGTTTTATCATTTGTTTTATTGTTTTATTATATTATATTATATTATATTATATTATATTATATTATATTATATTATATTTATTTATTTATTTATTTATTTTCATTTTAAAAAATACAAGGGTTTGTTTATTTAGGCGTTATTTTAAGTGTGTTTTTCCTTTTCCTTTTTTCAAAGACACTGGACAGAAATGATTTCCAGACTGAGACATACTTGGCTGTTCAAATTTTGATATGGCATTGAACTATCCAAGGCACAAATATATTCTGTAGACATTAAATCAAATGGACTGAATGAATCAAGACGAGGGCCGTTCTAGCTTTAGGGATCTACAAAGCCCAAGTATGAAACAAATAACAATGCTTTGCCTGATTTATGTGACATTAGACGTAATTGCTTGTGATGGTTTATATGACTCTATCAGCAAGAGACCAGTTTAGTAAGTAATGCTACAACAAAGTTAGATTCTGCAGGCTGTCAAGGTGTTCTTGTGGGAGAGTAAGGATAACTAACTGCTCAAAACTGGATGACTGATCACAATCCTCAACTAGAGCTCTGGTAGCAAAGGTGTGTACTCACTACTACGTCTTTGTTGCCAAGCCCAAAGCAGGCTACCATTCTCCTGGGTAAAAAGGGGATCCTGCTCAGCTGTTGTGTCCTATTTCTAAAATGAGAGGTACCAAAACAAGACCATTCAATCCTTTCTTCAGGTTACACCTACTAGATGATGAGAGGATCTTATATTTATATTTATTTCTGAAATGGCTGGAAATGTTAAAAAAACACAAACTGAAGCAGTAGGTGAGAGGAAAAGTACTGGAAGCCTCACAGTGATCTGCACATATGTCAATTTCACAAAGATCTAGAGAAGAAAAAGCCTAAGGGGGTCAACCCTGCCCAAACATTTCCCATGGAACGCAATGGAGCAGAATGTTGGCCAATCCAGAGGGCATTTAAGACCCAGCCAAGTGGGTGGAGCTAATGGAACTCAGAGGCAAGGAAGGGGGGAAGGAGAGAGACACAAAAAGAGTGGACAGTTACTCAGCTTGAAGAATATTCCCTCTAGGCAGTCACAGCAGGATATAAAAAAGCTGGGACTGAGCATTCGTGCCCCCCCCCCACAAAGAACAGAAAAAACTACAACATTTGCATATGAAGTAAGACTCAGGTTACATCAGGGGCTGCCGTCTTTGTTGCTAACATTTGTTTTTCCACTATGCTCAGCCACGGGTTGCACACGCATGTGCACAGATATACTGCAACATTTTTTTGCAGGTCCATACTTGTTGCTACTAAGTTCCTTTGCACTGATAGAATACAAAGAGGCTGTTCTCACATGCAGCTGGGGAAGCCCAGCCTGGGTTAGGCTGCGTGTGAAAGCCGCCAATATCTGGCCTGATAATGGCAGGGCAGCACCGCCTAGCCTGGCTTTTTAGTCAAGGTTAAGGGAGCAAGAGCTCCTTTAAGCGGGGCTTCCTGCTCATGTGCAAGCTCTGGCTTCTTCCAGCCCAGCCGCACACAGAGACAGGCACCTAGAGCACCCATCTCCTGGGGGAACTCCCAATGCATCACACATGTCATATGGTGCATTGTGGGATATCCAGAGACGTTGTCCTGGTCTCTGGAGGTGCTCGTCTGGGAACGTGATCTCAACAATCAGTCTCTCAACTGAGGAGAAGGTGAGTTTAACCCCTGCTAACTGAGCAAAGAGGCATCAAAGTGGCGATTCTTTTTATTTAGCAGGGGGACAGCAACTGGCCCTATCCAGCCCCAGCAAAGCATTCCTCCAGTGGCTGATGTTCAACTTTGTTTCATTTTAGATTGTGAGCCCTTTCGGGACAAGGCGCCATCTTATTTATGTATTATTTGTTCTGGTGCACCCAAACAGTGGTGCACCAGCTGGTAATTTCCCGACTTGACTATTGCAATGTGCTCTATGTGAGGCTGCCTTTGTACATAGTTTGGAAACTTCAATTAGTTCAGAATGCGGCAGCCAGATTGGTCTCTGGGGTAACCCAGAGAGACCATATTATGATATTTTGAAACAATTGCACTGGCTGCCGATATGTTTCCGGGCAAAATACAAAGTTCTGGTTATTACCTTTAAAGCCCTGAATGGCTTAGGCCCGGGTTACCTTAGAGAGCGCCTTCTTCTGCATGATCCCCACCGCACATTAAGGTCAGGCGCATAACTATAGGGGGGCAGGCAGGGCATGTGCCCTGGGCGCCACTTTGGTGGTTCATGTGGGGGGGGTGCCAAAAAGTGCCATGACCCCCCCGATCCCCCCTGGATCACACGGCGGTGGCGGGCGGTGGCGGATCGTGTGCCCCATGGCTTGTGGCGGTGTGGGAGTGAGCATGGCGGTGGCGGGCGGCGGCGGATCGCGCAGCGGTGGCGGCAGGAGTGAGCGTGGTGGTGGCGGGTGGCGGTGGATCGCCGAGTGCAGAGCGACGCCGAGGCCTGCCGTCTGGACCAGCGTCAGTGACGCCGGGCCAGATGGCAGGCCTCGGCATCGCTCTGCACTCGGCGATCCGCCGCCGCCTGCCACCACCGCTCTCACTCCTGCTGCCGCCCACTGCCGCCGCGTGATCCACCGCCACAAGCCATCCCAGGGGCACACGATCTGCCGCCGCCCGCCACCGCCGCGCGATCCGCCGCCACCGCCGCACTCACTCCCGCCGCCGTAGCCGCCCGCCACCGCCGCGCGATCCGCCACCTGCCACTGCCGCGCTCACTCCCACGCCGCCACAAGCCATCCCAGGGGCACACGATCTGCCACCATGCGATCTACCGCCACCCACCACCGCTGCGCTCACTCCCATGCCGCCACAAACCATCCCAGGGGCACACGATCCGCCGCTGCCCGCCACCACCACGCGATCTGCCACCCCCCCCCCCCACCGCTGTGCTCACTCTGGCCAGGGCGCAGGTATGGGGGGGTGGGGGGGCGCAATTTCAGGGGCAGAGCTTGCCCTGGGCACCGTTTTCCCCAGTTACGCCTCTGATTAAGGTCATCTGAGGAGGTTCATCTCCAGTTACCACCAGCTCGTCTGGTGGTGACTCAGAGGCGGGCCTTCTCTATAGCTGCTCCGGGGCTCTGGAATGCACTCCCTGCAGAAATCCACAATTTGAATTCTCTATTAGCCTTCAGGAGAGCCTTTAAAACATATTTGTTTGGCCTGGTTTTCCAGGGTTTTTAAATTGGTTTTAATATTCTAACCCAATTTCGGGGTTTTTAATCACTGTAATTGTTTAATTGTTGTTTTAAAATGTTTTTAAATTGTTAATTGTTGTTATATTGTTTTAATTTGTTTTAGCTCTTTACTGTTTTAGTGGTTTGTTTTAATTGTAAACTGCCCTGAGCCACTTTGGAAGGGTGGTATATAAATCAAATAAATACATACATGCATACATACATACATACATACATAATTTTCTATGTAAACTGCTTTGAGAACTTTGGTTGAAGAGCGGTATATAAATATTCGTAGTAGTGGAAGTTTAAAACCAGCCTTCTTCCACCCATGCATCCGCTGCCCCACAGATGTAGTGTACCTGCACCAGCATGCTGATACCATTGTGCTAGCATTATGTTACTCCACTGTAGCAGCTATGCCATTGTAACAGTATCGCACACAGGTAAAAAGAGGCTACGTTTCAGGCTTGGTGGAGGGAGGGGTGGGACTTACTCCAGATCCTAAATTCACTCAGCGGTTGGTCCCACCACAGATACTGGCATAATGTTTGACCTGCAAAGAAATGGTAGAGATTAAAACATTTCCATGGAAGTAAATGGCAAGCCCTAGATGACTGTGCCTCTACTTTTCTCCTCTTCTGATCTTCCCTGCTACAAGAGAAGATTTGATTCCAACTCGGGTTGCAGCCAGTCACATCACCAGCAGAATATGCATCCCTGCCAGGGAGCCTACATCTTATTCCATGGACCTACATCGCTGTGTCCTCATGTCTAGATGATTTTGAGGACACAAGTATTTAGATATAAATATGTAATATTTGGTGTTCATGTGGATTGCTAGCAATGGATTAGGAAGGCCACAGATTTACCCAAGAGGTGGCTGGTGCTATAGAAGCCCATGTTGACCCTACCAATGATGAGTTTGGTGGTCTGGATTCTTAATTAGCCCTTTTCCCATTGAGGAGGAGATGGGACTTGGAGTCAGGTACTCTGTCCCTCCCAATGAGTGACTGGTTCTGTCAGAGCTGAGAGGTCTGGCAACTCTAAGTGAAGCTATTTCTGGATATTCTTCCTCCCTTCAATGCCCCCCCCATCCCAATGCTTTTCATGGTAGCAATTTAGCAAACCATGAAAATCTCCAAGATTGATTTCCATGCTGGAAATTGATGCTGACTCCTGGAGACCTCAGGCCAATAGGAACACAGGAAGCTGCCATGTACTGAGTCAGACCCTTGGTCCATCTAGCTCAATATTGTCTACAACCATGGGTTCTCAACCTTGGGTCCCCAGATGTTGCTGGACTTCAACTCCCATAATCCCCAACCAAGGCTATTGGGGCTTGGAATTATGGGAGCTGAAGTCCAGTAACATCTGGAAACCCAAGGTTGAGAATCCCTGGTCTACACCGACTGGTAGCGGCTTCTCCAAGGTTACAGGCAGGAGTCTCTCCCAGCCCTATGTGGAGATGCCAGGGAAGGAACTTGGGGCCTTTTACATGCAAACATGCAGGTGCTCTTCCAAGAGTGGCCCTATCCCCTAAGGGGGAATATCTTACAGTGCTCTGCTCACACATGTTGTCTCCCATTCAAATGCAAACAGGGCAGATCCTGCTTAGCAAAGGTGACAATTCATGCTTGCTCCCAGAAGACCAGCTGTTCTTGCTCCTGCAGGACTGGGAACGCTAAGCACCAATCATCCTGTTGGTGCCAAGGGAATATGTAAGAACAACACCTGTGTTCAGGTGCCAAGGGAATATGTAAGAACAACAGTACATAGGCAGAACCTCCTGCATGCAAGTACTTCTGAATCAGAGCCAGATATGTGTGCCAGCATCACATTGGCTTTACTGTATCAGATAATGCAACAATGTCATATACAGTAGCCACGTCTGAGAACAGATTAAAAACAGGTATCTAAGAATGCTGCTGTGCATTTCCGAATGCTGTTGATGTAATTCTTTGTGAAAGCAGGGAGAGGAGAGACCGCATTAACACAATTTATTTTCCACATATTTTAAGAACCCCTGAGCTGGCAGACAATGTCCTAATCTCTGTTCACCCAAATTGATCTGTCAATGAGTCAGAATAACCTGGGCCTCACACTTCTTAGAATCTCCTGCTGCGTATAAAATATGGCTCACTTACAGAATTAGTAAGGGTTTCAAAGGCATTGAGATGTCACAGGTCACAGAAATAGAATGCAGATTGTGCCACTTTCTGGAAGACACAGAATAAAGGTCATGCTCATTCCTTCCAGAACAGACAGCAATGCTCAACTGAGAAACCTGAGTGACCATTGAGGCCTGCTGCCACCACACAAGCCTGGAGAAAAAGAGCAGATTGTAGAGAAAGATGTGACAATGGCTTTTACTAAAACACACATCCTCAAACATTGCCACTGACTCTGTGATTTCTAGAAGATAGCCATATTAGAGCCAAACTGCACATAATGGCACATGTATAGTTTGACCCTTATGGGATGATCTCAGCTGTGAGGGAGCTCCGATTTGGGTCAGGATAGCAGTGGAGATGGAGAGAGGTGTTGGGAACTCTTCATGGAGAACCCTTTATTGGGAACCCTAAACATGGAGTTTGGGGGCAGAGTCAGCAGACACAATCCCCCTCTGCACCCAGCACATTCACATATGTACATATTGAAATCTTCTCTCTTGGTTTCTGTTTTTTCTCCTTTCCCATTTGTTTTTATTTCTTCTGTGTGTTGGTGAAATGATAATTCACCAGTGTTGTATCCTGAAGTCTTTGGGTGGGTGGGTATGTGCTTAGAAATAAGGGGTTTGGTGATCAGGAAATGAAACAGATCTCAACTTTAATATCAACTTTAATAGCAAGACACATTCCAGTTCTCTCTTCCAGAGTGCCATCTCTTCTGCTGGTTCAGAATAAATTCCTGGGGTGGAGTTAGCCCATAGTTAACTGATAATATTCCTTAATACTGTTTTAGACCAAGGAATGGATCTGGATCAGACATGACCTTTTCAAATTGATGTTTACTTAGGGCAGTTTACAATCAAAAGGAGAAACATTCATCATCAGAATAAAATCTAAAACAATAATACAATTCAAAACAAACACTCAAAAATCCTAACATAATAAAACAGCCAGTAAAGCCAGTTAAGAGTCAGCAGGAACCAATATACACAACAAATTACATGCTTGACAGAACAAGAAGGCTAAAGCCTGGTGCCTAAATATATATACAGAGGTCACCAGCTTGGTCTCCTTAGAGAGGACATCCCACAAGCACAGGGCTACTACTTAGGCTTGCTTCCTGGTAGCCACTTGTTGTACCACTGTAGATGGCAACACCCAGAGAAGAGCTTCCAAAGATGACCTTAAAGGACAGGCAGGAAGTTGGAACACACTTTTAACCTGGCTTTCTTCAGATGTGACCCATGCTGTAGACTCCTTTTCCATTACACTGACTGAGTGTAATGAGAGAATGTGAAGCTGTGTTGTTTTCCTCTATGCCCATGGTTTTCAAACTTTCTACCTTGAGGGAATCCTTTCCACATCAGCTGGTCTGCTGTCCAGTCCCTCACATCTGACAGCTTTATATTGCATTCTGGGGCATGTTCTAGGGCAGGGGTTCCTTCCCAATCATTGGTAGCTGGGGGTGATGGGAGTTGTAACATCTGGAGTACCCCAGGTTGGGAACCCCAGGTTTTCTCTGTTCCAGGTTTTCTCTGTTCCAGAGAAAATAATCAGTTGATACAGTGCACTGACTGGCCATCACCGTTGGCCATCACCATTACTCATTATGCTTTGGGAGTTCAACCTAGACCCCTAACAACACATTCTTCAGTGGCACTGTATTACAAGGGGGAAAATTTGTATGGGTAGGCAAGCTGTCTTTCTAGGAAGCTTGTCTGCTGCTACTGAATCTGCTCTTCCCAGAGACAAACTTTAAATAAGATTTTAAGTTGCTCCAGGGCTCCCGAGGAGCTGTTGCAGTATGGACTCTTTTCTGCAGTGCACCTCCTCCTCCTCCTATTATATGCTGCCTTATATTACATATGGCACCTCTGCAATCTACATAGCCTAGGTCTCTGAGTATAGACTGCCTGCTCCAAATTCACCCTGCATCTATGCCAAGAACAGTTTGCTATGGGGCAGGATTTCAACCTTTGGCAAGTTTTATTTGTGGGGCAGCTGCTCTCTGAACACAACCGCTCCATCTCCATCTCCAATAGGCAATGAAAAAACTGAGAGCAGTTGTCAATTACCACCCTCTGGTAGTGTTTTTATTCAAAAGGAATGCAAAGGTATGGTGCCCCTGTGCATGCATAGTCAGTCTTGCTGCTGAAAGGAACAAATTTGATTTCTTTTTCTTTTTTAAAATCAAAATATTTAAATACTTAGTTTCCTTTGAACATGTAGCAGAAGAAGAGAATATAGGGGGAAAAAATCTTGCACGCATTGCCTTTCCACTTAAAATTATATTGTTACTGTACTAAAAATCCTCTAATTTCCTATGTGCATGGTACAGTTGGCAAACAGAGCTTCTGAAGAGAGGGTATCTTATTAACATCTCTTTTTCCTTCTGTAAGTCGTCTTTTGCTTTCAGGGTTGGTTGGAAATCTACACAGCAACAGTAGGAATGTTTATTGTAGAGGGGGAACTTTTGCCCTGTGAAGTCACCTCCTCCTAGTCACCAGTCGATTTCTGAGATTCTATCACAGGAAATTCCTGGTGGCCCACAAAAGATGTCCCCTGAGTGCAGCTGCTTGAGAGAAAAGGGCTGTGCTAAAGTCACGATGGCGGAGGATCTATGTCCGTAGTGAGGGCAGAGCACCTGTGCCTTGCAAAATCCAAAGGAGATCTTTTTCTCAAACAATGTTAAAATGAACTATGGAAGGGACAAAGGTCAAGTGAGTCTTTATTGTGCTGGACTTCATTGAAAAAGAGAGAGAAAGAAACGTATTAGAGGATGTGCTTTGTCTCCTACAAGGTACTATAGGATTATATTTAGGCTTTGTGTCTTTGAAGAACATGGTTGCTCAACTATATAATTGCCATTCTTGATGCTCAGGAGGAAGTTATAAATCAATGGAACCAGAACAGGAAAAATTAGGGGATGACACATCATGGTTTACAGAGGGTCTTGTTCATAATAGTCTATACAGCACTTCTGCAGTTTATGGTATTTATTTTGTACATCCTGTTAAGTAGGTTCATAATAATTCTGATTTGAATGCAGGGAATTTGGTCTAGGGAATTTGGTCTAAGGAATGGCCATTTGCTTGAGGGCACACAAGGGCCACATGGCTGAGCAGTGTTTAACATGGGTTTCCCAGGTCCAAGTGCACAAACATTTCTGGAATGCAAAAGAAAATGCCTTGAAGAAACACTCCAATTCATTTCAACAGCCAGTTGGAAAATATATCACATTATATGTGTTTGATATTGCAGGGGAGTAACTACTATTAGGCAAGGGGAGACGGCTGCCTGGGGGCCCCCACGCCTCGAGGGGCCCCCCAGAGGCAAGTCACATGACTATATATTGTGAAGTGTGTGTGTGTGTGTGTGTGTGTGTGTGTGTGTGTGTGTGTGTGAGGGGCCCATTAAAAAAATTTGTCTCTGGGCCCACTCCAGCCTTGTTACGCCCCTGGATATTGGTAGCTTGCTTTCCAAAGGGACAAAGGCTTACAAGATCTCCATGTCTGTTTGTGTGTGCAAACGTGCATGTGCATGCGCATGTGTCCCCCTGCAACAGGGGCAAATCTTATCTATGGGCAAAGTGGGTGATGCTACCTTAAATTTCTCAGTCAGCCATGTTGTCTTTGCCTCCATTTTGTGTGCCTATTGCCTCCTTCTGTGGTTCCCTGCTGCTCTTGCCTGCAGCCTGCTGCTGCTTTAAGAGTTGCAACAACCTCAAATAACAAATGAAAAGCCCCAGCAGATCTTTCAAAATATTAATATTGATAAGGCAGGAGCCAATAAGCATGCTCGCTTTTGTTTCTGCAAAGTGGGCTGTCCAATGACCACCCTATAAACCATTCAGGGAGGGACTAGGTTGATTGACTCCTTAGGCAGCCAGCCAGCCAGCTGTGAGACTCTATAGCTTGGGGTGGAGAATACCTTCTCCACTAGGGTTGCCATATTCTGGCTGTCCAATCCGTGCCTAATTTGCATATTATGTAAATTGGCTTGCAAGTAATTTACATATGCAAATTAGTGGCTGCACTTTCTAGTTGACTTGTATTTGTTCTGGATATCTACCAACAATAGTTGGGGAAGATATCTGCCTGGCCATTTGCCTTGACATATTAACAGCAGCAATAGAACAAAAAAATACACAGCATTAAGGCTGCAATTCTGTACAGACTTATTTGAGAGAAGATCTGATTGAAACCAACAGTGCTTACTTCTAAGTAGGCACACATTGAATGTAAAGCCAAGAAAGTCCTTAAACATTACAATACACAACCTGGTAGGCAGGTAGTGATTCACATCAAAAGCAAGCTATCCTCTCAACTGCCCAATAGAGATTCCCCTGCTGATAACAAACAAGGCAACATTCCTCAGGGGATTTCTGTACGTGTCAAAGTGAAACCCTCCCAGCTAGCCTCTTGTGCTCTTCCTCTCTTAATCCAAGTTCAGCCATTGAGCAGAATAGTGACTGTATGTTTTGCTCCATAACTCTGCTTCTACAAGGGTTAGAGCTTAGCTTTAAAGATAAAAGAAAAAAAAGAAAAAGAAAACTGGAATCCGGGCGAATCCAGGTGGGCTAAGCAATCTGGGTGAGATGCTTAAAATCTGGGTGATACCTGGAATTTTGGGGGGCATGGCAATGCTATTCTCCACTCTATGTTCCCTGCCATCATGGATTGCTAATACAGACGATGCATGTACAAAGTGGTTGACATGGAGATGCTTTACCTTGATAAGGCCACCAGCCTTTAAAACAGAGTAGAATCACATGTTTTCATTACTACAGCTGGCCAGACAAAATCAAGGTAGAAAACGTGTGTGTGTGTGTGTGTGTGTGTGTGTGTGTGTGTACAACCCCATTTTATTTCTTCTTATATATGTAGCACTTGTTGGTACACTGGTCATCCCATCTATATTGGGCTAGTGAAGCCTACAAACCCCAGCCCACTTTGAAAAAGGCAGATGAGGGAACACAAGATTCTGTGCTAGAAATACATATTCCCTGATTTGAGACAGGGATGAGCATGAGCCTGTTTGGCACGTCCAAGGGCGGAAGAGGCTCGAACGCCAGCTTGACGGGCAGGGAGGGGTGCCTTTAAGATGGAGATAAGGAGCTCCTTACCTGCTTGCTCCCACACCGCTGCTTTCCCCCTGCTGGCACTTATTTTAGAAATAGCAGGGTAGAGCTGCAGGGCTACTTCCTGAAGCCCAGTACAGCGTTGGCACACACATGGCTGGCATGTGTGCACCCTGGCCATGTGTGCATGCCAATGCTGCGTGGGTGCTGCAGCCTCGCCACAGCTGTTTCTAAAATGAGCACTGGGGGGGGGCAAAGTGGCAGGGCGGGTCAAGCAGGTAAGGAGCTCCTTACCTGCATCTTAAAGGTACCCCTCCCCACCCTGCAAGGATGCACAAACAGCTCATGTACATCCCTACTGTCAGGTAGCAAAGAGTGCTAGTTTTCAGCAGGCTTGGGCATGGACAATATGCATCTTTCCTTCCACTCCCATGCACAGCCTAAGGAAAACCTGTAAGAAAAAGTCTGTTTAGCTGGCAAAAGGAAGAAATTGCTCTATTGTGGTAAACACTTTCAAGGACTATGGGCCCCTTTATCACACGCTCCTACGCTTATGCCATAACAAATCTGGGTGTCTTTAAAGTACCACAGAGGCCTCTCTGTTGTTTTTGCTGCTAGAAACGAATACAGCTACTTCTCTCGAGTAGTTTGGACAGAGAAGGTTTTCATTTAAAAAAAAAAATCTACCCAACACAATGCCACACAATGTACAGGATGCAAACATCCCAAGGCACCTTATACAATGACTCTAACAAAAGCAAAAACAAAACAAAAACCAGCTCACATTGTAAAAGCTGTACAGCAAAACACGGTAACAACAACCTGTCTTTAACATAAAGCAGTAGTTTCCTGGGAAACCCGTTCCTGGATGGGAGATAGACTATCTGCTGAGGTACTGCAGGAGAGGAGCTGACTATCTTCACATTCAGAGCAATACTGAAAGATCCTCCACTTCAGCTATGTTCAGCAGAGTGTGCAACTGGTGATTGTTTTGCACATGACAAATTCCCTACACAGAAGGTACATCTATGTAGGAATGGGAATCCCTGGTGCAGATTGCTGTGTGTGATGATCCAACACATACCAGTCCCACATACCTGTGTACTTGCAATATGTATTACATGTTTATTGTGTACCTGCACTGGGAAGGCACAGCTATTTGCATGCATGCAGCTATTCACATCCATGTGGGAATGATGTGAAATGTATCTTTTTTGCTTTTGTTAGAGAAAACTCATAAGCCATATGAATGCCAAATTGAAGGGTGAATGGAGCTCTTGTGGTTTATATCCTTCCATTGTAACACACAAGATAGAACTGTCCTATGTCAGGCAAAGAATTTGTTATAATGACTGTGGCCAGCTACAGATGCAAAGGTGGAGTGCGCTCTCTCTCTCTCTCTCTCTCGTTTATTCCTTGCTTCTGTAAGCCTATCTGAAAGATACTAGCTGACATACTGCACAGCCTCCCGCATATGTTTAGCACACCATGGGTGCTGCTGTGTCTTCCCAATAGTGTTTGTGAAAGTGCACTTGCAGAAATGCTGAAATTGCACAAGGGAGTAGGGATGTGCACAAACCAGTTTGGAGGCCCTTTTATGGGCCTCCGAAATGGTTTGATAGACCGGAGGTTCTGCCGGTTTGAAGGTAGGGGGGATGGATTTAAAGATGGAGGAGGATTCACTCCCCCGGCCATGCTTCCCCCTCTGGCACTCTGTGTAAAAATAGTCTGGTGGGACTGCAGCTTACCTCCTTGCCACCCCATTGATCCCCCAGTTGGAAATGATTGGAAGTGCCCGGCATGCATGTGCACATGCGCTGGGCATTTTTGGTCACTTCCGGTTGGGGGATCAACGGGGCGGCAAGGAGGTACTCTGCCGCCCCGCTGGGCACATCTCTACAAGGGAGTTGCACAATCACATGGCCATTGGAAATAATGGCCATTGGCCATGCAACTCCCTTGTACAGTTTCAGCATTTGTGCACTTCCACAACTGCCATTAGGAAGATGCAGCAGCACCATGGTATACTAAACATGCTCAGGAGGCTGCAAGGTATGTCAGCCATCTTAAGCATAATGATTCAAGCCCTGGCTATCTTAGAAAGAAACATAAAACTAAATTCTAGGTCTCAGAAACCACTATCTTAGGTCTAGTGAAAAGACTTTGATAATCCATCAATCCTCCTTCAGTTCTATGATTATAAGTGCAATCTGTATACAAATAAAAATTCCAGTTATGTGCATTGTTATACAGATAAAGTACCCCAAGCATGCTTATTCAGAAGTACTGTAAGTCTCATTGAATTGAGTGGGGCTTACTCTCAAGTAAGTAATAAGACTGTAGTCACAGCCACAGGCAAGCAGGACTGAGGCTTTACAATCAAAATCTGTCCTCGGGCGTCTCTTTTGGCAGGCTGTCAATTTCTGTCTGGTGACTGCAGAGCTCCTTAAGCTGACAACAATTTGTGGAAATTAATAAATGTCTTTATTGGGAAAGGTCACTCGCAAATCGGGACAATTGGTCTCCCAGCTTCCAAGGACACTGTGAAAAGATCAGCTCCTGAAGTTCACAACAGCACATATATTTAGGGTAGATTTGTTCAAGCAAAAGTAACACAGCAATTATATTTTAGCTTTATGGAGCTTGGCTGAGAAGTCTTCAGTTTTCATGATGTGATGTAAACTGAACTAGAGACTCAGTTATAACTGAGTCCAAAGGTAAATTGTTGGAAAGAAAGTATATCCATAGTGCTATGCCAGGCTTGGGCCAGGCCCGATCTGATGCCGGAGTGTTTTCAGCAGCTCCTTGAAGACTTCTCTTCCATACTTCTCTGGTGACTATAATATAGAGAAATGCAGTCTATTCTAAATATAGGGAATTATTAGCATTCTGTTGACTCTGCACACAGTCATATTTATATTCACATTATGCACACATTCATAGAACAATCATACCTTGCTATGAACTTGATTGATCTAAAGAACCAGATCATTTCCAAAGAGTGAATCAAGACAAATAGGTTGTCACGACACTGGTCTCTCCACGGCCATTCTCTTTTTTACTTCTCCTTCTTACCTCCCCCAGGCAGGGCCTAGAGTTTGGTTCACCCGAGTCGTTTTCCTCCAGGCTTCTTAGGGTCACTGTAGCAGTCTCTCTCCGGAGGCCTCCACCAACTGCCCTTCATCACTGGCTGAGCCTGCCTTAAATCCCTCCTGACAACATATGCATCCCACGCCCCCGCTAATTGGACCTCTGCCCTGCCATATCAGGCTGCTCTCACCCTTATCCCCCTCAGCTGTGCCTCTGTCTGCTGCTGCCTCCTCCCTCCCTCACCCCTGCCCTCACCCCACCCCCTCTAGCCCAGATCCTTGGTCCCACAGTGTCTCAGTTGGCTGCTCATTGGGCTGCTTTGCCCAGCTGGCCTCCCTGACTGGGGTCTCTCTGGCCTCAGCCGCCAAGGGAATATCAGAGCCGGTAAGGCTGGTAGGGGCTTCCAATGGACAAGGTGCATCAGAGGAGCCTTCTAGGTGGATCCGAATTTGCTGCAACTGGTATTAGATGAATGGCAGCACTAAGGCTCTAAGCAGGAGCTGATCTTCAGGTTGATGAGGTAGTAACAAGTGGCTCTTCTGTTATAACCTTTTCATGAGGAATCCTCTAGTAAGCTGAGTTGGTGGGGGAGTTGATCTAAGGGTGGCCATACTGGTGGTGAGTATTCTTCACAGTACCATTACCAATAAATTGTGCTTCTGCATCTTGCAACCACAGTGTGCCTCCTTGCGTTATTCTTCTGTTGGGATCTGCAAGTGTGTTCCTTTATTTATTTTTATTTATCACTACTTTATCACTACTTTGTTTTGTTTGTCTGGCAAAAAAGAAAAGAAAAGCAACCAGCCCAAACCCTATTGTTCTTCAATACTAAAAAAGTATAGCAATTTTTAAAAAGCAGTAAGAACAAAAACAATAACATATATACAAAATAAATCACCAGCAGATAAGACTACCATTTCAGCCCATAACAACCATTCTGAAATTAAAAGGCCTGGGGAAAGAAAAAATAAAAAAGTCTTTGCCTGGCACCAAAATGACATCAGAGTATGTGCAAGGCAAGTTTTCCTGGGGAGAGCATTCCACAAACTTGATACATGTATGAACCTGCAGAAATATCATAGCATATCATTACATGGAAAAGGCATGAATGGGCCAGAATGCATATCAATTACAGAAGCAGTTTGCCACAGTTACCACAGGCGACACGTTGGCAGTGGGTCTGTGCAAAGATTTGGCTTCAAATTATTTGCATTTCACTTCTGGCCCCACAGTAGTGGGGGCTGTTTGTAGCAATTACCTCCACATAGAGCCAGGGCCGGTGCTACCATTAGGCCAATTAGGCAGGTGCCTAGGGCACAAACCTCTGATGGGGTGCAGAGTGTATCAAATCAATCAAGATGATTTGTGTGCCAAAATATTTTCTTTTGTATTTGAGAAAGATAATCAAAAATTGATGTATTATCTATTCTTGCTATTTAAAATAAATTTAGCAGTTTCAAGTTTTGTGCTTTTCATTTTTTCTACAAAACATCTGTTTTTGAAAATTGAAGTTGACATTTTATTTGGGGTGTGTGTGCAAGTATTTAGCCTTGCCTAGGGTGCAAAATAGTCTGGCACCGGCCCTGCATAGAGCTGTACTATGTACAGTGCTAGGGAGGGCTGTTAAAGGGCTGCAAAACTATGGGAAACCCAGAAATGTTATGGAAGCCACATAGGATGGTGCATGAGAGACAGTGGTCAATGTAGTCCTTTCCAGCATTTTTGCCATAGAACAGAATGGGGGAAATGCTGGGAAGGAATACATTGCCCAGCATTTCTTGCATGCTGTCCAGAGTGGCTTCCATGACATCACTTCCTGCAGCTCCACATTAACGGTCCTCCCCAGTGTGCACACAGGGCCACTCTTCATGGAATAAGCACAACAGTTGCCCACTGCCAAGAGTGAGATGCAAATAATTTGGCTTCAAAGCCAAATCTTTGCACAGGCCTAATTGGCAACATATCCAAAGTTAAGGTAGAAGCTTTTTTTTAAAAAAGGAATTATCTATAAATAATTGATCTTAAGATCTTCTCCCCCAGGCAGTACAACAGTGAAAAGCATTCAAAAACTCTAGAAAGGTGAGGGCTTACATCCTGTTCAGACACCTAACGTGACTCTCTGCAGGAAGGGCAAAGCATATCTGAAATGTAGGTCAGAAGATAAATATGTAGGGAATGTCCATGACACAACATTACCCAAAGCCTATTTGCTATGAAGAAACTGAAGAGCAGGCATGTGCTTTGTTCATTAGTTTAGCATTTAAGAAAAGAAATAATTTTACCGATGGAGCTCAATTCGCAGCCCTTAACCCAAAGCTCATAAACATATACCTGCATTCTAGGACTAAAAAAACTTTTAATTTAAGAGGAAAGTCAAGGCACTTACACATTCATACATGTGCTCAAAAGCACGGCATATGTTAAGGGTCATGCCTTACTTTTTTTGCCATATTAGTCACAAATACATTGTTCAGGTAGGACATGTTGTAGTAACTTACCATTCAGGTTCCATGCACTCCACATTTCATCTTGGTCTTTGGGGCTGGGCACAATTGCACACAGTAGTGACAAGATTGAGGGAACAAGCTTGATAGATTCAGGATGTGAAAGGGAAGTAAATACTGGGTGGTGGGTGGGCAGCTGGGCACTGGGGCATGTGCCTGTATCATTACTGGGAGCTAGTTCAGAGAAGAAGTTCCAAGGAGAATAAATCTGGAAATAGGTGATGTTCATACATGGATGGTGCTGGGTACAGGCAGGGACAAGGGGGAATGTATGTATTGCAATAAAAAATACAGGAAGGGATGCATTGCGGTTCAAGGTTGAGAAAGTGGTGTTGTGTATTCAGTTGCAAGGTTTGCAAGACAACTGAGGAATACTTTTCATAAGGAAAGTGGGCACTAAGGTGCTATGGCAGGAAAGGGGTGAAAGTATGAGAGACAGGTTATTTAAAGCAAGGTTTGTGGGAGAGAAAGTTATAAGAGCAACCTTAATGCATGTTGTTTGCATATACTTTCTGCTGGGTTGGGAACGATGAGGCATTTAAGAACTAGGTGTGTACTGACAGACAACACTTGGGAGAGGATGGGGTTGGGAGAATGTGTAGATAAAATAGAATAAGATACTACAATGGTATATATTGGGATTGAAATTCATTCAGCTTGGTGCAAGGAATAGTGTGTGATTATGAATATCTATGTACACATGGAATGTACGTATGTGTGGGTATCTATCTATCATCTATCTATGAAGAGAAGGGTGGGAAGTCAGTGGTATTTATTCAGATCCACAGTTTCAAAGAGAACTATGACATGACTTTTGAATCATGGAGGAAGTCTGCCTGTACTGGAACATTTTACAAAATTTGGCTGTGAAGGAGAGATTGCTATCCCCAGTTGCAGTGCTGGAATGAGAAAATTCTAGGAGAGGAGCTGGATTAGCAAGAAGGAACACAATACTGATTAAAACAGAAATGCAGGTAAGGGAACTAGGTGGAATGATAGGAGTGTCACCACATGATCTCTTACTGCTCTCACAACAATCTCTCCTCACCCCCCCATGTAAACACTAGTCATTCTACCTACTTTCTCACAGCAGTCATTCTATTGTTCCTCCTTGCATTGCCCCACACTAGCACAGTAGTGTTCACTGCTACCTTGCAGAACTCAGAAATGTCTGCTGTCATCAATAGCTCCCAAAAGCAAATCACAGAACCTTCCACCACCACCAGAGCCTAGTAGCCTCCATTCTCCTCCAAGAAATGCCAAGAGCCCTAGCTAATATGAGTGAATTGTTTCTGACAGGAAGTGTGTGTGTGTGTGTACAAAAAAAGACAGGAAAGTTGAAATAACAGGAAAGCAAGCATCAGAATGGGACAGCAGGGGAACAGGTATGAAGGCTAGGTGGGATTCCATCAGTGCTCATCATTGCCTTGGGTCATTCTTCCAAATCATGTATATCACCCAGAACTGTATAATTCTGCTAACTGTCATGGAATTCATTGAATCATTCAACCCAGTCCTTCACTGCTACACCCAATCCCTGTAGCGTCCTTCTCTGTTCACACTCCCTAAGGTCCTCCTCATTATTCGACATCCTTTTGCCACTATCAGGTTCTGGAGATGCAGCTCCACTGCATTTCTCCACAGCCACTGAATAAAAACTGTGAATGATGCAGCATTTATTTCTGAATTAGCTTTGCTATTTTATCCATTCCTTCCAATATGCATTCAGTGCCATTCATTTTAACGTGTCAACAAATAATATACACACACAGTGGCACAAGCTTCAATGTCACCCTAAGGCAGTGGTTCTCAACCTGGGTTCCTCCAGATGTTGCTGAATTACAACTCACATCATCCCCAGCCCAAATAGATTGTAGCTGGGAATGATAGGAGTTGCAGTTCAGCAATATCTGGAGGAACCCAAGTTGGGAACTAGGGATGGGCCCGGACTGGTCCGGAGGCCATTGTAAAGGCCTCTGGACCGGTCCGGACCGGTCCAGACCTGGGCGGTCTGGTTTGGGTGCAGGGGTAGCCTTATGAGCGGCGGGAGGGTTTACTTACCCCTCCCGCCGCTTTCCCACTCTGGCGCCGTAATTATAGGAGTAATTGGGGTGGCAGGATACCTCCCTGCCGCCCCTTCCCTGCTGTCACTGTAAAAAACTCCCAGGAGTCCTTTGCGTGCGTGCACATTGACATGCGCATGCGCAAATGACTCCTGGGAGTTTTTTACAGCGACAGCGGGAAAGGGGCGGCAGGGAGGTATCCTGCCGCCCCAATTACTCCTACAATTACAGCGCCAGAGTGGGAAAGCGGTGGGAGGGGTAAGTAAACCCTACCCCCACTCTTAAAGCTACCCCCCACTCCAGTGCCGGACCGCAGTTTGGCAGTTCCGTGCACACCCCTATTGGGAACCACTGCCCTCCATATGCTGGAAATGATTGTTGTGGTGTTTTTGGTTAATCCATTCCTTGATCCAGGCCAGCTTTTGAATGGTGCTTTAGTTACATGGATTCCAGTCCTGGAGTAGAGGCGGGGCTAACAAAACCAGCAGCAAGAGCACTGAAAAACAAGCTGCACTTCCTTCTCTGTACATTGTATCTATTTCATTAAATTATTAATATTCTTGATTGCACTCCATGGCCTTGTCTTTGCATAGCACAACTCTTTCCCTTGGATTTCCCTTGGTGGCCAAATTTGTAGATGACACCAAACTATTTAGGATAGTGAAATCCAAAACAGATTGTGAGGAGCTCCAGAAGGATCACTCCAAACTGGGTGAGTGGGTGACAAAATGGCAAAAGCAGTTCAGTCTTGGCAAATGTCAAGTGATGCACATTGGGACGAAAAACCCCAACTTCAAATATACACTGAGGGGATCTGAGCTGTTGGTGACAGACCAGGAGAGGGATCTTGGGGTTGTGGTGGACAGCTCATTGAAAGTGTCGACTCAATGTGCTGCTGCAGCTGTGAAAAAGGCGCATTCCTTGCTAGGGATCATTAGAAAGGGAAATGAAAATAAAACTGCTAATATCATAATTGTATAATTATTATAATACAAAATGATGGTGTGACCACACTTGGGAGTACTACGTATAATTCTGGTCACCACATCTAAAAAAGGACATTGTAAAACTGGAAAAGGTGCAGAAGAGGGCAACCAAGATGATCAGGGGCCTAGAGCACCTTCCTTATGAGGTAAGGCTACAACACCAGAGGCTTTTTAGTTTAGAAAAAAGACAACTGTGGGGTTATATGATAGAGGTCTATAAAATTATGCAAAGTGTAGAGAAAGTGGATAGAGAGAAATTCTCCTCCTTCTCACATAACACTAGAACCAGGGGTCACTTCATGAAATTGATTGCCAGGAGGTCTAGGACCAACAAATAGAAGTACTTTTTCACACAACGCATGATCCACTTGTGGAATTCTCTGCCACAACATGTGATGACAGCCAACAACCTGGATGGTTTTAAGATGGGGTTGGATAACCTATCAACGGCTACTAGTCGGAGGGCTATAGGCCACCTCCAGCCTCAGAGGCAGGATACCTCTGAATATCAGTTGCAGGGGAGTGACAGCAGGGTGCTTTCCAGATTAGCCGCTCAACAGCGGCAAAATGCTTCTGTTCAGACAAATCGCATTCAAAACATAAATAACAAAGTGCCCAGAAGGGGGAGCAGTCTTGCGAAAACTAACAACCCAAAAAACCCCAGCAACTTCTTTACACCGGATATACGATGTCATAGCACTATATCGCAGTGATTAAATTTGAAACAAGGCATTGGAAATATGAACGGCACCCTGCTGTCAGTGTGGGGACTGTAGTGTCATAACACAGGAAGTTTGGAAGCACACTTCAGAGATTCATCATGACCCTGTTGCAGGGTGTAATCTGGAAAGTGCCCAGGAGAGAGGGCATGCCCGAAACTCCTGCCTGTAGGCTTCCAGTGGCATCTGATGGGCCACTGTGTGAAACAGGATTCTGGGCTAAAAGGGCCTTGGGCCTGATCCAGCAGGGCTGTTGTATACTCTGCAATTGTATCCTCATGGAATTGGACATGCATCCCATTTTGATCAGTGACTACTGTCTAGTAATGTCATCTGTCATTTTATATACACATTTCATTTAAAACTTTGGTTTATTTCAGCAGGTGAGGCATGTAGAATGACATTCTGATCTAGGACCTCTTGAAAGGAGATCACATGACCTGTTCTGATTAGGAAAAGTAAACAATGCAAAAATGTCTTTATTGCTGCTATATTGATTACTAAAAGGAAGAATAAATAAAGTGCACAGCTCGTAGACATTTTCATACATTCCAATGGTGAGCTACTGAAAGTGAATTCTCCACAAGTTTGTATATCGATAATTAACCTAAGGAATTTAGAGACTAAAAATAAAAATATATAATCATTGTGCCAGGTCTATGTTAGTTTAAGTCTGGCTTGCTAACATTATCAATTTTCTTCTAGCCAATTGTCTTTCTAATGTGCAAACAGTGACTACAAATGAGAATCTGCCCTGCTTGTTTTCAGTATGTTCCCGCGGCTTTAATTTTTCAATTATAAAATGAGCTACTACAGAAAGAATTTCAACTATTAACATAGGAATCTTTGCTTAAAAGACAAGGGAGAGGACAGATGTAGGCTTATATGGGTCAGATATAAGAGACCAATAGATCAGGGCCACTGATTGATTAAATCCAGCAAAATAACTGGAAGTCTTTGTGGTTTTTCATTAACTATTTGGTAGATTATAAAATTTTCAGCACAATTCTGTTCTGGGATTATGCCAGCTAGAAGACATGATTGCCACTTAAATCCCTTGCCAATTGAGCTAAGGTTTTATGCTGGCATAAATAAATTAATAATAATAATAATAATAATAATAATAATAATAATAATAATTTGATTTCTATACCGCCCTTCAAAAAATGGCTCAGGGCGGTTTACACCGAGAAATAACAAACAAATAAATAAGATGGAAGATGGCATAGAGGATTTATGAGTGTTTGATCAATGTTACACCACACAGGCATGAGTACACTTATTTCACTTATATTTATGTCACTTGCTGTAAGTACATGTATTTCACCTTTCTTCCACAGTGCACTACTCAGGCACCATAGATGCTGTCCCCAAACAGTCTCCATCCAGGCACTGACCAGACTCAGAACTACTTAGCTTCAGCAAGGTGACTGCATCATATGCCCTCAGACTATGCCCTGGGACCCTACTGATCACAGCTAAATTAGGGCAGCACAGCCCTAGCATAGTAGCTGCTGTGGTGTTTTTGGTTAATGCACTCCTTGATCCAGGCCAGCTTTTGAATGGGCTTTACTTACTTGTATTCCAGTCCTGGAGTAACGGCGGGGCTAACAAAGAGCCAGCAGCAAGAGCACTGAAAAGCAGCCTGCACTGGCCTCTCTGTACATAATATACAGCTGCGGCCGGTGTGGGCGCTGACGGCGATGAGGGGTGGCAGAAGGCACCTTTAACTGTAAATCAGTAGGCGCTTACCTCTCCTCCCTCCACATCTGAAAGCTATTCACCCTCTGTGTAAACCGCCCTGAGCCATTTTGAAAGGGAGATCAAATAGAGATCAAATTAATACTACTACTACTACTACTACTACTAATTATTATTATTACTCAGAGAATTGATGCAGTGCCCAGCACCCGCTGCAGCAGAGGATCAGCTCTGCCATCCAGCTGGCCTCCTACATGTGTGGAGGCCATTTGCTGGCCACACAAATGGCCTCTGCCAGCTAAGTGGTGGAACCGATTCTTCACCGCAGCGGGTGCTGGGCGGCGCGCTGCTGTCTGAATAGCTTTCAGGTGTGGTGGGAGGAGAGGTAAGCACCTACTAAGTTACAGTTAAAGGTGCCTCCTGCCACCACCCGGCAGTGCCCGTACCAGCCACCACTGATAATATTGATTTCATTAAACTATTCATATTCCTGATTCCTCTGCACCGCCTTGTCCTTGCATACCACAACATTCCCCCTTGGATTCTACAGCTGCCAGGCATAGCCAGACCATCGGTTCTGCCTGTAAGTCTTCTTAATCCTCATCAGGAGGGAAGGGATGGCGCAGCAGGGAAATGACTTGACTAGCAAGCCAGAGGCTGCTGGTTCGAATCCCCGCTGGTATGTTTCCCAGACTATGAGAAACACTTGTATTGGGCAGCAGTGAAGATGCTGAAGGGCATCAGCCCATATTGTGTGGGAGATAGCAATGGTAAATC
This sequence comes from Hemicordylus capensis, assembly GCF_027244095.1. Lineage (NCBI taxonomy): Eukaryota > Metazoa > Chordata > Lepidosauria > Squamata > Cordylidae > Hemicordylus > Hemicordylus capensis. The sequence continues at coordinate 258,736,739 of NC_069660.1, forward strand.
CCTCCAGTATTCTACCAAAGACAACCACAGGGCTCTGTGGTCACCAGGAGTCGACACCGACTCAATGGCACACTTTAAGCCACCTAATGGAGCTGTGGGGAAGCAACCTGCCTAGAGAGCAGGAGGCTGTTGTTTCCAATCCCCACTGGTGTGTTTCTCAGAATATGGGAAACTCCTACATGGGACATCCGTGATATAGGGAGGTGCTGAAAGTCATCATCTGATACTGTGCAGGAGAAGGCAATGGTAAACCTGAGCCATTTTTGGAAGGGCAGTATATAAATTTAATAAATAATAAATAAACCACTCCTATATTCTACCAAGAAAACCACACGGCTCTGTGGTCACCAGGAGTCAACACCGACTTGACGGCAGAACCTTTCCTTTTCCTTAAGGCTAGTAAAATAACAAAAAATGGAATAATTGGAAGTGGAAGTAGATGTTTTGGTGCAAATGCAGATAGCTGGAGGGCTATATTTCCCCTAAGGCCTGGACAATAGTTGATTTGACTAAGGTGGGTAAGGGCAGGGAGAGAGAGAGACACACAGAAGCCTATTCATATGTTATGTTTGACACATGTACAATCTGTGTTTAGTGTGCACATATATAGATCATCTGAACACATGCAAATTGTTCTCACATTATGTCCAAAATACCCACAGCAGTCTGCTTCCTATTTTTTATTGTTATTTTTATTTATTTGATTTGATTTCTATACTGCCCTTCGAAAAAAATAGCTCAGGGTGGTTTACACAGAGAAATAACAAATAAACAAGATGGACCCCTGTCCCCAAAGGTCTCACAATCTAAAAAGAAACATAAGATAGACACCAGCAACAGTCACTGGAGGTACTGTGCTGGGAGTGGATAGGGCCAGTTACTCTCCCTCTGCTAAATAAAGAGAATCACCACATTAAAAGGTGCCTCTTGCAAAGTTAGCAGGGGCCAAGTTAGCAGTTAGCAATACACCCTGCATTGGAGTTCGTACCCAAGTCCCCTTTTTGAATGACACTTGTAAACATGTATAATATAATATCTAAATATGGCCCGAATCTTGAAAAGAAGGGTGTATTCCAAGATGCAACTGGGCCTCCCAGAACTGCCATTGGGACCCACCATGTGCTTTAACCTACCTAAGACCTGCCCAGCATGCTGAGAAGGTTAAGAAGAAGGAGCAACTCCCTTAGGATTATTGGAAGCTGTGCACTCTGAACTGCTTTGCTGATTCTACCAACACTCCATCTTCCCAAAGGTGGGCTCCAGCTACTTTAAAGGAGGCATTGATAGGCAGAGCTCCCATTCTCGGCAAACATACAGCAGTTTTTATGGATTTCTAGTTGTGGTGGTAAATATTCTCAAGAGTGAGTCATTTTAAAAAATGTGAATATTAGTGTCTCCATCATTGACTCAGAGAGATATTCCTATCATGCGAACCATTTCCATGTCGCTGACAGCAACATTTGTACAGCATCAGAACACTGACTGTGGCAGATATATTTCAGACATTATGCCCCTTAACCCCAGCTCCTCAGTAGGGGCCTGCAAGATTCATGATTCCTTTTCTCTCTCCAGTTCAAGTTCACAGTGATAAATCTCGCTTTTAAGGCTTTTTACAAAGGTGGGTGTGGTGTGTTGATAGCATTCATGATTAAGTGTTTTCCTGTGTCAAATATAGCCTGTAATATACTACAAACAGACCCTTGATTTTTATACAAACTGATCTGGCTGCTATCAGGCTCTGTGATATTTTATACTAATTCTTAAAATCAATCTTGAAACAGGAAAGAAAGTACAGAATTATTGTTTTAAGCTAACCGGGAGAGCTTATCTTCAAAGTGGCAGGGTTTCCATTGTATTTCGAGAAACTGCTCACTATACTGGTTATAGGGGTTAGGTAGAATGTAAGAAGCTGGAAATTCCCATCCCTTGTGTTGAGCCAATTACTATAGCCCTATTCACACAGTCAGCCTCAACATATAGGGAGGTGGATGGGCCATGACTCCACCCATACTCTCCCCTCTAACCATGCCCTCCCTGTGGGTTCAGTGCTTGTCTGCAGAGGTTGGCCAGTGTTTCAGATCATAGGGGAAAGTGGGGGGCGGGGAACAGTGGTTAGAGTGTTGGACTAGGACTGGAGAGACCCAAGTTCAAATCCCTGTTCAGTCATGAAACTCACTTGGTGATTCTAGGCAAACCTCTTCTCTCTCCACCTAACCTTCCACACAAGATTGTTGCAAGTACAAACATAAACATGTACACCACTCTGGGCTTAAGGGAAGAGTGGGATACAAATGCAAAAATAAAGCAAAATGAAAACATCAACTCTCCCCAGGTTCAGTGGTTGCCTCTACAAACAAGAGCGGAACCCAGGGGAATAGGAGAAGGCATGGCTGCAGGGGCATGGCTAGCCAGCATGCTCCCACCCCCCTCCCTGTTTTCAGGCAGTAAAAATGTATTGGCTCAGCAAGGCTACAACACTAGGGCTTTTTAGGTATATAAACTTATGTATGATGTGGGGATAGTGGATAGAGGAATTTTCCTCATTCTCTCACAACTCTAGAACCAGGTGACATCTCATGAAACGGATTGCTTCCTTTTCTTGGTCCTAAACTTCCTGCCACTTTTTTACACAGTGCATAATTAACCTACGGAATTCTCTGCCCCTTATGTGGTGATGGGGCCACCAGCATGGATGGCTTAGGGGCTTAGACAAATTCATGGAGACTCTTCTCACACACGAGCAGGCAGTCTGCTCTGGGTGGCCGAAGTGGCCACCCACACAACTGCTGGTTCTGTTACGGAGCCCAGGGTGGGAGGATCGGGGGCCACGTATTCCCCGGAAGCTCCAGCATGCCATGCGCGAGCTTGTGTGCAACATCAGGATCGAGTCTGATCTCGGCGCTGCCCCCCGACCAAGCCCTAGTTCCATATCCAGGCTTTTAACTCGGTTAAAGGGCGTGAGCGCACCCTTTGCCCCAGGTATGGGGTCATATGTATGTTCAGGCTGTACTCTGGGCTCCTTTGGAGAAGAAAAGGATATAAATGTAGAAATGAATGAATGAATGAATGATAACTGGGCACATACCTGTGGTTTTTGGAACACATAACTGCAGTATAACTGTTTTCTCACTCTGTGTCAAACACCATGTACATGGATGGTGCTACACTGATGATGATGATGATGATGATGATGTGTGGGCAGGTCAGTCACCAGTGTGCCTAGGAAATGTTGTATCGTTTACACCTTATAACATTCAGGAGTCTGAAAAGTAAAGGTGTAAATTGTCCTGTAGCTTTTTCTCATAGTGACATTAATAGGATTGAGTATAGAAAGTGTCAGGACACCATTTGACTCAGCAGAGAGAAACATCTTGTGGGGAGCGCACTTTTCCTTATGACTGCAGTAGAGATAGGAAATATTTATTGTGCAATTGCATTCACAGATCATAGGGTCACTATCAAGAATGCAAATTTAGATCAGCATGGCTCCAAAGATCAGGATAAGAATGAACTGATTCATATGATATGACAGTGCCAATCTTTCAAGGCCTAGTCTCCTTGAAAGTTAAGGCAAAAAAGGAGGTGACCTCACAAAAGATTTGAAAAGAACATCTTCAGCATTGCACTATTCACTGGAATCCTCCTTAGTTGTTATCTTGGGCAAAGACTCCTGTAATTAAATCATTGTTAATCACAACAGTAGTGGCTGGCAGGTAAATAGATTAAGATATGAATCAAGATATGAATGCAGAAGAAACTGTCATCTCTGCATTAAGCAAGAGATGGGCAGACAGACTGATTCAATTTAGTCTTTGAACTGTGGTGATTATTCAGCCATGCTAGGCCTAACACTCCTAGCCTTGTTTGTTAGCACAATCTCAGTCTGGGTGGTAGATTTTGGCAACCACTTCATTACTCTGGGGTCACAGCTAAAGGAGGATTTGAGACAGTCATTGAGCTTTTCCAGGCATTAGCAAATCCAAAGGAATCAAAGCCTTGATTTTCTTCTCCACTTGGGCCGCCCACACCTTGGCAAGAGGTTCTCACTTCCACACAGCCATCTCCATGCAGTGGGTAAGTGCCAGTCACTAAATCCTTTGCAAATTATTTTTCAGCCCCTGTTAATTATCTGGCTAGTCAGTAAGCTGTCCGTGGGGGTAAATTGGAAGAGCTGGGTGTCCAAGAGGCAGGTAGTGGTGGAGCCATCGCATGCAGTGCTGGCACAATGCTTCATCAGGCTTAGGACTCCATCTTAAGACTATCCACCCTAGATGGCTATAGCAAATCCTCTTGCATGATTCACACATTACCTGTAACAATGTCCCTCCAGATTAGAAAATGGTAATTACATTGATAAATTGCTCACTTAGAAATGGTTTGAAGTTTTTTTTCAAAGGCATTGTTTGCAATCAAGCCAGTATCATTTCCATTGTGTGCTTGTGTACCCTTGCTGATAATGATGTGAACTCCAAGAAAACTGACCCTCTCCTCAAAGCATCTCAGTTTTGAAATGCTTATCATCCAGCCCTAGAGTCACATGCAACTTGTGAGACGATAATAAAGCTAAAATCCTGTTAAAGCAGCGCTGATTAGGACAGGACTTAAAACACAGCGCTTGGCTTTTATAGGGGATCTAGGCCAAATCTCCTCCTCCTCACCAGGAATTCTGCCACTGCTTCTGGCTTCAGCAGGAGCCAGTCTTGATATTTGTTTGCCAACATTGGCCCCCTGAATAACAAATGAGAAAAATGGGTAAAGCAGTGAAACAGTACAAAAATCCCACTAGTGATAATTCTAAAGATCAATTACAATCACCAAACCGTTGGGACTGGGGGAAAGAAAAAAACCCAGAATTGATTTCCAGCACCTGACAGGCCACCATACCGAGAATATATTGGGCTGCACTCAGTTTGGCAGATCATAAGTTAAGCAACCCTGTCTTCATTCAATAATAATAAGAAATCAAATACATATCAGAGGCCACATCCTAAAACATTTTGGGTTTTTATAGAAATTGGTGTTTTGCAGTAAGAATTGAGAAGAGTGAGAATTCAAAAAGGATAGGGTTTTATAATTAAGTTATACAAAACTGTACAGAAAAAAGAATACAATTCTTTTTTATAATGTTGCAGCAACTTCAAAAGGGCTGAACAATGCAATCTTGCAAAGGAAAAGCCCAACTTGTGATAGTTGGCATTCATTTAAAAAACATCCAGCCAAACCTGGGCAAGACTGTTTCACATCCTAATCACTCTGAGGTGATAGCAAAGATCAGCTTGAAGTGGGAGAAAGCACCCTTGTGATGTGTGTCATGAGGAATTATAAATCTAAATGATTGCAATTCAGACACAATTGGAGTGAACTGATGATGAAAAATGGATGATATTCCTCAGACCTCTCTTGATCCCCTCCATTTTAAAAATATGAACCCAACCTGGCTATGGGAGTTGTAGGGTAATAACAAAGATGATGGTGAAATGTATAACTTGCTGAGCTATTTGAGATAATTTCATTTCATTTCATTGAAGCTGAAGAAAGTTAAGGATCATCTGCGTTCAGATAAAAACACTAGGCTTCATTTAACTGTGTTACTAGGAGTTTTGCCATAGAACAGTAATGTAATTTGTATGGAAGAAACAGTGATACATCCCTGCCTTTCCCATTCCCCACAGCAAAGAATGGCTTTACCTCAAATTTATTTCAACTATAATTCATTTGATGGACAAGGCCATCTAATGCATAGTTTTCTCTGAAGTGGTAAACCTGTGTCTGGGGTGTAGCACTTCGGACTGCAGTGGGGATCCATTCACGTGACTGAATGCTCCTCCATACAAAAAAACCCCTCCATGTGTAAAACCAATTGTTAGGTAGATGAGTTCTGGCCTAATCTTTCCCCAACATGCTAGTTTTTCTATGTGTGGGAGTTTTTCCCTGCCATGGGAAAGCATTACATCATGTGAACCCCCAACTGCAGACTGGTTTTGCCTCCTAAGTGAGTGCTAGGCCTAACAGCACCCAACATCTGTAATTTTTAGGGGGACATTTCTGATTTCATAATATCACAGTCATGAAATAGCATATAAAGTAATGGCTTGTGCTCTTTGTTTTGAAAAGAGGATCAGGCAAACATAGATTTCATGTAAGAATGTGCCACTATCACACACATAGTATGTGTATGTGTGTTTTCTGCTTTCTGTCCCTAGAATGCTCACATCACACAACATTAATCATGACTGATTTATTTATTTACTTAACAGATTCATATGCCGCTATTCTTCATAAATGAATTCATGGAGGCTTACAGTAAAATTCATTAAAAATACAGTAAAGCACAGTAAAATGCAACAAAACACAGTAAAACACAACCTCTAAACTCATAGAAATGTAGGCTAAGGCAATCATTAAAACGGGGCAGTCAGAGAGAAATGTATAGTGTTTGGGGGAGGCCTTAAAACAGCAAGACCTTACTGTCCTAGGCCTGCCCCAGTTTTATCCATGCCACAGATTATCTAAGTAGCTGGGAATTAAAACCCCATCATAATTCTGTTTCAAGGGAGTAGTTCTCACCTTTTCCGCAGCAGAAGAAACAAGCTGGTCTCTCCAGTCCTTAAGGATGGTATCAGTTCTTTTGTTAATTGGTCCGTTGTAGCCACAAATTTCTAGTGAAGTAGCATTTTCTGGTATTAAGTGAGTCATACAAACAAAGTGACTCCTATTCTCTGAACGTCTTTTGTTAAGGAATCTTTTTAAAGAAGTTGCATTAAATGCATTGTATAATTAAGCAAAGTTCCTTTCTGCTGCTTAAAATTGAATCCTGCGCAGAGAAATTTGACATTTTATTCAGATGTTCCTCAACCATAGTAGATGAAGTAGTAGTCTCCCTCCAGGTCTTTTCATGACATATCTGAGTAAAACTGATAAATCCAAAACAGCTTCAAAATGTGGAAATGATCTTAAAAATAATAATAAAAAATCACACATTTGTTTAGATTTACCCACTCTGGGATTCAATTGAATCCTTGGTGGGGAAGCCAGTGGTGGAAGCTGTTGGTACCTTCAGTTTCAAGCAGGACAAGCTGTCCATACAATTGAGCTTCATTATCCAAGACTGCAGTAGATGAGCACCCAAGTAGAACTGTAGTAAGAATATCCTAGTCTGTGCAGCATGAGAAGACACTGAAAATGTGAAGGGGGTCTGAAACATGGGTATTTAATGCACTGATCTCTGTTGCCATCACAATGAGGCATTGTTGGGTATAGGATCTGCTAAACAATGAGTTCTTGATAGGACATAATACTTATTCAACTTCACACACTTGCCCTTAAAAACATCCTCAACTCAAATTTACCTTTGTTGCACACAATACAACAAAGTGAGAGACTGCTGCACTCATTCACCTATTTTATTTAGTTCTCTGAAGGGCTTACCTGTCCTTTCCTGGAAAAGCTAACCAAGGCACAGGCCTTGAAAATCAATGGCATTGCTAACTCATCACTTCTGAAATCTTCACAGAGGAATTCGGGGAAAATATAGTATTAACTAATGTGATAAAGAGGTCCAGATGAATTCTGTGACAATTATGTGGTATTGATAATCTCATGTTGCCTATATATAGGCATATGATTGTTGCACAAGGTAGGCAGTTTAAAGCACGTGCTGCACGCAGAGATGGACCTAGGTAATTTTGGAGCCTGGACCTTTGTAGGCCCCCCTGGCTGGAACTCCAGCCCCACCCCACCGCAAGTTAAGTATCATTCACACACCATGACACATGCAATATTTTTAACATGTGGGTTCTTGAGGGCACAAACAGCAACTGAACTCACAAGAATGTAAGAATATAAAACAGGTATATTTATGCAAATATGCATTAGCAAAAACATTTCAACACACAACTTAACATATTCCCATCCCACATTTCTTTCCCCCACTTCCCCCTCTGTCTCTAAAACACCCGACACAGGTCACAATCACACTCAGCCACACAGCTCAGTGCGGGCCAGCAGCAACCACACCACCCAGGACAGACTAAAAACGGTTTGGGAGCCCCCGGGGTGTGGAGGCCCAAAGTCCAGGGGGAAGAGAGTTACTGTCTGCACACTGTCTAGCAGTAACCTCTGAAAGTTTGGAACAGCATTTGCTATTAGCAATGGTTTTAAATACAAATATTGAAATATTGGTTAATAAATCAGGCTTGTCTGATCTGGGCTCTTATTTTCGTAACAGAATCCAGCAATAATTAGACTTATTTTTTGCAATTATTTTGTTTTCTGATATACAGAAGAGCAGATGTGATCTGAATTGGCTGTAATTGCAGAGGCTGTGTGAAATGAGCAATATGCTGAACTGGAGCATATTCTTTATCTTTAGATGCCACAGAAGGACTCTAGCTTGCTTCCCCCCCCCCCTCTGGATGTGTTCAAATCTATTAATCAAGCTTTGCACTATCTTGCTCTTGGAACAATATGAAAAATGGTAAAAAATGTGAATACGTAAAATCAAGCCATGGTTCCCTTTCAATGTGTAACATGTTAAAGTGTCGTTATAGTCCGGCCAGTAAGTAAGTAAATTTATTACGATCCTTAGACCAGCTTCAGGCCAGCATTTTTGGCTACACCAAACTGCCATATAAACCTTCTTTTATCTGTCTGTCTATCTATCTATTCATCCATCCATCCATTAAGATTTGTACACCACTCCAAATTTCCATCTCTGGGCAGTTTACAGCAAAATAAAGTCTAAAAGCTTTGGTTTTAATTCTTATTGTATTTTAAATTGTTTTAATTATGATAATGTTTTAATTGGTTTTATACTGTGAACTGCCCAGGGACGTTTTTGTTTGGGGTGGTATATAAATCTACTAAACAAACAAACAAATAAATATAAACAAACAAATTAAAACAGAAATCAAAACTTTAAAGCAATTTAAACCTGTCTAGTTAAAAAGCTTGGTTGAATAAATGTGTCTTTAGCTACTTTTAAAAAGGAAGAGTGTCACCCCATCCAGAACAGGCAAATCTAAACCATCTCTCAGGCCCCAGCCTCTCACAGGCAGTACCTCTGTCTTATTTGGATTCAACTTCAGTTGAATATTGTGATGTTTATGCATCTGTAGTGAATCATCCATGCCTGTACTGGTGTATTGTTACAGCTACAAAATAGGTGGCTTAAAAAAGTTGGATTCAATGCAAAGCTTCAGATGGCAGCTTTCAAACTGGTAATAACAACATCGGCTGGAAAAATAACCAACCAGTACTGGCAAGCAACCAAATGCATGTGGAGGGAGATGTGGACTATATGGATGGAGGAGGGTTGGGCAAAATAAAAGGCACCCTGAATGAGTCAGACAATTACCTTAATGGAATAATCAGTCCGTGTGCCTGTAACTCTGATTGGCTAAAGCACTATACTGTCTCAGGCGTGTGCATGGCTTTGCCCAGCCCTCTCACCTGGGAGTCCACAGCCAAGGGACTAAATCTGGGACCTTGTATGCTAAGCGTTTTGTTACAACTCTACATGAGTCCCTTCAGTACTGTTTTGTGTGGCTGAGAATCTTGTGTTCCATGGGTGGAACTGGGGAGAGATGGGGGATCATATCACAGACTCCACCCCTGGGAGACTGAAGGACTTCTCATGGGGGTTCTCTTCTGACAGCTCTTGTGGCTGTGTGCGAGGCTTGGGTTCAAGTCCTGTTGTCTCTCCCTTCTCCATGGACAATTATTGTGGTGGGCAGGTAGAATTTGCCTGATCAGGTGCCCTGGGATATGCTGAGATCTAATGAATGCATTCCAGGATAGGCCTGCAGCCCCCTGCTGCCAACCTAGCCATAAGCAATGAGAGGCGGTGACAGGGAGGGAATGTGGGCTCTTCCTGACAATATGCTTGCTTGTCCTTGTGTGGGGGATAGTTCTGCAACCTAGGCATTCCTTTAACTGCCATGTGGTTTGGTGCTTGCCATGAATGGCTACTGTGGGTACATTAATGGCTGACTTCTTCTGATTAAATGGTAGTGACTGAGTTGTCGAGGGTTTCTGTGGGAATGACTGTCGCTGTTGCTTTGCAGAGTCTTGTTTCTACTGCTATCCCTTGCCTTCTACTCTGTTGCTGAAGGAACACATGGTGCTGACTATATTATGTCAGACCAAGCTCTAATGGCCACTCATTCCAGCCATAGAACTGGCCTGCTTGTGGTTCATTTCTAGCATCTAGACATTCCTTTCGAATTTCATATGTTGAAAAGAATGTAATGGGGCCCTAGCTGAACGGCAGTGCCTCTGCTTTGTATGCAGAAGGCCCCAGTTTCAATTCCTGGCATCTCCAGGTAGGACTGGGAAAGACTCCTGCCTGAAACCTTGGAGAGCTGCTGACAGTCAGTGAAGTCCAGGGGTTCTCAAACTTGGGTCCCCAGATGTTGTTGGACTACAACTCCTATTATCTTCAGCCAAAATGGCTGAAGCCAGTAATGGCTGGGGATGATGAAAGTAATCCAACAACATCTGGGTCCCAATCTAAGAACCTCTGGTATAGACGACACTGAGCTAGATGTACCAATGGTCTAACTTGGTATAAGGCAGCTTCCTAGATTCCTATATAGTTATAGTTTCCCTGTTGTTTGCTTTCTTTAACAAACAAACAAAAGTAAAAGTTAACTAACTGTAGTTGGCCATTTCACAATCTGCTTGTATGCCTGTTTGGTTAGAAAACAGCTTTAATTGTTCAAGGTTAAAAGGTAACATTTATTTTTATGTTCCATAGGCTTAAACTGTCATTACTGGCTATCTATTGAAGCCTCTTTGTGAGAAACATCCCATACCATATTTGACCCTTGAGAATACTACGTGCCAGATGATCACTCCTAATAAGAGAAATGCTTTTCTGGATAAAGGAAACATCTTGCTAAGTAAGTTAAATGTGTTGTGCCAGAGAAAGTATATCCTGGACCTTTTAAAAATAGTATATCCACAGACATTCATAGCTGAAATTTGAAGTGCCAAATTCTTTAAGCTCACCTGTTCCAAAAAATCCATTATTCACAAGGTCTGATTAACCAACTGTGTACATTAGGCTGCCATGTCTTTTCAAGAATATTTACGCAGTGGCATTTTGAAATGACGTCAATTCTTTTCCTGTCTGACCTAGAGGATTGCCATGACTCAGTGTTGGTGCTAAACCGTAAAAGATTAAATCAAGTAAACCAACTTAATTGCTTTAACAGTTACTCAGAAGGATTTCCCAAGTAAGAGCATCAAAACAAACTACGTATAGCTCCGGCGATTTCATTAATTCCAGAAGCTGAAGTCATGTCAATGTAAGCCAAGATGCATTTTATGTTATCTTTTTAAAGTTTGTGCTGCAGATTGAAAAACTACAAACAATCAGTTATTTGTAGACTTTGAAGCATATTCTTAGCATATTCTTTTGTTTCACATGTTGCAAAAGCACTGTGTAGAACATCTCAAAGAAGGCCGTTCTGTGTAGATAATCTCATGCAAACACATATCAGGTTTTCACAGTGTGTAGAAGAACCTGCAAATAGAGAAAAACATGGCCATCTATATGTAGGATACACATAATGGACTGGTTCAGATGAACAGCGGTCCCTACCAGTGTTTTCTCTAACAGGGATTCCCAGATGTTGACTACAACTCCTATAATCCCCAGCCAAAGACCATTGTAGCTGGGGATGCTGGGAGTTGTAGAAAACAACATCTGGGAATCCCTGTTAGAGGGAACACTGGTGCTTACCTGCCCACCCCAATATTGCTAAAGGACATGCCAATGCAACCTTGGCATGTCCTTTAATGTTTAGACAGAGTTTTGTAGCGTGTATAGAGGGATGATTCCAATTAGTATTCCTGGCACATGGTTAAAGGATGTGCCAAGATTGCATCAGCATGTCTTAGCAATGTCAGGGTGGTGGGCAGAGTTACCATGTGTACGGGCCACTGTGTCTGAACCAATCAGATTTTCTCCCAAGTAAGTGTGTATAGAATTGCAGCCTGAACTGAAAAACTCAGTAGCTGAATATATAATTATCTAAGGCATATCCGTGGCTAATCCCATGCATGGCAGATCTTGTGAGAGTTTACAGGGAGAAGCACTGTGGTTGATGGGGCAGTGGAGATTCCATATGCAGATAGAGAGAGGAGCCTGTGGTGGTTAAGGTCTGTTGGAATGCAACTGTTGGAATGCAATGAAAGATGTTCTTGATTGTAGAAGAGAGGAATCTATCTATCTATTTCTCTAAGGTGTACTCCTTGCTAATCCCATGTGTGGCAGCTCTCATGAGAGTTTGCGAGCAAGCTGCTGGCAGGGGAAGAGGAAAGCCACAGGCAAGGGGAAAAAGAAAATGGTGGCGGTCGGGCTGGGAAAGATCGCCTGTTAAGATCGTCTGGAGAGGTTTGTCTGTGGTTGCCACCAGCTTGTCTGGTGGCTACTCTGGGACAGGCCTCCTCCATTGCTGCCCCTGGGCTTTGTAATGTGCTCCCTGTTGAAATAAGAGCCTCCCCATCTCTGGCAACTTTTAAAAAGGCACTGAAGATATATTTATTCACCCAGGCTTTTAATTAGATTTATAGTTTTAATACTTTTAGTGTGGGGTTTAAAATGATTTTAATGGTTAATGTTTAAACAATTTTAATTGTTTAATTGATTTTAATGTTTAAATGATTTTAATTGTAAACCGCCCAGCGATGCAAGTTTACGGCAGTATAGAAATATGTTACATACATACATACATACATGTGAGTGCTGTCTGCTGTGAGATATTGTCCTTAGGGGATGGGGACAATATACTTAGCTCAGTGATGAAGCATCTGCCCAAGTTCCAGTTTCAATCCATGGCAAGTACAGGTAGGGCTGAGAGAGAGTCCTGTCTGAAACCAAAAGCTGCTGCCAGTCAGTGTAGATAATACTGAACTATATGTACCAATGGTCTAACTTGGTATAAGGCAGCTTCCTATCTAAGCATGGACCTGCACCTACTAGAGTGATGTCATGAGTAATGCAAACTGTGCAGGGCAGTGGAAGGAAGCACCAGTCATGCTTTCATGCAGAAGGTTCCAGGTTCCCTCCTTGGCCTCTCCAAAATGGGGCTGAGAGAGATTACAGCCTGCAACCTTGGAGAAGCCGCTGCCAGTCTGTGTAGAACATACTGAGCTAGATGGACCAAGGTTCTGACTCGGTGGAAGGCAGCTTCCTATGTTCCTAACTGTGTATGCTGCCCTAAGGTCCTTGAAGGAACAGTGGGATATAAATGCAATACATAAACAATACATGAGTTCCATTTGAGACTAATTGCTGAATATTGCTAAAGGGAAGGGAAATCCAGTGGCATCTGTGCACGTGTGAACCAGCTGCAAGTCTCAGCACAGTAGCTATTTTAAGCCTCAAGATATCAGAAGGATCAGTTTAAACACACCCTTATCCACACACTGATCCCTTCACAGAAGTAACTGGAATGACCTCACCCAAAGCGCTCTGAAGTGAGTGGAAAGAGGTTAACATCAAAGGCCTTGGGATCAGGGCCTGAAAGAACACAGCTAGAAAGACTATAGAATTCCAGAATGCTTGACCTGTTTACCTTTGATAAGATCAGCAAGGAACGCAAATAGAATAATTTACTCAGGGTGATAGAGCTTGATAGCATATAGCAAGCTGTGGAGTGTACAACACGTCCTAGATTCCACAACATCTGAAGAATTAAAATATCTTCTGAAGAACACGTACTTAGATGATTGGCTGATTTAACAAAAGTGCTGGAACATAATTAGGGCGGAACAGGGTGGGGCAGGAGGCAGCCAAGATGTGGTGGGAAAAGAAGTATAAAACATTCACTGTTAGTCTGCATGTCCTTTAAAGCCACACTAAATACAGCACAGCCTCGCCAATCTGAAGAGTTTGCAAAGAATCCCTAATGGCGGAATAATGAAACATTTGAAGTGGGCTACAAGGGAACACTATTTACATAGGGTTAAGAGCCACTGAGCTAGATTGAGTTTGCATAGCAAGTCAAACTAACAACATTTTAACAAATGTTCCCAAATATCGTTGGCTCTGTATGAACTCATCAATCCCAATTGCCATCTTGCCCTCTATTTGCTGAGTTCACATGGCACAAAATTGGCCCTAGAAGCTCCCATTTTGGGAAGATACAGGATTGGTTTCATGGTGTGTGAAGGAAAGCATTTTTACAAAGTGAAGTTTAGATAATCTTACAGGATATTATCACAAGCTCTTACAGGAAGAGGCAGCTGCTGGCCAATAAGAACTCAAGGAGAGTCTTCTTGGGGCAGCTCTGTTGCAGCAAAAACAGCAACGTGTCTTGTCAGAGGTGCTCTAACCCCTGGACTTTGGGGCCCTGGTCTCAAAATAAATGGCCTGGGGGCCTCCTACAGCCACCCCGTGCCTTCCCACTGCACCATGGTTAGCCTACATGCCTTTTTAAAAAAAGACAAAGCCGCCACATGGCCAAGGGTTGGCTGCGCGGGTGAGGGGAGCCAAGTAGTCAACCTCCTCCCCCACCAGGCGGCGGCGATGGGGGGAGCAACCGCTGGGCACATTGTCTCTGCCCATCAGTTGCTGTGAACTGCGAGATGCACCTGCACAGTTCAGAAAAAGATCGTTGCAAGCCTGTAACATCACCGGCTTGTGACAATCTTTTTCTGAACTGCGCAGGTGCGCCTCACAGTTCACAGCAGCCGCTGGGCAGAGAGGATGTGCCGAACGGTCGCTCCCCCCATCGCTGCTGCCATCACCACTGGGGGTGGAGGAGGTCAACTACTCGGCTGCCCCCCACCCTGCAGCTACCCCTCGGCTGTGCGGCAGCTTTGTTTTTTCAAAAAAACCAAATGGCACGTAGGTTAGCCACAGCAGGAGGCCTCCCAAAAGGAGATTTGGGGGCCTCGCAGTGGGGGGGGGGGCGCATGGCAGGGGGGCCTTGTGGAAGGGTTGGTCCAGGCACCAAAATCATCTAGGTGCCACCCTGTGTCTTCTGCAGCAGAAGCAGGGTGTCACTACAATTGAAGGCTCTGTGTGTGTCTGTCCCTGAGCCTGTGAGGAGAGGGAGGCTTCTAATTGGGTGACAGTTTGCCATTTGATCTCTGCCTCAAGTGGGGGCAGAGGCGCTCTTACCCCTCGACCTCAAGGCCGAAGTCTAGGGCCTCCACACCCCCTGCCCCTCCCAAATCATCTTTAGTCTGTCCTGGGTGGTGTGGTTTGTGCCCTCAAGAACCTACATATTAAAAAATGATGCTTAACTTGCAGTGGGGGTGGCGGCTCCAAAGGCCTTAAGATCCAGGATTTCATCATTTCAAACACTGACACATAACTTTTCAGTGTGGGTGGGACCTCCTCCAGATCTGAGGCCTGGAGCAATTTATATCCCTCACCAATAAAAGGGACAGTTTCTAATTCTCATGGATTTGGAGTTCACTTTAAATGTGTGAACACAGTGTGAATTTGAATTAATAGGGGGTAGATAAATGGTGTTTATTCACCTACAGTTAAGAATGAAATCTTCATGCTCACGGGCAATATATACTGCACACTTCTGATGTCTGATTATCAGATGTTGTGAATACACAGCAGGGGTTGGCTATCACCATTATGCTTTGCATGGGCACTCCAGAGAACTCTGATGGAGAGACTGAAGGGTGGATCGCTTTTTTTTATCCACAGTACAATTCTGACTGTTTTATATCAGAAATATCTGGTCCATAAAATATACACTAGCAAATCTGACTGTATTGTGAGACACAATTTATTTTAAATATAGGCTACCATTATTAGTTTTCCAGAAGCAGTTTTCACATGAACAGTGCCTATGGAGGGCAAAGGTGTAATGGGGGGTGGGATCATGGAGACAAGCCTAGCCCTGACCTATACATGTTCAATAGGCTGATCTGTGCAGTCCCTCTCTGCATGGAAAACTATGCGCAAAGATGTTGTACGTGCAGTCAAAGGCCATGCTTTTTTGCAAAGTTCCTGACCATGCATATAACGCCTATAGGCATTCAGTTTATATGCCCATGGGAACTGTACAGTACAGATGGTCTGGTGAATTCCTATGGGACATAGGTCAGAGGGCAGGGCTTGCCACCATGATTCCACTTCCCACTATGCATGTTCAATGTATGTGCGATGATCATGTGAAAGGTTTTTTTTTAATTTCCTACCCACATAATTTACACAGGAACAGAGTAGTCTTGTTCACACAACTGCCAGCAGGGTAGGAGCAATGCCCAGCCTAGGTAGGAGAAATGGGTGTGCTCCCGATTTTGGGTTGTGCACTTGCAAGCATTAAGGTAGGAGGTGGGGAGAATGATCATGTGCAAGGCAGCAGCTGGGTAGGACAGCTTTTCCTTCCAGCTTGGTAAAGCAGGGGACGGAATCTGGGTCGGGCAAACTCATCCTGCCCAACTGCTGCCTTACATATGATCATTCTCTCTGCCACCTATCTAAATGTCTGCAAGCACACAACTTACAATGAGCATGCCCAGCTTTCTTACCCAAGATGGGCACTTCTCTTACCCTGTCATTGGTCATGCAAACTCTATCTATCTGTCTATCTGTCTGTCTGTCGCTGTTCTTGTGCTAGCAAGCATTGCCATGCAGGATCTGCCCTGGTTTGCATTTGAATGGAAGACTACATATGTTTTCTCTGTAAGATATTCCCCTTAGGGGATAGGTCTGTAGCTCAGTTGGAAGAGCATCTGCATGCTTGCATGCAGAAGGTTCCAAGTTCCCTCCCTGGCATCACCAGACAGGGCTGAAAGAGACTCCTGCCTGTAACCTTGGAGAAGCTGCTGCCAGTAGACAATACTGAGCTAGATGGACCAAGGGTCTGACTCGGTATAAGGCAGCTTCCTATGTTCCTAACATGGATGTTTGTGCATTCATGTCTGCCATGCAGGGAAATGGTCCCGTTAGATGTTTATTATATTTTTAAGCTATTCACACATGCATCGGAAACTGGGCTAAGGAAGCCCAGCCCGATTTTCAGAGTCCGTGTGTCCATGTGCGTCCATGTGGCTCCCGCTGATGTCACAATGGCAAGCCAGCTTAGGGAACCTGCCGCTTAGCCTGGATTTTGGGTGTGAGCACTCCCAAAAAGCCGGCTAAATGCTCGTGTGTCGGTGTCATGTGGCTTCATGCGGCTCCTACACACAAGTAGCTTCCCAACTGGTGTCTGGAGGTTCCCCATTATGCACTACACACTCGCATGGTGCCTTATGGAAGTTGCAGCAGCCTCCCAGCCTCCGAGCTTCCCTGCTTTCTCTCCACTAAGGCAGAAGCTGGCAATCATCTGGGTGGCCAATCCGGTCACCCAGCAACATGGATGGGATCCTCTGCGGGGGAGGTAGCTTTTCACGGCTTCCTCCCCTTGCTCTGTCTGAGCCCATTCTCCAATCATGAGAATGAGCTCTTTGTCTTCTTCCTGAGTCTTGTTACCAATGTGAAGTGCTAAAAAAGAGAAATTACAAGGAACTACCATCAGGAGGAAACCGATCTATGGCTCCTCATGCACTGCTCATATCTTCACAGCTATTGTGTGTTTTATCTAATTTTCACAGCTATCTGATCAGGGCTGTTTATTTCATGGCTGAATTATTGCTGGAGTTGGAGAGGGCATTGCTTGAAACAATGGAGTGAGTTAGCAGTGTTAGCAATTCACTTCCATCAAATCCAGCCCTGTTTAGTATGCATGGCTTTTCCTTGGCCTTAGAACTTTCTCTAAAATCTTAACAGGGTATCTGGTCATATAAAATGGGTTAGAATGGCTGTAGATTAGAATGATGAATTTTATTGACTTATTGGTAGAAGTGCAGAGTAGTTACGCTTTTATACAGGCAAACCCTACCAGAACAAAAGAGGAGAAAAATGGAGCATGGTCACAAAAGGCATAGCAAACAAATCAGTAACAACAATCCAATGGTTGTGCCACATGATGCCTCTGCTTGTGTTACATTGTCGTGATCCTGTGCTTCTCAGAAGCAAAATAGAACATGAAGAACTTGTAAATTCACAGCCACATGAAATGCCACCACAGCACACAATTATGCTCGCCAGCAACATTCTCTCACCACCACATTAGAAGGTGGCAGTGATCCCTATTGCCTTTGCTGGGGCATTATGGGAGTTTACCTCAGTTTACCCTCCTCCAGTAACTGCAAACTGCAGTGGGGACCCGCCCCCATGACTGCAAACTGCCTGCTTGTCTTGCCTCCCCTGTATGGGAGACCCCAGGGGCATAGCGAGGGGAGAGGGGGGGCCTGTATTTGCCCCTCTCCCTGATGGCCCCATGGAGTGAGGGAAATAATGAAGAAAATAAGGAGGGGTGGAATTGGGGGGCCCTCAGGAGCTGGGGAACCAGTTCTTTGAACCCATTTGCTCAATTATAGCAACACCTCTGGGAGACCATGATCCAGCCTGTTGAGTAATTGAACATGTTGAACTAGTACAGTGAGATGCAAGTGTGAAGAGAGATACTCTCTCTTTAAGTGTGAGAGTGTTGTGCATACCCTCTCTTTTTTTCTTTGGGTGTTTTGGTGGTGGTAGAGGTGCAAGAACCATGCTGCAAAGTATGACTTTTCATCCTTGGTGCACTGCCCTCCCTTGCTTACTGATGCTGAATACTCATAGGAACATAGGAAGCTGCCATATATTGAGTCAGACCATTGGTCTATCTAGCTCAGTATTGTCTTCACAGACTGGCAGCGGCTTCTCCAAGGTTGCAGGCAGGAATCTCTCTCAGCCCTGTCTTGGAGAAGCCAGGGAGGGAACTTGAAACCTTCTGCTCTTCTCAGAGCAGCTCCATCCCCTGAGGGGAATATCTTAACAGTGCTCACACTTCTAGTCTCCCATTCATATGCAACCAGGGTGGACCTTGCTTAGATAAGGGGACCAGTCATGCTTGCTACCACAAGAGCAGCTTTCCTCCTTTCATCTACAATTGCGGTAGTGGGATTCAGGTTCTTAGGAGATTGTTGTTGTTGTTGTTATGTTGTTAGCTTTGACTGTTTGTGGAAAACTGCTCCCTGATCAACATTTGCATGCATGCTCCTCATTTTCTAGACATGGGGCACAGTTATGTAGCCTGACCCCCTGACCCATGCCATGCATGTAAAGTCTGAGTTCCTTTGCTGGTGGCTTATCTGGGTGGTTTCTCATGACTCAGAGCAAGTCAGAATAATCTGCTTTGATGTGGCTAGGGAGAAGAGCTGGTCTTGTGGTAGCAGGAATGAATTGTCCCCTTTGCTAATCAGGGTCTGCCCTGGCTTGTATTTGGATGGGAGATTACAGGTGAGCACTGAATGATATTCCCCTTAGGGGATGGGGCCATAGCTCAGTGGGGAAGCATCTGCTTTGCATGCAGAAGGTTCCAAGCTCCCTCCCTGGCATCTCCAGGTAGGGCTAGAAGAGACTCCAACCTGAAACCTTGGAAAGCCTCTGCCAGTCTGTGTCGAC
Organism: Hemicordylus capensis; assembly: GCF_027244095.1. NCBI lineage: Eukaryota > Metazoa > Chordata > Lepidosauria > Squamata > Cordylidae > Hemicordylus > Hemicordylus capensis. Next base: position 258,756,207 of record NC_069660.1, read on the forward strand.
AATACCGATCTAGATGGACCAGTGGTTTGACTCAGTATAACACAGCTTCCTATGTTTCTATGGCTGCGGTGTGGGATGGAGGAGGGGGAGGAGTAGCAGTTATTTGGGGCTCTCCAGTGGGAGTGTTTTCATGTATGTCACCTCTTTTGTTGGTGTAACAGCTTGCCATCAGTGAATGTGGGTCCAGGCTCTGAGCAGGCATGGGATCCCAACTAAGCTCTGCTCCCCAGCACACCCTCGCTCTGCCTATTTTTGCTGGTCACATTGGCAGTTTACTGCCAGCATCATGCGATGCTGGAGAGACATCAGTGCTATGGTGGCATCATGTTTTGTGATGCCAGTATAACATACTTAGTAGTGATCCTGTTCCCATCTAGTGGGCATAACTCAAGTCTTGCATTGCATGAGGTGGCTTGCTTTGAGCGGGATCTGAAGGCTTGCTGAAGTTGCCTTGGGCTTTTGTCAACCAGGCCATTCCCTCCTTAGCACAGAGGGAGCAGCTATTGCACATGTGAGGAACAAGTTTAATAACTCTTCCTGTTCTGTACAAACAACCCTGAAAGCACAGTACAAGTAAATTGTTCTAATTACGCGTATATAAGAACAAAGTGTCCTCCTTTGTGTTGGTTGTTAGAAAGTCTCCAGCGGAATAAGTCACCCACTACAAGCTTGTCAGATCAGTGTTTTAAGTGAGTTCCACAGGTGCAATCAGAACTTTCCCAGGGAAAGGTCCATGCTTCTCTATTCTTTGCCATCCATAACCAACAATGAAAGCTGGCCGCAGGTGAAGTTCTCCTGATTGCCCCACCTGTCTGGTGATGACTGCTCCTGGGACTTCTGTGGAGGGGTCTGAGATCAGGAATGCCCATTTACATGTTATGGCAGGGAAATATTGTTTTAAGAGACATCATACCTCACAGAGCGTATGTTACCTGCTAAATGGGCAAAGAGGCAGGGGTTGAATAGGGAATACTGACCCTATTCAACACAGCACAGTGTCCTTTCCAGTTACTGTTGCTAGCGTCTTGCTTGTCTCTTTTATTTAGATCATCAGCCCCTTTGGGACCGAAAACAAAATTCTCATTTCTTTTGCTATGGAAATCACTTCCAGAGGTTTGTTATTGTTGTTGAAAATCAGTATATAAACATTTTTGTTTTTTAAAAATTAATTAGTAACATAGGCAGCTGCCATATACCGAGTCGGACCATTGGTCCATCTAGCTCAGTATTGTCTACCCAGACTGGCAGTGGCTTCTCCAAGGTTGCAGGCAGTAATCTCTCTCAGCTCTATCTTGGAGATGCCAGGGAGGGAACCGGGAACCTTCTGCTCTTCCCGGAGCGGCTCCATCCCCTAGGGGGAATTGCTTTCAGTGCTCACATGTAGTCTCCCATTCAAATGCAACCAGGGCGGACCCTGCTGAGCAAAGGGGACAATTTATGCTTGCTACCACAAGATCAACTCTCCACCCTAGATGCATGGAGATACATATATTTGCTATAGTATATTAGATTCATATATATTACATTGCTTATGTGTAAAAGCAGTACACACACAGATATCCCCTAATAACTTGATTATTTATTGTTTGCAAATGACTAAAATAATCCAGTGCATACAATTTAGGTGCGGGGTGGGGTCAAGTGACCTGAGGGCTGTTTGTTAGTTTCTAGTCAATCTGGGCCTAGGCCTCTTCCAACCCCTGAGGAGAGCACACGGGGCCGTCCATTCTCATAGGCTTCTTCTTCTGCAAAACTGAAACTGCTTCAATAGTCCTCTCACATGACTTGTCTCAACCTGAGGTCTTCCAGGTTTTGCTCTTAAAGAGGCAATATGTAACAAGACAATATTTGAAAATATTTAAGAAGTCTGATAAAAACGTTTTGAGGGGTTACTGTGCAAATATAGAACTTTTGGTGGGTAACAAAGATAAGAGACTTCTTCAAAGGGGATACATATTTACAAACCATCCCCCTATTAACCATGTTTAAAAATATTCTAAGAGAATCCAAGTTTTTATTTATGTGGACTTCAACTAAGTCGTAAATAATGTGATCAGGGCACAGAATTACATATCTAAGAATTGTTGGATAATGTCACTTGTTTTTCATTCTGAACATTATATACGGTAGTACAAATAGGAAATAAAATATTGTTATTGGCAATGGCAGTGGTCAAGGCTTGTTATTTTGCTTGTACACAAATTGTTTCCACATTTTATTAGCCTATGGAAATTTTTTACTTTATTTTCCTCGGGGACTCTATGAGAAGCTTCAAACACTTAACTCTATAAACACCATTCTCCTTGTTTGGCTTTCTGCCCTTCACTTTCTGGTAATGTTTACTGTTTGCTCTGTCAACTTCACAAAGAAACTTCACAACTTCATGTCAACTTCACAAAGAAAAGTGTTATGGACTGGCTTTATTTTTTTCAGTAGGAGAGAACCTTTCAACCTGTTTGATATCTCTCTTTGACAAGTTTCATAAGTAGCCCTGAACCTAGATATGGAAGCTCTTTGGTGTCTGTAATATTGTCCTGCATATAGTGGTGGGTGGTATGGGCCGATGCGGGGGGCAGAAAATGATGTTCCTGCCCCTCTTGCCCTGTCCTGACTGCCTCACTCTCACTTGCTGCACCTGACCATGGCATTAATCCCTTGCTCATGAGTTGGTCATATGCTGGTTTGAGAAACTGGACAAATGACCAGCCTCTGCGCAAAGGGTTAACGCCACAGCCTGGTGCGGCAATGGAGTGTGGGGCAGCTGGGACGGGCGGGGGGAGGAGTGAGAATGAGCCTTGCTGAAGGCTCATTTACCGCCCCCCTTATCTGTCCGTACCACCTGCTACTGCCTACATATGTGTCCAAGCAGCTTTGAGAGACGGCATACTTTATCATTCATTGGTTCCTTTTCTGAATCTCAGCACAAAGGGCAAACTTATTTGCAATGACACAAATAACCTTTTGGAAAAGCCTTTTATACTTTTATAGAGACTAAACACAGTTATTTTTTGTGTGCATGACTTCTGCATACCTGTTCATTGGGCAGGGGGGTAGAATTTTTATTTAGTTTCTACCTTTGAATGCTTATGTTCGGCATTTTTCATAGGGGTAGCCATGTTCGGCCTTGAAATCCTTTATGCTTCATGTTTCTATACAATATGAGTCCAAACTTGGCAGTAAGTAATCTGCTTGATTGAAAAAAACTATTATCAGAGTGAAGACCACAAGGAATGGTTACTTACTGCCACATGCCTGCACATCCATTCATTTCAATAGAGCCGGCAGGGAGGAGAGACTTTGGGTGATGGATTGTCCTTTTTGTCTTCCTACTTGCAGGTGGTCCCAAATCTAACATAGTAAAAGCTGTTGCTTGAGTATTAGCCTGCTGTTTCAAAGAAGTCCTGTGCAGTATCACATGTTAAATGATTGGCAGCTTTTGGTTTTATGCTTGGAAGCAACTTGGACAAAATATGGTCAGTACAGGGCAATCTGATTTCAGTCTAGCAGGATAACTGTGGTACAGTGAACTTCCAGGCACTGATGTGGGTGGTGTGAGATACTGAACATAATCCAGAACAGAGCTCCTTGTCTTTATATCTCGCTAAAATCCAAGTCATGCATTGCTTTAGTGACTTGGTAAGTCATGGTTAAAGAAAGTGAAACTGGTGGTGCGGGGGGGAGATACCTGAAGTATATGGAATAGTTTGACATTGTGCTTCTCTATGTGCTTCTTGCCCTCTCCAGATGTTAAGCTGGGTGCTTTGTATCCGGAGTGGGGGGAGGAGTGTGCTGACTAGCCACGCCCCTGGTGCCAATGTGCTCAGTTGCCACACCCACTTATCTCCCTGGGTTTAGCACTGCAGAGGCAGCCATTAAACCTGGGGAAGAACTGGCCACAGCGTTCACAAATCATAGGGGGAGACAGTCCAAATGTGAGGAGAGCAGCAGGGAGTGTGGCTACAGAGCACATCAGCATTGGTGGGTTATGGCTTGCTGGTGCTTATTACCTTGTTCTTGGGTTCAATGTAGAATGCTTAATTACTACTAATAATATACCACTTTTCAACAAAAGTTTGCAAAGTGGTTTACATAGACAAATAAATAATTAATAAGATGATTCCCCTATCCCAAAAGGCTCACAATCTAAAAAGAAACATAAGGTAGACACCAAGAACTAGGGATGTGCATGAAACCAACCAGGCTGGTTCGGTCACACAAATGGCCTTTGCGCATGGGCGGAGGTCACAAAAATGCCTCCTGTACGTGCACAGAAGCCTGAACTAGGCCAAAGAAGGCCTGAATTGGTCTGACTCTGGCCCAAGCTACTCTGGGGGAGGCCAGCAGGGATGGGAAGGAGCCACTGTTGTCCCCAGCGCTCCCACCACAGCTGCCACTCCCACCCCCACGGCTTGCACTGTAAGTAAATAAATTACTCCCCTCCCACCCGCTCTAGGTTTAGGGAAGCTCCCCGGTCCTGCCCCAATTCATTCTCAGAGTATTCATTCAGTATTCATGCCCCAATTCCTTCTCAGAGTAGAGCTCTGAGTCGGCTCTGTTCAAACCAGGCCAAGTTTGGTTCAAACTCGGTCCAGCCAAGGCTGTGCTAGTTTGACCTCGAGCCTGTCAAACCGGGCCAGTTCAACATCAAGCCCAATTCGAACCAAGCCGGCTTGCACATCCCTACCAACAACAGCCACTGGAGGGATGCTGTGCTGGGGTTGGAGAGGGCCAGTTGCTCTCCCCCTACTAAATCACCACTTTGAAAGGTGCCTCTTTGCCCATTTTAGCAGGGGTCCATCTGAAGAGGACTATTGTAACAAGTGTAGTGAGCTATAGCTAGATTCTTCTTCTACCACCCCTACATTTATGAGTATATGTATTACATACAATGTACAAAAGTCCATCTGGGACACAGAAGACTGAATCACAGCTCCTTTGAAGTGTATTACCAAGCACTAGGCTGGGGTAACTTACTTGTGTTTGTGTCACCCCAGCCCTGCATAGTGGTTGAACACACTTCCAGGGTAAAGAGGCTTTCTTCTGTGGCCACTGCAAACAGTAAGACAAACAACACACCTCTGTCAGCTTTCTTCACTGAATGTTTTGAGAAACATAAGCCACTGAAACCTCTGACCAGATGTTATTAATTTGTTATTTATTTACTTATTAATTAATCAATTATTTTATTTATATACCGCCCCTCCAAAAATGGCTCAGGGTGATTTACAATAAAAACAATTAAAATCAATTAACAGTTAAAATCAAAACTAAATCAATCAAACAATTAGAATCATTTAAACATTAACTACATTAACATTAAAATCATCTAAAACCAGCATTAAAAATTTAAACCATCAATCTAATTAAATTTTCCAATATTCTTATTGGATTTTATTGTTTTAATATATTTTTGGAAACTGCTTTGAGATATTTCATGGAGGGTGGTATATAAATGTGACAAACAAACAAACAATGTCCACTAATAATTGCTGGAGATGTGGATCCTTGGGGGCACATCTAACACATCTAATGTGTGATTGTCCAATAGTGATCCTCTTATGGGCTGAAATTTCTACTAGGATTAATATGACCCTTAACTCTTCCTACATATTCCTAGGAATGCATGCTTTATTTGGATGGACCCCAAATAACTGAATCCACACAAATAATCACGAAACATAGATAATTAGGGCATTTCTAGTTGCTGAATGGGTGATCCTCAAGCACTGGAAGTGTAAGGCCCCACCACATCAAGAGAAATGGGTTGAAGAAATGCTAACACAAGTGACCTTAGAATGATCCACATATATGAGGTGAGGAAATCTGGACAAATCTGAGGATGTGTGGTGAGATGAGTTCCTGGAACTGTACACAATCTAGATGCCACTTGGATCATGCCAGGGAAGGAAGTCAATTGTGCAGCTTCTAGCTATGAATCAGGAGTGTACTGTACTGTATTATATAATGCATGTTTTTCTTATGGATATATTTGCTTGGGGTTTTTTAATGTTTGTTTTTCCTCTCTTTTTACAAAAACTATTTTTATAATGCATATAGGTTTATATCAGAGGAGTGGGTTGGGGAGGCAAATGGTCAAGGGTGTGGAAGGGAAAGGGGAACAGGATATATATATAATAAGTGTAACACAAAAACATCTCTCCAGTGTGGTGTGAAAGAACACTTTAGTGAAAATTTTGGAAGATATTTTAGGATTGTTTCATTGTTACCCAGTTTTACTGCATAAAGCATTTTGAGAGATTTTTGCTGAACAGGTGACAAAACTTGCCAAATTCATGCTCAGATATGCACTTTGGGGGATGGAGAATTTCTAGCTTATCTACACCACTCACCCCATCCCAGGTTCCCCAAAGTTTCTCACTTTTGGGAAGAGATTCCCCAAAATTCTCTCTCACACTGGCAAGGATGCTGCAATTTCTGTTGCTGGTTCAGCGGATAAGTGCAGATTAAAGGAAAGGTGGGAGGGGTTTGAGGGCTCAGAGGTAGGTGGACTGGATGTGGACTTGGACTGAATGAAATGAGTTTTGGGGGACATTGGTGGGGCCAGACAAAGGATTGACTTTTGGGGAAATTACTTCAGTTTATTTCTGTGATGTGAATGGAAGGGTAGAGCATGGCCATCAGTACTTGAAAGGCAATATTTTATCTGTAAACCGCCCTGAACCAGTTTTGGAAGGGTGGTATCGAAATTGAATGAATGAATGAATGAATGAATAATATGCAAACATTGGCTGACATCCTGACTAATGAAGCAAATACTTCAAACCAGTGCTGCGTGAGTTCCAGATGAACACAACATCAGTGCTCATGGGGGTGGATGAATTTTGATGACCTTCCTTTCCCCTGGAAGCCTTCTGTGACACCCAAGAATATGCCCCTAAGGGCTATGTGACTCTTGGGGACATATTTTCAGGTGGCATAGAGCATTTCTGGGGGAAGGGGAGCTCACTGAAAATTGGTGTACTCTGCCCAGTGGGGGTTTTTTTTGTTTTGTTTTTGGTATCTGCAGCACAATATGAAGCACTGGTGCCACTTTGCAACTGTTTCCTAGACTGTAACTGTTTCCTAGAAGTAACAGGGTTCACAGGATTCATGGACACAGCTCCACATCTTCCTTTTTGTAACCTTGGTGTAGTCACAGTGCAGATTTTGGGAAGCTCCGAGCCTTGACTTTTACATCTCTATTTACCTATAAGGTATGAACTGCCTTCAGTCTTGGTATCTTCCCCTCTGCTTCCAGGTTTGAGAAATAATGATATATAGCAAAAGGGACAACATAACAATCTGCTGCTTTCTATGCCGAACTAAAGCCTAGCCCAATACTGGCAACATCTGCCAGCATCAGGTCTTAAACCCATTTTTTTAGTCTCCTTCTCAGAGATAAGTCCTATCCAGCTCAGTCATTTCAAATCCCATAGTTAAAGAGTCTGAAAGCACAATCCAAATAAAGCATGATGTGGCTTTCTGTTTTCAGATGGGCAAAACATCCCCCCAAATCCTAAATTACAGGCAAATTTGTACTGCTAGTGTGGAAAACAAATACTGTCGTTTAGCATACCGTTGATTGCTTTTTGCCAAATATACAAAATGGTGGCCGGCATGATGGGCAGCACTTCATTGATGGTAGGGACCCATCGAGGCTGCTGCACAACTTCCAAAGGAGCCCTGGTGGTGTAGCAACAGAGCTGCTGCAGAATGCTGTAAGATAGTAGCACAGCACTCCTTCCACTGGAAACAACAGGAGTGCTGCGCTCCTGCCCAGAAGAGGTTTTTAATCATTCCATAGCAGCTCATTGCTACACCACCTTTGAAGTTGCGCAGCAGCCCCAACAGGTCCCTACCATCAATGGAGCCACTGCCTGTCGTGTTGATCAATAAGGCTACAACACGGATGTGTGTTATGTTTGGAAAGTAAGATCACACAGAGAGAGGCATTCTTGATGGCTCCTTTACAATGACCATAGTTACATGACTCATTTGAAACTGAAGTACAAGGGAGAGCATAGGAACATAGGAAGCTGCCATATAATGAGTCAGACCATTGATCTATCTAGCTCAGAATTGTCTAGCTCAGAATTGTCTACACAGACTGGCAGCGGCTTCTCCAAAGTTTCAGGCAGGAATCTCTCTCAGCCCTATCTCCATCTCCTGAGGGGAATATCTTGCAGTGCTCACACTTCTAGTCTCCCATTCAAATGCAACCAGGGCAGACCTTGCTTAGCTAGGGGGACAAGTCATGCTTGCTACCATAAGACCAGCTCTCTTCTCTTTCTGCACCTTTCAGAAGCTTTGGAAAGTCCACTTTGTGTACCCATCTTTACTTGAATAGAAGACTCTGAATTTAAGATGAATACCTTACAAAATAGAGGTTACATAGATTGTAGGGAAGGGATTTCAATAATCCCAGCTATACAGAGCAAGCGTGTGTGAGTAGAACCAAGCCCATTAAGAGTATCTGTAGACAGACATTTAAGCTCCAAATACTTGTAAGGTTTATTAAGGGAGTTGCATACTTGGACAGAGAGCCTGTGTCCTTGAGCTTTATGTCTTCATAATGATAGAGGAGAAGGAGGAGAGAAGGGAACTGCATGGTTAATGGAGAATGCAGGCAGAGCAGGGAGCAGGAAGGAGAAAATGAGAGACCCCTGAGAGCATTAGTCTACCAATCAGAGAAAGCCAGAGCAGAGAGAGAACAAGAGGGGGAATGAAGAGGAAGACCCACCCTTACTATCTCTACTCCTAATGCCCCTAGTGGTCACAGGGAGAGAGGGTGCAAACGGATGATGCTACTGGAGCTGTGTCTCCAACAAAATACAGGTTATACTTTTATTTATCCAAAAGAAACAGGACTCTGAATTTAAGATGAAACAACCCGCCCTCCCCTGATTTCTAATATCAAAAAACTTGGGGGAAAGCTTGTTTTGGATTCAAGTGAATATGACATTACATTAGCAACAAGCCTGGGTTTGCCCCTGATTACAGCCAGTTCTGAGTCTTGGCTGTGCCACTTGTTTGTCGCATTCACATCTCATTTTTTTAGGTGTATGCTTAAAAATATCTCTGGTTGTATACCTAAACAATTCATGTGTGTAGTAGTCCTAAAGCTATCCTAAAGCTAAACCTATTTGAACTTGTTGGGGTGGGGATGAAGTTGCCATACCACAGTCTTCACTTTTGTTATGTTTTTATACTTGGGTTTTTAATGGAACTTTGATGGCATATTTTGGAGCCTTTGGGGTGGGACTTCCAAAGTATTTCTTCTTCTTCTTCTGGGTGGGTTCTCACTGCATCCAGCAAGTAGAGGGAGGCTGACAGAATACAACCGGCTCCTTGAAGAATGGAGAGAGACTGTAATGGTGTGGCATTGTAGTCCGGGGCTCCCTTGGGAGAAGAACAGAATGGGAGGAGGGGGTGAGGCTGGCAAAGCCTGAGTCAGATTGAGATCTCTCCCTCTTGTTCCTTGTTGGCTGCAGCTGGGCCTCACCCACTTCTTGCCTTTAAACTGTCAGCAGGCCAGTGCCAAGCACTACGGCCAAGTAATTGCTGATGACATGTATGCTGTATTCTTTCCAGATTGGCCTTCCTGCTTTGCTGCAAGAAAAATAAATGGAAGCTGTACCCCAACAAACATGACAGGAAAAATAACAACACTTGCACAGGGCTGATACCGGATCTGTGCTCCTCTGGCTTCTCTACTCCCTGCTCCTTTGTCCTCTCTCTCTCTCTCTCCAGCTGAAAAGAGTGAGATTAAAAGATATGGCCACTTTCAAAAGTCAGCATCCCCCACCCTAAAGAAAGAGAAGGCCAACACCAGAAGGACTCTTAAAAGGCCCATGGTTAAAAGGTTCCTGATAAAAAAAGCAGGCAGAGACAGAGTCATAATAACTGAGAAGCAAAAAGGAATCAAACCAATAATGCCTGGTTCAGATATTTGTTGGCCCTTATATGGTTCTTGCAGGACTAGCCAGGGTTGTTTGGAGATGCTAGCTGTATGAACTGGTCTTTCATGTGAGAGGCAAACACTTGGCTGCTGCAATTTGGGCTGGCATGATGACACTGCAAAGCACAAGAGCCACATGGAAATGCCAAGTCACACAATCGGGATTTCCACATCATTCTAGAGTGGCCAGAGCTTCCAGCAACTTAACTGGCAGCTTAAGCAAACTTTTGGGAGCCAGCAAGCATCTGAAAAGGACCCAGAGGTGGTTGAACACATTGCTTCCGTTCTCTTTCTTCATTCATGGAGAGTAATCTGATGTAGTATGGATGGGTGCAAACCTTTCCTCCGTCTCCAAAATGTATCTTCATGTATCTTCTAGATGGTAGAAGCTGTCACAGAATCTGTCCCCCACCCCCACACCAAGTGTTGTGACTTTCCTTTTATGCTGTATACATTTTTTGCTCTCTCACAGAACTTGTGATCCACACTGAGACATTTCCATTATGACATGGAAGAAGCAACACGAATGGGAGGTAATGTTAGGAAACAAATCCAAAAGTAAAACTAGGTGAGAAAAAGAGAGGAACTAGTTCACATGATCATGTTACACATTCTTGAAGTTGAAGCTTTTGAAGAGTTGGGTAACACAAAGTGAAGTTCATAATTAAAGCAACCATTAAAGCATGTTACTTCCATCACTTAGAAGGACTCAGATGATTACTGTGGCTTGTTGACCCTGGCAAAGTTACAGGGTCAGTTATTGCATGGATCAAGTACTCCATAATTTATCCAGTGTACAAGATAGAAATGTGTTTTCCCTTTACAGCAGGCATGCCCACTTTCCCTAGGAACATACGAAGCTGCCTTATACCAAGTCAGGCTATTGATCCATCTAGCTCAGTATTGTCTACACAGACTGGCATGGTTTCTCCAAGGTTTCAGGGAGGAGTCTCTCTCAGCCCTATCTGGAGATCCCAGGGATTGAACCTTGGGTCTTCTGCTTGCAAAGCAGATGCTGTTTCACTGAGCTACAGCCCCGTATGACAACTCTGGAGCATCAACAGATCAATAGTCTGGCTGTTGCCAGTATCTCTCCCAAATGTGTGCTCATCCAGTGGTGATGCTCTGGTGTTTCATACTGCTCCCTTAACAGTGTGTGACACAATTTCTGATTCTTCTGAAAGTGCACCTGAGAGCACTGCTTTTATTGGGCTTGATAAGTCCATCCTTAAACAATACTAATCTATGGGGCTGTTCACACGAGCAGCCCTAACTGGGTAGGGCTGCTCATGTGGAGCACTGGGATCAGGCCCAGTCTTGGTTTTGCCCCATTGGGTAGCCCAAGTTTTTGCCCTGAGCTATTGCTAAGTAGAAGGAGCATGCCCTTCTATCCCAGTGCCTAGTCATGTGCACACTCAGGCTGCCTGAGCATACACAAAGCCAGGAGGCAAAAGCACCCAGAAGTGGGGGAATCCCCCAGTGCTCTACCTCCTGGCATAGTGCATTGTGGGATGCTGGAGGACTTCCTCCTCTGGCTCCCAGCTCTGCCGCTCACCCCGGCGCAGCTTGTGTACCATGTGAGCTTCAGAGCCTTCTAGGAAATGCTGATCATGTGTGGGGAGGCAGGTAGGAGCTTTCCTCCCCACCAGTTCTTCCTACGCCATCATTTTGATCGTTTGAACGACCTTATGGTCTCTCACAGAAAGTGCCCATCCTGCATTATGCCTAATCACCATGGCATTGTATTGGAGATGCCTGTATAAGTCGGAAGGAGCTTCAGCAGTGCGTTAGCTTATTGTTCATCTCTGCTTTTTTTTTCAAACTTTGAAGTGCATCTTTGTAAACAGAAGCTGGTTTTTATCTGTCATTCACTTGAAGGAAAAGCAAGAATTCAAAATAAGATTATGAATGCATTTTTTCTTTTTGAAACACCAATAGTATGGGGTTTTTAAAAGACGGATTTTGGAAAATAATGCATTTTTACGGAATCATTAGCATTCAAATCTTTATTGTCCACCTTTGAGGTTTTTTTTTTTTACTAGCCTTGAAAATTATCCACTTTTCACACCCTTTTAATAAATATTAGGATATATTTTATTCTAATATATTTATCAAAATATTTTGTATATTTTCTTGGGCATTTTAATAAATTGAATTAAGTGCAAAGCATACAATGCATGTAATATATACACACTGTCTGTGTGTAATCTGGAAATATGATTTCATCTAAAATAGCAAATTACTTACTATATGTGGCTGTTAGGGAGGAAATATGGCAGTAATGTGTATAAGAAGTCGTGTATCTCGGAAAAGTAAAAAGATTTCCAAGTATATAATTCTTTCAAATATAATTATTTATATTCATGGTTTTGAGGAAATGAATCACTGTGTTGAACATTTTGAAGTGCAAAGGTTCTTAGATACTTCTGACAGAGCTAGTGATAAGAGACTGTTAAATTTTTCTGAGACTTCCAATGGATTAAGGTGCATGGTATCTCCCTAAGAAAAGCCACACACACTTTAATCTATTGGCTGTTTTGGTTGTTGGGCCTTAATTAGTTCTGTATTTAAATTGCATTTACCTGATCTCCATAGTTTTAAAGCATTATCCTGGGCAGGTATTGCATAAAGTTAGTCGCCTAAATGAACAAAGAGGCATCTTTTTAAAGTGGCAATTCTCTTTACTGAGCGGGGAGAGCAACTGGCCCTATCCATCCCCAGCACAGCATCCTTCCAGTGGCTGTTGCTGGTGTGTATCTTATGTTTCTTTTTCAGATTGTGAGCCCTTTGGGGACAGGGAGCCAATTTATTTATTTATTTATATCTCTGCAAGCTGCTTTAGGAACTTCTGTTGAAAAATGGTAAATAAATATTCATCATATTCCTGTATTTATCATGTAAAGATATTGCAGAACTGCAGCCTACTCGGGAACCACAGCTTAGAATCCCCACTGTATGTACTTTTAAAGCAAACTGTATATTAGGTAAATTAGCTGTCGCCGTTTAACTCATGTTGTATTAATACTTGTGTGGAAGCTCTTCTCCACAGCTGAATAATGTTGTATATTACAAACTAAGAGAAGTCTTTCTTTTAGAATGACAAATACTGTAGAGATACTTTCAGACTGGTATTGATGTGTGCAAAGTCCACTAGAAACCCATGCCTTGAGCCTCCAAACTGGGATTACTTCGTTCTTGACTAAAACGCAGCTACTCATAGAACAGCTCATAAGTAGTCATTGTTTAACAGCACTTGGCAATCCAGTATCACAGTTCAAGATGCAACAATGAAAGCTAACGTATTCAACTGTTCGTACAAGGCATTTTTCAAGAGACAGAATGTAACTGCATGGTATGGAAAAGTTAGCTCAGCCAGCATGACAAAACTAGCAACCTCTGCATTTCTGAACATCTGTGGAATCCTTATATTATTGCCCACAAGAGGTCAGGACCTCTGTCATGAAAACATCTGATGAATAGCTGCCATGTGCCATGTCTGATTGAATGAGCACGCAGAGGTGGACCAAATTAACAGACTTATAGAGGCTTTACCCTTTGTTAAGTTTCACACCAGGGTTGCTTCCAGGTTTCAAGAGGCGCTCTACAAATGGCTCTCCACTGACCCCTTCCTACCTGGGAGGTCCCCAGGAAAGTCATTCCACCACTACCACATGAAGGATAGGAACAGGGGGACACAGGAAGCCACCATATACTGAATCAGACCATAGGTCCATCTAACTCAGTATTGTCTACACAGACTGACAGCAGCTTCTCCAAGGTTACAAGCAGGAGTCTCTCTTGGAGATGTATCTTGAAGATGCCAGGGAAGGAACTTGGAACCTTCTGCTCTTCCCAGAGTGGCTCCATCCCCTAAGGGGAATATCTTACAGTGCTCACACATCAAGTCTCCCATTCATATGCAACCAGGGCAGACCCTGCTTAGCTAAGGGGACAAGTCATGCTTGTAGTGGGCCCTCAGCAGCTGTCCAACTGTGCCAGTTCCTGAAGCTAACCCTGCTTCTTTCCTTGCTCTCCACCTTTTATGTGGCCCTTGCAGAATGCTCATCCTTTGTTGGTCATATTAACTCCATGTCATCTCGCACAGTGACAGAAGTCTCCTCCTCCACACTCTTGCCTGTAGCATGTGTTGCCTTCTGTGCTGGCCAAAATGGGTTTAAATCCCATCACTGGATTTCAGTGTCATCTAAGAATAAACTCTATATGGCGGAGATGAACATCTGCTAGAAGACTGCTATTTATTCCAAACTGTGGATGGAAATATAAATATAAGTTGCAGAGCTCTCCTCCAAGCAAAAGGGATTCAATTAGGAAAATCATTTTTTTGAAATTAAAATTTACAACTGCATTTCTACTAACAAAACCTGGACCAACAAAATATATGAGTAATTTATTCTCATTTTGTGAAACCAACATAGCTAAAAAAGGATCTACAGTAATTGTTATCTAATGTCAATATAGATAATAACCCCAACCCAATGATTAGTGTGCAGGTTCTGATGCACACTCCTCTCCAACCACAAGGACATAATCAGTTATTAGCACAGATGTGTTTAACTTTCCTTTTAAAATAGTGGCTGATATAGAGAGCAAGGATGCACCGGTGCAACAAGAGAACAGCGTAACAGAACTTCCCAGTTAACTGCAGCAGTGCAGTGAAGAAGCAGCAATTTTTGACATCCTTGTATTTCCCAGGAAGCCCTGAAAATATGTCTCCAAGGGCTGCACAACCCTCAGGGACATATTTTTGAATGGTGCAGAAGGATTCCTGGGGAAGGGGAACTGCATCAAAAATTGCCACTTCCTCGCTGCACCGATGCAATTAGTTGGACAGTTCTGTTAGACAGCTCTCTTGCTGCACCAGTGGTTCCTTGCTCTGTATTTCAGCCAGTGGCTTGATTATGGGGAATAGATCGGGACTATAGCAGGAGGAGAGGGCAGAGGGGACTTTAACACTACGTCCTGATCTAGATACTGGTGCTCCCCCCACATGGCTGCTATTCAATAAGGAACAGAGAGGAACTGCCTGCAATTTTCGTTCACTCATACACATACCAGCAGGCTCAAGGAGCAGACTTCCAGAATCCAGGGAACTTCTTATATTGTACCAGTGAGGGTTTGGATGGCAGATAGAGGCAAATAAATCTCCTCTTCTTAGAGTTTGGTTGGCTATAATCTGAAGACTGCACCTATACCACTTTCTCCAGTTCATGAACACACCAGTTGGAAGGAGGGATGTAGGAAGGTCTTCATCCTGGAGCAGGATAAAGAGTGGTGACCCCCTGCCTATATTTGCTGCTGCCAACCACCTATCCACCAGCAGGAAGCACCCAGCCAGATAATAACTTTGTTCACCAGCTGGGAGAGTGTGATGAAGAGCCATGCCAAGAGGGCACGACACATCAGAAGCATGTTGACATGTCCCATCAGGAGTCGTGGCCAGCAGTGGGCCACGGAAGTGCTCTCTCCAGCCGACAGAGTGCTTTGTTCACCAGATGGATGGAAGTACCCATCTGGTGAAGGAACTGCTGTGCTCATTGGGAGAAAGCATGTCGCCCTGTTGCCAGCCACACCTCCTCCTGACAAAGTGCACCAATATGCTTCTGGTGTATTGTGCAAGGGAGGTGTGGCCAGCAAAGGGGCATGGACATGCTTTGTCTTGCTGTCTCATAGCCAGTGCTGTCTCATAGCCATCTCACAGCTGTCTCCCTTGCTGTCTCATAGCCAGTGAGTGCTTGAGTGAAATGCTTGCCAGCTCAGGAGACTGATGGGTTCATCAGTCCATCAGCTTCTGGGTGCCCTGTGCGGTAAGAGGGCCTTCAGGTGGCCCCTGAAAACAAATGGCCAGGAAACCTCCCTCATCCTGCTCAATGGTAGCCACACACTAGATTGGAAGGGAGGCCTCAAGCAACAGGCAGTTCTGTATGTTTGATCTGATATTGCTGTTGCTCTTGGATCCCCGGGGCATTTGGGCAAGACCTGAAGTAGGGCCCAGGTGGGAGCCATCAGATTATCCAAGCTCATTGCCTTCTCCTGCAGGGCCAACTTTGGCAGTTTTCCAGAACTGAGGTCAGGACTGGATCCAGTGTTGGAGCCTCCTGCAGGGTTAGGAACATAGGAACATAGGAAACTGCCATATACTGAGTCAGACCATTGGTCTGTCTAGCTCAGTATTGTCTTCACAGACTGGCAGCGGCTTCTCCAGAGTTGCAGGCAGGAATCTCTCTCAGCCCTATCTTGGAGAAGCCAGGGAGGGAACTTGAAACCTTATGCTCTTCCCAGAGCGGCTTCATCCCCTGAGGAAATATCTTGCAGTGCTCACACATCAAGTCTCTCATTCATATGTAACCAGGGCAGACCCTGCTTAGCTATGAGGACAAGTCATGCTTGCTACCACAAGACATTCATTTCATCCTCAGTGGAGGCTTATTCAGGGTCCAGGTCTTGCTGGATCCTGACTCCCTTTCACATGTTCAGCATAACACATGGTGGTCGGGGAACATGCCCAAAGAGTACAGCACCACTTGTCCTCCATGCCTTTGGGGAACATATGAAGAGTAACAACTTAGGAGGGCTATGGATTTGCTTGAATTAGCATCCTTGTGATATTAGGGCTGTAGCATGTGCTATAGGTTGTCATGTGATTTCCTCATCATGTGGAGCATATACAACTGAATGCTGCAAATTACTAGTGTGATTGCTACTCACACAATATGGACAGATCATGTGATGAGGTACACAATGTGTATCCTGGTGGATTTTAATTACTTGGGCTTCACAGAAGTGTTGGTAACATAGCAAGTTTATTAAACAGGGTTTTACACAGCACCCTGGCTGGGCTGTAAACACAGGCCTGTATCAGGGAACATTTGGATACCAGTAACCACCAGGAAAGTGCAGCATTTAGGCGTATCTCCTAGTCCAAGGGAAAGGAGGGAGCAAAGAGGCTGAGTAATAGTTAAAAAGGCAGTGCACATTTAATTTACTGTGCCCCAGTATATCACACACTATTGTTACAGTGGCAGTAAACTAAAAGAATTATCTCAACTCTGAGATATATATAGCAGTTTTAAAACAATAAGGGACTTCGCTTGCAGGTTTTTCCTTATTTAAAAACATAACTACTTAGCCTTTAAAGTGTACTTTCTTCCTGAGTTACTTTCAAATGAATACCAAATTGTCAAAATGATCCTAGTGTGTACACTGCAGGAAAGAAACTTTCCTTACAAACACAAGGAAGCAATAAGTGACACCCAGTCTCTGGTAGTGCTCACTGCTTTCCTCAAACAATGCCATATTCAAAACAAGAATAAACATATCAGCACTAATTTTATATAAGACTTTTCCTTGAATAGTCATTTATCCTATATTACTCACGTAGCAAAGAGCAAGATTTGTTTGCTCTTATCCTGGCATCTGTTTTTCCTTATTAGACTACTACATAATGGCCACAATTCTGCATAAACTTTAACATGCTAAAGCTATTGAAATCAATTGTCCTAAGCATGTGTTAACTGCACACTGGATTGTGGCCAGCATAGTTTGTTCTCATATTTACAGTATTTGCTAAAGGTAATAGACATCTTCATTTACAATTTACATCTCTCTGTTTTGCAGTTGGTAAATGCTGACTTAATTTCTTATGAATAGATCAGTTCAAAGAGTCAAATACTGCACAACAAAGATGCAGATAATTGTGGAAAATATCAGTTATTGTTGGAAGGGTTTAAATGACCAAATGTTTCTTTGCAATCGTTAACTAGGAATATCAGTTAAACCTAAAGGTTTGATTTATTAAGCAAAGTGTTTTGAAATCAATCCTGACTTATTTTGGCATCTGAAACGTATTATTCATAGATATGTATCATATAATATTCAGCTGTTAATGAATGCCATTTGTTCTTCCTGCTTTGTGCATTTTGTTTTTAAAATAAAATAAACGCTATTGGTTTCTGTTGCCTGATTGGTTAAGTAAAATTGATTGAAAAGAGGAAAATGGTTAAAAATGTAAAACAGTGCATTTATATGGTAGTCCAGTTCTTTGCCAAAAACTATTGCTACAAAAGAGGACTGCGGTTCTCCTATTAGAGCGGCCAGAGTGGCAGGTTAGTGCTCTGACAAAATCAGCTCTGCCTGAGTGGGACTTGAGTTGTTTTTTAATGGAGTCCCCTTCCATCTGGTGACAGCTAGAAAGTGTTATTCTAATATTGAAAGGTCAGAAATATGCAATCTTGCTACTGTGCCTGCTAATTAACGTCAGTGGCCAGCAGCATCCAGTCTCGCCTTGTGCTAATGAATTAGGCTTTTCTACTGCAGAACTATCTCAGGGAGATAGTTCTGAGAGACACACGTGGCTGCAGAAGGAAAGTGGATTGCCACAAATCATGCCCTCCCCATCATGTGTAAGAAAACTCTGGAGCATTGGCGCAGAGTTAGTCTGGAGGTCAGCAAGTGTGCAGGTCTGAATTCTTGGTCAATAATTCACAAGTTTCTGGGAACTGCTGGAGCATATTGGACTTGCCTCTTGGTTATTTCTTCTCCTTTGTGTTTTGGGGCTGGTAGTTTTGTTCTTACAGGACATTCCCAGCTGTTGGACATGATCCCAGAATAGTGCCGTTCTTTGGGCCTTGTGTAATTGTCTTACTGTTATCTCTCCTGAGAGATGAGCTTTGTTCCTGCTGCTCTTGTTCCCACTGACAAGGGGCTCTCTATACAATATCACTATGCAATTTGTGTAAATTCAACAGGCAGATTACGGGTCAATCCTGTATGCACATTAGGCAAAATGTGGTGCTCTTGGGTGAGATACTGATGGGGAAAGATGAAAGGACCCAGTAGCTATAGATCTTTATCAGCCAAGCCCGATCCATTATAAATTGAATTTTAAACATAATGCTGTATTTCCAGTGCTGCATTTCTAGATGATGACAACTCAGATGCATCCTCTAGATCAGATATTTTCAAACTTTTTTCCACAACTCCCTGAACATTCTTTGGGATCTCAATGAAAAAAGTAAAAATATTTTTTATTCTACAGGTCATAACTCATATAAAATTAAAAGAATAAAAATTAAGTACAGTATTTATTATAGACATTGGCAGATATGATGAGGAAAATTATTCAGGGCAATTTCATTGAAATAGTTAGGCACTGCCTAACTTGTCTTTTTAATTTCAATGAGACTACTTTGAGTAATTTTCTTCATCATATTCACCAGTTTCAATTGTTCTGTAGTTTTTCTGCAGACTGCCTGGATGAAACTCATTGATCATAGTTTGAAAATCTGTGCCCTAGTTACATTATGAATACATGTAACTGCAAAGTGGATTGATTTCACTATTCACTTAGAATGTGACTGGCAGTATTTGACATTTCAGAGTACAAAGTCATGGTCTAAGAGCATTACTCCCCAATGCAATTGAATGAGAATGAGGAGATGCACTATGTGATGATGCTAATTCATGTAAAGTCTTATTTTATGCTTATATCTCTGGTGGAAAACCTGTCACCAGGATGATATTTTTAATGGCTTCCACCTGTCACTAGGATTATATTTTCAGTGGTTTCCATATGGTGAGTGTGATATCTAGACCAATTCTTATGTTATGGTAGACTAATTTTGGGGATCTTTCAATGCTACAAGTGCTAGATCACACAAACTTTCTACAGAGGTCACCACGTGCCCCAGATTCTTCTGCATTTGCAGAGAGTGATGACTTTTCAGACCAGACTGCACCGCATTTATCTGAAATTCCAGTATATGCATTCAATGTCTCTGACAAAAGATAAAATGCTCTTTTGATTGCAAATAGTTTTAGTTATAATTGCTAACCCAAAATGGGCTGGAAAAGCAGCACACTTATTGATGTTTGTACTAAGCTGGAGATTAATCTAGTCTTGGTAATAATATAGCAAACACTTGCCATGGGCATGGAAGATCTAGGAGTTCCCTTTGCTGTTTTGACCATTTTAAACGATCTAAAGTTATATTTACAGTACAAAAAAAAAAAAAGTTGACTTTTTGCTGTATGAAGAGATCCAGCAAAGCTTTCCCTTTCCCCCTTTGTCTTCTGATTGGTTTCCCATCAGGCTATTCACTAGGGGATGCGCAGGTGGCTCCTGGAACGGTGCCATCAAAAGCGGAGTTGCTCACTTTCAGCTGTGGCATAATGAACCAATTTTAGTATTAAGTCCATTTCCTTCAGAATGTTCAAGGTCAGTCTGAATTGCCATAAACAAGCTGCTTGGCTTCCTAGAGCCAGTGCTGGAGGAACTGTGTTTTCTTTGCAATCCTGGCAAAGCTCACAGAGGCAAAACAACAAGTGTAGCAAGGAGGCAGACTTTCAATAGGCAGCAAGTGACAGCTGTGCAGGTTTTATATTGGTAATGTTGTTTATCTTTGGGGGGAAAATACTGCTGTTGTTATGCAGCATGCAAGGGCCTGGTCTGCTCCCTTTACTTTTCAGTCCCTCTCTCTGGCCTGATAGTACTTCCTTCCTGACCTCTCATGGCTTCCTGCTTCAAGCCTTATCGCAGCAAAAAACTTGACACTGTACAGGCTATGCCACTTGGAATGTACGGCTGCATTCCATAAATGGAAATCTTTTGCTTTTTTACATTTTACACAAAAACTATCGTCCGTGGAGGTCACCCAGTTATTTCCTACTGACACTCTGATTCTTCTTATAGGTTCAGCACAGTGAAATACTAAAAAAAAAAAAAAAAAAATCAATGTAAAACTATTGACGCTTTTGAACTTTGGTGCTGGAGAAGACTTTTGAGGATACCCTGGACAGCTAGGAAAACAAACAAATGGATCATGGAACAAATCAATCCTGAAATTTCACTCGAGGCACAAATGACCAGGCTCAAACTATCATACTTTGGATATAAGAACATAAAACATAAGAATATAAGAACAGCCCTGCTGGTTCAGGCCCAAGGCCCATCTAGTCCAGCATCCTGTTTTACACAGTGGCCAACCAGATGCTGCTGGAAGCCACAGGCAGGAGTTGAGGGCATCCTCACTCTCCTGCTGTTACTCCCCTTTGAGGCTGGAGGTGGCCTCTAGCCCTCTGACTAGCAGCTGTTGATACACCTCTCCTCCATGAAGTTATCCAAACCCCTCTTAAAGCCATCCAGGTTGTTGGCTGTCACCACATCTTGTGGCAGAGAATCCTACAAGTTGATTAAGCATTGTATGAAAACGTACTTCCATTTGTTGGTCCTAAATTTCCTGGCAATCAATTTCATGAGATGACCCCTGGTTCCAGTGTTATGTGAGAGGGAGAAGAATTTCTCTCTATCCACTTTCTCTATACAATGCATGATTTTATAGACCTCTATCATGTCTCCCTGCAGTTGTCTTCTAAACTAAATAGCCCCAGGTGTTGTAGCCTTGCCTCATAAGAAAGGTGCTCTAGGTCCCTGATCATCTTGGTTGCCCTCTTCTGCACCTTTTCCAGTTCTACAATGTCCTTTTTTAGATGTGACCAGAATTGTACACAGTACTCCAGCTGTGGGCACACCATAGTTTTGTATAAGGGCATTATAATATGAGCAGCTTTATTTTCAGTCCCTTTCTTAATGATCCCTAGCATGGAATTGGCCTTTTTCACAGCTGCCGCACATTGAGTCAACACTTTCAATGAGCTGTCCACCACGACCCCAAGATCCTTCTCCTGGTCAGTCACCGACAGCTCAGATCCCATCAGCGTATACTTGAAGTTGGGTTTTTTCATCCCACTGTGCATCACATTACACTTGCCAACACTAAACTGCATTTGCCATTTTGTTGCCCACTCACCCAGTTTGGAGAGATTCTTTTGGAGCACCTCACAATCTGTTTTGGATTTCACTATCCGAAAGAGTTTGGTATCATCTGCAAATCTGGCCACCTCACTGCTTACCCCTACTTCTAGATCATTTATGAATAAATTAAAAAGCACCAGTCCCAGTACAGATCCCTGGGGGACCCCACTTCTTACTTCCCTCCATTGTGAAAATTCTCCATTTATCCCTACCCTCTCTTTCCTGTCCTTCAGGCAGTTAGCAATCCACTCATGTACTTGTCCCCTTATCCCATGACTGCTAAGTTTTCTCAGGAGTCTTTGATGAGGAATTTTGTCAAAGGCTTTTTGGAAGCCCAGGTAGACTATGTCACATTATGCGAAAACCCAGCTCCCTTGAGAAGTCCATAATGCTGGAGGAAGTTGAAAGAAAGAGAAGAAGAGGACGACCAGCAGCAAGGTGGATGGACTCATTTATGACAGCAATGAATGCACCACTGAGAGACCTTAAAGCCAAGTTGAAGACAGATCGTCCTGGAGAGAATATATCTATGTGGTTGCTAATAGCTGACACTGACTTGATGGCACTTAATCAATCAAATCAATCATAGTAACAAATCTCAATCATTCTAGGATTATAAGACTACTGTCTTGTAACACTAGAAAATCTATAATCTGCCATTTATAATCTGTGGAATGTCATAGATACCATTATGTGAATGCAGACATCTGAATGCTTTAAACAATGGTTTACAGTAGGAATATAGGAAGATGCCTTATACCGAGTCAGACCATTAGTCTGTCTAGTTCAGTATTGTATTCACAGGCTGGCAGCAGCTTCTCCAAGGTTGCAGGTAGCAGTCTCTTTCAGCCCTATCTTGGAGATGCCAGGAAGGGAACTTGGAACCTTCTGCATTCAAGCAAAGAGGTACTGTGTGTGGTAAATCTATGCTCGACATTTTAGTAAGTATGTCAACTGCAGGATTGTAGAGCATAAACTGAGCATAAACTATGGAAAACTGCACAGAATAATAGGATCTAGATTCATACGACTGCAGGATTGTAGAGTGTGAACTGAGCAACAGTGGAAATAGAATAATATAATGTTAGGGTTAGGAGAAGCATTGGTGGTCTTCTAGTCCAACCCCTTGATCAGTGCAAGAAACTGCTACAGGATCCCTAAAAGAACAGAAAAAGAAAAAAGAACAGTCCAGCCACTGTTCAAAACCCTCCAGTGAAAGAGAGCCCATTGCTGCATGAGGCAAGCTGTTCCACTGTTGAACAGCCCTCAGCTGTTGCCTTTGGGCTCCCCAGAGGCATCTGGTGGGCCACTGTGTGAAAAAGGATGCTAGACTAGATAGGCCTTGGGACGGATCCAGCAGGACCGTTCTTACGCAACAGCTCTTACAAATTCTTCCTATTCTGCCTAGCCTAATAATTTCAACCCATTGGTTCTAGTGCTGCCCTCAGGAACAATAGAGTCCACTCTTTCTTCTGTGAAATAGCCCTTTAGATATGTGATGATGGTGATCATATCCCTTCTTAGTCTTCTCCAAATGAAACATACCCAGCTCCTTCAGCTGTTCCCTCGCCATCTTTATTGCCCTCCGCTGAACCCATTCCAGTTTATCAATGTCCTCCTTAAAATGTGGATACAGTGACCCACGTGTTCTGCAGCATTAGGAGGGTAGAGCAAGAGCTCCACCCTCATAGAAATGCTGCTGCAGAGCTCAGTTGGAGGTTTGCTGCACATTTGGACTATTTTGCACTACAATGGCATTTTGTCTGAAAGCAGGGGTAGTAGTGATACTGTATTTACCTGTCCAAAACTAGGTTTTTACCAAGTTCTTTGATGTTAGAAATTGCGGGTTTGTCTTAAATCCAGAGTGCTGTCCCTTTTGAGTAAACAGAGGTATAAGCTGTATTTAACCTCTTTTTTAAGGGGCTCAAATTCTGAGTCATCTTGTATTCAGGTAAATATGGTAGCCCTTCTTTGCTCTCACAAAAAGGGTCCCTTTATACTCTCACATGCTCATGTAGGGTCATTTCTGTTATAATATTTCAAAGCAGAGCAGAGGGTCAGGGACGCATTGTCCCAGGCCCCAGCAATCCCATAATGCACCACGTGAGTGTGCAGTGTGTTTTAGGGATCCCCCTGGCACTGGCTGGGAGGCTTCTCCTGTGTCAGCACTGCATGGTGCCGACACACAAGCATTTAGCCCGGGAGCATGCTCATGCCCTTAACTTCAGCTAATAGGTGGGCCTCTTGGGCAGGTCTGCTGCCAAGGCACTGTGGTGGTTCTCATGCACAGACAATCAGTGTTCCCTCTAACAGGGATTCCCAAATGTTGTTCACTACAACTCCCATAATCCCCAAACAAAAGCCACTGCAGCTGGGACTTCTGGGAGTTGTAGTCAACAACGTCTGGGAATACCTGTTAGAGGGAACACTGCAGCCAATCCCAGGCTTGGCTGTCTTAGCCCAGACTTGGCTGTGTGTGAGAACAGCCTCAATATCAAGCTAGCAGGAGGGTCACAAAACACAGCAAGGGTTGTTTATGTTGCAAGTGGGGAAAGCTGCATGGCTCTGCCCCCCTTGGGTCAGACTTCACTTTTGCTGTTGCCATGCAAGCAGGGGCATTTTCTGCAGCTCCTCCCTGGGACAGCAACACAGGACCAGTCTGTCCATATGATAATGCATTAAAAAGCAGCATAGAGGTTCACTTTCTTATACTGTATCTTGCCAGGTCCATGGCAATTTCCTTGAGTTTATTAATATTCCTTTCATACTGTATTTGTTTCTGTTTTTCAGAGCAATTGCCAAGCGATGGCCTGTCTGTGCCTGATAGTGGCCGTGTTTGTGTATATGCGCAAGGTTATCTGATAAGGGCTTGTAGTCCCGCGCGATAAGTGTTGTTTAAAATGGGCGCAAGCCAGAATGATTTCGTTTGCCAGTATAATTTTAGAAACTCTCCTCAACAAAAGAAACAGTACAATGTATATTGGGAGAGGTCGCTGAATATAACCCAATGTATGATCATCCCAGAGGAACATTTCCTGCAGAGAGACAGCTTTGTAGGACTGTAGGCTTCATTCTCGTGAAAAGTGAGAAAAGATAGCCCTTTTCAGGCTTATATACCCACACTGATGTTTATAACACATTTATTTTTTTATTTTATTTTATTTTATTTTATTTTATTTTATTTTATTTTATTTTATTTTATATATTAGAAACATTTGATATACTGCCCACTCCGGAGACTCTGGGCAGTGCACAAAAACATGCAAACCAAGACAACATTAAAAATTGCATTCTAAATTAAAAATTAAAGTAACAAATTAAAAAGGGGGGGGGACAATAGGTGAACTACAGGACAAAAGCCTGGTGAAAAAGAAAAGTCTTCAATAGAGATTTAAAAATCAGTAAGAAAGGGGCTAAAGGAATCTGAAGGGGAAGAGAGTTCCAAAGAAATGGGACAGCAACCGAAAAGGCCCTTTCACGGGTCCTAGTGCTCCAAACCTCTTGGAAATCAGGGACCGACAAAAGGGCCATCTGAGATGATCTAACTGGACGGGATGTAACTGGATGGGAGAGGTGGGTCTGTAGGTAGAAACCATTTATGATTTCACAGCAGCATTTACCATAGTAGACACCTTTAAAAGGCATGAAGCACACGCTTAAATTCCGGTCAGCTTCCATTATGACAAATTTGATGACCTCCCAAACCTCAACTGTGAATTCTCACAACCGAGGAAGGTAAAAGCCTGTTGGGTCATACCAAGTGTCCATCAAGTCCAGCATCCTGATTCCACCTGCAGCCCCCATACGCTTCCAGGAAGTCCACAAGAAGGTCATGGAGGCAACAGTCCTTCTGCATTGTTTACCTTCATTATTATTCGGGGTTGTAGTGCTTCTTAACACAGCTGTCCATTCAGCCATCATGGCTAAGAACCATTAACAAACCTGCACGACTTGGTCTAATCCTCCTTTAAAGCCTTCTAAGCCAGTGGCGTCACTATATAATTATGTGAATGAGTATCCCCTTTTGTCTCAATCTACCACCAATCAGTTTCACTGGTTGACCCCAGGCTGTAGTGCCAGGGGAGTGAATGAGCATTTCCCACTCTGTCCACTCTATCTACACCATTAATAATTGTATAAACCTCTTTTCTCCTAATCTAAAAGCCTCCAACACTTCATCCCCCCTCCCCCCCCACAAGGCTTTAGCCACTTGATAATGGCTAATAACAGCTTTGCTGGACTTCCTCTCTAATGACTTTTTAAATGGACTTAAAGACCCTCCTCTTTAGAGAGGCTTTTTGTTTAGCATTTTAATTTGCTGCCTGCACCATGGATCTTTCAGTTTTAAACTTGGTTTTAATTGGCATTCCCGTTTTTAGCCAGTTTTTAGCACTATGTTTTATTCTGCTTTGCTGCCTGTGTATTAATTTTATTATTGTATTTTTGTTGTTGTGAGCCTCCCCTCATAGCAATGTTGCAAGAAAGACAGGGTTTAATTTAAAATAAAATAAGTAAATAAAAATGACAGTCATTTTTAACATAGGGAAACCAGAACTGTACATAGTGCAGCTGCACTATAGATCTTGTAGGCACTGTGATTCTGGACATTTTATGTGTAATCCCTTATCTCTGGTATGGATTTTGCCTTTTTCACATCTGCTGCACACTGACTGGATATTTCATTGAGCTGTCCATTGCAATCCCAAAATGCTTTTCCTGTCCAGTCACCGCCAGTTCAGACCCCATGATCGCTTAGCACTTACAGTACTTAATACTGGCTAAGATGATAAGGAAAACTACTCAGAATAACCCCCTTGAAATAAACTAACTTGTCCTTTTAATTTCAGTGGGCTAGGCTACTTTGTGTGATTTTCCTCATCATGTCAGCCAGTGATGTCTTCCTGCAAGATGATGTGTCTATTGCAGGGATGTTATGTTTTCCCCACAGCTTGCACACCTATTGCTTACCTTTTAACTCACCTTTAGGTCACCTGCTCATCAGTCTGCTATATAGCCTTCCTTCTGTATTCTCCAGTATATTCCCCTGTGTATGAATTGCACATCAGAGTCTCATTAGGGCCCATTCACATGTTATATTTAACACTCATAAACGAGTATACAGTGTACACAAGTACAGATCTGTACACAGGTACAGTCATTTACATGTTATGTTAAACACAAAACCAGAAATACACTTCCTATATGTACCATGCATTTGAAGGGCCTGTATCTAGGTTTGTTTTAAAATGAACACAAGTACAGTCATTCACACAAACACATGTACAAGTGTACAGACATCTGTATACTTGTATGTCTGAATCGGGCTTCAGTTGGATAATGCCCTGGACCAGGACATGGAATATCCTGTGTTGTTAAGGTCCTAATTTCAGAATGCAGCTAAATTACCCTATGTAGCAGCATTGTGGGATATGTAGGTTGGTAGAGAAGATTTTTGCAATGATGAAGTAAGAGTGTGTGTGTGTGTGTGTGTGTGTAGATGATCTGATAACACTGCTCTGGTTACTGAGTCTGCATTAAGCACTATTGCACACAGGCAACTAACTACCTCTCTCAAAATCCTTCCTTATTTCACACTTATTGGGGACAGAAGAAAGCTTGCTACAGTGTGTGTGTGTGTGTGTGTGTGTGTGTGTGTGTGTGTGTGTGTCTGTAAATGTTTACCTTGAATAAACAGAGCGTTCATGCCCAAGGCATTAACTGGCACTTATCTAATCAATTTAGCTTTAAGCATTTAAAAATATGATCAGAAGAGGAGAATGAAGTTGTCACAGGGAAGCTCTAGATGTTCTGAAGAAGCCTTAGGAACATAGGAAGCTGCCTTTTACCATGTGAGACCATTGGTCCATCTAGCTCAGTACAGTCTACACAGACTGGCAGCGGCTTCTCCAAGATTGTAGGCAGGAGTCTCTCTCAGCCTTATCTTGGAGATACCAGGAATGAAACTAGGATCCTACCCTGACCACGTAGCTGTCTTATGGAATGCATTAAGGCTTGTGGAGCAATTCCAAATTGACAGTTGAATTGAAAGTGATCATCTTCCGTTAATTCTGACTCTACTAGCCCTTGACATACATGTGTTTGAGGAGCTAGTGGTGCTTTCAGATCTTATTGAGGGAGCCACCTTTCTATGTGTAATATGGGATAAACAGCTTGAAGAAAAATCTACAGTCATCCTAAATTCTGGTCGCTGTTTGTTGTAGCTCCGGGCATCTCTTGTCAATGACTCGGAGGCTAATGCTTTAGAACTATACGATATTCAATCTTTTCAATTATTTTTAACCCCTTCTCACACAAGGAGGCGCCCCTATAGAAATCTCCACTCACACCATTGGTTTGATCAAGAATGCTATCAAGTTAAACACAAACTCAAGAAAATACAGGAATTTCTTGATAGTAACTCTTCAGAGCTTGTTGAGTTTGAAAAAGCAATATAAACTTCTGATAAGATCTTTAAAACCTGGGTGCACATAGAGCTTCATGGTAACTATTGATATCTGCCTCTTGGGCCAAAAATTCAACTCTCTTTTGATGCTATGTGGCATCACCAGGTCCTACACCAGGTCCTTCCCACTTGGATTGTATTATCCCAGCCACTGTACGGGAGAGCCATTTTATAGACTTTACTCAAGGGAGGAAAATCACCTTTTTTGTTTTCAAAAAATTTTGATTTCAAATTTGGTAAAATAGCTAAAGCCGGGAAATGCCCCAGGCTACAATTGTATTCTACCATAATTTATTAAAAATAATAATGATTTGGTGGGCCCCTGTTTTGGCCTCACTTTTCACTTTTATTGATCGATCAGCATCTGTCCCAAAGGACTGAGGTATTTCTATCATTATCCCCATTTACTAAAAAGGGAAAAGAGATCTTCCCGCCAATTATCAACCAATAAGACTTTTGAGCATAATAAGTACGATCTATGCTAGGCATTTATATGAAAGGTTGCTAGATTGGTTAGACTGAAAATATTCTAGCATCAGAACAGGCTGGTTTTAGGCCTGGTTATTCACCATGGTCTCAGGCCTTGATTCTACAACATTTGATAGCAAAATATATTTCAAAGCCAAAAGGGGCCTTTTATGCTGCATTTATTTACCTTAAATCTGCATTTGATTCAGTATCTAGGGAGAAGCTGTGGTCTAAACTTCAAGCATCCACTATTGATCATCGTCTACTTTTGATAATATGCAAATTGCATCAGAGCACCTATTTGAAAGTTAGATGCAATGTGGCAGGTTATCTCTCTAAGACATTCCATCAAATAGAGGCATGAATCCAGTATGCATTCTTGCTCTGCTATTATTTAATTTTCAAATAAACTCTGCCTCTCTGACTCATTCAGATTTTCATTCCCCTCTAAACCTGTATTAGCCTCTTTATTGGCCTCCAAACCTGTAGGAGTGCTTTTGTATGAAGATAATGCTGTAATACTACTGCAGTCTCCTATTGGCCTGAGAAGAGTGCTTAATTCCCTTGCTTCCTGCTGTAAAGATCATGCTCTGCAAATTAATTACACTAAAACACAGATCATGAGGTTTGCTAAGCACCCCAAGCTCTTATGTTGGTCTATTTGGGGACAGAGTTCCATCTTATATATTTGTTATTTCTCTGTGTAAACTGCCGTGAGCAATTTTTGGAAGGGTGGTATAGAAATCAAATAAATAATAATAATCAGGCACAGGTGGAGGAGGTGTTGGAAATTGAGGATGCCACTGTTACTGAACTGTTTCAAAATCAAAACCGGGCAACCACCCCTTTGCCTTCACCTCAAAAACCCCAATGTCGTTTAACAGAAAAGCAACAAGAACTAAAGCAAAAAATAACTGAACACATGAACCAAACAACCACCAGGGTTCGACTTCCAGCTCTAAAGACAGTTGCCAAAAAACAACTCGCTCAGGCATTAAAAGATGTCAATGCTGCACTTGCAGAAATAACAACCAATAATTTGCAAGAAACAAACCAACTAATGTACATTGCAGCAACAATAACAACACAAGAGCTCGGATATAAGATCAGTGGACCTGTCAAAAAAGAAAGCAGTACATCACCTAAATGGAAGATTCGATTAGAAAATAAAATCTCCAGGCTTAGATCAGATGCTAGTAAATGGAAAGATATGAAAGACAAGAAGCTGAAGAATGAAAACACCAAACAGTATCTGATCCAAAAATACCACCTAGATTCAAGGAAAATTAGAGAAGTCCTGGAAATAATAAAGCAGCAAATAACAGCAGTGTTAAAGAAGATTAGCAGGTATGAAGCCAGAATTACACAACACAGGCAGAATCTCCAATTACAGTCGAATCAGAGACGTTTCTATCAAAGCATAGAAGGAGAAACTGCAAGAAACCTAGAAACACCAAATAAAGAAGAAACAGTGCAATTCTGGGGGAAATTATGGGACAATCCAATAGATTATAATAAAAAAGCCGGCTGGATGAAAGAGGTCAAAAAATGTAACCAACAAATGCAAGATCTAATAATAACACCAGAATTAATCAGTGAAAGAGCAAAGAAAATTAAAAATTGGACTGCTCCAGGCGACGATGAACTGCATGGCTTTTGGCTTAAACACCTAACAAGCCTTCATAAACAACTATCAAAACAGTTCAATCATATTTTGCAAGGAGGTGATATTGAACAATGGCTAACAACTGGGAAAACTCATCTCATCATGAAAGACCCAGCAAAAGGTACATTTCCAAGTAATTATAGACCGATAACCTACCTGCCAACCATGTTCAAATTATTAACTGGAATAATAGCAGATGAAGTGATGCAACACTTATTAACTAACAAACAGCTTCCAGTTGAACAGAAAGGAAATTGCCCGAACACCAGAGGCACAAAAGACCAGCTGCTGATTGACAAAATGATTTTAGAAAACTGCAAGAGAAGAAAAACAAATCTAAGTGTTGCATGGATTGACTATAAGAAAGTCTTCGATTCATTTCCTCACACATGGATACTAAAATGTTTAGAAACAACTGGTGTCAGCAAAAACATTCAGATATTTATTAAAAAAGCAATGAGCATGTGGAGTACACAGTTAACAATTAATGGCGAGACACTTGGACAGGTTAGCATTAGAATAGGCATTTTCCAAGGGGACTCACTATCCCCTCTGTTGTTTGTAATCGCCATGACCCCACTTTCACAAATACTAAACAAAACAGGCCTCGGATACCAAACATCTAAAACTCCAAGTAAAATCAACCATCTGCTGTACATGGACGATCTGAAGTTGTATAGAAAGTCCCAGTCAGAAATCGAATCACTGCCAAGCACTGTCCGTATATTCAGTAGCGATATAGCAATGGAGTTTGGACTAGACAAGTGTGCTGCATTAATAATGAAAAGAGGAAAAATAAGAAAAACAGTAGGAATAGAACTGCCCAATGGAAGCAAGATCAAGAACCTGGAAGAGAAAGAACATTACAAATACTTGGGCATTCTCCAGGCTGATAACATTGCACACACTGAAGTTAAAAGAAAAATTGGAAGTGAATGCATCAGGAGAGTTAGTAAAATCCTCAAGTCCAAACTCAATGGCGGGAACACCATACAAGCCATAAACACCTGGGCTATACCTGTTATCAGATGCACTGCAGGAATAATAGACTGGACCCAGGCAGAGCTAGAGACTCTGGATTGTAAAACCAGAAAAATCATGACCATCGATCATGCTCTGCACCCCCGCAGTGATGTAGATAGGCTATACCTCCCTCTCAGCTCAGGTGGAAGAGGAATGCTGCAAGTCCATCAAACAGTAGAGGAGGAGAAAAGAGGCCTTGAAGAATATATCAAGGACAGTGAAGAAGATGCACTTCAAATGGTCAATAACGCGAAACTATTGAACACCAATGAAACAAAGCAGGCCTACAAGAAAGAACAAGTCAAGAACCGAGCAGAAAAATGGAGAAATAAGCCCCTGCATGGTCAATATTTGCACAATATAAGTGGAAAATCAGACATCACCAAGACCTGGCAATGGCTTAAGAATGGCAACTTGAAGAAAGAAACAGAGGTTTTAATACTGGCTGCGCAAGAACAGGCACTAAGAACAAATGCAATAAGAGCAAAAGTACAAAAGTCAACAACAAACAGCAAGTGCCGCCTTTGTAAAGAAGCAGATGAAACAGTGGACCACCTAATCAGCTGTTGTAAAAAGATCACACAGACTGCCTACAAACAAAGGCATGACAAGGTAGCAGGGATGATACACTGGAACATCTGCAAAAAATACAAGCTACCTGTAGCCAAAAATTGGTGGGACCATAAAATTGAAAAAGTGGTAGAAAATGAAGATGTAAAAATATTATGGGACTTCCAACTACAAACAGACAAACATCTGCCACACAATACACCAGATATAACTGTAGTCGAGAAGAAAGAAAAACAAGTCAAAATAATCGACATAGCAATACCAGGGGATAGCAGAATAGAAGAAAAAGAAATAGAAAAAATCACCAAATACAAAGATCTACAAATTGAAATTGAAAGGCTGTGGCAGAAAAAGACCAAAATAATCCCAGTGGTAATTGGCGCCCTGGGTGCAGTCTCAAAAGACCTTGAAGAGCACCTCAACACCATAGGGGCCACAGAAATCACCATCAGCCAATTACAAAAAGCAGCTTTACTGGGAACAGCCTATATTCTGCAACGATATCTATAACAACTGACAATAAAATTCAGGCATCCCAGGTCCTTGGGAAGGACTCAATGTCTGGATAAAACAAACCAGTCAATAACACCTGTCTGACTGTGTAAACAAGAAATAATAATAATAATAATAAGGTCCTTGGGAAGGACTCGATGTCTGGATAAAACAAACCAGTCAATAACACCTGTCTGACTGTGTAAAATAATAATAAATAATAAATAATATTGACAGGCATAAGCTCAAGCAGGTCAGTTGTTATAAGTGCTTAGGTATTGCATTTCATTCCACTACTGTTGTTGTTGTTGTTGTTGTTTATTCGATTTCTATACCGCGCTTCAAAAAATGGTTCAGGGCGGTTTACACAGAGAAATAACAAACAAATAAGATGGAACCCCATCCCCAAAGGACTCACAAGCTAAAAAGAAACATAAGATAGACACCAGCAACAGTCACTGGAGGTACTGTGCTGGGGAGGGATAGGGCCAGTTACTCTCCCCCTCCTAAATAAAGAGAATCACCATATTAAAAGGTGCCTCTTTGCCAAGTTAGCAGGGGTTAGTCATCTAATCCATCAAGTCCATCGAATCCATGTTAGTCGTCGAATCCATCAAGAATATGTCATTCAAAAGGCGGACTTTTTATCCCAGCAGCCATAAGACTTGTTGAGTCCAAGGTGTTAGCTCATTTGCTCTCTGGAGCACAGCTCGGCCTTTATCCTAACATCCAAGCCATAGAAGCTGTCCAATCTAAATTCCTTAGAAAGCTATTTCAAGTACCATGAGGCGTATCTAATACAGCTCTGAGAGTGGAGGCAGAACTGATAAATGTTGAGTCTAAACTCTGGCTTTTAATATTTAAATTTTGGCTCAAAATAAACCTGAATCCCACTGGATTATTTCTACTCATGTTAACAAGTAAGTTCACTTCCAACTGGGAAACATAACTTAAAAGGAAATTGTTTTCCTATGGGTTTGCTCCACAGTTATTGTTGGCTATGAATCTTGACCAAGCTAGCCTGGTGCTCTCCCAATGAATTTGTGACATAGCATGGCAATCGGATAGAAATTTTATATCGAGGAGATTAATGGTGGGTAACCAGCTATTGAATATGAAACCTGCTAATTACTTAGATAAGCTTACAATAGCAAAATACTGTAGACAGAGCCTTCACAGTAGCACGCTTTGACGTTTTACCTTCTGCTGTGTTTGAAGGCAGGGTCAAAAAAGTCCCTTACGTGGAGTGGTTTTGTCCTTGCAGGTCAGGTGCTATTGAGACACTACTGCATGTGCTATTATACTGTAGTTTCTACAGGGACACTTGCTGTGAATTAATAGTGGCCCTCCATGCAAATTACCCTGGCTGCCTGGATGAATTCTATGTTATCTGATAGTGATGACAAAATTATTTATGCAGTTGCTCAGTTCTGTCTCATTGCCATTAGAATTTGAAGTAAGAGTGTATCTGTATATCTGGACTCCATAAGGTCTACAAATAGTTGGATTAGCTATTCTTACTGTGAGAACTATATGTATATATTTCTCTGGTCAGCTACTGTAAATAAAACTGAACTGAACTGAACTGCTGCACTGAACTAAGAGCCTTCTGTATGCAAGTAAGCAGGTGCTCTTCCCAGAGCAGCCCCATCACCTAAGGAGATATGTCATTAGGAGATATGTGTTGTCTCCCATTCAAATGCAAACCATGGTGGAACCTGCTTAGCAAAGGGGACAATACATGCTCGCTACTACAAGACCAGCTTTCCTCCCCTTGAGAGAGGAAATGTGAGAGACTTGTGCTGACTTTCCACACAAATCCTCCCACATTGTAGCATGATTTTGTTGCCTGCTAACTCGGCAAAGTTAGCAGGCCAACTTCTTAACATGGCGATTCTCTTTATTTAGAAGGGGGAGAGTAACTGGCCCTATTCAGCTCCAGCCCAGCATCCCTCCAGTAGCTGTTGCTGGTGTCTATCTTTGTATGTGTGTGTTTTAAGTTTGTAAGCCCTTTGAGGACAGGGAGCCATCTTATTCTTTCTTTCTTTCTTTCTTTCTTTCTTTCTTTCTTTCTTTCTTTCTTTCTTTCTTTCTTTCTTTCTCTCTCTCTCTCTCTCTCTTTCTTTCTTTCTACCGGTGTGGAAAATCTTGTTGAAAAGTGGTATATAAATATTTGTTGTTGAAAGAGGCAACAAAATTCTCCTCAGGGCAATGCTATGAACATCCTATTCCTATACTGAAGAAATTGCATCTCCCCACAGGGAGAATCTCATAGGAACATAGGAAGCTGCCATTTACCAAGTCAGACCATTGGTCTATCTAGCTCAGTATTGTCTTCACAGGCAGGCAGCGGCTTCTCCAAGGTTGCAGGCAGGAATCTCTCTCAGCCCTATCTTGGAGATTGCAACGTACTGTATGCTTTGGTAGTTTGTTGGTTCAATAAAAAAATCTTGTCCAAATAAATAAACAAACAAACAAACAAATAAATAAAATCTTGTCCTATCTTGGAGAAGCTAGGGAGGGAACTTGAAACCTTCTGCTCTTCCCAGAGTGGCTCCATCCCCTGAGGGGAATATCTTACAGTGCTCACACTTCAAGTCTCCCTTTCAGAGTCTCCAAGAGCCCCTGGTGGCGCAGTGGTAAAATTGCCCCCCTGTAACCAGAAGGTTACAAGTTCGATCCTGACCAGGGGCTCAAGGTTGACTCAGCCTTCCATCCTTCCGTGGTCGGTAAAATGAGTACCCAGAATGTTGGGGGCAAGATGCTAAATCATTGTAAACCGCTTAGAGAGCTTCGGCTATAGAGCGGTATATAAATGTAAGTGCTATTGCTATTGCTATATGCAACCAGGGCAGACCCTGCTTAGCTAAGGGGACAAGTCATGCTTGCTACCACAAGACCAGCTCTCCTCTCCTCCCTTCTTTGAATGTGTCTAGAAGCATGGGGAGAGGAAGTTCAAATCACCCATGCTTCCCCTTGCTAGGGTTTCCTCTGAATGTCTGATGTGGTCCTAACACTTGTGCGCCTGACACACTTCGGTAATGAATTTGGTACATAAGCTTTTATGTTCAGTTAGTAATTTATGGGTATTTTCTGAGCCCATTTTAATGATGGGCTTGTGTCTGACCTGAGTAGTATATGCATTTGGCAACATGGTGATTAATGGTTTCCTTTACCGTCTGATTTTCTTCTTCGTTTCTTTCAAAATAACATTCCTTCTTTCCAAAATAAACACTGAAGGGAAATAGATGAGTGGGTACGTCACTGCAGAAATATCTGAAGCAGCAAACTGTTGAAAACTTCTGGAATGAGTGAAGACCTTGATGGGCATTTTCATTCTGCATCTGCCAGTGACTTTTAAAATCTGTGCACCTTTCTGTGCATTTCCTTTGCGTCATGCAGATGTGACCTCTGTTAGACACAGTCACCTATGAAATAGCCAATGACCATGAATGGTCAATGGTTACTACTTAGCCAAAGCAATGTCTGGAGGATGCTAAAGTGTGCATCTCTTACTCCTATGTTTCCAGCTTGACTGGTTTCATTTATTTCAAGGGGACTTGCTTCCAAATAAGTGTACACCGGATTCTATTTGGTCTAAGACTAAGGCCTATATGCACACACACTTATTTCTTTTTCACAATTACAGAGAGTTAAAACAACTCAATTTAAAACAGCAATAAAAGCAGTCATAAGAGGAAAACAGTCAGACTCTAAGACAGAGGTCTCAAACTGTGGCCCTCCAGCTGTTTTTTGGACTACAACTCCCATCATCCCCAGTCACAATGGCTAGGAGCCAGGCAAGATGGGAGCTGTAAGCCAACATTTGCAGGAGGGCCACAGTTTGAGGCCCCTCATCTCAGGGTTAACAGTTCTTTCAGTCAGGCCAGATGCTTTCTTAATGGCAGTTTGGATCCAAATAGGTGTGAAAGGAAGTTCACCTGGTGGCACCAGCATTGAAAACCCCTGGCCACTTCTGCATGGCAATGCAGGCAGGCAGAAGTGCTCCATCCTTACAGTTGGAGCTGAGAGACTAGTGGGGTGCCACAGCCAGTAGTGCATGGTTGCTCACTGGATTGGGACAGGAATAGTTGCTGACTAGATTGATGTCTCAGCATAGCTGCACTGCAGGCTGCTGACAGCTGTGGGCTCACTGTTGCATAGACATTAGCTTGCCCCTTGCAAAGCACACCCTAGTGGCTGGGGTACCTGAGTTCCCCATTACAAGGCACATTTTCTAGGGAATGGTGAGGGCACTCTCACCATTAGGACTTGCTTTGCACTGTGGCTGGGGATTTACAGCGGCTGGGATTGCAAGCTGCTGCTGTAAGTGCTTTACGATGGGACCTGTTTGCCCTATAATTATGAGGGCTTGTTTTGCAGTTCAGAACTGCATGCACCCCAGGCATTTAGACATGCTTTCCTTAGACATGTTGTAAAGGATCCAGAGCAACAAACAGCACAAGCAGCAACAAACAGTAAACTGTTGTTTGTGCAAAGCAAAGAGCATCTTTGCATTTTGATTCACTTTTCATTTGCAAGAGTTTTCTGTTAAGGTGGAAACAGCATTTCCATGAGTGGAAGAGGCTTTCTGGTAGGGAAGGGTACCTTTGGATCCAGAATATTCTGAGGCTCCCATTTTATATTGATTCCCATGCCTTTTAGAATGGATGGGTTCAGACAATCTGCTGTAAGTAAGGAAGGTGGGGAAATGACATGAATGAGCAGCATGTGCTCCTGGTGGGGATGTCATGCAAACCTGCCTCCAAGTCTCCTGACTTTTGCAACCAGGATATGAAGTCAGGTGGAGAATCTCAGAAGAATTTTGAGTGGAGGACTCAACAGGAACTGGACTTGGGTGGGCTAACATGACACAGGCACCAGAAGTGTGCACTGCTAGTTCCCAGCTTCCCCCCACCTTCCTTACTTGTAGCAGATCATATGAACCTGCCCTTAAGAAACCCACTGGATGGAATGCTGTCTTTGGAATCTAATTGTTTGCCTGTGTCCTGCCCTTCTATTTACCATCTTCTTGACTCCCTGTAATATTATAATTGCTGTTTCTATAAGAGCAATTGGCTAGAAAATAGTATCACCTATGAAACCTATTAATGTTTATTCAGAAGTAAGTCCCAGTATATTCAGTTGTGCTGGTCCCCAGGTACATTGGACTGCAACCTGAGTTGATTACTCATCTGGCTTTTGATCAATTAACTGACCAATCTGTAAATTTTAAATAAATTTTTCAAACCCTCAAAATAGGTGTGTTTTTGGCAAAATTGTAGTCAAGGCTTAGTTTTTATCAAGTGTGTGATCACTTGTCATTTAATAACCAAATTATTATGTTCTGGGCCAAACTGGAGTCTTTGCCGAGACAGAGATCTGGGAGGGACACAGATCTTGGACAGCTCTGAAGGGAAAGGGATCAGGACCTTGGCTAGCTCCAAGCAGCGGTCCACAAGTGCTGGATCTAGCAAGATAGAAGGGAGGTTGCTCCAGTGGCTGCTTGGAGCAGACTGCCATTCTAATGGCTCCTGCTCAGACAACCATTAGTAAATTAGTCCCTTCCCTTTCCTAGTGAAGACTCTATTGCTCAAGGGACCTTGCCTGATTTCCCAAGTGCTGGGAAATCAGGCCTGGCAGATCCTCGAGGGACTCCTCTGAATCAAAGAATGAAGGCAGATCTTTCTCCTCTGGTTCTTGGAGATGTTGGCTTGGCTTGTTCCAATGTGCGTGGTCCTACCTGGGGTCTATATTATAAACTTTCCCACTGTGTCTTATCTTCTGAGCTGTCCATCTGGTCCCCAAATTGGAGGTATCCAAATGCTATCCTTTGAAGAAAAGGCCATACTTAATATTTGTGTTTTTAATCAAAAAGGAAATCTGAAAAATAAAATAGTCCCAGATTTAATAACATACCTGAACAACATGGCTTAAAAAAAATAATGTGTTCACTTCCAATTACTGTTGTGAAAGTCTCTAGACATTGGCTCACTCAGTGCACAGTATGTGGGCTATAATGCTCCATAATGAGGCATCCTGGGTCTGTTGTGGAGTCAGAATGCTGTCCAAACACTGGTAAGAGTGGGTGGTAGCGCTAGCAGCCCTTCCACGATTTTCCCCGTTGTTACTATTGGGAGAAACTGCAGAAATGCTGTTAGCTCTACTTCCCATTCTTACCAGGGTCAGGGCAGCATTCTGACTCTGCAGCAGCCTCAGGGCCCAACAATATAGAGCCATAATGCAACACACCCATGAGGTAATTCACACAATCAAAAACCCAGGTTTGGGAGCTGTGTGTGCTCCCAATATTTGGTTGTGTGGAAGCAAGTTAGCAGGGAAATCTGGGTGGAAGTGATTGTATGGAAGCAAGGGAGGAGGAAAATCTGAACAGCTTTTCCTCCTCCCTTGCTTCCACACAATCACTTCTACCCAGATTTTCCTCCTACCTTGCTTCCACACTAATGAAAATTGGGAGCACACACAGCTCCCAAACCCAGGGAGAACACAGACCTCAGAGAATGATTTTAATTATTTGTATCGGTTGCTTACGGTTCCTGTTGCTAGAAAGACATAGTGGTGAAAGACATAGTGGTGCATAGATGCAAAATATTTGCTAGCTTTGGATAAAAAATATGAAGGAAACACCATTTTAAAGCTTCTTTCTGATAATCTGTCACAGGGAGAAGGCAATGGCATGTTCATGCAACCT
Source organism: Hemicordylus capensis (assembly GCF_027244095.1). Taxonomy (NCBI): domain Eukaryota; kingdom Metazoa; phylum Chordata; class Lepidosauria; order Squamata; family Cordylidae; genus Hemicordylus; species Hemicordylus capensis. The sequence goes on from NC_069660.1 coordinate 258,795,389, forward strand.
GCAATGCCATTCAATTTCAGCTCCACCAATTACTAGCTGAAGCAAAATGTAATCTATTATTAAAACTGTTGGTGATTTAAACAGTTAAATCGATAAAAGTTACATTATTTTAGGCAAAGCCTCCTGGGACACATTAGGACAAGTTTCCAAAGTAGCTTTCCTTTCCTTTTAAAAAATCTAATATATGATAGAGTAGGATGTGTGTGAGGTTGTTTTTTTAAAAAACATTGTAGATTCCTTTTTTATTAGATCGAACTCATCACTCTTCAATTGTCAACATGGTGAAAGCTCTTTTGCATTTGTTTACTCACAGGCACTTAGTTTTCATACATTCTTTGCACAGTTTCACAGAGCTGTAAAGGAAGCTGTCCAGCTCCATGTTGATATGCTCCCTGAATTCCCTCTGGGAATAGCCTTTATCTCTGTCACTTGTAGCACGTAGGCTTTGCAATAAACCCAAGTTTTCATTTCCCTGCTTTGTTGGCAAGTGCTGTGCTTGACAGTGGAGCCATGCTGTCCTTTTGGTTAAGACACTTGTTTATATGCTGTCTAGAAAGCTGAGGAGAGGACAGGCCTGCACGATGGAGAATGTGTCCTGTCAGCATAAACAAAACAAAACAAAAATACATGGTCCATCTCCCTTTTTGATGATCATTTTGACTGATAATATGTGCCATATAATGAAGCAGAATGTTGAGGCGATGCTTACACCAGCAGAGAGATATTAGTAATGCTTTTTGAGAGACAGTGTGTGTGTCTGTGTGTGTGTCTTGGAGGGGAGAGAAATTATTTTTATTAGGAATAGATATTGACTTGGAGGCCACCAACATACATCTACTGCACCTTGAATCTAGTTCCATTCTAGGGCTGAAGCTCAGAGGTAGCCTTGCATGCAGAAGGCTCCCAGCCAGTTTCAGTTCCTGACATCTCCAGGAAGGGCTGGGGAAGACCCCCGTCTGAAACCTTGGAGTGCTCCTGCCAGTCAGTGTAGACCAGGGCTGCACAACTTTGGCCCTCCAGCTGTTGGACTACAACTCCCATCACCCCCAGCTATGGTGGGAAATAGTCAGGATGATGGGAGTTGTAGTCGAGCATCTGCACGATATTGTGCAGCCTGGTGTAGAAAATACTGAGCTAGATGGATCAGTGGTTTGACTTGATATAAGGCAGTTTCCTGCATTTCTGTGTGCTGAAGTTACCCTGAAATGGCTCCCTTTGAAAAGGCGTGATCTTAGGACCACCTGGATTCTTTAGCAAAACAGTGCTTTAAGATGGCATCTAAAATACCTGTCTCTAAATAGCTGGCTTTCAAACTTACAAATGTAATAATCTAATATGGTATGTAATAAGGTATGTGATGTAAGGCAATTTTAAATTTTAATTATAGTCTGGAGAAACATTGGTGCCTTAATAGAATGAGCTGATGGATACACAGCAGCCATCTTCAGCAGCCATTGTGCAACATAGTCATGACCATTGATTGCCAATTTTCCTTAAAAGAAACATGGCATCCAGGCTTTCCTTGGGGGTGAGGATGGCATGGTTCCCTCACTCTAAAAAGTGATAGGAATCATATTTCTTGGAGTGCAGAATTGTTAACAACTGAATGTCCATAAAATGGATGACTGTCACTTCATCACACTGATGTAGGAAATACAAAAGGAGATTTAATTGTGTCTTCTGAGAGAATACTTTGCCCTTAGATTGACTTTTCCAAGTGTGGAAAGTACTTCAACACTTCACAGGGGGCTGACTTTACAAGATGATGCCTGTTCAGCCTTGCTGAAGCCTGGAGACATTTTATTTTGTCTTAACGTTGTTTTGGATGTTGTTGTTAGACTGTGTTGATGAAATACAGCATAATTATAGTATGATAGGTGTCATGTGCCGCTACAGCTAACAGGGAATAAGGACTCAATAACAAGGGTGCAGCTTGTCTGTTTCTTGTGGTGCAAATATAACCCTAGTTCAAGTGGGTTTTCTCTGCCTAATAAAGAGAACACAACACTAATGGAACAATGCTGGCCCATGTCATGTTGCTGCCTGAACTTGCGGAACAGCAAAAGTTCCCCCAACCTTCTCTCCCCTTTGTCCTTTTTCTATTAAAATCATACCCCCAGTTCCTTCCTTCTTTCTTACTTACTGGGAAAGGAAAAGGAAAACCAGCATGGTACCATTTCACCTTTCTCTCTATACTGGACATCCATGGGTGGTGATGTTGGGTGGACTGCTATGCTGCTCCTGAGAACTGACCCACAGTCTGTCACCTGAAGCAGTCTGCTTCACCCTGCTTCATGGTAGGGCCAGCCCTGGAGTGAAATCAATATATGATTTCGCGGAAATGATAGCCCTACAGACATTGAAGCACTTCTCATGACCGGTGAGAAGAGCTGCTCGGCAGTCTGTGGGAAGAGCGGGTTTGCCCTCCCCTCCCCTCCCCTCCCCTCCGACGAGTATTCACCCATCACTGGGTGGGTGGATTGGCTTCCCAGATGAGCAGTGGCTCTTCCAAGGGATGCCCACACCCTGCCACGCCTTGCTTGGGTGCTCCGGGGGTTGGGTGCAGGGAAGCGCTACCGCATGGCACCCCGCCCCCCCGAGCCCTAATAATGCACTGCACAAGTGCATTACTAGGAGCCCCCTTCCCTTCCAAGTGGCTGTGTGAGCAGCCCTGGTAGACACATGCCAAAACCTCAGTTAAGCAGCGGGCTACTTAAGAGGGACTGCTGCCACCAGGAGCCGCGTGGCTCCCGGCAGTTCTCACATGCAGCAGAAACTTTCTGCTGCATGTGTGAATAGTCTTACTATGTAGTACGTGCATACAGGCGTCTGTACACATGGACATGTTCTTGTGTGAAAGACTGTACATCATGTGCTCATCTTAAAAGTGAAGCTGGGTACAGGACTCCTCAAATGCAGAAGGAAGTGTACAACTATGTGTACAGTGATCATACAGTTTGAATAACTGTATGTGTGCATACAGTGCCAGACTCCCAGGGGACGAGGTGGACTCTTGGCCCTTCTTGAAATCTGGAATGACTGGGTAGGCACAGAAAAGGTCAGCCTCAGGAACAGCCGGGGAAGAGGTTAGTTTGTCACCCGAGTCCTCCTCCTGGCTTGATGCATTCAGCTGGTTCTCTCTCCTTGAGAACTCCTGGCTCCCATATTTAGAAGCAGCCCCTCATCATTGGCTGCCTTGGCTTTAAATGCCCCAGTGCAGAGCTGACAGGGCTTAAAGCCTACTTCCAGCCCAGCCCCTTCCTGACTTTATTTCCTTTTTCATGCCCCCACCCTACCCAGCTGTCTTCCTGGAGCTGTTCCCTGCAGCTTTCCCTGCCTTGCCCTCTCAACCCCACTGGGACCTGACCAGCCTGGACCCTTCTCACCCCTGCTGTCCCCTGAAGGGAAGGGAAGCCCCACAGGAGGGATGCCACATCCTCCTCCAGACTCCACAGGGGCATGCAGGCAACCAGGTAACATGGCATCCTGACATACAGATCTGTACAAGTGAACCCTGTACATAGACTGGATTATAATGGTACCATTTTGCCTGCCTTCCAATTCAGGACATCTGTGGGGTGGATGTCCTACAGGTGGTGAGCATAATGTGTGAAGTCTTTAAGAAATATGAAGCTGATGATCCCTACTGTGTAAGACAAAAAATGGCAGCAAACTATTTGTAGAAATTTGTCATTTGGCTCAGTACCACGATAGAATAGAAGACTGTACATTCATTCAGCCAACACAGCAGTCAACACAAAACCCTTGAGAAAGTGCACTGCTGCAAAACATGCAGCCATTGACAAGGGTTAACAAAGCAAGTAAGTGACAAGTAATAAGATGGTGTTAACTTAGAAGGTGGCTCATAAAAACAGGAGAAGTCCTGCTGGATCAGACTGAGGGCCTGTCTAGTGATCTTGGTCGAACTGTGGTCATTCAGATGCCCCCAAGGAGTTATTCACACATGGCTTCATGCTGCGGGGTAAATGTTGAGCGAAGCCACTTTGAATTACACTCGCGGCACTGAGGGAAGCAGCCCCTTCCCTCTGCTCTCAGGGGGTTTTTTTTGGTGCAGGTTCACATCGCATGCCTCCATGGTTTCCTTCTAGCCAATGGTGGGTGCAGGGAGATTTCTAAAGTCTATATCTGCATACCTAAAGAGGGTTTCCCTCTTATCATGTTAATGATTCTACATCAGTGTCTCTCCCTATTTGCTCCAGCATTTTCAGAAAAAGTCACTTAAAACCAGCATTTTTAAAACCCGAAAATACATCGAGGTAAGCTAGAATTCGGAAGAGAAAGCCTGATTTATGTGTGGAGTGCTTCCATGGATCTCAAATGGATTTCAGGGTAAATTTGGCTGGTGTGTGAATGTATACAATCTCTCCTGGAGGAGATTTGAGGTAACAGCCCAGTCTGTAAAGCCTCCAGGAAGCCTACAAGCAGAGCAACAGCCCTTCCCTATCCCCAGGATCTGATATTAATCATAATACCTTGCATTTATATCGCTTTCGTGAATGTTCAAAGCACTTCACATATACTGCTTTGCAATAATCCTTTAAAGTAGGTGAGTATTGTTATTCTCATATTGCAGATGGGGGCTTGAGGCAGAGAGATATGTTTTGCCTAATTTGTGGCAGGGGCAATGCAGCAATTTTGTGATTTGTAACTCAGTCTCTTAGCTACTATCTACCTTCATCAAGAGTCCTATGACCATCAGTATGCATGATGCTTTACAAGGAAGGTAGAAAGGAAAATGTTTGTGGAATAGCACTGTGAGCAAATAAGAGCTTAATAAATATTTGGCTTAGCTATTGCTTGGGGCTAAAAGCAGCAGAGAAAAATTCAGATGAAACTTTGGTCCCAATCCAGAGTAAATTACTTGCACTTAAGTCCCATAGAAATCAATGGACAAGTTCATTGCTACTAACTTAAAACATCAAAGATTGAAAGCTGCACTTAGAAGACTCAAAAATTTTGAATCAAATTCCTTGGATAGTAAACATATAAGTTGTGAGCTGCTGGGTCCCAGCTAGTCTAGTCCATGAATCAAGGGGAAACAAGTTGTTCTCGTAAGAACTAATCTGCCTACTTTCCTTTCACCATCCCTACAACCGGACTTAATTTGGCCCAAATTGGTTAGGCAGCCCACTTGTGCCTCAAACGTTCACATGTCTGCCATCTTGAATCAGGGTGGATGACATAATCACAAACTATGCCATTGAGGTGCCCCTATATGTCCCTACAATTGTACCAAATTTCATCCAAATCAGTTCCCACTTGCACCTCAAATGTGCACACATCCACCAAGTTTTTATTTCTATTTTAAATTTTTCTAATCACATTAATGTTTTAATGGTTGTTTTTAGATAGTGAACCGCCATGGATTTCTGCATGGGTCAGTATAGAAATGTGCTAAATAAATAAATCTTAAATTGGGGTGGATGACATCTGGTTCATATTGGTCCAGGCATTGTGAAGTTGATGGGGGTACGGTGGACAGAGGGACACATGGACGGACAGAGAGAGAGAGAGATTGAGACTGAGAGAGAGAGAGAGAGAGAGAGAGAGAGAGAGAGAGAGAGAGAGAGAGAGAGAGCGAGAGAGAGAGAGCTGCATGATGTCAGGAACTTACTTTCTTTAAGGAAAGTAGGCTAAAAAAAATCCCACCCTCTTCCAGAGGTACTTATTGTCATTCTATGTTACATTTTGTATTCTCAATAACATTGACAATTTGACCATCTCTGCAAGATGGTCCTCAATTAAAACACAATTTCTATCAGAATATTTGGCAATTTATTCCATTAAACAATTTTGTTTGCTGTTGCTAAGGTATTCTAAATATTATAAACATTTCTAAAACCACATCTTTCTAACAGCTTCATCAGTAAGTAGTTATAGACAAGATACCCACTTACAATGTTTACAATTTCATTTGCCAGGTTCCATACTATCTGTATCTTGTTTGTAACATTCCCACAAGCAGTGAATCAGTGGTAGTAATTAGCAATGGCATTACCTGCCACATTTCCAGCAATATATATTTGAACAAGGAACTGAAGGCATGATTTTAGCCTGAAAGTAAGCTTATGAGATCACCCGGCATTCTGTATGTGTATCTGTGTGTATGTCCATGTGTGTGCTTGCCCCCGCCCCCCACCGCCATCAACTTCTCAGTGCCTGGATCTATATGAACCAAACTGGGTAGAGTTGTAGGGACACATAAGGAGACCTCAATAGCATAATTTGTGATGATGTAATCCACCCAGTTCAAGTTGGCAGACATGTGAGATGCAAGTGTGCTAACTTATGTACCATCTAACCTATTTGAACCAAAATTGGTACAGTTTAGTGAGAGACACATAAGGACACCTCAGTGGCATAGTTTGTGATTATGTCATGCACCCCAGTTCAAGATGGCAGATGCATAAAAGTTTGATGTGCAAGTGGGCTAAGCTGTGAACTGCCTAACCAATTTAAACCAAATTTACTATAGCTGTAGGGACACATATGCTCACCTCAATGGCATAGTTTGTGACAATGTCATCCATCCTGATTCAAGATGGTAGATGCATGAACATTTGAGGCATGTGTGCTAACTTGTGGTCTGTCTAACCAATTTGTAACAAATTTGGTAGTGAGTGACACATAGGGGCACCTCAGTGGTGTAGTTTGTAATGATGTCATCCACCCCAGTTCAAGATGGCGGACATGTGGACATTTGAGGTGCAAGTGGGCATACCTGTGGACCATCTAACTGATGTGAACCAATTTTTATACAGTTGTAGTGAGTGACACATAGGGACACCTCAATGGTGTCGTTTGTGAATATGCCATCCACCCCAATTCAAGATGGTAGACGTGTAAACATTTGAGGTGCAGGTGCAGAAGTTCTTTTTCTTGCAGTGGTAGCTGCAGTGAAATTTCAGGAATACATTCCAAAATAGATTCCAACTTGTGCATTTTTCACAGAGAACAAAACCAATGGTGATTTTGTTTAGTTTTCTTAAATGTGGGTTGCTCATACCTAAGAATGCTAATAAAGAGACTATATCCAAGGAAAAGGAAGTAAGACATAATATAGTGTATTTGATATTGTCTGCTTTATTGCTTTCCTTCCTTGACTAGAAAAAAGCATTATACATTCATAAGGCTGTATAAACAAAAGGGTTCTTCTTTCAATGAAGTATAGTTCATTTTTATAGAACCACTGGCCTACATCCAGAGTAGTGCTGTGCTAGCATAATGCTGCCGCACTAGTGTAAGGATGTAGTGAAATGAAGTTGCACAAAGACAGGGATGTCTGTTCCAGGCTGGTTCTTCTGCTAGCAGAAGATATTGATAAGTTGCACAACATGTTACTCAACGGATTGCACAATGTATTGCACAATTTTGTATGTGTCCAGGAGAAGGTTTTCCATTTGTGGTTGTGAAACTTCACACATCACATAAATTTCTTCAACACGTGATATCTAGAGGGTATTTAATATTTTTTCTTGTTTACTTAATGCAGAAAATTATGCTGCATTAAGCATAATGCAGGTTGAATTACTGGCTGAATTGTCATTGCATGCACAATATATTTATTTAGCTATTTATTTAGCACAATCAGTGTTGTGGTGTTACAACAACAGAGATAATCATATAAAGACAAGTCTTTGCAATCTAAAGTTTGACATGGGGCGGGGGCAATATGGAGGGGGATGGAAAGGAGCATAAACATGGAAAGAATATGAAGTCAGCTGAGACAGTTACATGTACTTAAATTTAGCAGGAATACTGCTACTAGTACTACTATTAGAAACAAACCATGTATTACATTACTCATGTGCTTAGAGAGAATGTGCTCTTTCTTTACTCTCCCAAACAGAAGCCACTGTGCCCCTGATCTGGATAAGGACCCTCTACCGTAGCCTCTTTGGTCTGGAGCAAAGCTTCCATTGGTGCCAATAAGAGCTTCCCTCCTGGAGTAAAAAGCAGGCATAGGAGGCCCAATCCAAATAGGGTACATGGTGAGGCAAATGGTTAAAGCCTCTTGCATACCATAATCCTGATCTGGATCAGGTCAGGATGTTATTTAGATAAAAACACACAAGCACAAAAAACATTGCAAGCACATACTTAAGATAATGTCATTTGACTGTAAGAGATTGCGCCAATAGGTTGGAATCACAATGGAAGCCATAGGTTCTGATGAAGGATTTTAAGGAAGAGAGAGAGAGAGAGAAGGCAACATGTGGGTGTCCCAGGAGGGAATCCAGGCATAATGGGCAGCAAGAAAGAAAAGTATGGCCGCATTCACATGTAACACCGAACCGTGGGTACAATGGACCCACCATTCTCTCCTCCCTCCCCAATTTCCTGTCTGCATTTGAACACAATGGAGAGTGGGCTCTCTGCAGTCAGGGAGACTGTAGAGAGGAGGGGGAACTAGCTATGTGGGCTTCCTTCTTGCTTGAAGGACAGCCTGAACAGCCAATTACACTTGGAAAGAGAGAAGAGGTTCCTCCCTGATCTCCAGTTAGAGCGAATGTAGCCTCCAACGCTGCATTTGCACTTCATACTCCCCAGATTGGAACCCTGGTTATGAGCAGCAAAACTCATGACAAACCAAGGGTTCAAATTGGAGTCTGCAGAGTATAACATCAGGTCACAGTAGAAATGGGACCATTGTTGCACGCATTCGGATGCAACTGTAGGGAAACTTCTGTCCCTGCAATTCCAGTTCCATGTTACCTACAAATGTGGCAAATGAGTCACTTTAGGAAGCTGGCTTGATGGAGTGAAAATCATGGGCAAAGATATACTAGAATGTAAAGGAGAAGATTGTGGGAAGGGAAAGTTCTGAAAGACTTGGAATGTAAGGAATGTAAGTTGCAATTTCCCACATCCCATTTGGCTTTACGTTGGCAGCTGGGAGCCAGACAAATGATTCCATTTGGCCCATGTGCCTCTAACTGTTGACCCCTTTCATTGGGTTTCTGTGTACTACTTTAAAATTATGTCAGGAAAATGTGTGAAAATGCAATATATGAATACACACATGTTGCCCAACACATGTTTCTGTACTAAAATAGGCACTGGTGTAGATTTTCACACAATACATTGTATTGTTGCTTCCATGTCTTAAATTCCATGCTGGGATAAGCAACATGTGAACTTCAGGCTATTGTTAATTAACTAATCATTTACCTATTGATATTTCCCCCCTGCTCTTTAACCAGTTCATTTAATTTGTAGTTTTATACAGTACAAAGATTTGTCTCACTTTTTGACTTGCAAGCAAGAGGCATTTCTGAGTGTCCAGAATAAGAAATCACAGCAGTTACAAATTAAGGGCCAAATTCCTGCCTTACCTAAAATGTACCTATGATAAATTAAGGTCTCTCTGACCTAATCAAAAGCTACAGATTGATATTCCTTTTGTTGAAGAACCTGCAATTTCATTAATTTTATTGACAGTAATTATAACATGCTGAATTTATGGGGACCATGAAGAAAAATTAGTGAACCACATCAGAATGTCAGCATGCCCAGCTTGCTATGAACCACCCTTAAGATTTTGTGTTTTTTTTCCCCTGCAACTGGCAGTTCAGTTTATAATTGATAACTGGATTAGGACTTCAGAATTAATTAATGACAACTCAGGTTTAAAAATAAACTTAGCTAAGCTTGCCATCTCCTACCCCTTTTTCACAACCATGAAGCAATCGCATGACACTTGCGATATAATTATATCATCCCTCTTTGTCTTAGTAAGCAGGAGTGCTAGAAGTTAGATAATCAGCTTTCTGTGGTGTGCCTTGGTTTTCTTGTGTTGTTTGGTGGTGGAGGGGGGAGATCGCTAATATCTTAGTCTAATATTTTTCTTCCAAGTTTTGTGGAGCAAGTAATGTTTATTTACTACATGCTTGTGCAACCCTAGCCCAGAATAGACTCAAAAGAATATTTGCTTAGGGCTGTCATATTTCTTGCTGTATGGCAGAGCTTGACAATTCCCAGGTACCAGCTCACCATGGTGCAAGCAATTTAAAGGTGGAGCCTGAGCCAGGCGATGTATTGATATGACCCAGAGAAGTGAGCAAGTAAAGTGGGGGCAGGCCACTCCCTCTTCCTTCTCCTGGTCATGTTGGTCCATTGCCTGCCTAAGCCAGACAGATGCCGCCAGGAGGAGAACAGAGCCACCCACCCCAGCCTTGCTTGCTCACTTCTCCTGCTCAGTCCTACTCACGCCTTCTCCTGGTTGCATCAGTCTAGCCCTGGCATGTGTTGGACTGATGCAACCAGGAGGAGGAGGAGGGGGCAAGCAAGCTGGGGGCAAGCAAGGCAGGGAGTCTGCCCCCACAGAGTTGAGGGTGTTGCTGGAGTATACAACATGTCCACTCCCACCCCATGGAGTCGAGGACAACCTGGCTCCTAAATTTTTGGGTTGGCTCCTGAAGCCAAAGAAAAAATTTCAAGGCTTTCCATATTGTACTATCCACTCGGAGGCCAATCTTGTGAACAGTTTAAACACATGTTGGGCAATACTATTTTGTAGGTTGTCAAATGCATGCTCAAAGTGTAGTGGACCCATCTGCAAGCCCTCAGCAGGGATCCCACCATCAGATGATTATAACAATTAGCAGTAAATCCACCCCCATTGGGGCATGAGTTGGAAGCTTCCCTTAGCTACAGTAAAACAAAATATGTACTAAGAACATAGGAAGAGCCTTCCTAGTCCATCCAGTCCAGCATCCTGTTTCAACAATGGCCAGCCAGATGCTTCCAAGAAGCACACAATCAGGGCATGAAGGCAACAGTCTTTCCTTATTGTGTAGGTGCCAGCAAGTGCTATTCAGAGGTATATTCCGATTATAATACATGGAGTAACATGGTGAGTCCACTTAGCTATCATGGCTAAAAGCCATCCATAGACTTATTCTCTATAAATTTGTCTAATTTTCTTTTAATTTCATTAGCCTGTGGCCATTGCATCTTGTGGCATCAAATCCCATGTTAATTCTGTGTTATGTGAATAAGTCAGTTCTTTTGTCGCTCCTGAATCTACTGCCAATCAATTTCATTGTATAATCTAGTGTTATGAGGGAGAAATATTTCCCTCTATTCACTTTCTGTACACTGTACAGAATTTTTAAAAACCCAAGTCATGCTCCTTCCCTTCCATCATTCATATGTATGTGTGTATGATAACCTTTGCAGTGTAGGGCAGCCAGAACTGCAGACAATGTTCCAATACAGCCTCTATCATTTTAGTAGTAATGGAGATTTGGGGGGGACCTAACTGCTTCTGTACTTTCATTGCTACCTTGTATTTCCCTCCTTACTATCTAGTTATTCATACCATGGGTGGATGTAGACTAGAATGAGGTGGGACATTTGTCCTAGAGCCACGAAAAGAGAGGGGCTGCTGGCTGGTTGGCAGCTCACTTTTTGTTCTCGTACCTTCCCAAATTACTGGTATGCCAGTTTTCCCATCACAGGACTTGTCTTGACTTCGCCAATGTGTCCTCCCCTAGGTGGGAAGGAGATGAGTGTCAGGCAGCACCATTCCCTCCTCTCGTCATGACTGGCTGGCTAGGTGGTCAGACTCAGCCAACCCCAGCCCCTTCAGCCTGACTGACAGGCCCGGCAGCCAGGGAAATGCTGATGCTAGGCTCCAGCCTGCATTTTCCGAGCTACTGAGCCTGTCAGGCTGAGGAAGGTGGTCTTGAGACTGAGCACCTCGCCAGCCAGTCACAAGGAGAAGAGGAGCAGAAGGAGAGGGTGGCGTCAGACTAGGAGTATGTTGTGGCGCCCTGGCCCTGAGGCTCCAGAAGACAAAAGCAATCAATGGGATGTTGCCTTTTTCTTTCTTTTTGACCTGGTTCAGGTCAGATTCACTTGGCTTGTATTTGCTTGTGGGGAGAGTCATGTTTCTTGGTTGCTGCATATTAAAGACATAGGGGGTGAGGAAAGGAGATGCAGGGAAGGGAGGCATCTTCACTTGTTCCAACCCAGGGCATACTGCAACCTTGCTATACCCCGGAATCATATCATTTGCTTCCTGTTTCTAAGCAGTTATAAGTCCAAAAGAAGGCCTGTCCTATTATCTCATAAGTGCTAGGTCTGTTCAGGAGCCCTAAATGAGGAACTTTGGCAGGAGCTTTTTTGAAGTCCAAGTATTGCAACACCTATCAGGTCCCATTTCCTACATGTATGCTGAGACTGTCAAAGAATTCGAAAACATTGGTAAAGCAGTGCTTACCAATATTGGCTTGCCATGCTGATTCTGCATCAATGAGGCTTGTTCTTCTGTTTCTTTAATAATTCTAGATCTAATAATACTTTCCACCAAATATACCGAGTACAGAGTTAGTCTAACAGATCGAACTGTTCTCTAATTTCCTGGCTATAAGCAGACCCCTTTCTAAAAATTGGCTACCTTCCAATCATCTGGTATGAAAGTGGATTTTAGTGATAAATTGCATATTTTTAATGAAAAGATGAAAGGATCAAGAATCCCATGTTATTTGAATACTTATTTGCTCTTTGAATATTTGAAATATTTTTAAAAATAAACATGATATGTGACCCATTAACCTAAGACATGCATTTAAAAAAGGCTTAGCTAATAAATGTTCAGCAAAGACATGCAGGTACTCTTGGTGACCATCCCACAACTATGGGATTTTCTTCCTTACCAAGAAAAAATGGGGAGCGACTGCTTATGGTGACTAAACCAGAGCAAAGCTGGTTGTGATGGAATGTGTTATACAACATAATCCTAAGCATGATTATTCTGAAATAGGTCCCACACTGTGTTCAATGGGGCTTACTGCAGGACTGCAGGTTACTCTGCAAGATGTATTAGATGCAGATTTATTACATGCATATAGGCATGCTTTTAAATTATTGTAGCACACTCAGACTTTTGAAACTAGGCAGGCTAGAACTCTATAGTTTTTTTAAAAAGCAGAATTAAAAATGGGGTTTTCTCCTAAATAAGTTAGAAAGATATAATAAAGATATTGCACAATGACCCTAAAATAGGTACAGACAGCATGACATAGGTGCTATTCAGGGTCAGGAAGAGCTTGAATGACTGTTGCATAAAGCCTGCAGTTGCTGTGGACTGCTTTATTTCCTTGTATTGTGGCACAGCCATATCTGTCAGCAACTGTGGGTGTGAGTCAAATTTCCACTCACTTGATTTCACTGTACTAATAAGGAATCTAGAAACCTGCTACTGTACTAAAAGAAATTCACAATATATTTGTATCTATGCATTCCTACAATGTGGATGCTTTGCAATTGGTTCACATTAGCTGAGAGGAGAGCTGGTCTTGTGGTAGCAAGCATGACTTGTCCCCTTAGTTAAGCAGGGTCTGCCCTGGCTGCATATGAATGGGAGATGATGCATGAGCACTGTAAGATATTCCCAGGGGCGTAGCTAGGGGAGAGGGGGCCCGTGGTCATCCATCTCTCTGGCAGCCCCCCAGAGTGAAGGAGATATTGACGAAAATAGGGAGGGAGGGATCTGGAGGGCCCTTAGGAGCTGGGGGCCTGTGTTCTTTGAACCCTTTTGCTCAATTATAGCTATACCCTTGGGTATTCCCCTTAGGGGATGGAGGTGATCTGGGAAGAGCAGAAGGTTCCAAGATCCCTCCCTCGTTTCTCCAAGAAAGGGCTGAGAGAGATTCCTGCCTGCAACCTTGGAGAAGCTGCTGCCAGCCTGTGTAGACAATACTGAGCTAGATGGACCTATGGTCTGATTCAGTATATGGCAGCTTCCTATGTTTCTATGATCTATGTCTTGAGAAGATTGCAAATATTATAAAGCCATGTTTACATATTCTGTATGCACACATTTCATTTACAACATTGCATTGATGAAAACTCCTGAGGTCAGTTAGGAGAACATCTGCCTCTGTCCAATACTACATGTGTCTGTTTGAGAGCAAGTGTGGTGTAGTGGTTAGAGTGTTGGGCTTGGGCCAGGGAGACCTGAATTCAAATCCCCATTCAGCCACTGGGTGACTCTGGGCTAGTCAAATATCTCTCAGCCTAACCTACCTCACAGGGTTGTTGTGAGGACAAACATAACCATGTAACTCTAGGCTCCTTGGAGGAAGAGCAGGATATAAATGTAATAAATAAAATAAATAAATAAGCTCTATTGAGTTGAATGAGGCTTAGTGTCAAGTAAGTTTGCATAGGATTGCGGCTGTTCCTAGGAAATATATCCTTTGTGTGCATCTCATTGTAGGATTCTTTGGGAGTAAGTCACATTGAATTATGTGTGACATATTTCCAGGCAGATGTGTATAGAATTGCTGCATAGTCAGTATTCATTAGTATATTTAAAAATAAAGAATGCTGTGACTAGACAGAGTATGTGCATGGGTGGGTATATTAATATTTCTTCTCTGTGGTCAAAAACGTTTGTTGCTGATTTCTGGTTTATCTTCAACTGAACTATGGGATGCTATTGTGCATGGATTTATTCCAGGGTGCAACATAAATACACAGACTTGTGCCTTAGCTTGCTGTTTCCATCCTCAAAGTTACTTTCCATGCTGATTTTTAAAAATATGTGTCCTTAAAAGTCCATAATGGCCAACTATATGTGACGCTGGCAGATCTTTATACTAAGATGTGGGTTTGCCCCAATCACATGTAAAGAGGGGGATTGAAAGTGCAAAAGGGGCAACTTGAAAAAGGCGCAACTGAAAGTGCAAAACGGGCACACTTCCATGGTCCTTGCATCATAAACAATGAGGTGGGTCACATGATCAGTGAGACCCACCTCGAGAGGGTTAGTGGGGAGAGTGGGCTTAGCTTGCTCTCCCTGTACACAAGGAGGCTGCAGCCTTGGGTGGCTGGATTGGCTGCTCACACGACTGCCGGCTCCATCATGGAGGCTCCGGGGATCGGGGGCTGTGCCTCCCCTGGAAGTTCCAGCATGCTCTCTGCAAGTGCATAGAACATGCTGGAGAGACCCCCAAGCTGGGAGGCTGCTTTTTAGCCTCCCAGTCGGGGGTCTCCTCGTGAGTTGCCACGGTGTGGACCTGTGCCATGACAACACATGATCGTGGGCTTAGGGGAGGGCTCCAACACACGACCTGGGCTTAGGGGAAGGCTCCATAAGTGGATAACCCACTTGAGAGCAACCGGGCTCACCTGTGAGCCGGGTGGTTCTCACAGTCACCAGAAAGCAGGCTAGGCTCCCTTAGCCCGCTTTTTGGTGATCGTGAGAATCACCTCAATGATTGTAGAGGAAGGGCTTCAGAGGAATAGAGCTGGGGAGAGGAGGTATTTTGCAGCTGCCACCCAGGCACCCATTTTATGTTTCAAATCACATCCCATCCCTGGGGGTCAGCCAGACCCCCACTTAAAGACACCCTCACTTAAAGACATCACTACATGTGATGTTCTGGTGCTGTCACGTGTAGTATGGGCCCATGCCATAAGCAAACTGTTGTATTCTATCTAGCAGTCTTTTATGTTTTCTTAATTAGAAGTTTGTCCTGGTGGGGATCCTGTCTAAAGTGTGGCGGGTTCTTGAGGGCACAAACCACACCACTCAGGATAGACTAAAGAGGATTAGGGGGACTGCAGTTCTAGAGTTCCCATGGCCTCCGGAATTTTGGGTTTCACCCACATTTCAAGCATCTCACCCAGATTGCTTAGCCCACCCAGATTAGCCCGGATTTCAGCTTTCATTAAAAAAGAAAAGAAATCCCCTTGTAGAAGTGGATCTCAGAAACAAAAGTATCTTTCAGCTTGCCTCAAAAATACCCTTACTGAGATTAATCCCAGTGGCAAAGATTAGCACCAGGATTTTGGCCTCCTGAGCCCACTACAAATACAACGAATATTTATATACCGCTTTTCAACAAAAGTTCCCCAAGTGGTTTACATAGATATAAATACATAAATAAAATATGTTTTTGAAATAAATAATGAAATGTAATGAAATAACACTACCTACTGGGTAGGGGAAAATGGGCTTTCGTCTCCCTTGTTACTCTTCCTAGTGGCATGAGATATATGAAGAGATACCAGTGCTACAGCAACAAAGGAAACTATTGTGACAGGGTAAAGTTCACCTCCCAATACTGGCATGAGGGCAGGACTGGTGCAAGATATTTTGCTGCCTGAGGAGAATGGCAATTTGACACCTCTTCTCTGTGGGTTAGTGCTCAGCATTCCTAGGTTACACTGCCAAGACCTCAGATAATGTCCTCTATGACTATGTCCTCAGACTGTGTCACCAGGCCAGGCACTGGTGGCAAGGGCATTCCTAGCTTGAAGCAGAGTGGGGGAGAAAAGAGGTCAGGGTGGGGGCGGGAGATGAGCAGCATGCCCAGCAGAGCAGAGGAGGATGGCAGCTCATCAGGAAAGGTAGGTGTCGCACATCTTTCTTCTACAAAAGATCTGCCAAGTGCCAAAAATTTCACATATTCCATATTCCAACAATCCTTCTCATGCTTCCATATTCCCTCAACCATCTGCTCTTCCAGCTATCGTGTTTTGGGGTCACTGATGAAAGGCAATGTTATCCCTATCTGTAAAAGACCTGTGTATTGATTTATATACCTCACAGTGGCATCCTCTGAAAAATCTATGGCCACCAACCACCATGGAGTATTGATTTCCAAACTCCCTGTCGCCAACTGAGTGTATACCTGCTCTGCAGAATGGCTCACCGTATACCCTCAGCTACAGAACGGAAGCTTTCTTGTGGGGGAAAGTTCACAGATGAAAGAGTTCTGCCTGCCAATGATTAATAAGGAGAACATCTTTCTTGTATCTGCGCTCCCTTCAACAAATAACTTTGGGCAAAACTAGATGAAACATAGGAGATCCGTAATTGGATCTTCTATTGTGTCTTATAAAAGTAGCCATGGATTGGAACCATGGCTCTAGGGCAGGCCTGCTCAACTTAGGCCCCCCCAGCTGTTTTTGGACTACAACTCCCATAATCCCCAGCCACAGTGGCCAATAGCCAGGGATTATGGGAGTTGTAGGCCAACATCTGCAGGAGGGCCAAAGTCGAGCAAGTCTGCTCTAGGGGGATGTGGGTGTTTTGATGCTTCCCCCCTGTACCATTTTGCTGTTGTAGATTACTTCCTCAAACATGACATGCCCATTAGGAAAAACATACAGCTTTGTATATGTTTTCTCTTACAAGGAAAATAGCAGATTGGGAGAATGATGCTGAGGGGAAAGGGTTTTTTTTTTTTTTTAATCTCCCTCAGAGCAACAAACACAATCAAATATGTGCCCCTGCCTGCCCTCAATTGCTTTTAAAAGAAATGAAAAGAGACAGGAGGTCCAGTCACAGATCTCCAATTCCTCCCATAGTTTGGCCCTTGTTGCAAAGGAGGTTGAATGATGCCCCTCCCTCTGAGCTTTTCGGTCACATCCTCCCAAGAAAAATATATACAGTTAAAATGGGTAAGAGTCCATTTATCTGGTCAAAGGCTCTACTGACATCATATGTTTATCTATTCTAATGTTTGTCAAAAAGCAACACTTTTATCTGCAATCCTAGATAGCTGTAATGTGAGAGGGTGGTGGAGATGTAGACACACATGTGGAGAGGCTAACTGAGCAAGTAGGCACTTTTAAAAGTGGTGATTCTCTTGTATTTAGCAAGGGGAGGGCAACTGTCCCTATCTAACTCCAGCACAGCATCCCTCCAGTTCTTGTTGCTGGTGTCTGTCTTGCGTTTCCTTTTAGGTTGTGTGAGCTCTTTTGGGACAGGGAAGCATCTTGATTATTATTATTTTTTTTTATGTAAGCCTTTTTGAGCACTTTGTTGAAAAGATATATATACTGTAAATAGTCATAGTATTTGTCGAGGAAGGCATTCTGAATCCCCCGCCCCGCCCCGCCCACTGCAGTCAATCACCTGGCAAAAGCAGCAAGCTGTTTTTCTTCTGAAACTGGCTTGCCTCTTCAGTAAAATCTTTTTAGTCTAGCTATATGTGCATTTCTCCCCAGCAGATAATATGGCACATTGGGGGCAAAATGCATGTTGCATTAGATCCGACTTACTTAATTTTTAAATAGTCCTTATGGAGGACCTCACCTCCATCTGGATCAGAACTGCTGGGTGGGGTGAGATGTTAATCCTTTGCTTCTGTCACAGTTCTAGTACAGCTGGTGGGGAGATGGCTGTTCATCCCAGGAGAAAAGCTTCAATGGAGTGTGAGATTTTCCACAGACATCTCATTTTCAAAATATTCCCCACATTTTTCAAAGTTGAGCTGTATTTAGAAATCATGTGAACTGATTTAGGACAGAGACTGGGGAAAAAATTATTTTTGAGTAGGCTGAATATGAGGTTTAGTCGATTGATTGATTGATTAACCTTGTATATTTTTACATATGAATCAAAATAGTATTTCTGAAGAAAAATGTATATTTTCCAGCGATCCACTAGAAGCTTTTCTGTGTCAAGGGGAAGGGTGGGAGGGCTAAGATTATGCCTGCACCTTTTTACGTATTTGTGGGTGTGTGTTTTTTCTCTTTTAAAAACCTTTTTTTTTAAAGTCTGCCTGATTAATTGCTTCAATTTTTTATACATTCAAAATGTTTCTAATTAACTAATCTTATTGACTAAATGTTGCAACTTTTGGAGGGCAAAAATAAAAACTGTAGACTTTGAAAAAGGAATCTGTCCAGGGCTGGATTCTGACATGCAGAGACTCTAAACTATGTCAAGCTTAAAAGACACCATGGGATTAAATAAATAAATAAATAAAATTACTCTAACAAGAAGGACAATGAAAATAGAAATAACGCATTATTTTTGGTTAGCAAAGATGCAACAGAAAACTAATAATCGATTCTCTTTCTTGCATTAGATTTGCATTAGAAATACCTTTAAATGAAAATACATTATGTAAAACTTGATATTTAGTCATTGCTCGTATTCAGAGGCCCCTCATGATGTGAGGCCCTAAACTGTATCTTACTTAGCTTGTGCCTAAATCTGACACTGGATCTGTGGAGAACACTGCAGAGCTAGTGTAGCAACTGTGCTGTGAATTCTTACTACTTTTTCCTTTCCCATTCTGCTTCCTCCGCCCCAGGCAAGCACTATCAGCCATTGATCTGAATGGAAGATCAAGGGGAATACGAAACAGAGGTGGCATTGCTTTGACACACAAAATGTAAAACCAGAGAGCAGGCTTTGCAAATGAATGAAGAGCTCCTCAAGGAGACTGACTACTTAAAAGGGAAAAGCTAATCGAACAGAAAGTGGGAAGCTTCAGAGTGAATGTCGGTATGCAATGCATTGGAGTCCTTGCCCCTCCCCCGGGTGGTTTTCCTGCCAAGTTCCCTGACACAGTCCCAGCCTTCACAATGCAGATTGAACAGTGATAAAGAGTGTAGGTCACGGTCATGAGTAACTGTATGCACCCTGTCACATGAATGCTTATGTCCTCCCTTAACAGCTATTGTTTGTTTTTCAGTGTTGACACAGAGAGCCGAGATGTTGTGTCTTGTTACCAGCTCCCTGCAGAAATTGCCCTTTCCTTACCCTGTGCAGGCAAATATTTGTAGGGACAACCAGGTGGATCAGTGCAAAGGAGATAATCAGTGGTTATGGCAAGGTCACAGCATGGATGGCTACTAAGACCCTCAACCACTTTGGGCATAGTAGCCCCAGGGAAATGGATCTGTCCAGAGGCTCATCATGTGTGCCTGCCATTATGTATGGGATTCAGCTTTTGGCACACATGCAGGTCCCAGTAATGACCAGCGGAGCACATATAGAGAGCTGGTGCAAGGAGCATTTCTAAGCACTATAGAAGCCAGTAGTTGTGGGGATCAGTGTTCCCTCTAACAGAGATTCCCAGATGTTGTTGACTACAACTCCCAGAATCCCCAGCTGCAATGGCTTTTGCATGGGGATTGTGGGAGGTGTAGTCAACAACATCTGGGAATCCCTATTAGAGGAAACACTGATGGGGATCTGCCCTTTAACCAAGGTTTATTTTCATCATCACATTAAAGCATTTGGCATCGCTGATGTTCGCCATGACACTTTATCAACTTAATCTTCACTTGAAAACAATTTCTATAGTAGGAAAAGAGATATCTGAAATGACTCAAATGATTGGGAAATAAATATTTGGACTGTTTTCCTTGAAACACCATGGGGATTCTGGGGGAAAATATATTACCCAAGCTGAAAATCAGTTTCAACTGAGAACAAAAACTGTGGAAGCACCATATACTAGCTTTGTGCTGACCTTGAAGCTAGCACATTCCATTAGTTTTAGTGGTGCTCATTGTCATGTAAATAAGAATCATGACTCTTGGGATGGTGTTGCGGTAGCAAGCATGAAACCCTTTGCTAAGCAGGGTTTGCCTTGGGATGGGTAACTACATGTGAGCACTGTCTGCTGTAGGATAGATAAATTCCGAGAGGGGACTGGAAACATCCCTGAGGGACCAGGCCTTCACAGGCCTGCCACTCTAGGACAAAATCTACATGCATGTTTATGCATCTACAAATCTACATGCATTTTTTTTGCATGTTTATGCAGTTTTAGTTGAAAAACTAAAAATTAACAAATCACCAGGGCCAGATGGCATCCATCCAAGAGTTTGAAGGAACTCAAATGTGAAATTGCTGATCTCCTAACAAACAAATGTAACTTGTCCGTACAATCAGGCTCTGTACCAGAGGATTGGAAAGTAGCTAATGTAACTCCAATTTTCAAAAAGGGATCTGGGGGGATCTTAAGCTAACAGGCTGGTTAGCTTAACTGCTGTGCCGGGTAAATGGGGTCTTAGCTGTTAGTGACTGACCAGGAGAGAGATTTTGGGGTTGTGGGGGATAGCCCCCAAAGTGAAAGTGTCAACTCAATGCACTCCAGCTGTGAAAAAGGCAAACTCTATGCTAGGGATAATTAGGAAGCAAATTAATAATTGAATTGCTAATATTATAATGCCCTTTTACAAATCTATGGTGTGGCCAATTTGGAGCACTGCAGTTCTGGTTACCATATCTTAAGATGGACATAACAGAACTAGAAAAAGTGCAGAAGAGGGAAACCAAGATGATCAGGGGCCTGAAGAACCTTCCTTTTGAGGCATCTGGGGCTCTTTAGTTTAGAAAAGAGGTAACTATGTGGAGACATGATAGAGCTGTATAAAATTATGATGGAGTACAGAGAATCGACAGAGAAATTTTTATCCCTCTCTCACTAGAAACAGGGGTCATCCCATGAAACTGAAGGCTAGGAAATGTATTATTGACGAAAGGAAGTTCTTTTTCACATAGCACATAATTAATCCATGGAATTCTCTGCCACGGGTGATGGCCACTAGCTTGAATGGCTTTAAAAGGGGTTTGGGCAAATTCATGGAGGACAGGCCTATCAATGGCTTCTAATTAACTTGGCAAAGAAGCACCTTTTAATGTGATGATTCTCTTTATTTAGCAGGGGGAGAGTAACTGGCCCTATCCACCTCCAGCACAGTATCTCTAGTGACTCTTGCTGGTGTCTATCTTATGTTTCTTTTTAGAATGTGAGTCCTTTGGGGATAGGGAGCCATCTTATTTGTTTGTTATTTCTCTGTGTAAACCGCCCTGAGCCATTTTTGGAAGGACGGTATAGAAATTGAGTTGTTGTTGTTGTTGTTAATAGTTGGTGGCTAGATGCAGGCGAGCAACAGCAGGAGAGAGGGCATGCCCTCAGTTCTTGCCTGTGGGCTTCTCAGAGACATCTGGTGGGCCACTGTGTGAAACAGGATGCTGGACTAGATGGGCCTGATCCACCAGGGCTGTTCTTATGTTATCCTTCTTTAATGAGCCAAATTCTTTCACCTTAAAGCAGCACAGATTGCATTCTTGACTGCCATTGGTCTAATTGCTTTTAACATCATGATTAATTAGGTTCAATCCACATCTCATTCTTGTCAGTGGCAAAATATTCATTGGTTTTAATGGCATGGTACACAAGATCCTAAACATACTACGTGGTGTCACTGCTTTCAGTATAATTTATATCTGTAAAAGTTGACTCATACATGAATGTTCTATGGCTGTAACATCAAGATATAAATCCCATCTGTTAACTGGCTATCAGATCCAACATGACAGAGAAAACCTTTGTATCACCTCGAACGCAATGTTTTTCAACAGAGTTATACTATCAGCTGCAGCATCATCACGTTTGCAGTAACCAAGTGAAAAGAAATAATGTTTAACCCACCCCAAGTGTAACTGAGGGGTTACCAAACATCCAAGATTTGCCTAGCATCTCCAGGAATGAGCATCAATGAGAACGATAGGAAATAATGCTGGATATGGGATGTCACAACTGTCATTTGGGATGCACTTTAAACCATTGTGTCGTAGCTGCTGCCATGTGGTGAGTTGTTTCATATGCAGAATGTGAGTCAGATGAATGTCATCCTGCCAATTTAAACTTTTCTTTATGGCTGTTTACAACTGCATGGCGAAAATCACCCAGTTAGTATAGCAGTGCTGCACATCAATGGCTCACTGCATAATAGTAGCTGCTGCCACAAAGAATGATCTAAAGCATCTCTACACCATGCATGCTTATAATGTGGATTAGCAGGGTTCACCTTTGCCATCATAATGGGGAATATTTATATATTTATATGACATGGTTATATTTAAGTGTTGAAATGTTTTAATCTTTTTATTGGTTGTTTTTATTTTCTTGTAAACCACCCAGAGAACTTGCATTTTGGGTGGTATAAAAATATGTTAGATAGATAGATAGATAGAATTCGCTTTCGTAATGGGGAAGGTACCAAATTCAATAGAAGAGCACATGGATGCATGCATGAGGTCTCAGTACAGTTCCTGGCATCTCCGGGTAGAGCTAGGAAAGACCCTGGATAATTACTGCCAGTCTGTGTTGACAGCACTAGATAAAAGGAGATAACCAATGGTCTCCATTTAGGGCAGTTTCATTTGTTGTTTTTCAGTGTGCTATACCATGTTTCCCCGAAAGTAAGACCTACCCCGAAAGTAAGACCTAGCAGTAATTTCTGATGTGCCGCTAATATAAGCCCTCCCCCGAAAATAAGACCTAGGTGGGAGGCGGGGGTTCGCAGCCGCGCACTGGCCGCAGGGATCGAGAACGGCAGGAGACGGGGTTGAAACTTGGGGCACTACCTCAGAGTAAGTTGTTCTGTGCTTGCCTGCCGTGGCGGGGGAGGTGTGTGCAAAATAAGACCTACCTGAAAATAAGCCCTAGTGCATTTTTTGGGCCTAAAATTAATATAAGACACTGTCTTATTTTCGGGGAAACACGGGTATACAGATGTTGCTGTATTGGTCCCATAACATAGGTAACAGGAGAGATGTAAGACTGACATCTTAAGGTTGGTGTCAACTTATGTTGGTATAGGAGAATATCGATGCTTTTTTCAAATTACAAAGAGCTTTAACTTAAACTTGTAAATGTTTTAGTATCATGGGATTCATGCTCACCGTCCTCATCTATATTTATATATATATATATATATATATATATATATATATATATATATATATATTAAAATGACACTAAAATAACATCCAAGTATAAAATTAAAAATCTGCCCAGCAGGACTTTGAATGTTGTTCAAAAGCAGTCTCTCTCACACACATATACTCTTCATGGCAAACTGCATTTAAAACTCAGGGGAGCTTCCCAGGCAGTTTGTGAGAAGGCATTAGAGTCTGTTGCTGAGGAAAAATGAAATCCCACAGGACAAGCCCAGATGTTAAGGTGTACTTAAAGGCACTCTCTGTGCTGTAGTCTATATCAGACATTTTAATCCTGTACGTATCTTCAAAGAGAAAGAACACGCAGGGGTGCACCATATTTGAATTTCTTCCATAGGTTATGCCTGTGGAAGGAAACGATGTAAATTGTTTATAGAACTGTAAATTGACTGCATAGCCTATTAAATTTGGGAGAACTGACTTTCTGACACGGGTATTTTCTGTCAGACCCCAAGCAGCGTGCTTGTAGTGATGCATTCTTATTACTAAAGCCTGACAGGGAAATAAATGGCACTGTACGATAACATAGCAGAAGTTTCTCCATAATCCTGTCATCTGATCTTTTTCTCCGTTGTGACTTTAAATAGCCCCCTTATATTCCAATGTGAATACCACAAAGCCCTGCAAAGGCGGGAAGGTGGGGGGTGGGGTGGGGAAAGGGAGCAGCCCTCATAAAGAAGAAGTCATGAAGTCTGGAGCTGTAGCCAGATTTCCTTTGCAAGGTGAGGTGTGGCCAGCTCTTTGTGGGGAATTGCCTGGGAGGGATCCACACTCCCTCCCCACAGACTGGAGAACCTAATACTGGCCATAGGCCAAGCAGCCAGACGCCAGGCTCTGGGCTCTCAGCACTGGGAGAGGTCGCTCAGCCTGGTTATACAATGGTATTATCTCAGACTAACCACCGCTGCAGAAACTCTCAATGTTTCCTGTCCTTCTGGTAGCAGCACAAACTGTCCGCTTTCCAGCCACTTTCTTACACACTCACCAGCACTCGGTCGCCAGACAAGCTGAACAAATGTCTAAAGCGGCTTTTTCTCTCGGGTTCTGCAGTCTCAGCGAGCTGTAACTTATTGTATTTTATCCCCCCTCTGTCATGACGGACACAGCTATGAGTCACATGAGAAAAAGGAGTCGCTAGTCTTAGTTCAGCTTCTGCCATGCCAGGCAAATCTCTTGTTACAGTCCAATGCCTTCAGTTTCTCTAAGGACACTTTCTTAGCATTCAAGAACAGTATCCGTGATGGCCACTGCACACAAGTCATCAGAACTCCCCCTCCACTAACCTTTGGTTGGCACTGACCTTCTGGATCAGGTCTACACACATATAAATAGGATTTTTTAAACTCTTCCAGCACTTTGACACCCACTATAGAGGGCTTGACCCTCTCTGAGATATTCCAATCTCAACCTGGCATTTTCAGTTTCCATTAAAAGTGTTTGTTCCTTTACTTGTGAAATAGAAGGGGAAGTGTCCAGGGGTGTTCTGCCCCATTTTTACTAAGAAGAAAACTTGTTCCCACCTTCAGATTCTGGTGAGTGACTGCAAAGGCACTAGGATAACTGACATAAGCATAGGATCTTTGGCAGACATACAGAGCCAGGATGCACTGGTGCAGCAAGAGAGCAGTCCAACAGAACCTCCCCACCTAACTGCACCAGTGCTACAAGGAAGTGGCACGTTTTTTGACACCTTTCCTTTCCCCAAGAAGCTCCCTAAGCCAACTGAAAATATGTCCCTGAGGGTTGCTCAGTCCTCAGACATATTTCTGCAAGCAAAAGGGATGTTTGCAGAGAGGGGAGAGAAGTGAAAACTGCTTCCCCATCTCTCTCTGCCTGTACTCAGCTGCAGAATAAGCCTTCACCGCAGATACACAGCAGTTTTTATGCAAGGGCATAGCCCTTCTTCCACTCTCCAACAGCTGCAAATAATAACAATTATTATTATTATTATTATTATTATTATTATTAATTATTATTATTAATAATAATTAGCAGGTATGAAGCCAGAATTACACAACACAGGCAGAATCTCCAATTACAGTCGAATCAGAGATGTTTCTACAAAAGCATAGAAGGAGAAACTGCAAGAAACCTAGAAACACCAAATAAAGAAGAAACAGTGCAATTCTGGGGGAAATTATGGGACAATCCAATAGATTATAATAAAAAAGCAGGCTGGATGAAAGAGGTTGAAAAATGTAACCAACAAATGCAAGATCTAATAATAACACCAGAATTAATAAGTGAAAGAGCAAAGAAAATTAAAAATTGGACTGCTCCAGGCGACGATGAACTGCATGGCTTTTGGCTTAAACACCTAACAAGCCTTCATAAACAACTATCAAAACAGTTCAATCACATTTTGCAAGGAGGTGATATTGAACAATGGCTAACAACTGGGAAAACTCATCTCATCATGAAAGACCCAGCAAAAGGTGCAGTTCCAAGTAATTATAGACCGATAACCTGTCTGCCAACCATGTTCAAATTATTAACTGGAATAATAGCAGATGAAGTCATGCAACACTTATTAACTAACAAACAGCTTCCAGTTGAACAGAAAGGAAATTGCCCGAACACCAGAGGCACAAAAGACCAGCTGCTGATTGACAAAATGATTTTAGAAAATTGCAAGAGAAGAAAAACAAATCTAAGTGTCGCATGGATTGACTACAAGAAAGCCTTCGATTCATTTCCTCACACATGGATACTAAAATGTTTAGAAACAACTGGTGTCAGCAAAAACATTCAGATATTTATAAAAAAAGCAATGTGCATGTGGAGTACACAGTTAACAATCAATGGTCAGACACTTGGACAGGTTAGCATTAGAAGAGGCATTTTCCAAGAGGACTCACTATCCCCTCTGTTGTTTGTAATCGCCATGACCCCACTTTCACAAATACTAAACAAAACAGAACTTGGATACCAAACATCTAAAATATCAAGCAAAATAAACCATCTGATGTACATGGACGATCTGAAGGTGTATGGAAAGTCCCAATCAGAAATCGAATCACTGCTAAGCACTGTCCGTATATTCAGTAGCGATATAGCAATGGAGTTTGGACTAGACAAGTGTGCTGCATTAATAATGAAAAGAGGAAAAATAAGAAAAACAGAAGGAATAGAACTGCCCAATGGAAGCAAGATCAAGAACCTGGAAGAGAAAGAACCTTACAAATACTTGGGCATTCTCCAGGCTGATAACATTGCACACACTGAAGTTAAAAGAAAAATTGGAAGTGAATACATCAGGAGACTTAGAAAAATCCTCAAGTCCAAACTCAATGGTGGGAACACCATACAAGCCATAAACACCTGGGCTATACCTGTTATCAGATACACTGCAGGAATAATAGACTGGACCCAGGCAGAGCTAGAGACACTAGATCGTAAGACCAGGAAAATCATGACCATCAATCATGCTCTGCACCCCCGCAGTGATGTGGATAGGCTATACCTCCCTCGCAGCTCAGGTGGAAGAGGAATGCTGCAAGTCCATCAAACAGTAGAGGAGGAGAAAAGAGGCCTTGAAGAATATATCAAGGACAGTGAAGAAGATGCACTTCAAATGGTCAATAAAAAGAAACTATTAAATACCAATGAATACCAATAAATACCAATGCAGGCCTGCAAGAAAGAACAAGTCAAGAACTGAGCAGAAAAATGGAAAAATAAGCCACTGCATGGTCAATATTTGCGCAATATAACTGGAAAACCAAACATCACCAAGATCTGGCAATGGCTTAAGAATGGCAACTTGAAGAAAGAAACAGAGGGTTAAATACTGGCTGCACAAAAACAGGTACTAAGAACAAATGCAATAAGAGCAAAAGTCAAAAAATCAACAACAAACAGCAAGTGCTGCCTTTGTAAAGAAGCAGATGAAACCGTGGACCACCTGATCAGCTGTTGTAAAAAGATCGCACAGACTGCCTACAAACAAAGGCATAACAAGGTAGCAGGGATGATACACTGGAACATCTGCCAAAAATACAAGCTGCCTGTAGCCAAAAATTGGTGGGACCATAAAATTGAAAAAGTGGTAGAAAATGAAGATGCCAAAATATTATGGGACTTCTGACTTCAAACAGACAAACATCTGCCACACAATACACTGTAGTCGAGAAGAAAGAAGAAGTAGTTAAAATAATCGACATAGCAATACCAGGGGATAGCAGAATAGAAGAAAAAGAAATAGAAAAAATAAAATACAAAGAGCTACAAATTGAAATTGAAAGGCTGTGGCAGAAGAAGACAAAAATAATCCCAGTAGAAATTGGCACCCTAGGTGTATGGGTTATAACTTTCAAGATTAAGGCTAACAATTACATTTTGCTAGGCAAGAGGGGGGAATTTTTAATTAATTTGGCTTTTAAGTCATTGCAGTTTTTTTATCTTTAAAAAAAATCCCGACCTTTTCATTTTGTAACAGTCCAATAAAAGAGATCCTTTCACCTAATATATGGCATGTTTGGGGGAATAGGAGCCAAGAGAAATTATTCTAAACACATCAACTACAAATGTTTTTTAAAAAACCTTGTGGGTGAATCCATGTGGTGAAAGAGCTAGTAAGAACATATGAACAGGCCTGCTGGATCAGGTCCAAGATCCATCTAGTCCAGTGGTCCACCAGATGCCCTTGGGAAGCCCACAGGCAAACGGCGAGGGTATGCCCTCTCTCTTGCTGTTGCTCCCTGCAACTGGTATTTAGAAGCATCTTGCCTCGGGAGCTGGAGGTGGCCTATAGCATCAGACTAGTAGCCATTGGTAGACCTGTCCTCCATGAATTTGTCAAAGCCCCCTTTAAAGCCACCCAGGCTAGTAGCTATCACCACATCCCATCGCATAAAATTCATAGATTAACAGTTCAGTGTGTTAAAAAGTACTTCCTTTTGTCAATCATACATTTCCCGGCCTTCAGTTTCATGGGATGACCCCTAGTTCTAGTGTTGTGAGAGAGTGAGAAAAATTTCTGTGTCTACTCTCTCTACTCCATGCATAATTTTATACACCTCTATCATGTCTCCCCATAGTCGCCTCTTTTCCAAAACGAAAGCCCCAGATGCTGTAGCCTTGCCTCACAAGGAAGGTTCTCCTGGCCCCTAATCATCTTGGTTGCCCTCTTCTGCAACATTTCCAGCTCTACAATGTCCCTTTTGAGATATGGGGACTGGAACTGCACACAGTACTCCAAATGTGGCCACACCACTGATGTACTCTACCACCTCAGAAATGACAGTATGAAGCTGACTTTGTGCTTGATGGTCAACGTGATGCATAGAAATCAGAAATCATTTGGTGAAACTGCAGCAGCATGGCTTGCACAACTGCACATTCTCTAGCACTGGAGCTGTTTATGGGTCTGCAGCAGCCCCAATGTGGTTTGCAATGGCTGCTTACTGCTGTGTGTCATGTCAGCCAATATCTTTTATATTTGCACTCACCAGTTTTGTTTGGTTTCTGGTCAAGTTTCATTATCATAGAATCACAGAATGTCAGACGGAATCTTCACCTTGGAGATCTTTTAGTCCAAGGCCTCCAGCTCACTGCAGGAAACTGCTGCCTCCCTGAAAGAATGCTGTCCAGCCTCTGTTTGTAAATCTTTACTGCATGAGGCAGATTGTTCCACTGTCAAACTGCTCTTACTCTTTAGAAATTCTTCCTCATGTCTAGCCTAAATCTGCTTCCTTGTAATGTCAAGCCATTGTTTCTAAGTCCTGCCCTCTGGAGCAACAGAGAACAGGTCCACTTCTCCTGTGCGACAGCCTTTCAGATATTTGAAGACGGCAATCATATTCCTCCCTTCTCTAGGCTCCAGAGCCCCTGGTGGCGCAGTGGTAAAACTGCCGCCCTGTAACCAGAAGGTTACAAGTTTGATCCTGACCAGGGGCTCAAGGTTGACTCAGCCTTCCATCCTTCCGAGGTCGGTAAAATGAGTACCCAGAATGTTGGGGGCAATATGCTAAATCATTGTAAACCGCTTAGAGAGCTTCGGCTATAGAGCGGTATATAAATGTAAGTGCTATATTGCTATTGCTAAACATACCCAATTCCTTCCCGCATTCCTCATAGGACATGGGACCATATAGCCACTACTCTGGTGGCTATAGGCTACCTCCAACCTCAGAGGCTAGATGCCTCTAAATAACAGTTGCAGGGGAGCAACAGCAGAAGAGAGGGCATACTCTTGCCTTACCTGTGGGCTTCTCAGAGGCATCTGGTGGGCCACTGTGTGAAACAGGATGCTGGACTAGATAGGCTTTGGGCCTGATCCAACAGGGATGTTCTTATGTTCTTAAGACTTGGTTTCCAGACCCCTCACCATGTTTGCTGGCCTCCATTGAACCTGTTCCAGATTACCAATGTCATCCTTAAAATGCAAGACCTACAACTGGTCAGCATATTCCATGTGATGTCTGGCCAGTGCAGAACAGGATGGACCAATTACTTCTCATGATCTGGATTCTATGCTTTCGTTCATGCTGCCTAGGATTGCATTTGCTTTTGTAGTAGCAAGGTCACACTGCAATTCCTAGTCCTATGCACTATGATTCTGTCTGGGAATCATGACAAGCAACCACTAGAATAGGAAAATTTGCTGCTGGTTTTTATTTTAAGTGGGGGAAAACTTGTTTGTATAACCCCTATATTATGGAGCAAAGTCTGACCATGTGTTTTGTCCTTTAAAGGGGTAAGAAAACTATAATGCAATGCTTTAACCTATTCTTTTTTTTCCCTTTTATGGGTGAACAAGAGGTTTCAAGACGTCAGTGTAAACAGAGCTTCCTGTTTCAGGGAAGCTTCAGCTACTGCAGGAGCCCAGAGGTCCTTGGGGGGAAACGTGATAGGAACTTTGAGAGATGTGATCTGAGCCTAAGGAATCAGAGAGAGCCAGAACCAAGGGAAACACCTTGCAAAGTCCTTTTGTGCCTTTTTTATTCCATTGGTAATTGGGAAGAAAAATGAACTCTTTGCCTTGTGTATAAACACATCATCATCAAGACCTCTTGCTGGTGACTGGTTGTTGTAACCAGAAAACTGAGCTTATGGTAAAACACAGGGACAGTTCCACCATGAAGCAGGGAGAAGCAAGCCACTTTGAGCAACGTTTCTCAGGGCAGCATGGAAGCCCATGCAATCTCCCCCCATCTCCCCATGGATGGCCTTCAGAAGAAAGAAGGCAAAATGGCACCAATCGATTTTCCTTTTCTTTTTCCTACAGAAAAGGAAAGGAGAGGGATTTGAAAGAAGAAGGAAGAAGGAAGGAGGGAAAAGGAAGAAGAGGGAAGGAACTGGAGATGCTATTTCAATAGAAACAAAGAAATGTGATGGTCTGGAAATCATCCAATTGCCTCTTGAAATGTGAACTGATTTGTTGGGCTCCTGCAATGCCCATGCCGAAAGTTCATCAAGACTACCATTATAAGAAATGCTGAGCTTAATTTCCTTCAAGATTTGGATGAATTCCTTATTATGTTGTGAACATACATAGATAATGTGATTTGCATCGGCTGTCATGTTCCTGTGATTAGATGCAATCGTCCTTTAGACCAGGGGCTGGCAACCTATGGTATGGGTGCTAAGAGTGGCACTTGAAGTTATGTTGAGTGCTAAGCTGCACCACTGAACTGAGCAGGAGCCAGTTCTTCTGAACTAGATTATCTCTTCCCCTATGTCCAGAAAGGGACACTGGAATTCCTCCATGTCTGTATTCAGGGATAGACATTATTGGTGGGAAATTCTGCTTGTCCAGAAAGAAAGTTTAAACTGGGCATAGGTGTATTTTAAAATTGTAAACTGAGGCATCTATTTTATTTTGAATTTGTAAACTGACACTAGATAGAAGACAGATAAACAATGGAAACATACCAGTATACTAGATCACACTAAACTTTTTATCACGTCTTTTAAAGAAGTTGTTGTACACCACCCAGAGCCTCTGGATGGGGTGGTTTACAAATGTAACAAACAAACAAACAAACAAACAAAAACTGGTAAGATTTTGCATTTTAAATTTATTTTAAATTAAGCTTATTAAGCATTTTAAAAACATGATTTACTTTACATATAGCACTAATTTAATTATATATATATATAGAGAGAGAGACCTTCTATGTTAAAATGTTTTATTGGCACATGGAATCTTAAATTAAAGTGAACAGGAGGCTTGGCACACCACTTCTGAAAGGTTGCTGAGCCCTGCTTTAGACAGTCCATGTATAGCTGGCTGCAAACACTCTGCAATGTGAGGGCTACTTCATATACAGAATTAGCAAGATCTCCATATACAGATTAGCAAGTAAGGCCATGACATGTGTTATGGCATTACCTGCACAGTGTGGTGTAGTGGATAGAGTTCTGGACTAGGACCGGGGAGACCTGAGTTCAAATCCCCATTCAGCCATGATACTAGCTGGGTGACTCTGGGCCCAGTCACTTCTCTCTCAGCCTAACCTACTTCAGCGGGTTGTTGTGAGGAGAAACTTAAGTATGTAGTACTTAAGTATGAGAAACTCTGGGCTCCTTGGAGGAAGAGCGGGATATAAATGTAATAATAATAATAATAATAATAATTTTATAATCCCACAAGGCCATAGGATTTCCAACATAATAGGCAACTAAGACTTGCAAATAATTCACTTTTTTAAATGTCTTGAACATTATTGGACTGCACCTACAGAAGTTTTCCAAGCACCACTTGTTTGGATTTGGAGAAATTTCTACAGATAACCTGTTGCCTAGTGTTCTTCCCATTCAAGGGTTCTTCACAAAACACACAGAAAGAAACTAATGAGGAACTAATTTGACTACTTCATACTCATGATTAGTTCATCAGTAACATTATTATCAG
Organism: Hemicordylus capensis; assembly: GCF_027244095.1. Classification (NCBI taxonomy): domain Eukaryota; kingdom Metazoa; phylum Chordata; class Lepidosauria; order Squamata; family Cordylidae; genus Hemicordylus; species Hemicordylus capensis. The sequence continues at coordinate 258,827,782 of NC_069660.1, forward strand.
TCTCTTTTGCAGCACTTAATAGATTGTGTGGCTCTTGTACATGCTTTAGGTGTGCCCCCGGACCCCCAAATGAAGACAGCACACACCTGTATGGGACAAATAGGACCACATTAATAGGTAATTAATAAAGGATATGCAACAAACGTAGCAACAATTAACTAGAGTGCGGGCTACTCCAACCCCTCTCAGGGGCATTCAGCCTCCTAGCAAGAACTGTCTACCCCCATCACTGTTGGGAGAATCAACTGGGCCTGAAAGATGCCAGCAGCAACCACTGACTAGCTTCTTCCATCCAAATAGATTACTGTGCTGAGGAAGCAACTGCCCAGATCATGCCCCCCTGAAGTCCCAGAGCTCTGAATGGGTGATCCAAGCAGCCACCTAAAAATGGTCCATTCCCAGACTGCCCGGGCCCCAGAAACTCTGAGGGGCTGTTCCATGAAGCCACGCTTCATCTAACAAAGGTGCCTCTAGTTGAACACCAATGAATCCCCTATCTTAGCTTGCGTGCACTCACCCTCTTGTGTGAACAAGCTCCTTATCAAATGACTACCACCCCTAAATTCCCTTAACATGCCTCAGTGAAGAGTAGGCAAAATATTCTACACCCCAAGCCAATTTGGGTGAAGACAAAAAATTCCTACTCGGCCCAGAAATGACCAGCTAGTCTCTCACTGACTAATCGGGTGGGTGAGAGCTGGCAACCTGGTTAAAAGTGGGGGCGAGGAGTGTGCGCCGTGTATACAAATGCGGATCTTGCTCCCCACTTGGGGCAGCACAACCATGTGGCCTCACCTCCTCACACGAGGAAGGCAGACGCACTGGTGCGTCCTATCCTCTGGAGGCGCCTGGGCAAACCTCGCCCCGCCTGACAGCCATTAGGCACCAGGCAGAATGGCATAGCACCGACAACATTGAATTTACAGTGGAGGGGGTGCACTTTCTCTGGCATATCAACAGCTTGGTTTTGCGTACAAAAAGTTTCAGAATTTGTGTCTAAATCTAGGTGTTTCCATTCTTGATCTTTTTGTGCAAATGTATTCTATGTACTTGGGGAAGTTGCTGTAAAGGGTCCTTTTCTGAAGTGGAGGAGTCTTCACATATGCTGCATATATCAGCACTGAATGGTTTAGATATTTTCTTGATTGATTCTGATGGTGCTGCAGTTAAAAAGTGCCAGAATCTTGTTTTGTTGGGAATTTCCAGTCTTATTCTATCATTGATTGTTTGTAACTATTTGCCTTCTCTTCATTAGCTAAAGAAGAAGAAAGATAATAAGAAAGCATTAAAGAGTAACAAGAAAATGACTGGATTATCAAAACATTAAGAGAAGATAACATTATGTGCTGTATGTTATACCTTAAAAACAGTTGGTGATACATCTATCTATCTATCTATCTATCTATCTATCTATCTATCTATCTATCTATCTATTTAATATCCCACTCTTCTTCCAAGGATCACAGGCAGTGTACATGCTTATATTTATGCTCACAACAACCCTGTGAAGTGGATTAGGCTGAGAGATAAGTGACTGATCCAGACTTACCTAGTGAGTTACATGGCTGAATGGGGATTTGAACTCAGGCCTCCCCGGTTGCAAGTCCAACTACTACACTACTGTTCAGGAATAAGTCGGCCTAGTAATGTTGTGTTTAGGCAAGTTGTGTTGTGCAAGAGTAAGCTTGTTGGAAACAATGGGCTTATTCTTGTGTAACATAACTTACACAAATTGTGCAAATGGAACATTACTAGCCTAGCATACTCTTATACAGTATGATGCAAGTGTATTACTCCTTTTAAAATGGGATATAATATTTATTTATTATTTTATTTATTTATTAATCACATTTGTACACCGCCCCAAACTTTAGTCTCTGGGCGATTAACAATAGCATAAAACAAGTTAAAATATATACAAAAACTTAAAACAATTTAACAATTTAAAAATCATCCACAAATTAAAACATTAAAATTTTAAAGAACTGAAAAAGCTTGGGTGAAGAGGTGGGTTTTCAAATGCTTTCTAAATTGTCAGAGATGGGGAGGATCGTATCTCAGTAGGGAGCACATTCCACAGCAAATATAGCAAATCAATAACTTTATTTTGATCATAAACCACCAATAAAAGCACAAATCACAGCAAATCCTTTAGATTATTTTAATAACTGTTTCAAGCCATTTAGAAATTCAAAATTAACCTCAGTATTTAAATCTGGCATTCAACTTGTTAGTCATGGCCACAATTTTTAAAATGGCAGTCACATGCCAAAATTAGAAAAGTCATCCCCTAGACTAAATGTAGTTCAGAGCACCTTAGTTATGAATTTGAAAACTAAAAATTTCCCTTCCAAAAATGCACGGGCTTTATGACAGGAGTAAGGGAAAAGCAAAGTGAACCTGTAAGCACAAAATGTTCTCTAAGTAGGCCCAGAGAAAGTCAGAATGTGAAATTTAAAATTGAGAAGGGCAATTTGATTGCTTTTTTTGTAAAAGGAAAAAAAAGATTTATTAGACAGCTTGATAACATTATTCACTTGAAACAAAACTTTGGGTGTGTGTGCTTGGTGAGAGACCATAGAAATCAACAGTGCTATATATAGCTCAGTCTGATTTAGTTACCAGCTGATGTTTCTCCACAGATACTTCAGCTGAAGAGAGGAAATTCTGAAAAATTCTATTTTTCCAGCATGCTAGGCTTGCTTGTTAATGAAGGCTTTTCAAGCAAACTAGCTTTGTACCCACACCAAACGAAAACACGAGGCATACTTTTTGAAACTCAAGGACCACAACTTTATATAGATTAACGGCCAATTAAACAATATGATTATTGGCTCTCCACCCCACTACAGTGTGGGAACTAAACTTTGCACCCTGACAATGGCTTTCATACAGTGCAGGGCCCTGCCAGTTCAAGAGCAAGTAGACACACACATTCCATGCCTCTGCAAATCATGACCATGCAGCTAATGGGCTCATTCCATCACTACTATGGATTGCATCATCACTGCAGCCATGTTCCTCCCATGATTCCCAATGGAAGGCTTGTTGCTGCAGTGGTGATGCAATCATTAGCAGTGACAGAGCCTTTGTGAGCCCACTAGCAGCATGGGTTGCAATTTGCATAGACCCAGAACGAGTGTGTGTGCCCTGCTTTTGGGTCTTGGTGGGGTGCTGCACTGTATGTAAGCCAGTGAGTCCCTAACCTACATTGCATTGGCTGATTACACCCTCAGAGGCATCTCCTCCCTGAGGCTGCTCCTCTTGATGCCTTGATCAAAGGTCAAGGCATGTGCAGAAAGTATCGCCCCTTGCAAGCCATGCAGTCTTTAAGGCTGGCGATGCCCCCCACAGAATAGAGGGAAGAGCCCAGTCAGAATTCCCTGAGTCATAAAGCCTCTAGTGTGCCAAAGGAAAACTTTTGAACTCTAGCTATTGCTGAACTACAACTCCCATCACCTCCAATCAATATATATAGTTCTCTAAGGTGTACCCATGGCTAATCCCATGTGTGTCTGCTCTTGTGAGAGTTCATGAACAGAAGCACCGTGATGACTGGGCAGTGGAGATTCCATATGCAGATAGGGAGGAGGAGCCTGTGGCACCATGGTGATTGGGCAGTGGGGATTCCATATGCAGATAGGGAGGAGAAGTCTATGATGTTTAAGGACAGTTGGAATGCAACTGTTACTGTTCAGAAGATGTTCTTGATTGTAGAGGAGTGGAATCTATCTATCTATCTATCTATCTATCTATCTATCTATCTAAAAGGATAGTGGGCAGGGGTCTGCAAAGAGAGGGGTCATGAGGGAGGAAAAAGCTCCTTCAGGAGAAGGAAGCTGCCACTGTGTGAATTAAATGAGGAAACGAGATGAACAAAACCTGTTAACTCAGGGAGCTAGGGAGGGATGGATGGGCAGAAAGACAGGGGGAAGAGCGAGTGGAGTAGAGAGACAGAGAGAACAAGAAGGGAGAGGAAGAGAGAAAGAAGGAAAGGCGAGGGATGGGCCCAAGCCTGTCAGCAACCTGAGGGGAATGAGCAGCCATGGTGATACTTATTGGCAGCAAGGAAGGGCCCAGTCAACCACTGCTGCTGTTTGGGGCTATTGGCGGAGGGAGGCAGGCAGACATGGCGGTGGCAGCAACGAGAATGCGCCCAGTGAACCGCTGCTGCTGCTGCTCCTGTGGGGAGGAGCAGGAGTGGGGCTCAGGTGAGGGTGAGGAGGTCTCTGGGGATAGGGGGGCTGCAGCTTGGCCAATAGTCACTAGCAAAATTGCAGCTGTGACCAGGAGAGGTGAGGGGGGCAGAGTAAAGGGATGGAGGAGTGACCAAGAGGGGTGAGGGGGGTGGAAGTAACCAGATGGAGGAGGAGGAGGAGGATTGTGGCTCAGGTGAGGGTGGAGAGATCTCTGAGGTGAGGCTGTGGCTGGGGGTGAAGGGAGCCATCAAATACTAGTGCTCAGATGCTCTATGCGGGTTAAGCTAGTTTCAATTTATTTTGTCTGGGGATAATGAAGGTTGTAATTCAATAAAGCTGGTTGCCTACCTCTACCTCTACAGACTGCCTAGGCCTCCTCTTTACACAAACATCCACCAATATGCTATCTTAGGCCGCCTCATACCTGCACTGTACCTACCATCATGACTGGGAAGGAACCTATGTAAATAGGGATTATATGAGGTATCCAGGTTGGGGTATATATGCTGCCCCCAGGACACATCTGGGTGGACAGTGGCAATCTTATTTTCCCCTTTTAAAGTGGCATGCAATTCAGGAGGGAACACAGAAAATGGTACAGATAAATATATGCATGTCTTTTTGCCATGAGTATTTGAAGCATTGTCACACATTATGTTGCATAGCCACAGTATGTGCTCTTTTTATACACAAAAGTTATTGCCATGCAGGAAAATCAGTGTTTATCAATCTAAGGAATTCTACTACTGCTGCAGATAGATGGACAAGATCCACAACTAGTATTTTCCAGCTTTCTGTTTCCTGAAAATAATGTTTTGAATTTCTATGGCGACAAGGTTGGAATTTAGGAATGACAGAAGACAGATGCCAGTGGAAGCTGGGTTCCCCCCTCTTTTGCTAGTAACCTGAAGATTATGTTCTATTTATTTTTATTACTTAAAAACAGAAGTCAAAAATCCAGATCAACATCCTAGAATTGTTAGTGAAATAAAACTAATTCTATAGCTGATGGTAAATGAACCAAAGGAATTTTACTTTGCACTTGGAACTAAACTTGGCAATTTTATTTTCATTTCCTTTGGCTAATTTGTTCTCCAGCTTAGAAACAAAACATTCCTTTTTACTTGTGTAAGGCAGGTGAGCCACAAGCACTTCCCTAACGTGTTTTGCTGTTATTGATAGAGATGCTCCAAAATCAACAGCTAATTTTCTGGTGTCAGAAGCCTTTCAGGATTCTTTTTGATACATTCCACTGCTGGATCAAAGCATGTTTGCCTAGACAACTAATCTTTTACTCGGCACTGGCTGGCTGGATCTGCCTGTAGTTTTGGTGCCAGGAATTGTGCACACAAGGGCAGATATATCAAGTTGTTCTGCTGAGCTTAAACTCCACAGAAGTTCCTTTAGAAGTGTCTGATGCTGCTGTTGTTTGGGAAGGAATGCATGGCTATGGCTTCTCCTAAAATGTTATGCTCCATACAAATGCTGTGCTAGCATACTAGACTCCATAGCCACCATGCTTGTAAATGTTGCTGTGTCCACTGGGACAATTGCTGCAGAGTCCATCTCCCCATCGTAACCTTGCAGGTAACCTTCTTATATATTGGCAATCTGGGCTGATATTGCTGAAGTGTCACCACCTGGCATCTCCTGGTCATCTGAACAAATGCTCTAGGGCAGGGTTTCTTAACCTTGGCCCAGAAGTTGTTGGACTACAACTCCCAGTAGCCTTTGTGGCTGGGGATGCTGGGGGTTGTAGTCCAACATCTGGGGACCCAAGGTTAAGAAACCCTGCTCTGGAGAATCCATATGTTTGGACACTAAAAGTTCAAGAGTCTCTCCATCTTAGAAAAGTAGTAACCTTCCATTCTACATCTGGTAGAGGCTGAAGCCCAGTACCCCCTCCATTGTGCCTGGACCTAGATCCAGCAGAGAACCCTGAAGCTGTCAGCTGCATTGCTCAGGTGACTGAAGGAAGGGGAGGCTAATCCCAGGTAAGCCTCCATAGTTTCTGAATCCAGCTCTTGCAGAGGACCCCTATCCCACTCCTAAGTAGCTTTTAGAATTCCATTTTGCAATTTGAATTGGGTTTGAATTGCTTTGCTATCTACTTTTGGGGCAACAAGTGATAAAAATATTATATCTATCTATCTATCTATCTATCTATCTATCTATCTATCTATCTATCTATCTATCTATCTATCTAAAATTTCTATACAACCCAAAACTAACATCTCTGGGTGGTTTACAATAAAAATATAATAAAAACAAAATTAAAAAGTTAAAAAAATTTAAAATGTAAGACATGTTAAAAGCTATTAAAATTATAAATTGAATTAAATGCCAGGGTGAACAGATGTGTCTTGACTGACCTTTTGAAAGTTGTCAGAGATGGGGAGCCTCTTATTTCAACAGGGAATGCATTCTAAAGCCTTGGGGCAGCAACGGAGAAGGCCCGTCCCTAAGTAGCCATGATCTTAATGGGTGGTAGGGATTATGGCGAAGAAGTTATCTCAAACAAACATGCTAGCAAGCAAGAAAACACTGATTTTTCAATACTAGGAGGCTATTTATACAGCCAAAGACTGGGTAGGACAAGTGTGGGAGACAGGAGCTGGGTAGGACAGCTTTTCCTTCTACCTTGGCCAAATGCTGGCTATGAAAGCTGGGTAGGATGGTGTAGGATGGAGACAAGACCCAGCTCCTTTCTCCCACACAATCTCTTCTCCCTCCTCCTACCTAGTTGTTTTCTCCCACGCAACTGAAAACTGAGCATACTCACAGCCCCCAAACCTGGGTAGGACACTGGTTCTACCTAGTTTTCAGTTGTGTGAACAGCCTCAGGGAGTTGAACATTACACCTAGCCCATCCTCAAACTAGCCGCTTTCACCATACTTCATTCTCTGCTCTGGAACTGATACAAATACCCACAACGATCCAAATTTTTTACTCCAATTTTGCAGTTTTGCCATGCAAATTTGTAATCCAAAATTCAAATGTTGCATTGTCAATATGATTTCTTTTTACCTTAGCATGTGCATGATTTGGACTTGCCTGCATTTTAAATTCACTTTGAGTTTGTCAAATGTGACGTTATATTTGACCATATAATAGTTCTTATAAACTCTCATAGCTATTTGTCAGGGACGAGCAGTGGGCAGCTTCCTCAAAAGGGTGCAGGGCCCAAGATCAGGACTGGGAAGGTCGGGCAGTAAGGACTTGTCAGTAAGGACTGCTTATGAATCATCTCCAAGAGCTTCAGATGAAGTTGAAAATACTCATACCTCATCACATGTAGGAGGATGGACATTTCCAGGCTCTAGGAGACTAGATTCCTCTGTGATAAGCAATTTCATCTACATAGTGGATATTGTATAATAATGTTTATATGACTTGTATATGACCTTTGGCACATTTTTGGGTTTTAAGCATTTGGATATATGAATCATAATTTATTATATTTGAAAAATACATCGTTATATATTTAGTTTACTATGCTCTGAGGTTTCATGTATGTGTGTGTGTGTGTGTATATATATATATTTCTTTTGCATTCACACGGTTTTTTGGTTGTTTTTGATTCTTTATCACACGTGTGGCCCTTTTTTCATCTGTATTTGTCAGGGCTGAGCAGTGGGCAGCTTTCTCAAAAGGGTGCAGGGCCCAAGGTCAGGACTGGGAAGGTCGGGCAGGCAATCAGTAATCGACGAGCAGGTGAGAAGGCAAGAGGCAAGGCCTGAGGTTGGTAATTAGGTGAACCGACCAGCATCACAAATCAGGTCAAGAGGTAAGCTAGAGGTCAGGAAGAGAGTGCAGGGTCAGGCCAATTAGACAAACCAGAAGCCAGGGATGAAGCAGTAATCCAGAGGTCAGGAAGAGAGAAACCAATGAGTCAAACAGACAATGCACCAGGTTCAAGATGACTCTGAAACTGAAGCAAAGCTTGCTTCAGACAAGAAGCTACGTATACCCTCCTATTTTAAGGGATGCCAGTGGTTGATCACATCTGGCAGGGCTTACTCTGGTCCCTGCAGCTCAAAAACCTGCTGTGATACATTAGACTGCCACAAGGGGCAGTGATGTGCAGAGCCTCAGCCCAGACCAAGTGGAACCCAACTATCGCATATTATTTTTCCCCAAATGCTGTCAAGGTATTAAAACCATTACATGCCAGCTACAAAATACTATGAGATATTGAACACTATTCCATGTCAGCTATCAAATGCTGATAGGTATTATATAAACCAAGTCTTAAAGCTGCGAATTAATGCTTTTTATATCCACAGAGCCTTTGATTATAGGCAAGAGTCACCATTCTTTTCAATCATTCATTTCAATGGAAGGAATCAATTCACCTGTGCAAACAACCTGTTTGTGGGGTGGTAGTGACTCTGTTAAGTATTCATGTATCACATCTGGCATATTGTACATATTATATTGTAGGAATCACTTTCATCCCCTCTCTGGTAGTGTGCGCACAGGCGTGCCGGCAACTTCCAGTCATATCCAGAAGACGAGGGCAACGGGGCGGCAAGGAGGTATGCTGCCGCTCCATTGGGCTTTTAAAAAAACTGACGCCAGTGGGGGGAAGCAGCGGGAGGGGTACGTGCACCCTCCCCCCATTCTTAAAGGGAGACCCCTGCCACATTTTAACTGCCCTGCCGTGGTTCTGTGTACTCCCTACTCTCTGGAAATGCTACTCCTTCTGCCTTAGTCATCTTCTGCTCATGATGACATCTGAAAGAAAGGAACATGATTGTTAATAAAATTTAATATATTGCTTTTCAACAAAAATATATATATGTTCAAATCAGTTTATATAACACAAGGGATATCAACACAGCCACGGGAGGGAACATTGTGCTGGGTTGAATCAGGGCAACTGGTCTCCCTCTTCTGAATATAAGGAAGCAAATACTGAAGACATGCTTCTCTGCCCAGTTAACAGGGAAGGCAAAATATATTAAAATGTGACTTACGGTTATGAAACTACATTCTGCATTCTGCAATAAATATCCAATATATTCTGTAGAAATCAATAGTTTCCATGTGCCATGAAGAAAGATATACATATAAAAATAGGAAAAGATGCATGCTAATGTATGTAATTGTACTGGTAATGTATACAGCACTAGAGTCGTCCCTATCTGCTGAATGATTAAGAGTTCAAATTGACCAGTCCACCGAAGTTTTTTGTCAAACCTGATACCTTTCTTTCAAGACCCTGAAAAGTTTTTCTCAGGACACAGAAGTGCACCCAGGAAAGTACCCATTTATAATACTTAGAAAAGGGTAGTTCTGAATGTACTTTGAGGGCACTCACTTTTGACACCCTCAGTCCTCTGCATCCCCAGTCCTCCTTTTTTACCTTTGTAGTCATAATATTTGCTTCTTCATTCTAAAGGCATTAAACTGATAGAAGCAATGCTTTCCTTGTGACATTTTAACCTAGGTTCAAAGCATCTGTGACAGAGCAACTCCCTAGGTGAAGCTTTAATGTTCCTGCTTTGATCCACTCCTAATTTGTTATTGTCCTTGATGTTTACTTGGATGAGTTTTGTTTGTTAGAGTGTGAAAACACAGCAGACTAAATTAAGCACAATCCTCTTTGCTTAAGATGCTTGCAAAGGTTTACCACCTGGGAACAGGCATATACCTGAGATAAACTTCAAGGCCAAAATCTGCATGAATACATTTCATCTTTCTGATGTGCGTACTGAAAATATGATCACAATGGTTTATTTTCAAATAAAAATACAAGTCATTGTGGGAACTGGGATGTACTAATCCATGCTGTTTTCCAGTTAGGGAGATGGGATATGCTGCATTATTTTCTGATCCCCACCCAGGTAAGCAATAGGTAATGAGCCTCTTCTCACGATTAGTGAGAAGGGCTCTCCAGAGTGGGCTGCAGGGAAGGCAGGTTATACTTACCTTCCCCACAGATGATCCATGCAGCATGGCTGGGCATGCTCCCTGCATGCCCAGACTATGCCCCACACACCCAGGCAATGGGGGAGGGTTGGGGGCCGGGATGTGTTGTCCCGCCCACCCACCCTCCCGGAAGTACCATGATGTACCGCACAAGTGTGCAGGGCATCATGGGAATCCCCACTCCCCTCCTCAGGCTCTGATTTTAAAAGATGAGGTTAAGGAAGCGCTCACTCCCTTAACCTCTTTTTAATGGGTGGCTATTTAGGCGGGTTTGCTGCTGTGTTACCACTGGGATTGGCCTAATTGCGGCGGTTCACACACGTGTGCAAAACCAGGCTGGGCTCCTTAGCCCGGTTTTGCACATGCGTGTGAATAGCCTCAATGTATTTTAAAAATAATTATAGTAGTCCTACTGGTATTGGTGGTCGGCGGAGGGCGGGGCAGGGAAGCTCAAATAATGCTTGGAAGACAGGGCTGCCAACTCTGAATGAAGCAGTTCCTTGAGATGTTATTTTCCAATATTGTTTACAATATCAAGCCATTAAAAGCTTCAGCAGTGCTTTCAACAGTCACCTGGAGATGGATGCCAATTCCTGGAGACATAACGCCAGCTCTGGAGGCTTGGCAACCCTATTGGTAGCCATGACCCCAAGTCCCAAAATTCTGGAGGCTGCCAGCACGTCTTCAGTGGTGAGAGAAGGGCACTCTGTACAACACCACAACCAATCTCTCTCTCTCTCTCTCTCATCGTTTACTTGTTACAGGGGCCTGAGACCTGGTTCAGAGGAAGCCCTCAAGCTAAACCAAAGTACATGATTTTCAAATGACTAACCTCACTGAATTCAATGCCCCTAAATTGGTTTAAAGGCAAACACTCCATTTAACTGTATTTAGTAAGAAAATAAAACAGGAACATAATTTCAAAACTTCTTTTGGTCTGCAGGACCAGTTAGGCTGTTTAGTATTCTCCTTTGAAGCAGAGAACACAGATAATAAAAGGGAGACTAGATATCAAATTAGCAGAACCAGAGATAAATGTTGAAAGGATTATGTCTGAAGAAACCCTTCAGGTCAAATTCAGGGCATTCTTACTATAGGGGTTATACAATTTGATGTTTATCCTATCTCAGAACAAGGTCCTGGGTCCAAAAGGTCTGCAGGCCTGAGAAACTCCCATCAACTCTTCCGCTTTCTTCTGCTGAAGAACTCTTCCTTTCCAAGAGAACCCAACAGCAATCAGTGGACTTATTTCACATAATATTTGCAATTTTCATGCACAATCAGCAGTCTCACGGTCACCTTCCCTTCTGTAAGAGGGCAGTGCTTTCTATGCAGAAACACTTCTTGTACATTAAACTTTCCCTGTTACAGGATAGCATTTAAAGCTGCAGTCCAAAGTCATTATGTCTGGCAAATATTTTTGGGATTGGGATATTAGTATTAGACTTTCTTTTGCCACCTCACAACAATACCACTCAAGTGTTGCTAAATGATGACGCAGCATTCTTTGCCCATCTTTACATTACCCATTGCAAAACTTGATTTTTATTTTGCCTTCCTCTGATTCTAAATTTGCCTCTCTGTCCTTCCAGGCAATAGATGATCTGCAAAGCACTGAGGTCATTCACACAATCCAAAAACGTCTTCCACCCATGTTTGGGAGCTGTGTGTGCTCCCTATTTTAAGTTGTGTGGGAGCGAGGTAAGAGGAAAACCTGGGTAGAAGTGATTGTGTGGAAGCAAGAGAGGAGGAATTCCTTCTACCTTGCTTCCACACAGAGAGGCTCTTCTCACGATCGGTGAGAAGAGCCTGGATGAGGTTTGTGAGGAGAGTGGGCTAAGCCCGCTCTCCCTGCAGACGAGCAGTCAGTCTGCACTGGGTGGCCGAACCAGCCAACCACATGACTGTTGGCTCCGTTACAGAGCCGGCAGGGGCTGGGGGGGATCAGGGGCTGTGCGGCCCCCGGAAGCTCCAGCATGCCCTGCTCGAGTGCACAGGGCATGCTGGAGAGACCCCTGAGCTGGGAGGCTGCTTTTTAGCCTCCCGGTTGGAGGTCTACTTGTGAGTTGCCGCACCGTGGAGTTGCGCTGCAGCAACTCATGATCAGAAAGCCCAGGTTAGCAAAGCGCTCTTAGAAGAAGGTTGCTTAAGTGGGTGACCCGGTTTCATGAGACCGGGCTTGGCTGCGAGCCCAGTGGTTCTCACGGTCCTGCAAAATTGGGCTAGGCTCCCTTAGCCCGATTTTGCATGACCGTGAGAATAGCCTCAATCACTTCTATCCAGGTTTTCCTCCTACCTTGCTTCCACACAACTGAAAATTGGGAGCACACACAGCTCCCAAACCTGGGTAGAACACAGTTTTTGATTGTGTGAATGACCTCATTATGTCCACAGATCTAATTTGCTCATTTGTGCATCTGAACCCCACTGAGCTTAGTTTGTGCCTTAAAGGAAGAACCTTAGATCAGTGGTAAAGAACATACTTTGCATGCCAAAAGTTCTAGGCTATATCCTTGACACCTCCAGGTACTATTATTATTCTCACTTTAGTATTTATACACAACCTGAAGACTCATTACAGCCAAAACCATCTCAAGCTGAGATTTTTTGCAGGGCTGTTCAGAGGCATTCTTATCCCTGGACTTCCAGGCCAAAGATCAGGGCCTCCACACCCTCTGGGCCACCCCCAAATCCTCTTTAGTCTGTCCTGGATGGTGTGCATGAGCTTTGCTTTAGAGACATAGCAGGGAGTGGGGAAAGAAATATGTGGGATGGGAATATATTAAGTTGCATGTTGAAATGTTTCTGCTAATGTATATTTGCATAAATATATATATTTGCATAAATGTACCTATTTAGCCTACTTTCCAGTAGGCTTATGCGATCCCCCGGCATTCTGTATGTGTGTGTTCCCCCCACCCAACTTTGCAACACCTGGACCAATATGAACCAAATCAGGTACAATTGTAGGGACACATAGGGACCCCTCAACTGTGTAGTTTGTGATTATATCCCCAATCCAAGATGGCGGATGCATAAACATTTGAGACACAAGTAGGCTAACTTATGAACTACCTAACCAATTTGAACCAAATATTCCACAGCTATAGGGACACATAGGGACAACTCAATGGTGTAGTTTGTGATGATGTCATCTACCCCAATCTAAGATGGCAGACACGTGAATGTTTGAGGTGCAAGTGGGCTAATTTGTGGACTGTCTAACTTATTTCAACCAAATTAGGTACAGTTGTAGTGAGAGACACACAGGGACACCTCAGTGGTGCAGTTTGCAATTATGTCATCCACCCTGATGCAAGATGGCAGAGCCATAAACTTTTGAGATGCAAGTGAGCTAACTTGTGAACCGCTTATGCGATTTGAACCAAATTTGCTACAGCTGTAGGGACACATAGGGACACCTCAATGGCATAGATTGTGATGATGCCATCCACTGCAATTCAAGAAATTCAAGATGGCAGACATGTAAATTTTTGAGGCACAAGTGGACAGTCTAACCAATTTGAACCAAATTTGCTACAGCTGTATGGACACATCGGGATGCCCCAGTGATGTAGTTTGTGGTGATGTCATCCACCTCGATCCAAGATGGTGGACATGTGAACTTTTGAGGCACAAGTGTGTTGGAGATGAACTTCCAGTGCATCGACCTTTTGCACCAACTGTCCTAATGACCACTAGGGGCATTGGGAGTAGAGATAGTGAGTCAGGGTCTCCCTGTCTGTCCCTACTCTGTGACCCCTGAACTGACTCTGCAGCACTTCCTGTGCTGAGTCACAATCCTTCCTTTCCTCCTAGAGAGCAGATGGAAACATATCTCTCTCTCCTTACCTATCCACTATGTAGTCCTTTAGATTAGAGATAGGTCTTTCCTATCTAAGTGTATTTAACCAATAAATATTTAGTGTTTAGTCATACAAGGATCTCCATGTGTTTTCTCTAAATAGCTGCAATATCCGAACCATCCTCTGCTACCTACTCTGTAACTGGAGTGCTCATTCATTGTGCTCATTCCTTAGTGCTCTGCTGTTTACCTATTGTAGGTAAAAATCAACAACCTCTAACAAAGTGCACTAACCTGAGGACCCTCTAACTGATTTGAACCAAATTTGGTAGAGTTGTAGTGAATGACACACAGGGACACCTCAATGGTGTAGATTCTAATAATGTCATCCACCCTGATACAAGAGGGCAGATGCATGAATATTTGAGGTACATGAGATCTAGCTTGTGGACCTCGATTTGAACCAAATATAGTCCAGTTGTAGAGACAGTGAAAGGAAAGTAGGCTGATTAGTTCTTACTAGAAAAACTTGTTTATATTCTTACATTCTTGTGATCTCAGTTGCTGTTTGTGCCCTCAAGAACCCATGTGTTAAAAATACTGCATGTCATGTGTTATGGGGTGTGTGTGTGTGTAGGGTGATGATACCTAACTTGCGGTGGGGGCCCCCTCAAAAGGCCTTTAGGTCCAGGCTCCAAAATTACCTAGGTGCACATCTGAGGCTGTTTCTAAAAGCAACTTCCCTCAGATGGAAACATTAAAAAGAGCTCTTTGGCATGCAAGGACATTTCTGTGAAATCTACCCACAGAATGTATTTGTGTTACAGATGAATGTTATCTGGCTCTTTCACATTAGAACTGTAAAATCTTAGAGACCTTCATAATGGGACAGTCATCTATTGACACAATCAAGTTGCAATTTATAAATCTACCAAGACTACCATGACAAGTGCTCTATTCATGGGCAGTGCTGGGAGGCAGGAGCACATCAGCAAAACATGTCAGCATAGGGACCGGGATTTGCCAGCACACTTCTGGGAGTGTTGTAATGCTGTGTAGTATGTGCAGCTACACAGCCATGTCACATCTAGAGAGCGTTGAGGTTTCTGAACAGCTCGGAGCAAACATTCCTCTCCACCCCAGTCAGATCCTGGCTTAGTACCGCTTCTCTCTGAAATGAATTGGGCAGCCTGACTGGTGCTCCCCTTTTGGATTTAATGGTAGTAGCCTCCATTTACTGGCCAGGTAGCTGAGCTCTCTCTAGGCCCAAACAGTCCTCATTATTAAAAAAAAGCAGATCGTTCAGGAGCAAGGTGCCAAGGATAAAAGTGTGGGGGCAGACAGCACAACAACTCATTTGCCTGATATCCCAAACCTGATCTTGGAAGGGGATGTGGAACACAGGAATCTAGGAATGAATATAGGAAATGGTTATCTGCTGAGTCAGACCATTGGTCCATCTAGCCAATTATTGTTGTCTGTTCTGCCTGACAGTGGCTGTCCAAGGCTTCAGGAAGGAGTTCTTCATAGTTCTGCCTGCAGATGCCAGAAACTGAATCTGGGACCTTCTCATGGTAAGCAGAAGCTCTGCCGCTGAGCTGCAGCCCCTTCCCCATCTGATGGAATGGAACCGGTGTATTCCATCTGGCCTCTGTTTTGCTTACACTCATTATATGTAAATCAGTGAGATCAGAATTTGTATATCATGGGCTCATGTATTAGCCACACTATATCACCTCCCTCCCTGCACAAATCACACTTAGATCTTAGAATTCCTTCTTCCTTATTGTTTCCAAAACCTTTCTCCCAAAAAAGATCTCTCACTATGTTCATGGGTGGTCACCATTTGTACATTGCTCATTTAGATAACCTATAATATTAATTTTTTAAAAAATAAACTGCTTAATACATAATCTAACTTCTTTTTTCATCTTACTTAATATATCTAGTATATTCTTGCTTCATCGCATGTACTGATTTCTCCCAAAAATGCCCCATGCCAATTTAGTAAAAGGTAAGGAGGATAGTTGCAATTGCTAAGTTCTCTGAGAAACTGTTCCTCATTAGGCAACCTATTGTTTGTATCAATACTATTAAGTCTCTACAATGGTCTTGCTAAGTATCTGCCTTTCCCTTCTGATTACAATTGCCCACTATCTTTTTTCTGCTGCTCTTGGTGGCCTCTTGGTATCCTGATCCTGTCTGTTATAATGAAGCAGATGCAACTGGGACAGAGGTACCAACAACTATTGAGGAAAGCAGATGGGACAGATGATAAGGCCAGAAGAGGAGGTCAGGACATCACACCTGGCATTTCAGCTGAGCACCTTTGATCAGTCTAGATCAACCTAGATCAACCTCAGTCTAGATCATGCAGGGAGAGGAGAGCTGGTCTTGTGGTAGCAAGCATGACTTGTCCTCATAGCTAAGCAGGGTCTGCCCTGGTTGCATATGAATGGGAGACTTGATGTGTGAGCACTGCAAGATATTCCCCTCAGGGGATGAAGCCGCTCTGGGAAGAGCAGAAGGTTTCAAGTTCCCTCCCTGGCTTCTCCAAGATAGGGCTGAGAGAGATTCCTGCCTGCAACCTTGGAGAAGCCGCTGCCAGTCTGTGAAGACAATACTGAGCTAGATAGACCAGTGGTCTGACTCAGTATATGGCAGTTTCCTATGTTCCTATGTTCCTGCGAGTTAACCTAGGGCAGTGGTTTCTAACCAGGGTTCCTCCAGATGCTGCTGAACTACAACTCCCAGCATCCCCAGCTACAATTTACATCACGTTGCAACATCTGGAAGAACCCTGGTTGAGAACCACTGACCTAGGATCATGAGCCTCGGATTGAGATGATGACCTTCTTTTGAATACCCATGGCAAAATATGTCATTGTATAAGAACCACATGAAAGTTATGGCATAAGCAGTGTTCACATACTGTATCTCTATATCTCCTCCATATCTCCTGTTTCAAGGCACAGCATATTCCACTGGCAATTTTCAATAGTTCAGTGCCTGCAAATTTGTTCTTACAAGAAACATTCTCTACTATATCATTGTGTTCACATGGTTAGCAAGTACAAGTCATGCAGTAAAGAAACTGGTAGATGTTTATTGATTCTGACTTCAAACATAACCTTGAACACTTTGTGATATTCCTTAGGAGACTGCTGAATTTGCTGCAGGTATCAATGTCCTGTATTGAATTTCTTATACTCATCCCCATAGTTGAGAGGGAGGAAATCCCTTTTATCCCTAAGAATATGTTTATCATTTTGCTAGTTGAATAAGTTCTACAAATGTTTGCTTGAAATGTTATTAATTTATAAAATTCATTGACTTCTGCTTAAACCCCCACAAAGCAGTTTACAAAGTGCTTGAAACCTATAAAACACAACCCAATGAAATAGCATAAAAACACAGCACAAAATTAATATATGTTTTTCTGGTGCTGTTACTGTTAGCAATGGAAATGGCATAAGGATAGTGCATAGTGGAGAGGGGATATCACTGAGAAGGTCCTGCTCCATCAAGCAACCATAGATTTTACTTAACCAAGGAAAGGTATTTGGAGCAAAGTTTCACCAACCAGTCTCAGGCTTTGGAAAGACACATATGTATTTTCATTAGTAAGATCCCACCTCCTGATTACATAGTTTCTGAGGCAGTTAACAAATGTAAAAATACAAAACCACAAGAAAAACCATAAAATCTCACAGTAAAATAATAAATAAATCATAGTTCAGAATTCAGAAGAGCACCACTGTCAGACTGTGTTAAAAGATGGACAGAAAATAGTATCTTTGTTGTTTTTCTAAAGGTCAGTAGCATCAAAGCTTGGTGAATATCCAGGAGGAGGCCCTTCCAAAGATATCATGATTTAAAAAAGGGCCTTTCCTTTGCTGTTACTCACCTCAGTCCAGAAGATGGGAAGATTTACTCCAGAAGGTATGCTGAGCCCAGCAGGGGTGTAGCAAGGTTGGCGTGCGTCCAGAGACAAGGTTTTAAAATGCCCCCCCTCACTGAAGCTCAGCTCATGAAGTAAAGAAATCTTAAATGAGGCTGAATAGTGGTAACAAAAAGCATAGTTATATATATATATCCCCTATAGAACATCATCCTAATTTTTTTTTAAAGGTTTTGTAAATTGTGGTCGATGCAAGTCATTTAATGGTACTAGAGAAAAACATGTTGTTCTGGTAGCTCCAGGTCTTAACACTCACATCAATTTCGGAGGATGAATACAACTGAAGGAAGTCCGGGTGGGTGCACAGCTGGGGGAGTCAGTCATGTGGGTGGACCCCAAAGCAGTGGGGCCCCAGACAACTATCTCCCCTTGCCCTATTATAGTTATGCCCCTGGAGCCCAGGTGACCACCAGCATAGAATACTGTAATATTAGAGTTGGAAGGGACCATGGAGGTCTCAGGTCTTCTAGTCCAACATTCTGCTCACTGCAGAAATCTGTTCCAGCATGCATTTATTTTATTTACTACCTTTATAACCCCTCTTCCTCCAAGGACCCCAAATCAATATGCATGGTTCTATTTATCCTCACAACCGCTACCTTATCCTCACTATCCTGTGAGGTAGGTTAGTCTGAGAGATAAGTGACTGGCCCAGAATTAACCACTGATTGGTAATGATCATTACCAATCATTACCTGATCAGTAATTCTCTCTCTCTCTCTCTCTCTCTCTCTCTCTCTCTCTCTCTCTCTCTCTCTCTCTCTCTCTCTCTCTCTCATATTTTATACCACCTGATATGTAAATCTCTAGGTAGTGAACAAATTTTAATATTAAAAACCACAACTTAAAACAATATAAAAACAATATAAAACAAATTATTAAATTTTAATTAAAAGCTTGCGAGAACAGGAAAGTCTTCAGGGTCTTCCTGAAAACAAACAGAGAAGGAGATGCTCTTATTTCAGCAGGGAGCATATTCCAAAGCCCTGGGGCAGCCACAGAGAAAGCCCGTTCCTGAGTCGCCACCAGATGAGCTAGTGGAAACTGTAATCGGACCTCTCTAGAAGATTGTAAGAGATGGGAGGGTTCATGATATACAAGGCGCTCTCTTAAATAGCCTGGACCCAAGCCGTTAAGGGTTTTATAGGTAATAAACCAGCACTTTGTATTTCACCCAGAAACATATCAGCAACCAATGTAGTTCTTTCAAAACTGGTGTTATATGGTCCCTTTGTGTTATCCCAGAGGCCAATCTGGCTGCCACATTCTGTACCAATTGTAGTTTCTAGACTATGTACAAAGGCAGCCCCACAGTAATGAGTTTCATTACTGAGAAGGGATTTGAACCTGGGTCTCCCTGGTTCAAATGGCTAGTCCAACACTCTAGCCACTACACCACACTGGCTCCATGATGGATGGCATCCAGCTTCCATTTGAAAACCTCCAGTGTAGGAGAGCCCACCACTAAGGATGTGCAAAGAACCGGGCAGGGGTGGCTCGAAGGGGTGGGGGTGGGGGGTAGGACTTTAAGGGCAGAGGAGAGTACACTTACCCCTACCCCTACATTTCCCCTGGAGTTTTATAAAATCCCTTGGGGCGGCAGCATACCTCCCTGCCACCCCTTCCCCTTTTGGGCCAGAAATGGCTGGAAGTAGCGGGCGCATGTGCAACGTGCATTAGTGTACGCCTGGAATTGTAGTTCTAGAAACTACAATTCCAGCCACTTCCGGCTGAAGAGAGGAAGGGGCCGCGGGGAGGTACGCTGCCGCCCCGAGGGATTTTACAGAACTCCAGCACCGGTGGGGGGGAGCAGGGGGAGGGGTAAGTGCACCCACCCCCACCCTTAAAGTCCTATCCCCTACCCCGCCGAATGTTCAAACCAGCCAGTGTTCGAACCTGTTCAGAGGCCCGTAAAAGGGCCTCATTATCTCTTTTTGCCTCATTATCTCTTTTTGCCTCGTTTCTGTCAGGAGGTGCATTCCATAGCAGCTACTGCCCTTTAAATAAGCAGATTTTTAAATACTCTACTTATTCTTTGGGCAGCAAGCTTCAGAATGGCCTTAGGATTTATGGTGCAAAGGGAAAGTAAAGTTTTAATTGACTGACTTGAGCTTTTGGTGGTCTGGTGCTCATCCCCCTGTCCATTAGGTGAGAGAGGCAGAAAAAGGAGCAATAGGCTGGAAAATAGTTGCCTTCTTGCTAGAATGTGCTGGATAGAGGCTGTGTGGCTTGAAGGCATGAGTCTGGTGCTGAGGCTATCTGGGATGCATTGAAAGGTCAGGGCTTATTTGGCCTGGGATTATCTGGAGAATCTAGTTGTGTGGGAAGGGCTTCTTGAAGCAGAGTAATCAGTGTGGGGAAAAGTAGGGGATGTGGAAAGGCACACACAGAAGTTGAAGCCATTCAGGGGCTGTCCTTGGATGGTCACTTGCTCTGTATGGCAGTAGCCACAAATGGAAGCAGCAGTCAGCAGAATGTCTGAGCACTGTAAGATATTCCCCTTAGAGGATGGAGCCGCTCTGGGAAGAGCAGAAGGTTCCAAGTTCCCTCCCTGGCATCTCCAAGACAGGGCCGAGATAGATTCCTACCTGCAACCTTGGAGAAGCTGCTGCCAGTCTGGGTAGACAATAGTGAGCTAGATGGACCTATGGTCTGACTCAGTATATGGCATGGCAGCTTCCTATGTTGTTCCTATGTTCAGGGGGATCCACTACTGCTACTACGGCTACTACTACGATGATGACTACTACTACTATTTATATACCACTTTTCAACAAAAGTTTCCAAAGTGGTTTACATAAAGAAAGTAAAAGTAAAAGGAAGTAGATAGATAGATAGATAGATAGATAGATAGATAGATAGATAGATAGATAGATAGGATGAATCCCTGTCCCCAATGGGCTCACAGTCTAAAAAGAAACATAAGGTAGACACCAGCAATAGCCATGGGAGGGATGCTGTGCTGGAGTTGGATATAGCTGAAGGTCACCACATTACCTAGTATCAAAACATCTCCGTAAAGCTATGTGGCACAAACCTGAAAGCATAGCTGTGTTCAGCTTCAGACATGATACTGAAATGGGAACAATCAATTCCTGAATGACTCACACATCCACCTGTCATACCTCTAGTACAGGGCCACACAACTTTGCCCCTCCAGTTGTTTTTGGTCTTCAGCTCCCATAATCCCCAGCCACAGTGGCCAGTAGACAGGGATGATGGGAGCCGTAGTCCAACATCTGCAGGAGGGTTGGAGTTGTGCAGCCCTACTCTAGTAGAAATGTGTAAATGGGTGCTCACCTCTCCTGCAGGGAGATGTGCAAGCTCCAGAGGCAGGAGCAGCTCCTGCATTTCACCCATTTTGTATGCTTGTTATTGGCTGCACAGGGGCAACTTGTGAATTTGATCACTTGGCCCAAATGACTGCGGCTTGCTAAGTGCTCACCCCTGGCCCAGTTTTTGGCCATCTTGTCCAGCCTCACAAGAACACTAGAGGTAGATCATCATCATTTCCCTCATTTTGCAATTGGAAATTCTGACACTGGGGACTTGTCCAAGACTGCACAGCAAGCCAACAGGAGAGGTGAACCTCCCAGAGACAAGTCAATTGGATTCCACAAGAATATGTTGCCTTTGTATGTTAGAATTGCTATTATATTACTGATGCCTTTAACTTGGGGCATATGTCACCGTGGGTCTCTCTCTCTCTTTGCAACAGTCTCTCTGTGTTATTGGAGGCATAGCTTGTTCACTAGAACTAGAGAACTACAGATGATAGGTGTGCACAGCTGCATTGGGGGAACAGAGTTTAGAGTAAAGTTAAGTAAAAGGTAAAGTGTACTGTCAAGTCGGTGTCGACTCCTGGTGACCACAGAGCCCTGTGGTTGTCTTTGGTAGACTACAGGAGGGGCTTACTATTGCCATCTCCTGCAGCTTCTTCCTGTATCACTGCTGTCCAATATAGGTGTTTCCCATAGTCTGGGAAACATACCAGTGGGGATTTGGACCAGCAACCTCTGGCTAGTCAAGTTATATCCCCGATGCACCATTAGGTGGCTCTAGGGTGTAGAGTAGACCTTGCAAATTGCCTGAAGGGGGCTTGCCTTCTCCCCTCCCTACTCCCCACCCCACCTCCATCTCATGGGTTTCTTTGTATTTCTCTTCTCTGTATTGTGGATCCAAGAATGAACTACTGCCTGACTCCCATCCTTTCAGCAAACAAAGGGAATTAAAGAGAGCACCTTCTTCTTCATGAACCCCACCGCCTATTAAGATTATTGGAAGAGATCCAGTTGTGGTTGCCACCAGCTCCTTTGGACCCCAAGCCATCCTTTCTCTAGGGGTGCCCCAGGGCTCTGGAACACACTCCCAAATGAAATCAGAACCTCCCCATCTCTGGTAGTTTTAAAATAACTTTTGAAAACTCACCTGTTTTATCAGGCTTTTCATTTGTGATGTTTTAAGGTTTTAAAGTTTTACTTATGGTGATTTTTATTTGTTAATATGATGTTTAGGTTGATTAGATATGATTAGATTGTAGATATATTAGAATATGATTACTACTACTGATTGATTGATTAAGTGCCATCAAGTCAGTGTCAACTTTTAGCAACCATATAGATAGATTATCTCCATGATGATCTGTCTTCAACTTGGCCTTTAAGGTCTCTCAGTGATGCATTCATTGCTGTCATAATCGAGTCCATCCACCTTGCTGCTGGTCATCCTCTTCTTCTCTTTCCTTCAACTTTTCCAAGCATGATGGACTTCTCAAGGGAGCTGAGTCTTCGCATAATGTGTCCAAAGTATGATAGTTTGAGCCTGGTCATTTGTGCTTCGAGTGAAAATTCTGGATTGATTACTACTACTGCTACTACAAATATGTATATACCTCTCTTCAACCAAAGTTCTCAAAGCAATTTACATAGGAAAATACATAAATGAGATAGTTACCTGTCTCCAAAAGGCTTACAATCTAAAAAAGAAGCAGCATAAAAGACACCAGCACCAGCCACTGGAAGGATGCTGTGCTGGAGTTGAATAGGACCAGTTGCTCTCCCCCTGATAATAGGAGAGAAGCACCACTTTAAAAGGTGTGTCTCTCTCTGCTCAATTAGAAGGGGAAAGATTGTAAACCATCCTGAGATTTTATATAGGGTGGTATATAAATACAACAAACAAACAAACAAAATAAAATTTAAAGGGAATCCTGTGTACATCTGAAAGACAATGATAATGCCAGGATCATTTCCAGATGGGGCTTTTTGCTCACTTCTCCTCTGAAATAGAGAGTGTACATGTATATATTGGCCAGATTTACTCCGAAGTCCCTGTGAGCTATCAGGGAGAATTTCACACGATTTGGGTTTTTCATTGCACATTAGGACATAGTGCGATTTATGTCCAGGTTTTTAAAAAATTCACTATTTGCATCAGGTTTGGGGCAGGCAACTCACAGTAAAGTCTGCTGACTGAAATGTCCTGGAGGCAGAATGAAAATTTTCCAATCCCAATCAATCAGACCAGAGAATCCCAACTTCAACAGATTTAAACTTCAACAACTTAGTACTTGGATCCATATAATCATTTTGTGCTGGCCTGATTTGAGGCAGAAATCAAGAGGGCTGAATCTGGAGAACTATATTCATTGCCAGGGCTCAACCCTAGAATATGCAAAGGACCAACCCTCTGGCCTTATGCAGAGTAGTTTTCTTCAGCACTGCGTAACCACATCTTATCTCACTTTTAAGATTAGAAAGTAAGCTCACAAGCTTCACTAGCTGTGTTTGTAGGCAGATTTTAGTCCTGACCCTGATCTTTTTATAGATTATCTACTGCTATGATTTTGTTAATTTGGGCAGCATTTATGATGTCATACTTCTTACTGAAGTTGTTGATTAGTCTTTGGCATGATCCAATTCACCACTGTTGCTTTTAAAAACAAGGATACTAAGAAACATGTAATTGGAGTGGGGTAAGAACATAAGAACAGCCCTGCTGGATCAGGCCCAAGGCCCATCTAGTCCAGCATCCTCATTTCACACAGTGGCCCACCAGATGCCGCTGGAAGCCTACAGGCAGGAGTTGAGGGCATGCCCTCTCTCCTGCTGTTACTCCCCTGCAACTGGTACTCAGAGGCATCCTGCCTTTGAGGCTGGAGGTGGCCCTCCAATCACTCTTTGTTAAGTTTCTCACACACTTAAAAAGTGAGGCTTCCTTCCATACCCCTGAAATTAATGGGACTCAGTTTAGTAACCAGGAATTTGTCGCATTGATTTCTATTGTGCTTAGTCATGACTAACTTTCTTAGCATATTGCCCAAAGTGAAGTTTATGGTGCTTTACATTCCCTATTACTAGCAACAGACATGATGAGGAAAACTACTCAAAGGAGTCCCATAGAAATTAAAAGGACCTAACTTGACCTTTTAATTTCAATGGAACACTTGTGAGTAATGTTCCTCATCATGTCAGCCAGTAATGTAAATAAGAGCTATTAAAATAGCTTTGCCCTTAAAATTAGAATCTCTGTTCCACTAATCAGAGGTTCAGGAAGCTAATTGGAAGAGCTAACATTAACTCAGGGATGCTGAAGAGAGCAGAGATGAGTGGAGCAGATGCTACTGATAAGGGATTTACAGTCAGGTAGGTTTGCTGTTGAGAGGAAATCAACAACTGTTGAGACAGGAGAATGAATGCTATTCTCAGATTCACAGAGGGTTGTTCCTGTACCTGTTTCCATCTGCTATCTTAGATACCTCCAAACTCGTGCCTACTCCGACCTTAGTTCTATCAAAATCTGTATCAAATTGTATCAAAGACACAAATGAAAAGGTTGCATAGTACTGTCTACACATCAAATCACTGGCTCTCAAAAAGTAGCACAGTCAATGGTTGACATGATGAGAAAAATCTCAAAGTAGTCTCATACTACGAGGAACACAGGAAGTTGCCCTATACTGAGTCAGACCACTGGTCCATCTAGCTCAGTATTGTCTACACAGACTGGCAGCAGCTTCTCCAAGGTTACAGACAGGAATCTCTCTCAGCCCTATCTGGAGATGCCAGGGGAGGAACTTGGAACCTTCTGCATACAGGCATGCAGATGCTCTTTCCCAGAGCAGCCCCATTCCCTGTAGGGAATACCTTGCAGTTCTCATGTGTAGTCTCCCATTCAGATGCAAGCCAGGGTGGACCCTGCTTAGCAAAGGGGACAATCTACAAGACCTCCTACTGAAATTAAAAGGATAATGTAGGCATTGCCTTTTGATTTCAGTGAGACTACTCTGAGTAATTTTCCTCATCCTGCTAACTACATCCAGGGCTGTAATCCTCAACTTACTTATCTGAGAGTAAAACTCCCATTGAAATCAGTCAAACTTACTTTAGAGTAAACATGGAGAAGATGGAGGAACTTGTCTCATGAACCAAGGGAACAAGACTGAAAAGTGCTTGTCTTTTGTGGGCCCAATCCACATTCAAAGTCAAACAAATAATTAAACAGATTAGGCTGTCACCCTAAGCACATTGACTTGGAAATCTCATTGAATTTACCCCCAAGGAAGTATAAGCGAAAGACTACAACCCAAAATGAGTTTAAATCCCCTTTTTGAAACTGTGGAATTGAAACAAGGCATAGTAGAAAAGTCTGTAAGTGTAAATAAAGTACTTTGATCTAAAGAGATAAGGAAAGTACACAGGTGGTGAATAATCAGTAGTCTCAATTTGCACTAGACTAAAGTAAAAATTCCCTGTCCCTGAAAGGAAGAGCTGTGGGAAGAAAAGGCAGACCTTTCACCCTGATTCTTAACATCACCTGTCCCTGCCAGGTAGCTAAAGCATCTAATAGAATAATAATTTACACAGAATTCTTATTCCGATGGAGATTCTGTGCAACTCAAAAGCTTTCTTTCTTCCAGGCCAACAGAAGACGACTCCTTCCCCCTTCCCTCTTTTCATTCTGAAACCATGTTGTGGGGCTTTCGAACATTAAATTCTGCCCGAATGCTATGGCTTCATTAGGACTTTTTTGTGACAGCGATCAACAAAGGTGGCGGGAAGGTGGGGAAGAACGCTCTGGGTCTGGATTCCACATACCAATAGCCAAAGAGATCAAAGGGGCATCAACTCTTTTCTTGAATTGTTTATCCTGGATTATTTATGCAGCACTTCTCATTTGCTAAACTGTGGGCACTATCTTTATGGTAGTTTGACGTCACAACAGCCTTGTGAGGTAGACCCCTAATATCTGTTTTACAGCCGGATAATTCAGGATGAGAGCAATTGTGTGACTTCCACGCTGGCATCCCAGTTCCGAGACTTGCCTTTCCAGTAGTGGGAAACAAGTTCTTGGGGAAATTCAGTGGCTCAGAAACCCCAGGCAGGCATTCATACTTGGGACTACATATGAACATCCTAGATAAGATCCAGCCTTGCTGGATTGGGCCCAAGGCCCATCTAGTTGAGCATCCTGTTTCACACAGTGGCCCACCAGATGCTGCTGGAAGCCTACAGGCAGGAGTTGAGGGCATGCCCTCTCTCCTGCTGTTACTCCCCTGCAACTGGTACTCAGAGGCATCCTGCCTTTGAGGCTGGAGGTGGCCATCCGACTAGTAGCGGTTGATAGACCTCTGCGATAGATCTCATCAGATCTCATCGAACTCAGCGGAACCAACTTTCTCAGTAAATGTGTACAGCCTAGAGGAAAAATATAATTAATTAATTAACTAACAACAATGAATTAATTAATTATTTAAACAAACATACTATAATTGCAGGTGGCTGACATTGGTTGAAGAACACCCTTGAAAACCTATCTATCTATCTATCTATCTATCTATCTATGCCGACTGGTTTATTATAGGTAGAAAGTCGGGAAGAGGAAGTGAAAGTGCGAGCATCATTTTGGAGATTCGAACGCATATATATATTGCCAGACAATATATTCGACGCAGTAAGCTGCAATACTGGGCGTGCATACGCAACACATTGCGTAGAAATCACGGTATCTCAGAATACTGTGTTTATATATATACAGAGACACACACGCATGTCGCTCCCCCGCCCCACAGCCATTCTTTCCTCTGGCTTGTCTTGAGAACCAGCGCTGCTTGCCGGAAGCCCTCCGGATGTTTGCCGCGTTTCATGTGGCATTTGTGGCTGGCTCTGATAACGCTGTAGCGAGAGCCACATCTATACAACAGCAGGCTTGGAAAAGAGATGGAAATAGAAAGAAAGGCGTCTCCTGCTGCTGTTGAAGGATCGCCGCCCCTCCCCCCACCACGAGTTGAAAAGGTCACGGGGTCCGAAACCTGAGCCCACTCTCGAGGCCGCCTCAACCCAGGGGAGGAGGGCAGCGAGGGCGGGGTGGTGGTGGGAAGAGACCCTAACCCATTTAAGCGAGATGAGGGGGTGGAGTTTTAAATCCACATCCTTTAGGTCTTCTTCCTTCTTCGGATGGACACTTTCATAAACCCTTTGATTGTAATCAGTGAGCTGGTCTTGGGGTAGCAAGCATGACTTGTCCCCTTTGCTAAGCAGGGTCCACCCTGGTTTGCATCTGAATGGGAGATTACATGCGAACATTGTAAGACATTCCCCTCTGGAGATGGGGCTACTCTGGGGAGAGCAGAAGGTTCCCAGTTCCCTCCCTGGCATGTCCAATATAGGGTTGAGAGAGACTCCTGCCCTCAACCTTGGATAAGCCACAGCCAGTCTGTGTAGAGACAATTCTGAGCTAGATGGACCTAGGGTCTGACTCGGTATAAGGCGGCTTCCTATGTTTTATGTTCCTATGTAATGAGAGACGCCTAACTTTATGAACGGTTACTTTAAGGCAAACCCCACTGAACGTAAGACCCATTTCCTACGAAGGATCGGGCTGTAGCTGCACGTCTCCCACTGAACGCCGTCAAGCTTATAGTTGCCTCAAAACGACATAAATGTTCAGGTAACTTGAACGGCTTGTAAGGGTCTCATCCTATATCCTGCTCCCAACCTTCTTTGCCGGGGGTCCGAAGCTCTGCGATCTCAACAGAACTTATTTTCCCATGGCCACGTTGTGTCCAAGAGCAGGGCATCACTCGCGCTTAGGACCTGAGGCGCCCTCTCGACAAGTTCAGTGGGAGTAAACCGGTTTAAGTGATCGGCTGATCTCGAAGTGCAGCGCCCACTTATGTACCTCATCCTGCCCCCTCCCCCCCCCCCCCAGCCCCATAACATCTGATCTTGGATCTCCAACTGTAAGGCTGGCTCACGGCGAGCCAGCAAATTTCGCTAGATAGCAGCCAGACCTTTTTCTTTTTCCTGGGCTGACGTTAAACAACACACACCTTCCCTTCCTTTCCTTTCCTTTCATCCCAAACCAGAGCAAAGCAATTTATCGAAATCCTACCTCGAGCACCGACGGACGGGCCTTTGCTTGATTGCATTACCTGTCTCGCTCCTTTTTGATGTGCAAACTGAAGCTGTCACCTGCCCGCCGCCCCCACCCGCTTTCGTAAAGCAGACTGCTTGGATACCTAGTCCTCCTGGGGAGTCGCTGCCCGTCAAATTTCCTGGCTCTCACTCCTCTCCCTCAGAATTGATTACATCAATGGAGATCCACTCTTCCAGGAGACAGTGGGGTGTGTGTGTGTGTGTGTACAATTGAATTTAGGGGCATTTCAAACGAGCAGCCCGATCGGCAAGGCGGTTAAGGGAAAGTCGTTTATCAAGCCCTGCTCCGTCCACTTCAATGGGCTTCCAGTTACATAATTCGTGTTGGTGGATCTCAGGGCTGGGAGTGGAAGGGTCGCTGACTGTGTAAATGTGCCACAGAGAAGCAATCTGTTTCCTCTGGAGCTGTTTCTGGAACGTGGTCTGCCCGAGGGTCAGGAATACTTCCCAAGATAGCAGCACTCCCTCGCTCTGCACTTTCCTGAGGTTGGGCACGGCTTCCCATTATCCAGTGGAATAAATATTTTGACGGGGAATCCCAAAAGAGGTTTTCTAGGAGTTGCCAAAAGCGCAGAGACGGGAAACGGAGTGTGTGTTAGGGCGGGGGCGAAGAGGGCTTCATTTTGAGCTCTTTCTTTCTTTCTTTCTTTCTTTCTTTCTTTCTCCGACATTAGGAAAAAATACTCTTTTTAAGGGGGGGGGGACATTGAACATGTCACTTGTCTCAGCACACTATCTCAAACAACCTATATACCGCACTGGAGTTCTGCAATAAAGGGGAAAACATCTCCTCTCCAAACCCTCTAGCTTAAATCCTTTAAGATCCACCTTTCCTGCCACTCATATTTTCCCTATTTATATATGTGCGGAAGGGATATCTTTGTTTCAAAACTGCTACAAGGAGACTGTCTTGTTATAGGGAGGGGTAGGAAAGGAACAACAGTTTTGGAATTTATGTCTGAGTGATACTCTGAACGTGTAACTATTTAATGCTGAAAACCAATACAATCGTATAAACTAGTTTAAGGATCGTAGCCAGATGGGAATCTTGTTTTAAATATTTTTTTCTTAGAAGTAAATGAAGCTGTGAATGTAATTAGGAACAGGTTGAGATCTAGATTAGGTCTTCCAAGAAGAAAGGAAATAGTAGTATTTTGCAGGAACCACAACTTGTACAATTGATCAGAATGAATTAAGGCAAAGGTGCCAATGGGTCCATTCATCTGAAGCTCCTTTTTTGACTGAAGCTGTCTGTCCAAAGATTTCCAACTGACACCATGACCTTAAATATACTACAAGCGAGTTAAATCCCATTATTTCAGAGAAATTTACTGCCAACCACATGTAGTTCAAAATCCAAGATAAAAGTCCAAGGGGACGGTGTGTTTACACCTACACAGCCGTATTATTTAAAGCACCGCCTAGCAATGTAAGTATCAACCTGCAGCACCTGAAGCTGGCATCCTAAATATATTGGAAGCCAATTTTCACTGAAATCCATATTGCCCGATTTCTGTTATTTAAAACCTGCGCTATATGTATTAGATTTTTTCTCTCACCCATTTTAATACCCTCACAGTGCTGAATTAACCGTAGTAACAGCAACAATGGTTTGATATGAACACATTAAAGCCCTTAGCTTATCTAAAACGGTTTGCTTTGTGAACTAATATGTATGGTTCGAAAATATTGCAATTTTAATCGTAAAATATTAGAAACCACTTAAACCGACGTACCTCTACCTGAAAAGAGATACCCTGTTCAAATAATCTCAATTAAATTAGTTAAAAGTCCAAGTACACTCTGATAAGAGGTTTATAACGCATAGCATTATGATTTGCTTGAGAAACAAAGCACCCATAAAGTCCTTACCATCATAATTATAAATATACATTAATAAAATCCACATATAAAAATCTATATATAATCCAGGAGTTATTTAGTATGTATATGTATGTGCACTAAATTGTACAAACTAAACGAATTCTACATTATGAAAGAGTATATTTATCTTTCTCGTTCTGCCACATTTGAAATAGCGTTAGATGTGCTCCATGAGTCAACTTTGAAATGACTTTTATAACAGATAAATTCGCATTTCTTACATCGGATTTACTATAACGTGTCCAGTCTAGGAAACATTCCAGCAGACAGGAAACAGACAAAATAGGTGCTATGGGTCTCTCCCCTCCGTCCCAAGCCCAGTGCTTATAGAAACAATCTGCCTAAACAGAGCCATCCCAGACATAAACACTGTTTTCCTCTCTTCCTTCTCTCTCTTATAACGAGCCTTCTCTGAGGGTCTCTCTCCCGGAGTCCAAGCACACTTACTTGAAAGTAGATCCCATTGATCTCAATGGAATTTACTTCCACGTAGCCTCAAGTCATGGAAAAATCCACTCAGGGCTGGAAAGGTTATTCCTGGCTGGCTCCTGCACAGGTGAATTGCAGATGGAACTGGTCCTCTCCTCACCCGCCGCGAGGATGTCAGGCCCCGCCCACGCAGCCCGATTGGCCACGGCTCGGTTTAAACGAAGCCGCGCGGTGACAGCTGCCAGCAGCTATTCCGGAGCCAGCTCCGACTGCCTGAGTCCCCGGCCCGTCCTCGCCGGCAGCTCTCCAGCACTTGATTCGCGGCAAGTGAGAGAGGCAGGAATCTCAGCAAGCTCCAGACCGCGACTTGCCCTCTGAGGGCGCCAGAAGCGGCGGGCGACAAGAAGCGGCCCGGTGGAGCGTGGTGGCAATGAGCAGCCCCGATGCTGGATACGCCAGCAGCGACGACCAGGCGCAAGGACGGTGCTCGACGTTCCCTCCTCCCCTCATGATGCAGTGCCAGTGGGCAGAGTCGCTGAGCCCCCTGGCAGATGGCAAGGGCAAGGGCGAGGCGGCGGCCGACCCAACGCAACAGGGCGGGTCGGGCCGGGGGGCCAAAGGCGAAGCCCGCATCCGCCGCCCCATGAACGCCTTCATGGTTTGGGCCAAGGACGAGCGCAAGCGGCTGGCGCAGCAGAACCCGGACCTGCACAACGCCGAGCTCAGCAAGATGCTCGGTAAGTCCCACTGCAGAAAGGGGTGTGTGTGTGTGTGTGTCCTGTGTGTGGAGAAAGGTCTTCCTTTACCCAGAGGATCATGGCCCTTCTGGCAAAATCCCCCGGTGTAGCCCCGTGATACAGAGGGCATCACGGACAGCATCGTATTTCTGGGGAAAGGGTGGCAGCATCGCTGGCCTGGCGCGTTATATGCATCTTAAGACGGAGGCTTCCCCCACTGCAGCATTGTTTGTCTTTAGGATGCCCCCACAGACCTCTGCTGTTGCTTACTCCAGCAGACGGGAAAAACAAGCCGTTCCTTAGAATTAAATGGGGCTCATTCCCAAGTAAGCAGCCTAAAGTGGCTACTCTTCTGGCCTCTCTCCAGAGTGGCCCTTCTAGTGGAAACTGCTTGCGGGGCTCACGTTCCGTATTCAGGTAGCTCTGCTTGCATGCCAGGACCAAGTAGTTGAGCCCTACCTGCCCCCCATTTCTGTTTCAAAAATCTATGTGGGACACAGCTTGCCCACCCATAAAAGCACTTTATCCCTTCTGTGTCCCATCTCCTTCCGGTGCTGCCACAGCTTGCAAGCGAGTTCTCCCAGAAGCCATTGCTGGCGGGGTGGGCGGAGGTGTCCGGCGTCGTTGTGGAAGTCAGGCATCAAGGGACAGGGTTACGACAAATGACGTTAGGATTAGTTAGAATAAGGGGTTTATATTTTATTTGTTATAAACGCTTTATATCCCGCCCCTCCAGTACAATACTCCGCGAGGGCGGCTCACAACAACAAAACACAGTTTAAAGTGAAAATCAAAACAATAAAACGGATAACAACTCGGTATAAAATTAATAGCCAGGAGGTTCTAAAAGTGACATACAGAATAGCAAATACGAAAGATGATCGCCATTTCAGGCTTTAATAAATAAATAAATTTCTGGCGTTTCACATTGAGAGAACTGCTGTCTGTGCATGGCCAGGCAGCACTACCCCGTTCTTCAGGTAGCGTTGCGAAGCCGCCCGCCGCAGCTACTGTCTCTAGGGGGTGTGTCGGTGTAGCAGGATGGCCACATGTTGCTCACGGCAAGAAAATGCCCCATGTCGCCGTTGCCCGAGGGCTGTGTTGTTTCTAACTAAGTTATATCTGCGGATATACCTCTGTTTATAATTCCCAATTTTAGCTTTTAAAATAGCTTTTAATTTGAAACTTATAAAACAGCAGCGGTAATTCTGATTGTAGTTTTAACTTGTTTAATTTGGTTGATTTTATTCGTTTTATATAGTATCTCTTTTATTGTTGTAAACGGCTCCCAGCAGTAGTCTACTGGAGAAGTGGGGTATAAATATTTTAAATGAAAATTTCACAAACGCAGTCAGATTAAGCGGCAGCCTCAAAGCCTCTTGTAAATCCAATCCTGAACCCCTTTATAAGGGCATAAATTTCAAGGGGTTGGAGGAAGGGGGACAGTAGGCTCTCTGATCCTGTTAGTAACTGGCGGGCAGGATCCAGATTAAATCATGACTAAGCACTATCGAAATGAACAAGGCAAGTGAAGTCCTAACTCCAGTCCAATTACCTTCAATGGGACCTGGTCTCTGGATCCTCCTCCTGCCCCTCATTACTTTGTGTTCTAAATAAAAATCCTAGAAAAGTTGGGTTTTGAAATGCTGAAGCAGCTCTTCCCGCCTCTTCTGCATGCTGCATACCGGAAAAGTGGGAGGCTAGTTTCCCCAGCTTTGCAGGAGCGGCACATGTCAGTTTCTAGGAGGGTGGCGGGGGGGGGGGGCAGGGAGCCAGATCGTGTGCAGCCTGGGAGGCAAGAAGGGCCCAAGCCAGGGAAGCTCGGACGGTGCTCAGCTAGCTGCTCCTGGCATGCCTACCAACACTCTCTTCTCGCCCTGGCAGGTCAGTCGTGGCGCGCGCTGTCGGTGGCGGAAAAGCGCCCCTTCGTGGACGAGGCGGAGCGGCTGAGGCTACAGCATATGCGGGACCACCCCAACTACAAGTACCGGCCGCGGCGCAGGAAGCAGGTGAAGCGCCTCAAACGCGGCGACGGCAGCGTGGCGGACGGAGGCGGCGGCTTTCTCCAGCCCCAGCCTCACCAGCTGGGTCTGCCTATGGAGACGGGAAGCGGAGGGGGCTGCGAGGGCCTGGGACTCCCCTACTCGGAGCAGCCGGGCTATGCAGTCGGGAGCTTCCACTACCGGGACTGCGCGCCTCTGCCGCTGCCCTCTCTAGGCGCTCACTTCGGGAGCTACAACCTGCCCACCCCTGAGCCCGACTCCCAGAGTGGCGCCTGCATAGAGTCCACCTTTTTCCCACCGCCTCAGCCAGAGGAAGGCGGCTGCCTGCTGGGCCCCTACGGTTACCCCACGCCTCCCGGGCCCGAGTATCCTTGCAACAGCGCCCCCGCCGGCGGCCACAGGAATAGCAGCAGCAACGCTAGCCTTGGCATGGGGCACTTCCGCAGCCGCTTCCCGGCGCCCTTGGCCGCCTACTCCTCGCCTGTCCAGGATCCCGGGCACCCGCAGCCCCAGCAACCACCTTGTCGACGCGGGGAGGTCAGCAGCCTGGAGCACCTGCCTCCGCACGACGTGGAGCTGCTGGCCGACGTAGACCGTGCTGAGTTCGAGCAATACCTGCCTTTCAGCTGCCGGCCCGCAGAGCTTGGACTGCCCTACCCGGGCCACGAGGGGGGCTCTGAGGCAAGCCCAGCCACTGCCTACTACTGCGCAACCGCCGGCGGAGGCGGGGCCTATCCCGAGCTGTGAGACTGTGCTGCAGGCTATTGCGGGGGCGGGGGGGGGGGAGCAGGGACCTCTTTGGTTCTATTTATTGTAATTTATTGACTGAACGTTTTTAGAGACCAGTCTTAAACTTTGAGCAGGGAAAAACGTTTCTGCGACCCGCCGGAAGGTTGCCTCTTGCTGAACTCTTTGCATTCTCAGGGTCTGGGAAGGTATCCCTGTCGACGGCCTCGCAGCTTGAAGGCGAACGTGGCAGATGACCTGACTGATTTGAACGGGACCTCCGACTTCTGGTTGTATGCAGATCCCCTTTGTACAGAATGGCTCTGGACTCTCGTTGTCTGTACACTAGTAAAATTTGACTTGGAAACAACTCGGCAATTAAATAAGGCGGTTGTGAGAATGTCTGTGTAGTAATTCAGTGTCGATCTTAGGGTGTCTTGCATGTAGAAAACAGTGCCGCCTTGTAGTGGCACCTTCTAAAGTCCTAACGAGAAAAACTGAACTGATGCTCAAACAGGTCTTTAACAAAGCTCGAAAGCAAATTTTCGCGCGCGCTCTCACACACACACACACACAGTTTACAGAAACTTTAGCTTACACACAGAAACTTTTAAGAGTTTCCTGCTTTGAGCAGGGAGTCGGACTAGAAGACCTCCAGAGTACCTTCCAACTGTAAAATTGAAAAACACAGGTTCAGGGCTTATTTGGGATTTTTAAAAAATGCACAGCAGGCTTACTCTGAAGAGCTTAAGAGTACAGTGATACTTGTTGGTTGGACAAGTCCACTTAGTCCAAAACATCCTCGTTAAATTATTCGCCCTGCTGTTTTAAGGGAAACGAGTCGGGGCACTGGTCTGCCTTCATTTTCAAATCAGCTTCCACCTACTACGTTTCTCAGCCGCAGAAGTACCTTATTTTTGCATTCATGTCATTCGGTTCAAAGTTGCCCTTAGGGTATTGTAGTGAAGCTGATTTGAAAATGAAGGCACACCAGTGTCCCAACTCTTTCCCCTTAAAATAGCAGGACGAATAATTTAACGAGGCTGTTCTGGACTAAGTGGACTTGTCCAACCAGTAAGTATCGCTGTACTCTTAAAACTGCAGTTCCAGACATACTTAATTTTGCGTAAATGCCGCCGAACACAGCGGGGCTTTCCCCCGCATGAACCAAGTGGATTGTGGGGCATTTTGTAGAGGAGGGAAATCCGAAACCTCTGAGAAGGGAAGACTGTTCCCACAACTGGATCAGGGGAACGTCAAGGAGGGGGAGAGGAGGAGAGACTTCTCTGATCGCTTTGTTATATCGATGGAACGACAAATTAGATTAACCGTGTCAAATTAAATCAGGTTGATTAGAATGTCTTTAGCTTCTCAGAGTAAGCCTGTGACTCGAGATTAGATACATGCATCTTACCCTGTTCACATCGGGAATGTCGTTTTTTAAAAAGCCGTTCCTATAGAGAATTTCTAGTCCCATCCAAGAGAAATCTTTCTTTTGAACTACGATCCAGTGCTAATGGCTTCTGTGTTCAAGGCACCATTGGTGCGCTCGTTAGTGGCAGCCAACAGCGGGGAGTGATATATACCATCAAATCCGTGTTCCTGCTGAAAAATAACCTATGTATACTGCAACTCTTTGACAGAAGTAATTCGGTGAGAGGGAGGTAGGATTGCTGTCTAAATCAGTTACGTATGAAACAAACGAATTTATTTCATTTCCAAAAGAAATTGACTGACAGGATGACGAAAATTATTCAAAGCAATCCCCTTGACGTTTAGGAAATGTCTAACTTGTCATTTAATTTGCAATGGGACTACTTTGGGCAATTTTCCTCATGTCAGCCACTGTTATTTCTTTTTAATTTAAAAAGACAGTTTATAAAACCTCGGGTTTGTAAATATCCACAACGATTTAGTTCCGAATCCGATATCCACAACGATTTCACGATCTTTCTGTCAGAGACTTTGTCATTTAATTCACACAGGCTCACATCTTTTTATTCTAAAGACCTCAGGTCTCAGAGAGATAATTATTACAGAAATCCTGGATTACTAGGATCATTCAAAGAACAAAATAAAAGCCCACTCCTTTGAATACCGTCGCTTAATGGGGCGCATCAAGATCAACTAAAACTATCAGTTCTATAAATGCCTGTTTCCACTGGTTTATAACAGAAATAGGGTAGCATGTCGTTCAAATATTCCATTGCCTCGCAAATACCCAGGAAGAATGGACTTTTCGTGTTGCGTTTGCAAAAGTTAGAGGAACAAATGGGGTTTGGGGTTTGGGGGGTTGGCTGTTCTTTAGGAATAAACGAGTGCTTCGGAAAATAATCAAGATCTGGCAGACGCAGAATGCCTTTTCAAGCCCCTTAAACTTAAGTAATCTCATTAATGTCGATATGCCCGTTCTAATAAGAAGTTCGGTTTCTTGCCGGGATACTTGAGTTTGTTTAATAAACTCCTCTGGGCGGTTTACATACTTGCAGAGGCTGAATAGAAAAAAATACTATTTTAGGACATACCATCTCTTACAGAACTCTCGATTAAGCGCCTGTACTCCAAACAGTTGGAGTTTCAACTCCGTGGAACACAAAATCTTGGATGTTATTCCCATTTCGCTCAACATCTGCATCTCGGGAAGGTGAAGATTGCTTACATTGATATGGCTGTGCTTGGTGGCCCCGTTTGAATTCCATGGGAACTATCTGACCCACTTAGCCTTCTTTGCTATTGCATGGAGGTAGGTCACATGGCGCCGAAGCCTAACCCTGTTCTTTCCCCCTCTCAGTAAAAAGCAATTGTAGGGACGTTTGGAATTTGAATGACACTGACTTATTCCCGCAGCGGGGTGGGGCAGAGATAATACTTCCAGGATAAGACAACGACTAAATCGTTAATTGTAGCACCCGTTTCGCGATTTCAAAGTCTTTCGTTTGAGGACCCTTAGACTTTCTCCTTTCACATATGTATTCTGTCTGGCTGCCAGGCTTGGAGGTTCAGGCTGGGACACGAGAATCCAACCCGCCACCTCTTGCTTAAAGCTACGGCAATCCTGAGCACACTTACTTCCTTGGGAGTAAGCCCCACAATCGGTGGGACTTAATCTTTTGAGTAAGCATACTTAGAATTGGGCTAAAAAGGAAGTAGTTTCATTTTCTATATCTACCTCCCCCCGCCCCCTTTCTATTTAAGACTAAATGTCAAGGACTCAGGGTGATGACAGTGACGTTTCTGGCAGTGAACATGATCGTATGTTCCCCATAATCCGCCTCCAGCCTAGATGTGTGGGTTAACCGAAGCTGACAAGGCATGTACTGCATAAAAGATCCTAGATTCAGTGCCTGGCATCTCCCAAGTAAGGCCGGGAAAGACCTGTCAGAAACCCTAGAGAGCCGTTGCCAGTCTGTGTAGACAATACTGAGCTAGATGGACCAATGGTCTGACTCTGTAAGGCAGCTTCCTGTGTGAAAGGAGGAATGACTATGTCAGCTATTGCTCTGAGGCACGTTGTCAAAAAATTACTTATTTACACCCCATTCTGCTTCAGAATGTGATCCTATGTGGATAGCAGTATTTGGGGAAACTCTTAAAAAGACATGTCTGGACTTGGAAGCCCGAAAGAGACTGATAATCCTGCCATGTTGCATGCAGTCGCGGCAAGCAGGTAATAATGGGGACAAACTCGGCCATCCTACTTAATGGGAAGAAAGAGATCGCGGTGTTCAGCAGGGCTTTACTACCGAGTAAACACTCATAGCCTTGAAGTATCATGGCAGCGTATCCTCCATATCAGGAAGAAAAAAGAAGGGAAAGTATGCGTGGAAACATGGAGAGTTTGGGAAGATGTTCAGATTCAAAGACCGAACTTACCAAGATAGTCGTATCTCCTAATCCAACAGATTTATTTACGCGAGATAATCACTGCCTCAGCTTCAAAACCTCATTAGCTTGTTTAAATTCCAGAGTTCTTAAATACGCCCCGACCTTTTCCACCATCACTGAATCAATTAGTGACTCATTTCTGCCACCAAATGTACCTTTGGGGGAATTTGCTTTCAGGAGAGGATTTTCACTTTCCCCTGACCCCTTTACAGCTTCCTGACAGGCAGTAGTTCAGCAGGTGAAGCCTATTTCATCATTATATTATCTATGATGGGGGAAAGCCTGAGCTCTTCCATCTCTGACATTCAACTGTGAAAGGCACAAGAGCCCACACGGGGAATGAAAGTAGCACTTATACTTCAAAGGAAACTAAAGAGAACCACCCACTCACCCACCCAAACCAGGCACAGTAAAAGCGCAAGAGGTAATCCGACTCCTTACCCATCAGGTAATGCAGGCAACACATTTTGAATTAAATGGAGCCAGTTCCTGCTCTGGGCAGCGGGTTGGACTAGAAGACCTTCAAGGTCCTTTCCGGCTCTAAATTTCATTGATTTTGTAATCCAAAATGTTGTGAATCCAATTGACATGGATTTATTTGCAAATCATACTCTCTAACTTTAAGTCTCAAAATAAGTGTGTTTGCCCATGATAAGAACTAGCCGATTATAATCTGAACCACTTCACAGGTAAGGTAAGCCACACAGCTCATACTGAAATGTAGTTTTCCAATTCATACAAATGAAAATAATGTCAGTTAAGTGATATTTTCAGACATAATTCTACGATCGGTTTTGACCAAATCTTGATCGGGAAAGAGAGCAATGCTGAGTTTCACTAAACTCTTTTTCAGCAAATCTGCCTTCCCCAGTCTACTAAATTCATTAAAAGGGTTCACTGCTCTCATCTGCTGTTTATCTTTTGGACCAGTCACAGGGCAAATGTGCACCACACTGAAATCGGCTGAATAGTCCCTCTCCCCAAGAAACCCTGCCAACCATAGTTAGGGGCAAGGACAGCTAAGGGAAATGAAATTAGGACTCCCAGGATTCTTTGCAAGAAATCCTGACTGGCAAAGTGGCATTCATTTGTGGTGGAGAGATGTCCTCTCAATAGACAAGGGAATTCTCATAGTTTGGTCCACATTGCAAGATGTCTGAACCTCTTCTGAAAGCACTAGAAGATGGTCAGTACCTGAGATCATGTTACTGTGTTAAACTCCATTAAATTCTGGTTTGTCTAAATTTAATGATATATTTAAATTTGGGGAAAATCCCTATGGAGCAAGCAATAATGAAGGAAACTTTCAATTATGAAGTGAAAATGAATTTTTAAAATGTGTCTTTATTTCTACTGCTTTAGGACTAGCTATTTGTTGAGATTACAAAACAATGTATTTACCCTGTCAGCAGAGGTGATTTTGAAGCCTGGACCTAAAGGCCTTTTGGACCACCACCCCTCCACTTGCTGCAAGTTAAGCATCATTCCCCTACACACACACACACACACACACACACACACACACACACACACACACAGTATTTTTAACAACTGAAAAGAATGTGAGAATATAAAGCAGGCATATTTAGGCAAATATGCATTAGCAGAAACATTTCAACATGCAACTTAACATATTCCCATCCCATATATTTCTTTCTCCACTCCCCCCTCTCTCTCTAAAGAAGAGGCCACTTTCAGCCACCTGCTGCAGCTCAGGCTGACGACACAACAACCACACCACCCTGGACAGACTAAAGAAGATTTTTGGAGCCCCCAGGGGGTGTGGAGGCCCTGGACCTCAGCCTGGAAGTCGAGGAGTAAGAGTGCCCCTGCCTGTCAGGGACTATATTTTAAATTATGGACTGGTTCAGATCATACCTCACCAGTCCACACAATTAGAATGTAGACATGCCAAAAGTATGCCCATTCATGATGTCCTCTCGAACATCCCAACATGTCCTTTTATCATATGGAGGGGAGGGCTGAACACCACTCTACATACACACTCCAGGATACTAGTATTTGGACAAACAACCCCCCTGTGTGATAGGGACATGCTGGGAGGATGTTGAGATGACCACAAAAGATGTCACAACAGCTCCCTCTCAGTGAGTATCGCTTTTCTAGTCAAATGGACTGGTAACGCATTGTCTGTGCCAGCCCACAGCTTACAGCAAAGTAGAAGCCTTATGTTCACTTACAAGGGAATATATCAGGAAGATAGATAGCAATAGCAATAGCACTTACATTTATATGCCGCTTTATAGCCGGAGCTCTCTAAGCAGTTTACAATGATTTAGCATATTGCCCCCAACATTCTGGATAGACAGATAGATAGATAGATAGATAAGAAAGAAAGAAACAGCAAAGAATGTTGTGGCACTTTAAAGACTAACAAATGTATTGTCACATAATCTTTCAGTTCACTTCATCAGAGGCATCAGAATACCCCTGCTAACTTGGCAAAGAGGCACCTTTTAACGTGGTGATTCTCTTTATTTAGCAGGGGGAGAGTAACTGGCTCAATCCACCCCCAGCACAGTACCTCCAGTGACTGTTGCTGGTGTCTAGCTTATGTTTCTTTTTAGATTGTGAGCCCTTTGCGGACAGGTATCCATCTTATTTATTTACTATTTCTCTGTGTAAACCACCCTGAGCCATTTTTGGAAGGGTGGTATAGAAATCAGATAAATAAATAAATAAATAAATAAATAAATAAATAAATAAATGCACGAAGCATTCTCCTCGGCTGGCAAGCATATTATGAGGTCATTCACACAAGTGAAAACTGTGTTCTACCCAGGTTTCAGAGCTGTGTGTGGTTCCAATTTTTGGTTGTGTGGGTTCAAACAACTAGGTAGGAGGAAGGAGAAGTGACTGTGTGGAAGCAAGATAGGAGGAAAGGCTACCTAGGTTCCCCACACACAGCTCCCAAACCTGGGAAGAACACAGTTTTCACTTGTGTGAATGACCCTTGTGTGAATGAAGATTGTGTGAATGGAGATTTAAAATACAAGCATAGAATAACCATATAAAATACAATATACAAAGAAGCAACAGTAGAGACAATCATATAAAAGCCTGGGTAAAAAGCCAAGTTTTAACATGCTTTCTAAAAACTGTGATGGAGACTGAGGAGCGAATTGCCACTGGGAGAGCCATTGAACAACATATACAAACAGGCACCAGCCTTCAACAACTGAACAATTCCAACTAACTCTAACTGACCATGACCAAGACAGACCTATTAACATCTCTTCATGCCTCTAGTGGCCAGAAGAGGTTACTGCAGTGCTAAGAGCAATGTGCTTTAGAATTGCTAACAGTTGCCTGCTGCGGTTAGAGTTTTGGACTAGAACTGGGGAGACCGAAGTTCAAATCCTCATTTGGCCATGAAACTCTAACACACATCCTATACATTAACACAGATTCTGCTCAACCTATGAGATGTTAAATGCCATTGATAAAGTAATTGTCTCCAATGTTGTTTAATTGGCTCCATAATGTGTCCAATGTTTTACAATAAACTGCTGGGAAAGGTCATCCAGAGATTTGGTGCAGGATGTTATCAGTATGCTGATGACACCCAAATCTATTTCTCCATGTCAACATCATCAGGAGAAGGCATAACCTCCCTAAATGCCTGCCTTGAGGCAGTGATGGACTGGATGAGGGAGACAAACTAAGATTGAATCCAGATAAGATTGAGGTGCTTATTGTGCGGGGTAAGAACCCAGGAGATACTTTTGATCTGCCTGTTCTGGATGTGGTGACACTTCCCCAGAAGGAACAGCTACACAGTCTGGGGGTGCGTCTGGATCCAAACCTCTCCGTGGTGTCCCAGGTTGAGGAA
Source organism: Hemicordylus capensis (assembly GCF_027244095.1). Taxonomy (NCBI): domain Eukaryota; kingdom Metazoa; phylum Chordata; class Lepidosauria; order Squamata; family Cordylidae; genus Hemicordylus; species Hemicordylus capensis. The sequence goes on from NC_069660.1 coordinate 258,869,635, forward strand.
GTGGCCAGAGGTGCTCTCTATCAGCTTTGGCTGATACACCAGATGCATCCATTTCTTGAGATAAACAACCTCAGAACAGTGGTACATATGCTGGTAACCTCCAGATTTGACTACTGCAATGTGCTCTATGTGGGGCTGCTGCTGTACATAGTCCAGAAACTGCAGTTGGGAAACATCTATCTCGGGCAGCAGCGATATAGGAAGAGGCTGAAAGCCAATGGCAAACCCCTCCTATATTCTACCAAAAGACAACCACAGGGCTCTGTGGTCGCCAGGAGTCAACACTGACTCAATGGCACACTTTACCTTTAAAGAAATGCTGTGACCAGGATGGTCTCTGGGTCATCTTGGAGAGACCATATTACTCCTGTATTGAAAGAGCTACACTGGTTGCCAATAAGTTTCCAGGCAAAATACAAGGTGCTTATTATAACCTGTAAAGCTCTAAACAGTGCAGGCCCTGGGTCTTTAAGAGAACACCTTCTTTGCCATGAACCCCACCAGCCATTGAGTTCACCTGGAGATGTTCATCTGCAGTTGCTACCGGTCCGTCTGGTGGCGACTCAGGGACAGGCCTTCTCCGTTGCTGCCCTGAGGCTTTGGAATGTGCTCCCTGCTGAAATAAGTGCCTCATCTCTGACAACTTTTAAAAAAGCAGTTAAGACAAATTTGTTCACACAGGCTTTTAATTAGATGTATAGTTTTTAATAGCTTTTGACATTATGTCAAAATTTAAATTATTTTAATGTGTTAACATTTTAATTTTGTTTTAAGTCGTATTCTTTTATTGTAAACCACCCAGAGATGTAAGTTTCTGGCGGTAAACATCTGTGTTAAATAAATACATAAAATAAAATATCAATCTTACTTATCATTAGGCTCATGCACTGTTTTTAATATCTGTTGAAAAAGTTAAATATTTCCATTCCTTAGCTTATCTGAAACCATTTTCATTGTGTATCCTCTAGCATTATGTAGAAATGTATTTGCTCACCAAAAGTGTGTTAGCTCCACTTATCCCATGGGAATATATTTAGGAACCAAATAGTCTTGGGTTCTTTCCAAGGTATTGTAGAATTGCTTTACTATGTCTGGGTTACTCTAAAACTTCTTGTTGTTGCAATTTAGAAGCAAAATTTATTCTGCATCCATCCTGTTTAAAACAATTATTTTCCTGTGTTAAACAAAGATGAAAAATACTGGAATATGTTTGGGCAGTCAAAGGTTCATCCTGAATAGCTAAAAAAGTAAGCCAATATGGTCATATCTGCAAATGTGGATTAATAGTGTGAACATGAACAAGAGGTTTATTTATATTTGACTCCTTAAGAAGCTCCCACTCTGAATAGAACATCTTCCTATTGCTACTTATTGGCCCTTGTTGACAAAGCAATACATAGATGCTCAATCCATATCATCATGACCAATAAAGGCTGCTAAGTCATAGCTGTTACTCTACACTCAATAGAAGTGCTATCTGCAGAGAGGGTGGGAATTGCATTTTCCAAGCAATAACATATTAAGTACTGTTTGAGAGCTGGCAAAATGCAATTTTCCTGAAACTGGAATGAGAAAAGCTGAGAAAAGACTTTAGATTTCTGCCACAACTGCACATTTATCATTATATAATAAAACAAATATCTCAAAAGGTTCTGTGAGTATTCCTTCAGATAGAGGGAACTTGATTATATTTTCCCAAAACAAAGGTTTTACTTTAGATATTGCTGTATCTAAACAAATAGTGATCAGCTTGAGAGCATCAATGAATACCCATTTTGGATCACAGTTTAGAATGTTGGAAAAGGACAATAAAAACAAGTATGGAAATAAAACTGCTGAGCTGACAAGAATGTCAGAAGTGAAAATCATGAATAATTGGCAGAGGTTTCATGTATCCATCAACCCAATATAAGTTTATTCATAAAATTCTGCTTGATTTTTAATGTAATCCATGGAAAGTTACTCAATAAAATTATTATGAATGAATAAATAATTGGTAAGTTCAGAACCCCAGTTAAAACAGATATATTTTGGAAACTTGAAGAAGTGTGTTCCTTTTGCAGGGCAGTGGTGGGAGAGAGGATCTAATGTTGAAAACTTGGCTTTTAAACTCTCAGTCCATCCGGAAGGATGCAGTGCCATGGAACATGGTTAATCCTATGGGTACACACATACACCTGATAACCTGCTTGCTCCTCAGGCTACAGAAAGGATTTCTACCTAATTGGTGAGAAAATAGAAGAAAACACTTTTAGTCCTCAAGATTTACATCCTGTTTTCACAACTCAGAGCTCTATAATTATTGACTTTAATTTTTCAGCTCACTAGGCTATCATGTTGTTTTTCCAGTGTTGTTTTTAATAAGTCCAAACACTGCAACAATGAGCAAATCCTAACAACCAATACAGTTGATTTATGTTTTTTAAAAATATATAGCATAATATCTGATGAATTTAGCTGGGGGGGTGCAGAATCATCACTGAATGCAATGATATTTACTTCCAAGCAAACCTGTATAGAATTGTGCTGAAAGTAATGTGACTTGGAAGCAACATTTTGCATGTTTCTTTGAAACTGAGATAATATTCTGGTTTTTCAAAAATGTTTAGAGTCTGCAAACATTGGCTAACATCCAGACTAAGTTATTCAACAGTACTTCTCAGGAGTTACTCTAAAGAGCTACTTAATTTCAACAGGACATTTATCAAGTAATTTAGTCAGAATGTCAGCTGTTTTTCCTGCTGTGGATACAGGCCTGTAGACAGTCTCAAATTTTTTTTATGGGGGGTGGGGTGGGGCGGATTGCAGAAGTCAGGGGAGGCAGGTTATAAAATGTTCATTGAAAACAGTCAGTGAGGCTGGGGAAGAAAGAGAATGTTGTGTTGTGGCAGGTACACACCACGCCACCACCTGCCTACGGGCCTGTGTGGATATATTGAACCACTTTTTCCGTATAAGATACAAAACAGAATGAATGATTATAAAACTCTCAGCTGAGATTCACAAAAACAAGGCACATGTTTTGATTCATGTTCCTTGTTGTTATGAAAGATAAAAGAATGGTCTAAAGGTTTTTACATTGCATGCTTACATAATTCTATCATAATGCATAACCAATCAATATAATCTAGGTCTTTTAAAGCTCATGCTAGGTGGCTGGTTAAAACACTAAAAGCAGATGAACCAAGGTGCTTAACCATGGCAGATTTGTGACCATCTTCCCCCCGCCCCCCATTTATTTATTTTTTAAAAATCACATGTCCCTGAAAATCAGATCTCTGTAATGTATGTGCCAGTTTGGTACTCTGCACCTTACACCCTCATCCAATACGCAATAGACAAAAGTCCTGTTGACTTTACAGAGACTTAAATATCTCTCAGTCATCAAGAGTCTTCTAACTGGACTGTCCTGTTTTCCATTAATATAGTGTAAGTTGATGGCGTGGAAGTTCTTCAATTGGGACCTTCTCCAGCCTGTTCCAGCACCTTATCTTCTGCTCCACCTGTTCCCTGGCCCATCAGCAGGCCATGCAGCTTGAAACCTCAAATAAAGGGTGATCCCTAGGCTGCACCACTGGATTGAGCACTACCAATTGACTATTAGCCTGCATGTGGTCAGGTAGACTCTAAATCTAATGAGGACAAATCGGGCCTTATAAAACTCCTACCTCTGAGCCAGTTCGGCCATCAGAGCAACTTATTGCAGCAAGTAGCCATACACAATTGCCCTGCTCTTCCTCATCTTATCTGTTCTGGTATCCACCCACCAGCCTGTCCTCAATCATAGTTCCTGCCACTGGCCCTCTTCCCCTTGTATGCTTGTATGCTTTATCTGGTACCTCGCCTTGCCCTGCCCTTGACTACATCGGTGACCCCTGGTCCACTGCCCCTCATCTGTTCATGTGACGAAACCCATAGCAAGCATGGAAAGAGGAAACCTCAAGTTCTCTTCCCCTGGTAGGACTGATGAGTTACTCTATGATAGTGAGGAAGATATCTTCTGAAAAAGCCAAACCAGTTGTCCCTAAAGATGTATCCATTGACTCAAAACATGTTGGGCCAATTAACCATACTTGAGTTTTCTTCTTCATCCCCTCACCACCACAGTTTTGGACACAACTTATCTTTATTATGGAAAGTGTCTTTCATACAGGGAGATAAAATACCACTAAAATATTTGTGGCAAGCCTTGCAATGACTGTCACTCGAATAAGATTTTATTTAAGTAGTGAAGACCCCAGAACTAATTTTATTTGTATTTTTTGATGGGTGTGTGCTAAATTATGGATTCGTTTTTATGGAATCTTCTTAATCTGCCTTGACTTTGACAGGAACACAACAATAACCTAAACTTTAAATCAATAAACAAATACAATATTCTGGATATAATCCATGGCAAAGTTGGTCACCTGTAGAATGAAAAGAAGCTATGCAAAAGTGCAGAAGTGTTCTTATGCACCTCCCATGCTTTGCAACAGGATTTCCGCAAGGAAATATCTCAGTAAATCAAATCCTTTATTTTTTGCAATTTGTCATTCTGCATTATAGCTTTGATTGTTTCCCATTTATCTTATGCTTTTATTTCTTTATAGCTTAGAACACATAACAATTTTCTTATATTGTGACCCTGGAAAATACTTCCTTTGTACCAGTCCATGCCCTTGGACCTACATGGGGTTCCTGTTGGAAGAAAGAGAATGTCAAGACTGCAGATTCTTTCACATGGCCAGCCTGGACCTTTTCCTAATAGGTTAAAATGTCTTAGAGGCAATGCATCAGCTGCTATGTCATTAGAGCTGGTTTTCTTAAAATGTCATAGAAGTAACAGCTTTTTAAAAAGTCTATTAGAGGGACTGAAGAAATCCCTAAACACCACACCTGTTACTGAGGCCACCCACTGTGGCCATTTATCTGGGACATGCAAGCAGTCTTAGATTTCCTGGCAAGATCTGTGTTTGTCCAAACTAATATTGGTTGATCCTGACTCAGCAGGTGTAAATTGAGCAGCCAGTGGAGCGGTTGATAGCTCAAGGGGTTGGAGCTAAAATACTCAGAAGCTTATTGTTAGGGGTCCCTGATGGGCAGAGGATAGGCTGTCCGACCTCAGGGCATAATTATTGATAAATTATAATCAGTTTAAAACTTAGTAATAGGAAGACCCCCTTGGACAAACCTAATGTATAAAAGATGCCAAACATACACACAGAGAGAATTTAAAGTTAATTAAAAACAGCAGCAGCAGCAGCAACAACAACAACACTGAAACTATGTATTTACAGAAATGATCATTTCTGCTTGGGAGTGGAGTTGATTTAACTTCCTGAAATCTGAAACAGAGAGAGCTTTGACTCCAGATCAATATCCTGTTTAGTTCTGCAGGTCAAATAAGTACTCTTAGCATCATAAAAATCTTCTCCCATCTGAGAAAGACTGAAGTGTCATTTTTCTTGTCTTGGGTATATTCCTACTTTACTGAAGATGAAGAGCCAGCGTGGTATAGTGGTTAGAGTGCTGGACTAGGACCGGGGAGACCCGAGTTCAAATCCCCATTCAGCCATGAAACTAGCTGGGTGACTCTGGGCCAGTCACTTCTCTCTCAGCCTAACCTACTTCACAGGGTTGTTGTGAAAGAGAAACTCAGGTGTGTAGTACACCGCTCTGGGCTCCTTGGAGGAAGAGTGGGATATAAATGTAAAATAATAATAATAATAATAATAATAATAGTCTCATTAGCTCTCCAGTCCAACACACACTTGTGAACACATCAAGAAATAAACAGATGTTAGCCTTGGGGTGCCACAGGCCACAACTTTATTAACAATTTCAAATGGATCTGCAACAACACAATACTTCCTACCTAACCTAAACTTACAGATGTGGGTATGTTCTGAAGAAGGGATAGCAGGTAGCTCCCCACCCCACCCCACCCCACCGCCATATCCATCCAAGCTCCACACTGGCTTTGACCCAGAAGCAGTTGAGTTACTGCTCTTGCTTCATTGCCTCACACCAAAGTAGTATGAGGAGGGAGGCATGTCTGATTTTCTCCTCAAACCCAACCACTCTGGATGTCATGGCTCAGCCTGCCACACACCCCTCATAATAATGACTCTGAATGATGCTGAGGAGACAGGACCAATGCTAGTCCCAGCCCTGGATCATGACACCAGACTGGAACCTGACAGACCCCCAGGGCTAGAGTCCTCCGAGGAAGCTCCTTCAGGACCTGGGCTCCCTGGGGCAGCATCCCCAGAACCCAAGCCAACCACTGGCTTTCCCACATCATCACATCCCTTAATATCTGCACACCAGCAAGCTCAGCATGAACAGACACAGTGGAGGGGCAGTGCCACACTCCAGACAAAGGGTCCCACACCTTTAAGGCTTTCACTCTCTTCAGGCAGAGTAGCCTGGGCCCAGAGATACTGAAGGTCTTCCGTTAATGTTTTTGAGTCAATTTGTTCCCTTGGACCTCTCTAAGGTTGATATGGCCTCATATCATGGGTAACCAGGATGCTTTTCAGACTGCAGGAGGAAGTGGTGTAAAATCCCACAGCTTTTACCCTAATGTTTTGAAGCCACAGTAGGATTTAACACCACTTCCTCCCAGAGAGAGAGAGAGAGAGAGAGAGAGAGAGAAGAGGAGGAGGGGCAGGTGACTGATGGTTTCCCCTTGCCTCCTTTCCCTTGGTGAATTTGCGCATGGCCAACATTCGTGCCACTCTCTTCCCTTGACTATGGGGTTCACTATCTACCATGCCTCCCCGCTGCAGTCAGGCATGGCAGGGAGGTGCCCCATCACCTTGGCAGTGGCTTCCCGCAGCTGTATGACTGGGTGGACTCCTGCTTGTGCAGGACACAGCACAATTTGCATAAGAGCACTGGGTTAGGGTAAAAAAAATGGCAAAAAATAGTCTGCCTCTGTGCAATCCACACTTCTACAGCTCCTACCTATGTATTCTGACTTGGGAGGAAGCCCATTGAACTGAATCATTTACATCTGAGTAAACCCAGCAAGCCTGCAAACTCCTCTTAAAACTGAATAAGGTCCTTTTTTGTAATGCACATACAATACTTTAAGCCTGAAATGTCAAGATAACATCTGAAAACAGGCTCTGGCTGTGCGAATGGCACCTTGCTGTTTCCGTATGCAAGACAGTATAAGTTATGATCTGGAAAGCATCCAGGACTGGACACTGGGTGGGTGAGCCAGGCATGCCCCAAGAGTGTCCTCTTTTCCCAGTTTGTAGGTCTGACACCACAGAGAGTCTTGTCTAATGACCTCTTACTCTTCCATTGATGCCTCAGGTCTTCAATCTTCCCCTAAAATTCTCTCTTTGCTGGTACTTTTCTGCCAGTTGTAACCTAAAGGGAATCTATTAAACAGCACCTGTCTCTACCCGTACCTCTCCCAGGTGAACAGTGCAGAGTAAATGGGGGAAATTGAATCTCCTCTAAGGCTAAAGTGGGTCATAAAGAAAAACAATCTTGCCAAAGCTGAATACTTGGCTCAGTCCTCCTGGCACCATGTGAAGGCAACGTTTCATAACATCCAGTTCTGTACTTTGCCCGGTGCCAGTGGGGCTCCTTTAAGTGAAATGGAGCCCTCTTAAGCTCCGGCACCATCTTGGAAGGGGTGCACAGAGTGTGTGAAGCCCTTCCCAGAGCTTTCCTCCTAGAGTTCATAAGAGAAGACTCCAACGAGCCAGTGTGGTGTAGTGGCTAGGGTGCCGAACTAGGACCAGGGAGATCCAAGTTCAAATCCCCATTCAGCCATGATACTAGCTGAGTGACTCTGGGCCAGTCACTTCTCTCTCAGCCTAACCTACTTCACAGGGTAGTTGTGAGGAGAAACCAGGGGCGTAGCAAGGTTGGAGGGGGCCCAGAGACAAGATTTTAAAATGGGTGCCTCGCGGATATACACACACAAACACACTTCACAATAGATTGTGCACTCACACTCACATCCCCATTATGAATATGGTGAATATCTAGTTCACACTGAATCTAGTTTTTTTACTCTCTGCTCCTGCCGATCTCCAAGAGACTCAACATAATTCATAGGGGGTGCAACATGGGCGGGTGGGGAGTCATGTGATGTGCCTCTGGGGGGGGCCCTCGAGGCAGTGGGGCCCCAAGACAACTGCCTCCCCTTGCCTAATGGTAGTTACGCCCCTTTGAGAAACCTAAGTATGTAGTAAACTGCTCTGGGCTCCTTGGAGGAAGAGCGGGATATAAAATGTAACAACAACAACAATTATTATTATTATTATTAATGTTGCTTAACCAAAAAATATATATGAAAAATGCCAACAAGGAAATAATGCTCTGCTATTAAAAGTCTAGTCCAACTAGAAGGGGTTATTTAAAAAGAATGTACCAAATTTGGAAAGAGAAGCATCCAGAGACAGAAATCACAGAACAAAGGCTAGCAGACCAGAGAAGATTCATAATAAGAAATCAAGTATTCACAGGAGTTGAGCCGGAAGAACTGCAAAGAGCAACACAAGCTCAAGATATGGAAGAAGAATTACCACCAACTGAAGCAGTTGCTCAGGCACAGGTGGAGGAGGAGGTGTTGGAAATAGAGGATGCCACTGTTGCTGAACTGTTCCAAAATCAAAATCAGGCAACCTCCCCTTTGCCTTCACCTCAAAAACCCAAATGCCGTTTAACAGAAAAGAAACAAGAACTAAAGCAAAAAATAACTGTGCCCATGAACCAAACAACCACCAGAGTTTGACGTCCAGCACTAAAAACAGTTGCCAAAAAACAACTGGCTCAGGCATTAATAGATGTCAATGCTGCACTTGCAGAAATAACAACCAATAATTTGCAAGAAACAAACCAACCAATGTACAGTGCAGCAACAATAACAACAGAAGAGCTTGGATATAAGATCAGTGGATCTGTCAAAAAAGAAAGTAGTACATCATCTAAATGGAAGATTAGATTAGAAAATAAAGTCTCCAGGCTTAGATCAGATGCTAGTAAATTGAAAGATATGAAAGACAAAAAGCTGAAGAATGAAAACACCAAACAGTATCTGATCCAAAAATACCACCTAGATTCAAGGAAAATTAGAGAAGTCCTGGAAATAATAAAACAGCAAATAACAGCAGTGTCAAAGAAGATTAGCAGATACAAAGCCAGAATTACACAACACAGGCAGAATTTCCAATTCCAATCGAATCAGAGACGTTTCTACCAAAATATAGAAGGAGAAACTACAAGAAACATAGAAAGACCAAATAAAGAAGAAACAGTGCGATTCTGGGGGAAATTTTGGGACAATCAAATAGACCATAATAAAAAAGCAGGCTGGGTGAGAGAGGTCGAAAAATGTAACCAACAAATGCAAGATCTAATGATAACACCAGAATTAATAAATGAAAGAGCAAAGAAAATTAAAAATTGGACTGCACCAGGCGACGATGAACTGCATGGCTTTTGGCTTAAACACCTAACAAGCCTTCATAAACAACTATCAAAACAGTTCAATCACATTTTGCAAGGAGGTGATATTGAACAATGGCTAACAACTGGGAAAACTCATCTCATCATGAAAGACCCAGCAAAAGGTGCACTTCCAAGTAATTATAGACTGATAACCTGCCTGCCAACCATGTTCAAATTATTAACTGGAATAAGTGCAGATGAAGTGATGCAACACTTATTAACTAACAAACAGCTTCCAGTCAAAGAGAAAGGAAATTGTCCAAAAACCAGAGGGACAAAAGACCAGCTGCTGATTGACAAAATGATTTTAGAAAACTGCAAGAGAAAAACACACAAATCTAAGTGTTGCATGGATTCACTACAAGAAAGCCTTTGACTCATACATGGATACTAAATTTTTTAGAAACAACTGGTGTCAGCAAAAACATTCAGATATTTATTTAAAAAGCAATGAGCATGTGGAGTACACAGTTAACAATCAATGGTGAGACACTTGGACAGGTTAGCATTAGAAGAGGTATTTTCCAAGGGGGCTCATTATCCCCTCTGTTGTTTGTAATCACCACGACCCACTGTCACAAATACTAAACAAAACGGGCCTAGGATACCAAACATCTAAAGCAGGGCTGCTCAACTTTGGCCCTCCTGCAGATGTGGGCCTACAATTCCCATAATCCCTGACTATTGACCACTATGGCTGGGGATTATGGGAGTTGTAGTCCAAAAACAGCTGGGGGGCCTAAGTTGAGCAGGCCTGATCTAAAGCATCAAGTAAAATAAACCATCTGCTGTACATGGACGATCTGAAGTTGTATGGAAAGTCCCAATCAGAAATCGAATCACTGCTAAACACTGTCCGTATATTCAGTAGCAATATAGCAATGGAGTTTGGACTAGACAGGTGTGCTGCATTAATAATGAACAGAGGGAAAATAACAAAAACAGAAGGAATAGAACTGCCCAATGGAAGCAACATCAAGAACCTGGAAGAGAAAGAATATTACAAATACTTGGGCATTCTCCAGGCTGATAACATTGCACACACTGAAGTTAAAAGAAAAATAGGAAGTGAATACATCAGGAGAGTTAGAAAAATCCTCAAGTCCAAACTCAATGGCGGAAACACCATACAAGCCATAAACACCTGGGCTATACCTGTTATCAGATACACTGCAGGAATAATAGACTGGACCCAGGCAGAGCTAGAGACGCTAGATCGTAAGACCAGGAGAATCATGACCATCAATCATGCTCTGCACCCCCGCAGTGATGTAGATAGGCTATACCTCCCTGGCAGCTCAGGTGGAAGAGGAATGCTGCAAGTCCATCAAACAGTAGAGGTGGAGAAAAGAGGCCTTGAAGAATATATCAAGGACAATGAAGAAGATGCGCTTAAAATGGTCAATAACGAGAAACTATTCAACACCAATGAAAGAAAGCAGGCCTACAAGAAAGAACACGTCAAGAACCAAGCAGAAAAATGGAAAAATAAGCCACTGACTCACTGGTCAATATTTGTACAATATAACTGGAAAATCAGACATCACCAAGACCTGGCAATGGCTTAAGAATGGCAACTTGAAGAAAGAAACAGAGGGTTTAATATTGGCTGTACAAGAACAGGCACTAAGAACAAATGCAATAAGAGCAAAAGTCGAAAAATCCACAACAAACAGCAAGTGCCACTTTTGTAAAGAAGTAGATGAAACAGTGGTCCACCTAATCAGCTGTTGTAAAAAGATTGCACAGACTGACTACAAACAAAGGCATGACAAGGTAGCAGGGATGATACACTGGAACATCTGCAAAAAATATAAGCTACCTGTAGCCAAACATTGGTGGGACCATAAAATTGAAAAAGTTGAAGAAAATGAAGATGTAAAAATATTATGGGACTTCTGACTACAAACAGACAAACATCTGCCACACAATAAACCAGATATAACTGTAGCCGAGAAGAAAGAAAACAGGTTAAAATAATCGACATAGCAATACCAGGGGATAGCAGAATAGAAGTAAAAGAAATAGAAAAAATCACTAAATACAAAGATCTACAAATTGAAAATGAAAGGCTGTGGCAGAAGAAGACCAAAATAATCCCCGTGGTAATTGGTGCCCTGGGTGCAATTCCAAAACAACTTGAAGAGCACGTCAACACCATAGGGGCCACAGAAATCACCATCAGCCAATTACAAAAAGCAACTTTACTGGGAACAGCCTATATTCTGCAACAATATAATAACAGCAACAACATTGATAATAAAATTCAGTCATCCCATGTCCTTGGGAAGGACTTGATGTCTGGATTAAAAAACCAATCAATAACACCTGTCTGACTGTGTAAATAAATAGTAATAATAATATTATAATAATACCTTCCACCCAGCGTATTCTGGTGTAGAAAGTAGTGCGTTCAGCTCATTTAAGTGGCAGGATTATTTATGCATGATTTGTTATCTCTAGGTAATCCCAAAGTATGACTTTAATTTTGCACAAACAAATCCACAAATAAACATACTTTTCAAAATATATAGTAGATTACAATTCCATGAAGTATTTAAATTTCATGAAGTACTTAAAAAGCACAGATACTATTGCAACATCAGAAGCTGCAAACATGATAAAATGCACGCAATAGCCTGAAAGTTTTCATTTTAATAATGAATAAAGTATTTTATTCATCAACAACCTGAAAGATATTTAGGAAATATTTTGTACATTATGACAAGGAAAACGGTAATGATGGTTAAGACTTAGATGCTATACACCTGTTTTGTCATCCATTATAATTTTGATTTAATCCCCCTCCCCAATGAATTTTGATTTGCTATGTAAATATGTAAAACCACTGCTATGTAAAACCAAACTTCATGTTTAGTCAGCTGTCCTGTCTTGGTTTCCTAGCCTTATGACCACTGTCTGCCCTTTAGCTGACAGATAAGCTGTGTGTGAACATCCTTTATAAAAGGAAATAGTGTTCTATAAAATTCACACCATGGTTTCTAATTTAGCATCTGATCCAGGACATCCTAAAATAAAATGTTTGACAAAAATAGATCTCTGTGCATGCTGGGGGTAAACTGTCAGGGTTGAAGGCAAACAATGAATCTCCTTCAGGGTAGCTCAATCCATGAGAAAACATGGATACAAAGAAGACTTGGTAGTTTTTTTAGATGCTGTGTGTTTTGATGATAGGGAGTGCAGCAAAACAACAGTATGTTAGGTGAATCCAGTGCAATGACCCCAGACCCACTCTATAACAAAACAGGAAATTTTCCAGAGTTCCAAGAAGATTGATTGATCTTCAGAGTGGAAATATATTCAGATTATGAGGTTGAGCAATTGAAGTTTCCATATGTGGTTTCTCACCAGTGATGATTTGTGTTTGAAAAGTGTCATCTGATAGAACTTTTACACAGAATGATAATCTTTGGAAGCCTGAACAAAATGCGTGTACACTCTGTTTGACTTTTCTAATAGCATCTCAATGCCTACAATAATGGAGAGATCTATAATGCACACTTTACTTCTGTTGTTCAAGAACTGGAAAATGCTATAATTTTAAGCAATCAGGATAGCAGAATATGGACTCTTAAGAATCTCTTAGAACAATTGCTTAATATGACAAAAATTGCCAGCTGAAAATTGCTTACTTTTATGACATTCTGCTTAATGAATTGTTTGATGATGCCTCAACAGGGTGGTGCCAGGGCTGAGAACGGGGCTGTGACAGCTGCTGCAGAGTTTCATTTCCCCTGTCAGAAGTTGGTGGAATCAGTGAAAGGGAACCGCTCCTCACCCTGCTGAACCAGTTTGGCTGCATATGCCTGAGCCAGTTCGGCGCTTCTCAAATGAGTCGTTGAACTGGTTCATGCACATCCCTATTTCTGCTCCAGAAGTATAGGAGGAAATGATGAGAACGTGTTTGTAGTGACCAGGCTCAGAAGTGAACCCTTGTCTTGACTGACAGGCTGGTGACTTACAGAGATCCCCCAATTAGTCCACTGGGATGAGTGGGACCTAGAGAATGCTGGGAATTCTGGGAACAAGAAAGAAAGAATCTAGGCTGGAAGTGCACAGGAGGACATGTGGCCATGGAAGTTGTCTGCAGGAGAATAGCTCTGCAGATCCCTTGAAAGATAGGAGGGCAGGAAGCCTGAATTATAATCAGGAGTTTGGTGAGTTCAAGGCAAGGAGGCAGGGCTTATGGCTTCGGAAAGTTTAGCATAGGGAACAGTTTGGTTAGGCGTTAGGGATGTTATATTGCTTTGTGTGTATGTTTTGCATATTCTGGATACTGTTCTATTATAGTTTACCTGCAATGTAATTGAAATAAGAAACACTAGCCTATGCTCAATGCACCTAGGGCATTGCAAAAGCCTCTACAAACATTTAAGCATGCATTAAAACAATCTATTTTTGTAATCCTACTAAGTATTCTTAACTGTATCTAAAAGCTGATAAAGTCTCAGATGGAAGCAGTCTGTAATAATTGAATAAAACTGTGTTTTGAGTTCTTTTCTTTTTACAAGCCTCTCTGAGTTTTAAACTCAAGAAAAAGGAGGGGCTGAAGGGGGATTTCTCTGGTGCAAACAGGTCCTCAAACATTCAGCAGCTGTCAGTTTTCTCACCACATGTAGGCTTGCATGTGGGAAGATTTTTTTACTTGTCCAAGAGCCAAATTAAGAGTATTTTTCTGGGTTATCCCATCCCAAGCACAGAGAGTTTCTGTAGACAAAAGAGGTGCCGGCGGCAGCATTTTGAACCTACCAATAATACAGAATAGTTTTAGGAGAAGCCTAGCCAGGCAGCTCAGAAAGGATGATTCAGCATTTCTTTCCCTCATGTGAGCTTGCTCTGAGACAAAGGCAGGCACAGAGGGAGGCTGGTGGTGGCACGTGTTTGGTCACCGCCACAGACCCCTGTCCCTGTCCCCCATGCCTGATGGCAGATGCAGAGTGTTGGCTAGCCATGCCCCGCATCTGACATCAGGTATGAGAGTGTGGTCTCTCTTGCAAATGGGGCTGCACAGCCCTGTTTGGAAGGGAGATCGGTACATGTTGTATTCAGCAGCATGGGTCAGAGCAACTCTCCCTGCCTTTAAAGGCAGGGAGAACCGTTCCAGCCACACTGCCAATGCACCGCAGGCCAATCTCCCTCCCAAATGGGGCCCATTTAGGAGGAGATTGGCTGCACTGTTTTGGCAGCAAGGTCAGGAGTGGCTCTCCCTGCCTTTAAAAGGCAGGAAGAGTCTTTCTTGCCACGCCAATTTCAGTGCCAAATGGGGCTGTGCAACCCCATTTGGAAGTGAAACAATGCCCACCACATCTGATATCAGATGTGGGGGGCATGTCTGGGGCCACGAGGCATGCCCCCTGGGGACGGCAGCCCGGGTTCTTTGAACCTGTTCACTCAATGGTGGCTCTGTCCCTGGACAAAGGCTTTAATCCACTACAGTGTTCCATTCTTTCCTCTTCCTTTCCACTATGGCATGTGCAGACTTGGAAAGAGAAGATGGGGTTATGGGCTATCTTGGGGCAGATAGCATCCATAATGCCATAGGGCCACCAGGACCAGTTCTGGTCCTGGTAAGTCTGTGGCACTGTGCGGGCTATCTCTTGGGGCACTGGCAACTTCAGCACCTTTAAAAAAATTGGTGCTTCTTCATAATCAATTGGGGAGCACATAGGAAATGTAAGTATGTCACTTAATTGTGCAGCTAGTCAGATTTGCCTACATGATGATAATCATTATGATGATAATGATGATGTCATGAAGTCAAATCAGGGTGAGGGCAGGAAAAATTGCTTTTTCTCTGAATTGGCTACATGGCACTGTCAGGAAGTCTATCAATATGTGTTATAATGTGATGGCCTAGTAAAGCCAAGTCAGAATGAGGGCAATTCTTTCTGATCTTGCTTTGAATGATCGAATCATTTTATTCTATTTCATTGATCTTATTGAATAAAAATCAACATTGGGGCAGTGCACAACAGAGGATGAAGTTTTCTTGAAACAATATATGTCATGACCCAGCATCTGCTTTAGTGTAGAGGCAGAGGGAGTAGAAAATCATCATTGGTTTTTGAGCGGATGTTTACCACAGATACCATATATTGTAGATACCTTACCATATGTAAGGCTGGTGAGTGAACATAAAGTCCCACATATATTTACCTCAGGAATAGGACATGTTGCCTGTTTAGGGGATGGGGTGTGTAACCAAGTCCTTGCACTCACTGAGTGTACCTGAACACAAACTGAAGGGACTTCTGGTCCATAGGAACCAGAGCTCTGGTTCCTATATAGGTTTTGCAGCCCCTTCAGTATGCGTTCATTAAGCAAGTTGCAAACAAAACCTTAGCTGCCTCGCACAGCTTTGCAATGATTGGCTGAGCCCTACTCAGGAATGCCTGTACTATTCCAGGAAAATCTAACTGAAAAAGGGGGAGGATTCAATCTGTCTGGAGGGAAATGTAGGTTCAACAAGCAGAACTGGAAGTGCAGGCTATCTATCTATCTATCTATCTATCTATCTATCTATCTATCTATCTATGTGTGTGTACATGCACAATATTTTTTGGTTTATGTCTGCTGTTAATTTCTCTCCTCCTAAACCCAGGCCCTTATTTCTTTGTTCAAATAAACCACCCCTTTCTCTGGTAATTGCTGATCTTTGTCTGGTTTGTCTATTCTAAAACTCCCCCTGGCCTAGATGACACCACAGGTCACGGGGCTGTCAAGAAGGGGGTAGCTCTAGGACTAGCTGGTCATCCTGTCAGAAGGGCCTACAGGGTGGTGCAGCTGATTAACACCCCCTCCCCGCTCCTAGGTCTCATCTCTCTTTCTCAGAGAGGTGAAGCTGTCACAGAGCAGTAGGGCACCAATACTTTAGCCGGGGAATAGTGTAAATGTGCTCTAATACAAGGTAACTAGTACCAGACAAATATATACTAAAGAGGACTTAACAGTAGAGAGTGGCTTCTCTCCACTTTGGGTGACACCCTGACCTTAGGTTCAGTGCTGCATCACTGGCAGAAAATCCTTCCATGAACAGAAGGGGTGTTATGCTCATGCAAGGGCAGGGGCATATCTAGCATAGGGCAGGCAAGGCACGTGCCCCGGGCGCCACTTGAAGGGGGGCGCCATTTTTAAATTTTTTAAAAAAATTAAAAATGGCCACCAAAAACAAAATGGCCACTGTGCATGCTCAAATGGCCTCTGTGAGACCCTAGGCCAGGCCAGGCCTCGCAGAGGCCATTTGAGTATGCAAGGCAGCTATTTTGTTTTCAGCGGCCATTTTGGAAAAAAAAATTTTTTTAAATGGCCACTGCACATGCTCAAATGGTCCCTGCAAAGCCCTAGAGGCCAGCGAGGGGAGGGGGAACCTTTGCAGACCCACCCCACAGCCTTTAGGAAGCACCCGGAGGGGCTACAGGTGTTTTTTTTTTTTTTTTAATTAATATAATATAAGTCACTGTACACATATTCAGTTTGGCACTATGTATAGAGAATCAGGGTTTGTGAATAATGAGCTGAAACTTATGAGCTAAGATTGTATTCATTTGCTCTTACTTTGCTTCTTCTGATAAGTGAGTTAAATGTAATGTCTTAATAATATGGCTATTTAATGGTGAGTTTGTCTTTTAATCAGTGTGAAATCCTTAGTATAAAGGCCCACTGGGAGTTTCTTGCTCTCTTTCTCTCATTTTAACTATCTTTCTGAAATACTAGAATATATTCCAAGCAGTGACACAGTTTACTCTGCATATCCTTTAATTATTTTCAGAGTATCTGGGAAAAGTCAAATTCTCCATTTATTTTTAAAACTTATGTAATAGTGATGCTACAATGCATAGTAGAGAATTAGACATTAGTTTTCTAAGTACACCTCCACATAGTATTTGGGTATTTCATGAGCCCCAGGATACTGAAATTTGTAGGTTTCCAGCATTTTTTGGTCTGGCTACGTCCACTGCTAAATAGTTTTTGAAAGATTAAAAGATTAACAAGTTTTACTTGTATTTTTCAGCTGATATAATGGTAAAGTTATCTGAAAAATGGGTATCAGATATTTGGGCAGGGGGCGCAATTTCAGTGCTTGCTCTAGGCGCTATTTTCCCTAGATACGCCTCTGTGCAAGGGGCTCTTTTATGAGTGTACCAAATCCTTGGGCAAAGAGAATCTTCCTCTATTCAGAGAATAAGGTCACCAGTGGTGCACCTCTGCATGCTACCCACTGAACTGCCACTCAACAAATAGCAGCTTTCATTTGGGCATCAGAAGTTCTGGGTTTTGCTCAACTCTAGTTTTGTCTTGCCTCTCTCCATTGAGTGCCTATCTTAGGATAAGTCTTGTCTTTCATTACTGCATGAGTATAGATGATAAGAACCAGGATCTAGGTTTTTTCATTTTTATTTGCTTTGCAATTCTTAAGAGTATATGCTGCAAATAATATCTTGATTTTTGTTCAATATTTTTTTAAATTTTTTTTTAAAAAAGTACCACTGGATAATCATTTGTTAACATTTCTAACGAAATGAAAACCTTTGTGATAAATGTATGACCTTCTTATATTCTTTTAATCAGAAGGATACATATCCCACTTTATTTATTTACTTAGCATATCAAGACAGGGAAACACTGATTTCTTTTTTCTTTTTTGTCATTGTGTAGATCATAAATATTGGCTACATCTGTTTCCTGTGAAGGAAGCTTACTGCTGTCTTTGACCAGCAGGTGGAATACTTGTTGCAGTTTTGTGTAAGCTAAAAATCCTATTGCAGTGTTGTTGTTGCTGTTGTGTTTTAAAAAGTAAACATTTTAGGCAGTTTTTTAGGCAAAAAAGGCATGTATGTTTTTTAAAAAAGTTTTTCTAAGCATGTTGGTTGGAGGAGCCTATGCGAATATAGAAAAATTAATGAATAGAATATAATTTATTTATGGTCTTTGACCAGCAAAGTAAAGTACAGAGAAGGCCTGGTCCAAGTCGCCACCAAACAAGTCAGTGGCAACCATAACCAGAATTCTTCAGATGATATTAATAGATGACAGAGTTCATGACAAAGAAGGCACTAGGGCTATGCACAAACCACGGTTCAAACCACAGTTCGAGCACTTTTAGGGAAATTAGACCGGGAACTTTACAAAAAAGGAGAGTAGGTCCTTACCTCCTCTTCACTGCCCCATGCAGCTTCACCATGCTGTCCATGCAAATGGTGCTTGCTCATGTGTGGATGGCATGTGCATGCTGGCACCGCACTGGAGGTTATTGGGACGCATGCTGCCCAGCAGGAAGCTGCATGGGGTGATGGAGAGCAGGTAATGTACCTGCTCTCCTTTTCTTAATGTTCCCAGTTCCATTTTCCTAAAAGTGCTTGAATCACAGTTCAAACCATGGTTCATGCACATCCCTAGAAGGCATGCTCTTAATTTATTTAATGCTTATCAGTAAAAGTTCTCAAAGCAGTTTACACAGGGAAAAAATCAGATGGTTCCTTGTTCCCAAAGGGCTCACAGTCTAAAACAAAAACAAATAAAGGTAGACACCACACAGTGTTCTCTCCAGTTTTTAGCCTACTTTCCAGTAGGCTTATGAGATCACCTGACATTTCATGTGTCTCTGTGTGTGCGCAGTGCCTGGACCAATATGAACCAAATTGGGTACAGTTGTAGGGGCACATAGAGACACCTCAGTGATGTAGTGATGCCACCCACCCCAATTCAAGGTAGCAGACGCAAAATGTTTGAGGCACAAGTGGGCTAACCTGTGAACCACCTAACCAATTTGAACCAAATTTGCTACAGCTGAAGGGACACATAGGGATGCCCCACTGGCATAGTTTGTGATGATGTAACCCACCCCAATTCAATATGGTGGACGTGTGAATTTTTGAGGCACAAGTGGGCTAACTTGTGGGACATCTAACTGATTTGAACCAAATTAGGTCCAGTTGTAGTGAGTCACACACAGGGACACTTCAATGGAGTAGTTTGAATCCACCTCAATTCAAGATGGCAGACACGTAAAATTTTGAGGCACATGGCCTAACTTGTGAACTGACTAAATGATTTGAACCAATTTGCTACAGCTGTACATAGGGACACTTCAATGGCGTAATTTGTGATGATGTAATCTACCCCAACTAAAGATGATGGTCACATAAACATTTGAGGTGCAAGTGGGATAACTTGTGGAGTATCTAACTGATTTGAACCAAATTAGGTACAGTTGTAGTGAGTGACACACTGGGACACCTCAACGGCATAATTTGTGATGATGTCATCCACTCCAATTCAAGATGGTGAATGGGTCTCCCTGGTCCGAGTCCAACACTCTAACCACTATACCATGCTGGCTCTCACCAGATATGATTACTAGATATTATTTCAATATTAGCCCTATCCACACATTATATTCAATGCACATACAGGCTGCGTGCAATGTATGCACATACAGTTATCCGCATGTGATGCTGAACAGATGCACAACAGTACACTTCCTCTCTGTACCCTGCATTGGAGGGGCCTGTACCCAGGTTCACTTTTGAAATGAGCACAGGTACAGTAGTTCACTCAAACACATGTGTGTGGTACAGAGCAGACACCTGCATGCACATACAATATCATGTCTGAATAAGGCAAGAGCCAGCAGCAGTTTTGGCAATTAGATCAGCACTTTTCCCAGCTGCCACTGTCACTGGAGTTTCAGTCGGAGCCATGAGCAGCCTAGTTCATGCTCATGCATCCCCATGGCTGCAGGAATGTGCATGACTGAGGAAGGGCTGTAGCTGTCCATGTGTCATGGGAAATGCAGCCCTTGTTTATGCAGTGCAAATAGCCCATATTCATAACTGTGATTATGCAAGGGGCAGAGGCCATCTTAACAGCCTCTCTGAAAGGTCCTCCACACTTTCTGTGTGAAAGGTCCTCCACACTTTCTCCACACCAGGGCCTCCACACTTTCTGCTGAACTATGGATGAGGGTCTGGGAAGCAGATAGGTCATGCCAGCAGCTCTATCTATCTATCTATTCAAATTTGTAGACCATCACAAACTTCCATCTCTGGGCGGTTTACAACAGCATAAAACAGGTTAAAATGAACACCACTTTAAAACAATTCAATACAATTTAAAACCACAGTACAATAAAAAAGCTTGGGTGGGGAAAAAAAACCCTCTTTAGATACTTTAAAAAAGTTGTCAGATGGGGATGCTCTTATTTAATCAAGGAGTGCATTCCAGAGTCTAGGGGCAGCAACAGAGAAGGCCTGTCCCCAAGTAGCCACCAGATGAGCTGGTGGAAACTGAAGACTACAGGGGAATAGCAAGGTTGGAGTGTGCCCAGAGACAAGATTTTAAAATGCCCCCCACCCACTGAAGCTCAGCTCATGAAGTAAAGAAATCTTAAATGAGGCTGAATAGTGTGGACGATGCAAGTCATTTAATGGTACTAGACAAAGACATGCTGTTCTGGTAGCGCCAGGTCTTAACACTCACATCAGTTTCGGAGGATGAATACAACTGAAGGAAGCCCAGGTGGGTGTGCGGCTGGGGGAGTCAGTCATGTGACTGGCCTCTGCCCCCCCCCCAAGGCAGTGGGCCCCCAGACAACTGCCTCCCCCTGCCCTATTATAGTTATGCCCCTGGAAGACTAACCTCTCCAAATTATCTCAATGGTTGGTGGGGCTCATTCACCCATTCTTCAAATCAGGGGCATAACTACTATTAGGCAAGGGGAGGTGGCTGCCTGGGGGCCCCCATGCCTTGAGGGGGCCCCCAGAGGAAAGTCACATGACTATATATTGTGAAGTGTGTGTGTTTATATCAGTGAGGAGCCCATTTTAAAATTTTGTCTCTGGGCCCACTCCAGCCTTGTTACGCCCCTGCTTCAAATAATAAAGAAAACTTTTTAAAAAAATACCCTGGGCCTCAGCTGTTTAGGGCTTTATAGGTTATAAGAATATAAGAACAGCCCTGCTGGATCAGGCTCAAGGCCCATCCAGTCCAGTACCCTGTTTCACACAGTGGCCCACCAGATGCCTCTGGGGAGCCCACAGGCAAGAGGTATGTGCATGCTCTCTCTCCTGCTGTTGCTGCCCTGCCACTGGTATTGAGAGGCATCATGCCTTTGAGGCTGGAGTTGGCCTACAGCCATCAGACTAGTAGCCATTGATAGACCTGTCCACCATGAATCTGTCTAAGCCCCTTTTAAAGCCATCCAAGGTGGTGGTAATCACCACATCCCATGACAAAGAATTCCATAGTTATAATTTTGCCCATAAAGTTAGACCAACCTGGCTGCCACATTCTATACCAATTGCAGTTTCTGGAGTCTGGACTACATACAAAGGCAACCCCACATAGAGCACATAGCAGTAAAAGAATGTTCCATATGAACTGGGGTACATTGCATTAATCGGCCCAAAGTATTTATTTGTATATTTATTCTATTTATTTGCTTACATCCATATTCCACTCCTCCTCCAAGATGCCCAGAATGGCGAACATGGTTTTGTTTATCCTCACAACCATCTGGTGAGGTAGGCAAGGCTGAGAAAAAAGCAACTGGCCCAAAGTCACCCAGTTAGTTTCATGGCTGAATGGAGATTTGAACCCAGCTTTCCTTGTTCCTAGTTCAACACTCCAACCACTATACCATGCTGGCTCTCTGTGTCTGTGAAATCACTCAAATTGGTTGATAGTAATATTCAAGGATGAAAAGGCAATATAACTTAGTTGTTAATTAAGCACAGCTGAACAGAAGTGAAGTTATACCTAATTCTGAGGCCTTTCTTGACAGAGCCTACAGAAAGCATGATACCCAAATTAGAAGCATTTATTATGCATCAAGTGCAGGTGGAGAATTAGAGATGGATGAAACAGATGGCTGCTAAAAGATGGAAGTACTAGCAATTATTTCTATTTTAAATCTGTCTTAATTGGACACATCCTTAGGAAGCCAGTATGCATTCCTTCTAACGGTGTTTTAAAGATATTGTTTAAACAAAGTGTTGTGCGTGTGTCTAAAGATCAGCATATATTTCATCATGATTACGTGACACACCAAGAGAGTTAAAGGAATGTTTAACATGCATACTGCTATTACTATATGCTTGAAATCACTCAATCCTTAGGAGGTCTGTTAAACAAAACTTAACAAGTTAATGACAAAGTGTGCATCAGTACATTGTGTGTGTGAGTTTAGTTTCTCTGGATGAGAGAGGAAGAGAGCATTGGAGGCTTATGGTCTTTTTGTAATACAGTATTTGTTTATTAACAAATATACAGCTAGAGCAGGGTTTTTCCTTCGGGGTACTTGAATCCCTGAGGTACTTTGAAGCCTTGGATGGGTACATGGGGTCCACAGATCCCTCCTCACTCTTTGACTCACATGTATTCTACATGGTTGGCTCCCTCTGCAGGAGCATTTCAAGGTGGAGCTTTTAGCTCACTTCTCCACCAGAATTGAGGATGTGCATCCACACATTGGTTGGATTCACACCATAGTCCGTGCGAGATATTGAGGAGCACTTCACAAACAATTCAGGTTTTTCCTTGCTTATTGGAGCAGAGCCTGGGGTAAAAAAAAAAAAAAAGTCAGATTTATATCCGGGGTTAAAAAAAAACTGCCTTGGGTTTTTTGGGCAAATCCGAACTCACAGTAAAGCCTCACAGTAAACCTACAGTAAAGCCTGCTGTTTGGAAAAGGGAAAGCTCCAGGAATGAAGGGGAAGGAGTGTCAGGCAGTGGCATATCTAGGGTGGGGCAGGCAGGGCACATGCCCCGGGCGCCACTTGAAGGGGGGGTGCCATTTTTTAAAATTAATTTTTTTTAAAAAAGGCCGCTGAAAACAAAATGGCCACCCTGCATGCTCAAATGGCCTCTGTGAGGGCCTAGGCCATGCCAGGCCTCGCAGAGGCCATTTGAGCATGTGCAGTGGCCATTTTGTCTTTAGCAGCCATTTTTAAAAAATTTTTTTTAAAAAAATGGCCACCGTACATGCTTAAATGGTCCCTGCAAGGCCCTAGAGGCCAGTGGGGGTGGGGTAGGGGAATCTTAGCAGACCCCCCAATGGCCTTTAGGAAGCTTCCCAAAGGGGCTACAGGTATTTAAAAAAATTTTTAATATGAGTCACTGTACACATATTCAGTTTGGCACTATGTACAGAGAATCAGGGCTTGTGAATACCGAGCTGAAGCTTATGAGCTAGGATTGTATTCATTTGCTCTTACTTTGCTTCTTGTGATAAGTTAGTTAAATGTGATGTCTTAATAATATGGCTATTAATGGTGAATTTGTCTTTGAATCAGTGTGAAATCCTTAGTATTAAGGCCCACTGGGAGTTTCTTGCTCTCTTTCTCTCATTTTAACTATCTTTCTGAAAGACTAGAATATATTCCAAGCAGTGACACAGTTTACTCTGCATATCCTTTAATTATTTTCAGAGTATCTGGGAAAGGTCAAATTCTCCATTTATTTTTAAAACTTATGTAATGATGATGCTACAATGCATAGTAGAGAATTAGACAGGCACTTCTGTTTAGTTTTCTAATTACACCTCCAGATAGTATTTGGGTATTTCATGAGCCCCAGTATATGGAAATTTGTAGTTTTCCAGCATTTTTTGGTCTGGCTACGTCTACTGCTAAATAGTTTTTGAAATATTAAAAGATTAACAAGCTTGACTTGTATTTTTCAGCTGATATTATGGTAAAGTTATCTGAAAGATGGATGTCAGATGTTTAGACAGGGGGCACAATTTCAGTGCTTGCCCTAGGTGGTATTTCCCCTAGATACATGTCAGGCACCATTCTTCCTTCCTTTTCTCCACATGACTAGCTGTCAGTCTGACTGGCAGCAAGGAAAATGATACTCAGCATCAGCATTGCTACATGGAGTGCTGGGAAATATAACCCTTCCCTGCACTTTCCCCATAGACCTCTTAAGAGAGGGCTCTCTCTCTCTTTTAAAAATTTTTATTGGCATTATATGCAGGAGCGTAGTGAGGCTGGCGGCAGCCTGTGTGCAGCAACCACTGTGGCCCCCTGGCCCTCCCCTACATCTGACCTCAGACGTAGGGGTCCAGCTAGCCACGCTCCCATGACTGATGTCAAATGCAGGGTGTGTGGTTTCCCTCCTAAACAGGGCCACATGCTGCATCGGGCAGCATGGGCCGGAGTGACTCTTCCTGCCTTAAAGGCAGGGAGAGCTGTTCTGGCCGCACTGCCAAAGCAGTGTGGGCCGATCTCTCTCCTAAATGGGTCCATGCAGCAGGGAGAGTCACTCTGGCCCACGCTTCCCAACGCAGCGCAGGCCGATCAAGCTCACTCCCAAATGGGGCCATGCGGGCGTGTCTCACAGCCCCTGATTTGTGGCGGCCCAGGTTCTTTGAACCCATTCACCCAATGGTGGCTTCACCCCTGATTATATGGTTTGTCAACATTTTCCCCCAGAATCTCTCCTCCCCATCCCCACCTTGAGCCAGCCATCCCCACCTTAAATCTGCCTTCTTCCCCCACATCAGTTGCGGGGGGGCGGGGCGGTTGAGAAAGAGATAGAGGGAAAGCGAAAGAGAGAGAAGGATGACAGGAGAAAGGAAAAGATGATAAGGAACACAACCTTTGAATTTATAGATACAGGTAAGTAAAGATGGTTCTTATTGTATGTCTGATTCAAGAAAATTGCCCCAAAGGACTGGGTGCAGTTAGCATGGTTGAGTTAGCATGGAACCTTATCAGGGCTCTTTTTTAAAAAGCCCCCTTCCCCCCCACCCCAGGAGGTTGTACCATGAAAAATGGCACCCACACGGAAGGATGTTTGCTAAAGTATCCCCTCACTTGAAAAATAGTGACATTCACTGCATTCATTGACCTCTTCCCTTAGCTTCTTGAAGCTCTGATTATTTCCCCCCATTCCAAATACCCCAGAGATCTCTCAATATCTCCCAAAGAGATAAACTCCAAGAAAATGTCACATCACCCAGATATCTGGGGTTATTTACCAGTCATTTCTTGTGGGGGACCCAACTCACCCCCCCCCGGTGACCTGATATGGGCAAGAGCATCCTTCATAATTAGAGGTGGTGGCAGGGAACAAGCTGGGGGCAAAGGCAACCACTCCTACCAGGAATTTGAGCTTGTTATAGTTCTTTTTCCTCATCCTTCTGGGCTGGTTAGCAGCTGCAAAGAACTCTAATGGAATCTGGCTTGAGGTTCTGGGATTGTAATTGCTGTCATTAAGAAGTGGTGAGTTTTTAAAAGCTGGTTTCTTTCCAAGTCACATGTTTTATTGATTTGTTTTGTTGCTCCTTATCTGTAGTTTTAATGAGTTTCATTTATCCTTCCTACTAGTTTTCCACAACCAATATGGTTCCTTCCTACACCTTTCTCTCTGCACCAGAAAACCATGATCTAGCACAGGGTGTTTTGTAGACTACGAGATTTGCAATGGATGCATTGCAAACTGTGATGGAATAGTGTAATGGTTTCAAAATAAGAGTACAGGGTTGTTTAATGCTTCATTGTAAGCTGGTGGCCATTCATATTTTCCATCCCCTGAAATGTATTTTCCAGGCAAGAGTGTCCATATCCTCCTTGAAATGTATGTATCTGCCCCTCCTCCTGCTCCATTGGGGCCAATGGAGTCGTGGTGTATGTGTGATGTGATATATATATATATATATTTAATAATTTTGAATGCCGGAGTGAAAGAAAAACCGGTGGGGAGCCTGGAAGGGGGAAGAGAAGAACTGGTGTGCCTGGGTGAGTGTTCACTTCCATGTTGGAAGCGGCGGCCAGCAGCCCCTCAGCTCCTGGGTGTGTGGGCAGCCTCGCTGGATGGTTGCTGGCTGCCACCGCTGCTCCCACCCAGAGCCGAGGTGGGCACACAGGCAGTCTTGCAGAGAGAAGGCTGCTTGCTGCTTGCTAGCCGCTGCTCCCCCACAGAGCTGATGCGGGTGTGTGGTCAGCCTCACCAAGTGGAGCAGGCTGCTCTCTGCTCACTGGCCAGCACCACCACTCCCCCTGCCAGAGCCAAGGTGGGTGCACAGGCAGCCACGCTGAGTGGAGCAGGCTGCTCGCCACTCACTGGCTGCCACCGCTGCTCCCACCCAGAGCTGAGGTAGGCACATGGGCAGCCTCACCGAGTGGAGAAGGCTGCTTGCCACTCGCTAGCTGCCATTCCCTTCCAGAGCTGAGGCAGGCACACGGGCAGCCTCACTAAGTGGAGCAGGCTGCTTGCCGCTCAGTGGCCATCACCGCTGCCCCCCCCCACCGCCGCCGCCCCAATTTTATTATCAATGTTGTTGCTGTTGTTATAGATATCGTCGCAGAATATAGGCTGTTCCCAGTAAAGTTGCTTTTTGTAATTGACTGATGGTGATTTCTGTGGGCCCTATGGTGTTGATGTGGTGCTCTTCAAGGTCTTTTGGAACTGCACCCAGGGCGCCAGTTACCACTGGGATTATTTTGGTCTTTTTCTGCCAGAGCCTTTCAATTTCAATGTGTAGATCTTTGTATTTGGTGATTTTTTTCTATTTCTTTTCCTTCTATTCTGCTACCCCCTGGTATTGCTATGTCCATTATTTTGACTTGTTTTTCTTTCTCCTCGACTACAGTTATATCTGATGTATTGTGTGGCAGATGTTTGTCTGTCTGTAGTTGGAAGTTCCATAATATTTTGGCATCTTCATTTTCTTCAACTTTTTCAATTTGATGGTCCCACCAGTTTTTGGCTACAGGTAGCTTGTATTTTTTGCAGATGTTCCAGTGTATCATCCCTGCTACCTTGTCATGCCTTTGTTTGTAGGCAGTCTGTGCGATCTTCTTACAACAGCTGATTAGGTGGTCCACGGTTTCATCTGCTTCTTTACAAAAGCGGCACTTGCTGTTTGTGGTTGATTTTTCGACTTTTGCTCTTATTGCATTTGTTCTTAGTACCTGTTCTTGTGCAGCCAGTATTAAACCCTCTGTTTCTTTCTTCAGGTTGCCATTCTTAAGCCATTGCCAGGTCTTGGTGATGTCTGATTTTCCACTTATATTGTGCAAATATTGACCATGCAGGGGCTTATTTTTCCATTTTTCTGCTTGGTTCTTGACTTGTTCTTTTCGGTTAGGCCTGCTTTGATTCATTGGTGTTGAATAGTTTGTTGTTATTGACCATTTGAAGTGCATCTTCTTCACTGTCCTTGATATATTCTTCAAGGCCTCTTTTCTCCTTCTCTACTGTTTGATGGACTTGCAGCATTCCTCTTCCACCTGAGCTGCCAGGGAGGTATAGCCTAACTACATCACTGCGGGGGTGCAGAGCATAATTGATGGTCATGATTTTCCTGGTCTTACGATCTAGCGTCTTTAGCTCTGTCTGGGTCCAGTCTATTATTCCTGCAGTGTATCTGATAACAGGTATAGCCCAGGTGTTTATGGCTTGTATGGTGTTCCCGCCATTGAGTTTGGACTTTAGTAGGATTTTTCTAAGTTTCCTGATGTATTCACTTCCAATTTTTCTTTTAACTTCAGTGCGTGCAATGCTATCAGCCTGGAGAATGCCCAAGTATTTGTAAGGTTCTTTCTCTTCCAGGTTCTTGATGTTGCTTCCATTGGGCAGTTCTATTCCTTCTGTTTTTCTTATTTTCCCTCTGTTCATTATTAATGCAGCACACTTGTCTAGTCCAAACTCCATTGCTATATCGCTACTGAATATACGGACAGTGTTTAGCAGTGATTCGATTTCTGACTGGGACTTTCCATACAACTTCAGATCGTCCATGTACAGCAGATGGTTGATTTGACTTGATGTTTTAGATGTTTGGTATCCAAGGCCTGTTTTGTTTAGTATTTGTGAAAGTGGGGTCATGGGGATTACAAACAACAGAGGGGATAGTGAGCCCCCTTGGAAAATACCTCTTCTAATGCTAACCTGTCCAAGTGTCTCACCATTTATTGTTAACTGTGTACTCCACATGCTCATTGCCTTTTTAATGAATATCTGAATGTTTTTGCTGACACCAGTTGTTTCTAAACGTTTTATAATCCATGTATGAGTCAAAGGCTTTCTTGTAGTGAATCTATGTAACACTTAGATTTGTTTTTTTCCTCTTGCACCGTTTCTTCTTTATTTGGTGTTTCTGTGTTTCTTGCAGTTTCTCCTTCTATGCTTTGGTAGAAATGTCTCTGATTCAACTGGAATTTGAGATTCTGCCTGTGTTGTGTAATTCTGGCTTCGTATCTGCTAATCTTCTTTGACACTGCTGTTATTTGCTGTTTTATTATTTCCAGGACTTCTCTAATTTTCCTTGAATCTAGGTGATATTTTTGGATCAGATACTGTTTGGTGTTTTCATTCTTCAGCTTTTTGTCTTTCATATCTTTCAATTTACTAGCATCTGATCTAAACCTGGAGATTTTATTTTCTAATCTAATCTTCCATTTAGATGATGTACTACTTTCTTTTTTGACAGGTCCACTGATCTTATATCCGAGCTCTTGTGTTGTTATTGTTGCTGCACTGTACATTGGTTGGTTTGTTATTGCAAATTATTGGTTGTTATTTCTGCAAGTGCAGCATTGACATCTTTTAATACCTGAGCCAGTTGTTTTTTGGCAACTGTTTTTAGTGCTGGAAGTCGAACCCTGGTGGTTGTTTGGTTCATGTGCTCAGTTATTTTTTTTGCTTTAGTTCTTGTTTCTTTTCCGTTAAACGGCATTTGGGTTTTTGAGGTGAAGGCAAAGGGGAGGTTGCCTGGTTTTGATTTTGGAACAGTTCAGCAACAGTGGCATCCTCAATTTCCAACACCTCCTCCTCCACCTGCACCTGAGCAACTGCTTCAGTTGGTGGTAATTCTTCTTCCATATCTTGAGCTTGTGTTGCTCTTTGCAGTTCTTCCGGCTCAACTCCTGTGAATACTTGATTTCTTATTATGAATCTTCTCTGGTCTGCTAGCCTTTGTTCTGTGATTTCTGTCTCTGGATGCTTCTCTTTCCAAATTTGGTACATTCTTTTTAAATAACCTCTTCTAGTTGGACTAGACTTGTAATAGCAGAGCATTATTTCCTTGTTGGCATTTTTCGTATATTTTTTTCAATTAAGCGATGTTTCCTCCAGTAACTTTGCAGTCTCCAGCCCTGGTTGCTCAACTGAAGATCCTGAGTCCTGTAGCCCACTTGCCACCAGATATCCAGGGACTCCAGCACCTGGAGCAGTCCTTGTTGACCCGGGCGACGACCGATCCAGTATAGATTGATTAAAGTTACATCTCACCATATTGTTGATGGGAGAAGCACTCTTTGTCTGGCTCCTCTGGTGAGACCTGTCTAGTATGGTTGGACCTCTGGCATAGCTCTCACCTTCCTCAGAGCACGCAAGCCCCACAACCACGCCAAGGTAGTGCCTCACTGGGGGATTATTATTATTATTATTATTATTATTATTATTATTAATAAATTTACAACTTATTATTTCTTGTTTACACAGTCAGACAGGTGCTATTGACTGGCTTGTTTTATCCAGACATCGAGTCCTTCCCAAGGACCTGGGATGCCAGAATTTTATTGTCAGTGTTGTTGCTGTTGTTGTAGATATCGTCGCAGAATATAGGCTGTTCCCAGTAAAGCTGCTTTTTGTAATTGGCTGATGGTAATTTCTGTGTCCCCTATGGTGTTGAGGTGCTCTTCAAGGTCTTTTGGAACTGCACCCAGGGTGCCAATTACAACTGGGATTATTTTGGTCTTTTTCTGCCACAGCCTTTCAATTTCAATGTGTAGATCTTTGTATTTGGTGATTTTTTCTATTTCTTTTTCTTCTATTCTGCTATCCCCTGGTATTGCTATGTCGATTATTTTAACTTGTTTTTCTTTCTTCTCGATTACAGTTATATCTGGTGTATTGTGTGGCAGATGTCTGTCTGTTTGTTGTCGGAAGTCCCATAATATTTTTACATCTTCATTTTCTTCAACTTTTTCAGTTTGATCGTCCCACCAGTTTTTGGCTACAGGTAGCTTGTATTTTTTGCAGATGTTCCAATGTATCATCCCTGCTACCTTGTCACGCCTTTGTTTGTAGTCAGTCTGTGCGATCTTTTTACAACAGCTGATTAGGTGGTCCACGGTTTCATCTGCTTCTTTACAAAAGTGGCACTTGCTGTTTGTGGTTGATTTTTCGACTTTTGCTCTTATTGCATTTGTTCTTAGTGCCTGTTCTTGTGCAGCCAGTATTAAACCCTCTGTTTCTTTCTTCAAGTTGCCATTCTTAAGCCATTGCCAGGTCTTGGTGATGTCTGATTTTCCACTTATATTGTGCAAATATTGACCATGCAGTAGCTTATGTTTCCATTTTTCTGCTCGGTTCTTGACTTGTTCTTTCCTATTAGGCCTGCTTTGTTTCATTGGTGTTGAATAGTTTCGTGTTCTTGACCATTTGAAGTGCATCTTCTTCACTGTCCTTGATATATTCTTCAAGGCTTTCCTCAGAGCACGCAAGCCTCACAACCATGCCAAGGTAGGATGATGGGGGATGATGATGATGATGATGATATTAAAAAACTCTCTGATCTCCTCCCTCCCCTCTCCTTCTGTGTTGGGAGCAAGCGGAGGAGGATGGAAGAGTGGGGTGCCAAGATTTTCCCTTCCTGTTTCTCTCCCCAAGGCGAGGGGACGGAGGAAGCAAGGGGTGGGTACAAAGAACTGTCCACACTGCAAAATGCTACAATGAATAAAATGCAGGTCAAGGCTCCCTACAAAGGAAAAATAAGCTACTTTCTTGCAGCGCATGTACAACATTGTAGGGCAAAAACACATCATTACAATTCAAATTGAGGCATGGGAAATGTGAACACACTTTGCTTACAACGCAGCAACCCCAATGTGGAAACACAAGCAATATGGAGGGGTAGTTAGAGGATACAGTGTGAGTACATTCCATTGTGTAATCTGGAAAACCACAGGCTGATTCAACCTTCACGATCCTATTTTATCTTTCTCCTAAACTCTAAGCCTTCAGGTAACTGTGGGTGGGAGGCATATCCCTTAATTTTTGATGATTAATGGTGCCTGCCTAGGATAGAGACAGGCCCTAAAAAGTCATAAAGAGCCAGCATAGCACAGTGGTTAGAGTGTTGGACTAGGACCAGGAAGACCCGTGTTCAAATCCTCATTCAACCATGAAACTCACTGGGTGACTCTGAGCCAGTCACACATCTCTCAGCCTAACCTACCTCCCAGGATTGTTGTGAGGATAAAAACAACCATGTATACTGCTCCGAGCTCCTTGGAGGAAGAGCAGGATATAAGTGTAAAAATTATATTTTACACTATATATAGTGCAAAAATAAAATAAATATATTAAATAAATGACGAAGAGTGGCAGCTTTGCTTCCAGAGAAAAGGGCATACTCTTGTCACAGTTGAACTCCAGAACCATTGTTTTTTAAATAAGATTTTTTAAAGCAGTTTGTTCATTTTAGAAGAATGAATAAAAGGGTAGCTCAGAGAATGTGCAGAGTGCCTTTATTTTACCCTTAAGGAACCACATTCCAATTCCTTTCTCACAATCACCAGTACATTACCCTGAACTGTGAAATAATAAAAATCATTGTACATAGTGCCTAGAATACATTATGGGAAATGCAGGCTTCTATTGCAGAGAATGGAACCTGAATGAGATTTGAGTGCCAGCATCTGTCTATCCACAATGCAGTCTTTGGTGGACAGGGCAGCTAATAGAGAAGGGGAAAGTTACTTACCTGGCAGGTAATTTTCTGTTTCTCATAAAGAATGCTGCTGCTACTGCTGCTGCAGGGGTTGGCTGGAGGAAACTCCAGCCCCAGTCTGTACTTTCCCCAAGCCAATAATTTGACACAGAAGTAGGACAGGCAGAAATCTTAGGCACAGATACCATATATGAATATTCATAATGCATATGCAGCAGGCAGGCTGACATTTGTGATGTTCCTGGGATCATAAATAGCTTCTGATTATCAATAGACAATAGTGGTAATAGATACTGAAGAATAGATGTACAGCTCCCAGTTCTCTTGTATCTACAGGGGAGATGTCTAGATTACACTGTAGGCTGGTTCACACGATCTTTAATAGGACCCTTGTCCTACCCAAATTTGGGAGCTGTGTGTGCTCGCATTTTGTGATCATGTCCTTTTAAAGAAACAAGACAGGGTGACAGGTAGGGATGTGCATGAACCAGTTTTAGGCTCCTTTTCTGAGGCGCCGAACCGGTTCAAACATCCAGAGTTAGAGCTGGTTCAGAGAGGGGGGGTCCATTAAGGGGCAGGGAGGGTGCCCTTCCCTTCACCACTGCTTTTCTCCCGATGGCACTTTTTTCTCCCAAAAGCATTGGTGCGGGGCTGCAGTGCACCTTCTTGCAGCTCTGGTTAATGTCACCACGCAAATGGCTGATGCATGCATGCATGCCACACATGCATATGTGTGTCAGCCGTTTGCGTGGTGATGTTAACTGGGGCTGTAAGGAGGTACACTGGCGCCCCGCACCAACGCTTTGGGGGAGAGTGCCAGTGGGGGGGGGGACGACAGCAGGGCAGCTAGGGGCACCCTTCCTGCCCCTTAAAGGACTCCCCTGCCTCCCAGGAGTGCACAGATTAGTTTGTGCACATCCCTAGTGGTGGTTGTGTGGGGGAGAGATTGTCTGTGAAGCTCATGTTGGGTAGGAGGGCTCTGTCTTACCCAGGAGCTGTACTCCACTTCCCCCTTTCCTACAGCAAGGTCTTGCTTTGCTCTTGACTCACTCAGTCTTACTATGGTGTCACAGACTGGCATGGGTGTTCAAGATGGAACAGAAGAGTTGACACTGACAGTCCATGCATTTAAACAAGTTAATTTCAGTTACAGCCTCTTGCATTCATTGAAATGCACAGCATATACTTGTGTCTGGGTATGTGTGTTGATCTGTCTATATATCAGTGATTACATCCTTCTCAGTTAGACTAGGACTGAGGAGACACACGCTTGAATCCTTGCTCTGCCATGGAGCTCATGAGTGACCTTCAACCAGGGCAACACAACTTCAGTCCTCCAGCAGTGGTTTGATTACAATTCCCATAATCCCTATTGACCATTGTGGCTGGGGATGATGGGAATTGTTGTCCAAAAATAGCGGGAGGGCCAAAGTTGTTCAGGGCCAATCATTTTGTCTCAGCCTAACCTACCTCACAGAATTGTGAGAATAAAATGGCATGGGGGAAGCTTTGTGTTCTCTCCCCACCGTCCTGTCAAACTCCATGTAGGTAGGACATGATTAAAATAAATAAATAAATAAATAAATAAATAAATAAATAAAACACACTCAGCCTCTTGATGTGCAGTGTTATGGCTATGTAACACTATATCCCAGGGCTACTGTGGAGTCAGAATGCAGCTCTGACACTGGTAAGAATGGTCATTAGCACTAGCAGTGCTTCCACAGTTTCCTCCATTTTTGTCCTGAGGTGTAGTGTTATGGAGCTATAATACTGCACGTCATGTTGGCAACCATTAATAAGGAACCAGCTAAGATCAGCATAAAAGAAGACCAGCAGGCTCAACAAAATCAATAGCTAGCCAAGGAAAGCTTTTGTATATATAACTGTCTTAGGGGAAGAATCATAAATTGTAGGCAATTTATGGGTTATTAAGGGCTTTCTATCAGCTTGTTATATCAGTTGTGTCATGTGAATACCATGAAATGACATGTAGCGAACATGTTATTGTTTCGTTTAAACTGAACATTGGCCTCTAGGTGGCATCTGGGTGGCATTGTAAACCTCTACTAGGTTTCTCTCTTTAAGCTTTTCTGTCTATGAACTCTGATTATATCCATGTGGAAATAACAATTCTGTTGGAATCATTTGTTCAATATGTTTCTCATAAAACAAGACAGCAAAGATCTATCAAGAAAATTTTGCCACTGTGAATCCAAGATAGTTATAAAAATAACAAAAGGCTTGCAGCTTGAATGCTAGCCACAGAGATTCCCTCATTTTTTGGGGGGGGGGGGATATGTTTTTGATGCCTCCCTAAGGCATCAAATGTAGGAAGTTGTGACCTTAGTGAGTTGGGAGAACAGAGCAGAAAATGTGGTGGGGAATGTTTTACAAAACAAGGCTGAAAGATCAAGCAATACAAGAGTCTATGATACAGAGCAGGGATTCTCAACCTTGGGTCCCCAGATGTTGTTGGACTTCAACTCCCATCATTCCCAACCAAAGGCCATTGGGGCTGGGGATTATGGGAGCTGAAGTCCAATAACATCTGGGGACCCAAGGTTGAGAATCCCTGATACAGAGAATAAATACAAATGGGATCCAATCAAAAGTGGCCCACTCCCAACTGGTGATGAAGTAAAATAGTGTGCATACAACACCTTGAGGGACAATGATCTTTGTGTAGCAAGTTCACCACCCCCGTTGCCTACTGAGCCAAAGTCTGATTGCGTCACATTTGCAATGCATTCCTTTCTTTTCATTGGTTATTTATTTTAATCATTTTAGCTTATAGACCACCTAGAGCCATTCAAGTTGGGTGGATTATAATAATGATTAATAATTCTAAATATAATGTTGCAGCTTCACACTGTTGTCTCCCACTGAAATTTTTTTGTTGAAGTATGAAGACTTACAAGTCTGTTACAAAATGTTCAAAAAGACTGAAATGCTTCCCAACTGATTTCTTAGTGTTACCGTGCTACTGCGACCGCTGATATGCATCCACAGATTCTTTTGGGGTGAGACAGGTGTGGCCTACATAAATTGCTGGCATGTGAAGGCGCACTAATTATGTTAGAAGAGGTGCGGGTGAATGAACCCTTGGTAGTCTGACTGATGTTGTTGGGTCCTGTTGTACTGTCACCCAAGTAGCTCTGGGGACAGAACTGGCACTGGTTCCGTCTAGTTTCTGATTCTTTGTTGAGAGGGGCATTTTTGCTGGTGAATAGCTGCTTCAAGTGGCTGTCTACCGTGGTGCACCAAGGTGATTTTGGTGTCTGGACCACCCCGACCATGAGGCCCCCCCACAGCCACAAGCCTCCCTGCCACCACGAACCACCCCTGTTGCTGCCACAAGCCGCCCCACTGCTGCCACAAGCCCCGCCGCCACTGTGAGGCTTCTTTTGTCACTGCTGCAAGGCCCCACCATACCAAACAGTGGCTTTTCTGTAGTTTCAGCCACGTGTGCGGCTGGTGGGTGAGCTGAGCAGGCCTCGGTTTTGCCCCCCAAAACCGAAGCAAAAAGTGGATTTTTTTTTAACCCTGGATCTGAATCGGGCTACACTCTAACAAGCAATGACAAACATGAATCGTGTGTGAAGTGCTCCCCAATAGCTCACAGGGACTTTGGGGTAAATCTGGCCGATATGTGAATGCATACCCTCCATTTCAGAGGAGATGTGAGCTAAAAACCTCATGTGAAAAATGCCCTGGTAATCAGAACTGAGCTTCCTCTGAACACTGAGTTTTCATTTAAATTAAACAAATTGTGAGGGAAACAGTAGTTAGGCTAGAAAGAGGCTAAGACAGCAAGACTACACATAGTTACCCTGGAGTATGCTCCACTGAATGCAGTGTGACTTACTTCCACGTAAGCATTCATGTGATTGGTTTGCAATGCATGGCTAAAATGGTAAGCACAGCTGCTTCAAAGCACATTCTAGTCATGGCATCAGTAAAATCTGCTAACATGCATTAGGATCAGGGTGTAAGAAAGACTGTAGGTGCAGCATTTGTACACTATTGATTCTTCTTCTGGTGTTTAATTCATAGAGTGCGGTGAGAATAATGACTGCAGCAGTGATCAGGAAATAATACACAGCTCCTCTGTTGTTAGAAGCTTGTTTGTTGTTGCTATAGGTAATGCTGACATTCATGTTAAATCAACATCAACATACTTGCTCAGGGTGATAAGTGTCTACAATGCATCATAGCAGCACAGGTGAGCTGTAAGCAGCAGTTCGAAGTGTCTCTGGACCTTTGGGGCTTTCTCCCATAAAAATTCCTCCCTATAGTTTCTATATTGCTTCAAAGAACTTCTAACCAATAGGTGGTTCATAATTCAAGTGCATCCTGGGAATGTCAGGTAAATGCTTTACTTCTTATCTCGGTGAATTTACTGTGGCCAGTTTTTGATACTAGGGGAGCAAATTGCCCTGTGATTTATGTGCATTGTGATATTATTTTTACAGAAGTTTGCTAGTTGTTTATCCTTTGCCCTGCCCTTGATAAACATCTCTCTGCCAATCTTAGAAAGCACTGAGATATAAGCAGGCTGAAATTGGAAAGCTTAAAACAAGGCACTCCATCAGGGGCATAGCTAGGTTGGCGTGGGCTCTGGGACAAAAAGTGAAGATGGGTCTCTGCCCCACTTGCCCCCGCTTCTTCAGAGAGGCATGAGGAAAAGGAGAGCAAAGAGCAAGCTGTCACTCCAGCTGGTGGGTCCCTTTCTTAAGGGCCCAGGGACATTTGTTTCCGCCCCCGCCCCCCGCTCAGTGCACCCAATCTTGAACATGATTCTGATCTAGTAGCATGTGCAGTTGGGTCACACTGTGGATTATGAGCAGCAAGGATTCTCAAATACTCAAAGTAATTCTACACCATGTACTCAGAATTAACACTGAACCCCCCATGGTGTTCAGTGGGGCTTGCTCCACTTTAAGCATGCATGGGATTGCAGCCTAAGGCTTTCAGTAGCCCACAGTGATAAAGCTCTGTTTGTGCCTGCAATAAGAGCCTTGGCTCAAAGCCATTGGATGGTAATGCCATCCATTGATGTTCAGCACATGGTGACAGATCAAATTTTTATTTGGGTGACAATCTAGCTGGTCTGAGTTTCTGATGTGCCAAGATCTTTCAGTGTCTGTTTACATTAATAGTGGTCCTTGTGTGACCAAAAATATCTATAATCAAGATACTGGAATATCTATAGTTTCTATATCTATAATTTCAAGATTCTGGACTTTAATTTGGACAGCGATGCTGATCTACAAAATATTGCATGTACATAAGTACAGGAGGTCTTTTATTGACTGGTTATACTGCACTAGAATTGCAGTCTGACATATTAACTGCAATCTGTTTCAAAGATGTTTCAGCTGTTCCCCAAATTAACAGCAGCATTACTGTTGCTTTTTAAAAAACTTTACAGCTATGACCAGGACTAGATATTAAAACAGGCCAAGGTTATTTACAGGAAAAATAAATGTTTTAGAAATAGTTCAGTCAAACTCGGATTTGTTTCTTGATAGCTTTTATTAAATCTTATACAAATAAAACTATTTATATTCATTTTAAATAATTAAAAATATTACTTCTATAGAATTTCTTGCTGACGTGACTGCAAGATTTAATATGTGAAAAATGTTTGACAGGGAAAGGAGATACAAGCTTCATCCTTCAAATTTATTTTTTTAAAAGATTATAGTCAGATTACGTTGAGACACAAACCCTCAAAGATCCACTTGCTACTTGATGAATTAGTTCAGACCTGCTGTCTATCTGTTTTTCATTTTTCAGACACCACGTTATGTTTTCTTGCGTTCTTTCTAAGGAGTGGATCTTGAGCAAATCTGTGCACAATGGGTCTGAATTCAAGGGCAATTTGCATGTGGAAGGAAGTTTCAGTGCACACATTGCCTTGCTGGATGTTACCATCTGTGGAAGCATGCTCTATATGCAATATGAAAAAAACAAACCCTGCATCCAGCATCTAGGATTCCACAAAGAGCACTCCTCCTTGTGGTATCAGGATCATGTGTTTACCATCCAGACACGTACAGTTTAGCTCTGTGCAGACATTTATTTTGTTTGCAGATGAATGCTTGACAGGGATATCAGGATTAAACTGGCTACCACCTCTGCTCTAATAGTTGCAGGGTCCAGATCATGCAATCAGATTATGTGCTAGGATTGATATATCTCCCATGAGGCATACGAACTCCATGGGACATACATACTAGGCAAATGGAAACTTGAATTTACAGAGGCTGAAGTGAACCAGCAGGTGTGATCCTGGATACCTCATTCATTCTTCTGTACAGATATTAGGAACATAGGAAGCTGCCGTATACTGAGCCAGGCCATTGGTCTATCTAGCTCAGCATTGTCTACTCAAACTGGCAGCAGCATCTCCAAGGCTGCAGTCAGAAATCTCTCTCAGCACTATCTTGGAGAAGCCAGAGAGGGATATTGAAACCTTCTGCTCTTCCCAGAGCAGCTCCATCCCCTAAGGGGAATATCTTACAGTGCTCACATGTGGCCTCCTATTCAAATGCAACCAGGGCGGACCCTGCTTAGCTAGGGGGGCAAGTCACGCTTGCTACCACAAGATCAGCTCTCCTCTCTCTATTCAATGCCCGCGCAGGGCATTTGACAACAATCACCTGTTTGAATGGTGGTGGTGCAGGGACTCAATCCAGACATCCCATTCTATACAGGTGATCAACAATCTCAAAGTTGACAGAGCCGACTATACTTTCAGTAGGGATATCTTGTAGGCAGCAGCTTGCAAGGATTTATGGCCTCCAGAAATCATAAAAGTA
Organism: Hemicordylus capensis; assembly: GCF_027244095.1. Classification (NCBI taxonomy): domain Eukaryota; kingdom Metazoa; phylum Chordata; class Lepidosauria; order Squamata; family Cordylidae; genus Hemicordylus; species Hemicordylus capensis. Next base: position 258,908,626 of record NC_069660.1, read on the forward strand.
ATAAGAAATAAGCAACATGTGATTTGTTGCAGATGTTATGCACATCATAAACAAAATAGAATGAAAGGTGCCTGCCTTTTCTCAGGAAACTTTCATGATCTCAGTGGGATGCTACAGCAGTGTCCTGTGAGTGTGGTAAGCTGCCATCATAGTATTTCTTAAGTCATTTAGAACGTTAAAAACAGAATCTCTGTATAAATCATCTTGAGAAGGCGAGAAGTCACTCAGTATGTAATGGTGTAATTGATGGCTGTAAAATTCCTATTGGTTCTTTAGGATTCTATGCATTTTTTATAACCTAGGCAGAGGATAATGAATATCAAACATGCCATCCAGTAGTTTCCTGAGAACAATGTGCAATGCTAGTAGGACATTATGAGAAAGAAGTAGTTCTACTGTAGGATTCTGGCTATAAAGTAGAATCATTGCTAATGCGCTGAAAACAGTTGGACTGAGCTATCACTGCATCAGCAAAGCAAAGATGTTGGTGTTTGGGGGCCATACTTGGTGAGTGTACATATTAAGTGATCAATGCTATGAAAATTAAATCATTCCTATTAATATTTGTAGGAGTTGGAGTTTGCCTTTGGTCTTTCACATATCATTTTAGATATGCTTGAAACAAAGCACTATATAATCTACTGAAATTAATCTAAATTGACTATAGCCAGCAAAAGATAATATGGCACTACCGTTTTATCAATGCAATGCAAAAGTTATTAAAGTCAACATACTTGCATTTATGATTGGTCATTAAAGCTGGTTTAATGGCCAGTCCTAAAACCTGCTGAGCCTATAAACTAATGCATAGGATAAGGCATAGCACCACCTACACCAGCAACATCCCGAAGCTGTGATGAGATATAAAACAAGGCATTTCAGCAACTGCTGATATGGAAGCTATACTAGTGCAATTGTTTAGGATTGACTTTTTAGTCCCACTATAATTAGTGAAATGATTACCTTTGCATGTATGTTTGCCTTTGCTTCGATGAGTTGCTTGAAAAACAAATAGTTTGCTTAGTTTGATTTATTGATGCAGTTTGTTCATTTATGTTAGGAATACACCGCACTTCAGATTAATTCAGATTATACCCAAATGGGTATAACACACACACACACACACACATGTTTGCTTATCCAGTGAAACATTTGTGATTATTTGTTTTCCTTTACACATGGGCTTAGTTGAAATTCCTGTAGAACTTGTGTATCAATTACACCATGGCAATATCTCTTTAGATTTTGTTTATATGCCGCCTACTGCCTTGGTATCGTATCTCTTATAGAAATAACACTTAAAAATAAACAGTGTCCTTAGAAACTGTAAACTGAACATGGAATCATGGTAAGTGCTCCATTGTTTTTGATTGACTTTAGCATATTAATACACTGCAAAGGTTACTTGAACATGACTCGTTTAGTCAAGAGTTGCCAAAATTTATGATTCAGCTCAGCTTAGATAGACATTAGATTAGATATAAATGCACAGAGAGCTGATAGGAGAGATCCATTCCTTGCTATGAATGTTCAAGCAACATTCACATTGATGTTATGTTTCTTAATAAGCTAAGCAAAATAGGGCAATAGTAGATGAGTATAACATTCTGAATAGGGTGCAAGATAAATGCTGTACAAATTCGGACATAATGCAAAACCAGAGTTACATGGGGCAGAAGTTGGAACTTTGTTATGTCCGAATGTGTGCAACCACAGTTTTTCAGCAAAAGTGACCTGTAGTTTGCTTTGCCAAACTCCAATTTGAACCTTCTGTTTTCAGTAAGGTTCACTGATGAGATCAGAGGTTTGGCTGCCGAAGTGTTATGTCTGAACGCGGATGGTGCCATAACTGCAGTTCTGTTCTGTTTTTGAAACCGTAATAATGGAGATGACAGCACAGATGGGATCGTGCCTGCTCTGTGCCTGAGGCACTTCTCGCTGGCCACCTCTCCAAGCACCAGCACCACCCCTCTTGTCTCCAAAGCAACAATGCAGTTGCCTGGCAACAGGGATGCCGCCATGTCACCTCCCAAGCTTGTCAGCCTGTCAAGCAGCAAAGTCACCCAGGGCATTCCATCTTCCTACTCTGTCCCTTCCTCCCCACTCCTTGCTAGCAGGAGGGAAAGGGGGTAGGATGACAGGATGGGCACTAAGGACTTTGCTCCCCAAGAATGAAGTGACAATGATGTAAGTTCACAAGCACAAATACTCTAGGTGGCAACATAAGCAAGGCACCCCATCACATAGCTGTGATGGGCTCATATGTTAGACAGTGCCATCCAGGGATTCTTGAACAGCCAATTTCTAATTTCTGCTCAGAGATGTTGGGGAAGGGGGGCCCAGGCAATACCTGTGCCACCGCTAGGTTTTGGAGATACCTGTGCCACCCCTAGACTTACTCATGAGAAGGTCCAGGCAGCAGGATTTGCCCCAGTGAAAGGGGCGATTTAACTTATGTGATGATGGCAGATGCTGATCCCAAGTGGAACACTCATGAGAGTGTAAGGCCATGGGGACACCCCCTCACAACTCATGAGATGAACCTTCTGTGGGGACAGGGTTATTGGGCAGAATTGCTAATAATGCATGACAACAAAACAACCCCTTCTCCCATGGATCGCTCTCACATGATGGAGGTTCTGCATTGAACCAGGTTGCTCTATATCGGAAAGCCCCGGGGACAGGTATCACAGCAACTGCGCTCCCTGTCTTGGTGACTGCTGCCAGATAGCTGTCAAAGCATGCCCCCTGCCAGCCCATCCATCCATGCAGGGGAACAACAGCAGGAGAGAGGGCATGCACCTACATCTTGCTTGTGGGCTCCCCAGATGCATCTGGCAGGCCTCTGTGTGAAACGATGCTGGACTAGATGGACCTTGTGCCTGATCCAGCAGGGCTGTTCTTATGTTCATGTGGATATGCACCCTGAAATGGTGACTTCACTTTTCTGGGGTTGCTGAAAATTGGGGCTCCCCTCTCCTGCGATTCCCTGCAGTGGTCAATCTACATATGGTGCAATGCCAACCCAAACTCAGGAATCTTGAATGGGAGCAAAGATTCGTCCCTGCATCTGGTGTTCCCCTTTTCCACACACGTGGCTTGGCTCTGACACATGGAACACCACAATCTCCTTTGGGTCCATGCAAGGCTTCCAAGGGGAGGTGGGGGTTGCAGTGCAAAAGTGCTATCATTAATCAGAGAGAGTGGGGGGCCCATGCAAGTAGGGCCCCCTTTGTTGGGTTAGCTCAATTAATGGGTGTGTAGCCCGATGGAAGACTGAAGGGGTTTTACCCAGTGGATAGTACAAGTCCAACAGTAGCAAGCTGCCAGGAGAGCAGAAGTGTGGTTAGGTCTGCATTGACTGCTTTGTTGGAGTGAGCCCCCACAAGAGCATCCTAGGTCATGGTGTGACAGACACCCCAGGATCTTTTCCCTGAGTACAGGAAAATAGTGGTCCTTCCCCCAAGAACCCCCTCCCCAATCCTGCTTGTGCGGGACAGTTTTGTTGCAGGGCTCTTAGTAGGCGGGCAGTGCAATCGCGGTAAGATGAAGTGCTGGTGTAGCATTTAAAGGGTTTTAAATGCCCTTCCCCTGCCAAGGGTGCATGGACTGTTCTGAAAAGCTATGGTCATGCTCGGCATCAGGGGCATAGCTAGGGGAAAGGGGGCCCGTGTTCATCCCTCTCTCTGGCAGCCCCCCCAGAGTGAGGGACATAATGAAGATAATAGGGAGGTGTGGAGCTGGAGGGCCCTCAGGAGCTGGGAGCCCGTGTTCTTTGAACCCTTTTGCTCAATTATAGCTACACCCCTGCTCGGCATGGCCCCTTCAAGATCATGCAGCTGCTCTGGTGATGTGCTGCCGCTTTGCCCACAGTCTGGTGATGCAAGCGCAGTGGTGTTTTCTGGGACTGACCTTGGTGGACCAGGAAGAGGGAGGGGCTCCCCTCTCCTGAAACCGGAGGTTGCTGGACCACGGATGGATGAACATTTACAGTTTAAAATTGAAATCGCGGGTTTGTCAACCTCTGGTTTCACATTACCATGTTCACGGGCCAATCTCTCTCCCCCTCAGTCCTAAGACTCATCCAGTGAAGTTGGTTTGTAGTATGCTTGGCACATGTATATTTTGTGGTCTCAGTATCTTACATAAGTTTCTGTTCTTCTTCCTCAAGAAGCAGAAAATATTATACAAAATAAAACAAAATTATGCATACAGCTTTCAGAATCCAGTTTTTCTTGGATCCAAATATGGCTTTTGTTGGTACAGTTTTTTCTCTGTCTCAGCATAGACTTGTATGCATGCTTAAAGTTAATGTATGCTGATTAGCTACCCTTCAATAACCATAAGCCATCCTTCTGTACTATAATTATTAGACTTTTGACCTGCCCTTCTTTGACAGAGCTCAGAGCAGTGTATTTGGTTCATCCCATTTTTTACAACAACCTTATGAGACATGATGACCCATGAATTTGATGACTGAACAGGGACTTGAACTTATTAGTTTAAGTCCCGTATTAGTTATTATTAGTTATTAATATTAGTTAGTTATTAATAACTTATTAGTTACTAATAACTTTATTAGTTATTAGTCTTATTAGTTTTAAGGGACAAGCTAGATGTGACAATAATGCTGTTTAGTCCTGTGTGCTTGTGGTTTTTTATTCATTTATTTAAATACAGAAATAGTAGCCAAAGGGCCCCCAAACTAGATTGGAAAAATGTGTGGAAGTTTTTTTGTTTTTTGTTTTTGTTTTTTTTAAGAAATTTGTTGCCTTCCACATTCCCAATCTGCATCAAGTCCCCAGTGGTCTTTGTCTTGGGAGGAAAGGTGGTTACAATAGGAAATTCCCTCTCCAAGCAAAGGGCAGCCATGTGTAGGGGAACTGGGATTGCAGCAGGGGTGAAGCGAGCCTCCTTCCCCCATGCCATGGTCTCTGTCCAGATCAGGGTTCCCTTTAGTTGCTGTTTCCATTTTAAAAAATCAAATCAAATATCTTGATCCAAACAATGGCTAACATCCAGACTAACTTACTGAATAGTACTACACAGGAGTTCTTCGAAAGGACCTTAATTTCAGTAGGACTGCATAGCAGTAATTTAGTCTGGATGGCAGCCAACATGATCAGTGTCTCATATGGCCCAAAGTCCACCACTGTCACTACTGCATCACACTTGCAATCAGGGTGTATATAATGGATTCCTCTCTACCTCTTTTCAAGGTGTTATTTATGAATGAAGTGGAGATTCAAATACATTAATGATAATGAGCAGAGAACCAGGGGGCTACTATTATTTTGGATTAATTAGCACAGCATACAAGAGTGTGATTATGCGTGTGTGCATGTATGTGTGGTGCATTAGCTCTCAGCTTATCACAGCAGGGGCTTTCTATCCTGTCAAGTGGCAATAAAGCCTGATAAATGTCTACTATTCTTAGGGCATCCTGTTATAAAGTGTCATAGAAAGGACTAACACAACAGCATATGAAAACCAGCTCTCAGAAGCCCTCTCTTTCTCTATTACTTACAGATGGGTAATCTGTGAGATGGACTTTGGTGCGGGTTGTGTTAGATTTGTCAAAGCCACTGAAATCTTGAACTTTATTGAAATCTTGAACTAGCTGTTTGAATATGCCAGCTCACACAGCTTAAAAATAGTTTGGCTCTGAACTGGATCTCTCTCTCTTTCTTTTGGCTCCTTTGGCAGCTTTCTGTTACATAATGCTATTCTTCTTCCCATGAGAATGCTTTCAGTTCAAATCTAAATGAGCATCTACTGGTTTTTTTCTTCCTTACTCTCTTTTCAATCAGTAAATTGTTTCTAGGTGATCAAAGCATACAAGTTTCACATGGAACATTTTACCAAAATTCTGTAGAGAACACACACTTCCAAGCTGTTATGGAAGAGCCAATTTACTGCAGGCAACAATATATCTATGACTCACTTTCCAACTTATCTTGAACTCAAAATCTCCTCTTTGGGAATGTGCAAAGCTCATCCTTCAAGTAGTATAATTTAGTGCTTAAAACCAAGTCACCTGTGTCTCTTTTATTAAAACCTCCACACTTTTTTTCCCCAGGGAGGAAAGATTGAGGAAGAAACTAAGCTTGTTTCTTTCCATTCTGAAATATGAGAAATATGTTTTTGTTTTTCATTCTGTCTGGCTTAGAAAGTAATTATTTTCAAAGGAATAATTTTTTTTATCAGTCTTTCAAATCCTCTAAGCTTTAGGGAATGCTCAGTTGCACAGCAGACTTCCTGATAAACACATTTTGCAATGTGTATATATTTTATGGTATTAAACATCTAAAATAGTTTCTATTATTTGTGCAACTGGGAGATTTTTTTGTGTGTGCTTTCAGTTTTCTTGCTTATAGGCCTGCTTCTCATAGGCTTTCAAAACTGTTGCCTTTTAATATGATTATAGATATCCAAACAAATTCAGCTGCTTTTAACTGAATTTAGCAGAAATTTGAGGAAGGTTTGCATTGTAACTGGCAAAGGTTTAAGAACAAACAGAATAATTTAAAAGAATCCCACTTTGCAGGCTTGATTTTTCTTAGGCTTCTTGTCAAGCATTGCTTCCATATTCTTATGTGCTGTTTAAATGCTTTTAGAAATGGAAATGCTATTGATTAATTTTTGTTAGGCACACATTAGTAAATAAAAGAGAAATGTTGGTAGAAAGTGTTGAAGAACAGCAGAGGACCTAGGAGGGAGGGGAATGAGGGCTATACAAGTTTGAGTTCCTTCCATAAATGCTGTTTAGGAGTCTGATTCAGGTCTTGAATGTCCAGAGACACATCTTTCCATTCCTTACACAGTCATTCCTTTTCCAGGACAGTAAGCAAATGGTGAGATGCTTAGGAGAAGGTTTATTGGTTGCTTTATTTCTGGACTGTAAATAATAGCACTGGGATTTCCTTATAGCTCATGTGCGGGCCATAGGCTAAGCTCTGCGATTATTTGCATGCAGAAGATTACAGGTTGAATCCCCAGTATCTCTAGTTGAAAGGGTCTCAGCCAAATAGCTGTGCTGGGAAGGTCCTCTGACACTGTCTGAGACCTTGGAGTGCTGCTGCCTGCCAATCAAACCAGACAACACTGGGCTAAGACGACCAATCAACTGACAGCAGCTTCATAGGATCACTTCATATGCACATTTACATGATATAACCAAGAGTTTCTCTTTTGAAATTAAAAGTACTGTTAGTATTTCACTAGGTGTGAAGGATTCCAGGCAAAGAAGGCATTAATGTACCATTCAGAAAAAGCAAAGATCCACTCCACTGTAAAGTTTCTTCAGCATATGGGTTGAAGGCTTCTTCCTTCTTTCAATGGGCCAATACATGCACTTGTCTTTGTGAAGATTGTGCCTTGATTTCATCTATGGCTCCAAAGCGAAAGAAGGGAAGCCATATAAGTGTCAGAAAGGAAATTGTGCAGAGTTCATTCAAAGGTGGAACAGATCTCCTAGGAAAAGGTAGAGGAGAGAGCAAAGGTGCACTTAGGTAATTTTGGAACCTGTACCTAAAGTCCTTTGGAGCTCCCCCCACCCCGCTTGAGGCCCCTCTCCCACTGCACATTAAGCATCATCTCCCTACACACACACACACACACACACACACACACACACACACACACACACACACACACACTGACAAATACAGTATTTTTTAACAAGTGGGGTATATTTATGCAAATTTGCAGTAGCAGAAACATTTCAACACACAACTTAACATATTCCCATCTTACATATTTCTTTCCCCACGCGCCTCTGTCTCTCAAGCACCCGGCACAGGTCATAATTACACTCGACCACCTGGCACAGTGCAGGCCAGCAGCTACCATACCACATGGGACGGACTAAGGAAGATTTGGGAGCCCCCAGGGGGTGTAGAGGCCATGGGCTTCAGCCCCAAAGTCCAGGGAGAAGAGCACCACTGACTGAGGGTGGCTGTGTGTGAGTAGTTGGGAAGGAGTCACTTCAGAGCGAAGAGATGCAGAAAGGCTTAGTTAAATCAGTGTGTATGTACAGGACAGGAACTGGGGGCTAAAGTGAGGGTGTCAGGCATGGGCTGTGGTAGAACAGAAAAGCAATGCTGTCTGACTGAACAGATGGATATAGGATAGATTTAGGGCTTAGAGAAGCAGCATCATTACTGGAATATCTGTCACCTCCTTGCAGCTAACTTTAGTTTCTATGAACAAATAAATCTAGGAGCGGGTTTAGCCCGCTCTCCCCGCGGATGACCCATCAGTCAGCTGCGGGCAGCCAAAGTGTCCACTCACACGACTGCCAGCTCCATTACGGAGCCTGCGGGGGCTGGGGAGTTCGGGGGCTACGTGACCCCTGGAAGCTCCAGCATGCCCTGTGTGAGTCGGGGGTCTACTCATGAGTTGCTGTGGTGCAGAGCCACGCTGTGGCAACTCACGATCAGAAAGCCCAGGTTAGCGGAGAGCTCGCTCCGCTAACCTGGAGAGGTAGTTAAGTGGGCGACCCGCTTCCGTGAGACCGGGCTTGGCTGCGAACCCGGTGGTTCTCATGGTCTGCCAAAATCGGGCTAGGCTCCCTTAGCCTGATTTTGGCAGACCCTGAGAATAGCCTCTATATATGGACCTATCTATAGGCTGGGGGATGCTTTGGGACAAATGACAGTTTCAAACAAGTGAGATTGCCTATGAAATTAGTTTTATGCAGCTAAGAATATGTTGTTTGTGGAACAGGACTCTTCTGAAATAAAGTACATTTCCTGACATTTTAAGATAGCCTGAGGTGTGCAGACTCTGCTAAGTAAGGAAAGCGGGGGCCGTTTTAAAGGATGAGCTGTAGTACTGGAGGACAGATGGTCACTTGCACTAGAAGGAAGGAAAAAGATTGAAGGCAGAGCCTTCCTGTTGCCTCCACTAAGCTGCTGTTATTTTGTCTCCCTATCCTGTCCCCCCCTCCCCCATTGGATCAGTGTGAAGAAAACAGCTGAGATCTCTTTCTTGTTAAGATCAGGTAACATAAATCTGGCTTTTCAATCTGTCTTCTGCCCTGGGTTTGTGACTAAAACTGCCTTGGTCGTCCTGGTAGATGACCATTGCTGGGAACTAGACGGGGAATATATCCCTATTAGTTCTGCTGGACCTCTCAGCAGTGTTCTATCATCGACCATGGTATCCTTCTGGATGGCCTTTTGGGTATGGGGATCGGGGGTATTGCGTTAGAGTGGTTCTGGCCCTTTCTTGGGGGGAGGTTTCAGAAGGTGATGCTGGGGGACTTCTGCTCAACTTCTTGGCCTTTGGTGTATGGTGTCCTGCAAGGTTCAGTTTTGTGCCCCATGCTGTTTAACATCTTCATGAAACTGCTGGGAGAGATCATCAGGAAGTTGGGACTGTAGTGCCTCAATATGCAGAAGACAAACAGCTCTACCTCTCTTTGTCATCAGATCCTAGGGAGGCGGTGAATGTACTGAACCAGGGGGCTGGAAGCAGTGATGGGCTGGGTGTAGGCTAGCAAACTGAGGCGAAATTTAGACGAAATGGAGGTACTGTTAGTAAGTTGGGATGGGGGGATTCAACTGGCTCTGGATGGGGTTATACTCCCTTTGGAATAGCAAGTGTGCAGCTTGGGGATGTTGCTGGATTCAGCTCTGCTTTTGGATCCTCAGTTGGAGATGGTGGCCAGGGGTGCCTTTGCACAGCTTCAGCTAGTGCACCAGCTGTCCCCCTTTCTTGAGAAGTCTGATCTGGCCACAGTTAACCATGCCTTAGTCACGGCACAGTTGGATTACTGCAATGCACTTTATGTGGGGCTGCCCTTGAAGACTATTCAGAAACTTACATTGGTGCAGAATGCAGCGGCTAGGGTTCTATCTGGAGCTCCTGGTTTGGAACATATTACACCTATTTTGAAAGAGCTGCTTTGGCTGCCAATTTGTTTCCAGATCCAATTCAAGATGCTGTTCATTAGCTTTCAAGTTCTTAATGGTTTGGGCCCTGGATATCTGAAGGACCATCTGCTCCCCAGGGTTTCTGACCACCCAACAAGGTCATCGGAGGGGGCTCTGCTCTGTGTCCCAACAGTGAGGGAGGCTTGAGTGCCATGCATGTGGGACAGGACCTTCTGTCCCCAGAGGCTGTGGTTGACCCCAGGCTCTGGAATGCCCTCCTGGTTGTTGTCCATTTTCTAGCATCTGTAGCTGCTTTGAAGAAAGAAAGAAAAAGACTGAAAATGCTTTTATTTGTTCAGGCTTTTACCCCTTAGGAGATGCCTCTCTCCTTCTGGATGCTCTGTTTTGTTATTATTGCTGCAGGTTTTTTTGTTTTAGTTTTAGTGTTTTTATATTTTTAGGGTTTAATTGATTTTAATATTTTAATGTGATTTTATAGCATTTTATTGTATGTATTTTTGTAAACTGTCTTGGGTTTATTTTTATGAAAGGCAGTATATAAATCAAACAATGAAATAATAAGATAAAACAAGGGTTTTCCAGAGGCTGACAGACATCCCTCTGGAAAACTCTATGGGATTTTTACTCTGGAGTAAGAGTCTTTGTTATGGAGTAAGGACTCCTTGTTCTGGAGTAAGACCTTGTTCCAGAGTAAGGAAAACTATATGTCACCATTAATTCTGATAAATCAGGAACACAAGTTGAGCATCAGACAACTAAGGGGAAAGCTAGTTAAACTTTGCAACTAAAGGAAAGCTAATTAAAATCAGGGTGAAAATATCAGAGTCTCTTGAGATGTTTAGTTCTGGATTTGATTTGTTTTGTTTTTTGGAGGGGATGAAGTTTGTGGATGAAGCTAGTATGGTTAGTAGGCTCCATGGACAGTTACTGAGGAATCATGTGAGTACTTCTGAAGAAATATACACAGACTGGGCTGTAAGGGTGCCAGCTACAGAGTGATAAATGTGTTTTATATCTGTAGCTTTTGTCTTTAATGACAGATGCATTCATATTTCTGATTCCTGGCAGACAAAATCATGCTAAAATTAGAGCTGGAGTTATTAATAGAAAAAGCTAAAATTGACCAAAACTGTACTATGTTCATGTTGTACTTTGCACAGTTCAGCTGCATGTCTCTTTCTTGGCTTCCGTTTGCCAGATGGCTGTGGCCATAGATTACAAGGGAGTTTGCTCAAAGAGCCAGATTACTTCATCAGGGTCAGAGAATTCATTAGTCACCTTCCTTTTTCCAGGCAGTGAGACACACAACAGCTTGGATGATGCACAATCCTTGCCCTTTCATGCATCTTTTCCTGAAGCTGGCTAGTTTCCAAGAGCATTAGCTCTGGTCAGGCATTAGGTCTTTGAGACTGTGAGAATTAGTTTATTGCAAATGTGATATGAGCTGAATGTGCAGGAGAGTTGGGTCTGTACACCAGGAACACAGGAAGCTGCCATATACCGAGTCAAACTATTGATCCATCTAGCTCAGTATAGTCTGCAGAGAATGGCAGCGGCTTCTGCAAGGTTGCAGGCAGGAGATGCCAGGAGATCTTGGAGATGCCAGGTAGGGGTGTACACAAAACCACTTGGCCCAGTTTGGTTCGAGTTCAAACTGGACCCAAACTGGACCAAGTCAGTTTTGTCCCCCTTCTAAACCCCCCACCTGTTTGGTTTGGTTCAGGAGGGTTCATCAAACATTGTCAAAATTTTTAAAAAACTTACCCTCTCCAGGGGCGTCTCTGAGGTGGCAGGGTGTGTGTGTCCGTGGAGGTTCCCCATCCCCTGCCGGCCTTCCTTTTCATAAAATCACCCTGTTTGGGCCTTTTCTGGGCCTATTCCAAGCATGGTGGCCATTTTGGAGGCTGCTGCAACTGCACAGTGGGACTCTGTGTGGCCTGGGTCATGACCCAACCATGCAGGGTGAGGGTCTCACTGCACAGGTGCGGCAGCCTCCAAAATATCCACTGCACCAGGGAGTTGGTCCAGAAGTCTGGTCCAGACACTTCTTGTTTCAGTGAGTCTGCACAGTTTCAGTTGCTCCTGTCTGACTGCCTTTAGAAAAGCCCTTGCATATCTGCCAACATGTCCCTATTTTCCCATTTACCTGAATGGGAAATTAGGGACATGTTGGCAGGTATGCTCTTGTAGGCAGCTACCCATAGGACACTTGTCAGTTATGATGGGAGTTTTCCTAGCTGGTTTGGACAATGAGCATATTCAGAGGAGCTCTTGAAGCACTGGTAGATGGTCAGAAACTACCTTCTCCCACACACAGAGCACTGACAGTTTAATGGGTCCTTCATGAATCTGTTCAAACCTTCCTATAGCCCAAAGTCACCACCTGTATTGTTGAGGTGTGGGGAGACCTCCTCAACCACTGCTTAGCTTGGCTTAAATTTATTATTATCATTTATTCGATTTCTATACCGCCCTTCCAAAAATGGCTCAGGGCAGTTTACACAGAGAAATAACAAGCAAATAAGATGGAACCCTGTCCCCAAAGGGTTCACAATCTAAAAAGAAACACAAGATAGACATCAGCAACCATCACTGGAGGTACTGTGCTGGGGGTGGATAGGGCCAGTTACTCTCCCCCTGCTAAATCAAGAGAATCACCACATTAAAAGGTGCCTCTTTGCCAAGTTAGCAGGTGTTAAATAGCAGCTGGTAATCTCAATGACTGCTCCACCCCTTGCCTCTTTCCGGTGCGACATCAGGGGCTTGTTACCTATGGACTATGTCCCCATAGCTGTGCCATCAGAGTCATGCCAGTGTGGTGTAGTGGTGAGAGTGTTGGACTAGGACTGAGGAAACCTGAGTTTAAATCCCTGTTCAGCCATGAAATTCACTGTGTGACTCTAGGCCACTCACTTATCTCTAAACTTAACCTACCTCAACGGGTTGTTGTGAGGATAAACAGGATGAGTGGGAAATAAATGTAGTTAACAAATCCTCCCAGAGGATTCTGAGTTCTGCTCCCTGCTACCCAGTGTGTTGCCAAGGCGACCATTGCACTGTCACTGCCCTCTATCTGATGACACTCTGTGGCATCCCTCTGGTTAGCTGGGCCTGTTCTCCAAGTCTGAGTGGTATTTCAGAGAACACTTAATGTCATTAATGTTATTAATGTTAATGAGTTGGAATTAATAGAACAATACATAGAAGCTATTCTCATGAACAGCCTAACCCAGGCTAGGGAAGTCCAGCCTGGGTTAGGCTGCTCGTGTGGCACTCAAGGATTGCTCCCAGCACTTCTGCCTTACCTAACCCAACTTTTTACTCCAGGATTTGACCAAGGCTAAGATCACAAGCGTGACCTTAACATCAGTGCCAGGGTTGTGTGTATGCTCAGGCTGCTCACAGATTTAGGCGCCTAGAGCAACCGACTCAATGGGGAATCCTTAAATGTATCATGCGAGCAGCGCAGTGTATTTAGGAATTCCTGGAGGCCAGGACATATTTTCGCAGCCTCCAAGGATCCATGCTTTCAGGAACAGCATGGATTGTATGGGTGCATGAGTAGCACATCCCGCACGTAGGGCGGAATCATCTGGGGGGAAGGTAAGCTCGATCTTGCCTTCCCCTATGCCCTCCCCACCCGCAGAAAATGGTTATGTGGATGACCTTATCTATATTATTAATTCTCCAAGATGGGCCATGCGTGGGGACGTGGTAGAAAGGAGGCGATTGGCTGACAGAGTTTGCAAGCAGAAGCACCTGATTGGGCAGTGGGGATTCCATATGCAGACAGGGAGAAGCAGCCTGTGAGAGCAGAAGCACCATGGTGACTGGGCAGTGGGGATTCCCTATGCAGATAAGGAGGAGGAGCCTGTGATGGTTAAGGTCTGTTGGAATGCAACTGTTACTGGTTGGATGATGTTCTTGATTGTAGAGGAGAGGAATCTATATATCTATATCTATATTTATATCTATATATAAAAGGATAGCAGGCAGGGGTCTGCAGAAAGACAGGTTGTGAGGGAGGAAGGAGCCGCTTCAGGAAAAGGAGGATGCCATTGTGTGAATTAACCGAGGAAACAAGATGAACAAAATCTGTTTACTCAGGGAGGGAGAGAGAGAGAAAAACATGAAGGAAGGGGGAAGAAAGAGTGGGGAAGAGCGAGTAGAGGAGAGAGAAAGAGAAAAAAGAAGGGAGGGGGAAGAGAGACAGAAGAAAGGGCAAGGGATGGGCCTGAGCCTGTCAACAGCCGAGGGGAATGAGTGGCCATGGCCGCACTAGCAGCAAGGAAGGGCCCATTCAACCACTGCTGCTGTTTGGGGCTTCCAAGGCCATTGCCAGAGGGAGGCAGGCAGGCAAGGCATGGGCCTGGGCCTGTCAGCGGCCTGAGGGGAACAAGCGGCCATGGTGGTGGCAGCAGCAAGGAACGGCCCAATCAACCACTGCTGCTGCTCCTAGAGGGAAGAGCAGGAGTGGGGCTCGGGTGAGGGTGGGGAGGTCTCTGGGGATAGGGGGCTGCAGCTTGGCCAATAGGCGGCAGCAATGCTGAAGCCACGACCAAGAGGGGTGAGGGGGATGGAAGCAACAGGATGGAGGAGGAGGAGCTGGAGTGCAGCTCAGGTGAGGGTGGGAAGATCTCTGAGGTGAGGGGACCAATCAAGTACTAACGTGCAGATGCTCTAGAGCGTGCAAGTGTTCCAGCATTGAAGCAGAGAGAAATAATGGTGGCAGTCAAGATGCAGAGGTGGAGGACTGGCAGGCGAAGTCCCTCCAGTCAGAAGAGGTGGGTGGACAGCGGGCGAAGCCCTGCCAGACAGGAAGAAGAGGCGGTGGTGGGGAGGAATAATGGCAGCGGCGAGGAGGTAGGCAGTCAGTGAGTAAAGCCCTACCAGTCAGGAGGAGGAAGTGGGCGGTGGCGACGGGATGGCCTGGCCCTGGCCAGTCCAAAGGGGAGAGCTGCGGGGGGAGAGAGTGAGTGAGCTTTGGGGGGGGGGAGTGAGCGAGCGAGCTGTGGGGGGAGAGCGAGCTGTGGGGGGAGAGTGAGCGAGCTGCAGGGGAGAGAGAGAGCGAGCGAGCTGTGGGGGGGAGAGTGAGCGAGTGAGCTGCGGGGGAGAAAGTGAGCGAGTGAGCTGCGGGGGGATGGCATAGGCTCAGTGCACAACTGCACAGATGCTCTGTGTGGGGTCAACTAGTTATGTTTAAACGTAGCTACACTATATAAATTTGGATGTTTTTCTCCCTTCAGTTCAGTTCTGCACTAGCTGGGCTATCTTGTAGTATATGAATATAATTACATATTACAATGTTTTTGTTGAAGCATTAGCTGTAACTACAAAGACTTGTTTGCTGGACAACATTGTTCAGTTTGACTGTTAATGTCCATCACCAAACAGTAGAGTCCAGTCTAAGCAACTTCAAAAGTTTCCATATTCTTTACTTCAACCATGCATTTGTATTCTTTACCCAAATGTAACAATTGTATGTTTTTGTTCTTCTCCAGTAATATTTGTACCCTTTTACCCTTGTGGTGTTGTGTTTTCTTTTACACAATTTCATAAACCTGAAGGGATTGATGTGATTAAAAGTTCATGTAGCTGAAACTGCTTTGCTAACTGAATGCTCAGGAATCTTATCAGACAAAGAATGTTAATAATAGCACATTTTTAGAAACCTTTATTGGAAAGGATGTAAGTAGGTTGGGTGCATTCAGAGAAACTGAACCTAGGCCTCTGTCTCTAATGCGATAATTTCCTTTTCAAGTCTATAACCATTTCCTAGTTTTCATACCTTGGTGAATGCTCCAATTAAAAAAACAGAACAAAAAACTTCCCATGGTTTAAGAGGTTGAAAGGCCTTAGAGATGTAAAGCATACTATCTGCTTTCCCTAGGTCACAAGGCTAATCACAATAGTTTAACTGTTGTAGCAACTTAATATTTTAATAGAGTGATTCACAGATGAATGATAAAAATATTCTACTTACAATTTTCTCCTGTGGCAAATCTGAACAAAGAGTGTCATCCAGAGGGCACTGGATGGGGAAACCAGAGAATTTTGGTGCAAAAGCTCCACACATTGCTGCTTGGCTCCATCTCCACCTTGAATAATTCATCCAAAATAGATATGCAGGAAATTATTCATTGAGCCCATAACAGTGGAAGCAGAGGAAGAATCCAGAAAAGGCGAAGTGTATTTAAATCCCATTGAAAACAAAGATTTGGGTGCATAGCCTCATTTAACTTCTATATTTAAGTGGGATTACGTGAAAACTACGTGTTATGTGCTAAAATGTATATTCAATCCCAATGTCATTTTTTTTTCGTAGAAAAGGAGCTTTGGCAGGGGAAAGTTGACTGATGAAGTGGGCGGGGGGAGATGGGTGGTTACGCCTTTTGTCCTTACACATCTTCTTTGTTCCAAATTGCCTTTCAGAAACAGCATTTCTTATCCACAGGATTCAAAATATTTAAAAGCTTCATCATGGGTTCCAAACCTTTCTTAATAAGCGTACCCCCTTGGTTGCAAACCTTTAGCTCAGGTAGCCCCCTCCCCCCACCAATTTAAATGTTACAGTTATGACACAGGCTACTCTAGTCACTGGCTAAGATTCAGAATAAAATAGTAATGAGTATTTCCATGGAAATTAATGGGAGATGTTTACTTGTTCTATTAATTTCAACTAGCTAGGCCAGCTGCAGAGGTTCTGTGCCTCTAGTTCTCCCCCTGCCCTCACTGCTGCCATAACTGCTTCCTCCCCTGCTGGCCCACCAGCCTGCCACTGGCAACTTCTCCCTCCCTCTTGCTGCCAATTTCTCCCTGCCCATCCCCGTCTGGCACCACCACTTTCCTCTTCCCCTGCCAGCAGCTCTAGTGAGATCTGTCACACATGGGATTAGCAACGGTTATGCCTAAGATGTATATATATATATATATATATAGAGAGAGAGAGAGAGAGAGAGAGAGAGAGAGAGAGAGATGTGAGTACTCTGTGCTAATCTTCTGAAGTCTGTCACACAGGGTGATTGGAAAGATATGCTGAGCTTCAGCACATAACCAGCCAATCAGGAGCAGAGAGGAAGGTCTTCACTATCCTCCCTCCCCTTCTGAAACTTCACTGAGGATGCATTGATTTTCCTTAGATGGAGAACAAATGGCACAGCTGCAGCATGGGAAGGTAGGAGTACCCCCTGGGAGCCCTTCAGCTACCCTTAGGGGTACTAGTACCCCCCTGTCGGGAACTCTTGAGCTACATATTAGTTCCTGAGACACCTCCTAATTTTCTGTGGATTGTGCTCCTATCTGCAGTGCAGACAGATGTGGGTCATGGGATGGATACTGTGCAGGTTAATGTAAATCAAATTTGGGCATCTGTTGCTGACCCCAGCCCATAGTTTGGGTGCTACATATACTAGTTTAAGGTGGTTCTGATTGAAGCTTGTTTTCTCCTCATTTGACCCTCTGTCCCAGAACATTCCCAGTTGTGGGCATTTTTGTTGTTTTACCAGTACAGAAGTATGGGATTTGACAGGCTGATAATTAACATTAAACGTATCAAGCACTATTTCCCCCTCAAATTTACCTTCACATCCCAATTTGTTCACAGTGTCAGAATTGCACCCCACTCTTTGCAACACATCATTTAGGTTGTGCTCTGCATCACTGGCATGCCTGAAAATATTGCTGCTCCAAGCAACCATAGTTTGGGCCATACTTAGGAGAAATCCAAGAGAGAACACAGTGATTATGGTGGTGGCACTGACGCATGGTGAGCGTGAGGGGCATAACCAGGACCTTGATAAGGGAATCACAGGCCCAGAGGGAGGAAGAGCTTCTCTTTATGCAAGGAGTCTCATTGGCTGGAAACTTCACTTCTAGCAGTCAGTGGATTATTTACTAGGAGGTTATTCACACATGGCTTTATGACTTGGGGTATCTGAAGAGTGAAGGTGCTTTGCAGCAGATTCTCAAGGTGTTTAATTCTGGGCATTAAACGGACAATTCACACAGTGTCAGCGCCTCTCTGCAATCCCTGGAAGATCTTTTTCCTGTGTGTTCACACCTGTTCTGGGCTTTTCCTCCAACCAATCCTCACAGAGGAGGAGGCGAGAGACCTTTTGTTTTGTTTTTTAAGTTTGACAGCCTTGCGGAAGTAGAGCATGATGGGTTGCCAAGGGATCAAACAGCAGAACGCTTAACCCGAGCCTGCTGAATCTGACCCAAATCTTTGCTGATTTTTAGAATGAACGTGACTTTGTGAGTGAATGCCTTCACCTCATGTCCCCCACTCCACATCCCAGAGCAGGCAAGTTTAAAGTAGAAATCATTGCATTCTCTGTCATGCAGGAGAATCAGCTCAAAAAAAGTGGGGGGCCCCCTCAGGTTACGCAGGCTGTAGTCTCCATTTTGCATATCTAAAGTCTATGTTAAGACCCACATTTTGCAGATTGTGCTTGCATTTAACTCAGGAATTTATCCCCCCTCTTCCCCTGGACTCCCTCCACAGAATTTCACCAATCTGCTAAACACCCCCCACCCCATGCTTGCAATTGCAAATACTCAGAGCAGACCATATAGCTGTCAAACTCCCCTTCATTGAGTTTTGAAAAATGCTGAGTTTCAAAAAACACCACTCCATACATCAAGGGAAAGCAGTGGGGAATAATAGGCTTTTTTAAAAAAGCCACTGGAAATAGAGAATTATTTTAAGCTGGACATAAATCGGGCTAAGCCAGAATGTGCAGCCTCAATTTGGGGGAAAACAGAGTTCTGTCTGTACTGGTCCTTGATAGCCCAAAGGGACTTTGAAGTAAAGGCAGCTGATATGTGGACTCACATTTTCCATCCCATCCCAAAGGAGATTTGAACCAAAAGCCATGTGAGTAAAGCCTCCAGCAGGTTTTACCATGGGGTTACTGTGAGGCTTTACTGTAAGTTTGAATTTACCCCAAATAACTGATGCAAAAAGTGGATTGTTTTTTAACCTGGGACATAAAAGGGCTAGGCACATGCAATGAAAAACCTGCATTGTGTGTGAAGTGCTCCCCAATATCTTGCATGGACTTCAGCACAAATCTGGCTGATGTGCAAATGCACACCCTCCATTCTGGTAGAGAAGTGAGCTAAAAGCCCCATCTGGGAATGCACCCAGAGACTTGGTACAGGCAGTACTTGCATTTATGGTTTGATTCCAAACAGGGGGACATGTCCCACCCAAAATTCAAAGAGTTAAGCCAGCAGGCATAATGCTAAAAGGGATTATTTGTACTATATTTAAGCAACAGTGCTCAGTAGCAGAAAGAACTTTTGAACAGAGCAGACCATAAACTAAGTATATTGAACAGTACTGCCTTGGCTGTAAGCAGTACAGCTATGCTAGCGGATATGTCTTTTGGACTCTAAATTATTGCTTTAATAAACTGAGATGCAGTTTAAATGATGTAGACGTTGTAGTGAACACGATATAGGTCATATTATCATATCAGTCTTGTGTGTAGGGTGCCCAAACAGCCTGGAGCGAGGCATAGTTTTGCCATAAATACTCAGCATAAAGAATATATAATAAGCAAATTGCAGGGGATGGGGAGCCAATTAAATGTTGTAATATCTGCTGAGGAGACGCATAATGATCCTGCTCTCCAGCTAGCATGGCAGGCTTGCTGTAATCCCGATTAAGGGGAGAAGCTTAAAATCCGATTATATCTTTAATAGTAATTAGATGGAGCAGTTGCCATCTGGAGACACAGCATTTCCTTAAGAAGGAGGTCTTCATTCCACATACATAAAACATTATAACCCTTCAGTGTCTGCATGAATACTATATCAAAGTTACTGGCTTGGTTGTCAGCAGTACTGGATCAAGACTTTTATTCCTTGGATCTATAGTGGACTGGATAGTGCCTGCTAGGTACAAGAGTTGCAGGGCAAGAAGCTCTGGAATTATTTGCTATGCAGTGGTGGAGCACAGGAAATGATCTATACTGTTGACCCAGTTTACAGAAGAAGAATTTCGGATAGCACATAATTAACGGCAGAGTTGACTATTAAGAGGAAAATGTTTCTGACTTTGTTATCTAGAAGCCTGAACAATGGTCCCAAACCAAGAGTTGGAGGCTCCATTCCTGGGTATAATTCATAAGCAGAGGAAAGTAGATAATAGGATACTGAGGGCAAAAATATAGTAGTGGTGGATAGATGACCAGAATAAGAATTTATTCTTCCCACCAATGGGTCTGTGCTTCCATAGACTCCAACAACAGATTCCAACAATTTGAAGAAGGATCTTGCTGCTGTTAAGAAAATGTTGAACGCAAAAAAATAGATTTTCTTGCATCCCAAGAGGAAATGAATGAAATCTATGGAAAAACTCATGAAAATGCAAAGTACTAGCTGCTTGGCTTGCAAACAAGCCCAGTTTAGTCATTCTTAGGGCATTTAGCAGCTTGCTTCACCTGACTTTCAAGCTTCCTCAGAACAAGACCAAGAATATTAATTTCAAATAAACTATGACTTTGGGTGAGTATAAAAACCACTTACCACAGTCTAATCCATTCGAATTAGGTAGTGAACCACCTCTAGTATTGGGCAAATCTTTTATTTTATATCTAGTTCTAAAACGTTTATATATCATTTAAAAGAAGGATGTTGATTTCAAATGCTCCCCTCCCCGCAATCCTCGCAAACAGGTGTTCTGGAGTTTTTTGATTTTGTAGAAACAATGGATTATATTTTTGATTTTGTAGAAACAATGGATTGTGAACAAAGTTTTTTTTTTTTTTTTTTGAGTGGGGCGGAGATTGCTGTATGTTGGACTTTGGTATAAGCGAAGAAATCCCCATGATACATCTGGGGTCAGAAGTGATGCCTTAGTCAAAGGAATTTATTTGAATTAATTGTTAGACAAGTGCCAATGAATCAATCAGCTACTATATAATAGCCAAGAAGGTAGAAAAATCTTCCACATGTGATATATTTGTTCATAAGATGATTTAATAGTAGTCTGTATGGAACCTTGGATCATATGCTGCTGTTCTTAGAAACCATTTCTACGGGATTTATAGAGCTTTTAAATGGGTTTGCCTGAAAGCCATGCTGTGTGTTCTAGAAACCTAATCTTAAATATCTGGGTTGTACTTTCAGCAATGTCCTGTATATGCTAATAGGGATGTTCTTCATAGACTGAATTCTAGCACTAACAACACATTCTTGATGCTTTTTGACTCAAATTCAGCCTGGCTTTTAATACATAAAGTACATTCCAATTAAGATAAAAAAGTAATAAAGTTGTCCGAATATGTTGTATGCTTTGGTGTCCTACATTTTATATGTAAAGCATGTAATTTATATATGGATCACAATCCTACCAAATCTATGCAGCAAATCTATGCCGTTCTATTGAATTCAATAGAAGAGAAGCATGTTCATAAACTTCCCCCACTGAAATCAAGAAGATGAAAAATATTTAACTTTGGCCAGGAGCCCAGCAATGTTGGAATGGGCCTTGGGACAAGAAGTGAAGATGGGCCCCTTTTCCCATCTTTGACCTTCAACCTTCTTCCCCCACTTCATGTCTTTGTTGCAGAAGAACAGTAATGACATGGTGAAAAAAATCCCATTCTTGACACATCCTTTCTTTTACTTCTGTGCAAATAATATAACACACTCCCCACGCAGGAGAGAAAGGACAAGCTGTCTCCCAGTCAGTGAGCTCCACTCTCTCATCCAATTTATATAAAGCCTGAAAAAGGTGATCACTGTAGTGGAGTGCAGCAGAGGGGGCCCGAAAGATAAAATCCATGTTATGTCCATGGCAAAGCTTGCCTCTTTCTTGTGCTGGAAAGAGGTACTTCAGTCCCTCTGCACTGGGTGTTTGGACCACTGGAACCTAATAGGGGTCACTTCAAAGAATCATGCTAATAGGATAGTGTACATTTGTTCCAAAGCCTCGATGAGATGTCATGGAGGTCTCTAGCAACATTAATTTCCTCAAGATGATCCAATGTAAGAACTTGTTCGGTAAACAAGCTGGTCTTAATTGCAGGGTACATTTGCAAGTTACCTTTTAATGTCCAGAATTTTAATTAATTAATTAATTATTTTTCTAGATAAATTATGTAACTAATGAAACAGTTGCTTTCAGAATGCATCTAGCACTGTATGCTACCCCCATTTTAGATTTATTTATTCAATTTATATACTGCCCTTCTTAAAGTGGCTCAGGGCAGTTTACATTAAAATAAAAAGCACATAATAAAACAATTAAAATTAAAAAAACCCCATTTACACCAGATTAAAATTAAAACGTGTGCTGTTGAGTCAGTTTTGACTCCTGGTGACCATAGAGCCCTGCGGTTGTCTTTGGTAGAGTAGAAGAGGGGTTTACCATTGCCTTCTCCCACGCAGTATGAGATTATGCCTCTCAGCATCTTCCTATATTGCTGCTGCCCGATATAGGTGTTTCCCATAGTCTGGGAAACATACCAGCGGAGATCTGAACCAGCAACCTCTGGCTTGATAATCAAGTCATTTACCCGCTGCACCATTACTGTATATCATTAAAACCCATAAGATGGGTAGGCTCTCCTGAAGGCCTCCAAGGAAGATGTTCCTATAATTAAGTATAGACCCAACTGAGTAGAATTTGCACATGTAAGGTTGAGGAGGGGACAACTTCTGGCCAAATAATGGTGTGAATGTATAATATAGGAAAGCCAGCACATGTGAGGCATTCCTGTTCTATGGGTACATGTGTTTTCCGATACGCAGAGGAACTGGAACTGTGAACTGGAATGTGCAGGAAAATTAAAATGTAAGAAGGGGCCCTAAATTATTTCACTTCTATGAATAGTTATTGGCAAAGTTATTAATCCCCATTGCTCTTCCGTTCTCCTCTAAACGATGTGGATATCTCATATCCCTGAGTGTTACTGTAGGGAAAAATAAAGCTTAGGGGATGTTCCCTTCCCACTGATGTCGTTCAGGGAACAAAAGTGCACCCAACTTCATGCTCCATCCTACACAGAAGTCACCCCACAGAACTAGCATGTGCTGCATACACTGAACATGATCTGCAGGCCTCACCCCTAGAAGGCAGGAATCAATAGAGACCAAAGGAATTTCTATATTGGCTGTTTGAATGCGGTATGGCTTTCCAATCTGTCACAGCACTGAATCTGGTTTGGAAATATTAACTAGTACTAAATCTTCCTTCCAGAACTCCTTTTCAGTACTTACAGCTCTTATTTAGGCTTTATTATAAAATTGGGCTAATTTCAATTTGTGTAATTACAGCACTGAAAACTAACTAGATGCTCCATGCAAAAGTAATTCCAGATCCTCAGCTGATAATCTTACAATGGGACTATCTGAATTAACTTCCTAGTGTAGAAGCACTCTGTAGATTAGTAATTCACTATAGATCTTGAGAGCAACAAGGGTAAATTCATACATAGGGTACGTGCTCAGTGACAGCAACTTCAAGTGATGACCTCCATGTGGCAGTGGAGATAAAACACCATAGACCGGAATTGCTATTAATATCAACAGATGCCATCTCAACTACAGTCCTTTAAGATGAAGGCATTTTGTGTTGAGTGACTGAGTGATGTACAATTAAGCCTTGTTTGGAATCTTTCTGCTCTTATTTGGAACTGAACGAGTGTGAACTCTGAAAAACCAGGACAATTTTCATTTTTAAAGCAGGTCAGAAACTGTATAATTGCACTCTCAAAACTCAGTCCATAAAACATTTCCCAAATGTTTTTTGCAAGGCTGAGGGATGCATATCAATAATGACTAGCCTTTCCACTTTGGGTTTAGCATCTGTATCTTGAGATGTTTGCATGGTGTGGAAGCATATTTTCAGTACTCAGGACAGCAGTTTATTTACATAGCTATGCAGTCACGTTTTTCGAAAACTGTCCTTTGAAATTTAAGTCTCTGTTCTCTACATTCATATTAGGCACCTAGCTATATGACCTGCATTTCAGAACAGCTGATAATCTGCAACATCTACGCGAATTAATGAGAGCTGTGGTGCTCTGTGTCCACAAGGCCACTTACAATTGGTGCCTGCTATTGGAAATGGACATTTAAGCTGGCAAATGTGAAGAACCATGGTCTATATGATGCAAGAGGAGTATGTGCATTTCCCTCCTAGTGATAAATTTACATGGGCTATATTGTATAAGGAGCTCACTTGCTCCACCTATTTAACAAAAAATGGGAAGGGGGAGTTTCAATTACTTTCCAAGTTTCATCTTCAGTGGTATGTCTTTTCAGATGTTGGCTTTAGCCCATTAAATACACAAATGTTTCCTATGTATAAATGATATCTAGGCATTTTCCTTCCAGGTCATTGTTCTGTTTTGTCCAGTATTATTTTGTACCTGAGCAAAATGTAGTGTTCCTCCTAGTTTTCCTAGATGTGATTGTGATAGTTTTTCTGTTGTGATTGTTATATGGAATTTGATTACAGAAGTCCCATGGGCACTGAATTTCTGTTTATCGAGCCATTAGTGATGCTGACAAAACTTTCAACCCATGTTCTAATCACTCTGTGAACTGGTGTATTTTCCTTCTCGATCTTCTTAGGTTCTTGCCATCTGTGCATTCCCCTGCCATGCTAGAACACAGTAAATGTAGTGAGAGTTTACTGAGAACATTTCAAAAGTAGTATTAAAACCCTGCCCCTACTTGTCTTGCATTACCTTACAATTTTGATTACAAAAAATATTGATTTGAGGAGGTTTTTTAAAAAAATTTCATGTTGACTGTGCACATGTTAACAGTGGTATGCCTGCTCATCTTTGTCTTCCGCTTTTTATTATGTGGGAGGAGAATTTCCTGCTTAAGCATTGGGTCTAAGAATAAGTAAGTGTGTGTGTGGTGGGGGGGGGGGGGGCAAAGCCCTTAGGTGGCATATATTGTGCTTCTATGATACTAAGTTGTTAAAAAACCAACAACCCACTAATTAGATTTCTCTATTTTTGCTGATGCTGTGAAGTGAAGACATTGACCTACAGAGGAAACTTAGAGGGCAATCCCTAAATAATACTGTAGCATCCTCAAATCATCTCAATGAGGCTTATAAGAGTATCCTACATTAAGTCCCATTGATATGAATGATGACTGCAGAGCAATCATGCTTATTATTAGTAGGAGAAGGAGAAGGAGAAGGAGAAGGAGGAGAAGAATTGGCTGACATCCAGGCCAGTGTTGTCCCAAAGCACCAGGATTTTCCAATGTGTAAGGGAAGGGTGTGATTTTCAGTCATCCTCCCTTTCCACTACAGTGCCTTTGCTTCCCCAAAATATATCCCTGAAGGTCTCTCAAACCTCAGGGACATGTTTTTGGGAGGCACAGGGGTCTGTAGGGGGAAGGGGAATTGTTGGAAATCACATCCCCCACTTGCCCAAGGAAAGCCCTGGCATGTCAGTGTCTGGATGCTAGGGATGTGCCCAAACCAGTTCTGCGCCTACTTAGGGAAGCACTGAACTGGCTCAGGCACCTGCATTCAAACCAGTCTGGAGGGGTGGTTACTGGATTCTTTAAAAAGCAGATGAGCAGGTCCTTATGTGCTCCTCTACTACCCCAGCGCTTTTCCGGGAGCAGCACCTGCTTTCCAAAATGCCACATTGCTCCCAGAAACCTGCATGTGGAATCAGCATGCACATGGCTGCCATGCATGTGTGGCAGCCACATACATGCCAACACCACACACAGGCTTCTGGTATCAGCACTGCAGCCACGTGCGGCCTTTTGGGAAGTGGGCACTGCACCCCGAGAAGCGGTGGGGCAGCAGCGGAGCAGGTAAGGACCTGAATCAAGAGTATAGTAAGGGGCCGAGGTGGATTTTTATGTCACGAATTGTATTTTTGTTATTGTATTAGTTGGTTATTGTATTATGTAGATTAATAAATGCATATTGATTGAGAGGTAAGGACCTGCTTACTGCATTTTAAAAGAACCAATCCTTGACCCACCCATGGCTGCCCAAGCCGGTTCAGGCAGATCCCTACTGGATGTTATTATTATTACAAATATTTAAATACCACTTTTCAACAAAAATGGTGTGTGTGTGTGTGTGTGTGTGTGTGTGTGTGAGAGAGAGAGAGAGAGAGAGAGAGAGAGAGAGAGAGAGAGAATTGTTGCCTGTCCCACAAGAGATCATAATTTAAACACACACACGGGACTCACACAAAAGCCACTGAAGAGGAGCTGTGCTAAGATGAACAGGGAGCATTAGTCTTCATCTGCTAAAATATAAGAGAAAGGTGCCTGTTTGTCCTTGTGGTAGCAAACATGAATTATCCCCTTTGCTAAAGTAGGGCCACCCTGGGAAGTGCACCTGCCTGCTTGCATGCAGAAGGTTCCAAGTTCCCTTCCTAGCATCTCCAAGACAGGGCTTGGAGAGACTCAAGCCTGCAACTCTGGAGAAGCCGCTGAGCTAGATGGACCAGTGGTCTGACTTGGTATATAGCAGCTTCCTGTGTTCCTATGTTCAGTTAAAAACGTTGGGTTGCTGGGGGTGGGGTTTGTTCAGTTATGATAGCTTTTCCAGTATTAAGGAACTGTAACTTTTAAAAAAGGTAACATATCATACTCTCTTGTTAACATCTCACTCTGACACATACATTGACAGTTCAAAGCTTCCAACACCACATTTACTTAGAAAGTGCATGGAGATCATTATGATTGATTTATATGTATTAAATGTATTTAATTTCAGGGGGAAATTCTGCAAATGAAAAATAGCATGTCTTTTACCATTTTTAAAGTTAAAAAAACCTACAAATAGTTATATGAAAGCACACAAACTTTAGGCTGTAATGAGAATGGCTTGGGCATGCTTAACATAAGAGAAATGCAGTCATCTTTCTCAAGAGGACAGGTATCAGGAAGTGCTCATGTATTCATGTTTTATGCAAGCCTACCACAACAAACACCAAAGCCACATAACAGACTTACTACTGGCAAATAGTCTTACAGGGAAGATAGCAGAAGCAGACGTTTTCATATTGACAGAGATATGTGCAAAACTGCTGGAAGAAAAGGGTGCACAACCTGTAAGAACCGAAGTGTTATAAGGGGGGACATTCAAAGTTCCATTAGTATACAGAGGGCTGGATATAGCATACCTTGATGGTTGTCACAGGCCCATGTCCACAATTCCTAGAATAAAACAGGCACAATGTTTTAGATTGCTGTTTTCCAATCACTGCATTTAGCAGTTTTGAGTTCTAGGAAACAACAATATCCCTCCACACAAACAGTAGCACTTTTCAGGAGGGAAATGTATTCTAGTGGTTTAGTGATGAATTCCCACAACCATAGTAAAGTTCACAGAGCCTACCAGCACTCAGAGAGACCACTCCCTCCTTTTGCCACAGTATGATCTGTAAGACCATTTATGTGCAAGGTTCTCTTGACCATTTATGTGCAAGGTTCAAAGGGCAAGGGCATATAGAGAGGCATGGTTAATATTTGCCTCACAAATGTGAAACTTAATCTGAAGTTTCATCAGAGTCAACCCCTGAGCCTTTTTTGGAAGCATCATAAAACCATTTTGTTCTTGCTGTCTTTAAACTGCTGAATCTATGAACTTATGTGGCTATTTAAATCTATTTTTGCAACAATAATCAATTGGTAAAATGGAGTGTGTAAAAGCATAAGCTATAAACTCCATGTCCAGTCCTTAGGTCAGCCGCAATATCTCATCCTCAGCCCCTACATCTACAATATGGAGGTAAATGAAGTGGTTGGAACATATCAGAAAAGTGCTGCACAAATATTAAGTATGATTATCTAGTGTATTCTGTTTTAACTAGATATATCTTGCCAATTCCATGCAGAATTTTTAATATCTTGTTATCCATCTTGAGTCCAAGAGGTAGGGTGGGCTGTAAATGAAATACTATAAATAAACTATTTTAAACTATATATTCCAGCTTTCATTTAAATGAAGATACTGCATATTATGTGGTTCCACAAAGAAATCTTATAATACATTTGGTCTTCATACTGTTGTCTGGATTTACTGAGGAGAAACCCTACTAGAATCAACAGAACCACACTGATATAAAATGGATGTACATGAGACCATGGACATAGTCCAGATAAAATTTATCCTGCACAAGTCCTATTAAAATGAAAGGGCACTATGCAGTTGCATGGGAGAGGACAACTTCCATCTGGATTTTTCTGCATTTTAATCTTGGACTAGTTGACTGGGTCACACTTGGACTTATTCCTCTATATGAATGTATCTGTGATAAAGAAAAAAGCAGTGTTGCCATTACATTCACTATTAAAACAAAACCCCATCTAATTACCATTCTGATGTGACAAAGTACCACCTGCTAAGTAAAAATGTTCTGTTGTACCAAAATGATAAGATATGTGAAAATACATTGGAGAATTGGGCACATATTTGTAAGTGAAGCTTTGTTAGCTTAATCCTGCCAGTCTTTTGTGGAATATAGAGATAACAGCTTGGACCTATTTCAGTCATTGATTTTTGGCAAGATTTACTGCCGCTGCTTTTGTTAGCATCTCCTTTGTGACTTTACAGAAATGAGGACTGCATTATTGCTATGATCACAAGAGAACATTTACTTCTGCTTCCTTATTTCCAGATTGTTGTCAAAATGAGTGAAACACCTTCAACCAACTATTCAATGATTCAGCCCCACATGTCAGAGAGTGAAGAGTCTCTGTCTGCGCGCCCCTTCAATGTCACTGAACCTGTTGTGGCCAAACGTATCTGCTTTTACAAAAGTGGAGACCCACAGTTTAATGGGGTCAAAATGGTTGTTAACAGCCGATCTTTCAAATCGTTTGATGCCTTGCTTGACAACCTGTCAAAAAGAGTACCACTGCCTTTTGGGGTGAGGAATATAACAACACCTCGAGGAATACACAGTGTCACTAATCTGGAAGACCTAGAAGATGGAAAGTCATACATTTGCTCCCAACAGAGGAGAATCAAGCCCATTAACCTGGAGACGGCCAGTAAAAAGCCATTGCCATGGCAGATCAGCAGGCCTATCAGTGCTCGTCGTAGGGCTATACAATTAGCTCGAGAGGGTGAAGGCGGAGTGTTCCAGCGAGGTGGACCTGTCAGAATAAGTACCCCTAAGAAGCTGCTTGTTTTTAAAAATGGCGATGTAAGAATCCGACGCACGATTGTCTTGGGGAAAAAGAACACACAAAACTTTGAGGCCCTTCTGGACCACATCAGTGAGTTAATGCAGTATCCAGTTGTGAAATTATATGCTACTGACGGCAGAAAGGTAAGAATACAAGAATGCTATATACTATGTCTGTCTGTCTGTCTCTATATATCTACACACACACACACACACACTTCTTGGGGCTGATTCACACACGACTGCAACATCATGTAATGATATCAAATGGGCCCTCACAAATGTAATAGCACTGATGGAATGTTCAGATCACCCCAAGCTTAATGCTTTTCCGTGGAATCACTTCACACTTTTAGCTGTCGGTCATCAGATGTACAATTGGCAGTAGTCTTGTGCAAAAGTGCAAGTGTGCAAATACTTGAGGTTGTGTGCTGGCACTTACATTGTTTCCAAAATAAGTTGCACTCCCAAAGTGTGGGTGCGCAACTTTAAATATCTGTGCACTTGCATAAGATTGCCAATGCTTCCTTAAAGACCCACACAGCAGTGCGGGCTGATCAAAAACCTCATGTGTCACACTGCACAATCCTGCATTGTCCCCCAAGCTGATATGAGGCCATTGGCTTCTTTTTCCAGGCCTAATTGTAGCTTGGCTATTAGCAGCCACTTTGTCTGCTTTGGGACAGAAATTTTCATTTGTGCTTCCCTGGGCAAACAGAACTCTGTTTGGATTAGGACCATGTAAGGGAGAAAGAGTTCTAGCACCCCTGATCCCACACCAGGGCCCCAAATCTGAATTCTCTCCCCCTCCTGCAGCTGCTGTTTACCAAATTAGAAACAAACGTGCCAGGGCAAACACACTATTAATGTAAGTTGTTTGGCCCTAGAGACATGGAGGCAGAATTGGTCTATAATGAAGAAGTAGATTTCTCTTTAATCATATCTTCCTGTTTCAGTTTGTACTCTTGCTTACTAAGAAGCTTTTCTAGGTCATCCACAGGAGTGGCCTCAATCTTGTCACCCATGTAGCCATATTCTAATCCCTTGAAGTACCATGCTATGTTTAGGTTGCTCATGAGTCACAGGTCTCACTCTCTCTGCCAAGAGCTTATTATGGTCCCCAAAGGAAGAATCACAATATCTCCTCTCCACCATATTGTTTCTTTAGTGCAGCAGCAGAGCACAAAAGCAGGTCTCTTGATGGACTGGTAACTGCTGGAGTCATCTCATAATAGTGTACAGCAAGGATTCACATTATAGTTACATTCGTGTTTGTGTGTAAAATGAAACACCAACATTTTTTTCAAGGAATAGTAGCGAATTGCTCAAAATTGCCCTTTCTCAAGGCTGCTTTTCATTTAAAAATAAATGTTGGGACTCCATTACATGCACACACATACATTCACTTGAATGTAACTGTAGTTTGTGTCTACTATGAGAAAGATAGGATGGGTGGTTTAACATGGAGAAAATCAAGCAGGAGAAAAGTTAAATCCCCCCCTGCTCTTCCATTTAAAATAACCTTTTAAAAATAGATAAAGGGAAAACATTACTTGCTCAGGCGTTCAGAGAGAATGCTACTGAACATGTTTACAGGCCTGGAAGACGGTAGGAAGTCCCATTCCCAACTCACCACTCACTCCATTTAAAGCGTGAATGCCCCTATTTCCATGATCAGTAGGCTGAGGCACCCCAGTCTCTCGATCATGTGAACAGGCACAATCACGCTTACAGAACGCTGTGCTAAGCATGATGAGCAGATCAGGAGAATGAGTGACTGGCTGGGGGTGGTACTTCTGCTTCCAGCCCTTTAAGTGGGTTTGGTAACATTCTCTCTCAGTGCTTAAATAGCTTACTTCATTATTCATAAATGCATGCACTTGCCCCATATTATTTTTTAATAGTTGAGATCCCACAGTTTTTGAAACATTCTACATAGCCAACATTCCACAGGTTTTGAAATTCAAAGAGTGATATACTTTGTCAATATCTGACGAAGGAAAAAGGCTTCGGAGAAAGATATATTAGGAAGCTATGCTCTGATCAAAGCCACATTGTTGCATACCTTGAGCTGCTCCTGACACATAGACTCCCCCCATTTACTTCAATGGAGTGGGCACAGAGGTTTTTTGTCAAGTGAACTGAGTGAGGAAATCCTTGTGGGTGTGGAAGATCCATGTATACTTAAGCGTTTCAATATCACAAAGAGTTTGTGTACAGTTTGCAACATATACATTCTCAGCTAAGGATGGCTCAGGTGTCTTTTTATTTTCTATCTGAATGGCCTGTAGTAATGTTGTAGTAAATAATGTTCTGAGAATCAAAATGAATATTTTACAGTTCACTCTCAAATTGAAATGGTCACAAAACTTTGATAATCTAGCCATGAAAAAGATAAATCATTTGTTTTTTGTTTATGACAGTAAATCTTCACATAAAATAACCTTGATAGCAAAATATCTTTCTTTACTATGTCAAATATTCTCCAAAGGTATCAGTTGCTCATAGAATCACTGGCTGGTTGCCCTAGTGCAAGGCTGTTGGGTGGGCTAGCTACTTGCACTATATCTGAAGCTTGTGTTCATGTTTGCACTAGCACAAAAAGATGTGTAATTTGTTTTGCAAGGAATGTTCGTATCACAGTACAAGAGCACAATTTTGAAAATCCCCGTAATTTATTCTAGCTATGTGGACATCCAGTGCTACTGCAAGTTTGTTCACTGCGCATGTGCCGTTTCGGTCAGGATGTTGGCCACGGCTTTTAATCCAACTCCTGTGTCATAAAATTCTGATTGATTTTCCTTTATCATTGTGAAGAGCCTGGTCTGTTTTTTATTTCACAGGTCCCCAGCCTTCAGGCTCTGATACTATGCTCTGGAGCTGTTGTGGCAGCAGGAAGAGAACCTTTCAAAGCAGGGAATTACGATCCGCATAGGTATTCATTGCCTGGTAAACTCCCAGGGGTCTCTAATCGTGTATACCCCAGAACAAATGCAGAAAAGTCAGAGGGCAGAAAAAGTAAGTTCCTTTAAGATTCTCAGTTTTTAAAAAACAACTTCCCTGTTTTTGTTGATTTACAAAAAGAAAAGGGAAAGTGACATTAACAGCTCTAAAAATAATATACAGAACTTCTAGCCAGACACTCACAAGAGAGAAAAGGGAGAGAACCTGCAAGGATGTAGTAAAGATGTAGAAGAATGTATAAAAGAAATTAGAGAGAACTTTAAGCACTAGGGACTTAGTCCTTGCCACTATTCTTTTGATGGACTTCATGCATTTTTTATTATATTTTCATTTGAGATCATAAGAAGAATTCAAAAACCATATTATTGATTAATAACTCTTCATTTTAAGTTCAGATGGTATATGCTTCCTCTCAAGCTTGAGTACTTTTAGATATATAGAAGCAATAAAGTTACAGTTAGAGTGTATTTACAGTGCTCAGTACATGTCATCCTTTGTCACTATAACATTGTGATGAAAATTTACCCATGACTTGAATCTAGACAACAAATGTAATATTCCCTGCTTGTAAAACTGTATCTGTGCAAAAGTACCATCCTTACCTTATTTCAACTCTTATCTCAGCAAATGACTGCCCTGATCTTGACATAACTTTCATTAGATACATGTTTTTTTGGGTTTCTCTTTTATCCAAGACACACACAATTGAAAACTGCAGGGGTTAGGAGGAAATTTCTAGATTACACTGAATCAAAACTATCTTTGGTCTCTCAGGTTGAGGCAATGCGTTTTTTATCAGCTTCGGTTGATATGTCATTTGTGCCCATTTCTGGAGGAAATGGCTTAAAACAGTGGTACATATGCTGGTAACCTCCAGGCTTGACTACTGTAATGCTCAATACTTCTCTCCAGACCTTTTTATTGCATAAATTAAAAGGAAAAAACTGCAACAAAGAACATATGTTTCAACGTACATAAGTCAGCTTCAGTGTTCTAGAATGCTCTCTATGAGGGGCTGCCTCTGTATGTTGTCCAGAAACTACAGTTGGTGCAGAATGGTACACATTCTGCACCAACTGCAGAATGTTGGTGCAGAATGGTACTACAGTTGGTACAGTTGGTGCAGAAACTACAGTTGGTGCAGAAAGCCCTCACTGGTCTCTGGGATAACCCGAAGATACCATACAGCACCTATCTTAAAGGAACTGCACTGGCTGCCGATAAGTTTCCAAGAGAAATACAAAGTGCTGGCTATATAAAGCCCTCACTGGCTGGTACTTAAGTGAGTACCTGCTCCATCATGAACCTTCCCACCTATTAAGATCTTCTGGAGAGGTCCGTTTACAGTTGCCGCTGGCTCGTTTGGTGGTGACTCAGGACCGGGCCTTCTCTGTGGCTGCCCTGGGGCTCTGGAATGCACTCCCTGTTAAAATCAGCATTTTGTCCATCTCTGATAGTTGTTTTTTTGAAAAAGACCCCTAAGATGCACCTGTTTTATCCGGCTTTTAGTTAATTTTAATTGATTTTATATCATAATGGTTTCAATCAATCTATCCTGTTTTTATATTGTGTTTTAACTTATCCACCTGGGGATGCACGTGTCAGGTGGTATAGAATTGTGATAGATAAACCAACAAACAAATTGTAATAAGCAAATAAATAAGCCATCCAGGTTTCCACTAGCCTTCATAGGACATATTTTCTCCCTTTTCAATGTGTGATATGTCTGTATCCTGCGACTTACAACTGATCAACATATATCTGCATTCTAACCTTGAACATCCTAGCTGTAGGATTAAATAAACAACATTTATTAGTGTATGTCCAGTGCTTTGCTTCTATAGATATTACACTTAGGCATTCTGATAGGAAAGATTCCAGAGGATCAGAAGGGAATTGAGTTGTTCTGAGCAGCCATCTTCCCACTTGCTTTGGATCATATTTGCAGGCTCTGTATTCCCCTACTGAGGTGCACGGATGGTTATGAAACACAGGGCTTTCTCAGTAGTGTCACCTAGATTTTTGAAATTCCTCCAGTGGGAGACTTGTCTGAGTTTCACTAATGGGTTGCAGATGGCAAGTTAAAACTGTGCCATTTTGGAGAGTATTTGGGAGAGCAGGCAATTAATTGTAGGATTTCTATGCTTATTCAATGTCATGGTTCTATTGCTGTGGGACTGTGATTCTGCCTGTATATGTGTTATTTTTATATTGATATTAAGCTGCCTGGCAAATACTTTTGGATGGAAAGGCTAGATCTATAGATATTTTAAATATATAAAAAATTCATTAGAATGTATGGAACATACTAGCAGTGGTTTATTTATTTATTTATTTATTATTAAAATATCTTTATACCACCCAAAACTTACATCTCTGGGCGGTTTACAACAGGATAAAAACAAAGTAAAACATTCGTTAAGACAAAAATGGGGAGGGGGGAAACACACACATTACAACAATTTAAAAATTTTAAAATAATATTTTAAAACAGCATTAAAACCATTAAAACAACATTAATTAAAAGCCTGGGTGAAGAGATGTGTTTTTAAAGACTTTTTAAAAGCTGTCAGAGATGGGGAGGCTCTTATTTCATTAGGGAGCGCATTCCAAAGCCTCAGGGCAGCAGCGGAGAAGGCCCGTCCCTGAGTGGCCACCAGATGAGCCGGTGGCAGCTGCAGACGGACCTCTCTAGCAGATCTCAGTGGGCGGCGGGGTTCATACCGAAGAAGGTGTTCCCTTAAATACCCAGGGCCCAAACTGTTTAGGGCTTTATAGGTTATAACCAGCACCTTGTATTTTGCCCAGAAACACATCGGCAGCCAGTGTAGCTCCTTCAATACAGGAGTTATATGGTCTCTCTGAGATGACCCAGAGACCAGCCTGGCTGCCGCATTCTGGACCAGCTGTAGTTTCCGGACTACGTACAAGGGCAGCCCCACATAGAGCACATTACAGTAATCCAGTCTGGAGGTTACCAGCAGATGTACCACTGTTTTGAGGTTGTTCACCTCAAGAAACAGACGCAGCTGGCATATCAGCTGAAGCTGATAGAAGGCACTTCTGGCCACCGCCTCAACCTGGGGCACCAGGGAGAGGCTCGGATCCAGAAGCACCCCTAGACTGCGTACCTGTTCCTTCTGGGGAAGTGTGACCCCAACCAGAACAGGCAGATCAAAATCATCTCTCGAGTTCTGACCCCGCACAATGAGTACCTCCGTCTTAGCCGGATTCAGTCTCAGTTTGTTATCCCTCATCCAGCCCATCACCGACTCCAGGCAGGCATTTGGGGAGGTTATGCACTCTCCCGTTGATGCTGAAATGGAGAAACAGATTTGGGTGTCAGCATACTGATAGCACCCTGCACCAAATCTCCTGATGATCTCTCCCAGCGGCTTCATGTAGATATTAAACAACATTGGAGACAATATGGAGCCCTGGGGAACACCATACCAAATTTCAGATTCTGAAGAACAGCAGTCTCCAAGGGACACCATCTGGAACCTGCCCAAGAAGTAGTAGCGCAACCACTGCAAAGCAGTGCCTCCAACTCCCAACCCCCTCAGACGCTCCAGAAGGATACTATGGTCGATAGTATCAAAAGCCGCCTAGAGGTCCAGAAGGACCAACAGAGTCACACTTCCTCTGTCACTTGACAATTGGAGATCATCCATCAGGCTGACCAAGGCAGTCTCCACCCCATAGCTAGCCCGAAATCTAGTTTGAAATGGGTCAAGATAATCAGTTTCATCCAAGACTGTCTGGAGCTGGGAGGCTGCCACTTGCCCAGCCACGGAAGGTTAGAGACAGGCCTGTAGTTCAAGTCTGAGGAATCCAGGGTAGGCTTCTTCAGAAATGGTCTAATAATTTCCTCCTTAAGACAAGGAGGCATCCTACCTTCCCTCAGAGATGCATTTATAATCTCTACCAGGCCTTCTACAACAACCCCCCTGCCATATAATATAAGCCATGTCGGACAAGGGTCAAGAGAACAGGTGGTAGGCCGCACCATTCCAATCAGCTTGTCCACATCCTCAGGAGTCACAAACTGGAACTGATCTAACCTAATCACACAAGGGGAGTCATTGGACACCTCCACATCAGACACCGAGGTAATTGTAGAGACGGAGTCTAAGTCGGAGTCTAAGTTGGTTGACATCCTAACAAAGTGGGCACACTTCGAGGGACTGCAGGGACACGTTGGGAGCCTTTGTGCCTTGGTGCAGTTTCCCTCTGCATGCCCATTGTTGTGCCAGAGCCCTTAGAATCCAGAGTGCTCCACAAGATCAGAAACACATCTTGTCAGTGGCTATAACCTAGTATGAGTGGAGTTCCATTAAAAAGCAAAGTATTAACATAATTCCAAACTTTGAAAGGATACAGATGCCACCCCCACCCCCCACCAGAAGTGTTAAAAAGAAATGTCAACATAAATGAGAGTCTGATCACTTACTGGTAATGTTATATGTATTTTTCAAATCTTGATCCTACCCCCCAAATGCAATTTTGTTTGTCTATTTCTATACTGACAATTCTCTCTGTTTGTGTTTCTTTCTCTTTTCTCTTTGCTGCCTGTCTGCTGCTTGTGACTCTGGATGGTTATATATCATTATTGTCTTCTGCACTTTTCACCTCATCATATCATATGGGATATTTTCAATAAATTGCTTGAAAGCGAGTGTACAGGTAGACTCAAGCTCCAGATCACAGATTTTCTCTGCTTCTGCTTCTTCTAAAGGCTACAGTAACGATAACAACTCAGATTTTTCTTATGTACCCGAGAATGACATGGGCGTAACGGAAAATCATTCACACGTTGGTGAAGATTTATTTGTGGTGCCTCCTGAGGATGACGTTGAGAAGTCTGTTCATCTTAATCAAGATGGCAGTATGACAGTTGAAATGCGAGTCCGATTCAAGATAAAAGAAGAGGAAACCATCAAATGGACAACTACTGTTAGCCGAGCAGGACTTTCTGGTGATAGCAATGCTAATATTGGCACCTCTGCAACAGTTGAAGAAGATGAGTCATCAGAATTAAATGCTTTGACATGTACAAACAACGGAGAGGACTTCAACGGTGCTGAAGGTGATGTCGCATTGCAGCAGATCTGCACTGAAGTGACTGATCAAAACTCTGCTAGTGGAATGGAATCTAGCAATTATGACATCTGGCAGAGTCCTATGAACATAGATTTAAGCCAGGCAGATAATGATAATGTCAAGCCTTGTTTTTATAGACCTCCTACTCCTGGGCCTAGAAGAGTCAGAAAAAAGAAAGCATTGGTTCAAAGTGTAACTGTGGTCTCAGACACAGCAGTAAAAAAAAAGATGGTGGGGCAATTTTCTTACAGTGAAGAAATGGACAATGGTGAAACCAAATCTGAATATTGTGTGGTCACTCATGCTAGTAGCAAAACAACAAGTGTTACCAGTCCCAAATGTAGTGAAATATGTAACAATAATGCACTGAAACAATCTTTGGAAGACCAAACAGAGGAAGAAATGTTGAGCAGAGTAGATCACAAAGCCAGAATGGATGGCAATTCATTAGAACTGTCTAATGGGGATGGCTTATTCCAGAATGTATTTGAAAAATCAGTTGTAAAGGAAGGTTTACATGACAGTTTAACATCCAGTTCTCATATCAGTCATGCAGAATCCTCTCCAAGGAAGTGCCATCTGGGACAGGTTTTGGCTAATCAAAGTGCTACAACAGCAAGCTCCTTCAACAGCCATTCAAAATGGTCTCAGTCAAAAAGTGAGGAGATTATATGCAACCATTGTAAAGTATTACATTCTTCTCAGGCTTTCATACACCCACCTCCTGCTGAAAGTAACAATACGGCACTTCAGTGTGCTCAAATGACTCCTACTAACAATACGGCACTTCAGTGTGCTCAAATGACTCCTACAGTATCAAATTCCAATTTTATCACTGCCAAGAATGGTCGTGCTGAATGTGTTACACCAACACATCTCTCTGATGCAAGCCAAGCTGCATCTTCTAAAAGCAAGAAGAAAAAGAAGAAAAAGAAAAGAAAATCTTCTTCAGATAACAATGAGCAAGATCTGAGTTCTCAGCAGAACCTGAATGAAATATCAGTGGAAGGAACTGTTGAGAATGAAATAAAGACTTGCAAAATGCATACCACAAGGGACAGTACACAGCATTCTTCCACCCAAATCACAATTCATAAAGAAGTATTGGAATTTCCTGTTGGCAACTCAGATGGCTCAAATAAAAATGTAGGCACCAAAGAAGATGTATCTAGGCAGGTTTCAATGACTCCCCAGCAAAAATTTGGACCCAATCTAAAACAAAATCTAAATAGACAGTTGCCCAAGATAAAATCCAAACCAGACAAAAAACTTAATTTGCTGCCATCTGCCAAACTGGAAGGTCAGCTATTGATTGAAGGTTCTTCAAAAAATGAAATTGAAAGGATGAAAAAAGATGCATGTGACCCCACCAGTTTAACAGTGGAAACATCAGCTCATCTAGCTTCACTGAAGTCATTGACTGAAACAGAAAGTGGTAATAAGGCAGAAGCAGAAAAGGGAAAGAAGTCGCACAAGTCTTCAACAAAACAGAAAAAGACAAAAAAGAATAAAAAAATGGAAAGTGCTCAAATTACTAAAGTCAATGTGTCAGATGAGACCAAAACACTGAATGATTTCAGTCACGCAGACTTTACAAACGAGCTTACAGAACATTATCTTGAAAACTACGTCCAAAGCTGGTTGCAGAACGTATTTCCAAATGCTGAAACACGAGCAAAGCGTTTAGCTCCTTTACATTCAAATGACAGAAAAATGAATCAGTTATCTGTTAAGTCCTTTTCAGATAAAGAAAGACTAGGGAAGAATGTACACCTAACAGGGAACAATAAAATTAGTGAAGGTAAACTATCCAATAGAACACTAAATCATTTTGCTGAAATAGAAGCTGTTGAAGCATCAGTTAAAGAGCTGTCTGAAAGACACAGCTGCTTGACAGATGCTGAAGAAAGCTTTATAGAGGAAGCCAAGTACTTATTACAATCGGATATGCAGAACAATACAAAACTATCTATGTGTAATATAATACATGAAAATGACAGAAATAAAATTCAGTCAGAAATTGATAATCCAAACTTAAGTGATTATCAAAAGTGCAGTTCTGAGGTTGCGACCCAAGTAGATCCCAAAGCCATCACTAATATTTTTGGAACTGATGCACAGATGGATTGTGTGAGTAGTCTACTGCTGCATCAACTGAAATCAGCAAGGCTCAAAGTTGAAAATAATCCTACCGAGTGCACAGAAAAATCAAGTTGCCTGACAGACATTTCTTCTCCTGCACTTATTGGATCTTCTAAGCTCCTCCTAGCCTGGCTCCTTCTACTCAACCTCAAAGAAAGTTTGTCCAGTATGTGTAAAGATGACATGGTACAGACAACCTGTAATTCTGAAATATATTTGCTATTGCAGTATTTGAAACAAGTTGCGGTCAAAGAAGAAGCTGAAGACTTGAAGGCTGCAGTCTCAAATCTGCAGAAGTGCACAGGAAACAATTTAGTATTTTCCGTGATGCCAATAGAAAAACAGGAGCTTGCATACTGCCAAGAAAATGCTTCTCGGGTTGAAATTAAAAATACCCCAGACTTTGAAGAACAGGAAAAACCAAACAAGATTCCTAACAATAGCTTGAATTCGAAAGAAATTACAGATGCAAACAAGTTGCCTGATGCGTTAGAGAGCTCTAGTGAGGAACAGAACTGCAGTATGCCCACAGAGAAATCAAACCTAATTGATTTAAATAGTCACAGTGCACTGCAGAATCCAAGTTGTGCTCATGATAAATCAAATAACTGTGGCTTGGATTCAGTGGAGGAGCTACCCAAAGAAAATGAAGACCTTTCATTGCAAGAATCTCAGGAAAGAAATACAGATACATCATTTAATAATGAAGAATCGGGAATTTCAGAAGAACCTAACTCAACCATTCACAGCGTAACCTCTAATGATAAAGACCATACTTTTGATCTGGAAACTTCTGAATTGGATGATAAGGAATTAAAGAGCACAGAAAAGGAAAGATGTGCAGAGTCACTGTGGGGAAAAGAAAACTCAAGTGGACATTTTACTTCAGCTTCTGAGATTGCTACAAATTGTGATAGGGAAGAAAATTCTGTTCAGGAAGACCTGGAGGAAGACGGTACTTGTGAAGAAACTTCAGGGCAATTATCACCATCACCATTATCTTTTTGTTATGAATCTAAGCAAATTCCTGTGGACACATGTGAAAAAGAACCAATATCCAGAGTAAAACTGATAGTTAAGGAACTTGAATATGGCTCATATTCAAATTCTTCTGAATTAAAAAAATGCTTAAAGAGCCCTGTCACTTCTGATTTGTCAGATTATCGGCCAGAGACAGATGACAGTGATTACAACTGTAGGTCTTCCAGTGACTTGACTAATGAAAGTGCAGAGGAAGCAAGGTATGAGAGAGAATACAATACAGGGTATGTGAAAAGAACTATTGAGCGACTTTATGGTAAAGCAGAAGCTTCGCTTTGGCCCACTTCTAAGCCTGGCCCTCCATACATGGCTCAATTGTTACAAAAAGATGCAGAAGAATCCTTTCATACAGTAATGGAAGAAGCTCCTTCCTTGTGTCAAGCATATAACATCTGGTCTAATGAAAAAGTGTCTTCCCTAGCTCCACATGCAATCCCAGAAGATATAAGCAGCAATGCAGAGGGAAACGAAAAATCTACATTGCCAGCACCACAATTCAGTCTTAATGGTGAAGAAGCTTATTATATTGATGAATACACAAACCAACATTGTCAGCCTAGGACAAACATTGATGAAGTGGGGGGAGTATTGATTGATAAAGGGAAATGGCTTCTTAAGGAAAACCATTTAATAAGAAGGTCACCTCCTGAGAACTCTGGAATGTATGGGAACATAGACACAACGTCAGCCGACACAGTGTTTGACAATCATAGTGATGACATTCCATATTCGCATTTTGGGAATTTGGATCCGCAGCCTCCACTCAAAGAAATATCATCTTCCGAACTTGAAGACATGGTGAAACCTTGTGATAATCAATGCAACTACTTCAACATGCCCCATAACAGTGATTCGGAGCCCTTCCCTGATGCGTTGAGTTTAAAAAGCAAAAACAGCCAGTATGGTAGTAGTTTGCATTTTGAAGCAACGAGGAAAATATGCACCACTTCAACACCACAGAGTACAGAGGTTAACTCAAATTTCCCAGCATTTGCATCTGTAGAATTTAGATTACCTGACAATAAGGTGCATCCAGAACAGCCTTCTCATGACGAGCCTGTTCAGAGCCAGCCAACTAGCAATGCTAATTCAAACAGGAATAATCTTGAGGATCAAGATTCTTTGGATAAACTTCATGCTATTTGTGGACAACATTGTCCTATACTTACAGCCATAATACAACCAACTAATGAGGAGATCAGAGGATGTGTTTACCGAAAAGCCTCTGATATTGAGAACCAAGTGGGGCTACATTTATTGATGAATACCCCACATTTGTTGTGGCAAGGCAAAAATGTAATTAGACTTGACAAAAGCCATGCAGGCCTTAAAAAAAGCTGTTGCATTAATAAGATTGCAAATAATATTTTTAACAGACTTTATGCTGACAATACCTTAGACTTCATGTATGGCGATAATTCTAGGTTACTCATGTCAGCGGCACTGAAAGAATATCAAGGTTTAAAGAAATTACATGCCAGAGAAGATATGGATGTAAATGCACGGGAGATCAACAATCATGATAATAATACAACAAAGGGAGCAGTGAATGAGATAGCTGCAGGACAGAATAATAACTTATCTGTATTCCAGAGCTCAAGAGGCAATGTAAATCAAATTGTGGGAGAGAGAAATTCTGCTTCATTTACAGAAATAACAGAAGGTTGTAGAAGTGAAGATTTTTACCATCATGGGACTTCTTTAAATAACATTGACTGGAAAGTAACAGTGATAAATTTGGAAGATAACAATGCCCTTGGTATCAAAGAAGAAACGCTATCATATGTAATAGAAGATAAAAGTGGCAATGACCACTTAGACTCCTAAAAGTTACTTGGAATCCTACAGCATTATATATACATTTTAAAATGCAAAACTGAGGGTAATGAGGCTGACTTACTCCCCACCTTCAAGAATATATACACTCAGTCACTGCACCTCTTTTTAATTAATATTGCTTAAACTTAATACATATTTCTATAAACATTTTTGATCATTTTTCTTTCTTATTGCTTCGTATTTTTCTTATCAAATTCTGAATAAAAATACACCTAATTTTTATTCAGGGAAGTCAGCCTATATTAGTTAGAAGGAAGATTTATTACTGACTGTGTGTAAAATAAACCTTATTTCAAGAGAAGGTGAAATTAAGGTGGCAGTATTACATAACTACATGGAGATGAAGTGGAGAGAAAGAATTGTGATGGGAGGCAAAAACTGCTGTTCAGGTGTTGATTGAAAATAAAAGAGCACCAACAATAGTTGTGTTGAATTATGTATAGATTTTAGAATGAAGCAACAACCATTTGTATTCACAAAAGACCAAACTGAGAGGAAAAGAAGATAAAAGAGGAAAAACATACACATAAAGCCGTCTTCTGGAACATGATTCTCCATTAACATCTCCATTAATGTCTTCCATTATTGCTGAATAATGGTAACAACTTAAAAACCTGACCTTTAAAAAAAAATTTAAATGCATGCTCTGTGTTTTATCAACACAAAGGACTTTGTAACTTCATAACTTCCATGACTACCTCAGTTCCTTAAGTATTGGTTGCTCATTTCCTATGGCCTCCATGCCAGACTAGGTGAAGATACAGCCACTTTGTCATGCTACAGACAAGATCCGTGCTCATTCTCTGATAACTAAATGCCCGATCCATGTTTATTATTAGTAAACCTGGTCAAGTACCTGCTATGGAGATCATCCTAGCTTTATTTTCCTAGGTATGGATTATATTAATACCATTCAATATATTGTATCAGTTATCTAAATTGCAAATGCAATTACTTTAGATACAAATACTATTGAACAATTATGAATATTTAAAAATGTAAAATAATCATATTTTATAATTATGTGTACAGTATAATGTTTTTGAAAGCTTCTAGAGCATTTTTAATTTATCATTTATTTTGTATATATACTTTAACAAGATAGAACTGGAAAAAGAATAGAGTGGTCGGCATTCGGACTAACAATGTGCTTTGCAACCAACAAAGTTACGCTAGTACAAGACAGTCATGTAGCTGTGTGAAGTCACTGCGATGTTCGAAGTTGTGCATTCACTAGTGCACAAAAGTGCCCTGCAAAATATATGAGGAAGACATTTCACAGCAGGAGGTGTACCACCTTGTTGTGGAAGTGCAAACATGCTTGCACTAATGCAAGACTAGCTGGAATAGTAGCTCCTGATGTAGCACATCTAATGCAACATCTTTGTGCCAGAGCAGGGGGTCCCAACCTGTGGTACTCCAGACATTGCTGAACTTTGACTCCCATCATCCCTAGCCACAACAAATTGTACGTGGGGATGATGGGAGTTGTAGTTTATTTATTTATTATTTATTTTTACATTTATATCAGTTCAGCAACATCTGGAGTACCAGAGGTTGGAAACCTCTGTGCTAGGGCAACATCTTTATGCAAATAGAGCTTTAGTCTGGAGGTTGGCCACTGTGTACTGAAAATGACAATACTGAATATTGTAGTTATGCCAGATTCCTAAATATCATCTCAATACTTTACAGTTGTATTCTTGTATGCTGCGTACCTTAGAAAACAACACAGAGACATGTTGATAGGAAAGGCTAACACTAGTTGGAGCGTTCAGTGTCTCTGGTTCCATTTATGCATAAAGCCAAAGCGCACCCCTAGATTTCCTATCTTAAGTGCCCTCTGTCTTAATGATTCAGTTTAAAGTCTGAGATGGGCTAGTTTGCTTAGGCTGCTCTAGAATACGGGCTAGAATAAAGGAATATGATCCACTGTAAATGTTGCATATATGTAGTTTTAGACGAGACATTCTTTATAGATGTAGCTAACTTAAAAGATGTTTTCAGAAGGTCAATGGCAGCTATGTTTTTTTCATAAATACTTCACAGTTTTAAATTGTCTTAAAGCAATATTATCACTACGCATATCTATGTTCTATATATCTATGTTATGAACAATAAAATACCATGCTAAAATAACATTATTGCATTATTGGAGAATCAAACTGAGACAAAACTTGAAGATAACTTATTCTTAATTGAAGATTGAATAATCAAACTGGAGAAAAACTAAAGAATGGATAATAAAACTGAAGATCACTGTGTTCCCCAACTATGATTTAAATCAGCATAATGGATGAGAACACCAGCCTTGGCGGCATTGCAGATATATTAGGGAGCTTCATGAGCATCAGCCAAATATTAAGAGACGCTAGTCTGTAAAACATTTTTAATAACTTTTCCTCATTGGTTCTCACAACCATCCTAGAATTAGGGCATATATATTAACATTTTATGGATGGACAACTGAGTCTGAGAGAGTGTCCTGTCCAGGAGGCCTCCTAGAGGGTTCAGGACATGTATTTTGACCTCATATCTTCCCAGTCCAGGTCCAACATAATGTCCACTAGGCTTCACTGGCAATTTATCAGTAGAATAATGCTGTGTCAATGTGAATAATCATCACTGTGAATAAATTTATTGGTATGTAGTTGTTTGTGAAATCTTTATTGTGTTGGTGATCTAGGTGAGGTGGTGCTATCTAGTTGGGGCAGTGCGAAAACAAACCCACACAATTATTTTCATGACTAGCTCCACTGAAAAATAAAGGGATTAAAACATTAT
Source organism: Hemicordylus capensis (assembly GCF_027244095.1). Lineage (NCBI taxonomy): Eukaryota > Metazoa > Chordata > Lepidosauria > Squamata > Cordylidae > Hemicordylus > Hemicordylus capensis. The sequence continues at coordinate 258,953,543 of NC_069660.1, forward strand.
TAAAATGGAGTAAACATTATTACAATGAATGCAATTTCATACATCAGCCACTCCACCTGTTTGCATCACAGATTATGGTGACTTCTCTGAGGTGGTTGTATAGTTGTTGAAACTCAGCAATGGCAAGAGCTAAACATCAACACTTCTGCATAGAACTTCATTTGGGACTATTAAGGCACAACAGACAAGAACAAAAAAATCTCGATCTTGTTGTCAAGTTGAGATCCTGTTCGCAGCAGAGGTTCCTAGAGCAATTATTGCAGCAATGTATGAATAGGAAGCAAGTCAACATAATCCTATTGGGGCCATATTAGGAGAATTGCTTCAGCATGGTGCTTACAAAGATTGCCAGATGCAAATAATCCTTGTCAATGGCTCAGTTAAAAATCGTTAAAGGAAAAACTATAATATTGTTCTATCACAGCATATAATCTTTTGATGTTGTGCTCAGTCAGGAGAATCCTAATTAAGTAATTATATTCCTGAACAAGAGGAAAGGCACATCAGACAGGCTGTGGAGACACTCAGGACAAACATTAAGATAGAATGCATATGGATGAACTATTGCTGTATAATGACTGACATACCTGATTACATCATCACCATGAGGTTATACTCAGGGAAGAGAACTGGAGTCTCTAGCTCACATCCTGACTAATGAAGTGCACAACTTTTAAAGTGGTGATTCTTTTATATTTAGCAAGGGGAGAGCAACTAGCACTATCCAGCCCCAACACAGCATCCCTCCAGTGGCTGTTGCTGGTGTCTACCTTATGTTTCTTTTTAGATTGTGAGTGCTTTGGGGACAGAAGACCATCTTGTTTATGTATTATTTATTTTTCTGTGTAAACCATTTTGAGAACTTTGGATGAAGAGCAGTATAGAAATATCCCTAATAGTAGTAGTAGTAGTAGTAGTAGTAGCAATAGCACTTACTTACATTTATATACCGCTCTATAGCCAGAGCTCTCTAAGCGGTTTACAATGATTTAGCATATTGCCCCCAACATTCTGGGTACTCATTTTACCGACCTCTGAAGGATGGAAGGCTGAGTCAACCTTGAGCCCCTGGTCAGGATCGAACTTGCAACCTTCTGGTTACAGGGCAGCAGTTTTACCACTGCGCCACCAGGGGCTCTAGTAGTAGTAGTAGTAGTAGTAGTTTGGAGCACTGCCCATACTCTGTATGACTGGAAACATGTCGCTGACCTTCAGCCACATGTTTCTGACCTTACAGAGTACTTCTGGAGTGGAGACACCACTTTATTATTGATTTTACATTTATATCCTGTTCTTCCTCCAAGGAGCCCAGAGCAGTGTACGTGGTTATGTTTATCCTCATGACAACCCTGTGAGGTAGGTTAGGCTGAGAGATAAGCAGCAGGCCCAGTCACCAAGTGAGTTTTATGGCTGAGTGGGGATTTGAACTTAGGTCTCCCCAGTCCTAGTCTGTAACTTTAACCGCTACACCTCACTGGTTCACTTTGAACTCTTAAGGGCTCTTGCGCAAGAGTGTGCATGCAGGTGGACTGGAGGAGTTATGCAAGGGCTTCCAGTGTGTTCCTGCAGTCCCTCGAAGCGGGTGTGATTTGTTTCTCAGGAGGTCAGACTGAATGATTCCTTCAGAGATAGTGGATAGTGGAGAAAAACAAGGGACTGTGGTACCATTGTGAAGTCTCGAATTCTGCAGAGAAACATTGACATGGGTTAATTCAATTATTCTGAGGTCCAGATAGTCAACACTTAGGTTCCAGAGACATCAGTGAGGTACCTTCCTGTGCATGGAGCAAAGCAGCATGCTTTAACCATAGATCGATGGATGCCCAACCAGCACTCATATATCTGTGACCAATTCCCCTCCCCAGAGAGATGATTGAATGGTGTGTAAGTACACTTTCTCTCGAGTTACAGATACCATGACTCCCTTGTTATTGCCTTATTTATATTATCCCATGATGACACAGCTTAGGGTCCCAAACAAGTAATTATTTTCAAGTGCTAAGACCCAAGGGTGGGCAAGTATCTTGGGTGATGTGCAACATCAGGTAGGCTGAATGCTGAAGTGACAGTGTGGTGGCTTCCCTCAGTGACATTACCAGGGGCAGATCTAATCTGTGGTCAAAGTGGACAGCGCTCACCTTAAATTTCTCAGTCAGCCATGTTGTCTCTGTCTCCATTTTGTGTGCCTTCTGCCCCGCGATGTGGTTCCCTGCTGCTCTTGCCTGCTACTGCTTTAAGAGTTATGAGGGTGGGCGATGGTAACACAGAACAAATAAAAATCCCCAGATCTTTAAAAATTAATATTAATAAGGCAGGAGCCAATAAACATGCTCACTGGTTTTTGCAAAGTGGGTGGTCCTAGGGCTGCCCTCCATCCCAATCAGAGTGGGACTAGTCTGATCGACTCCTTAGGCTGCCAATCAGCATGAGGAAGTCTTTTTCTTTTAGCTATTCAGGATAATCCAATCACCATTTTGGTTAGAAAGCTGGCAGGCAGACTGTTGGTAAGTCTGATCTTTTGCTGGCTTCTTTGTGTTTTTTTGGAGGGGAGGAATGAAACCTCTGCTTTCTCTCTCTTGCTCTCCGATATAATCTGTATTCAAAGCATTATGGCCCATTCCAAAATGGCATTCTATACAAAACTTTAGAAGGAACAGCAAACTGTAAGACTGGACTAATTAGATTAGAAACTGGCATAAGAAGCCAGAAAGTTATTTTATTGCATATGCATGGATTTCTGAGTCCAATCTGCTTTTCAAATAATTGCAAAATTACACCACTTCCATGTGGGTGTGGTATATGTAGAGAATGAATGGATTCTGTTGGAAGGACAACAAATTTTAAAATCCATTTGCTATGCAGAGAGCTAACTAGGTTTTTCCTCTGGGTTGTAGACAGTATATGTAACATTAGTAAGTCCACTGGGGGTTATGGTTCATTGGGCAAGAATTAAAGAAGTTATATCTTTTTTTTTTTAAATGTTGCTTGCTAGAATGGAGAACACCCAGGCTAGAACACCCAGACTAAGTGGTGGGCACCCAAGGCAGGCAGAGAATAACATCCATCTGTTCAGCAGGCATGGGGTAGGGAGAGGGTGTGCTCATTCATCCTTGCTTCCCATGGTGTCCTCTCAGTTACAGGAGATGGTTCATAGCTTCAGCAAGCATCATTGAAAAATCTGTGATTTTTCTTTTATTTATATATGCATTTTTGAAACAGGCAGGCAGAGCTGCCCTTGTAACTTAGGAATGCATTTGTTCTCCACTTTTGTAACTGGTCTCTGCTTTATCTGTGGCTTATATAGATTTATTTACTTTTGCATGCATAGCCTGTGCTTCAAGAAGCCCAGCGTGGTGCACATGGTTACATTTATCTTACCAATAGTAGGGATGTGTGAACCGGTTCAAATTTGAACCAGTTAAAATTTGAGCAAGGGTGTTTCGAAGGTTCAAATTCGAACTGAACCAGCCATCAGGTTTGAGCTGCAGGTTCAAATTTGAACCAAACCAGGGGGTGGTTCGATTTGAACTGGTTCAAACTGGTTTGGACATCCAAAAATTGGTAGGATGGTAGGTGGCACCCAGGGGTACCTGCCACCCCAACCCCAAAGCAATCGGACACTCGTATGATTTTTTTATGAATTTTTGAAAATTATTTTTATTTTTCTCATAGGGTATAATGGGACTCAAACCAGCCCATTATTCCTTATTGTGGAGCACCCATGGGTTCCAAAAACAATGCAAACCCCGAAGCAATCAGAAACCCCTACGATTTTTTATGAATATTTGAAATATTTTTAATTATTTTTCTCATAGAGTATAATGGGACCCGAACCAGTCCATATCCCCTATTGTGGAGCACCTAGGGGCACAAAAGCGGGGTGGGTGGTAGACAGACAGGGGTGCTTACCACCCCCAAATCCCCAAGGCAATTGGACACTCCTCTGATTATTGGTGAATTGTTAAAGTATTTTTGAATTCCTCATAGAGAATAATTAGGATTGCAGCAAATGTATAGCTTCACTTCGGGGGGAAAGGGGTGTCATAGAGTGGAGTGTGGTGGGTGGTAGTTCCTAGGGTGGGCAAGGAAGCTATCAGAATTATTTGAAAGGAATTGGGCAAAGGGCTGATTTTTAAGTGATTTTTGAATTTTATGCGTCTTTAAGGTTTTTCTCCATAAAGAAGCATGGAGGTGTCAGCAAATGTATAGCTTCATGACAGGGGCAAAGGGGTGGCCTAGAGCAGAGTGTGGTGGGTGGTAGTGCCCAAGGGTGGCCAGGAAGCTATCAGAATTATTTGAAAGGAATTTGGCAAAGGGCTGATTTTTAAGTGACTTATGAAGTTTATGTGTCTTTAAGGTTATCAGATGAGAGTGGATTCATGGTTTGTCATTGAAAATCTTATATGCTACCAAAGAATCTACACTCAGAACACTTCAGAAACAACAAAACCCAGTACCCCATGGGTTAGCAATCCATGGGGGTGGTTGGCACCCTCGCTCTGGGCCACCCCAGCACCCCCTTATCACTTTATCACTTAAAAATCAGCCCTTTGCCCAATTCCTTTCAAATAATTCTGATAGCTTCCTGGCCACCCTTGGGCACTACCACCCACCACACTCTGCTCTAGGCCACCCCTTTCCCCCCAACGCGAAGCTAAACATTTGCTGATACCTCCATGCTTCTTTATGGAGAAAAACCTTACAGTCACATAAACTTCAAAAATCATTTAAAAATCAGCCTTTTGCCCAATTCCTTTCAAATAATTCTGATAGCTTCCTTGCCCACCTTGGGAACTACCACCCACCACACTCCACTCTAGGACACCCCTTTCTCCCTGAAGTGAAGCTATACATTTGCTGCAATCTTCATTATTATCTATGAGGAATTCCAAAATAATTTTAAAATTCACCAATAATCAGAGGAGTGTCCAATTGCCTTGGAACTTTGTGGATAGTAGGCACCCATGGTTGTATACTACCAACCCCACCTTTGTGCCCCTAGGTGCTCCACAATAGGGGATATGGGCTGTTTCGGATCCCATTATACCGTATGAGAAAAATAATTAAAATATTTCAAATATTCTTAAAAAATCATAGGGGTGTCCAATTGCTTCGGGGTTTGCATGGTTGTTGGCACCCATGGGTGCTCCACAATAAGGAATAATGGGCTGGTTCGAGTCCCATTATACCCTATGAGAAAAAATGAAAATAATTTTCAAAAATTCATTAAAAAAATCATACGAGTGTCCGATTGCTTTGTGGTTTGGGTTGCAGGTACCCCTGGGTGCCAGCTACCATCCTACCAATTTTTGGATGTCTGAACCAGTTTGAACTGGTTCGAATTTGAACTGAACCAGGGGGAGGTGCGAGCAAAACCAAAACCGAACCACCCCCTCCTGGTTCGAACCTGGTTCGAATTGGAACCGAACCGGGCAAATCAGTTTTGTGCACATCCCTATCCAACAGCCCTATGAGGAAGGTTAGGCTGAGGTTGACTGTCCCACGGTCACCCAATGAGTTTCATGGCTGAATAGGATTTGAACTTGATATCCCCAGTCTAGTCCAGCACAGTAACCACTGTACCACTATGGCTCAGCATTCTTTCTTCTTGTTGTTATTTATTATTAGTAGTATTCATTTTTAAAATAATCAGACAGACAGAGCTGCCTTGGTGACTTCAGAATTTATTTATTCTCCAAAGAAGCAGCCTTTTGTAGCTGGTCTGTGTTTAACTTGTGGCTACACTTCTTTTCCTCTCTGTGTGTGTGCTTGTGTTTTGATCCTGCTGTGTTAGATACAAATCTACACACTACTGATGTCCTGTTAAGTACTATAAAGCAACCGATGTTATCCATATTTCTGTATCTCTGCTGATGAGCAATTGGTGTGTGTGTGTGTGTGTGTGTGTGTGTGTGTGTGTGTGTGTGTGTGTTTTGATCCCACTTATTAGCTACAAATCTAATCCCTTATCCGGACATCCCAAATCCAGAACGCTCCAAAATCTGGATACCACACCATAACAACAACAACAACAACAAATGCCTCAGTTCACTCACTTGCAGATTCCCAGTTTTGCTGCTCTTAAACACGGAGTCAAGACTTACTTATTTCAGAAGGCTGCACACATCTCATCCCCCTCTTTGCCCACCCAGGATATTTCTCCCGTGGTCCTGTTGTCCCAAGCCCACTCCTGCTTTCCTCCCTTGCAATGCCTCCCCCCACCGCGGCTCTGGGGTTCCCACATACCCCACCTACATTGGCAACTGCTGAGTTATCTTCTTCGGTGGGGGGGGGGTGGCTGCAGATCCCATGGGCAGGAAAAGACACAAAGGCTCCTTTCTCGGGGGAGGGGCCAGAAGGGAAGGCACCCTTGCCAAATGTTTCTTCCCAGTAGCCTCTCTAGGAACCTGGACTCCCTCAGGTTAACCCTTAAACTGGCCTTCCCCTGGCAGGAGGCAGCAAAGGGGGCTCCTCCATCCCTGACCTGCAAGAGAGAGCAAAGAGTGCATGCTCAGTTTGGCACCTGCTCTGTTGGCGTCTGTTTTAGTGCTCTGTTGTGTCTGCTCTGTTTTTATAAAATACAGTAAACTTTCATGTTTAGACTTGGATCTCATGCCCAAGATATCTATAAATATTCCAAAATCCAGAAAAATCCAAAATCCAGAACTCTTCTGGTCCCACGCAGGGGGGTAAGGGGTACTCAAGGGGTACTCAACCTGTAGTATTATATTTTATTTTATTAAAACTATTAATGGCTGACATGTGCAGTGAAACACAGGTTGTTCTGAACTGCCTGTACTGCTATGAATGCCCACCCAACACAAAGCCAGCTGTCTTGTGCGAGAGCACTCTTCCACAAATACTTAAACTGGTGCCATCACAATTCTGTGTTACATTATTTCCAATGTAAGTAAGGCAAAGTGTGCCATTAAGTCGATTTCGACTCCTGGCACCCACAGAGCCCTGTGGTTTTCTTTGGTAGAATACAGGAGGGGTTTACCACTGCCTCCTCCCATGCAGAATGAGAGGATGCCTTTCAGCATCTTCCTATATCACTGCTGCCCAATATAGTACCAGTGGAGATTCGAACCAGCAACCTTCTGCTTGTTAGTCAAGAATTTCCCTGATGCGCCACTTAAGGCGACCTCTACTGTAAGTAATGTCACGGAAATGCAATTGCAGTTCAAGTACACATGTGTGACATCTTTTTTTTTAAAAGGTGCTCACAGTGGCCTGCTGCCTGGGAAGTCCAGAACCGCCCATGTTGTACTCTGCAACATGCTGGTCATTATTTATATACTGCTTTCCAAAACAATTATCACAGCAGTTTACCCAGAAAAAGAATAATATAATGAGATGGTTCCCAGTCCCCAAAGGGCTCAAAATCTAAAAAGAAACAAAAGGAAGACACCAGCAACAGCTACTAGAGGGACACTGTGCTGAGGATGAACAGAGACACTTGTTTTCCCCTTGCTGAATAATATAATCACCATTTTGAAAGTGTACGTATTTGACCAGTTAGCAGAGGAAAGCTATGTGAAGCTTTTCTTCTTTGTGCCTACAGTGTTGCTATGGCAGCATTACATTTACCGTGAAGCCTGGAGAATGTGGTTCTTCTGGGCACCTGAGTTCATTTATGGATATTAGGCACCCTGGAAGCTACACGTACCAGGGCTCCTTGAGGGTGAGATACACCGAACATTCCGTTTCCAAGGCATCTGATGTCCATAGCATCACCACAGACATCCTGCCAAACTGCATTTCCCAGACTTCCTGGGAGGAGACATAGAAATTGGTTATCAGTATGGAAACCTTCAAAATCCCTAAATACAATAATAGATGTGGAACTATCTGTAGTAAAATGGGTTTGCTGTGCTTAGTCTCCATGGCTGAGAAGATCATTGATCACTGAGAAATAATGGAATGAACAGTTTAACCAATAGTGATTAAAACTGGAAAACCTTATGATCCATAGGAGTTTGCAGAGAAAGACTTTGGCATGATAGAATTGCAGGATATTATGCATCACTGTTCAGTTCTCTTTCACAAGTGCATATCGCCCCATTGCTCAATGGCACAAGTTATAACAAATAAAATAATCCATTGTCATTTATCTTTTAACCTACAATTCTTAAAAAATGGTTTCTTTGCCTTTAACTCATGGATACTGCTAAATTGGATTAAACTAATGAGCATAATACTCCATTATAACTAGTGAAGAGAATGATTTAATAAAAGCAAAGCTGTGCAGGTCTTATTGGTGCTATATCATTACCATTATGTCTCATTATTGAAGCACAAATGCAGGGACTGAATAGGAAAACCTAACATGGCTACCTGTCAAGTGTTCCTGCTCATGTCATGAATAATTCATACAACTATAAGAAAGACATTCCTGGAGAAAATCAGTGCTTAAATTAAAACTAAAAGGAAGGTCGTCTCCTAGTCTGGTTTTAATAATTCCAAAAGACATCTGGGAAAGGAAGCCATGGTTGGTAGCTGTGTTAGAATAGAATGAGGAAATGAGCTTCTTCATAATCAGGACCTAAAAAGCAGACTGTCAACATATGCAGGCAGCATTCAGTTCTGAAGAAAGGCCTTGCTGGGGAGAAAGGATGGTAAGTGGACCAGAGAAGTGTGTTTGAGGTTCAAGGAAGTTGAAAGGAACAAGCTAAGAGATGCAGCCAAGATAGTGGAGAAATGGCAGGCATGGCTGGCCCCACAACTCTTTGGCACCTGAAGCAGGATGCCAAATGTTTCCCTTCATCCTTGCCACTTGCCTCCTACTTCTTTACCTGGCTGTTTCTGCTGCACCACCTCTGCTCTTTTCCACTGGGTTGGATTGAGTGAAAGGACAGAGAAGAAATGGAAGAGGAGGCAAGGAGAGGAGGACTGATTTTCACCCACAGAGCAGAGCTAGAATGGTGTTGTCCATAGAGTTGGGCTGGCTAGAGTGGCGCCAGGCGCCAGCAGTTGTGGTGCTATCGGCAGCAGAGGTAAGTGAGGTGGAGGTAGCTCCAAATCCGCCACAGTTCCAAATTCACCAACTGAAGTGATTTGCATCACCATGTTTCATGGTAGGGACAGTCCTATAGACAGGCATTGAAGATAAGAAAAAGACATGCCCGGTGGCTTCAGAAGCTGGGGCACATGTTAAAAGAAGAGCAAGATGTCAGGAAAGGCAAAGTGTGGGAAATTCATGGGGACTATTTGATGCAATCCTGTTATACAAGGAGGCTATTCTCACGATGGGGGAACACCTGGCTAAAGAAGCCCAGCCTGGTTTTCCCCATCGTAAGAACCAGCAGGCTCATGGACGAGCCTGGTGGTTCTCTGGTGGCTAGCCCACCAAAGTAGCCCCCCTCCACCACTAGCCCAGGTTAGCAGAGTGAGCACTCTGCTAACCTGGGTTTTCTGATTGTGTGCCGCCACGGTGTGACTCCATGCCATGGTGACACATGAGGAGACCCCCGCCCGGAGGCTGAAAGCAGCTTCCCAGGTTCGAAGGTCTTTCCAGGATGCCCTGTGTGCTCATGCGGGGCATCCTGGAACTTCCAGAGGGGGCGTGCGGCCCCCAATCCCCGCCACCCCTGTCAGCTCTGTGACGGAGCTGGCATTTGTGTGGGTGGCCGATAAAGCCACCCAGTTGCGAGCAGCTGCTCATCTGCAGAGAGAGCGGGCTAAGCCCGCTCTCCCCACAGAACCCCCCCCAGGTGCTCCACACAGATCATGTGAAGTGCCTCAATGAGTCCCTGTAGAAGATGACTAAGAAGATGACAGTTCATTTGCACTAAACCTAAATGCGGCACCCCCTGACTGTGCAGGTAAGCAACAAGACACAGGAAAGCCAGTTTATTGTCCCTGAGGGTGGTTTGATAAGGTCCCAAGCTAAGCTGTAGATTCTGTTTGAGACTTGGTGGGCTGGTTCACACAAAAATGCCCCCCTACATGTGATGAAGGGGCCGATGTGCCAAGAACATGCCCACCCTGACATCATTAAAGGATGTGGCAACCCATTCTCAGCATGTCCTTTAATCACGTGTGAGAGGTGATCATCCAAATTGCCCCTCAATATAACATGCACTACAAAATGCTGTTTTAACTGCAGAGGTGATCAGGGGTGCACTTAGATACTTTTGCTCTTACCCCCAGACCTGAAGGGCTTTGGAGGTCCCCCCACTGCGGCCTCCCCCGCCATGAGTTAAGAAAAAAGCATGCCTCTGCTGCCCTGCTGTGCTGAACTGCAGCAATGAAAACTTCAATAGTTCTAGCTACCATGTGCGCAGCTGGAAGGTATGGGGTGTGGGGTGTGAGCTGAGCCCATCTCCCCCATCCCATTGGTGGTGGCAGCGGTGGCAGGCAAAGCGGGAGCAGCCACTGGGCCTGACTACCGTGTTTCCCTGAAAATAAGACAGTGTCTTATATTAATTTTAGCCCCCAAAAATGCACTAGGGCAATTAGTGGTACATCAGAAATTACTGCTAGGTCTTACTTTCGGGGTAGGTCTTATTTTCGGGGAAACAGGGTATTTGGTCCAGCAGCCCTTGAGAACTGCGAGGCACGCCAACGTGCCTGCACAGTTGGAATAGAGTGTCACAAGCCCCGATGTCACGGATTTGCTACACTCTACAGGTATTCTAACTGCACAGGCTCACTGGAGAGCCTCACAGTTCTCACAGGCCACTGGGCCAAATGGTCAGGCCCCGTGGCCGCTCCCACTCCTCCTGCTGCCACCACCACAAGGGCGAGAGAGGCCTGCTTGGCTCACCCCCCACCCCCCCAGCAGCGCACATGGTGGCTAGAATTATTGAAGTTTTTGGTGCCATAGTAAAGTGCTGTGGGGCAGAAGCAGGGTGCGGTGGTGACAAGAGGCCCCCCTGGGCCACTGGAGGACCCCCTGGGCCATTGGAGGCCACAGACCTTATCCTCAAAGTCCAGGAGTAAGAGCGCCTCTGGAGGTGCTGAACATGGGGGGAGGGGACAGAGAAAACAGCTTGACAGAAAGCGTCGTAAATGTCCAGTGCTTCAGCAAAGCAAGGGTAGGGATGGGAGAGAGTGGGGTGCAGTTGGATGGAGGACGAGCAATGCCTTACCTGTCTTTAGTGAAAAGCCCTCCTACTTTCCTACACCATAACCCAACTGTCCTCACGAGCAGCCAAGACTGGGCTAGGGCAGCCAAGCCTGGGTTTGGCTGCCGGTGGGAACCTGCTGGAGCTGACTGGTTCCTGGCAGCGCCTCAGTAGCAAACATGCTGAGGGAGCTTTCCTCTCAAATTGGTACATGGTCGTGTGTCAGTGCTAGCTGCTTGTAACTGGCACTGAAGCACTGAAAGGCACCCTGATAGGCACTGATAGGCATGGCTGCGGCCTCACAGAGGGCATTTCTGCATGCGCAGCAGCCGCCAAAATGGCGGTCGCTCGCTCTTACCAAGGCCCGGAAGGGCAAAAAAGGCTTCAGTTACCCGGCTGCAGCAATGAGGAGGAGGGCCGGCGGATGGAGAGGGAACCCGTGCGGACACACACACACACCCCGCGGCTTCAGCAAGCCCCCCAAAGGGGCTAATGATACTTCCTTAACTTTTAAATTAAAAAAAAAAGTTCTCAGACCTGCCGGACTAGACCCGGCGGTCCGGTTCCGGTCCGACGGAACCAGGGGTGGTGGTGGTTTGGTTCGACCCCGAAACCCCAGACTGGACTGCTGGACCACCAGACATCCCTAACTATTGATAAGGCCCTGATTTCTACAGAACTTCATTTGGCAGAGAAACCTGGAACAATGCCTTCATGAGCTTTGAGCAAAGCTCATGAAGAGGCACACACAGGAGAAGATGCTCCTTAAGCCATACATAGCAAATACATTATAATACAAAACTTTATTTAAAATAGAATGCATAAACTGCTTTCTCTCATGAATATGAGTACAAGAGCATGTAACACTTCTGAATATTCCTTTTTGTTCAAAAGAGAAGCTCTTCTCATAACACTAATCTCAGTCCCAAGCCATTTAGGTCTTAAACAGCCAGCCATTTTAAATACATGCAGAAATATACTGACAACAGTGCAGATCAAATCATACTAATGCTCTGATCAGCTGGTTCCAACCTAACGGCATCCTTTTGCACCGCTGACGTTTTCAGACACTTTACAAGGGCAATCCCACATCACATGAATTGCTGTAGTCTGACTTTATCTAGAGAGCTATAATAGCGCCTGGCGCAGCCCTACAGATTTTTATTTTTTGTGATTTATTTTAGTTAGAAAATCAATTACATCTCTTTAATATTGTTTCTCCTGGTTTATTAGTCACTTTTGGTGGGTTTCGCATTTGTATAATTTATAAACGATTTTATAATTTTAAATATTATTTTCAAGTTGAGTTATTCAAACCAATTTGGAAAACAAATAATAAGATCAATATTTTATTACAAAAATAAAATACAAATTATATTTGTATAACAAATAATAAGACTAAAATAAAAATATATAGGGTGTGGGTGGGATAAATAGGGCCTGGCCTTCCTTTGTTCACTTTCCTCTGTGTGTGCCTGTGTGTAGGTTTCTTCATGAGGACAAGCTGAAACCAGTGTGTGGATAAAGGGTAATCAAGACACAGACCCCAATTACTTTGGATCAGCTTGTGATCCCTTGTGACTAGAACTACATCTGAAAGGAAGCTAATATCCATTAATCATATTTCTTTTGTGTCTGCAGCTGAGAAATGGAAGGTAATAGTCCTTACTAGTGACCGACCATCTGCAGGTACCAGCTCACAAGTTTATATTACATTATATGGAGACCAAAGTAATTCAGAAGCTATTTTTCTCTATGGAGAGGAGAAAAGGGTGTTTGAAAGAGGAAGCACTGACGCCTTCACTGTAAGTAATAAATATTTAAAAATATTTTTTACAACAACAGCTCACCATCCACAACACACCATACCTACAGTGAAGCATGGAGGTGGCAGCATCCTGTTGTGGGGGTGTTTCTCTGCCTCAGGGACTGGGGCTCTCGTTAGGGTAGAAGGAAAAATGGATGGGGCAAAATACCGTCAGATTCTGGAAGAAAACCTGCTACCCTCTGCCAGACAGTTGAGGATGGGCAGAAGATTCACCTTTCAACATGACAACGATCCGAAGCACACAGCAAAATTGACCACACAGTGGCTGAAGGAGAAAAAAGTGAGCGTCCTCATGTGGCCCAGTCAGAGCCCAGACCTAAATCCCATAGGAAATCTGTGGAGAGATTTGAAGATAGCAGTCCACCAACACCTACCATCCAATGTGACCGAACTTGAACAGTTCTGTATGGAGGAGTGGGCAAATATTGCTCTGTCTAGATGTGCAAGGTTGATAGAGAAGTATCCCAACAGACTCAAGGCTGTTATTAAAGCAAAAGGTGGTTCAACAAAATATTGACATTGGGGGGGGAGGGTTGATCCTTTTTCAATCTCAGTAATTCTTGTTTTTTTTTATTTCTGGCACTTTTTCTGGACTGTAATTGTGATGTTTTTCAGTTGGATGTTATAGGTTGCATTGGATAAGTACAGCTGGTGAAGGGAATTTTCTTTGTGTTTTCATTTCAGGATGTAAGGGAACCAGAATTTAAGGTCTATCAAAGGGGGTGATTCTTTCCTATACCCACTCTATCTATCTATCTATCTATCTATCTATCTATCTATCTATCTATCTATCTATCTATCTATCTATCTAATTTATATACCACCCAAACTTTCATCTCTGGGCGGTTAACATAAAACAATTAAAACAGTTCAACAATTTAAAATCAACTACAAAATTAAAATTGACAACTAGAACATGTCCTTCACTGGCCCCCTTCCCAGGATAGCAGAGGTTGTTGGTTTCATCACATTCAGCTTTCTTGATCACCATAGGGTCTCGCAAGGAGTGATGGTGGCCCTACTACCCTGTACCTATTAGGCAGTAAGTGATGGCTTGCTGGAGCAAGTAGCCGGTATTCTCATCTCTCTAGGCCAGGCTCCTCAATTACTCCTTTCACTTCCATAGTAGATAGCTGGGCACCATAGCTGGGCACCACCCACTGGGTATGGAGACATGTGGAGGTTAATGCCTCAGTCAGGTGTATCGTCTCGTGTGAGCTATTTGTTAGTGTAGAGCAGGGTTTCTTAACTTTGGGCCCCCAGGTGTTGTTGGACTACAACTCCCAGAATCTCCAGCCACAAAGGCCATGTCTGGGGATTCTGGGAGTTGTAGTCCAACAACATCTGGGGGCCCAAGGTTAAGAAACCCTGGTGTAGAGAGTGGTGTCCCTCAAATACTGGTGGATGAGTTCCCCTTTCATCTCCTCTTCTTCCTGGGGAAGACCCCAACTCCAGTCTTTTGAGGTTCACAGGTAAGACATGTTCTGTTACAGTCTCCCACCTCCAATACAATACAATACAATACAATACAATACTGTATTGTATCATTTATTGGACTTTTCCCCATCATATCATATCTGATGAAAAATTGTTTGATAAAGCTTGCATCATTTTTATTTCAGTTCTTGGCCCGATGCAATGCATGGCTCAGCTCTAGTTGATTCCAACAAATATATTTATCAAAAGTTATCAATTGCAACAGTCACATGACAATTCGAATGTGTGAAACAGCTATAACTGATAGTGTATTTTAGACATAATTTTAATGCAATTCCCATAAATGAATCCATCACTTAATAATTAAGGGGGAGAAAAAGACAGATGGTTCTCTTGGCAGTTCATACTTAGAGCCCATTCACTTGATTGTTTCAGTCATTTAAGTATAAAGAAAATAACAAAAAAACACAGAGTCTTTGTATGAGTCTTTTATCATGTAATGATAATTAAAATCTTTGTGTGGCAACTTGCCCTGACATTAATAAGCTGTCTAGTGCCCCAAGAATGAACCCTCTGTTGATCACAGCATTCTAGCCTATGATCTTCTGTTCCAGTGGGTTGTATGCTGTCACTATCTCCTAAGGTTGCAAAACCGAACTCACATATACAGCAATCCTAAGCACACTTACCTGGAAAGTCTCACTGAATTTTCTTCCAAGTAACTTAGCTTTAGTTAGAACCAGTTATCCAGTACTTCCCAAACTGAGTACTTCTCAAACATTAGAAAGCATTCTGAAATAAATGTTTATAATACTCTTAGATACCAAACTGAAGCTTTTGTTTTCATGAAGCTAGATATGTGTGCTGTGTTGTTTTAATAGATTCACACAGAAGACATAGGAGATCTCTACAAAATACGGATAGGACACAATAACTCTGGAGAAACCCCTGCCTGGCATATCAAGGAGGTGAGATAATTCACAAGTTAATAGTTACATTCCGATGTTATGTGGTATGAGTGTATAGATGTCTGTTCACTCATACATGTTTTTGTGTGAATGACTTTACCTGCATTAATGTTAAAAGTGAACCTGGATACAAGTAGGAAGTGCACTGCTGCACCTGTGTTCAACACAATGTATGAATAACAATACCTGTGTACAGATCTGTACCCTATACCCTCATTGTGTGAATGTGTGAATAGGGCTAGTGACCCTGGTTACTGTGGTGCTGGTTTTTCTTTCTGCTGCCAGTAGGCTGCCACACCCAGTTGGTGCCTCCTATTTGTGGATAGAAAATACCTTCAGGATCTAAGTTACTCTGGAACTTAAAGTTCTTGAGAGAGAGAGAGAGAGAGAGAGAGAGAGAGAGAGCAGGTCACAAGGTATCAGTTCAGACAATATTCCAGACTGATCCAATTCAATGCATAGAGGGAAACTGTAGGCAGGCACGTCTCCCTCCACCTTTTATGCAGTCACCTGGGGGCGGTTTGCCTGAATTGTGCCTCAGAACATAGTCCAAGCACTACTGCCAAACACACACGCATGCTTATATGACAATATGTTGGCATTGCAGGTTGTGGGGAGATGTTCACATAGGAACATAGGAAACTGCCATATACTGAGTCAGACCATTGGTCTATCTAGCTCAGTATTGTCTTCACAGACTGGCAGCAGCTTCTTCAAGGTTGCAGGCAGGAATCTCTCTCAGCCCAATCTTGGAGATGCCAGAGAGGAAACTCGAAACCTTCTGCTCTTCCCAGAGCGGCTCCATCCCCTGAAGGGATTATTTTACAGTGCTCACACTTCTAGTCTCCCATTCATATGCAACCAGGGTGGACCCTGCTTAGCTAAGGTGACAAGTCATGCTTGCTACCACAAGACCAGCTCTCCTCTCAATGTACCTTCTCCACAAATTGGTTGACATGATAAGGAAATTAAAAGGACAAGTTAGATACAGTATTGCCTAATTTGTCCTTTTAATTTCAATGGGACTACTTTTGAGTTATTTTTTGCATCATGTCAGCCATTGAATTGGGCTGGTTGGAATATTGTCCAAACCAGCCCATAGGGAGGCACACATTTCGCTTTTAACTACAAGTTCTAGAGTTTCTTATACAAGTTCTCTCTCTTCTTCCCTTGCCCTCCTGAAGGAAGCCCCGTGCAAGCACTGTTCAGAACGTTGCTTCTAGCAGTGTTCTAACCAGTGGTGTATGGAGGGTGGTGAGCTCTGTACAGCCTGCTGGCGGCAGCCCCCACCACCTTGGCCATTCCCCCTGCATCTGACGTCAGATGCAGGGAGCATGGCCACACTAGCAAATGGGGCCACGCACCATGTTTGGAAGGAAATTGATATGCATGGCTCCATTTTAAAGAGGTGTCAGGCAGCGCTGGGCTTCTGGCCTGGCTGGGAATGCCTCTCCCTGCTTTTACAAGCAGGGCGAAGCCATCCCAGCCATGCTGTGAAAGCAGTGCTGGCAGGAATTTCCTTCCGAACAGGCCCTGTGGCCCTGCTTGCTAGTGTGGCAACGCTCCGTGCATCTGCTGTCAGACACAGGGGGCATGACGGGGGTGCGAGTTGTTGGGAATTCTCTCTGGTAAGAGAAACCCTTTTTCATTATAGCAGAGTGCACAGAGGCACAACACAGTGGAACTTAGTTAGGCAGGCGTGTATGCTGAGGGTAAAGTAACTTGGAGCCAGTTCATAGTTTCAAATCAATATAAATGATATTTACTGGAGAACTCCATTCTAGATAGGAAAGTGAGGAGTTAGGATCTCTAATCTATCTATCTAGCTGGATGCAAGATGGATTCTGCATCTCTGCACACATGGTGCAGGGGAGAGGAGCTTGCATGTGGCAAGGTAGAAGGAACAGGAAGAGAAGAGAGGAAGGAAGTGGCTGGAAGGAAGGAAGTCCCCTGAGAGTAGCAATCTACATTCCAAAGGGATAGTGTCAGAGCAGTAGAGAAGGGATGACCAATGTGTTGACCCTCTAGCCCTCTGACTCACTAGTCTGTCCTCCACTGTCTTTGAGACAAGAGACAGCGCAAAGTCCTTCACTTCCAACACGAGACACGGTCTCTGAGTGCAGTGGCCCAGGTTCTTTCAACCTCCTCATGCAATGGTGGCTCCGTGCCTGGTTCTAGCCCTTCTTCTGATTGATTCCAGCATTACTCACAAGGAGGTTGTTCTCATGACCAAGAGGGTGGGGAGGCAAGTGGGTGGGCAGTGGGGAAGGCTGCTCAAACTTTCCTTCCATGCAGACAATTCCTGGATCCTTGCTGGGCACACTGAGTGCATGCCTAGAGAGTCACCGGCTGCCCCAGGCAGTGCAAAGGTTTGGGGGCCAGGACAACATGCTGTGGCCCCCAGAAATCCCACAATGCATGGTGCATTATAGGGATCCCCACCATGACGGGCAGGCAGCCGGTGCTGCACACAGTCAGGGAAATGTGGTGAAGGTCATGCTTGCTCCCTTAATGCCATTTAAGAGGTGTTTAGAATGTTGTCCAAACCTTAATGCCACTTAAGAGGTGGGCTCCCTAGCTGGGTCTGCTGCCAAGGTGCCACTGGGAGTTCCCACGGGCAGCCAAGCCTGGGTGTAGTTGCCCTAGCCTGGTCTTGGCTGCTCGTGAGAACAGCCTCAAGATCTTACAAAATCTGGACACTCAATATAGATACAGGGAAATAAGTTTGCATAAACGTTTTCAAGCATGCTCTATTATGTAGCCTCCTATTTTCTCATGGTAACAGGCTTGCAACCTAGACTGAGCCCCCTTGGAACTAGTAAAATGTACCCCATCACCACTCCTGTATTTCTATTTTACCTCCTATATATATCCTGCAAACTCAGGCCAAGACTGAGAAGCTATCCCATGGGCCAATAATCTATTATTTGAACTTCTACTCAGGAATCTGTTCCAGTAGCACTGACTGTAATTCTATTGGGACCTAGTTCTTTGTTATAAAGATGCCACAATAATCTGCTTGTATTTCAGTTGCAACTGCAGAACCTTGTGACTGGGGAGCAATTCACTTTCCCTGTTGACAGATGGCTGGCACAAGACCAAGATGACGGTGAAATCTGCCAGG
The DNA here is from genome assembly GCF_027244095.1 of Hemicordylus capensis. Taxonomy (NCBI): domain Eukaryota; kingdom Metazoa; phylum Chordata; class Lepidosauria; order Squamata; family Cordylidae; genus Hemicordylus; species Hemicordylus capensis. The sequence continues at coordinate 258,971,969 of NC_069660.1, forward strand.
AGCTTCCCGTTCTGCACCAGGGTCAGCCACTTCTCCCAGGTACAAAATATGAAATGACAGAGAACATATTTCACAGGATAGTTGTATTCATTAGAAAATAACCAAGAACCAATTTGGGCACAAGAAGTATAAAATATCTCTTGATCTTAGAGAGAGAGGTAGAGAGAGAGAGAGGAGGAACAGAGCGTGCATGTGCACCCGTGCGTACACACACACACACACACACACAGAGAACTTTAGAGGTAAATAATATTTTAGATAGCCAGGTGCTTGCTTGACTGTGCTCTTCATTTTAAAAATCAAAATAAATGGTTTTCTTTAGCTAAAAACCATAAACATAGCTTTATGTGTTTAGTGACATACAATATAAATGGAGGCTGTAGCTGCTCATTTTATTATTATTATTATTATTAATAATAATAATATCGCACACACTGAAGTTAAAAGAAAATTTGGAAGTGAATACATCAGGAGAGTTAGAAAAATCCTCAGGTCCAAACTCAATGGCGGAAACACCATACAAGCCGTAAACACCTGGGCTATACCTGTTATCAGATACACTGCAGGAATAATAGACTGGACCCAGGCAGAGCTAGAGACACCAGATCGTAAGACCAGGAAAATAATGACCATTAATCATGCTCTGCACCCCTGCAGTGATGTCAATAGGCTATACCTCCCTCTCAGCCCAGGTGGAAGAGGAATGCTGCTAGTCCATCAAACAGTAGAGGAGGAGAAAAGAGGCCTTGAAGAATATATCAAGGACAGTGAAGAAGATGCACTTCATATGGTCATTAACAAGAAACTATTCAACACCAATGAAAGAAAGCAGGCCTACAAGAAAGAACAAGTCAAGAACCGAGCAGAAAAATGGAAAAATAAGCCCCTGTATGGTCAATATTTGCACAATATAAGTGGAAAATCAGACATCACCAAGACCTGGCAATGGCTTAAGAATGGCAACTTGAAGAAAGAAACAGAGGGTTTAATACTGGCTGTGCAAGAACAGGCACTAAGAACAAATGCAATAAGAGCAAAAGTTGAAAAATCCACAATAAACAGCAAGTGCCGCCTTTGTAAAGAAGCAGATGAAACAGTGGACCACCTGATCAGCTGTTGTAAAAAGATTGCACAGACTGACTACAAACAAAGGCATGACAAGGTAGCAGGGATGATACACTGGAACATCTGCAAAAAATACAAGCTACCTGTAGCCAAGAATTGGTGGAACCATAAAATTGAAAAAGTTGAAGAAAATGAAGATGTAGAAATATTATGGGACTTCCGACTACAAACAGACAAACATCTGCCACACAATACACCAGATATAACTGTAGTCAAGAAGAAAGAAAAACAAATTAAAATAATCGACATAGCAATACCAGGGGATAGCAGAATAGAAGAAAAAGAAATAGAAAATACAACAAAATACAAAGATCTACAAATTGAAATTGAAAGGCTGTGGCAGAAAAAGACCAAAATAATCCCAGTGGTAATTGGCGCCCTGGGTGCAGTTCCAAAAAACCTTGAAGAGCACCTCAACACCACAGGGGTCACAGAAATCACCATCAGTCAATTACAAAAAGCAGCTTTACTGGGAACAGCCTATATTCTGTGATGATATCTATAACAATTGACAATAAAATTCAGCCATCCCAGGTCCTTGGGAAGGACTTGATGTCTGGATAAAACAAACCAGTCAATAACACCTGCCTCACTGTGTAAACAAAATAATAATAATAATAGCAGAATAGAAGAAAAAGAAATAGAAATAATCACAAAATGCAAAGATCTACAAACTGAAATTGAAAGGCTGTGGCAGAAAAAGACTAAATTATCCCCGTGGTAATTGGTGCCCTGGGTGCAGTTCCAAAAGACCTTGAAGAGCACCTCAACACCACAGGGGCCACAGAAATCACCATCAGTCAATTACAAAAAGCAACTTTACTGGGAACAGCCTATATTCTGCGACAATATCTATAACAACAGCAACAACATTATCAATAAAATTCAGCCATCCCAGGTCCTTGGGAAGGACTCGATCTCTGGATAAAACAAATCAGTCAATAACACCTGTCTGACTGTGCAAATAAATAATAATAATTTGATTTCTATACTGCCCTTCCAAAAATGGCTCAGGGTGGTTTACACAGAGAAATAATAAATAAATAAGATGGATCCCTGTCCCCAAAGGGATCACAATCTTAAAAAAAAACATGTAAGATAGACATCAGCAACAGTCACTGGAGGTACTGTGCTGGGGGTGGATTGAGCCAGTTACTCTCCCCCTGCTAAATCAAGAGAATCACCACAGTAAAAGGTGCCTCTTTGCCCAGTTAGCAGGGGTAGCAGGGGTATATGGTGCCCCTTTATTTTCCCACATACCCAAGGCCACTATTACATTTATTTGTTGTTCTCTTTCCTTCTCTCATACACTCACAATCTCCAATAAGAGGTTTAAGAGCTCAGAATAGAGCTTATCGCACAGGAGATGCTTTCCCCTGATTATACTGTTTGTGCTATTACAAAGGTTCAGGAAAGGCAAAGGCATAGATATATAGCAGGGACTCTTGCTTGCCCACAGGGAAGAATATCCTGCAGCAACTTCACTCTAGTGAGGCAGAGGGTCACTCTTTGGATCAGTTCCCTCTTCTTCAAGGGGATCATCTTCTGTCCTCTCTGAAAGTGCCTTACAGAACCATCCTGTGCATGGTTACTTGGAAATAATCCCACAGTGTTCCCAGTGAGGCTTACTTCTAAGTAAGCAGGCTAGGATTACAACCTGAAAACGATGTGATCTAGGGAGAGGAGAGGACTTGACATTTGTTTGGGGGCTCATCTGCATTCCAGGTGCCCCAGTGACTGAACAGAGGAGGGGCATAGCTAGGAGAGGGGGGGCCCGTGTTAACCCTCTCTCCGGTGGCCCTTCAGAGTGAGGGAGATAATGAAGAAAATAGGGAGGGGTGGAGCTGGAGGCCCTCTGGAGCTTGGGGGCCCAGGTTCTTTGAACCCAACTGCTCAATTGTAGCTACAGTATGCCCCTGGGGACAGGACCTATTTTCTGGCTGCTATGCTTAGTTAAAATTGAGGGTCCCTCAATGAGTAGAAGCAATCTACCAGTAACTAATAATTGCTTTCAATATTATTTTTAATGTAATAATGTACTGAATTTTAACACCACATCGTGGTTAGTTTCAGCCCACTGAGACATTTGAGTTGTGCACCCCTGATATATAGGAAGCTGCCTAGACTCAGACCTTTGGTTCCTCTACTGAATATAATCTGTTCTGACTGGCACTGACTTTACAAGGTTGCAGGCAGGAATCTTCACCAGCCCCTCCTTGAATCACCAGGGACTGGACCTGGGACTTTCTATCTACATAGTCTTCCACTGAACCACAGCCCCATCCTCCGGCAGTTTTGTTACTTCATATTTTCCATGTTTAAGTGGAGGCATTAACAAAGGTATTAACCAAGGAATGAAGCATGGTGCAAGAGTTTATTTTACCATAACTTCACAGGGAAGAAGCCAAAGTTAAATATGAAACAATTTGGTAATTGATGATATAGAATGATATATTTAAAGCCAGCTGCAGAAGATGCTGTTGTACATCAAAAGTATGTGTCTAAGAGGCTGTATTCTCTTATTTTCAGTGGTAGTGTATGAAGTGCATGTAGTAACCGGTGATCTATGGAATGCTGGGACAGATGCTGATGTCTACATGTCTGTCTATGGAGAAAAAGGTGACACAGCATCCCGACAGTTGCATAGGTCAAAGAAACCTAGGAAATATGTAAAAGGACAAGTGAGTACGTTAGCTACAGTATGTCTCTCTATAATTTCTCAACTATCTCTCTCAAATTATTGTTAATATTTTTATTGGTTTGTTAATAGTCCCAAAGAGCATGGATTAGAATGGATTTGTGATTGAATCAGATTTCCTCTAAGGAGCCTTAGTAGCTGAGTTTTACATGTTCATATGAAATTCACCCTGAGTCAGATTGTTCAATGTCTTCAAAGGGTCTCCTCAGAGATGAAGGGAAGGGGGATCCATGAAAATGGTTGCAAAACATCTATTGTTTTGTATCTACTAACAAAACATCCTTATGTGAGGGCGGTGTTGGTCTGGATACTGCCCAATAATTATATTTATTTTAAATTGGAAGTGCCTGAGTCTTGGTTCTACTATTCCTAAAATCTTTAATCACTTATTAAGGGGGAAAGTGACAATGTTATTTAATTTAAGAGGACATCTGCTGGCAGGGGACATATTGGAGGTGGGTAAAGCTATAAAATAAGGATTATCCAGAGCTGGGAAGCGTGAGGTAAAGATTTTCAGAGAGTCTAGTCCTCTATAGAGCAATAGGTTGATAATGCTTGACAGGGAAAGACCCAAATTTTTAAACACTGAATGATATGAATCCGTATTGCAAATATCTATCACAGATGTCTCTGAAATCTGATCATACTTTAATTGCTTTATTCCAGACTGATATCTTCTCACTTGAAGCTGTGCACCTTGGATGTTTGCATAAGATTGTTGTAGGACACAATGGACTTGGTTCAGGTGAGAAACCTCAGTATCTTCACAGATTCTGCAGACATGATGATGTGAACCATTAATATGACTATTGGACCAATAGAAGCTTTCTGGAAGAAATGAAATATGATCTATTCATGTCAAGCAGGTTATGTGAGGGGGGAACATGTTGAGGTTGAAAACATGTTGAGGTTGTGCACACAACATCTTTTCTCAGAGCCAGGGAGGGATGGAGGGAAGCAGGATTGCTCCTGCTCTTCCCCCACATGATCTGGGCTGAAGCCCTGTTCTCCACACTACATTCACAGATAAGCGCTGCTGTGGTGCTCCCAGTGTGACAGCACAAAGGCTCAGGGAAGGACATCTGGGCTCCGGATATCCCACAGTGCACCACACAATGAACATGGTGCATTGGAGATTCCCCCCTGTGTTCAGTGCTCTAGGTGCCCGACTCTGTGTGTGCTTGGGCTGTGTGCAGTGGCGGCCATTTGTGTGGATATCAACCATGCGCAGGGAGCATCGCATTGATAGCTGGGGGGCGTCGCAATTAAGGAAGTGGTGGTGATCAATGGAGAAGCAGATATGGACCTGCTGTCCTCCATGTTAAAGAGGATATGTAAGCCCTTTGTATTAAAGGGATGTTCTGCGATTTGGTGTCTGAATAATGTTTTGTGCACATCTCTACAGCTAACAAACAAAGAACCAGATACAAAGTACTGGATTAAAACATTGCCAGAACAACAACATTAGCATCCAATGCAATGCAATGCAATACAAGATTCATGTAGGGGTCAGGGTGGCATGTCCAATCTAACTGTAAACCCAGTAGGCTGAGATTCTCCAGCCTCAACTGTACCTGCACACCCTAAAAAGTCAAAGAGTTGTACTAGCAAACACAGAGGCATCCTGTTTGAGATTAGCAGGTCAAGGGAGTGGCACAGGACCAACCAGCAGTCACTCAACAGGCTGGTTGATCCCCAACTACTTCCCAAGGACTGATGCTCCACTCACAGGTCACCTAGGCTAATGAATCCTTCATCACACCTGCCAACCTCAGGATTCCTGCTCCTCTCCCCAAAACCTCTTGATCTCCATAAAAGATATGCCACCCTGCTTCCTGCATCAAGTTGTGACAAATAAGAGCATAACAAAGAGAAATAAAGAACAACAAACACATGACCAATTTGACCAAGGCAGAAAAATTCCTCCTTGCCCCCCATAAAAGACAAACAACGAATACCTGGGGTGCTTTCAACTAAAGGAGGGGTGGGTGGGACATGTGCCTTGCCCAGCCCTCTACAAAGTCTGCAAAGCAAGGCTGTACCTTAAGGTTCGAATATGACTACTTCTTACTGACCAGTTATATGAAATTGCAGCAACTTGTTTGTCCACTCTCATTGCCGTCTGCTTCCCCCTCCCTGAAGCTGAACATGCTGGGAGAGGGTGCCTATGTATGCGTCTATGATATGAATATGTAGTACAAATGAACAGTTTACACAGGCATATTCACCATTTGATTATTCAACATCTGATGACTAATAAATGAATCTGTGAACTGATCCTATTGAAAAGTATGGTGTTTGAGGCACCACTGGGCAATATGTAAGATCTGTTTGTCATGCTAGCTGTGTGCTGGCTCATTCACCCCTGACACTCATCCAATAATGTTGTGGAATCACCAGTTAATGTATGTACATGCACACCAAAGTTAGGAGCCAGCTATTATATGGGGTGCAACTTGGTCCTTTTCCTTCATACAAGTCTATGGATGTGGTTCAAAATGACTTCCTTAGGGCTCTACTTAGAGTACCTAGACGCATCTCCAATGTATTGTTAAGGTTTGAGTTGGGTGTTCTGAAGATCGAGGTCTGGGGCTAGTTGTCTATTTTGACCTATTGGCTTAAAGTCAGATTTTTTTCCTCGAGGATGGATCTCTCTTATCTTGGCTGATGTATTCTAGCCCACTTGGGCCCAGGCTATTCAGGACAAAATTGTGTCCTTGGGTCTGTCTATGGACTACTGGTCTTGTTAAGTTATGACCAGGCTAGGCAGATCTTGAAGCAAGACTCTTGGACTCTGAAATTCAACGAGAACTCTCCCAAATCCCTAATTCCACTAAAGGGAGGTTAGGTTTGAGCAGTTCTAGCTGGGGCCCTGCTGCCCTTTTGAATGCTCTGAGCATGATGTGCTACCAGAGGGCCTTTTTTAAGGCAAGACATGACATGCTACCTTCAGTGGTGCTCTCGAGGAGGTTTCTGGGGATCCCCAGGGAGGATAGATTATGCCGATGTGGTATGGGGGAAGTCGAATCCATCCAACATGTTCTGCTGCGCTGTCCATTATATAGAGATTTAAGATGCTCCTTATTAACTCCTCTTCTGACACCCTTCCCAGGCTGTTCAGGAGACTTTTACGTTTCTTATCTTCTTGCAGATAGAATTTTAGATGTCACCTTTAAGGTGGCAAATTTTGTTCTATTGCAGTATTGTTACAGCAGCGAGTTTTTCTTTATTAATTTTATAATTTTTTATTGATTATTATCCGTGGATACTTATGCACATATTTCCTTCTTCCAACTGTATTTTTGTATGTTATGAGATGTTTTGTTTATGTCATGTTATGCTGATCTTGGGTAATAAATAAAGAATTCTATTCTATGCATGATTAGTTATAGTTATAGGTTGATCAAAGGATGTAAAATAAGTTCATAATGAAATATTCATCATTTTTCCTAGGTAATGGTTGGTTTCTGGAGAAAATTGTGGTCAAAGATCCAGTCACAAATTCAGATTATAACTTTGTGTGCCACAGGTTTGTTGAGTTTATAATTCTGAAGGACAGTTATAACCTGTGTTTGACTTCTCATCTGTGTTTATGCAGCTGATTATCAGCCTTCCTATCCCTGTTCTCCCAATAGCTGATCATTAATGACAGGAGTTCCATTGTGCCAATCATGAGAACTTTATATATGAGATTACAGGCTGAGGTTGCTTAGTAAATGAGCCCTTTCTCACGATCATGGAGAAAGAACTCCACACGGCAGGGGAGGAAGCCTTAAAATGCTTTTCTCCCCTGAAGACTATCCTGGTTTTCTTGCTGGGCAGCAGCTCGTTCACCCAGACGTTCACTGGGTGCTCTCAGCAGCCATGGGCAGCAACCCAGAACTCCCATAATGCACTGCATGAGTGCAAGGTGCATTATGGGGAGCCTCCCAATGCCAGCTGGGAGCCCCGCAGTCTCCAGCCCCAGTGCAAGGAAAGCACTCTCTCTCTCTCAACACCGTTTAAGAGGGTAGCTGGCTTGGTGGGTTTGCTGCTGAGGTGCTGTCAGGATCAGCCATGATCCTGGTGGTTCTCACATGTGGGCAAGACTGGGCTTGGCTTTGTTCATCCAGTTTTGCCTGCACGTGAGAACAGCCTCAGTAAATGCACTCTCAGATTGTTCACTGGTACACTCATTTATTGTTGCTTCATGTGATCTACCATTGAGCCTCAGCACTGAAAGCAGATTGTCCTAAGATATATAGGGATGTAGAGATCTTCCAATACAGTTTTAATTTTAGGAGTTGCTTAGATAGTGGTCACATATTCTTGTACAGAAAGTTATATTTATCAGTAAGCATGGGCCCTTTGTTCTTCATACAGATACTGCATTCATCACTTTTATGTGGTTCAGAGTCCTTAATAGCAAATTGTTCTTTTTTACTTGAATTTTAAAAAGAGAAGCAAATAAAGTGTTGGATTCTTTTAAAACCTGGGGAAGATCTTCATTTGATGAAGCAATACGTGTCTCATATGTGATCTAAAATTGGTCAAAGTAAGAGTTGCCTGAGATAACCTTTTGACACTGAACGTTTAATTTTATTATGAGTATACTGTGGTGATTGTATTCTCATTACATACTATTTCCCCCACAAAGGTGGCTAGATCAAGGAGAAGATGATGGCAAAATTGTCAGAGAACTATATATTGTTGATGACAACACCTTTCCAGGGCGTAAGTATCCTACAGAAAAGGAAACGTTGTGATCATTCATGAGAATACATGGTGGTCCACATATGCAAAAGGTCCAGATCTAGACTCCCATAATGTCAGTTGTACCTTTACTATACAGGGCAACAGACATTACGGAAATTTCCTTTGCAATGAAGGGTTTGCAAACAAGAGTCCATGTGGTCCAATCCAGAAAAAGTAAAACATATTTAAGTTTCATTGGAACTGTATGCACAGATAAGTACTTATGTCCCATTTATTCTAACAAGGTACTTTCATGTTCCTGCATTATACCCATACCATTGTTTTCCCCCCCTACAGAACAAGAGCTGGAAATTAAGAAAGCAGAAATGGTGAACATTTATTCTTTTAAAATCTTTAATCAAATTGATTTCACTAATCTGAATCCTGTCACTGAACATTAATAAATGGGGAAAAAAATTGCATGACTATTTTATGGATGCAGCATTTATTTAATCTGGTAGGGGACATGGTTTACATGCTTGCATGCACAAATTACAATTCAGTTCTTGGCATCACCAGTAAATGGATCTCAGATTATAAAGCTGGGAAAATCCTTTGCCTAAAATTTTGGAGAGCTGCTGCCAGGCAGTTTAGGCAATATTGGTCTAACTCTGTATTAGTTAGCTTCATGGTTTGCAGTGTGTCATGATAGTCTGTCTTTATTTTTAACTAAACATCTGTTTAACCAGTGGGCTGCAGAAAAGTGGAAATTTCAGAAAGGCAACACACTTCAGTTTTACAACAAAGTGACCCGCGGCTTTATTCGCCTCAGTCCAGATGGGATGGTTGATACCCTTGGTGACAGGAAGGACAAATATGGTAATTTTGTCTTTTGTGTGTGTGTGAGTGTAAGAGTGTACCTACAATTCAATTTTGTAGATAGACTATATGGAGATAATGCTAAAAAGACAGTAAATGATTTCAATGGAATCTTTTCATATATTTGCAGCATTACTGGTTTTAGGAAGAAAAGGAAACACTGAGCCCTTTCTAATGTTCAGTGAGAAGGGCTTGAGGGCGTGTGGGGAGGAAGGCTGCTGAAGCTGACTCCTCCACCGATGACTGTTGGGTCTGTGCTGAGTGTCATCCCAGCCCCTGGAAATCCCATAATGCACTGCATGAGTGCACAGTGCATTGCGGGGATCCTCGCAGTGACGGGTGGGCATGCATCTCTGCTGCAGCACTGTCTAAAAGCAGCCAGCAATTAAAAAAAGAGGCTAAGGGAGTGCTCGCTCCCTTAGCTTTGTTTAAGAGGCTGGCTCCACAGGCGGGTTTGCTGCTGAAGAACCACCAGGATCTCACGTGCAGGAAGCCAAGGCTTGGCTGCCTTAGCCCGGTCTTGGCTGCACATGAGAACAGTCTCATTAGGTCTGTCTAACATGATGTGTTACATAACATGAGCTATAGAACCACACAGATTCCTGCATCAACTTTGTTTAGTTTCCAAAATGAGAAGTGCCAGAGCTCAAACCCATCTGGAATTTTCCCCCTTTTGATCCAAAAAGCAGCATTTAACTGGGATAGATAACCAGGTTTCAATCCTGGTTATCTATCTTGGTTAAATGCTGATTAACTTCAGTGATTTAACTACGTTAGCCCAGAAATTCCAGGTTCTCATGACATTCTTTAACCGAGATTGTGTTCCTCATGAGAATGCAGCCTTGTTTAGTTGTTCTGCAATAAGAACCACTAAGCGAATTTCAATGTCTAATCTGTTTGCTCATTCACTGGGTGAATTAAGAACATAAGAACAGCCCTGCTGGGTCAGGCCTAAGACCCATCCAGCATCTTGTTTCACATAGTGGCTCACCAGATGCCTCTGAGAAGCCTACAGTCAAGCGGTGAGGGCATGCCCTCTCTCCTGCTGTTGCTCCCCTGCACTTGTTATTTAGAGACATCTTGTCTCTGAAGCCGGAGGTGGCCTATAGCCAGTAGAATAGCAGCCATTGATAGACTGTTGATAGATCTAATTAGATTGTTGAGGGCCGATATAGAGGGATCCCCTACGGGGAGAGGCTCTGCCCATGCGGTGAGGGTCAAGTTGAAACAGTTACCCATGTGCTGTTGGAATGTCTGCTCTATAGAGACCTGCGCCGGGATCTCATACACCCTTTGACAGTCAAATGCCCAGGTCTCGATTTACCTCAGATGACTGCCAGGCTGCTGGAAGGAAGTAATTCCTGTGCCATTAGACGGGTAGCCAAATTTTGCAGTGCAGCCCTTCGCTTTCGGAAGAGCTTAAAAATGGGCAAATAAATGATGGACTTAATGCCAGAGCAATTTGTAGCCACACCTTGGCTTGTTGCAGGTGGGCATGTGGGGACAGGTATCACCTTTTTTGAGCTCAAAAGGAGCTAATTTAATGATAATATTTTATAGAGCTCCTGAATTGTATATCCCCTCCCAGTTTTGGGAGTTGAGCTGAGCTTTGAGTTGTAATAGTCCTATAAGCAGGAATATGCTGCCCCTTTTATCTTAAATTATTTTAGTAGTATTTTAGTAGTATTTCCAGTGACTTTGTGCCGAGGAGGATTTTTTGGATTTTATTGGGTGCTACTGATCCCATGGAATGCTGATTATCTTCTCTTTTATATTTGTCTTGACATCACACTGGTCTTCGACCGAAACAAAGTGTCAGATTGTGTCCTTTTTAGCTTATATGTATTTTAGCTACTCTGTTTGTGCTCTATAGCATATTTTAAACATTTTGTATTTTTTAGATTCCTCCCATCTCAGCCTTATCTGCTATATCAATCTTAATCTCCGTAATACTGTAACATTTCCCCCCCTTTTATGTAGCATTTATTGTACAGTATTACTGCTTTATAACCAGTGCTGGTCTATGACCGTAATAAAGATTGAATTAGATTGTTGAGTTACTTGCCTTTCATTCCTAGACAAGTGATCAGAGAAACAGTAGTGAGTTTGTTGCCTCTGGTGGGTCATATTTACAGTTCCATAAAGAAATATACAAAGTGACTTTGTATGCGGAAATATACAGCAGAAGCAGAGGCGTATCTAGGGAAAATAGTGCCTAGGGCAAGCACTGAAATGGCGCCCCCATCCAAACATCTGACACCCATCTTTAAGATAACTTTACCATAATATCAGCTCAAAAATACAAGTCAAGCTCCTTAATCTTTTAATATTTCAAAAACTATTTACCAGTGGACGTAGCCAGACCAAAAAATGCTGGAAAACTACCAATTTCAGTATGCTGGGGATCATGAAATACCCAAATACTATGTGGAGGTGTACTTGGAAAACTAAACAGAAGTTCCTGCCTAATTCTCTACTATGCATTGTAGCATCACTATTACATAAGTTTTAAAAATAAATGGAGAATTTGACTTTTCCCAGATACTCTGAAAATAACTAAAGGATATGCAGAGTAAACTGTGTCACTGCTTGGAATATATTCTAGTCTTTCAGAAAGATAGTTAAAATGAGAGAAAGAGAGCAAGAAACTCCCAGTGGGTCTTAATACTAAGGATTTCACACTGATTCAAAGACAAACTCACCATTAATAGTCATATTATTAAGACATCACATTTAACTCACTTATCACAAGAAGCAAAGTAGAGCAAATCAATACAATCCTAGCTCATACGCTTCAGCTCAGTATTCACAAACCCTGATTCTCTGTACATCGTGCCAAACTAAATATGTGTACAGTGACTTATATTATATTAATTTAATTTTTTTTAAATCTGTAGCCCCTTCAGGGGGCTTCCTAAAGGCTGGGGGGGTGTCTGCAAAAGATCCCCCTCCCCCGCTGGCCTCTAGAGCCTCGCAGGGACCATTTGAGCATGTGCAGTGGCCATTTTTAAAAATAATTTTCTTAAATGGCCGCTGAAAACAAAATGGCCACTGTGCATGCTCAAATGGCCTCTGTGAGGCCTGGCATGGCCTAAGGCCTCACAGAGGCCATTTTAGCATGCGTGGTGGCCATTTTGTTCTGGTGGCCATTTTTTGTTATTTTTTTAATTTTTATAAATGGCGCCCCCCCTTCAAGTGGTGCCTGGGGCACGTGTCCTGCCTGCCCCACCCCTAGATACGCCCCTGAGCAGAAGGGCAGTTACGCCACTAAAGTTGTGGTTCTGTTTACTGCTGCTAGCTGTCAGCTCTTAGAAGAGAACTTCAGTGTATTTCTTCCATGCGGTAATGCATGCTCTGTGCATATATGTAAATGAGGCAGCTCCCCAAAAGGAAGACAAATAGGTTGCCTCTTCGCAAATATGCCAACATGCAGTGGGCAGAAGAAGCATAAGTGCACCTATGCATTTCTTCCCCTCACCATATGCTGTCACATATGCCAGTTTGTCTGGCAGCAATTTGGGGGTTGAGTCTTCTCAGTAGCTTCCCCTAGTTTGTGTAACCTGCTCCCTATGGGAAGAAGAGGTTTATCATCTCAAGATAGGCCATTAAGACCTGTTTTTAAGCATTTAAATAGTATTTAAATGTGTTTAAAGGTTTTGAGTATTATGTTCCTATTTTAAATGGCTTTATTTATAATTGTGAACCACCCTAAGCTTTTTTTTGAAACACACACACATACATACATACTACTCAGTGAATGACCCAAAAGAGTTAGCAATGGACAGGAAGGAAAACCCCACAGTTCCCTGTTTTGGGAGATAAAGGTTGGTATCAGAATAAAATAACTGAGATAACATCCTTTATGTAATAATCTCTGAATACTGACTGTGGAAGCAAACAAGCAAACAAAATGGAAGCCATTTCTTGTTATATAATTGATTTACTATTTCATGCTTGACATTTTAAATCAATGAGGAGGAAAAGCTTCCCCAAATCTTTTAGTAGGCATAAACTTCATGCAGTCTTGGGTTAAGAGACGACAAAGCATCCAAAACATGTTTATTGTTTTCTCAAGTGTGTGTGCGTGTCTTTGTTTACTTCTTAAAACCAGTTGTTTCATAGCATTTGCACTAATCCATTTCTTTTCCTGATATCACTAGGTCTGTTTGATGTGACTACCAAGAAGGGAAACACGTATGTCTTTAAATGTCATCCAATGCCACATCTTGCCCTTGCTCTCGCACACGGCTCTGTCACTGGAATGGTATGAAACTGCCAAAATGTTTTTAATCTGCCTGGTTAGGTCACAATTATAATGAGTCTTAAAACAATGTCAAAGATCTGCAGTTATCGGCCTAATCCCAGGATTGATTCAGGCCATTCTTGCATCAAGCACACACACTGTTGGTCTAGAATCGTATTGAACTGATAATCAGTATCAGCTCCATGCATTGGGATGGTGAGTGGGGATAGGGGTGGGGCTTACCTTTTAATGAAGAGCTGGCTTCTCTGAAGAAATCAGCTGCTTTCTGGCCAGAGGCAGTGACAGCATTTCAAAATGCCACCTGTCCTTTCCTGGTCATGCCCTAAAATGCACCAGGAAAGGAAACAACATCAGATCTTGCATCCTTTTCCTCGTGTATTAGTGAGGAAAATTGCCATGCTTCAAGGTTACACTAATGTGGCAGGAAAAGGATGCAATGGCATAAAGTTGCTTCCTTTCCTGGCTCATTCTAGGACAAGAGCAAGTAAGGAAAGGCAGCATTGCATCACAATGGCTGCCCAGAAGGCAGCCGATTTCTTTAGAGTAGCTGCCAAGGTAAGCCCCCCACTATCCAATAATTTTCCATATCATCCCAATTTGACCCAGCATTGTATTGAATCATTTGCTGATATCGGATAAATTTTCATCAGAAGTGTTTCATTGCCTTGTATCACCTTGGATCCAATTATGGGTTCAATGTGATGCACAGCTCTAGTGGATAGCATTTTGAAGCTTTTTCTGTATTGTGAATAGTTGTGTTTAAAGCTTTAAAATAATAAAGGCCAAGCTAAATATTAAGTTGTTAACACATCATCAGTCAATTCCTTTTCTCCAGTGATGTAATTGCAAACTCAGAAGTGCAGGTGCTCTTCATGTGCAGGGGCTCCCTGCACCAAGTGTAGGCACCCCCGTGGCCATGCCCACCCCAACAGCCAGAGAAGCCAAGAAGTACTGGCACTCTATCAATCAGTGTCCCCTCCACTACACCCCTGCTTTTCTCTCTCTGTACATCGGTACGGAAGCTGGTATAGGTGGCCCTCATTATTTGCAGGGGTTCTGTTCTTGCCTATAGGTGCAAATGCGGAAACCACAAATAACAAAACCTTACTCCTATAGGAATCTAAAGGTTAAGTTCCTAAAGACACAGAAAGGCAAAAAATGGAGTAGGAGGGGCATAAATAAGAGAAATAAAGTAGTCTACCTTGCTCTTCAGGTTTATAGCAATACCCCCCAGAACCCTAATTCCTCCAATTTTCACAAACAATCACTGCAGATAAAGAAATACCCTCAGTATAATCAAAATATTATAGAAATATTAATCTATGGAATTCCCTGCCATGGGATGTGGTGATGGCCACTAACTTGGATGGCTTTAAAAGAGGCTTAGACAAATTCATGGAGGACAGGTCTATCAGTGGATACTAGTCTGGTGGCTATAGGTCACCTCCAGTCTCGGAGGCAAGATGCCTCTAAATACCAGTTGAAGCGGGGCAACAGCAAGAGAGAAGGCATGCCCGCACCTCTTGCCTGTGGGCTTCTCAAAGGCATCTGGTGGACCACTGTGTGAAACAGGATAGGCCTTGGGCCTGATCCAGCATGGCTGTTTTTAAGTTCTTATTATTGGCCCTCATATGCCCTTACATGCTTGATTTTTCTTTCTAAACAGTAGTAGCAAAAATCAAGACTGGATCAAGACCAGAAGGCAAGAGGACTTTAATCCTCTCTCCACAGTTCCAGTAGATCTCCCCCATCCCTCAGCTGCCATTTGCCCCAGGAAGGAAGTTCTTCCATTGCAGGATAAATAGCAGTTGCAGGGTGGGTAGGTGGAAATCCGAATTGGAACAGTGGAAGAGTCTAGGAGTTAAAATCTTCCTCTCCCAGATGGTGCCAGGCTGGATCTTCCCCATAATGATAAATACGTAATGAGGACATGGAGAGGGAAAATTACATGCTGGGATGGATATGACAATCCTAGGGTTTCCCTAGAAAGCCTTTTTTACTATAGACAGGTTTTCTTTGTCCTGAAGGTTATACAGACGCTTCAAAGCTCTGGACTGTAGTGCTGCATTTGAAAAATATTAGATATCAGTGCCATTACAATTTAGTTAATATTATGCTCATGCTTTTTAGCTATCAGGACTATTCATAAAATTACAGTGGTGCCTGTAATACTGTAGGATTATTCCACAGATCATATTTGCTAGTTTCCTTGTAGTAATATGTGTTTCATCTTCATAAACACAATATAAAGGGGTTTTAAATCTCACAATCGGGTACAGGTAATTTCAAGCAGAGATAGAGAACTTACAAATCTTAAATCTGAATTGAACTGCCAGCTGATTTTAGTTGCAGGGCTTGGCCTTGTAATTTTCAGCCTCCAGTGTAAACCTTTTTTTTCCTTATTAGTATTCCTATTTAGATTATTTTTCATAATAAGTGGAGAGGAGTCTAGTTTTTGAATACCAGATGTACTGAAGTATATCCTCATAGTTTATAGACACTTTTAAAATATTGATTCCATATCCTGTAGTGTGTTCATTTCCCCCTCATGTCCATATAATGACTAAGGACTTACAAATCATCGTAACCATAATTTAATATGGTATCAAAAGCTTTGGTGGAATAAAATAAGATCCCTGCTTTACAAAATATACACCATTGAACAGAGGCATATGCACTCTCTCTCTCTCTCTCTCTCTCTCTCTCTCTCTCACACACACACACACACACTGCATATGTTTATTTCTGTTATATCTGCATGAAATGTTTATCTGTTTATAGAAAGTATCCTACCTTTCAAGCAGAGCTTCCCAAGGCAGTTAACAGTGTCAAAATAAACAAAAAAATAAACAAAACTTTATAAAACAATTGCAATAAAACAAGTCACAGTGAAAACAGACTGAGCAGCATCAAACATGATCCAATAGAACACAACACATTTTTTAAAACCCTTGAAATAATATAAATGTGTTTTACCTGGCGCCAAAATGAATTCAAGCCCAACACCAGGTGTACTCCTCTAGGGTAGGCATTCTGCAATTAGGGCACCAAATAGATAATACACACCTAATTCACACATAGCCTGTCCTCCTTTCATCTGAAACATAGTTGGGGATAATTGCATGGCCATACAGAAGCCAGTAAGAGATGTCTGTGGACTGGTATCCACTGTAGGATGCAACCTTGGACAGGGGGCACAGATGTTCATGCTCCATCCTTAGATCTTCCATGTGATTGCTGATTGAATGGAGGTCATATTGCGTTATTAAGGCCTATATGCAATTATCATACATGTGAATTTATATATCTGTGATCACAGCCTCATAGACACAGTGTCAAAAACAAAACTGAGCATTGGGGCGAATTAGTGACAAAACGGTAATGCCATTAGTAGATGCCTAGAAGTAAGAAACCTGAAGATGGGCCAACTGTTGATTGTACCTTATATCTGTGATTGCTAGAAGCTGTGAGAATCAGCCGTGTGTGCCATTTTCTAGCCAAAGTGTACATACTTCAATGTCTTCTACTGATTTGTATTGTTTGATGATAAAGTACCAAAAGGTCTACCCTACAGGGATGTATTAGGAAAGAATACAGTGAAGTAGTTTTAATGCCTTAGGAGATTTATGAATAAAACTAAATATCCTTTTTTTTTTTAGTATTTATTCATTGAAAATCAAAATTGTTTTTATTTGTATGAGTTTGGGGAAATCCTGTGCCCTCGATCATCCCACCCCAAATATTCATCTCCATGTTATAGGTTTGTTATTATATTTATTATAATTATTGTTAGTTTATTCTTCAGCACATGACTTATTATTTTAAATGTATCAGTTCAGAATGATTTCCTGCAGCAATATTCAGAGTTCTACTGAAGGTTAACAAGTGTTAAAAGTGCTAAGAATAATCCACTTTAAAAAAATTAATGCAAAAGAAATTGTGCAGATGCTTAATATTCTCAAACACCACAGTCTCATCTTGCAATTCTGCAGCCAAAGAAAGAAATTTCCATAGTAGGCTGATCTTCACTGTTAATAGCAATATGCTGCTGGCACTGCAGGGTGTAAATAATAATGCAAAAGCATAAAGCCATGACCTGACATCTGTCTCGTTTTTCACCATGTCCAAGTAGTTTAAATGGCTGATTAGTCCAATCTTGCCCTTATTAGGACAGTGGTGACATCCGCTGTGAGCTGCAGGTTCATCTTCAACCAAATCGCTCTGCAATTCTGGAATCTGCCCGGAATCCAGGGCAAACTGTAACTTTCAATCTCCAAGGCAACTCCAAGGTAGTTGATGATGCCACAGGTTATGCAGGACTAACAAAGGAGTTTGTCATTCACGTTAAGGTAAGATTAGAGGAGAGAGACAATCAGGTGGCGGTGTGCCCTTAAGTTCCTGCAAAAACTGAACATGTCCCAAGCGTTGAAAGAGAGATCTCCACCCACTAGGTGGAGCTAAAGACTGCAATTGCACAAACATGGGAAATCACGTTATGTGAAAAATTGCCTTTGTTGTTCATTGCAGTCCTATATCATTCTGTCGAAGCACACAAAAGCAGTGTGCAAACACTTAGAAACAATTAGATGTCATACTTAGGACTGCTTCAGTCACATAAGGCAGGTAAGGAAATGTGCGAACACTTAGAAATTCCTAGATGTCATACTTAGGACTGCTTCAAACTTTGTGTTTTCCCCTCTGGTAAAGAGAGCAGCTTGAGTGGGAAAGAGCCACTGCTGAGACCCTGAAAGGTGAGAGAATGGCAGTGTGTGTGGGCTGAGCCTCAGGTTCGCGGGAGGTGGGAGAGATGCGGAACGTTGGGTGCAAAGAGGCGCGGGATCCTACCTGACCTCTTTCAGTCAGAACAGGTGTCTTGTTGTATAACATAGGAATTGGGAATCAGGCAGAGCTATTCTAAATTTGTAGCTAGTTGGTTGCCATGGGGAGCAAATGTATCATGGAGCTGTGAAATGGAAGGACTCAGTGCTCTGGCAAACAAATTAATACCCTGGCCCAATCCTAAATATGCTTACTCAGAAGTCCAAATGATTTCCAACGGAACTTGCATTACAATTTAGTTCTTTGAAAACGTATATCCCACTTTGTACGCTCAAGAGGCTCTTGAAGCGACTTACAAAAGCTCCTCACGACAGTAATAATGACATTAAGAACATAGGAAACTGCCTTATACCGAGTCAGACCCTTGGTCCATCTAGCTCGGTATTGTCACAGACTGGCAGCAGCTTCTCCAGGGTTGCAGGCAGGAATCTCAAAGTTGCAGGAACCAACCGGGGTGAGAGCTGAAGCTTCCCTGCTTGAATCCCCCAAATAAGCTTAGAGAACCACCTCCACTTCACATTGGGAGATTGCCCCCTTTTGATGTGCACAAGTGTTCACAATGCAGTTTAAGGGTAGGATGAGAAAGCAGCACAGAGGAGAAGAAAGAGTGCAAGCAAGAAACACACGGTTAAATGGAGCATGTGGAGGGGAGGGGAGCTATGCACATGCACTGATGGAGGGGTTTCCACCTTGCTAAACAAAGGAGCTCTCACAAGATCAGACTATTGGTCCCTCTAGCTCAGTATTGTCTGCACAGACTGGCAGTGGCTTCTCCAGTGTTACAGGCAGGAATCTCTCTCAGCCCTATCTTGGAGATGCAAGGGAGGGAACTTGGAACCGTCTGTTCTTCCCAGAGCGGCTCCATCCCCTGAGGGGAATATCTTGCAGTGCTCACACATGTAGTCACCCATTCATATGCAACCAAGGCGGACCAGCTCTCCTCTTACTCAATAATGCTCACTCCATAAACTGAGTAAACAATAAACTTGGTTCGAATTCAAAAACTAAGCATAAGCACCCCACACATTTTAAACAGTGCCCCCCACCCACCTCTTAAGCTTCAGGCTGCCATTCAAAAGGGCCCATTTAAATAAGAAAGATCCACTTTTAATTTAAGAAAAAAGGGAAAATCTGAGCAGAGATCTCATGCCATTTTTACTCTCTCCCTCCCCTAGATCCTGTCTCGGACCCCAGATCCTCCTTTCACTGGTCCTTCATGGTTTCAGAGACAGGAGGAGGAGTGGGTAAATAAATTTGTGGTGATTATCTTTATTTAGCAGGGAGAGAGCACCTGGACATATCCATCCCCAGAACAGCACTCCTGTAGTGGCTGTTGCCACTGTTGGGAAGCCGTATATAAATATACCACGAAGGGCCCATTTAGAAATTTTATCTCTGGGCCTGCTACAACCATGGTATGCCCCTGCTCAGTGGGACTCTTATCCTACTCCTAGTTCCCACCCAGTACCCCATAGCGTAGGTGCTGCTATGCCAGTGCTGAACTCCAGTGCCAGAAGCCAAATGCTCACTTGGTTGCTCAGGGCCACCATTTCAGTTTACTTGTGAGGAGTGGGAGGCCAGCCTTTGTATAGGGGTATCATGCCACCTCTGTATTGGGGCCGGCCTGCTATCCAGGAAGGTGTGGATCTCCTGGCCACTATAGAGCACCTCCATTTTGAGATAGACTTTGCTGGATCAACAGCTCCTCAATTTTGCTGCTGCCGGACCTAGGCATAGACACCTATGCACATATGAGTCAATGTACGTAGGCTCAAATTGCTCCATCTAGAGTTAGATCTTACTTACTTATGTACTTACTACAATTTTTAAAATATCACTTTTCAAATAATTCTCAAAGCTGTTTACATAGAAAAAGAATAATAAGAATCAAATAGTTCCTTGTCCTTCAAAGGGCTCACAGCCACAGCCTCTGCAGGTATGCTGTTGAATGGGGTCACTTTCTCTCCCCCTGCTAGCTATGAAGAGAATGACCACTGTGAAAGGTTCCTCTTTCTCTAGTTAGCAGGGAATTAGCAGGTCTCTGTGTGAATGGCTAGCAGCGGAGGCAAGGCAGGCAAGCTGGATGGGATTAGGTAAGGTGTGCTCTTGCTCTCAGTCCTTTCCATGTGTAGCGAGCAATCTTAGAACATGTTATCAGTACCTCAACTGGACCTCCTTTCCTTCCTCCATGCTGCCCCCACCCTCACATATGCACTCTCTCAGACGTCAGGGACAGCTTTCTTCTCTTCTCCTACCTAGTGGTTGTCCCTGGAGAAGCATAAGACACACACTCCAACTCTCTCTTGCACCATCAACAGCATTTTATCTCAGAAACAGTACAGTTTGAATACAATATTCTTTTAAAATGAGTGCTGGCAATGTATTCTTCATTTATTAAATACAGATAGAACCCCTTCAATGTACAAAGTACTTTAGCATCCTTTTCTCATTTGGTCTGTCAAGGGAGTCACTATGGTCGTCATTTCATTTTACAGGTGAGAAACTGAGGCTGAGGAGTGTGAATCTGTGGCTGAGGTTGGATTTCCCCTGCCCTAGTTTTATTTCCTGGCTTATATTGATGCTGTGGACCACTGTACTTTCTTTGTGCCATACATACAGTGTATATACGTTTTCAAAATACAGAATGACCTATATTAATGTCAAAGAACATTTGGAGATGTTTGTGAGCTTCAAGACTCACATTGGAATGACTCCTCATACCCCTGTGTGTATATCGTTAGAAAATATCAATTCATCTAGCTGAAGCAAGAGAATGTCTTCCATTTCTAGAATATTTGAATGACTTGCCAGCTTAAAAATAAGGAATTGCTGTTTTATGATTTGTTGTGGATTAGAGGGATTGCAAGGTCCAGGACCACACTGAGGCAAAAAAGAAAGAAAAATGAAATCATATTATTATTTCTTGTTTATACAATCAGACAGGTGTTATTGACTGGTTTGTTTTATCCAGACATCGAGTCCTTCCCAAGGACCTGGGATGGCTGAATTTTATTATCAATGTTGTTGCTGTTATTATAGATATTGTTGCACAATATAGGCTGTTCCCAGTAAAGTTGCTTTTTGTAATTGGCTGATGGTGATTTCTGTGGCCCCTATGGTGTTGAGGTGCTCTTCAAGGTGTTTTGGAATTCACCTAGGGCACCAATTACTACTGGGATTATTTTGGTCTTCTTCTGCCACAGCCTTTCAATTTCAATTTGTAGATCTTTGTATTTTGTTGTATTTTCCATTTCTTTTTCTTCTGTTCTGCTATCCCCTGGTATTGCTATGTCGATTATTTTGACTTGTTTTTCTTTCTTCTCGACTACAGTTATATCTGATGTGTTGTTGTTGTTATTGCTTCTCTTTGCTGATTTCCAGGGAGTGTTCCACAACAGTGCCATAATTTTGCTCACTACCAGCTACTGCCAGTCTCTCTGCCTGAGGCCTGATGGGAGCTGCAGTGGAGCAGGAAATCAATCTGACGACTCTTACTGGAGAATACATAAAGTCAGCTCTGGGGTTTGCATGTTTGAAAGTGTAAAAAACTCAAGAATGTTTCTGAGGATCAAGGATGGCCAGTGCAATGGAACAGTAAGCAATGCTTGTACATACTTTCTCTGCAATTGTGAAAGTAACTTGACATTGGAAGAAAGCAATTTAAAGCATGTACTGTAAACATAAAAGAATCTGACTGAAACTTGATGGTACATGGATTTTAATTCCCCAGTGACCTGGTCAAGTCTGTGTGATCTAGGGATGAAACAAAGTGTTTCTGATATGGAGGCTGCTGTCTGTTGTATAATACGTTCTGTGCCTATCTCATGAACCCTCCCCCGATGAAATTATATTAAAATAGTTTAATTCATAATAATTTTAAATCTCATCTTGAGGTCAGTGCTAATTGCTGATGGAAACTGGCCTGTTTTCCTATAATATGTCCAATGTATTGTATCTAAATATCAGTACATTTGTTGTAATGAGAATGCTGAAATAAATAAAAATGCTCATTATACTGCTGTAAAGTAAAGTTGTGCCATCGAGTCGGTGTCGACTGCTGGCGACCACAGAGCCATGTGGTTTCCTTTGGTAGAATACAGGAGGGGTTTTCCACTTCTAACTCCTGTGCAGAATGAGATGATGCCTTTCAGCATCTTCTTATATTGCTGCTGCCTGATATAGGTGTTTCCCATAGTCTTGGAAACATACCAGTGGGATTCGAACCAGCAATCTGTTGCTCCCTAAGCAAGTTAGTTCCCGGCTGTGCCATTAGTATTACACTGTGAATAAGATGGCAAAGTTCTCAGATTCTTAATCATGGCTTCTCCAAAACAAGACAGTGTAGAGCTCTGAATAGCCTTAATACATTCTTGCAACTGATACAATGCTTCTTAAAGGTCCGGTTCAGACAAAGAGCAGCCCATACACATGAGCATGTTAGGGCTGTTGCGAGAATACGCCTACTATGACAGTATTAAAGGATGTGCCAATATTTCCTTTAATCACGTGTAAGGGGTGGCAATCCGAATCATCCCACATGAACTGTAAAACTCTGTTTTGCAGCATAATAGAGAGGCAATCTGGATAATCACACCTTGCATCAGTATGTCCTTTAATTAAGTTGGGGCTGCTGTTTGTTTTAACTGGCCCATTGGGAGGTTGAAATAGGTTTTATGTGAAATGTGTGTTTTAAAGGTCCACTCCAAACCACTTGGAGAACCTTTGGGGCAGTTACATATTGACACATATGTTCCACAGTTTAACATTATTTCCAATATAAGTACCACTCCAAAAGTGTGGGGTGTGCTGGTTTAAGTATGTGTGCTATTGTGCAGGACCACAGAAGCCCTCAGAAGCACTGGCAACTGTAATTTAATATTTATTATTATTTATTTAAAATATTTATACCCTGCCCATCCAGTACACTACTGCTTGGGGCGCCTCACAACATTTATAAAAATAGATTCAATGTAAAATAAGACTAATATAATTAACCAAATGAAGTTAAACAAGTTAAAAATCCAAGCTAAAACCACAATCAGAATTACAGAACAGTTGTTTTTAAAGTTTCAAATTAAAAGTTATTTTAAAAGCTAACAACTGAGAATTATAAAACCTAAGTAACATACCAGCTATAAACAAAAGGTGAAACATTAAAAAGTCTCTTTTAAAAAGATGTGTTTTTAGTTGTTTTTTTAAAACACTGAGGGAGGGAGCATGGCAAAGCTCTTCAGGGAGAGTGTTCCAAAGCCAAGGGGCAACAACCGAAAAGGCCCTGTCTCTACTTCCTGCCAACTGGATCTCTGTCCGTCGTGGATCTCTGTCCATGAGCAGGGCCTGAGATATTGAGCAGAGAGCCCTGGCAGGTTCATATGAGTGAATGCGGTCCGACAGGTAGCCCAGCCCCAAACCATATAAACTGCCTGCATTAAACTGAGGACATACTGTATAAGCCAACACTTTATAATAGTTCAAGAATGCCAAATCTGGAGCATCTCCAGTCTAGGCTTCACATCTGGCTCAGTCTCTCTCTATAAGCTGGACCTGGATCAGATGGCCATGAAACATCTGGTGGGCCTCAAACTACATTTTTCCTTTTGTGCAGAGTTGTTTTAATAATCTCAGGCTTCATTTGCCTTGAACAAATGAATGTACTTCTCTGCATCTTCCTGTGTCCATGTAGAATCTTACAGGAAACAGTTGGCATGTTGTGTAGTTTTGTTCACACTTGTAACTCTTTGAAAGCCAGAAAGTTTCAGTACAGCTCTCCCAAAGTGTGGATTCCCTCATAATGTGAGTTCAACAGGTTATGTACTGAGAGACATTTCTCTTTGCACTGGAGACCTTTTTGAAAATATGGTTCTTGTTCAGATGAAATGCTCTTGTAATTCTGAGTAAAACCTTCAACACATCCATGAAATACAAGGTAATGAATAGTTTTTAAAAGACTAATAGAGGTGTCACTTTTCTCAAAACGGCACCAGTATATCTTTTTTCAATTAGAGACCAGATATGTTCACAGTTCCTGCCCTTCATGAAAAGCGAGATTTGGCTGTGAAGTAGGTTAAATGTTTCCTAACTGTTAAGTGAATCAGAATTCCTCTGACTCATGCAATATGATTCATTTACTCAGAACACTTATGATCTGTGTTAGAGATATGTTCCTCCACCGGTGAGATAAAAGCACTGCCCTAGATTGCCCTGGTGCCAGAGCAGTGAGGATAGCCTCAGAGACTGAGGCAAATCTGCCATGCCTACAAACCATGCTACCTAGGGTTGTGCATTGTGTCAGATCTGACAAACTGGCCTTCTGTCAGGAGTTTTTGGATAGCTGGAATGGTCTGGAGAGTCCCTCCTGTCATTATGAAACTCTTTGGGAGATAGGACATGTCTGTTGGCTGCCCCCAATTGCTGCAGCTGCCTCCTCCTCCTCCTCCTCCTCTATCTTTGACTGGGTGGCAGCAGGCAAAAAGCTACACATTGCTTGACCTTCACTTTGGAAGGAGCGTGTGTGCGTGCGTGCACACACACACACCCTTCTCTTAGTGTTCCCCTATTTGCTTTTATAACCCCTTTGCTTCTCTCTTCCAAGTGATTGTTCCCTAGTAACCCCAGGAGCTGGCTTGCAGTCAGACTCCTGCCAACTCTTCCAGGGTCCTGCAGCCCAATCATTTTAAATGGGATGTTCTAAGGACCGTGGCATTCCGGGCAGTTCCCCCTTCCAGTGGTTGCTAGAGGTGCCATTTGCCATATCTGACTGGTCAGCAAAATACAAATAAAGTGAGATAGATATTCTACTTTAGTCTCCTGCAATTAGCTCAGCATAGCAACATCCAGCTAATTCGATGGCGCCTAGATGAGCATCATAATGGAGATAAGGATGCACCATCTGCATCCGCACCAGCTAAATATGTGTTTAGCTGGTGCAGATGCAGATGGTGCATCCATGCAAATGGTGCATCCTTACTTTCACATCTGGATCTCCATGGCTCGACTGTGGAATAGGTGTATACAAATGAAAAGTATCTTTAATTTTTTAACATCTGAAAATATTCTTTGAGGTGTGATACACTCATGTTAATATGCTACTTCTTCACAGGGCACAGGAGACATGGACTGCCATTTTAAAGTGGAGAAGAATTTGGAAAGTGGGTCTGTAAGCCTAGAATCCATACAAAACAGAGGGATATATGTTGGCCTTCTGCCTAATGGTCAGACAAAACCAGTTGTTCATACTGGAGAAAGAAACATTTTGTTTTATCCACAGGTTATCAAATGTAGGTAAAATTCAAATTGATCATTATTTATATTTTGTAATATTTGTAGTTTCCTTATTAAAGTAAGATAAAAATAGTAGTAAAAGCACAACATTTAAGGCATAGAAACCAATTTTGAAGTATTTATTGTGTTACATTGTTGCAACATCATAATCATGACAAGTGTGTGCTTCATTAGTCTCTTGAATATTTACAGACAACTTTCATACTCCACTATACCAGATAAGAAGTTGATTGTTGCCATGTCAGTGAAGCATCTTGATAAAAATTACCAATGTGGCATATCAGTGATTCCCAAACTCTACAGGTGATCCTAGGCACATATTGGATGCTTGGTATTTCATAAATCAAATACCAAGGACAAGAATATCTTGTCCACTTCTACATGTTGTTCCCCAGTTGGCTATACAGGACATTTTTCACATGGGGCTTTTAAAGTAACTCACATCTCCTTTAACTCACATCTCCTTTAACTCACATCTCCTCCAGAATGGAGGGGTTTACACATATCGGATTTACTCTGAAGTTCACACTTCAGATTTACTCTGAAGTCCCTGTGAGTTATCAGGATGCACCTCACACACAATTCAGGGTTTTCACAGTGCATTAGAGTGTAGCCTGATTGAACTATAGGGTAAAAAAAAATAAATCCACTATTTGCGTTGGTTCTTTGGAACAACTTTGAGTTTGCAGTAAAGCCTCCCAGTAAACTTACGGTAAAGCCTGCTGTGTGTAAAAGTCCCAGGAAGTATTAAATAGCTACTAATTGCATAGCTGTAATCTGAATATAATGAAGCCTAGGCTGATTTTATCCTTGATGCAGCTGGTTGTGGATATTTGATAGGTTCATCATGAACTTAGGGCAACCCATTAAGTTGCAGACATTGGGGCTTTTCTGTTGTGTTCAGGGCATTTTCCAGACTATGAGATTTGCAATGGGTAAAGCATTGCAAAGTGTGATGGAATAGTGCAACGTTTTAAAACCAAGAGTAAAACGTAATTCAATGCTTCATTGTAGGCTGGTACCCATTCATATTTTCTGTCCATTACAACATGTTTTCAAGACAGGACTGTCCATATTCTCTTTGAAATGTGTTTATCTGCTCCTCCTCCTGCTCCATTTGGACCAATGGAGTTGCGGGGAGGAATGATGTGAATTTTTTTTTGTAACTTCTTGGCTGCCTTGCATAAATCCTCCAGCAGGGGGAAGTGCCATTCAAAAACAAAAATCTAATTTTGTCTTGCTTCATTCCAGTTTTGGGCAAGCAATAACAGGGGTGGAGGTGGGGATTAAAAAAGAAAAGAAAAGAGGAAGAGTGGGGCGCATGAGGAGATCCTTTGGAGTGACAAAACAAGGGAACTGCTTATTCGGGGGGTAGGGGGTGGGTGGGAAGGAATCCTGTGGGAATCCATGAAAGGGGAAAGGTAGGAACTGGCATGCCTCTGGAGAAATAAATACATAAATAGGGGGGAGGAGGCAGAGGGGAGGGGAGTGCTCCTCCAGTGAGGGTTGTGGGATTGCACAGAAGTAAATGAATCATGATTCAGTTCAATAGGATTTCTTTTAAGTAAGTGACTGTTCTCTCTCCCTGCTCTTTGCCTTGCAATAAGCATGTGGGATTGCATAGAAGTAAATTATTTAGTTCAATGGGTTTCCTCTTCAGTAAAAAGTGCATGTGAAGATTCAGAAATCTGTTCAGCTGCACTCCCCTCCCCTTCTGTGTTCCTCCCATATTTCCAATCAAGGCATTGGAAATATGGACGGCACCCTGCTGACAGTGCAGTAAGCGTGATGTCAAAACACTGACAATATGGAGGGGCACTTATGGGACATGTGGCAACGTGTAATCTGGAAAATACCCAGGTTTATCTATTCCCTCCCTCCACTCCTGCTTTGTTTTGTTTAATATCCAGCATGAAAAAGCATTCCAGAAAATTAGAAAATTTGTGCACTACTTTGTGATGTTCCAGTTAACTATTAAAGGATCATACACAGATGATTGTGAGCAAATTTATCATTGCGCAGCAGGGATTTCCTGCCCCCCCTGCTGCCCCCCTGCCCCCTGAACATTTGCTTTAGAAGTCTTAGAGATACCCTGATGAGCCATAGGCCGCTGTGAGGGATCGGGCTGGCACTCAGGACCCTACCCTCCTGGTTTGGCTGGTGTCAGTCCCTCCTGGCCATGCAGCCCTGGAGGCAGCTGCTTGCCCCAGCCAGGACGCATCCACCTGGTCCCCACAGGATAGCAGCGCACCATTGCTTGAAAATGGCAAGTCATCACAGGATCAGGGGCAACTCACATGAGATATCGGCCTGAGTTTGTTTGTTTATTTGTTTGTTTATTTATTATTAATTTGTTTGCTTTCTATACCGCCCTTCCAAAAATGGCTCAGGGCGGTTTACACAGAGAAATAATAAATAAATAAGATGGATCCCTGTCCCCAAAGGGCTCACAATCTAAAAGTTCTCACGAGACTTGCCCCACCTGCCAAGGATTATATAAACCAGAGCTGGCCAGTGATGAAAGGCCAGTCCAGGAGGAGAGCTGCCAAGAGAAGAAGCTCTGTGACTCTCTTGGAGACTCAGAGGCAGCAGTTCCCTGGGGCAGCCTGTGAAATGAACAGAAAGGATGGTGGAATAATGCTCCCCCAGTGGCCATAATTCTGAAGTCATCTGGAGCCCTCTTTACAGGAGGAGGTGGAACCTTACATGGAGGTTGTGGGGGTGGGGACTAAGATGGATTTGGGGGGGAAAATTGATGAAAATGAGAGGGGTGCCTTGCACAAATGGAAGTGCATTTCCCTGCTCATTCAAGGCAGTTTTGAAATGGATACAGTCCAAAGGTATGACTCTACTTTAGATGACACAGTTTTGTGTTTATCACTACAGAAACCAGTTATGCCACTGTTAACAAAGAATGAACAAAACATCTCTTGGCACCCAACAATATAAGGCACAAAATGATATACAAAGACTGCTGTATGTGTGATGATATGAAATTATTTAATAAGAGCTGCAAAATCACATAACGTGTTATAAAATAACTGGAAACACTACAAAGTTGTATGCACACAGTATTTATGAAAATCTCATGATTACAACAAAATAGCAGAAAAACCTGCAGCAACTTTCAAACCCATACACAGTAGCAATGCAAAAAACATGTGGAGGAAATACACGGCAATGCTAACATGCACACTGGCAAGCTACAGAAAAATGCACTGAAGAAGCTCACAGACATATTTTGAAATAGCTATTGGTATCTGGGAGAGTTCCTGTTCCATCCCTTCATCTTCGGGTTCTAGAAAAACAGCCAATCGCTCCTTGGATGGCTTCAAAAGCCATCCAGTTGGCTGATTGTTTCTCACAGATATAACATTACCTTTTCTCATCCAGGCAGGCAGAAATAAAGGTGTAGTGATCAGCCACCTCTCCCCTAAAGAATTAACCAGAAGTGAACCCTGTCCTGACTGACAGGCTGATGAACTCCAGAGTTCAGCCAATCAGTACATCAGGTGGGTGGGACCTAGAGAGCTGTTGCGAGAAAGAGAAGAGTTCTTTGTTAGAAGAAGCAGGCTGGGAGTGCAGGGAATAGGAGATGTGGTCATGAGAACTGGCTGCAGGAGAATGTCCTTTCTGAAGGTCCTAGGAAGCCAGGAGAAAAGGCAGCATGAATTCTCATCTAGGATTTGGTGAGTTCAAGACAAAGAAAGCCAGGACTTTGGCTTCAGGAAGTTTAGTTTAGGGAAAGTTGTTTAGTCAGATTTTGCATTAGACTTTCTGTTTCTTTTGTGTGCACTTTGTATATCCTGATGCTGGTCTATTATTGTTTATCTGCAATGTAATTAAGCTAAGAAACACGAAGCTATGCCTATCCAGCCAGGGCATTGCAAAAGATTGTAAGTTTTAATTGTGCTTTTGTATTTTCCTACATACCTGTTCCTTACATCTGGGTAACCACATTTTTTTAAAGCCCCATCTTCATCTGGGATGCTTTTTGAAGTATATTTGTAACTTACTGAATATTTTTACCTGTAACTATAAGCTGAGAAAGCCACAGATGGAAGCAGCCTGTAGCATTTAAATAAACTTGTTTTTCTTTTTGTTCTTTTCTTTTACAAGCCTGTCCGAGTGAATTTTTAACTTAGGAGGAAGGTGGACTGAAAGGGGGCTTTTCCCCACCTCTCGTGCAAACACGCCTCAGGAGTGTAGCAGCTATCAGTTTTCTCACCAAGCATGGGCTTGCACGTGGAAGATTTTTGTACATTTCCAAGAGCAAAAGAAAGAGAGTTTTCCCTGGGAATTCCACCTCAAGCCCAGGAAGCTTCAAGCTCTGTAATAGAGAGGAGTGGTGGTGGTGGCAGCCATTTTTTATTCCACCAGAAATACAGAAGAGTTTTAGGAGTAGCTTTTGCCATAAAGCTTGGCAGGGATGATTCAGCATGTCTTTCCCTCATGTAAGCTTGCTCTGAGACAAAGGCTATAATCTGCTACAAAAGGTTTGAAGGGATAACTTGTTTTAGCTGCAGATCTTTACTCCTGCCTGGTGTCATGAAGTAAAGAGAATGTTATCTATTTGCTTAGGTTTTGCAGGGAAGGCATGAGAGAAGGTTATATCCATGAGAGATAATTACATTTGGAAGCCATCCAAGGCTTCCAAGCCTGATTGTTTATCCCTACATTTCCTCTGTGTGAGTGTTTTTGCACTGCTGCTGTGTGTGGGCTGAATGTTGCAATAGGCTGTCCTGGTATTTTGCTGTAATAACAAATTGGCCAGTAGTTATCCAATATGGTGGTATCAAGTGATGATTTTGTGAGCAATCATCACCTTTGGACTACCTGGACCTTTATCACTTTAGTACACAAGCTGAGAAATAATAATAGGAAAAGGACAAGCAACTACAATAAGGACAAGCAGGTATCTGAGGTAGATTGGCTGATATTTGGTTGAATTCTAAGTAGTGAGAACACAGTGGATCTCGGGCAAGCAACCTTCTCTTCCCTCCGCTGCCTATTTCAGCTCCCTACAAAAGCTACTCCATCTCTTGGTAATGGTAGAATGTAATGGGATGTAATGCAAGGATCGGGGGAGAGGATTTTCCAAACCTGGGCGCAACACAAGGACCTTCAGATTTGTCAGGTCTTGATATGACGGGGACAGGCTGCAGTCGGGTAATCATGTGGAAGAGGACCAAAACATTTATTTAGCATGTATATGATGAATAGTTAGATTAGATTTAGATTAAAGGCAGACGAGGCCAAATACAAGTAAATCAGAAATAGAGAAACAGAAAATAAAAAAAATAAATACAGAAATAGAAGTTGTTGTCAAGATCAGTCAAGGGAAATCAGGCCAAAAGCAGATATATGATATGATATGATATGATATGATATGATATGATATGATATGATATGAACAAGACAAGGTGAAATACAGTGAGGAAATCTGTATTTCCACTTGGATGAGTTGGTTAGGCTGCTGGACTGGCTTGGATGTGAGGTTCTTGTAAGGGATAGAGGTCAGCTGGCTGTATTCAGACTGGGTCCGCTAACTGCATCCAGTCTGGCACTGCACCCTAGAGGGTGTCCTTATGACATGGCCATTTACTTGGCCTGGCTTGCTGCAGAGCCAGGATGTAGATGTCAAGTTGGTAAGGCTGCAGATAGGCACACTTTCACACACACACACACACACACACACACACACACACACACACACACACACACCTGCCAGCAGTGCCCAGTTTCCAACTATGCCACCTCCCATGCTGCATCTCATGCCCTTCCTGAGGTTCTGCCCCACAGGAACAGTTTTTCAGGAGACTAAGGGAACTGCAGTATGGTGGAAGGTGAGGGGGAATTTACATATGTGAGAACCTTTGTGCTTGTGCTACACAGGATCATCTAAACTATTGTCTTCAATGCTGAGTCAAAGACAATAAATAGAAGCAACTGCAAAAAGTCACTAGTCAAGGAATTTGAAAGATTAAAATAAATATTCTCTTCTAATTAATAATGGTATTTCTGTTATTGTAATACATATTATAATTATGTTGGTGCTCTTAAGCATCAGATGAACTTACAGGCTGCTATTTCTGGGGACACCGTGACCCCAACATTAAACCCAGAGGTACCAACCCAGAATTATATGGAATTCAGACCTGTGTCTGAATTCCATTTTATTAAGGAATCAATTAATGCCTGAACTCAAGGTGAACTGACCAGTACATGACCTGAGACCGATGGTAATTGCTCTGTGAAAGAAGAGGCAAACCAGCATTGTATTCTCAGTGCTTGTGAAATGAGTATTCAAAAGAAATACAATGGCCAGGCTTGGTCTATCCAAATGCTAAAATTCAACTTACTATCAGATAATGTCTGTGGAAGAAGCTAGAAGCTGAGCTCACATTTCCTCCTGCAAAAGGTCTATGTTAATCCTTGTTAATGATTGCTCTGCTCTGCCCAAAGGGAATACCCAATTTCTATCTATATAAATTCCACTCTAGGTAGATGCACACAAAGAAAACATCTATAGCTTTGATTCTTCTTTTATTAACACTTTTAAACACCTTCTGGGACCAGGTACCAGAAATCTGGGGACAAGAAAAGACGCCCATTTGCAGTTCAGAGATGCAGATTTGCTTTGGGCAAAATAGAACAATCTCCTCCCCAAAACAGCAGCTAACAGAAGATGGGATTCAGATCTCCCTGGACTGAGCTAATATCCAGAACTAATATCAATCATTGAAAGACAATATCAGAGGGTAACAGCAAATTGTCACCTTTTTGAGATCCAGGAAGAATAATGATATTTTGAATAGACTCTGTGGAGATCAAGGGAAGAAACAACTATGAAGAATGGAGCTCATTTAACAGAGAGCTAGCAGGCTTTGCCGACCAGCAGATCTGTGCTCAGGAGCCATCCCAGAGTTTGCTGCTAAAACTGCGGGGCTAAAAGCAGGAACTCTTTCCATGGACAGGAACTGTCTTGACTTCTGCTGCGCAGTAAGCAGTCAAAGACTACCCAGCCATGGTGCTCTCTCTCTCTGCTTTGCTCTGAGCAGCTGCCCCAGCCTGCTTGACTGCTTGAAGCTTGCACCCCAGGCTCCTGTTCTCCATTACTCCCATTTCTCCTCCATCTGAAGCCTGCATCATTTCCAAGCTCCAGTAATGAACAAATCCTTTGAAACCTTTTTCGTGAGCCTGGTGAGATGCCTATTCAATGCACAGTGCAGCCTGCTCCCTTCCCTCCTCCCTACTAATCACTGCCATCCCTCTCCTAAGCCTTCCTTTCTTCCTTCTTTCTCTGCTTCTCTCTAAACATTTTATTAGGATTTGTTAGATAGCTGTAATTACTGAGCTCACACAAATATGTTAGTTAGGCACATTACAATACACCTTGAATCGGAAACATGTTTTTAATTTGGATAACTTGTTTGAATTTTATCTGATGAGCAACTTCCTATAATAAAACCCATTGAACTTTCTGAGTATGTCTCCCTCAGAGGCGTATCTAGGGTAAATAATGCCTAGGGCAAGCACTGAAATTGTGCCCCCTGTCCAAACATCTGACACCCATCTTTCAGATAACCTTACCATAATATCAGCTCAAAAATACAAGTCAAGCTCGTTAACCTTTTAATATTTCAAAAACTATTTAACACTGGACGTAGCCAGACCAAAAAATGCTGGAAAACTACAAATTTCAGTATGCTGGGGATCATGAAATACCCAAATAATATGCGGAGGTGTACTTGGAAAACTAAACAGAAGTGCCTGTCTAATTCTCTACTATGCATTGTAGCATCACTATTACATAAGTTTTAAAAATAAATGGAGAACTTGGCTTTTCCTAGATAACTGTGAAAATAATTAAAGGATATGCAGAGTAAACTGTGTCACTACTTGGAATATATTCTAGT
Source organism: Hemicordylus capensis (assembly GCF_027244095.1). Classification (NCBI taxonomy): domain Eukaryota; kingdom Metazoa; phylum Chordata; class Lepidosauria; order Squamata; family Cordylidae; genus Hemicordylus; species Hemicordylus capensis. Next base: position 259,005,648 of record NC_069660.1, read on the forward strand.
CTTTCAGAAAGATGGTTAAAATGAGAGAAAGAGAGCAAGAAACTCCCAGTGGGCCTTAATACTAAGGATTTCACACTGATTCAAAGCCAAACTCACCATTAATAGCCATATTATTAAGACATCACATTTAACTCACTTATCACAAGAAGCAAAGTAAGAACAAATGAATATAATCCTAGCTCATAAGCTTCAGCTCAGTATTTACAAACCCTGATTTTCTGTACTTAGTGCCAATCTGAATGTGTGTACAATAACTTATATTAATTTTTTAATTTTTTTTTAACCTGTAGCCCCTTCGGCGGGCTTCCTAAAGGCCATGGGTTTTTTTTTTTTTTTGCAAAGGTTCCCCCTCCCACCGCTGGCCTCTAGGGCCTCGCGGGGACCGTTTGAGCATGTGTGGTGGTGATTTAAAAAAAATTTTTTTTTAAATGTCCACTGAAAAAAGTGGCCACCACGCATGCTCAAATGGCCTCTGCAAAGCCTGGCATGGCCTAGGGCATCACAGAGGCCATTTGAGCATGCAGAGTGGCCATTCTGTTTTTGGCTGCCATTTTTTAATTTTAAAAAATGGCACCCCCTTCAAGTGGCACCCAGAGCACGTGCCCTGCCTGCCCCACCCTAGATACGCCCTTGGTCTCCCTCTGTCTCTGTTTGTGCGCCCAGATCCTACATGGCCACCATCTCCAAGAACCAATTCAGTTTGTGTATGATGTGACTTTGCCTCTTTCCCTCTGAGCATTTACAGAGTGCAAAACCAGGTGTACTTCACAACACTATCCTTCAGCAAGTTAATAGAATATACACAGAAGCAGTGCTTGGTGAACTCTACCCACCTTCATTTTTGTTTGAAGTAGGCTCAGCACAACATTTCTTTTTAAAGAGCAGAAAATATAGCAGGGTAAAGGGACATGGTGGAGGAATGAGCCTCAGGGACAAGATGCTTGAAGTGTCCATAAATGATAACCGGTGACTTGAATTTTCAAAGCATTAATTGGAATTTATTACCATGTCATTTTGTGTGGTGAGCTGAGTGGATGTTAAGGAGTGATGCGCCTCAGTCGGGGGGGGGGGGGAATCAAGCAAGTATACCTGTACAATTCATAAGGAGAAAAAAATGCACTCCTGCAATATTGTATTTATTGATGTTTGTTTGTTTAAAAGAAAACTGTAAGGCCTTTCTGTTGAAACCTGGAAGGTCTTTTAGCCTCTTGAATGTATTAAGGAGTTCCAGAGAAACAGAACATAATGATCTTTCATATTTCTTTTAATTGAAAATCAGTTGGCAGAGAAAAGCCTACAGGAACATCTGCAACTCCTGCTCAGCAGAAAGAAGTGATCAGAGACTCCAAACAGCAACAAGTTGGAACTCAGAGTCTGTTGTTCCACATACGACCAGATTCTCCTATTGCAAGTGAGAATTAGTGTGTTTACATGTAATCTACAATGCAATACTGATTTTTGTCTTGCTTTATTTTGGCATCTTGCTGGCACCTATCAGGCCTGCTGCTACCAACTTTACCATCACATGGGCTTCATAGTGAATTGCAGATTGAGGTCCCATGCTGTCTTAAACCCTATGCCATCTGCAAATGTAATCTACTATCTGAATTCTCTTCTTTGCAGTGCAAGGCAGTATATATTAAGCAGTTGTCAATGAGTAATTCCCAATGTGAATTCAAGTGGCAGGAGATCTCTGAGAATTTTGGGGAGCTTTTTTGTAGATAGATGCTTTCCCCACCATTCTTTTCTGTATATTAAACATTCTTTGAGGCTATTCACACTGCCCACCAAAATCAGGCCAGGTGAGCTTAGCCCAATTTCGGTGGACTGTGAGAACCACTGGGCTTGCAGGTGAGCCTGGTGTCCTCCAGGAGGTTAATTCGCCAAACTACCCCTCCCCTTAAACTGGGTTTGTGGAGTGAGCGCTCCACAAACCTGGGTTTTTTTATTGTGAGTTGCCGTGGCACGGCTCCATGCCACAGCAACTCACAAGAAGACCCCTGACTGGGAGGCTGAAAAGGCGCAGGGCATGCTGGAGCTTCCAGGGGCCACACGGCCCCCGATCTCCCCAGCCCCTGCCGGCTCCATAATGGAACCGGCAGTTTTGTGAGCTGCCAATTCGGCCGCCCAGAGCAGACAGACTGCTCGTCTGCAGGGAGAGCAAGCTTAGCCTGCTGTCCCCGCAAAACCCATCCAGGCTCTTCTCACTAATCGTGAGAAGAGCCTCTTCATGTTTTTTCTGCATATTGCTACATGTAAATTATTGTAGTCGTTTTCTTTTACCTTCCCCCCACCACCCTTGAGTGATGATGTGTTCACTTGGCCACTTTTTTGCTGACTCATCCAAGTTGATTTAAAAAGGGGGGGACCTTTTGAATTCAGGCTGATCTGGAACTAAATCGTTTATTGAACTACTCATATGTTTAGATAATATGCAGTGGATTTGAACAAATGACAGTTATATTGAATCAGACCATTGGTCCAGCCTGCCCAGAACTGATTACTCTGATTGGCACCACCTTCCCAGGTCCAGAGCTCTTTCCATCCCTGTTACCCAAGATCTTTTAACTTGGAGATGCCAGGATTGAATTGGAGACCTTCTGCATTACATTCAAAGCTTGTGATCTACTATTGATCACAATAGTCCATCTCCCAACATGTGTGCATCCAAACAGATAGAAGAAAACAATGAACAATTCCTGATGAATAATCATGTGATTGAGCCCTGAATAAAGCATTTGTGTATCATTATCCCAGATCCAGGAACAACCTCCGCCCTCCAATTAGGAGCTAAGGAGGACAGTTCAGGTAATGAGACAGGGTGTGAGGACCCCATGACCCAGACTTTGGACAACCCTGCATAACTGGGTCCCTTGAGGACCTGCTAGTCCAAGTTCTCAAGGACCTCCTTGAGGTCCTGCCAGGTGCATCAGCACCACTGGAGCCAACTCTTACAAAATTGGACAAGGCCTCTTTAAACTGCAGAGCCTTCCCCAAGGAAGTGACGGCAGTAATACATGCTACCTGGGCAGAAGCCATATAAAAACTGTCAATAACTCCAAACAAGCATCCGCTGGAGCAACATCCCTCTTTCTTTATTATGCCCAGCAATTTTGTTCTTATGCTTATAGCTATCTGAGGCCCTCACACCTTTTAGTGCTGTGCTCCCCTTGGAGCTGTCTGGTCTGTGTTGCGCCTGAAACATCTACCAATATCCCAATCCCTGGTTTGTTAGAAGACGCAGCTCCACTTTTCACCCCTGCTTGGAACAGAATGAGGCTATTCAGATGATCTCTGCATAGGACAGTTGGGGGCGGGGAGAGATAGGGTTCCACCTGCCTTCCAGGCTGAACATGCCCGGTAGCTTTAACGGCTGCATTCACAGATAATGCAGAATTACAGTTGAATAGGCCTGCAGTTCCATGGACACTACATCAGAATGCGGAGAAATGGAGTCAGGCCTGGTGATGAAACTGAGGGTTCACGATTGGGACTCCGATCAGAACCTTCAGGATGTTAAAGTTTCATTGCCACAACATGAGATTCTTGTTTCCTTGTTTCCCCTATATAAAAAGAGGAACATTCCAAACACTCTATCATATACATCACTCCCTTTAAACTACACCAACCCTCTCTCCTTTCACAAATAACACAATCATTAAGCTCACACTTCCTATCATACAATTGAGAGTCATCCAATTGTTGTTTTGACATTATTGGTGCACTGCATACTACATTAGCTTTAACTCCATCTCTCTCCAGAAGCTTCTGAGTTTGCCAGATACATTTATTAGTAAGAAATTGAATTTTCGATACTGGCAATCTTTTTGTGAATGTCACCTTCCTACTCTTCAATATAGGCAGCGTATATCCATTAGCTCTTATTAACCTTTGTGCTTTTTCTTTTGATTCTTCTCTGTATCCTACTGTATAAACCCCCACTGCCTTCTGTATCATATTCTTCACTGTTTGTTCCTTAATTATTGCTGAATGAGCCAAATTACTCTCTAATAAAATGCCATTTTTTGTCTGTTTTCTATACCATCTTGTTTCCAATTGACCCTCCTTCACCCTTATTTCAGCATCCAGAAATGGTAACCAAAAAAAGTGAAAGATTATACACATACAGGATGATGATGATGTGAATCTGATAAAGCTGAATGTTCTTGAAAACAAAGGAGCACAAGAGTTTAAGTAGGGTCTTATTAATTAGATAGCAAACCATCTGGCCCCAAGAAACAAGGCAGTGAATTTTTTTAGCAAGAAATAGCAAGCCATTTCAGCCCGGAAATGTAAAGCAACAAGCTTGGAAGGCTTCTCCTGGAATAAGATTTCATTCATTTATTTTGATCTAGGTTCATTATAACAGAGACAAAAGGAAGGAAGGTTTTGTGAAACAGCCTAACTGCTCATCTATTTAGCCTTTAGAATTTTTTTTCTTGGTCATGGTAGATTTGCCTCTTGATCCCCTCAAGTGTGACTAATCCAGGGTAACAATCAAATCCAGTTTTCAGAGTGGAACATTTTTAGCCTGTAGGAAATAAATGCCATTGGTTTACATGTCTACAAAGAGCTATTTATAGCACACAACTCGCAGGGCATTATTTGCTTATGGATTTTCAGAGGGAAGTTCATCATTGTGGCAGGGCCTGGGCATTATCTAGTTTGGTCACATTACCCATTGCCTCAGTGCTTCAAATGGAGAAGAGCACAAACTGCTTTTCCTTCCTCTTTCCCCAAGCTCTGGGTTTGTAGCCTAAATACACACATCCTTGATGGTACTCAGTTTCAATCTGGAATGTCTCACCCTTCGTTTAAGATGAATGCTCTGCATCTGTTTCTCTACGGGTTACTATGCAGTATAAGCCCAGATTGCTTAATGAGCCCAGTTCCAGAAGCAGGGTCATAGCTTTAATTGAACAAGAGGGGACAAATGCCCCTGGGCTCACAAGGCCCCCACAATCCTAGCTGGGAAACAGCAGACTCTTCTCTCCCCACTCCCACACCCCAGACTTGATGGCAAGCTACTGGTGTATGGGGAATGTACAATATTATTTGCATAGGATGGAGTGAGAAAAAGGAATGCCAATAATAACTTACTAGGTGATCTGGTGCTGAGCATCTGTGCCCCTAGTTCTCCCGGTCTGTGCTCCACATCTTCATTTCCTCCTCCCTTCAGCCCCAGTCCATTCTCCATTTGCCCCCCTCCCAGTCCGCTTTTCCTCTCCGGCCACCTGGCCAGTGCTTTCCTTCCCTGCCCGTCGGCAGGCGGGTGCTTTCCCTCTCCGGCTGTCCCACTGCTGCCATTTTCTCTCCTCATCCCCATCCCAAACTCTCGTGAGAGGTGCCATGCTTGGATTTAGTGACAGGTACATTTAAGATAATTAAATATATAGATTTTTCACTATGTCCATATATTGTTTTCTGCAACAAAGACATTATTATTTCTTGTTTACACAGTCAGACAGGTGTTATTGACTGGTTTGTTTTATCCAGACATCGAGTCCTTCCCAAGGACCTGGGATGGCTGAATTTTATTGTCAATTGTTATAGATATCATCGCAGAATATAGGCTGTTCCCAGTAAAGCTGCTTTTAAAAATATTATTATTATTATTATTATTATTACATTTATATCTCACTCTTCCTTCAAGGAGCCCAGAGCAGTGTACTACATACTTGAGTTTCTGTTTCACAACAACCCTGTGAAGTAGGTTAGGCTGAGAGAGAAGTGACTGGCCCAGAGTCACCCAGCTAGTTTCATGGCTGAATGGGGATTTGAACTCAGGTCTCCCCGGTCCTAGTCCAGCACTCTAACCACTACAGCACGCTGGCTCTGGCATGTGGGCAGTTGGGTGGGTAGAAGAAGGTGGCAAGGGGCCCATCTTCACTTCTTATCCCAGGGCCCTCTTCAGCTTTGCCACACCTTCTCCAGAAGGAAAATGGAGAATGAGGAGTTCTGTTTAACATTTTCCTTGACTTCTTACATCTGGTTAACTAGTGAGTTTTAGTCTAACTCCCCTCGCTCCTTTGTGTAGGATTCCACTGCATAGGGATACCTAATATTACAACACATTTAACACACCAGTGAAAAGCGTCTTTTTCACTGGTGTTGTGCACAAAACTGTATTACTAAAAATGGACACAAAGTTTCATTCTTGCCATCCTATGAGGTGGTGCTCTACATGGGATTTCCTGCTTGGTTTAAGAACCTAACATTAACCTTCAGTGGACTTCTGGATAAATCTGGCCGACATGTCAATGCACACCCTGTGTTCAGGAGGAGAGCGAGCTAAAAGCCCAGTCTGGAAATGTTCTGGGTGATAGTTGCAGAGCGTGGGTTTTTTCTTCCTTTGGGCTACATTTGGGCGGAATTTCCAGTGTGTGGGGCCACTGTGGTGAGGGCCCTCTCCCGAGTGACTCCACTTCCAATGGTGTTGGAATATGCAGGAGAGCCTCTCAAAAATCTGATAAGGCTGGCAGATTCATGTAAATCATCTTATGTTGCATTTATCACATGGAAGAGCAACATAATACCAGTGCATTTTAGACTGAATTTTTAATATTTCTCTGTTATACCCCCAGTTCAAGAAAATATGTTGAAAGTTCTCATAATAACTATGATGTAAATTAAGCACATTACTAAGGGGTGTTTTTTGTTTGTTCGTTTTTGCCAGTATCAAAATTTATACTGAAAGGACTGAAATCTTTTGCAGAGCAGTCAGTTTTAGACAACACAAAACTAGGGCTTCCACATCATAAATGTTAAACGGTACTTGCACATTCCCACCTTTTTTGTAGAAATAGGAAAGTGTTGATTCTAACGGTGGAAATGATATCACACATTAGGTGGAATAACACTTAAGGAGCTTTGGGCTCTCTATTTCCCCCACCCACTTTGCAATAGCACTTTTCACAAGATCACTGTCAGTTTTATTTGCTACTCTTGACACTAACAGAGTCTGAATTGGGAATTTCACACACACCCTCCTTCTTTGAGAAATAAATGATTCAAGTAATCCATAATTAGCTTGCACAGACTTTATAACAAAGAACAGTTATTTCAGTTTTACTCTCTTGCTCTGTCCTTTGTCTACTGTTCAGTTTTTCAGATGTCAAGGTTCAGATATCAGGTTTCTTCATGCACATCATGAGTCAAGTGACTGCATGCTGAACTTGAGCCTAACTGTTTCAGATCTCCATTTACGATGTCTAGAGCTATGGTTTTATTAGGGATGTGCGACCTGGCTTGAAATCAAAGGCTCACCCTCGAGCTGAAACAAAGGGTGGAGTGGGGGGGGGGCTCAGTCTGGTGGTGAGCCAAGCCTCCCTGCTTGTGAGCTGGCATGAGGGCCATACATGTAAAGGGGAATCTGCAAGGGGAATCCAGAAATCAGTCTTTTACCTTGGAAAAAGTGCCGCTGCACGGTGGGATGAGTGCGGCAGCCACAGCGGCCATGGGGAGGGCAGGTTCGTTATCAAAAAGCCCCATTATATCCAGATCAAGTTTTTGCAAGGGACCACTGGGATACTCTACTGGGGTTAAGGGGGCGGTAAAGGTATTATGCGATTTTTCAAATACAGCACAAGCCATATAGGGTGTGATTACATTTTCAATGTGCTTGTCCATACCTGGCCACCAAAACCTTTCTCTGATTCGCTTTTTGATCAAGCTCATGCTCAGTGGACCTTTGTGGGCAATTTTGATAACTTTTGCTTGTAATGAGGTTGGCATCCCCAAACAATCAGTCCTCAGCACCAGCTCATTGAGAAGATACAGCTCACTTTTTATGTCCATGCATGGTTGAAGATGTTCAGGTACCTTATTTTTCTGTGGCCATCCATTAGTTATGTAAGGTTTAAGTTCAATAAGCCCTTGATCAGCACTGAAGGCCACTTCCCATTCAGTGTTCCCTGTAAGGATTCCCAGATGTTGTTGACTACAACTCCCAGAATCCCCAGCCAAAGGCCATTGCAGCTGGGGATTCTGGGGGTTGTAGTCAACAACATCTGGGACTCCCTCTTACAAGGAACACTGTTCCCATTCAGAAGAGATGATAACTCCATTAGTGGATAAAGCTATTTGCACAATTACTACTCCTTCATCCTTGTCTTCTGGGATCTCCTCTTGGCCTCGTAGTGGAAGTCAAGATAAACAATCTGCAATTGTATTCCGAAAACCTGGCAGATATTCCACCTGGAAATCAAAACCCATAAGTCTGGTGATCTTTTTGGTTATTCTTGGGATCACTCAACTTGATCCCTGAGTAGTAATTAAAGCAGATGGAGGTTTATGGTCTTTCCGTAAAGTGAATTTTCTGCCTCATAAGTAAGTCCTGAAGTGACTCGCCACTCAGAGACATGCTAGAGCTTCTTTTTCAATGACAGAATTCATCTTCTCTGTAACTATCTTGTCCCCTTTTTGCTGGGTCAAGACAGCAGCCAGACCATATTCAGAAGCATCAGTGGTTACAATAATGTGCCTGTTGGGTTAAAAAAAAAGCGGGGGGGGGGGAGCAGGCTTTCGGCAATGGCTGATTTTATAGTCTGAAAACTAGCCTTGTGTTAGAGATCTCAGGAGGGCAGATAGTGGGGAAATGCTTGACTAACAAGCAGAAGGTTGCTGGTAGGGTTGTGCTTTTTTTTTCTGTTTTGTTTTTGGCCCAAATCCGAAACACCCTCGTTTTGTTCTTTGTTCAAAATCAGCCAATCTGAAACACCCCAAGTTTGTTCTTTGTTTGAAATTGCAAAATCCAAATCCGAAATGTTTTGGATTTGAAAAAATGGCCCCAGGGCAAAAATAGTGGGTGGGGGTGGTATTTCCCAATGGGTGGAAGCTACCACCCAAATTTCAGAGGAATTGGACAAAGGGCAGATTTTTGGTGAATTTTTGAAGTTTAAGATTTTTCCCATAGGGAATAATGGAGGTTTTAGCAAAAGTATAGCTTCACATCAGGGGGAAAGCGGTGGCCCAGAGCAGAGTAGGGTGGGTGGTAGTGCCCAGTGGGGCAAGAAAGCTGCCAGAATTATTTCAAAGGAATTGAGCAGCGGGCTGATTTTTAAAGATTTAATGGAATTTACGCGCCTTTAAGGTTCTTCCCCTTAGGGAATGATGGAGGTTTCAGCAGCCCCATAACTGCACTCGGGGGGCACTGGGGTAGCCCAGAGTGAGTGGTGGTGTAGAGCACATAGGATGTCAACCACTCTATAAGTTGCTAACTAAGATGTTTTGAGTGTAGATTCTCTGGTAGCATATGAAAGTGGATTCATGGTTTGTCATTGAAAATTTCATATGCTACCAGAGAATCTATGCTCAACACCTCAGAAACAACAGAACCCAGTACCCCATGGGCATTTTCCACCCTCCTCCATTGCTTTAACTTTATCCACGGTAAGTTTCCACTCCAGTTGCAGTCTTCCACACAGTTTGAATCAGTTCACTGATCCCTGATCCCTGATCATCAGTAAAACTGGCAAACTCAAAGGTTACACTTAATGCGCACAGTACTGCATTATACTAATCGATAGATTCACCAGGCAGTTGGGACCTAGAATAGAACTTGTAACATTCAACAATCATATTCAAAGTAGGGTTGAAATGATAAACTAAGACTTGAAGAACAGCTTCATAAGAATAGGCACCCCCTTGCAAGTTGGTAGGAAAGGGCAAATGATTATATACTCTCTGGCCTTCAGGATTCAGGCAGTGAAGCAATATAGCCTTCTGCTTTGCTGGAGTAAAACCACCTGTCTGTATGGTGAGGAGGTAATTGCAGAAATAGAACCTCCATAGTTTCTAGGGGAAAGGTTCATCTGCGGGTGCTGACCAGGGGCGGAGCCACCACTGGGCCAATGGGTTCAAAGAACCCGGGCTGCTGACCAATCAGGGGCCACGAGAGCGGCCCCGACATGCCCCCTGCGCCTGACGTCAGATGCAGGGAGGCTACTTTAGCTCCTGAGTGGGGGCCGTGCGGCCCCTTCGGGAGCTAAACAAAGGCTGGCGCTGTGTTCACAGTGCCAACCAGGAGTGGCTCTTCCCTGCAAAGGCAGGGAAGAGCCGCTCCTGGTTGAGCACTGCGAATGCAGCACCAGCCTAAGTAACTCCTGAAGGGGCTGTGTGGCCCTTTCAGGAGCTAAAAGCCTGGCGCTGCCTTTGCAACGCAGCCCAGGAGCGGCTCTTCCCTGCAGGGAAGAGCCGCTCCTGGGCTGTGCTGCGAAAGCAGTGCCAGCCTTCGTTTAACTGCCGAAAGGGCTGTGCGGCCCCTTCGGCAGTTAAAGAGCAACTGAGTCTCTCTCAGCCGAACGTAGCCTCCAGGCTCCGTTCGGCCAGACCACGCCCCTGCTTCTGATGTCAGACGCGGGGGCATGGCTAGCCCCTGCATCTGATGTCAGATGCGGGGGGCGGGGCTATCAGGGGCACCCACTGTGGCCGCACATGGGCCGCCGGCGGGCTGGCTACGCCCCTGGTGCTGACAACTCATCTGGCTGCTACTCGGGAACGGTCCTTCTCCGTTGCTTCCCTTGGACTTTGGAATGTGCTCCCTATTGAAATAAGAGCCTCCGCATCTCTGGCAACTTTTAAAAAGGCACTGAAGACACATTTATTCACCCAGGCTTTTAATAAGATTCATAGTTTAAAATTTTTTAATATTGGGTTTTAAATGTTTTAAATGTTCTTTTAAAATATATTTTACATGATTTCCATTGTAAACTGCCCAGAGTTTGGGGTGGTATAGAAATACTTTAAATAAATAAATAAATACATACATACATACATACAAGCAGGTTCTCCTGGGGTGGACAAGAAAGAAGGTGGTGGTGGGTTTTGAGCCATGTTGCAGTGGGCATCCAGTGAACAACAAAGTCCAGGACTGATAAGGAAAAAGGACCTTCAGGGGTTGTCCAGGTCAGAAAGCTAAAGTAACAATCATCATCAGCAGTGATAGTAGAAAGCCATTCAGGAATGTTGGCTCAGTAATGCAGTGAAATGAGGTTGCAGGAACATTCACAAGTTTTGCAGGATCACACGCTTAGCTGGTTCAAAATCTTTTCACCAAATGTCTTATAGCTGCTTCTCTCATACACACAAAGATGCAGATTTAACTGAAGGTTTATTTAAAGGCTTATTTATTTATGGAGAAACAGCTTTTTCATTTTCTCCATTTTCTCCTTCTCCTTTCCCTTCCTTTTCTATTCTATCTTCACACACACACACACACACACCCCACTCTCTACAGTAACAGGATCCCCACTGGGACAAACATCTTAACAACAATACATAAAAGATGACTAGACAGAATACAACAACATCCTATTATGTAACACTGCTGTCGTTATGACAGCACGGACATGAAATGGCACGGACATATAATGGCACGGACATGAAAAATGGATTCAACAAGTACACACAGGGGAGGTCTGTCACTGACTGTGATTATGTCTATGACTCACAGCCAGTGATAGACCTCTTCTGTATAGAATCTCCATCTTCACAGGCAACCACTGGGTGATTTAGGGGTCAACAGAAGGGAAGGGAATTGTCATCATGCCCTGCTTATGGGCTACACAGAGGCATCTGGCTGGCAACTGTGGGAAGAGAATGTTGCATCTGAGCCAGCTCTTCTGCTCTTTTGCAGGGAGAGAATCACCTATAATAACCACCTGGACGTGAAAAGTGGTTCCCCAGATTCTGACAATTGCCATGTGGATTATCACATGAAACCATGTGGTTTCTACTGTGAACTTATCAAATCTGTAGCTGATTGTTTCTGTAGTCAGGGAGCTATTATGTTTGCCCTACCATACACAGAAGAGCCTATCCAGTTGCATAACACTGCAGTGCTAACATGCCACAGAAAAGCAACTTTCTATCTGTGTTATGCCTCTGTGTAGCCCATAAGCAGGGCATGATGACAATTCCCTTCCCTTCTGTTGACCCCTAAATCACCCAGTGGTTGCCTGTGAAGATGGAGATTCTATACAGAAGAGGTCTATCACTGGCTGTGAGTCATAGACATAATCACAGTCAGTGACAGACCTCCCCTGTGTGTACTTGTTGAATCCATTTTTCATGTCCGTGCCATTATGTCAGAATTCAGCTCATGGCATATGCAATAGCAGGCAAGCTGGTAAAGTCCTAGCAGGTGGGTGACATGGGGCAGGGAGCAAAAAAAGTTCAACAAAATCTGCAGAAGGGACTGCAGTGCAGAGTTGGGATAGCACAGCCTGGTAGGATTGTTGCACCAGCCGTGGAAACCTGCAACTGTGGTGATTTAAGTGAGTTAAGTCGGCTCCAAAAAGGTCCCAACCTCCTCCTGGCCCTTCTCCATCTCCTTGCTTACATCTGTACTCCTCCTCCTAAGGTGCCCCTTTTGCCTTTCTGAGTCACTCTGTGAACAGCCAGGCAAGTGCTCTGCCAATGCTGCCACATGCAGAAGTGCTCTTACCCCTGAACTTCCAGGCCGAAGTACAGGGCCCCCACAACCCTTGGGGCCCCCCAAATGCTCTTTAGTCTGTCCCAGGTGGTGTGGTCACCCAGCCAAACATGATGATGCATTTGCGGGGGGGGGGGGGGCAGAGAACCTCCAAAGGCCTTTAGGTCCAGGCTCCAAAATTACTTAGGTGCACCTCTGGCCACATGGGGCCTGATTTTAGTGGGGACTGAGTTCCTGGGGTTCTGGTGCAGATGCTGGGGGTTTCTTTTTAGGGACAAGGCCAAGGGTTACAAGGGCACAGTTTCCCCAGATGCTTCTTAGAGCCTTGAATAGTCTCTAGCTCTGATTGAGGTGGGAGATGGGGGTCTGCTGATCATGGGTTCTTTCTCCAAGAGTTATTTGGGTCACAGTCAAGGGAGCCCTTGACACATTACTCACATCCTATGGCAGTGAATTCCATATATTAATTATATATTGTGTATATACACCACAGACTATTTTTTCAGCAATTTGAAGATGCTGACCAACTGGTGAACTGCTTCACATGAATGTCTCATCACATGTGACAACTGCCACATGGAGCAATGTCAAGCAACTTCCACATAGCAGCTGTAAAGTCTGCACTGGGCTTTTTCTTTTCTGAGTTCTGTTCATTCATTATGTCAGGTAGCCAGAGCACTGTGATGTGGACCAAAGACATATTGCATTTTTAATGTTTTATTTCACTTATTATCCTTATGTTCTCTGAAAGCGACCTTCAGATTCCTGATTATTCTGATCTACTATTGACATTCTGTACTTCACAGAGGAAATGAGAAATATCCAAGATGGTGAATCTCCTTTTCCTTCAGATGATAAATGGAAAGTGTCAGTCCTGACAGGAAATTCAGGAACCCAAGCAAATGTCACTCTCTGGATATATGGAGACAAAGAGATTGCTGGACCAATAAGTCTTGGCAAGGACAACAGAGAACAGCTGTTTCTACCAAGGATGGAGGACACATTTCAGGTAACTAACGAAAGCTGGGAATATTATTTTGCTGCATTCTTTTTTCAAAAGATCATTCTCTCCTGTGGTAGGGGGAAATGCCTCCCTCTATGTTTACTGCCTCAGATAAATCTGTCTAATGTCTTTAGATTCAGCATTAAATCATCTAAGTGTATATAGAAAATGGCAGAGGGAATACTCTTTTCTGGCATATCTGCGAGAACAGGGACCAACTGCAGAAGCAAATTGTTTTCTTTAAGACAATTAGTTACAGGCGATTGGTTAGAAACTAGTCTTTAAAACAATATGCCTCCGTACAAATCATAGGTAATGAAAGGAAAGTACATACCTTGTCTAATGAAAGGTATGTATCTCTTATGCAGGATTTTCGGTGTGGAAATAACATCTTGCATATACTTTTGTGAGCATTGCCATAATTTATGGATGGGTCTGTGAAGAATGATAACATGGCTGTTTTCCAGCAGGGGCTATGATAAAAGGCTTAGTTCTGTGAAGTTTATATTTTACACAAGGTATTTCTAATAGAATGTGGTGCTTTGCATATTGCATTTATAGGGTCTACTTCACTTTGAAACAGAGCAGGCCCATACAGGCGGGGCAGTAAATGAGATTCCCACTCTCTTCTCCCCACCTAGGCTGCCTCACTCTGCCTTTTTCCACCTGCCACCACTTTAACCCCGAGTGTGTGGGCTAATTATTCGTCTGCTTCCCCCACCTGCCAAAATTCAAATTGGCAACCAGATGTTTCATAGAAATCTGCTACTCAAGTTTAGAACAATAGAACTGTGAAGTGGAATTACTCCAACAGATTGTATCTGTGCCTAGTAAAGATGCACTCATCCATGGAAGATGCAGGGAGGGAGAAATAGCAAAAGCCCTTCACTGCATTGGTGCAAATGTATACACTGGTGCTATTAAATGCAAATGTATACACTGTGCCCTTGCGAACTGGGCAAAGAGGCATCTTTTTAATGTGGTGGTTCACTTTATTTAGCAGGGGGAGAGCAACTGGCCCTATCCATCCCCAGCACAGCACCCCTCCAGTGGCTGTTGCTAGTGTCTATCTTGTATTTCTTTTTTTGTGAGCCCTTTGGGGACAGGGAGACATCTTATTTATTTATTATTTCTCTATGTAAACTGCTTTGGAAACTTTTGTTGAAAAGTGGTATATAAATATTTGTTGTTGTTATAAATAATGCTATAAGTGGCAGCACAACTATTATGTTGACATCAAAGAATGAACATTACCTTCATATAAATGGGGGTAAGAATTTTTTTTGAATCTGAAGGTGTGGAATGTATTGTGTAGTTTATTCTTGGCTTCTCATAAAGAGACTTTTAATGTCATTTGTATAGCATAAGCAAACACAGTCCCAGTTGTTGGCTTTTGAGACCTGTCTAAGATCTCTGGGAGTTCCTCTCTCTTGGTTAGTGAAAAATTCAGAGCCAATGTCGGTAATAGTATATCTGCAGTACTGCCTTTCCTCAGTAGACACAGATTCCGTAAGATATGAGCCTATTGACCTGCCAAAAATCAGATACTATCTAGTATAGCTGTGTGCTGAGGATATTGATCTTATGAAAAAAGTACCTGTGCACTAGTAAACTGGACATACAAGTTCTTCACACAGATACAGTTTGGTTTGAGATCCAGTATAATAACCAGTGCCTCTATAAAATATCCCCATAAAAGAGCCATAAAAGAAAGAATTAGGATTTGCTGGCATTTCTTAAATGCATTATCTTCTGATACCTATGATTAGTATGAACATAGAAAGTGACAGAATGCTGCACTTTCTACTTATATAAACTTTGTCTGACCTTTTTTTCCTTTGAAAAGCAATATATTCTATGAATATTCTACACAAATAACTAATAGTTAGAATTTACTGCTTCCTGAATTCCTCATTCTGTGCCACCCACAATGAGCTAAAATAGGGTGAGTAGAGATTTGATATAGGCTTTTAAAATGATTGGCAGCATCATGAATAAGAACAGGGTAGCTGCCAGGGAGAAAAGTAATCAGAAGAATCAGAACCTTATAGCAGCAGCTGCTTTCCGCACACATCAACAAGTTGGTGTCCTAAATTTCCTTCACACTTGCTAAACAGCTGTCAGGATGTGAGTCTCTCTCTCTCCCCCCCCCCTCTCTCTCTCACCCAAGGGATGTTTTCTGTTACTGATGCCACTCGTTTTCTGTTACTGATGACTTCGTAAGGGTGAATAGGTATTTGAGGGCAGGCAATGGATCCTGGAGTTTGGCCCACTGTGACAAAGGATGCTCTTGGATGCACAGACTCAAGCCAAGCATTTCAGGAAACCCCAAAACAATCTTACCCCTGAGCTGGTTTGCTGCCCAGGGATTACCCCCCTCATGAGAGGGCCAGCACGCCAGAGAAAAGCAGAGGCACCATGTGCTTCAGCTCTCCATTGGACTGCACTTTCATGAGGTAGGCCATCCAACTATAGGGGGCACCACTGATGTATGGTTCCCGGTATCTCTGGTTAATAATAGAACGTATGCTCCATACCTTCCTCTCTCCACTCAAGCCTTCCAGACTTCCAAGGAGTCTGGTCTACTTCATGTGTCCAAGTGGTTTTGGGTGTACAGAGTTGGGAAAGACTGGGGAAGGCTCCTACAGTATGACTACAGCAAAACAAGCCAGTCTGCGACTGATGTTACGGAGTGTGTAGACAGAGGCGTATCTAGGGAAAATAGCGCCTAGGGCAAGCACTGAAATTGTGCCCCCTGTCCAAACTGATGTTTGTTTAAAAGCACTGAAATTGTGCCCCCTGTCCAAACCAAATATCAGCTGAAAAATATAAGTCAAGCTCATTAATCTTTTAAAATTTCAAAAACTATTTAGCAGTGGATGTAGCCAGACCAAAAAATGCTGGAAAACTACAAATATCAGTCTGCTGGGGCTCATAAAATACCCAAATACTATGTGGAGGTGTACTTGGAAAACTAAACAGAAGTGCCTATCTAATTCTTTACTATGCATTGTAGCATCACCATTACATACGTTTTAAAAATAAATGGAGAATTTGACTTTTCCCAGATACTCTGAAAATAATTAAAGGATATGCAGAGTAAACTGTGTCACTGCTTGGAATATATTCTAGTATTTCAGAAAGATAGTTAAAATGAGAGAAAGAGAGCAATAAACTCCCAGTGGGCCTTAATACTAAGGATTTCACACTGATTCAAAGACAAATTCACCATTAATAGCCATATTATTAAGACACCACATTTAACTCACTTATCATAAGAAACAAAGTAAGAGCAAATGAATACAATCTTAGCTCATAAGCTTCAGCTCTGTATTCACAAGCCCTGATTCTCTGAACATAGTGCCAATCTGAATATGCGTACAATGACTTATATTATATTAAATTATTTTTTTTTAACCTGTAGCCCCTTTGGGGCGCTTCCTATAGGCCGTGGGAGGGGGTCGTCTGCAAAGGTTACCCCTCCCATCCCTGGCCTCTAGGGCCTGGCAGAGACCATTTGAGCATGTGCAGTGGCCATTTTTTAAAATAATTTTTTTAATGGCCGCTGAAAACAAAATGGCCACCGTGCATGCTCAAATGGCATCTGTGAGGCCTGGCATGGCCTAGGGCCTCACAGAGGCCATTTGAGCATGTGCAGTGGCCATTTTGTTTTTGGTAGACTTTTTTTTTTTTTTTTAAATAATTTTAGGAATTTGCGCCCCCCTTCAAGTGGCGCCCAGGGCATGTGCCCTGCCTGCCATACACTAGATATGCCCCTGTGTGTAGATCAGATGCCGCAGGGCATCCCTGAGTAGGGCGCACATGGATTAGAGTGGTTCCTGACAAGCCAGGTGGCTGTGCAGGTCAAAAAGCCCCATTGATATGTGTCGTGGGGAGACTAGACTGTCAGAGCGAGCACTTGGACACTTGGTTCATGGCAGTCACCGGGACCGGGAAAGGTGTTGCTGGGGTACCCTTCCCCAGGGCTTGCATGGATCTAGCAAACACGCTGGGCGGCAATAGCCTTCTAGTCCACATATATGTCTCCATGACCAGGCACTCTCATGAAAGAGCAGTCCTTGGGAGAAGGGGAGAAGCAGCTATTGGACGTCTGATTTTCACATTAGGTTCTCAAGCTCATTTCCTTTGTCACATTGGATGGTTCTGCTGGTTAGGTATGGCTGAGATGGCATGCTAGCACTCCAGGGGAAGAGGCTAGGGTTCCTTCCCCTATAGACTGGTAAAAAAATTAGAACATGAGCACTGGAAAAACCAGAGGTTTTCTTTTAATCCAAATTTAAAAGAAAAATAGTCATTCATGGTAGATTTTCCTTTGATACCATGCCAGTGTGGAGTACACATGACACCCACCAGCACGGGGTACCTCTAAGCTGGGGTGGGTGGGGCAGGGCTGAGTGTGTGTGTGTGTGAATACATACAGTTGGAGGGGGGAGCACAATTCATGGGGATCTTAAAAATTCAGTCACTGTCCCAGCTTCCAGGGAAATCAATGCCCTGCTGCCCAACCGGACAGCACCTGCAACAATTTTGAAAGGATGCCTTTCTGGGCAGCCATGCTTGATCAGGTGTGTTATTAATGAAAAGGTTACTTGCACATGTGCCCCTTCTCCTTCCAGGGATGGAAGCTGTCAAAACATTATGTATGGTAATTCTAAGTAATGAATTTGCAATGTGCCCAGCTGTGCATTGCAGGTTGCTCAAGAAATCCAATCAAATGGAGAGAGACAGACACCACCAGATTGGTGGGTCTAGGTGTTCTCTCTTTATATGACTGGACCACAGGAAAGTTGCCACAGCCATAGTTTCTGTGGGTATATTTCAGATGTAGTATTGATGGGAGCCCTGCTGTGCATTGGGTTGGTACATTGGTAGTTCTTTGAAATGCCGTGGTATCACTTCCCCTATGGCCTGGCATGCGTGCCCTTTGTAGGGGGAAAACGTAGTTGTGCAATCTCTGGTGTTAATGGGGCTTCATGTGTTGGTGCACATATCTCTGTTGGAGACCTTGCAGCAAAGAGACTTTGCAGCAACAGGGCTTGCTTGCTTGGATACTAAAACACTGGATTGGTTCACATATGAACCCAAATCATGGTTTGGCATTACATGAACAAGCCTTGTGCAATTGTGTTGCCCTCTGCCTCCTGCAGAAACCAGAACTCACTGTTACATCCAAACCAGCACATTGTTCTTCTTGCAATTGTGGTTTACCCTCTTAGTTTGGAGGAATTGTACAGACCACAGCATACTCTGATTTCTACAAAAGCAGAATAACTGACTAAAACACAGCAGGTGAGGGGAGCAAGGAGAAAGCAGCAAGAGAAAGCACAAGGCCTTATATGGTTTGGTGTCACAAATGAACTAAGCGACTTTCTTAGAGTTATTCGTCTTTTATTAAGCCAGGGAGAAGGTTTTATGTGTGTATGGTAAATTAAAATATAGGATAAGTGGATGGTGTAACCATGGCCCTTCCCAGATGGTGATTTTACTTTGCTTCACCACAGGAAAGGTGGGCATACATTCAGACATCGGGCGGGGGTTGGGAATTTGTTTGTTTATTTATTTAGCATATTTTTATACTGCCCAAAACCTACGGCTCTGGGCGGTTTACAACAGTTTACATTGAAATCCATACAAGACATCAAGATGCCCTCCATACATGATTTGGATCTTTCCCTGCACATTGGAGCTTAGCCTGCATTATCTCCATTCTAAAAAGTCCCACTTTTGACGGTGCCTTTTTGGGATACTTCGATACATCCTGACAGTTCTTCTGAGATGCATGGAGGGGTCATACTGATAGAGCTCCTTTTCTTAAAGACTTGCTTTTCTTTTATTTTTTTTGTATAGATTTACTTGGTGATCTTGCGGATGATTGACTGCCTGAAGGAGGAGCAATTTACCCACTTATCTTGTCGATATTCCGCAAGATTGACTGTTTGAAGGGGGAGCAAAAAAAGACAGAAACCCAGATAAATCTATCCAAACAGAAAACCCAGCAGAAGACTGCAGTGGCGTAGGGAGGGCATAGGTGGCCTGTGTTCAGGCTGCTGGCCCCCCACCTGGCAGTGCCCCTGTGGTGCCTCTCCCCTTGTGGCAGCCCCCTGTGGTGGTTTCCAGCACGTGGGGGGCAGAGTGGTGGCGGTGGCGGCAGCAGCCTCCCTGAGGGAGCAGCCTGGGATAGACTGCCCTGCCCCACCACTCTGCCAACACCACTGCTGCTCCAGCACATGCAGTGGGAAGAGAAAGGGCACCCTGTGCACAAGGCAGAAAAAGAAGGTATATGTGTACATATGTACCAAGGAGAAGCAGTTTATGCAAGCACACCCAAGAGTCAGCAAGGGAAGAGTGTGTGCAATGGGGGCCTAGATGTGCCACTGCCCTGCCCCCAAGTGTAAGACTACATCTGAGTGGAACCTACATGTGTGAAGAGGTGGTGGTGGTGGTGGCTGCAATGGCAGCTGAGTGACAAAGGCAAGGCAACCTACCCTGGGCTACTCCCTACTCCCAGAAGGGAGGCTGCTGCTGTTGCTGCCCTTGCTGCTGCAGGGCTGGGAAGTTTGATTGCCTCTCTCTTTGCTCGAATGAGGAGGGAAGTGATGGAACTCGTTAGCACTATGCATGTTGGATACTGAGCAGGGAGGGGTGAGGGGGAGCAGCTGAAAGGGAGTGCAGGTGTGTGGTTGGAACTGGAGAGATCGCCCTGCTCACACCACCCAATAGATGGGTCTGGCCAGATTACAGCTCTGCCCCTGGAAAAGTGTCAATAGGCAGAATTTTTATCACAAGCTTTACAGCTTTACAGCAGGGGTGGAGTGGGGGGAGTGTCAGTGTGGTTGGTTTGGCAAGTCGTTGGTCTTGCGGCAGTCTCTCCAAACATAAATTTTAAAAAAGGAAATTAAATTTCCGTGGCCCCAACTGAATTTTTTTCAAGGCACACACCATGCATGGGCAGGTAGGAAAGAGTAGGAGGAGCTGCGTTCTGCCTCATCTAGGAAGCCATTGGCCCAAAGGGACCAGGGTAAGACAGTATGAATGGTGCATTGGAATAAACCAGCAAGGAACCCTATTAAAATAACACCAATGTGAAACCCCCCCCGGTTGTTCTGAATTATCTTTACTGTGCTTGTATGTGGCTAATATATGCCCTCAAAATTTACTCGACTTTACACCATTTAATCCCATGGTAAAGCCCGCCATCTGGGAAAGACCCAAGGGGATATTTAAGAGGGAGACTAAAAGGGAAGCTGTTTAAATTAGCACTTTGAGATAGAAAGTAGTAATGAGTGATTGAACTGTAATAGGAAAAGAAAGAAAACATGACAGAGGAGCCTGCCACCAGCATTTTATTCAGGAGAGCAATCATTTGAGAAATAATCTGACAGGAGATCTGCTTTTAAGTGTCTGAGAACCTCTTCTAGTAGTGCAATATACAATACATGAAATGATTTATTTTCAGTTTAAATAATGGTAGTAGTTTAGCTTCAAACACATCTGAGATAAATGGAATACAGTTGGATTAGAAAGAGTGACTTTCATACTTAAGGTATCGCAGAATGCTTTGCAGAGTAAATTCAAACTGTCTGCAATCAAAATGTTAAAGCTTCATCAGGACTATTTTTCCCTGAAGGTTTACAAAGATATCTGTGCTTAGATTGATCTTCCTTTTGTTTTTGTTTTTAAACTAATAAGATCATTTTCTAAGATTGAAGAATGCTACTTTGCTGAGCACACTTAGTGTAGCTGAGTGAAATTAAAAACGTATTACAAAATGGCTTATAATAATTTTCAGAGAACTGCTATAAGCCGGGAACTTTGCTGTTTTTCAATTTAAGCACTCACGTCATTCCTTCTGTTGTTATGGGGCTTCCAACATTGCTTTGAAAATTTAGAAATATTCAAATTTCCTGAGAGCCAAACTGTATACTACATTAAGCTTTTCTATACTAAAATTTTCTGTACTAAGTAGGAACCATGGGGAAGACCCTAACCTAGATCAGGACTGCAGCATGAGGGAAAGAAGCCTTGAGCTACTGTGATGTGGGGACATCATGCACTCTTGACCCATGCCCAGCTTTGCTAATAAAAGCTACCAGATGAGGGATGGGTGGGTGACTGGATGATGGCTAATACTTAATTGAGGGAGAGTAGGGAAGAAGAGGAAGCATCTGAATTGGGCAAGCTCTGAATCGTGACAACAACCTACCAAACTATGATTTGTTGTGTTATCTGAACCAGCCCATAGGAAAAGAGATTGTGATTGAGAAATTAGAAGGAACAGTAAAAAGGAGTTAGGGTTGCGTGATCAGAAAATGGAAAAGCGGGACTGGTAAACAATTTTTAAAAGCAATTAAGGAGCTGGTTTGATATTTGTATCCTGTCAGAAATCCAATGGAGTTACATAAGAACATCCCTGCTGGATCAAGCCCAAGGCCCATCTAGTCCAACATCCTGTTTCACACAGTGGCCTACCAGATGCCGTTGGAAGCCTACAGGCAGGAGTTTCGGGCATGCCCTCTCTCCTGCTGTTACTCTCCTGCAACTGGTGCTCAGAGGCATCCTGCCTCTGAGGCTGGAGGTGGCCTATAGCCCTCCAACTAGTAGCCGATGATAGACTTCTCCTCCATGAAGTTATCCAAACCCTTCTTAAAGCCATCCAGGTTGTTGGCTTTCACCACATCTCGTGGCAGAGAATTTCACAAGTTGATTATGCATTGTGTGAAGAAGTACTTCCATTTGTTGGTCCTAGATTTCCTGGCAATTAATTTTATGGGATGACCCCTTGTTCTAGTGTTGTGAGAGGGAGAAAAATTTCTCTCTGTCCACTTTCTCCACAACATGCATGATTTTAGAGACCTCTATCATGTCTCCCCGTAGTCATCTTTTTTCTAAACTAAAAAGCCTCTTGTGTTTTCGCCTTGCCTCATAAGGAAGGTGCTCTAGCTCCCTGATCATCTTGGTTGCCTCTTTTGCACCTTTTCCAGTTCTACAATGTCCTTTTTTAGACGTGGTGACCAGAATTGTACACAGTACTCCAGGTGTGGCCGCACCATAGTTTTGTATAAGAGCATTATAATATTAGCAGTTTTATTTTAAATCCCCTTCCTGATGATCCCTAACATGGATGGAATTGGCCTTTTTCACAGCTGCCGCACACTGAGTTGACACTTTCAACAAGCTGTCCACCATGACCCCAAGATCCCTCTCCTGGTCAGTCACTACAGCTCAGATTCCATCAGCATATATACATGTTTTAAAATTTTTAAAGTTTTAAATGATTTTAATTGTTAAGTGATTTGTTGTTTTAAATTATTCCGATTGTAAACCGCCCAGAGACACAAGCTTTGGGCAGTATAGAAATGTCATAAATAAATAAATAAATGTGAAGTTGGGGTTTTTCATCCCAATGTGCATCACTTTACACTTGCCAACATTGAACCACATTTGCCATTTTGTTGCTCACTCACCCAGTTTGGAGAGATCCTTTTGGAGCTCCTCACAATCTGTTTACGATTTCACGGCCCTAAATAGTTTGGTGTCATCTGCAAATTTGGCCACCTTGCTGCTTACCCCAACTTCTAGATCATTTATGAATAAATTAAAAATCACTGGTCCGAGTACAGATCCCTGGGGGAGTTCTACATGAAACTTCAAAGCTTTTCCAAGAGTTTATTGGGCTGAGCCCTATAATTATAGATAGTGTTAAGCTTTGCCTTGGGCAGCCTCCTGTGCCTCTAAATGACTGCATAAGATGCAGAGATTCAGTGGATGGAACTTTCCTTACTGCTCGACTTCATGCTAGGGGACGGCTGAACCCACTGAATGTCTGCATTTCACACAGCTCCCTTCACCTTATGTAACTTGTTTTCTCCTTTTCCATGTATAGGCCATGATCTTTAAAGGCACTGCAACGGAAGGGAGCCTGTTAGCTACACTCCTGTGTCCTGTGCATCTGAAAACCTAGATAACAGGTAGAAATTCAGCAGTCTTTTTCATCACTGTATCTCCATCTGTTGAATTTCTATCTGTTATGAGGCCTATAAAAAGCAATGGCAGTAAATCAAAATCAAAATCTAGCTTCCTTTGTACAGATGTGATTTCTCTGTCTGTCACCCAGGCAACAAAGCCTGGCTCCCTCCTACCTCCTCTTGTCCTACTTAGTTAATTGTTGCCCAATCTGCCCTAAGTACCATAAATACTCGGAGGGGTCAGACTGATGAGGTGATAATTGTTATCCTTCCTTCAGATATTAATTTGAATTAGCTTTCCTACTTGGCTTTTCACAGCCCTTGAAGTCTTTCTGACTTGTAAGATATTGATTGGCTTAGGTTACAAGGGGTGGGTGGAATCCTTTACCCCAAACTCAAAGTATTTTTAAAGGAGTCCATAGCAGTCTCTTCCTTCACTCATTCTGCCTGAAGACAGTTTAAGCACACATTAGCTGTCTGCATTTGAAGTAGCCTAGAAGCAGGCCATTGGAGTCATCTTGGACCTTTGAAAGGACCCGAATGAGGGGATTTGGGAACGTGCAAGTCTGTGAGGGCCTTGCTTAGTAAATCAATTTCAACCAAGCACTGAAGAAACATATTTGCCAATGTAACCCTTTCATATCTTTATACTATTATTATTATATGCTTCTTTTCTATAATATATATAAAGTGTGCCGTCAAGCTGATTTTGACTCCTGGCACCCACAGAGCCCTATGGTTTTCTTTGGTAGAATACAGGAGGGGTTTACCATTGCCTCCTCCCTCGCAGTGTGAGATGATGCCTTTCAGCATCTTCCTATTTCGCTGCTACCCAATATATTACCAGCGGGGATTCGAACCGGCAACCTTCTGCTTGTTAGTCAAGCATTTCCCCCCTGCACCATTAGGGGTGTGTGTGTGTGTAGATAGATAGATAGATAGATAGATAGATAGATAGAGTATATGTTTATGTTTATATATAGCTTATTATAAATAAGAGTTCTATCTATTACATTCACATTTTTTGAAAGAGCCTGCCTAGAGCTTTACACCATAAGGACATGAAACCTGATGTCCAGTGTTGCCTCTAACAGCGATTCTCAGATGTTCTTGACTACAATTCCCATAATCCTCAAACAAAGGCTATTGCAGCTGGGGATGCTGGGAATTGTAGTCAACAACATCTGGGAATCCCTGTTAAAGGGAACCCTGTTGATGTCCAATCTGAGATCCTGTACAGGCCTACAAAATCGTAACCATGGAAGCATAATTTGGCCAGGTCTTCCATGCTCCAGTCCACTACCTACATAGGCTAGTGGTAATGGCAAAAGCTGGGGGTTAGTGTTAGAGCAATGTTTAAGAAGAATTTGGTACTGTGTGTCTCAGAGCATGTAGTGAGTGCTGTTACCTCAGCATGCAATTGTGCTGATTTTACTAATCAGCACAATTAGTAAAAGAGAATTAATGGAGGACCTAGCCAAATCCCGCACCTTTCAAGTGCTTCTGGAATCTCAGAGGAGGTTGTGTGGTGCCCAGCGGATCTCCTTCCCTAGCCCAGCCGTTTGGTGGGAGGAACCGCTCGGCCATAAGTGAGGGAGCCACTGTGGGGACATTGTCCTCAGACTCAGCATGGAGAAAGAGAAGAAGCGAGGGTAGGCGGGAGGCAGTCCCACCCATGCTCCTGCCATGTTTGCACCCCCTTGTTCCTTTGTAGCTTTATGCCTGGTCCTGACCATGATTTGGGGCAAAGGATTAACACTCCACTCCTTCCCATGCCATGGTCCCAATCTGGATTGTGCTCCCCAATGTACGTTAAATATTTGGCAAAGGAAAACTAAGCACATTTGAGCCCTGCAATTGTTTGGTTTGGTCATCATTACCTGCAATGTACAGAGAGGGAGATTCTGGGGAGGGCATCTTTGCAGTGGGCAAAGATGATGACCAGAAGAGGGCTTTTGCCTTCAGAAAGCTGGTCAGGGGGCTTGTGGATTCCTGCCAATATCCTCTGCATTATCCTCTGCAAACCTTCACGTTCTTTGTTGTCTTGCTTTTCAGTCCCTTTTTGGAGCTGTGTTAAAATTGAAGCAAATTTTCCTAAACTGTTTGTCCACATACGCAATACATTTCTTAGTGACTAATCTTCAGTGTAATGAAACTGATCTACCTCATTGACTCTAGTCATCAATTATGTGTGTCAAATTATCAGTAATTAACAATTATTCCAATTCATCCCAACTAGTTATGTATCAATAGACAGTTGTATCAGTTGATTAACATAAAATTATCTACCCAAGATTTTTGTAAATAATCAAATTGTCTCAGATCATTAGTAATCCCTCCGTTCATTAACAATCAGTCATTTCAGTTTGGTGGTAGATGTCTCAGGTTGATAATCAATTGCTTTCACTTGATAATAAATTAATAACTTGTGAATTGGGTGTTTCAATTCATTTTAAATCAGTTGCCTCTTTTCACTCATAATCAGGATCATAATCAGCATCATTTCCATGCAGCTCACCCCAATATAGTTATAGTAGAAATCACCACTTTCCCATTTCTTCTCCTTGATATTCAAACATTCAATGTTTTCTCTGATCTCTCCCCCTTGTCCTGACTAAGTCAGCTGGTACATATATTGAAGAGAGGCAGTCTCCAACTGCGCCTTCTGAAGTGTGATGCCAAAAGGGTACCTTTTGACATCACATTTCAGCACCCGTGCAGCATGTGCCAGGTGGCATACTGGTCCCAACAGACTTGCCACATTGTTGTAGGGCTGGAACTGAATGTCCAGGCAGAGACAATGGAGCTCTTCTCACAATCAGAGAGGAGAAGAAGAAGAAGAAGAAGAAGAAGAAGAAGAAGAAGAAGAAGAAGAAGAAGATTTTGCATTTATATCCCGCTCTTCCTCCAAGGAGCCCAAAGCGGTGTACTACATACTTAAGCTTCTCCTCACAACTACTCTGTGAAGTTGGTTAGGCTGAGAGAGAAGTGACTGGCCCAGAGTCACCCAGCTAGTATCATGGCTGAATGGGGATTTGAACTCGGGTCTCCCCCAGTCCTAGTCGGGGAAGTTTGTGGAGAGAGCAGCTTACACTCACTTTCCGCACAGATGGTCATCCTTGCTGCCTTGGGTGGGCAGATAGTCTGCCCGGACAACCTGCAGCTGCCCCCATCAGATCCAAGGTCTGGGGTGCAGGGATGTGTGAACCACGCATCGCCCACCCGTGCAAGTGCACGGTGCATTACTGGGATCCCCCGAGTGTGACAGCCGTGGCTTGAAGCAGTAAATAAATGAGGTTAAGGGAGCACTCACCCTCTTAACCTCATTTTAAAGGGAGACTACTTAGGCGGGTTTGCCACTGTGTAGCTGCCGGGATCGGGCCTGATCCTGGTGGTTCACATGCATGTGCAAAACTGGGCTGGGCTCCCTTAGCCCAGTTTTGCACGCATGTGTGAATAGCCTCATTGAGTGGTGGGCTGCAACCACAACTCACTCCTGTTCCAGGAGTTCGGATGTATTATAGTGGGTGAATAGGTGGGGAGATGGTGGAACCAGCAGGCATTGTGGCATTGGAGCAGAGAGATGCACCGATTCTAGCACAGAGATCTTCCTTCAAACATTACATCTCAACAACTCCGTCCTCTGGGTTAGTGTAGTAGCTATCACTGGCACTTTGCCAGCATTCTGTCCACATGTTATCACATTTGCTCAGGTGTGTGGTTGCGATCATGCCCTGTGACTATGTGGGGGAATTAGCTTGAATCAGGTGCAAGTGTGCATACAGCAGTCGTACATTCTGAGATAGCTGGCATGAGTAAAGGCCGTTCAGACTTAGGCCCCATTCGGACATAATGCCAAACCAGAGGTAAACATGCCAGCGGTTTGAGTTTGTGATCATCCAAAAGCGTGACGCTGCAGTTTCGTCACCTAACCGTGGCTCCGTTGTTGCTCCCAAACCTAAATTTGAACCCTGGTTTGTGGTGAGTTTTGCTGCTGAAACCTGTGGTCAGAATGAAGCAGTGTCATCTGAATTCTGCCACCGCTATAACCTGGGCTTAATGTACAAGCTTCTCTGTCACCATAGAGACGCCGGCTCAGAGAAGCCCATAAATCTGTCAGTCGCTGGCTGCCTCTCAACGCTGACGCCCTGCCCTCTGCTGTCTCCTTGCTGCTCCTCCTGCTGCTTGGCAACAGGGATGCCACAAGAGGAGAGCTGGTTTTGTGGTAGCAAGCATGACTTGTCCCCTTAGCTAAGCAGGGTCCATCTTGGTTGCTTATGAATGGAAGACTTGATGTGTGAGCACGGTAAGATATTCCCCTCATTGGATGGAGCCACTCTGGGAAAAGCAGGAGGTTTCAAGTTCCTTCCCTGGCTTCTCCAAGATAGGGCTGAGAGAGATTCCTGTCTGCAACCTTGGAGAAGCTGCTGCCAGTCTGTGAAGTCAATACTGAGCTAGATAGACCAATGGTCTGACTCAGTATATGGCAGCTTCCTATGTCCCTTTGTCCCTGGAGTTCCTGCAATTAGAGGGATGGAATGGCCCTGGGAAAAGCATGCTTTAAATAAAAGGAGAAGAGACACACATGCAAGGAGCCATTTCATTGACCTAACACATGATCTAGCCCCATTCCTGGGCTCTCATATGTTAATGGTGTAGTTTCTTTCGTCTTAATGTGCACAAAGGTATGTATGTGGGGGGGAACAGACTGAGAGACATGTGTGAGAATCCTGGGGGAATACACCAGTTGCCAGACCACAGAAGGGCCAGGGCTGGTAGTCTGGTACTCCAGGAACAGATCTTATTGACTTCCTAGGAGGGAAGCTCAGAGTGATGTACATGCTTATTTTTATCTTTACAACAACCCTGTGAGGAAGGTTAGGCTCAGAGATGCACGATTGGCTCAGAGTCACCCAGTGAGTTTCATGGTTGAATGGGGATTCGAACTTGGGTCTTCCTAGTCCTAGCCCAACACTCTAATGACAGACAAAGCAAGAAAGAGAGAGCATTATCATCAATATACCTTTTCTATATTCTGGGTAGCTGGTTGGTTTCAAGATAGCTGGTCATCTTTCTCTGAGTGGAAGGAGAATAGCTTACGAGGAAGTGAAAAGTAAACTATATGTTTTGAGGAGGGCTTGAGGATTCTGGGAGTTTAGAATGCAAGTTCAGGAACGCATGCTGACCTTCATCAGGGAGATGTTGGTCTTCATGGAAGTTGTGTGTAAGGGCAAGGGGCAAAATCAGCAAGAACTATGGAAGGCAGCTTGGGACCACCAATCCTCCAGCAGAAATGGATTCAAGGGGGGAAATGCAGGAACCCTCCAAATCAAGTCTATAGCTGGACTTGGGGTGTGTGGAGGTGCCCACGAGATCAGAAAGCCCATACTTCATGCAGACTGACATGCAACCCCCTCCCAATACATTGAGGGGGAAAGGGGAATCTTTTCATAGGGATTCTTCACCTTTGGGGAAGGGCCAGCCATGTTGCCCATGTTGGAAATGACCCTCAATGACTGGAAGCAAAAGGCTTGCTTGAATTAGAGCTGGTGATACACCTTTATTCCATTCAGCTGCTTAAACAGAGAAAAGCTGGGTACTTCTTGCTCTCCTTCATTAGCTAACAAGGAGAGAGTCTCAGGCAATCATTTTGGGCCATGCTTTAGCTTCTGTCAAAGGCAAGGAGTTATGCTGACCTTAAATACTCCCCAGAAACCTATCAGCAGCAATCATTGTTGCCATATCTGGATACTCGTTAAAGCAGGGATGCTGATTCAGCATTAACACTGTTACCAGTCCAGAGTGGCTCTTGGGCTTTGTTATGGCTGTTCCTAGCCCTTTACTGTTCTCACTCTTTCTTTTTTTCTGGGGCATCAGAAATGCCAAATCACACTGATCACACCCCCTTGCTTAAAGCCAAATTATGAACTGAGTGGGAAAAGGGTAATGAGGGTTCAGGCTGGCTGCCCTTACCAACAATCCTGTGCCACAGAACCGCGACACCCAGGGGGCTTCAGGGGCAATAGAGTGGATTTAGAAGGGGGAAATGGTTCTAGTGGTCTTATGTGAGTATTCAAAAACCCATCAAAGTGGCCCTGTGTTCCCAGCATCACCACAACTTTGCAGAAGCAAATTGTACACGAAAGGGTATGTTGTGAGAGCAGGACCTGGTGGAAAAACAATTGTATCCAATGTTGTGTATCCCATGATACTTTTTACGCATGGTAGTGGTGGTTTCATTTCCCAAATCACATTCTGGACTGTAGGTTTCACCATGGCATGAAATGACTCTTAGTTATTTGTCTTTACATGTTACAATTCAGGTTGAAATTAAGAATATTGGAAAGATCTATAAAATCAGAATAGGACACGATGGAACAAGCAAACAGCCAGAATGGATGTTGGAAAAGGTAAGATTTCTGATTTGTCTGCTTTTATACTTAGTTAATGCTTAATTTCATTGGCTATTGCTTACTTTTATGCAGCTAGTGTTTGACAAAACCTTTCTTAAAGCAGTAGTACCTGTATAACACTTACCTTAAAAGAAAAAAGTAGAGATGGCTTCTTTGATGCAATAGCTGAACAGCAGCTCTTTTAAAATGGAATAGCATTAGAGGCCATATGACAAAAGATTTCCTAATTCTTGAGTGAATATAAGGTGTGCCTCATCTAGATATATCTACACTGATTTGTAGGGCTGATTTGAGGCTTTGACTGGGAGATACTGGGGAAATATTAAGGGCTGTGTCACATCAAACATTAATATCTTTGTTCATTTCAGTGCTGCTTGTACTGAGTTTAGGTAGCGTTTGAGAGGTTGGGAATTTCTTAGCCTTATTCTCTCACCTGCAATATGGAGAATCATAAAGCTCACAAGGGTATTGTAAGGATTGCAGGAATGTAATGTATGTGAAGTGCTCTGAGATTTGGAGATGAGCCATATAAAGTTTCCTTCCTCCTTGGGAAGGAGCTTCCTCTGGACCTAGGAATGCATCTCTGCCAACATGTCCCTATTTTCCCATTCACTTGAATGGGAAAAGAGGGATATGTTGGCAGGTATGGGAATGGTGGACATGACGTATGTCAGGGCTTCTCAACTTTGGGTACCCAGATGTTGTTAGACTATAAGGGTCATTGTGGCAGGGGTGTTGCGAGTTGTAGCCCATAACACCTGGGAACCCCTAGTTTACATAGTGATACCAATCCATGCTTGCCCTGATCTATGGAATACAAGCTTTTGTGTGTACTGTTTGCAGAACAGGAACAATGAGCACAAACTGAAGGTGTATCTAAATTCACATTCCAATGCAGAAGTCATCTATCTGCATCACACACATCTGGAGGCAAATCCCATTCAAAGTAATGTGGTGAGGTAGAAGGCATTTGAGTATACATGTGAATTACGGATGCACATGGACAGTTTGTGCACTGCCTGGATTGGTGCAGGGAGTGCCTTTAAGCAAGCGGGCAAGGCACTCCTTACCTGTTCACCCCTCCCTGCCACTTTACCCCCTGCCAGCATTTGATTTTGAAAGAGACGTGTGGGACTGCAGCGTTCCTTCTTGCAGCCCCAATTGGCATCAGCACATACATGGCTGGGGTGCATGTGCACCAGGCACTTGCTGACCATCCAAATGGCCAGTGTGCTAAGCACGCAAATGGCCACCGTGTGTGCACCCCAGCCATGTGCGTGCCGAGGCTGATCGGGGTTGCAGGAAGGAATGCTGCAGATCCACACATCTCTTCCAAAACCGAGCACTGGCGGGGGGGGGGGAAGCGGCAGGGAGGGGGCAAACAGTTAAGGAGTGCCTTATCTGTTTTTTAAAGGCACCCACCCACACTGCTTGTCAGGCTGGCTCAAACGCCAGCTTGTCAGGCTGGCTCAAACACCAGAAAGGGAGTGCCAAACCTGTTTGTGCACATCCCTTATGTGAATTGCTCCTGCAGTTCCCAGAGGTGCACCTAGATAATGTCGAGCCTGGACCTAAAGGCCTTCGGAGCCAGCTGCCCCCCCCGCACAAGTTAAGCATCATCCCCCTACGCGTGCACACCCACTGTGACACATACAGTATTTGTAACAAGTGGGTTCTTGAGGGCACAAGCAGCAACTGGACTCGCAAGAATGTAAGGATATAAAACAGGTATATTTATGCAAATATGCCTTATCAGAAACATTTCAACACGCAACTTTGCATATTCCCATCCTACATATTTCTTTCCCCCCTCCCCACTCTGTCTCTAAGGCTCCTGGCACAAGTCACAATCACACTCGGGTGCCAGGCGCAGTTCAGGCCAGCAGTGACCACACCACCCAGGACAGATTTGGGGGTCCCCAGGGCTGTGGAGGCCCTAGACCTTGGCCCCAAAGTCCAGGGCTAAGGGCGCCACTGGCAGTTCCTGATCTAGCAACATGTGCAGATGCTTCCTTCTGCATGTAAAACTTCTTCTCTGGATTGGTGCATCCTATGATAATGCACGGTTCCCACCTCAAAGGTCATGAAAATGCTCCCATAAGCTCCCATGAAAATGCTCCCATCTGATCTTTAAACATTATTTCCTTGTGCTTTGCTCACAGGATTAGGCAATATTACATTGTGCGATGCAGAAGAATACATTAATGTTACAATGTATTACATGATGCTCTTTTGGAGCTAGAGAAACATCTGTATTTTTTCTGATAGCCTGCTTCTGTTTTTGCGCTTTATTCTGACATTTTAGCTTACAAAGCTGAAAGTTTGAATCCTAGTATCCCATCGTAATAATAGCTTTTAATATAAGCTCAAGGATCTTAACCTGAGGAGCAGAAAACCCAGATGACAGTGGAAACATTCCAGTTCGGCTTCAGTTATTTCAGGGATTCTATTTTTCTATTTTGTTTGCCTCACTTTTCTTGAACTTTGAGTCCAAGGCTCATGAGGAGAGCTTTTGGATGTCAAAGGATGACCTTCACTCAAGGAAACAAGCAGCAAGCTGGAAAGCGGCATTTTCTGGCATTGCAGTGAATATTTATCCTTGCTGGAAATCAGCCGGGGGAGTTGTGTCAATGAACATGCAAAGTTCTTGATATTAAACCAGTGGATCAAAACTATTCTTGCAAAACAATCTCAATTAAAATATTCATTTTAAGATCCAACTAAAAAAAAAAATTATACTGAGCACTACTACCCTGCTAACTGAGCAAAGAGACACCTTACATTTTGCTGGGAGAGATCAACTGGCCCTATCCAGCCCCAGGGTAGCATCACTTCAGTGGCTCTTGCTGGTATCTGCTTTATGTTTCTTTTTAGATTGTGAGCCCTTTGGGGACAGGGGACCATTTTATTTATGTGTTATTTATTTTTCTATTGAAACCACTTTGTGAACTTTGGTTGAAGAGCAGTATATAAATATTCTTCATAGCAGTAGTACTTACTGAGTGAAAGGTTTTTTTTACAACTTGGCCACACATTATTCAGGCTATTTCCAGCAAAAAAAATTTTTTTTAAAAAGCTATGATGGTGAGTGGTTACTATGGTAATTATTGGCAATTTTGAAGTTTTTATTGATTGTACTCCAGCCCATTATGGAATTACCACACACTAACAGAAACTACAAGTACATAACATGGTTTACTATTGCTTCTTTCATAGGTGACACTACAACACATTAAGAGTGGAAAAATTCTGAATTTCCCTGCAAACAAATGGTTGTCAAGGACTCGAGGGAACGGAGATACCTTATGTGAACTTCCAGTAGTAGAAAAAGGAAGAAGCCTTTACTCAAGTAATAATATATCGTTCTTTGACCAATGCAGCATGAAGTTGGACATGGAGATGATACTATTACCCAAATTGTATATTCTATTAGAAGTTGCATTCGCAAAAATACTGGGCACAATCCAGTCAACACTAAGCACTTTTTAGCCCAACTAAATTCAATGGGACTTAACTATGGGTGGTTTATGCCCATTATGTTTCACAAGAAAATTCCTTTAAATATATTGTAAACAAAATTCATGTTGTACTTAATCATGTGCATAGAGGTTAAAAACATGAAATTGAGTTCTCTTTATATGATTTCAGATTATTTGCTTCTGTTAAAATATTGGTTGCTTTCTTCAGTTGTGAATTACCAGGTTTATGTGTACACGGGTCACTTGGAGCAAGCTGAAACAGATGCTTCAATTTATTTGTGCATCTATGGAGAAAGAGGAGATTCAGGTCTCAGACTTCTTCACAAATCTGACACATCCATGAAATTTCAGAGAGGAATGGTAAGCTTGCTGAAGGAAATGGCATATATGATTCACAGACAAATGAGAAGTAGTTTTAGTGCATGCCTTACCCTAGATCGGTTTTGTGGGGAAATGAGCTAAATATTGGACAAAAGTCTCATCATTTTATATACCACCACTTGAGTAAAGATTTTCACAGATACTCTTCAGTACGACAAGTGCTTACCTGTCTGAGAAAGAATGTCACTAAGAGGAAAGGCAGGAGGGTCCTATAAAACCTTAAAATAAAACAGATTAAAAAATATGGAGAAAAATAAAATAGAAAAACATTGGGGATGGCTGTAAAAAAGCATGTAAACAAAAGTCCGTTCATTTCTCAGAAACACTGTCCCCTCTAATTGCTTGTGTTCAGTACTTCAAAGTGTTGTTTTGCACCTTCAAGTCATTCTTGTCCTCAAGGATTTACTCATTTCTCCTGCTCTGCCAACAAACTATTTGCTTCTCTAGTCCCCACCCAGGTCTGTCTCACTCCCTCCACTCACTCTTTTTTCATACTACCATGTATGAAAAAAGGAGGGGGGAAACTGGTGGGGGGGAGAGAATTGACCCATTTTGTCCATATAAATGTATCTTCTTGTCCTTCTCTGCCATCTTCCTTACTAATAATTTCAGCTGGGTGTAGAAACGATGGTGGCAGGGGCATGGCTGAGGCAGTGCCATGGGTTTCCAGGGGCCAGCTGTTTTCTCCCCTGCACCTGGCTCTGACCCTGTCTCCACACCAGAGAACATTGCTGAGCTGCTGCAGTGACTCAAAGCAGAATGGTGACTGTAACCAAGTCCCGCAGCATGGTCCCTTTAGGGCAGGGATGTTTCAGAGCGGCCTGCCCAGAAAATGTTGCTGAGCCACCACAGAAGCTCAAAGCAGAAAGTCAGTCACAACCGAGTCCAGAGATGCAGTCCCTTTAAGGCAGGGGCAGGGCGTTCCCCTGCCCTATGCCCAGAGCAGCAGCAGTGGGGCTTCACCATCTGAGAGAGTGAGTCCTACTCTACTGGAGCACAGCCATTCCATGGGAGTGATGGAGAACTAGGCATCTAAGGCATCTGGCAATGAGGGTGGTGGCGGCAGTAGGGGGCATATTTAAACCTTGTCCCAGGTCCATCTCCAACCTTGCTATGTCCCTGATTTCAGCTGTAACAATTTGAATCATTGTTGAAAGCAGCGATGCTTTTGAAAAGTTCAACCAACACAGCTGCACAGCTGGCTCAGCAGAATGGGCAAAATGTGACAAACTCCCCTTCCAATGTAAACCTTCTGTGCCACCCTAAAATATGTCCCTGACAGTCACAAAGCCCTCAGGGACATATTTTCAGATGACACTGAGGGCTTCCATGGGAAGGGGACATTGTTGAAATTTGCCCCACCTCACACACTCATAGTAGCAGTGCAACATTAGTCTAAAACTCTTCAGAAGCACTGGTGAACCAGTGCTTCTCCCATTGCACCAGCACTTCGTTAGTCAGGATGTCAGCACTGTCTCTCAGCCTAACTATCTCACAGAGTGGTTGTGAGTATAGAAAGTGTTGGGTGGGGTGGGGGATGGGGAGAACTGCCCTGAGCTCTCTGGAGGAAAGGAAGAACAGAAATAAGGAAGAGGAAGGGAATGAGTGGCGCAGTGGTAAAAACTGCCGCCCTGTAACCAGAAGGTTACAAGTTCGATCCTGACCAGGGGCTCAAGGTTGACTCAGCCTTCCATCCTTCCAAGGTCAGTAAAATGAGTACCCAGAATGTTGGGGGGCAATATGCTAAATCATTGTAAACCGCTTAGAGAGCTCCGGCTATAGAGCGGTATATAAATGTAAGTGCTATTGCTATTGCTATTGCTAATGATAGTTAATATCACTGCATAATAACAAATTTGAAGCAGTTTTTGTTTAGAAGGTATATCAAGAGATTTTTTTAAAAAACCCTTAGCATTACTAGCAAAACGTTACTATTTGTTTGAAAGCCAATGGAAATAATTCATTTAGTTTAAGGATGGGGTTAATCAAACTATCTCAACACTGTCTACAGTAGAGGTATTTTAACACAGAGTCGGTTATTCATCACTAAGTGATCTTTGGTTATTACTATCTGCATTCAGTAACTTTTGGTTATTATTGCCACATGAGTGTGTGTATAACGTACATCTCCTCTTCTAGGTTGACATGTTTGAAATACAAGCCGTGTCTCTTGGAAATCTAAAAAAGGTGCTGTTGTGCTGCAAGGCTGATAACAAGTCACAGTATTGGTACTGTGAGAAAGTAATCATCAGAGAAGCTGAGAAAAATGTGGAATATATTTTCAGTTGTGAAAGGTTGTATTTAAATTAAAAGTCCTCTTCTAAAAGTAACTTTTCAAACAACACTTTTCTTCCTCCCTGAGTTTACAATAATATCTGCTTTAAAGGTTAGATGCTAAATATTATGAAAAAGAATAAGAATTAGAATTCTGGAATACTATTTGTTCACATTGCATACCTCTTCAATATCAATCTGTATTTTATCAGTCTCTATATATAATGGTATGCGACAGTATTTCACCTCCAAGTGTAACAATCTGATACATTAAAGAAACCAAAATGCATTATTTGCATTTATTAAAAATGCATTAAATGCAATACCTTCAGAGAAAAAAATACATTATTTCCTAATCCAAATAAGCTACTAATAAGGCATTAGATTAAATTCCTCATATTATACCCTACCCATTATAAATTTATCTAGCCTTATCTTAATTATTTCTTATCTTATTTCTCTTATTTATTGTTATAGCAAATCAATCTTTTAAACATTTTATTTTATATTCTGCATTATTGCTACGTTTTGTTTGTGAAACCGCTTTGTTGGTTTCTTTAAAAAGATATGTAAAACTGATTAATAAAAATTAAAATTAAAAAATAATGTAAGCACACGTATGCTCAAGGGTAGATCATTAAGTAACTGAACAAGAATAAAAAACCCCGTAAACCTCCTTAACCACGCCCCCCCCCAAGGATTATTTCCCTTGGCCATAGAAACAATTAAAACATGTCACCTTGATGTACATATCTACCTATATAAACATAAACTGAAGAATATCCACTAGTCCTTGAAACATTATAGTAATCTTGGTATACTCCAAGCAGGGGTGTAGCTAGGGGAAAGGGGACCTGTGTTTGCCCATCTCCTCAGTGAGTGAGGGAGATAATGAAGAAAATAGGGACCGGTTGAGCTGGGGGGTGGGTTTGGCTGAGGAGCTGTGGGCCTGGGTTCTCTGAACCCCTCTACTCATTTATAGCTACAACCCTGATTCCAAGAAAGGCAACCAAACCAGTAGGAAGTGAGCAACTGAGGGTTTTTGTTTTGTTTGCCACCACTGCTGCTATACAGAAGCTGCTCCTCCAATATCTGCAAACCTACCTATGATGTCCTACTACCCAAATTTACTTCACACTTACTCTATCAGTTGTTTTTTTTTTAATGCTGTGTGATGAACTGGGTGCTGACTAATCCTCATATCAGCAATTAAAGGATTCCAAGTACCAGGGCTTCAGTGTACCTGATTTTATTACTCACTGCCAGCCAGTACTAGCCTAGATAGACCCATGGTCTGATTCTGTATTAGGCTGCTCCATATGTACACCATGCATTCATAGGGTGAACCGTGACATATTTGTGGACTGTTTTTTGAATATTTGAACCCAACCCAGTCAGTCCCTTTGGTCCCCAGTCTTTAAAATGAAAATTATAATGACTAATCTTCTTTTTAAAGAGCTTTGGAATGAACTAAGCTCAATAGTTATTAATGATCTTTGTTGCAGTTCAGTAAAGATTTATCATGGAGTGCATTGATGGTTATTTTTTGTGTGTTTCCAAAATGATATAAATTGCTTTCTGATATCATTCTGAGAGAAGACCCTGTAGTGACAGAAAGGTAGCCACCTGCCACCAGGTAAAGAGTAAGGTCTAGAAACTAGCCTAGAAACATGGCCTAGAAACTAGCATCATGGGGTATGCCAGATAAGTCTTTTTTTTGTTTGTTTTTTTAATTGGCAGTCAGCAAAAAAATAAGAATAAAAGCAAGTCTGTACAGGTGCACTTGAAATAATAGTTGCTTTATTTTTACTCCTCTAAACAGTTAGATAGAACACTTGTAATGAAAAGGGGTTATCATAGGGCAACCCAACCACAAGGGTGTCTTTCACTGGAAGAAATGTATTGTAGAAATGCAGTGCCCTTTCATCACAGGACTTCTCCCCTACCTAACAAATGCATTCCTGTTTCCTCTCCATAGCCACCCAAATTTCTCAGAAAGCTTGACCTTTCCTAGCAGACTTGACACTATGCATTTCTCCCTTAACTAGAAGAGTGCCAATATCTTTTTCACTTCAGAAGTGCTTGTCTTATAATAACTTCTAAGCATTTAAGTTAGACATTTATTTGTTCTCTTTTATTTTTAGAAGCCAGATAAGGGTTTTTTTTTTAGTTCTGTTGTGAAAAATATGTGCATATATAATGATCTGCCCTTCACAACATCTAGTGCACAAGTAATCAGCAACTTCATATATTTGATTAGCTAGGGCCCTTTCCTGTTTGAAGCTAAGCATCTCTATCAAGATGCTGAGTCCCCTCATTTACCTGCCTAATGGT
Source organism: Hemicordylus capensis (assembly GCF_027244095.1). Classification (NCBI taxonomy): domain Eukaryota; kingdom Metazoa; phylum Chordata; class Lepidosauria; order Squamata; family Cordylidae; genus Hemicordylus; species Hemicordylus capensis. The sequence goes on from NC_069660.1 coordinate 259,043,951, forward strand.
GCTCTTCCAGGCAAGATGCTTGAGTATATTAGCATTATTGAAGAAAATAAAATAAAAGTCCTACAAAGTCCTATAAAGAACAGTTAAATGAGCTGAAACATTTTATTGAGATCAATGAAGAGCTGGCACACAAACATTTGGGTAAAAGGGGGCAGAGACAAATGTCTAGCCCCAACATATTACCCAAGCTGATAACAGAGGCATCAAGTGGGGCCAAGGCAGCTGGAAGGCAGCAATAGAGGTTGTGTCTAGTTGACCTTGCCCATGGTAGCCCATCCATTCCAAGTGTGGATGATCCAACCCGGGCCTAGAATCAACCAAACTCCAGAATATGAGCTCACTAGGCCTTGGGGCATGTTTGAAATTATAAATTTATGTTAACACAATTCCAAAACTTAACTTCAACTAACAAGTGAACTGGGTTTTATTTTACTCAGACCTTCATAACTTGATTAACAAAGTTCTCCTGTACTATTCATATGATCCTGCATTCCAGCTACATACACCCCCCACAAATCAGCAAAGGAGGCCTAGTCCACATTAAGCTGATTGGCCCGCAAGGCCAATCAGAGCAAAGGGGGGAAATTCCCTCAGCCCCCCTCCCTTCAAAATGGGTACCTGGCTAAAGCCCAGGTCTAACTGCGAGGGAGGGAGGGAGGGTTGGTTGCACCCAAACTTGCTTTGAAAAGGAATGGTCCCAAATGCATGGCCGTGAGGTCATTCACACAATCAAAAACTGGGTTCTACCCAGGTTTGGGAGCTGTGTGTGCACCCAATTTCCAGTTGTGTGGAAGCAAGATAGGAGGAAAACCTGGGTAGAAGTGATTTATTTATTTTATTGTATTTATTGTTAAATTTCTATACTGCTTTTCATTAAAACAATCTCAAGGCGGTTCACACAAAAGTTAAAACAAGACTATAAAAATTACACAATTAAAATATTAAGCTAGGATATAAAAATATAGATCTGATTTAAAAGATTAAAAAACAAGCACAATATAACCATTAAAAACACTGAACAGCAGCAATAGAAACAATCATATAAAAGCCTGGGTTAAAAGCCAAGATTTCACACACTTTCTAAAAACTGTGATGGAGACTGAGGAGCAGATGGCCTGATTGTGTGTAAGCAAGGAAGGGGGGAAAGCTTCCCAGGTTTTCCTCCTATCTTGCTTCCACACAGTCTCTTCTACCAAGGTTTTCCTCCTACCTTGCTCCCAAACCCAGGTAGAACACAGTTTTTGCTTATGTGAATGACCTCCAAGACTTCTCTACCCCTCCTTCCCACCTCTCACAAAGTCTCTGGAACTAAACACCCAATACTGCCCATTCATTGGCCCAATGCAAATTATGCCCCCCACCCTCCATCCGCATCTGCAGCAGGAAGGAGTAGTTAGCCCAGAGAAGAGAAGTCAAAGCAGAGATATAAAAGCAGCTTTCAAATATCAGAAGGGCTGTCTCATAGAAAGAGGGAACTTGTTCTCTATTGCTCCTGAGGGCAGGATTAGAACCAATGGGTTAAAATTACAAGGAAGCAGATATAGGCTAGATGTTAGGAGGAATTTTCTAACTGTAAGAGCTGCAACAGTGGACCAGTCTGCCTTGTGCAGTAGTGGGCTCTCCTTCACTAGAGATTTCTGACAGAAGCTAAGGGGCAAAATCCTTTGGTATTCTCCTGGAAGTTTTTCACACAGGGCTTTTAAAGCCCTTTGGCGTGCATCTCCTCCAAAATGGAGGGTGTGCATTCACATATTGGGCAGATAACATTGGTTTTGGGGATAACTTTGAGTTCTCAGTAAAGCCTCAGAGAAAACACGTGGTAAACCCTGCTTTGTGGAGAACTCCCTGGACCTTCCTTTCAATGTATTTGACTGTTTTTGTCATCAGTTTCTCCCTTCTATATGGAAAGAGATGTATTTTGTTTCATTTTGGTCCTTGTTGGCTATGTGGGCCAGCATGAAACATCTCTGGACTGGGGATATGCTTAAACAGGGTTCCAAATCTAAAAGTCATTGCCATCTGAATAAGCCATTGGTTCCCCTATAAAACAGCTCTCTCAGACTTAAATTCTTCTTCATAGTGGGTTGCAACTTATATGACTAATCTAGCTGTCATTATGTTTAGGTTAGCTTTTTAGTTAAAATTTAGCAAATCCACTGTATTTATGTGGGTAGCAATTATAAGTAATTTGAGCAACAGATAGAGGATACTGCAGTTCAAACATGTAACATGCTCTGTTTGAGAAATTGTCTCCATTGCAGTAATGTTGTTAGCTGTTGGAAAATGTGCTTATATGCGGCTTTCTTTCTTTCTTTCTTTCTTTCTTTCTTTCTTTCTTTCTTTCTCAGGTGGTTGCCATTTGTGTCTCAAGGAAAAATTCATTCAGAAATAGAGCTCTTCCTTCAAGGTAAAGGCTATAGTTAGACTATGCAGATAAAATCAATATTTTGTGTTATTTGCAGAGAGAGAAACTACAGATATACTATCTAGCCGTGTTTTCTGAAATACTGCAATGGTGTGCACAGAATGTGGGAGACACATTCAAATGTGAAACTGCTGCTGATCATAAATATGTACGTTGTCCCTAATATTGGCCTCTGTACCAGAAGGCTGGAAGGTAGTCAATGTAAAAACTTTTTTTTTAAAGAGAGAGAATCCAAGGGGATTCTGGGAAATTACAGGCTGGTTAGCAATGTCTCTGCTAGGTAAATTCATGGAAAGCATAATTAAAGATAAATTTATTAAATATATAGAAGAAAAAGCTTGGCTGAAAGAGAATCAGTAAGGCTTCTGCAAAGGCAAGCCCTGTAAGTCCTTTGAGACTGTCAGCAAGTGTGTGAGTATAGGTGGTTAACACTGAAAATATGGAGCAGAATTCAGACTTAGTCAGTAGGGCTGTGCATGTTGGAAAAATCACTTCAGAATTCCCCCACCCTCCACCATGAGGATGCTCCCATTCATGGGGAAATTGTCCTAGGTAGGATGGTGGTGGTTTCTTTAAAAACCGCTACAGCACTGATGCAGGGAAAGCTGGGCAGCAGATGTGAATCTTGGGAGCATCCAAGGGGTGAGCGGAGAGTAATGCAAGGGAGGCTGGGCATGTGCACAGGGCACCTGGGAAGTGCAGGGATGCTGAGGGCTGTAGTTCCTCCCAGACTTTCTCCCTCGAAGCATAGGAGCCTTGTGGTGGTAGGGAATTCCACAGTGGAATTCTGATTTTTCCAGCGGTCATGCACAGCTCTATTAGTAGTCATGTCTAATTGAAATTAATCATGACTAACTTCATCTGGATCCAGTACCTGGGCTTTCAAGAAGGTTTTCAGAAGTCTGTCCCCATTGGTAAATTTAACAGTAATCAATTTTTTTAAAAAGTTCTTTTCTGGATTGACAATTGCTTAAAGAAGAGGAAGTATTGTGTAGGAATAAACAGACATATTTCACAATGGAGAGAAGTAAGAAAGGAGACCACACAACCATTTGAACTGGGACCAGTGCTTCATATGTTATTTGTATATGATCTAGTCTAGAATTAGGGGTAAAGAGCGGAGTAACCAGGTTTGCAGATGACATCTAACTATTCATAGTAGTGAAAGCCAAAGTGAATTGCAAAGAGCTTTCAAAGGATCTTTCTAAATTGGATTACTAGGCAACAAAATGGCAAATGTAAAGTGTTAAATCAAAAAATACCAGCCTCATATGCACATGGACATAGTCTCAGCCATCAGTTACTAACTGGGAAAGAGTTATTGAGATTGTGGTGGATAGCTCAATGAAAATATTGACCCAATGTATTGCCTCTGAAAAAGGAAAATGCAAATTCCATGATTTTCTTCACACAGTGCATATTGAATTGTGGAAGTTGCTGCCACACGCTCTGGTGATGAGCACTTAGATGGCTCTAAAAAGGCACTTGTCGCATTCATGGATACGTCTATCAGTGACTCTAGTCTTGATGGTTAGATGCTGTCTTCATTTTCATAGGCAGCATGCCTCTGAATACTAGTTGCAGGGAAGCAACAGCAGGAGTTTCATCTCTTGCTGATGGGCTTCCCAGAGATGTTAGGTTGGCCACTGTGGGAGACAGATGCTGGACTAGATAGATTTTGCTTAAATCCATCCAGACTTTTCTTACATTTTTGTGGATTTGGTACCAGGTATAGTGATTGACTTTTATTCTGTGTATAATCTAAAGGGCTAATAGTTTTGGTGCTTATATCCCCAGTTCTTCAACAGTACAATGCTGGTATATAAAAATATGTTTTTTCTTCAGGAGTAGAAGAGTTAATCTCACACGAGCACCTCTCCTTTCCTTCCACTTCTCATTGTAACCTGACAACTCTATTATTAACTGCTCTGCTGTTTTATTTTTGGCAGAAATGCAAATAAATCGTCAGTCAAAAATGCAAGAGGAAAAAAATGGTAAATCCTTCTGCTGCTTTTTATCTTCTAATCAAGATTTACAACTGAGCTGAAATGGGGGGTGCTTTTTTTGTGAACATCTTTGAAGCCTGTGAAGTGTTCCTTCTTTCAGTGATTTGTTTGGGAGTGGGACTGCAAACAGGGGTGGAAGTGTTCACTTGTAGTTTCCTTAAGGGGTACTACACAGTCAAATCACATTCGGAATTAGAGCAATGCTGCCTGTCATCATTTTGGATTGGTTTCATAATGTCATCATACAGCCAAATCAGATTCGTATGTGGGTGATCATAAAACCAATTCAAAGTGAAGACAGCAAGTATTTTCCTCGCTTTAAATAAGATATTTTCCTCACTTTAAATTAGGTTTTGTGTGCACAAAACTGGCTGGCCCAGTTTGGTTCGAGTCTGAGTTCTGTGCCAGTTTAGTTTTGTCCTGCATTGACCCCTCGGTTTCGTTTGCGGGGAGGGTCGTGAGTGTTTTTTGTTTACATTTTTTAAAATACTTACCCCATCTGGGGGGCTTCTCTGAGGCCACAGGCGAGTCCGCGGAGGTTCCCCCTTACCTGCTGGCCTCCATTTTGCCAAAAACAGCCCAATTTGGGTGTTCTTCAGCCCATTCCGGGCCTTTCCCCCTCATGGTGGCCATTTTGGAGGCCACCGTGCATGAGCAACGGGCCTCTGCATGGCCTGGGCCATGACCCTGCCACCCAAGGGCCCATTGCACATGTGTGGTGGCCTCCAAAATGGCCACCATGACAGGGGAAAGGCCCGGAATGGGCAGAAGAATGTCTAAACTGGGCGGGTTTTGGCAAAATGGGGGCTGGTGGTGGGAGGGGAAACCTTCACAGACCCCCTCCCATGGCCTCGGAGAAGCCCCCTGGAGGGTCTAAGTACTAATTATTAACTACAAATATAAATATTTGTATGTGTGTATACACACACACACACACACACACACACACACACACATATATATATATAACAAAAAAAGCTCATGAACCCTCCAGACGGCTGGGTATGTGTGTGTGTTTTGGTCCGGCTCAACCCCAAACTGAACTGAACCCAGCTTGACACTGAACTGGTATTAGACTTGGAACTGGTATTGAACTGGCACATCCCTAATGATATAAAGCCAATTCAGATTGTGTACAATGCTTCTGGTCATTACTCTAGCACTACATCATCATTGCATTCATGACATGATCTCTGATTGGCTGGGATCTCATTCCAAATTGCCAAAAGAATAGTTGGGGGGATCAAGCAGCCCCAAACAAGTGGTGAGTAAGGTACAGTGAGGGAAATAAGTATTTGATCCCCTGCTGATTTTGTCCGTTTGCCCTCTGACACAGAAATGACCAGGCTATAATTGGAATGGTAGGTTTATTGTAGCTGTGAGAGACAGAATAACAACAAACAAACCCTCAAAAGCCCAGTGCCCAAAAGTCAGCGATGGATTTGCATTGTAGTGAGGGAAATAAGTATTCGATCCCTTCACAAAAGATGTCTTAGTACTTGGTGACAAAACCCTTGTTGGCAATCACAGAGGTCAGACGTTTCTTGTAGTTGGCCACCAGGTTTGCACACAACCCAGGAGGGATGTTGTCCCACTCCTCTTTGCAGATCCTCTCCAAGTCAGAAAGGTTTCGAGGCTGATGTTTGGCAACCCAAACCTTCAGCAACCTCCACAGATTTTCTATGGGATTAAGGTCTGGAGACTGGCTGGGCCACTCCAGGACCTTCATGTGCTTCTTCTAGAGCCACTCCTTTGTTGCCTTGGCTGTGTGTTTTGGGTCACTGTCATGCTGGAATACCCATCCACGACCCATTCTCAATGCCCTGGCTGAGGGAAGGAGGTGCTCACCCAAGATCTGACGGTACATGGTCCCGTCCATCGTCCCTTTGATGCGGTGAAGGTGTCCTGTCCCCTTAGCAGAAAAACACCCCCAAAGCATAATGTGTCCACCTCCATGTTTGACAGTGGGGATGGTGTTCTTGGGCTCATAGGCAGCATTCCTCCTCCTCCACACACGGCGAGTTGAGTTGATGCCAAAGAACTCGATTTTGGTCTCATCTGACCACAACACTTTCGCCCAGTTCTCCTCTGGATCATTCAGATGTGCATTGGCAAACTGCAGACGGGCCTGTACATGTGCTGCCTTGAGCAGGGGGACCTTGCGGGCACTGCAAGATTTCAGTCCTTCATGGCGTAGTGTGTTACCAATAGTTTTCTTGGTGACTATGGTTCCAGCTGCCCTGAGATCATTGACAAGTTCCCCCCGTGTAGTTCTGGGCTGCTTTGTCACCGTTCTCATGATCATTGCAACTCCACGAGGTGAGATCTTGCATGGAGCCCCAGACCGAGGGAGATTGACAGTTATTTTGTGTTTCTTCCATTTGCGAGTTATCGTGCCAACTGTAGTCACCTTCTCACCAAGCTGCTTGGCGATAGTCTTGTAGCCCAGTCCAGCCTTGTGCAGGTCCCAACCTTGTCCCTGACATCCTTCGACAGCTCTTTGGTCTTGGGCATGGTGGTGAGTTTGGAAGCTGAGTGATTGCTTGCTTCTATGGACAGGTGTCTTTTATACAGGTACTGTAACAAGCTGGGATTAGGAGCACTCCCTTACAGAGGGTGTTCCTCATCTCAGCTCGTTACCTGCATATAGTGAAAAGACACCTGGGAGCCTGAAATCTTGCTGGTTGATAGGGGATCGAATACTTATTTCCCTTACTACAATGCAAATCCATCGCTGACTTTTGGGCACTGGGCTTTTGAGGGTTTGTTTGTTGTTATTCTGTCTCTCACAGCTACAATAAACCTACCATTCCAATTATAGCCTGGTCATTTCTGTGTCAGAGGGCAAACGGACAAAATCAGCAGGGGATCAAATACTTATTTCCCTCACTGTAAGTAAAAGGCAGTTTTGTAAAACATAGTTCCAAATGGCTCCCTTTTGTGCAGGAAATATTCACCTGAAAGCATTCAATGCAGCCCTAATAAATTCTCAACATCCTTTTTTGCAATTTTATTTGCTTTTGCATATTAATTACAAAACACAGTATGCATAAATGCTGTAATCCACAACTTTGCACTTAAGACTAATCAGGAAGGCACATAAAAGATGCATTTGCATAGTTTACATGATTCGTTTATCCAATTTTGTTCTTGTTAGCAGAGAATTAATAGCTTTCTGAACTATTGATCTATCTTAATATTATTTTCACCAGTTTCACTACTTACAGATTTGTTGTTTTAGAGCTTTTAATCCAAGGTTAGAGTTACTTAGAATTCTGTATTTCCCAATATTTCTGGTGATTGTTTGTTCAACTTATTTTTTCTGACTGCAGTGTATGCAATTAAGTAATAAATAATAATAAAATGCTTCTCACCACTTCGAAAGAATGCTTGCACATTGGGAGTTGGTTTAAGTGTAATGCTCCCTATCCCTTATCTATCTTAGGTTGTGAGATTGCCCTGATTAGCATTAAGCATGGTTAAAATCAATGCAGACCCCTATGGTTAAGAGTAGTAGAGGGAATTTGCATGTGAGAGAGGATGGAATGTGCAATTTAGTCTGTTCCAATCCCTTTACTGTGGTTAATGAAGTGTTATAACTGCAATAGCCCCAAACTGAACAAATATTTTAGACTGTCAAGATAAAATCCTGAAGAATTCTATTTCTAAGGTACTATTACATTCAGGATAGCCACTGAGAACCAAAGATCTTTGATTCAAGTGGAGTATCAATGATAAATTGCTAATTATAACATTTGAACCTGAATATTATGCAAAAATATATTTTAAAAGACAGCTTACTTACATAAGCTCTTGCATGTTGCTTATATAAGCGTCTACATATTACTTATATAAGCTCTACATACATTTGTAAACATTATTTTGAACAACTAGTTTTATCCATGGTACTTTTATGGCTTACTCAGAAGAGCTGGTTTTATGTCTCGGAATGAGGAGCTCCTCTTTTTGTGAACAACATCACATCTTTTAAACTAGACAGTTGGCTCACCCAAGTACACATGTGTATCCTCACTCTAGGGTTATTCACATATTATATTGTATGTATGATCAACCTGTACTCAGTATACACTGATTGTTGATCCATGCTCAGGTACAGTTATTCAAACATTATGTTCAATATACATAGAGCAATACAGACAATCTGGAGCCTACATTTGAAGGATCCAGGGACACTTTAAAAAATGCACATATGTACAGACATCTGTACAACCAAATATGACCCTCTGTGCCTCTCCCTATGTTGTCCTTTACACAGAAAGATCTGCATACTCAATGTTTTTCTCTTAGGTTCATGAATACACACATGGAGGCTTGCAGAAGCACTATCTGTGTTCCTCACATGAAGATCTAATCCATAATAATTTACAGCTGACCTGAGAACTGCTTCATTTGAAAATTATTGGGCTGTCAGATGATCTAAACATTGTATGAGGCAATTCTCATGATAGCCGGGGGTAGGCTGGGAGGGCACAGTGGGGAGGTTGCTCTTAACCTACCTTCCCCCCGCCCCCAGATGACAAAACCTTTTGTCTTCGGCGCACCTTCTGTGTGCCCACATGGGCAACCTGCTCTGTGCAGTTCCATAAGACATGGAACAGGGCAGAGGGATCCAGGGCCAGAACTTGTTCTGGCCTCCAGATATCCTGCAATGCATTGTGAAATTCGTTTGTTGCTTTGGGGATTCCCTCGTCAGATGGGCACTCTGTGTGCCCGTCTTTGTGTCTCTTCAGGCTGAACTCAGCCTGATGAGACACACGATACCCGGTAGCTAAGAGCTGTCTAACCACCAGGTTTCTTAAGAGGATTAGGCAAGCAGGGAGGCAGGTAGGAACCACCCCAGCAACAAATATAATGGTCATGTGCACAACTTTATTTTGTTCTAATTTTTTTGATACTTGAATAGCCCTTTCCCCCATGAGCTCTTAAACTTTAGCAGTGGTGGTTACATAAGAACTTAAGAACAGCCTTGCTGGATCAGGCCCAAGGTCTACCTAATCCAGCATCCTGTTTCACACAGTGGCCACCAGATGCCTCTGGGAAGCCCACAGGCAAGAGATGAGGGCATGCCCTCTCTCCTGCTCCCTTGCAACTGGTATTCAGAAGTATCCTTCCTCTGGGCCTTGAAGTAATCTATAGCCATCAAGACTAGTAGCAATTGATAGACCTGTCTTCCTTGAATTTGTCTAAGCCCCTTTTAGGCCAGTATTCTGCAGGGAGGCTGCCCCATCTCCACTACTCCACTGGCCTCCATGCATGCATGGAGGCCAGCTGAGTCATCAGCATGGTTGTGCTGATCACAGAGGCCAATTGAATGGTGGCAGGGATGTACTCAAAATGCGATTCAGTGCCCACATCGCAACACAATCCATTTAAAATTGAAAGCTTCCAACAAAGGCCCCTTTAACATGTAGGAGAGCACCATCTTCATGATGCTCCCACAAGCTATGATCTATGATACTGGTGGGGCATCTCCCAGTTGCTCCTACATGATGCTGGCACGCACATGGTCTCTGCCCATGTGCAGCGACCATTTGCTTGGTTAGCATGGTTGCATGAGCATGGAATGTACTCCAAAGCTTTGCAACATTTCTGGTCTTCAAAAGAGCTCTTAAAATTTACTGCTTTGGTTTTACCTTCCAGCATTTAAAAAACTCTTTTTAATTGTTTGAAACTGTTTTTGGCTTGTTTTAAATGGTTTTATATTGTTTGAGGTTCTGATTTTTTTGTTGATTTTAATTGACTATGTCTTTGTTTTGTTGTTGTGAACTGCCCTAAGCTGATAGATGGGGCAGTACAGAATCTTAATAATGATAGTAATAATACAAAATTTATATCAAATATTTCTGTGCTGCTTTCCCATGTCTTACAACAAAAAAGTAAACAGTTAAAATGCCACTTTTAATGAAGATAACACAATGTCCCTCAAAAAGACATAAATATGTAGTTTGGCCTTTTGTAGATGTACTGTTATGCTTAAACAGACCCATGGCACATGTATCTATGAGTGATCAGGGTAGGGACCATGGCACATGGAAAGGGGTTTGTTGTTGTGTTTCAGCCATCCATTTCTACTTCAATAGTCTCAAAGAATGCCAAAGATGCTACTATTAATTCCAGAAGAGAAGCTTCCATTTGCACCTGGAAGGCTTGGATCTTGGGGCTAATGGCAGCTGTGAGGCATGATTATGGTTGGGATCACAGTGCAGCTGGCAGTGCCAGATTTAGGCACAAGCTAAGTAAGCTACCGCTTCAGGCCTCACATTATGAGGGGCCTCTGAATACAAAAAATGATTACATTTCGAGTTTTATGTAATTGATTGAAAAATAAACGAGAAAAGAAAAAAAGACCCTAAACCAGACATTATTATTCTGATTAGAGAAAAATATACTTATATGGCCACACAATTATTTAGCATATTAAGTTTATAAATCTAAGCAAAAATAACTATGAATTATATAATAATTGTATTAGAGGGGGGCTTGGTCTAGACCAACGTGCACCATCACAGTTACAGGTAGTGTTCACCTCCTCGGATGAATGCTGCTGTAATGCAATGCAGCAAGGAGCAATTCAGTGAGGAGAGGGGGTGAATGATGCACCAGGTCTGGACTTCCATCCCATTTTGTAATGCTATTGGGCCTCTTAAGCATGACATAGCTTAGGGCCTCCACGTGTCTTAATCCGGCCCTGGCAGTGGGAAAGGCTTAAATGTGTCATCCTGTGCACTGTGCTTCCAGTCCTGATTGGAGGACTCCTATGACTGTTATTTAACTTTTAAAACAACAACTGCATGTTTAGTACAATGTGCAGTTTGTCATAGGGGCTGACATGAGGAAAATTACTCAAATTAGTCCCACTGAAATTAAAAGGGCAAGCTAGGACTATTTCAGTAATCTTCTTCACTGACGACCAATATAAAATGCTCACCAGTTTTATTTATTTTATTTAGTTTATTTATTTTATAGGCTGGCAGGTTGTCAGTCTTTGTGGTCATGGACTGGGAGATCAAATCCTGCCCTGCTCTCCCAATAAAGAAGAAAAGCACATTCAAGGGAGAGCAGAACTAGGTGAAAAGAAAAACTGCGATTCCAGACTCCATCTTCATTCACCAATTAACAAGCACAAGGACTCCCCCCTTCCTTAATATAACTGCAGTACACACTGTGACATTTATTCCTAACAAGTCTGTGGGTTGGTATTTTATTAATTGTGTTTGCTCTCTGCAGACTGAATTGTAATTGCTAAATGGAGACTTCTGCACATAAAGGCAGAAAATAGCCGAGCTGAAGTGGTAGAAGTGAATGTGATTCCTGCTTTTCAGACATAGGAATGCAGTACAAGACAGGAGTGAATTTATTTAGTTAATTATATTTTTATAACACTGCTAAAGTGTACATAATGTAAATTAAGAGAGCATATATGTGAGCATATACTGAGACACATACAGAAATGCTGGTCTTGATTAGGGGCACCTAGTCCTTTATAACATAGCAAGCAGTGATCCCAGATGTGCAGAGAGCCAGCGTGGTGTAGTGGTTAGAGTGCTGGACTAGGACCGGGGAGACCCGAGTTCAAATCCCCATTCAGCCATGATACTAGCTGGGTGACTCTGGGCGAGTCACTTCTCTCTCAGCCCAGCCTACTTCATAGGGTTGTTATGAGGAGAAACCTATGTAGTATACTGCTCTGGGCTCTTTGGAGGAAGAGAGGGATATAAATGTATAATAATAATAATAATAATAATTCCTGTCCACATCAAAAGACATACCCAGCTAATTCAACAGGGCATGGATGGACATGGAGATGCAAATCCATGCCTGCAACATGCAGGGAAGATTGCTTATGTATCCATTTCTCTCTTATTGTATTGCAAGTCCATGATATTGCATAGATGAGATGAAAAGATAAAATTGATATGAGTATGCTGCAAGCCATGCCAGATGCTTTCACCCAGAAAGTGTGAAACATTTGGGAAACATACCAGCAGGGATTCAAACCAGCAACCTTCTGCTTGTTAGTCAAGCATTTCTCTGCTGCACCACTTGAGGTGACTATCCAAAGAGTAGACTGAACTAAAACATACATGTCAAATATGGCAAGGATGTCTTCTAATTCTGCCCTTGCCTCAAAGCCCCTTACTGCAGAACCCTGTGTCAGGAGGCAGTCTATAGAATGTCATGTCACTGGGCCATTGTGTATCCTAATGTGAGCACTAGGACCTGCCTAATTTCATAGCCCTACTCAAGCATTACATTGCACATGCATTCAGGTATCTATACACATGCACATGTTTTTTGTGTGAATGACTGTACCTGCATTCATCTTAAAAGTGGATCTGGGTATAGGCTCCGTGAAATGCAGGATATAGATAGGAAGTGTGTGTTGCATAATGTGTGAATAACTGTATGTCTGTACAGATCTGAATGTGTGTTCAGTGTACACAGATTATCTGTGTGTGGAGCATAATGTGTGAACAGGGCCATTGAGTTACTATCTTTGGCTCCGTTTATATAATAAATGGAATTAATAATGCTGCCTTTTCCCGGTACCACTTCAGGTTGCCAGTGTGCGTGTGGTGGTAGGTGGTGGTGCATGTCTGGATGGAAAACACGCCCTGCTTGTAATAAAATAGCACATCAGAGAGAAGGCTAAATGAAACCATTCTCCCTGCATCATCTTTGTTCAGAGAGGGGTTTTGCCCATATGAGTGGGAGACCATTCAAACATCCAGCCTCATGTGGTTTATATAGAGACAGCTTCTCAGTTCAGCAGCTTCCAAAACTGGGCTTTAAACATGTTTATTCTCTAAGCAAGGAGTGGCTAGGAATAGGCAGAGGGTTATTTGTCACATATTTATCTTTTAACATGACTTATTTTTAAAACTTGGCTTATCTGTTTATGACTGCTTTTACCTTTTCTCTTTGCAGACTTTGCCAAGGGGTTAAAGGTTTTAATAAATAAGTATGATATAATTGAGAGAGTTAAGATATTGATATTTACCATCATGCTATTATCCATTCTGGTTTGCATTCAGAGATATAGGAAGGGTAGGATTCATGTGAAAACATACTGGGTGACATCCAGACTAACTCTGTTCTGGTGCAGCAGTGCCTGGCATCCATACTGTGCCATTACATGAGGGGAAATATTTTTACAATCTCCCCTTCCTTCTGAAGCTCACTACACATAGTGTAGTGGTTAGAGTGTTGGACTAGGACCGGGAATACCTGAGTTCCAATCCCCATTTAACCATGCAACTCACTGGGTGACTCTGGGCCAGTCATGTAGCTCTCAGCCTAACCTTCCTCACAGGGTTGTTGTGAGGATAAAAATAACCATGTACTCTGAGCTCCTCGGAGGAAGAGTGGGATATAAGTGTAAAAATAAATAAATAAATAAATAAATAAGGATTGTGCAGCCCTCAGGGATACATATTTGGGAGGCACAGTAGACTTGAGAGGAAAGGAGGGATTTCTGAAAATGCGACAGCATAGTTCAGTCCGAATCTCAGGCACTGCTGCACCAGTCTGGATGTCAGCCACCATAAATTGCTGGAAACATCTAAAAAGAATGATGTCCTTATGAGATTTACAGTGCAGATCTGAAATATTTGGAAGAACTCAAATAAGCAACATCCAACATTTTCTAAAACGTATGTGAGTGCCTAACTTTTTTTAAAAAACCCAAATCTTATGTTCCCTTTACAGATGTATTCCTGGAATATAGAAACATATGGACAAACCAATACTGCATCTCATTTGTCCAGTGGGGTTTGTTCTCAAGACAGTGTGCAGAGAATTACACCCAGGGATGATTTTAAGATGCTCATATCTCACACTAGACTTATGTCATCTAGCCCCCTTTTGTCCTCAAGCTGTAATTCCTATCTAAATAGAACCTCAATACTGTATTCCAGACTTTCCTGTTCATCCATCACAGCTCTGAGCACCACTCCCCATTTAAGTGTGCCATCGTTACTGTTCCCTAGGCTCAGTGATGCATTATTTGCAATAAAGCCAGTTCCACACAACTCTCCAGGCACATAGTAGTTACTGAGATAAAACTGCTCTGTCAGTGGCACTCATTTTCATTTTGTTTTTACCTGCAGGAGGAGATTGGAAAATCACTGTAGTCACTGGAGGTTTTGAAACAGCTGGCACAACAGCAACTGTGTCCCTTTATGTTTACGGAGAAAACAAGGCTTCTGGTCCACTTATTCTGGGATCGGGGAAACACCAGCTGTTCAACCGCAACAATATAGATACATTCAAGGTATGATACAACCTCATATAGGGTTTACTGATGCACGTTATTCAAAGGTGAATAAGTGACATACGATGATGATTTCATTGTAATGATTACAGTTCCACATTTCATTTTCTGAATTGTTCATTGGTGTGGCATGTAACATCCCTGAGAGAATGGGATAATTTTATATTTATGGCTGTAATCAAGTTAACAGTACATTGCTAAGATGATTATTAAGTTGATGATTCAGTAGGAAGATGATAAGCCATTATGGGATATCCACTTCCCCCTTCCTTTCTACAAATATATCAATTCTGCTGTGATGTATGCGTTATAAGGCAGAGATTAAAATCCTGCACACAGTTAGGCTGCTTAAATCCACTGATTTAGGACTTTAAGACTGCAGCCTGTCATAAAATATTCTTTCTGATCTCAGGGCTGACAGGTCCAACTCAGAGTATAAAGGGCAGCCAAGGGTCTTAAAGCCTAGAAAGCTGTGAAGGCAACAACTCCATGAAAATTATCCAGAGGACGTGTGTGTGTGTGTGTGTGTGTGTGTGTGTGTGTGTGTGTGTGTGTGTGTGTGTGAATTAATCAATTAACTGAAATATGTCTATAGCACTCTTCTACCTATATTGGCAATAAGGTGCTTTTCAACAAGATCTACATTACAAAGAAAGAGCAATAAATAGCACAGTCAAAATAAAACCAAAATCAAAGCAAACTGAGACAGAGCAACAAGTTCAGTGTTGCAGAACATCCCTGCTGGATCAGGCCCAAGGCCATATAGTCCAGCATCCTGTTTCAGACAGTGGCCCACCAAATGCCTCTGGGGAGCCCATAGGCAAGAGGTATGTCAATGCCCTCTCTCCTACTGTTGCTCCCCTGCAACTGGTATTGAGAGGCATCATGCCTCTGTGGCTGGAGGTGGCCCACAGCCACCAGACTAGTAGCCATTGATAGACCTGTCCTCCATAAATGTGTCTAAGCCCCTTTTAAGGTCGCCCAAGCTGGTGGCTATCACCTCATCCCATGGCAAGGAATTCCATACATAAATTAAGCACCCTGTGAAGAAATACTTCCTCTTGTTGGTCCTAAATTTCCCAACCTTCAGTTTCATGGGATGACCCCTGGTTCTGTTGTTGTGAGAGAGGGAGAAAAATTTCTCTCTGTCCATTCTCTACACTCCATGCATAATTTTGTATACCTCGATCATGTCTCCCCTTAGTAATCTCTTTTGCAAAATAAATAGCCCCAGATGCTGTAGCCTTGCTTCATAAGGAAGGTGCTCCAACCCCCTGATCATTTTGGTTGCCACCTTCTGCACCCTTTCCAGTTCTACAATATCCTTCTTAGGATACAGTGATTAAAGCTGTATGCAGTACTCCAGATGTGGCCACACCATAGAGTTGTACAAAGGCATGATAACACTAGCATTTTTATTTTTAATCCCCTTCCTAATGACTCTTAGCAAGGAATTAGCCTTTTTCACAGCTGCTGTGCACTGAGTCAACACATTCAATGAGCTGTCCACCATGACCCCAAGATCTCTCTCCTAGTCAGTCACTGGCAGCCCAGATCTCATCAGTGTATATGTGAAGTTGGGGTTTTTTGCCCCAATGTGCATCACTTTACACTTGCTTACATTGAACTGCATTTGCCATGTTTCACCCACTCCCCCAGTTTGGAGAGATCTTTTTGGAGCTCCTCACAATCTGTTGTGGATTTCACTACCCTAAACAGTATAGTGTCATCTGCAAATTTGGCCACTTCACTTCTAATCCCAACTTCTAGATCATTTATGACAAATTAAAGAGCACTGGTCCCAGTACCGATCCTTGGAAGACCCCACTTCCTACTACCTTCCACTGTCCATTTATTCCTACCCTCTGTTTGCTGTTCTTCAACCAGTTGCCGCACATGAACCTGTCCCCTTATCCCATGACTGCTACATTTACTTAAAAGCCTTTGGTGGAGAACTTTGTCAAAAGCTTTTTGGAAGTCCAAGTATACCGTGTCAACCAGATCACCTTTATCCACATGCCTGTTGACACTCTCAAAGAATTCCAAAAGGTTGGTGAGGCTTTTTGTTATACAGTGAGATCTACAAGAAATCTCTTGAACAGACTATGTTTGTTGATAGAGTTGGCGTAACAATGCCAGAAGGCTTTGATAGAGGAAGTCAGGTGGGCCCGCAGGAGAAAGTTCTACTACCTGGGCAAGGCTCTGTTCTGAGACCAACCACAGCTCACTTAGTGGAGGAACCCAGAGTAGAGCCTCCCCAGATGACCTCAGAGGGCAGGCTATCCCCTTTGGGGGGTGGAACTCAGAGGCAAGTGCTCCTTCAGATACCCTGGACTCTTTCGTGTCCAGGTTTTAAAAGTCAAATTCATGGCTTTAACGGTCAACTTTAGCGCCTTGAATTGCTCAGAAGCAAATAGAGAACAGTGCAGATTGCACAGGATTTGAATAATATACTCTGCAAAATATGCAGGCTGGCAGCTGCACTCTGCACAAGCTGCAGCATCCAAACACCTTTCAAGGGCAGAATCACGTAGAGTGTGTTGTGATAATCACGTCTGGATGTCACCAAGGAATGTGTTGCCAGAGCTGCTTTCTCCAGGAAGAGTCACAGCTGCCACACAAGCCAGTTATGAAAATGCACCCCTCTGAACACAGCCACTACTGGAGCCTGCATAAGTGAAACCAAATCTAAGTTTCCACCCAGACTGTGCACCTGGTCCTTCAAGGGTAGTGGAAACCTGTCTACAGACTTGCATCCCTCTCCCAACACTCTGTCTGGGAGGGCAGGGTGAATTTGGACTTGCATTATTAACTGTGAACCAGGGTGTGTTGTTTATTCCACTAAATATGAAGAAAAACAGTGTGCTTGTGAATGTGTTGTCATCTTTATATATTCCCTTCTTCCCCTTTCAATGTTGTAAAAAAAAAATGTAACACACACACACACACACACACACACACACACACACACACACACACACACACACTTATAAATACAATTAGTTTATTCTGACAATGAAATTTGGATTTTCCGGTTTTGAAATCAGAGTGAAAATGGTAGCAGGGAATGCTACATCCCTCTGTATGTTGATATGTTAAAAATACTTTGTTAGATGTAAGAAATGGTGACAGTGATGGATAGGTAAGTACACTTATTGCTTGCAATAGTGAAGTAAAATATAAGAAGACAGAAGGGATGCCTCTCATCACAGTACTGTGCTGACAGTAATGTTCTTAAGGTTAGTAAGTACTGACAGAATGTCTTGCATAAGCAGTGGCTGCATGGGTTTAAGCTGTCTGCCCCTTCAGAACACATCACATAACTTGGCATATATCAGCACAGTTGGCAATCTGTGCTTAAGATAGTTTGGAAGCTGAAATAGCAGGTACATTGTAGATAAAGAATGGAGTGCCTTACAAAGCTCTGCTGGAGGATGCTCAAATGTTACTGACTGCATGGAAACACCTTTGGGAAGCTGGATAGGTTAAAGATTCAGAACAGATGGTCAATGTAGATACAAGACTATAGGGGACTTGAGGGTTTGTGGCTTATTTTATTTTATTTTTAAAACTCTTCTGTACAGACAGATGGAAGCATAATATAAATACTCCTACTGGTAGTTTATGAGCAGAATAAACAGCCTTGAGTGTAAAGAAGAATGTTTCTCATTACCCAGGGAAGAAGAAATCTTTCCCATGTTTCAGAAGTAAGCTCCTTTTGAATGAAATCTGCAGTCAGCTTTGTGACATGTAGACTACTAGGGTCTCCAAACAAGACAAGGAGGTTCACCAAAACATTATAAAGGGCAATAAAAATTGCTTGTATGTACTATTTCTCCCCCGCATCCCAGCAAGATTATCGGCACTTTGGAGGGAAAAGGCATTTTGATTGGAGAACTGATGTGGGTATAATGAATTAATCACTTAATCTGCCCTCATTGTTACTCTGAGCGAATCTGGATTTCTCCCATCAGCTTAAAAAAAATGGGGCGGTGTGTGTCTGATCATTGATCTTTCATGTCACATGTTCTTTGGCCCCATGTAACTAACAAAAATCCTTACTTTCTTATTCGGCTTCTCAGATGATCTGTACTTTGATTACTCTGCCATTGATTCAGTCTGCTGCCTTTGCGGGAGAAGCTCTTTCTTCCCAGAATAGCATTGCAATGACCACTGGTTCCTTTGTTCTTGTGGCAGAGAAATTACTTACACTCCATAAGTAATTGAACAAGAAGCCAACTTTAACTGAGAAACAAGAGTTTGATATTTGTTACTAACTAAACTTAGGTTAAGAAAACAATAAACAGACTATGAGGCGCTTCACACGATTGGTGTGAAGCACCAGACAGGGTTTGTGCGGGTAGAGTGGGCTTACCCGCACACAAGCAGTTGTTCATTGCCGAGTGGCCAGATTGACCACCCAGATGAGCAGTCTGGAGCTCCATGAGGAGCTCCGGGGGTCAGGGGAATGGAAGCACCACCACACTGCACCCTGGGCCCCCGAACCCCAGGAAGGCATCACGTGAGTGCACAGTGCCTTCCTGGGGTCCCCCACCCCAGTGTGTCAGCTGCAGCTACAAGCAGCCATGGCTGACACACAATCAAATAAACAAGACTGATTTGACACACGATCAAATAAACAAGGTTAACAGAGTGCTGGCTGTCTCCCTTCCAGAGCACTGGCTGGACCCTCATTTAGGGTGAGGGGTAGTTAGGGGGGCTAGCCCCAGAGAACCACCGGATTTTCCTGTGAACCCAGTGGTTCTCACGATTGCTCGAAACTGGACTAAGGGAGGCCCAGCCCAGTTTTGCGCAATCGTGTGAATAACTTCTATGTGTCTCTTATGCAGAGAGAGGGTGTGGTCTCTCAGTGTGAATTGAAGGCAACAAATAGGGAGCAGACAAACAAAATGTGACTTCCCCCCCCCCCAGCCAGTACATAGAGAGATTCTATAGAGAGAAGCATACCCCATACAATGAACTGAGACAATGAGCCCTTTCTCATGATCAGTGAGAAAGGGCTTGGGGCAGACAGGGAGGAAGGCTGTAAAAACATATCTCCCTTGCAGACAATTGCCCTGTCTGTGCTGGGCGTGCTGACCGCATGCCCCCATGGACACTGGCTTTCCCCAGCAGCATGGAGAGTCAAGGGTCGGGATGCATAGCCCCGGCCATTCCATAAGGCACCTTGTGAGTGTGTGGTGCTTTGTGGGGATCCCCCCCGCCCCCGCCAGCACTGGCCAGGAGTCCCGCAGTCTCCCAGCCCCAGCTGCAGGCAGCCGATGCTAGCAGATAATTTTTAAAAATGTGCTTGCTCCCTTAACCCCATTTAAGAGTCTGGCCTCTTTGATGGATTTACTGCCACACTGCCAGCAGGAGCTGTGCAGCTCCTGGTGGTTCTGACGAGCAGCCAAGACCAGGCTTGGCTTTCTTTCAGGTTTGGGCTGATTTTCTTTCAGGTTTGGAACAGCCTCAATGTCTATGGCAAAATCCTGTCATCAGAAATACACAATGTATGAGCACAGAGTAGACTTCAGCCTTAATTAGGGATATTATTACAGTTTTTCTTGTCTATAATATTCCACTGACCCTCCTTTGTCATCTTTAGAGATCTCAGTGTTCAAAGCAGATTTCACTCAGGAGAAACTTACATTTGAAATGAAGGAAATATTTCTGCTTCCCTGAGTAAGGGGAAATATTCTTCTTTACACTCAAGGCTGTTTATTCTGCTCATAGAAACTACAAATATTTACATTACACTTCCATCTGTCATTACAGAAGAGGCTGTGTGTGAAAATAAACCCAATCCCAATCTATGTTGACCAGTCTGTTTTGAATCTTTGAGGCAGGTCTCACGATCAGTGAGACCCGCTTTTGCCAGGTTAGCGGGGAGAGCGGGCTAAGCCTGCTCTCTCCACTAACTAGCAGGGTGGGACCCCTGGGTGGCTGGATCAGCCACCCACACAACTGCCGGCTCCGTGACAGAGCCGGCAGGGGCTGGGAAGTTTGGGGGCCGCGTGGCCCCCAGAAGCTCCAGTATGCCCTGCGCGAGCACGCAGGGCATACTGGAGAGACCCCCAGAGCCGGAAGGCTGCTTTTCACTTCCCCTCTGGGGTCTACTCATGAGTAGCCACGGCGCGGAGCCGCACCATGGCTACTCATGATTTTGAGGGTTGTTTGGTGGCTTAACCGCCGGGAGGCAACTGGGCTCACCTGTGAGTCCGGTGGCTCCCACGATCAGCCGAAATTGGGCTAGGCTCCCCTAGCCCAATTTCGGCTGATCGTGGGAATAGCCTCTTTAACTTATTAAAAAAAATTCAGTTTGGGGCCCTAGACTATTATTCCCTTTTTCCTTGCTAAATCCATGTTACTTAGTCACTTACAGCTTCCTTCAAACAAGTTTAATCCACATCTCCATGTAAGGAAAAAACCATCTGCCCTCCAATCAGGATCAGGCCTTCCTGTCCCATACAGATCTGTAGTCGGCCCTAAATCCAGCAGCAGCAAGCTAGAATTGCCTGTTTACTTTTGGGATTTTGTCAGATGCTCTTGAAATAAATATCCCCAACCTTCTTTTTTATGACCTTTAAATGTTTCTTAAGAAAAAAGTCTTACGGATTGCATCTTAAAGAGGAATGTAAATAGAAGCCCTTAGGCTTGTGCTAGCCCCACCCACTTCCCCCTTGTTTTAAATCCAATCCAGTTGTTCAATTATATTATATATTAATTTATTATAAATGATAATTACCTTTCTTTTCAAATTCAAGGAAGCTTACAGAAAAAACATTAAGAATTGCAGTACAAATGCCACAGTACAAAAGTAGAGGCCAGATCAGTAACAGTAACATTAATCATGGGCCATAAACCACCTGTTTATGTTGGGCCATAAACCTGTTGGGCCATAAACCAGTGGCATTAGTAGAGAGACTTCAAGCTGTGGAGAAGAGAAAATGTCAGCCAAAACAAAGAAGTCTTAACAGAATGATAGAATAAGAGTCAAAGAGAGAGCTAGCTAAGCCTCCTGTCATGGAGCAGGAAGCTCCACAAGGCAGAGGATGTCTCTGAGCAGGCTCTCTCTTGTGACCATCTGCTGAGCAACTGAGGGAGCAAGCAAACATAGAAGTGCTTCTCTAAAAGTTCCATAGGGTAGGCAAGTTTATGTGGAAGAAGGTAGTCTTCCTGGGGCTATTTAGTTCAGAAAAAAACAACTGCGGGGAGACATGATAGAGGTCTATAAAATCATGCATGGTGTGGAGAAAGTGGGTGGAGAGAAATTCTTCTCCCTCTCTTGTAACACTAGAAATTCTTCTCCCTCTCTTGTAACACTAAACCAGGGATCATCCCATGAAATTGATTGCCAGGAAATCTTGGACCAACAAACAGAAGTACTTTTTCACACAACGCATCATCAACTTGTGGAATTCCTTGCCACAAGATGTGGTGACAGCCAACAACCTGGATGGCTTTAAGAGGGGTTTGGATAACTTCATGGAGGAGAGGTCTATCAATGGCTACTAGTTGGAGAGTTATAGGTCTCCTCCAGCCTCAGAGGATTCCTCTGAGCATAATTTGCAAGGGAGTAACAGCAGGAGGGAGGGCATGCCTTCATGCCCTGTAGGCCTCCAGTGGCATCTGGTGGGCCACTGTGTGAAAGAGGATGCTGGACTAGATGGGCCTTGGGCCTGATCCAGCAGGGCTGTTCTTATGTTCTTATAGTCTTTCAGGCACTCTAGCCCCAACTTATAGGTTAAAAGGTCAAAACCAGCAGCTTGAATCACACTCAGAAATGCACTGGTAACCAGTGCAGATGGAGCAGAGCAGGTGTTACATGCTCAAAGAGTCTTCTGTTGATCGAGACCCTGGGTGCTATATTCTGAACCAGCTGATATTTGCAGAGGGTCTTCAAGGCCAGCCCCACATAGAGCACATTACAGTGATCAAATCAAAATGTAACAAGGTTGTAGATAACTGTGGCCAGGTCTGAATGAGAAAGAAATGGGTGCCGCTTTCTCTAGCTATGCTATAGCTATGCTATATAAAGACCTCCTGGGTCCACAACAGATAAATGGGTATCCAGGTGTAATACTGGGTCAAGGAGAACTCCTAAGCTGTGAACGTGACACTTCAAGGGGAGCGCAATCCTGTCACAAACTGGTTGATAAGGCCAATGCCAAATCAGTAATTTTCCTGCTCAGGAAAACCTTGTTCTTGCTTGGATTTAATTTCAGCTAACAAGTCCATATGCAGCCCTTAACCCCTCCAGGCACTATTCTCAAAACATCAGATTTTTTAACCTGGAGATTTCACAGATAGATAAAGTTTCATACAGTGGTCTGGTTCACACAGTTGTTCGAATCTAGGTTTAATACTGATTACCAACATTAGAGCCACCTAATGGCACAGCAGGGAAATGACTTGCTTAGTGAGCAAGAGGTTGCTGATTCGAATTCCCAGAATATGGGAAACACCTATATCGGGCAGCAGTGATATAGGAAGATGCTGAAAAGCATCATCTCATATTGAGCAGGAGGAGGCAATGATACACTCCTCCTGTATTCTACCAAAGAAAACCACATGGCTCTGTGGCTACCAGGAGTCGACACTGACTCGAGGGCACAACTCTACTTTACCGACATTAGCCTGATAGTGTGAATCCATACCAAGGTGGTTTATGGCCCAAGAGTAATCTGAAATTTTTGCCTTGATGTGGGTTTGCTTAATTATGCTAATATTGGTAACCCTTATCAAATCAAGATTCAAACAATTGTGTGAACCAGGCCATTGTAACAGTATTATGTGAAGGAAATATTTGTAGATGTTAGTTTGCTAAAACATTTACCAAGTACAAAATCATAGTTTGTTGGATGAGCTACAAGGTGTGTGTGCACACGTGTGTGCGTGCACGCATGTGCACACACGCATTCTGTCTTTTCCTCCTCTACCCTCTCTTTTGTCCTCACCTTGTGCATCCAACTGAATTCAAAACTTCTGGTGAATAAAACCAGTTTCCTGTGATGTCTAACCAGAAAATTGTGGTTAGACATTGAAGCTATTCACACGTGCACCGAAAACCAGTCTAAGGAAGCCCAGCCCTGTTTTGGTGCATATATGTATTGCTGTGGCTCCCAGCAGTGGCAGCATGGCAGCAAGCCTGCCCCTTAGCCTGGGTTTGGGGTGTGAAGGCACCCCAAAGTGGGCTAAATGCTCATATGTCAGTGCCATGTAGCTTTGTGTGCTGCATGATGGAAGCTCTGGGGGCCTCCCAGCCCCCAAACCTCCCTGCTCCTTCCTGGCTACCACAGAAGCTGGCTACTGCAGAAGCTGACAGAAGCCCAGCAACATGGACAGAATCGTCTGCAGAGGAGGTAAGCTTTTTGTAGCTTCCTCCCCTCGCCCTGTCCGAACCCATTCTCCAATCATGAGAATAGGCTCAGTCTCTGACAAGATTGTAAACCAGTATCAAACTGTTGTTTGCAATCCTGGTTGAAGGAATCACTTAAACTACTGTTTCCTTTTTTCAGATGTGATGGGAAACAGTGATTTAGCAAACCAGAAAGCTTTTAATTCAGCCAGGTGCACAAGGTGAGGATTTAACTCACAGGACACAGAGGAATACAGCTCTGCTTTGTTGGATCAATTGAACCAGATTAGTATGATTAATAGTGTAAATGAAGACAAGAATTTCAGGTAGCAGTACTGGTCCATTACAAAACACTCAAAAGCAACAATTGCATAATACATTCAAAATAACATTCCTAACATGGCGAAAGCAAAATGATTAGTGATGCAGGCATTGTGATTGGGAGAGCTTTTTCATTTGAATCACATGCAAACTGACACATGTGTGACAGCATTCCAGTTGGCAAACAATAGCGTTTCATGAAATCCCTACTGCCGAGGTGTTAGTGTGATAGCTGATTGTCAGTAAAATACCCAGTTCCACCCCTGATTACAGCATTATATGGTCTGAATGTTAACAGTTTTTTAATGTCCTTTTAGAACTCTACTTGTTTCATGCCATTAAAATATCTGGCTGTTTCCATTTGAGAATACACAAGGATTTCTTGGCAAAGGACTGTGTTGCAATTATTTATAAATTTGGAACAAATATTAAGTCTGTTTTTAATTTGAGAACAAAATGAACTTTTCCCCGCAAATGTTTCTCCCCCCACCCACCCACCCACTTTAACAAGCTCAAGAAATATAAAGCTGCATTGGGAGCATTAGTGATTGCTGGAAGCTCTATTCTATTACTTCCAATCTGGTGGTCACATTTGATCAGACTTCTGTCTGTAGTACACAGTTTTTTAAATGTGGCCAGTGGAAACTTGTGATGGAGCCACAAATGTACAGAGGTGGAAACAGGAACAGATAAGGAGGGAAATGGTGGAGCAAAGATGCAGGACATTATAATGTAGGAATAACATGGGCAGCAGGAAGCAGCAGCAAGAAAGTGGAGCCTGAACATGCGGGAAACTATCAATGAGGGACTCACGACCAACATCCTAATGCACAAATGCTGGTGCTCCATGAGATGTGCCAGCTCTGTGGATAGGATTGATTAATTTTGCTCTAACATTCATACAGAGTGTGTGTGTGTGGGGGGGATTTTGATGGCCTCCCTTTGCTCCAGAAGCCCTCTGTGTACCCAGCAGTTTGAACCTGAGGATTGCACAGTCCTCCAGGATATATTTTCAGGTGATGCAGTGGATTTCCAGGGGAAGGGGCAGCTGTTGAAATCCCCCATCCCCTCAAATGCCACAGCTGCATTAATCTGGAATTTATCTGTAGCACCGGCCCATCTCACAGATCACTAGTGCTTCCTTAGGATGCTGACTAGTGTCTGTAGGATCAGATAGAAAATGGGCCCCTCCTACACTGATTGGTTTCTGTGATTGAAGAATTGTTCCCCTTTCTCTGTTCAGTGCAACTGAATCCAGCAGTCTCTTGGAATGAATGGTTGCTGTCAGCTGCTGACTCTAGCAGCTGTGAACATTCCCCCCTATTTCTCTCCATAATCATTCTCTCATCAAGCTCTTGATGAAAGCTTCTCTCATCAAGCTTTAATTAATGTCTACAGCAGGGCTGCACAAATACAGCCCTTCTGCAGATACTGAACTACAACTCTCATCATATCTCATACTGTGTTAGTCAATTGGACACTGTGGCTGGGGATGATGGGAGTTGTAGTCCAGAAACAGCTGGACCATCAAAATTGTGCAGCTCTGATCTACAGGGAGTAGACAGGGGTTATATATTACAGTTCCCAGGGCTGACAGCTATAGGCTGCCATGCTGTTCTTGACTCTCATATGCCAGTGCAAAACTGCAATTGGGAAACTTGCGTTTGGCAAGGAATGACTGTATTTTCATTTGAGCTGAGTGACTGTTGTTTTTCCTGCTTATGCAACAAATGCCAGAAACTGTTTATATATTACTGGACCTCTTGTTTACTCCCTGACCCTAAGTACTGTGTTTGTGCTGTGGTTGTACTAGAAGGAGAGGTAGGGAGACAAGCATGTATGTTTGGGATCATTGACAGAACAATGCCATGTTTTGCCAACACATAGGGTCCTTCCAGATGGCAATTAGAGTTACTAAAAAAAAATAATTACTATGTGAGAAACTTTTGCACAAAATCCAGACATCAGCCTATTCGCCCTCCACATATTAGTGCTGCCTTCCAGCTTCCTCCCTTGTGTGAACTCACACTCTGTTCACACACAGAGAAGGGTAGCACCACCTGCTGGCCAGCTCTTGATGTCTGGGGAGAACTGGCCCTTCATTTGTGTGTTTGTTGTTCAGTTTTTATATTGCCTTTCATAAAACCCATCTCAAGGCAGTTTACAAAAGTTAAAATACAATAAAATTCCATTAAAATTGGAACAAGCAGTTCCAGAAACAAGCAGTTCCAGAAAGAACCCTAGCCACTGCATTCTGCATCAGCTGGAGTTCATGAATATTCTTCAAGGCCAGCCTGCAACATAAAGCATGTTGCAGTAATCCAGCTGTGACATGGCTAAGGCATGGGTAGTGAGGGCCAGATCTAGCTTCTTGAGAAAGGTTCACAGCTGGAGCATTAGCTGAAGCTGTGCAAAGGCAGCCTAGGATCCCACCTCCACCTGAGCATCCTGAAGCAGTGCTGGGCCCAGCAATACCCCCAAGCTGTGCACTTGCTCTTTCAAGGGGAGCACAACCCCAACCAGAACCAGTCTAATTCCCCCAGCCTGGTTGGCTTTCCTGTTGACCAAGAACCCCTCTGTCTTGTCTGCATTTAACCAGAGTTTGCTAGGCCATATCCAGCCCATCACCACCTCCAGTCCCCAGTTGAATACACCCACTGCTCCCCTAGGCTCTGATGACAAAGAGAGGTAGAGCTGAGAATATTCATATGCATATTGATGACACTTCAGTCCAAACCTTCTGATGACCTCTTCCAGCTGTTTCATGGAGATGCAAGGACAATACTGAGCCTTGCAGGATCCCTTAGGCCAATGAACTAGAAGTCCCCTAGCACCACCTTTTGGAATCTTCCCTTAAGAAAGGACCAGAACAACTCTAATGCAGTACCCCCATTCTCGATACCCAAAAGAAGGTCCAGAAGGATACCATGGTTGGTAGTACTGAATGTCAGATACCTTTCCCCCATTCAGCAGAAGAGTACTACAGGCAGCTCTCATTACCCATGGTCTGGGCACCTGTGGTTTTGTGTATCTATGGTTAGGGACCCAGTTTCTTTATCTGTGGGGCAAAAATGGGGCTATTTGTGCCTATCCACGGTGCTTGAATCATGTGAAATTACTCCTGATGCCATTTCCTGCAACCATTTTGTAGTGCTGAGCCATTTTGTGGCTCTTTTCTACAAACAAAGAAAAAACACCCTAAAAAAGGAACAAAAATGGGAGGATTTGGATGTTTGCTGGAGGGGGGCATTGCTAGCGAGCTGAAGAGCAAGGTATTGTGCTTGTTTCTTCTCCCCTCTGCTTTTTCTTGTGATTTTCAGCACACTTCAGTGTGCTTAGGAACCTAACCCTCCCAATCCCCATAGATTTAAGGTTTCTTTATCCACAGTTTCATTATCTGAGGAAATTGGTGGGAACTGATCCGTTGCAAATTATGAGGGCTACCTGTAATCACTCTGTTCTTCTTGGAAAGCAAGAGCTGTCAGTAAGTGGTGCTAAAAATGTTGTTCTTTGTCTGAACATAGCATGATTTATGCCCTGAAGGATGGAAGCCACTGTTTGTGGGTGGAGAGTGACTAAACTCATGTTTGAATCTTGCATGAGAGCTTCTTATATAGCATTTTTATTGCCTTCTGGAATAACTCTTTGCACCCACACCCCAAGAATACATGAGACAAAAGTATATGGTGAAAAGGGCCACAATTTTATTGAATTAACTTCAAACTCAACTGCAAACAGAAACTGGGATTTGGAAGCTAAAGTCATGCCATCTAGGTGGCAGCCTTACTTAATACCCGCAAGTGATGCACCTTGGCTTCAGATAACCCCCTTGCTCTAAAGCAGAAGCTGCCCATCTTAGCCAACCTAAGGACAAATCTCTGCCTTTCCAGGAGGTGTCACCTGACAGAGTAGAGCAGGCCAGATCAGAGTTCCCTGATCTGCCATGCCTCTAGGGAGTTGACCTGCCGTTCTATCACCAAACGCTTACCCGAAAGTGCTCACCAAAACTCAGTTGTTACTCCCCACTGCACTGTACCTGCCACAGCAGGGGTTAGCCTAGCTTAACACCCCACACTGCCCACCAACCAAATAACACGGCAGCCAATCCCTTCCGTAAGTCCTCCAAAAGGATCTTGGTGCCCTGAGGTGAAAGATGGACCCCATCACCTCTGTACAATTCAAGCGAGGAAACAATATCAGCGTGTGCTAGACTCCCATCACCTAGGGACTACATGAAATGGGTCAGGTCTGTGTTGATCTTGTTGATCTTTCCCTATCAGTCCTACTTGGTTTGCTGGCCCCCCTCCACACCCTGTGCTGAAGCAGGTCAGACCGAATCACCATAAAGCTTGGGAGCCAGCATTGGAACAATCCAATGTCAGCCCAGGCCTTGCAAATAAGGGATATCCCTGCCTGTCTAACTAGATCATTCTGCCCCAAGTGCACCAAAAGAATATCCGGAGGTGGATTATCCTCCAAGCACTCCAGCAGGACTGGCAAAAATTGGGCAAGTAACATACCCCACCGACCAATCCATGAGATTGATGCCTACTCCCTCAGTTCTAGTTGTGTTCCAGGTTTAGCCCCACACACCTTCTTGTGGGCCCAGAACACAATCCAGTGCCCAAGGATGAAGACCCTAGCCTGCTCTGTCAGCAGCAATGGGAGAAGAATGCAACTAGGGACTGCACTCAAGAACTCTATTGCACCTAGCACTGGTAGACTTTTGAACACCATTGGCCAAGCTGCTGAATGGCCACTCCAGGATAACCCAAATGGGAAGCTGCGAGGCAGCACCAATCCAAAATGAGTGCAATGATAGGTGAGCTGTAGGCATCCCTGGAGCCAACAGGGCTTTATGCACAACTGCCCAAAACTGGAATTGTGAGAGTAACTGTCTATCCTCATTTACCAACAGGCACCCCCTGGCAGACCCACTCAGGGCTGCATATAACTCCAAGGCCCCCGCAAGGCACAGAACAGAGTTATTGGACCTGTTGAAACTGATAACATGCCCAATAACATTCCATTCTGTTTTGGAAAACCTTAAATGTAACTCAGTATGCCCAGATTTAAAAACTAGAACCGCTTCCCACAACTGGACCACTTCTGCCCTTGGGAAACAATTCGCCTGCGCTGAAGGCCCCGAAATAAGTAACTACTGTGGCTGCCTGGAATAGTGCTGCAGCCACTCATCTGTCTTGGCCTTCCATCATGCACCAAATCCTAAAATCCGCCATGTGATCCTGAAGACCTGTGATTTCTCAAGAAAGGCAAATGCCTCCAGATGGCCCGCCAAAGTCCCAGGAGTTAATCCCCGGGACCAAAGATGCACTAGACAGTGCATAAAATGTTCTGGGGGCATGAGCCATAACTGGTTTTTCTCTACCTGATCTCTAAACTCCTGGAATGCTCTGTACTTTTTATCATAAGCAGCCCATGTGGTCGGAATTAAAGAGATCAGGCCGAAGTGCTGCTCCCAGTACAATGCTATTCTGGGTCCCAACAGATGAGTGCATTGATTGGTACCCCTATGCCTGAGAAAATGAAGTCATAAAGAAAGTGGATGGAGGATTCAAGTCGTGCCCTGCGTGAACCACCCATTCCAACATGGAACTAAACAATTTGAATGCAGCACATTGATTGATTGATTGATTGAATGAATGAATGAATGAATGAATTTTTATACTGCCCTACTCAATTCAGCTCACATGACACCAAGCAGCCCATAGCAGTGCCTGGTCGATGTAATGTTGTCCCTGGAATGTAAATCCAGGGAGGTCAAAATCCTCAGGATGCACTGGGAGGAAGTAAAAAGTGGATTCAATATCACACTTGGTTAACAACGCCCCTTGCCCACAGGAATGGGCCATTTGGATAGCCTCATCGAATGAGGTGCTCCATACCAATTAAAGCTCAGCCGGAATCCCTTTGTTTACCAAAGCCCACTGGGGAAAAGACAGATGGTGAATTAGGCAGTATTCCCCGGGTGCCTTCTTAGACACAACTCCCAAAGGAGAGCTCCATAGTGTTGGAAGGGGGAGATAATAAAATGGGCCAAGGACCCTACCAAGTGCTAACTCCTTTTGGATCCTCCTTACCTTGCACTGACTTCAAATTCGGGATCGACTTATGTTCCCTAGGGAAAGCACAATGAATCCTAAAACCAAAACTAAAGCCAGCAAACAATTACGCAGCCTGTTCCCGATTTGGGTAGTCCCGTAGTAAGGGGGCCAACACATGGAGGTTAATTGGGTTGGGACCCTTTTCCATTACCACCACATTGTGGCACGCCATGCCCTTTCCTGCTCGCTGAGGAATGGTCCTGGAAACCACCCTTAAACCCCTTGGTATGTGGCAGTTGTTCCCAGAGTGACGCCCTCCACAGAAACTGCAGTCGTGCCTAAACTTACAAGGTGACTGCTATTGAACTCCCAACATAGCAGGGAGCTTTGAACACCCTATGCAGCTGCCTGGGAAGTTGCAGGAGCTGCAGAAGCCTTTGAAATTGTGTGTCCACCATCAGACCGGTTGCCCTGCATAGGCCTAGATGCATTCATTATCTGCAACCACAATTCCTGGTGTTGTTTATTCCAGAGAATTGTGAGATCTAAGGCTGCTCACATACGAAATGAGCGGTTGTAGCACTCTCAGTTGTTGTCCATAAAGTCCATGTACCCCATATGGATTATATCAAAGTACTTAAATAGGGTAGGGCCCTTTGCAGGCTGGACCTGCAGGACAACACCCATATAGACCGTGAAGGCCAAAAGCCAATTCATCCAGTTGTGCTCAATGGGTTTTCTCTGTTTTCTCCTGGTCCCTATTCTGATCTCCCTCCTTGGTACAGGCTCCAGCTCACGAAAAAGAAGCTGGAACACAATAACAAATTCACCCTTCCAAATGAGCTCCTTTACTGCAGGCATGAGGTGATCCCGCAAAGGCAGGGAAGTGTTGCCAGGAGGAGGATGCTCCAGAGAAGGAGCAGGCAACACCTGGGTTGTGGCCATTGCAGCAGGCCAACAAGCGTTGCTGGATGGGTTCAAACCCTGCCACACCTGGTCGCATGTTCCATATGGGGCTGGTTGGCTGAAGGAGCCCGGATACCACCCAAAGGGCCCAGTGAATGCATGCCCCATGGCCAAAAACCCCTGAGCTAACTCACCTGTGCCAGCATCCCTGGGTTCTCTGCCATCTCCTCCAGATGTATCAGGCTTAGGCATGGCTCTGTCCTTGTCATGCGTGACATCCACAGGCATTGGTCCATGCTTATCTGCCTCCAAGGCCGCCAATCTATCAGACAATGCCTGCATGAGTTTTTTGCTTTTTTGGCACCTCTGGTAAGCCTTTTGGACTCCACGGGAATGCCCGAGGGGCCCCTATGTCTTTTCCATCAGAAGGTGCACGATTCTCCCTTTCCAAGGCCTCCAAATGTGCAACGAGGGCCCTTATGGTGCCCATAGCATCATCGTCATTAGATGAGGAAGAAGATGAAGTGGTAGTTCTCCTGGGAGGCCTTATGTGTCCCCCCCCCCCGGCTTTCTTTGGTGCCATAGCTTAGACGTTTAGGTTCAATAGCGCAATATCCAGGCCCCAACCCCAATGCCAATAAATATCTCCAAGGGATAACATACGTTGCACTCATGCATGACTATCACCAATCCACAGTTGCCCCCCCCCAAGCAACCCACAGCCAGTGAGTCAGGCCAAAGGGGTAGGCCCACAGGCCTATATGCTGCCCCCCACACACACACAGAGCCCCAGAACCCCCTGAACGCTCCAAACCAGTGGGGCAGCCCCCACTGCTCCCATCCTCTTGTCGCTCCTGGGAGGCCCCAAACCGTGTCTGCCCTGCCTGATCCCTGTCACTGCTGCACATGCCCCCCCCCAAACGCCACCCCATGCTGCCACTTCGTCAATGGCTCCCCTCGGTGCGGAACAGCCTTCACCCACCTCTTGCTGAGAACAGATTGAGGGAGGAGGATGCCAATGCCATCTGTGGGCCAGAAAATCTGCCCCCTCCCACCCAGGAGCCAATGGGCTCAAACCCCAGCCTTGTGCAGGGAGCTGGGGCAAAAAGCCACACCACCCATTTGGGCAACAAGCAGCTGGATAGCCAATCATATGAGGATTTCATACATAAACTCTGCAGAGAAAAAGGGGAAATGTTGATGTGTTGGTTTCTTTCTATGTTCTGAATCTTAAGAACTGGACTTACACCAGCTCTGTTAAAGGGCTCTGCTGTGCTGTTCTAAATTGAAGGCATTTATGTCTTTTTGACGCTCTTACTGAGTATTCCTTGCCTGCAGGCACATAAAGTATGGCAAAGCTTTTTTGCTCTTTTCTTTCTGCTTGTGGCACAGTGTAATCTGCCATGATTTATTCTGTAGAGGGCTGATGTTTCAAAGATTGCCTTGAGGCAGTGGGTGGGAGTAGATGAGCTCCAGGTTCCTCGCCTTGGTGCTTTTTGCAGTGTTTCCAACACTCCCATTTTGCAATGATTAAATCCAAGTGTGATTATGTTGCCACCCTGGTCCTGCCTTCAGAAGACAAAATGCAGCTTCCATAAGGGGTATTATTTCTCCCATCTAGCTATCCAAACATGCTTTAGAATGAAATATCTCCTTCCGCAAGCATATCAGATCTTTTTTCTGGGTGTGTGTTCACTGCAATTTCTTCTCCTGTCAAGTGTTGTCATACTCCTCACTGGATATGTGAGACGTGTTTAACCCTGCTTATATATTTGGGTTACTCCTTCAACATTGCTTAGCAAACTTCTTCCACAGTTTAAGAAAAAAGTGGTTCTTATATCTGTTTGCTGTGTTCTGCAGGGTGTAAGTGTGTTTTTCTATTTAAATGTGCTGCTTTGAAATGTCAGCATTTGTAGAAACAGCTAACCCCCGGCACAACTGCTTGTTAAAATGGATGAGGCTTAAAATGAATCATGCAAAAACATATATGTTAAGATGTAGCATATATCTTACCTTTCCAATAAGAGCTGGAGGCAGGTCTCATGATCAGTGAGACCCGCTTTTTTAGAAACTGCAGGGAGAGCGGGCTAAGCCGCTCTCCCCACAGACAAGCGGGCAGGGAGCCCTGGGCGGCCAGACTGGCTGCCCACACAGTTGCCGGCTCCGTGATGGAGCAGACGGAGGGTGGGGGAGCGGGGGCTGTGTGGCCCCCGCAAGCCCCTGGCGTGCTGAGGCTTTTCGCCTCCTGGCCGGGGGTCTACTCATGAGTAGGCATGGCACGAAGGCGCACCGCGGCTACTCATGATTGTAAAAAGCAGGTTTGCGGAGCGCTCTCTCCGCAAACCTGCTTTCTACCAAGGGTTCCAGAGCAGGTTAGCCACTCCAGAACCACCAGGCTCGGCTGCGAGCCCGGTGGTTCTGACGATCAGCAAAAATCGGGCTAGCGGAGGCTAGCCCGATTTTTGCTGATTGTCAGAATAGCCCCCTGGTCTTGTGGTAGCAAGCATGACCTGTCCCCTTTGCTAAGCAGGTTCTACCCTGGTTGCATATGGATGGGAGACTAGATGTGTGAGCACTGTATGATATTCCCCTTTGGTGATGGAGCCTGAGGGAAGAGCAGAAGGTTCCAAGTTCCCTCCCTGGCTTCTCCAAAACAGGGCTGAGAGAGATTCCTGCCTGCAACCTTGGAGAAGCCGCTGACAGTCTGTGTAAACAATACTGAACTAGATGGACCTATGGTCTGACTCAGTATATGGCAGCTTCCTAAGTTCCTATCTCCCATGAATAACAAGGTTCTTGTTTGTACTTAAAGATGTTAAGGATTAAGTGAAATTTTTTGCTGCTTGATTTTCATGTTGAAATTTGCTTGCTTGATAGGACCAATGAGATGTCTTGGGTATCCCCCCACCCCCAGGATTGGGAATCTTGGAGGTGGGACCAATGAGACATCTTGGATATCCCGCCCCCATCTTGGGGAGCTTGGCTAGATTATAATGGAGAGCTTTCACACTTGGGGAGCCATTGGGACTCCAGATCTGGATCAGGGGTATGGCAGAGGCAAATGGTTAAAGCTGCCCCCCCCCCAAGATTTCCAATCTGGATCAGGCCCATCAGAGCTGCAACTTATTTTTATTTATTTTTATTTATTAATTAAATACATTTAATATACCGCCCATTCCGAAAATTCCGGGCGGTGTACAATAAGATGCAAACAGGCAACATTAAAAATTACAGTAAAATCAAACTTATAGTAAAATAAAAACAAAATGTGGAAGTGCTCTAAGCAGGTGTTTCTTATCACATAGTTTCCTGCCCATACTCTGGGGTCTTCTGAACTTTGATATATAAAATGGGGTTCCGTGACAGGAGGGAATGTGTCCACTGCAGCTAATAATGAACTAAACACTTGAAGCTGATTGAGTTCTAAAATCATCAAAATACCACCCAACTCCATATCTGTGAACCATGTGGTGAAATTGGCTGGAAGTTTTTCACACCCGTCTTTTAGATTGCATCTCCTCCAGAATGGAGGGGTTGCATTCACATTTTGGCCAAATTTACCCCAAAGTCCCTGCGAGCTATCAGGGAGCACTTAACACACAATTTGGGCTTTTAACTCCATGTTAGACTGTAGCCTGGTTTATAAAAATCAACTTTTTGTGTCAGTTTTTTTTGGGGGGGCAACTTTGAACTTGTAGTAAAGCCTCGCAGAAACCCCATGGTAAAGCCTGCTGTCTGGGAAAGCTCCTAGGGACAATTTGATTCAGCTTTAGTGAGGATATTGCTGAAGGATTACCTAATCAGTTATTGAAAATTAAATAACTTTTGTTTTAGGCTACGTCTAAAGTGAGCCAAACAGCTGGCTCAGCCCTGGCCAAGTGGTGGGAGTCTGACAAGTGAAGAGAAAGTTCTCCAAGCTTTGTTTTGTGGATCTGAGATAGAGGCCTGATAGGTGGAGATGCAGAGCTTTGGCAGAAAGGATTGGCACATTTCTTTGGCAATTCCTACAGATCCGGAAATTATTTTGATGGACTAATCAACTATAATAAGAATTCTTTCTTTGTTTTGCAGATCAATCTAAGAGACATTGGAGAAATGTATAAAATACGGATTGGCCATGACAACAGTGGACCTGATCCTAGTTGGTACATAAATCAGATTAGACTTCAAAGAATAAACTCACCATCAGAGCAAGAAATATGTTTTCCTCTAAACTGCTGGCTAGCAGAAGACCAAGGTGATGGAGACACATGGAGAGAAATACCAATCAGGAGTTCTGAAAAAGGACTTCTGCCATGTAAGCCTGGGGTATATAACTGGGTTTATTCATCTAAGATATAAAGGCAGAGGAGCCATTAAGCCTGAACCTTGGGGCACAGATCCTTGGCCTGGCAGCCTCTCTTTCCTGGAGGACCCAAGCGCTCTGCCTCCCTGTGCTGGCACCATAGGGCTGGCTATGATTGGGAGGCTTGCCTGGCATTGGAAGTCTCCCCCCATACTGGGGCAGGCTGCCGGCTATAGCTCCCCCTACCTGATTATTAGCTGTTAGGTGGGTGGACAGCGCTTCTGGTGGCCTTTCTGCCAGCCTCCCTAAAGCTCTCCAGTGTGGCCTGGCAGGCTGCCTGCAGGCAGCAGTGAAGAAAGGAGGCAGAGTGGCCAGTGCTGCCTGACCACCAGAGCACTGTGCACACTGTCTGCCCTGCCCTATCCTGCAGCCGCCACCTCCTGGTGTGCTGAGCCTGTGCCTGCCTCCTCCTCAGAGCCAGCAATGGAAGGTATGGGATTTCCCTTTTGTGGTTATTCCAATTTCCCACCCCTCTTGTATATTTATGGAATGGCTTACTATAGAGGTTTGATATTGGGCACAGATATAGGGCAGGCTGGGAATGCTCAATATATTTAATTTGAAGCAGACTGGTAAATTTGTGGATTTTTAATATTTCTAAATTTTTTCCTAAAACTATCAAAATGTCCTAGACGTGGCTTGTTTCAAGACAGAAAATTACAAAAACTTCTAAAACTGAAGCATCCCTTAATTCCACCCCATGTGGAGGAATCTGCCCTGTGCCTTCATAAAAAAGGGTAAAGCACCCCCTGGAATGGCTTGGCTTTGGTAATGAGCACAGACGTAGGGCATGGTGGGAGAGCTCTGTGTATTTGAAGCAGATTGGTCAATGCATTGATTTTTAATAATTTTTTCCCTACTACAGTAGAGCTCCTAGAAAGAGTTATTTCTATTCATAGAGAACTTCATACATAGTGAAAGTGGAGCTAACTGTAAACATCTGAATAAACAAACTTAAAAATAAATAAATAAATGTGCTATGCTCAACTTGGTTTGCAATCCAGAAGGTTTCAGTTAGAACTGTGAAGCAAGGGACTTGTGTTGTGGTTGCAACTTTCCCCCCTTACAAATGCATGATATGTCCAGGCTGGTTTGTGATCCAGGTGTATGTTTAAACTGTGGAGCAAGGGACACATGTTGTGTCCCAGATGGTTTGTGAATGGTCAATAATCAATAGGGGGTTGTGTAGTCTTTTAAACAACAACAACAACAACAACAAATACACTTTGGCCCAGACTTGTGGATTCATGGTGAATGATCAAGAACATGTGTGGATTCTTTGGGGGCTTGCATAGTCCCCCCCCCCCGTAGTCTAGCCACATCCATGGGTTTGTGATGAATGATCAAGAAGGTGTGTGTATCCTTTAGCTGTTCGGCAGGTGGAAGGAGCTGGCTGAGGCTCTGTGCGCTGCTGCTTTAGCCTATGCCTGCCTTCAGTCTGTGCCTGCCTTCCTGTTCCTGCCTGCCCACACCAATGGGAAGTTGTGTGAAACCATGGGTCGTGTGTAAGTAAAAATAAAGTTGTGCTGTCAAGTCAGTGTCAACTTCATGACCACAGAGCCATGTGGTTTTCTTTAGTAGAATACAGGAGGGGTTTACCATTGCTGTCTCCCACACAGTATGAGATGATGTCTTTCAGCATCTTTCTATATTGCTGCTGCCCGATATAGGTGTTTCCCATAGTCTGGGAAACATACCAGCAGGAATTTGAATCAGCAAACTCTTGCTCCCTAGGCAAGTTACTTCTACGCTGCGCCATTAGGTGGCATGTGTTTGTGTGTGTGTGTAGAGGATAATTATTTTGCAAGGGGGGCCCAGTGACCCACTTGGTCCAGGTTCCAAAATTACCTAGCTGCACCTACAACTTAAGCTCAGCTGCATTAGGCATCTTTATGATTCATTTTTGTGAAGGTGGTGTGAAGCCCGTGTAATGGAGATAGATCTTAAGGTGTTAGCCATTTCCATTCTCTTTTACAAAACATTCCTTGAAGGCATGGGAAGGATCCAGATTCAGTTATTTATTTTGGCAGCTTCTGCCTGGGGTTACATTTGAACAACAGTTAAAGCAGGTGAAATTGGTTCCGTTTTAGGGGAGGGTCAAAAATATTATGAATCCTTTGATGCTATATTATCCTCCTTCCAGGTTAGAGCTCACTCGTCTTGTAATTAATACTCTGCCTTTGAACAACATTATTTCATTCTAGATAGAAGCAATATTTGGAACATGTTGTGGGGGAGCAGATTAATCCATATCCTCATGAGCTTAAATTTCAGCTGAGGGGTCTGGATGTGTAATAATAGCATTATGTATGGTTTGAGAATAAAGAAGGTGCTTCCTGTCCAGATTTCTTATACTATTGGTTAGGAAAATGTTATTCAAACTAAAGTAGTATATCTGAAGGTACTGGGGTATAATAAGGTTGGAGTGGGCCCTGGGACAAAAAGTAAAGATGGGCCCGTGGGGCTCCTGGGCCCCCCTGCCAATGATATCTCACCCCAGTCCCCACCCACCCTATATCTTTGCTGCAGAAGAACAGTAAAGACATGGATGTTGTTCACACCTGGCTTTTAGTTCACATCTCCTCTGGAATGGAGGGTGTGTGTTCATATATTGGCCAAATTTACCCTGTAGTTCCTGTGAGCTATTGGGGAGTACTTCACACATACATATTGGGGTGGGGGGGCAACTTTGAACTTATAGTAAAGCCTCACACTAAACCCGGGGTAAAGCATGCTGTCTAGGAAAACTCTTGGTGAAAAGCAAAATATTTTTGGAACACTCTTTCTCTCACTCCTATGCAGATAATATCACACACTCCCCACCTGAGCAGACATTTTCACACGTGCACTTGTGTGCACATTTCCCTGCTCAGAAATATATACATCAGCTTGAAGCCAAGATTAGTCTTCCAATGAGGAGGCCAGTGCATGCCAGTGGATCAGGGAGGTAGGAAGGGGAAAACAAAGAGCAAACTGTTGCACAAGCAGTGGGATTCTCCTCCCTCAGGGGCACAGGGACATTCCCAACTAGGGATGTGCACAAAACCAGATTTGCTGAACCGGATTCGAGCCGACCTGGCCTGGCTCAGTTTTGGCCCGGTCGAACCAGACCCAGTTTGGGTTCGAACCAAGCCAGTTTAACCAGCTTGTAGCTATACTGCTAAAGCAGAATACGGTGAAGATTACCCTTTACCAGTACAGGGGCAGAGGCTGTGGCTGTGGCAGCAGCTGCAGGTGCGGCAGCAGGTCCCCCACCTCCCACCATCCTCCCCCTGAGTAGCCCAGGCCAACTGCAGTCCAGTTTGGGCCTTCTTTGGTCCAGTTCAGGCCTCTGTGTACATGTGGGGGCAATTGTAGTGACCTCTGCACATGCAAAAAGGTAACTAAAATGGTTCTTGCATGTACATAGAGGCCCGAACCGGGCTAGAGAAGGCCTGAACTGGACTACTGCTAGCCCAGGATATTCAAGGGGAGAACAGCAGGGGTGGGGGGAGCCACTTCTGCCCTGCTGCCCCTCCCCCAGTGGCTGCCGCAGCCATGGCTTCTACTTGTAAATACTGATTTACTCCTCCCCCACCCCGGCTATACTTTTGGCAGCCCCCATGGCCCTGCCTATACTAGTAAAAGGGAGTCTTCACGGCATTCCCCTTAACTAGTATAGCTCCGAACCAGCTTAGTTTGACCCTGAACCCATGAGGCTGAGCCAACTTGACATTCAGCCCAGCTTGAACTGAGCTAGCTTGCACACTGCTATTCTCAGCCCCCCAGTTAAATTATAACTAGGCCCCGGGAAGGTGTTCAGAAATTCAGAATACAGAAACTTTATGCTGGGCTTTCTGATATGCTGAACTATTTAGCATTAAATATAGACTGTAGATCTGGAAGGGAAATTAAGGCTACTCAGGGCAAAGTATTAGACCAGGGGGCTATTCCCACGATCTGCAAAAATCAGGCTAGGCTCTCCTAGCCCGATTTTTGCAGATCATAAGAACCACCGGGCTCAGCTGCGAACCTGGTGGTTCTAGAGCGGGTAACCTGCTCAAGAGCCCCTACCGCAAAACCAGGTTTGTGGAGCGAGCGCTCCACAAACCTGGTTTTCCAGATCATGAGTAGCCACGGCACAGCTTTGTGCTGTGCCTACTCATGAGGAGACCCCCAGAGGGGAGGCGAAAAGCTGCCTCCAAGCTCTGGGGGTCTCGCCAGCATGCCCTGCACGCTCATTCAGGGCATGCTGGAATTTGCAGGGACCAATCGGCCCCTGCTCTCCCCAGCCCCCGCCGGCTCCATCTTGGAGCCGGCAATTGTGTGGGCGGCCGATCCAGCCACCCAGGGCTCCCTCCCTTCCCGCTCACTGCCACAAACTGGGTCTCCCAGATCGTGAGACCCAGTCCCAGGTCATACATATTATATACTGTGCTGCAAGGAGAGAGAGTAAACCAAATACAGAAAAGATCTGCAAGGCAGGAATAAGTACAGTAAAATACATCCAGTTTTCAGTGGGGTCACTATTTCACATTGGGTGTATAATTTTTGAAAGCAGAGAGTTCAGCTTTATTAACAATAATTTTAGAATCTATCTTTACCTTTTCTGGCACATTATGTACTTTGAAATAGTTTTGATAAATAAATGGAAATGGAAACAAAATATAGATGTTGAGACACATTCTAATTTAGTAAGTTCAGGATTTCAAATTACCTATTGATTTTTGGCTCCTTTGAATTGAATTTCAGTACACCTCCTGTGCAACTAAGAACTTTTGCTTTTATTTCTTTCAATCTGAGAATGAATTTTTTTGCTGCCTACATTTCCTATCTAAATGGATAATTGCTTAAAAGATCTAAATATGCCGTAGGTTGTCATATCTTGGGAAACATATGGTATGTTATAAGCCCAAGGTGCCAGATCATTGTGCCTACAAATTTAATTACATTGTCTAGAGTCAGAGCAGTCTCTATGGAGGGCTGGGGACAACTACCCACTGCCTTGTGGGTATCAGGGAGGGAGTTGCAATGTAACCTCAGCCCTGCAACTAGTGATGACTCTTCCTCCTCCCCCTCCTCTCAGTAGCTCAATACTTTTCTCTTTCTTGCATACCCCTGGCTTCTGGGAGCAAGAAGGAGCAATAGTAGTGTTGTTTCTGTTTGTGAGGAGGTGCCTTCTGGAAAGGCGTGGTGGGGAGTAGGAGGAGCCAGCCACAGAGCCATTGCTGAGTAGATGGCTCTTCTGCCTCCTCTCCCTGGCAAACCAGCCCCCCTCCCAAGCATCCCTCATCTCAGTCACCAGCCCAAGTTCCTGCTGGCTGCCTCATCTGTGTGCATTCCTCAGGAAGCAGGGGTGGTGCAGCCTCCCACTGCCTGGATATTGAGGTCAATGACATAGGAACATAGGAAGCTGCCATATACTGAGTCAGACCATTGGTCTATCTAGCTCAGTATTGTCTTCAAAAACTGACAGGTTGCAGGCAGGAATCTCTCTCAGCCCTATCTTGGAGATCTTGGAGATGCCAGGGAGGGAACTTGGAACCTTCTGCTCCATCCCCTGACGGGAATATCTTACAGTGATATACTTCTAGTCTTCTGTTGATATGCAGCTGGGGCAGACCCTGCTTAGCTAAGGGGATGTCATGCTTGCTACTACAAGACCAGTTCTCCTCTCCTAGACATCTCCTCTCCTCGTGTCAGTAGACGCAGAGACAGAAACAGAGAAGGACAGAAACAGAGAAGGCTGAGCCTTCCTACTGCGAGTGCTGCCTTCTCCCAGGAAGCAGCAGCTGTTGCCTATTGGTCCTTTAGTGTAAGATTCTGTTTGTGAAGTAAATTCCAGTCATTCATAAATCATAGGGAAGACAATGACATCTGAAACAGTCAAGGCTG
Organism: Hemicordylus capensis; assembly: GCF_027244095.1. Lineage (NCBI taxonomy): Eukaryota > Metazoa > Chordata > Lepidosauria > Squamata > Cordylidae > Hemicordylus > Hemicordylus capensis. The sequence goes on from NC_069660.1 coordinate 259,085,548, forward strand.
AAATATGGCTCCTAAATTTTTGGGCTGGCTCCTTATGTCCAAAGAAAATATGTCAAGGCCTGATGTATTACATGATACTTAATTGCAATCCATTAGACATTCACTTGATTTAGAAAGCTTTGATGTTGTCAACAAAAACAACTAGTATGTTTTATCAAATAAATCCAGGAGTGAATAGGTCTTTTACTAAGGCTCCAAGCTGCTGCTGAACCATATTGCTCATTTGGGTAAGATCTTGTATCTTTCTTTATCTTGCAAGTAGTTTGACATTGGCTTTATCTGTCTCTGCTGCTGTGTGATCTTTCTATCTAGCTATCTCCAGATACTGGTCATGGTTCTTTTAACATAATGTTTGGAATCCTTCCTTCATACTTTCCCACATCTCACCCTGACTGCTTCACTCTTCTTGCTTGTCTTTTTTCATGATACTAATGGGTGTAAAATGCTGACACCAAAATATTCCTTCTCTTGATACTTTGGCCCTGAATGCTACCTTTATTCAAATCTGTCACCGTTGCACTCTGTATACTTCAAGGCTTAATACTACTCTATATGCCATGGCTTCTTTTTCTTTTTTTCTCTTTTTGGGCTACCCTGTCATGCTTCATGACTGCCTGACCTCCTGTCTCCTCTTTCCACTTTCATATTCACAGACCCTTTTCTTTGTCTTTACATTCATTCATAAAACCTCTTCTAGTCATTCACATGACTGGGTTTGACTCCATACCTGCCAACATATCTCTATTTTCCCATTCACCTGAATGGGGAAATAGGGACCCTTTGGCAGATATGTGATTCTGTTTTGAGTTTGTGTGGGTTTAGACATTACAAAGAACCATGGAACCCTTTCTCATGATCCGTGAGAAGTGCTTGAAGGAGCAAGGGGAGGAAACCTTGAAAAGCTTACCTCCCCTGCAGACCACCCTCTTCTTTTTGCTGGGCAGCCAGATCACCCACCCCAGAAGATTGCTGGCTTCTGCCAGTAGCTTGGAGGGTTGGGGTGCCAGAACATGTTGCCCCACATTGGGGCAACACTCAGCCTGATCTACCTCATAGGATTGTTGTGAAGAAGCAATATGCACTGCTTTGGGCTCCTTGGAGGAAGAGAGAAATATAAATGTAAACATAACTAAATAAAGCAAGCAAGCAGGTAGGGCAGAGAAGGAATTTCTATCTCACTCGATGTTAAATATAGAGGAAATTTCTTTAATGACAGCTTCCAGTCAGAGTGCAATTGAAGAAATGCTAGCAGCCTTTAGGGTGGGATACCAATTGCCTCCTCTCACCCTGGTGACTGCTTTCCCTATCCAAAGAAAATTTAAAAAGAGAAAGTTATAGTCCAAATAAAGTAGTATTCTCATGATCAAGTGTTAGGGTGGGCAGGTGGGGAGGAAGCCTTGGAAAGCTTACCTCCCCTGCAGCTGATCATCCTGTTGGTGCTGGGTGTGCGGATCACATGCCCAGATGCTCTTCCTCTGCCCTTGGCAGCACATAGGTATGGGGCAGGGAATCCCACAATGTACCACACCAGTGTATGGCTCATTGTGGAGATCCCCCAGTGATGGGTGGGCGCCTGTCAGTGTTTCAGCTCTGGCTGAAAGCAGCCAGTGTTGACACATGACCATGGGGTCATGGGGTTAAGGGAGCACTCACTCTCTTAACCTCATATAAGAGGCGGACTCTCTGGGCAGGTTTGCCACTGAGGCACCGCTGGGAGTGGGTCAGCTCCTGGTGGTTCCCATGGGCAGCCAAGCTCAGGCTTAGCTGCCCTGGCCTGATCTTGGCTGCTTGTGAGACCAGCCTTATGCAGTCTGCGTGGTCATCTATTGTGACATTTGTTTTATTTTTTGTGTGAGGGAGGCCTTTCTTTCTGGCCTAACCTTTTCAGTTCAAGGTTTCATATTGGATGCTTCTTTTTAAAATAAAGCATGTGTTTTATTATATTCTTCACCATGTCAGCTGTTGTTTATTGAATCATGTCAGTGTGTACAGAACTGAGAGTAAAAGATTTTGAATCCTGTTCTTCTCCAAAAACTAGTGTCTAAATTATCTCAGATGATAAGTATTACAGTATATGTTCAAGATTCTAGACTGCTTTAGCCCCAAGTCTTGGGTCAGTATGGACTGAAGCAGTCTTTGGGAAGATCATGAGTTGGGTGGAAATAAATGCACATGCTTGCATGTGTGCGTGCAAACACACCCACCCAGTTCATACATTATGTTCAACAGTCGGTGTATAGCTCTATGCATGTACAGTTATTCATACATTATGTCCAATGGATGTACAGTCGTACTCTTTCCATCTATACTCCACATATGAGAAGCACCTATAACCTGTTCACTTTTAAAAGGAACACATATATAGTAACTAATACAAAAACATCTGTGCAGATACCTGCACATATGTACAGATTAATGCCTGAATAAGGCTAAACACATTACTGTTTGTTTGTTTTTTGTCAATTTCAGTAATGTCCTATCAGATCCATGTATATACTGGATCCAACTCTGGGGCAGAAACTAATTCCAGTGTTTACATCACCATCTTTGGAAGCAGAGGAGATTCTGGAAAACGAAAACTTCATAAGGCAATTAATAATAAAGTCAGTTTTCAGCGTGGTCAGGTAAAGAAAACTGTTCAGCAGCTTTGACTGCAGTTAGCAAGTAATTGACAATGCCATTTCTAAATAAATCCTTATAAGTTTCCTAAACTAATGTAATAATTGTGCATTATATTGTTAAGAGATGTTTTTGCTCAGAATTATTCACAGTGGCTAACATCTATACTAACATTACATGTACCAAATAATAACATGCAACAGGGAAGGATGGGCATGCAACAGGGAAGGATGATTTTCACCAGTTCTTCTGTAGCCCTCAGTACCACCCAAAAATATGTCCTTGAGGGTTGCACAGCTCTCAAAGATGCATTTTCAGGATACACAGAGACGTGTAGAGGGAAAGAGGAACTGGCAAAAATGGTCCCTCTCCTGTTCCATGTCTACAAAGTTATTTGGTCTATATGTTAATCTGGATCCCAGCCATGATTTATATCCCAATGTACTATATGTTAATAATCTTTGGCTCCAGACTACAAAATTATTTGTGTGGTTGGCTGTTTATTGTTCAGTTAACTACTCCAAGTATTTATTTTGATTATATGGTTTGAATTTAATACTAAGCATTTTTATTCCATGACTGGAATGGAATTGACGTATCTTATTTGCAGTACTTAATATTCAATCGTCACCCTTCCTACCTTCATGAAGTTTTCAGTAGCACTTGCATGCACAGTGCATAATTGTATAGGCCATGAATGGAACTAAACAAACCTTATAGTTAGTCTTGCATGCCCAGCTGAGCTTTGGACTTGTGTTTCTCAAATATCAGTCCTACAACCATGAAGTGTTTGAAAGGCAAACACTTTTTCATTTTCCTAAGCAGCTATTAAATGGTTGTCTGTTCTTCAGAGAAAAGCAAGTGTCATTGGGAGTTTGGTAGAAGAGCTATTGAGCTGTTGCTTTCTAGTGCACATGGGCGATTCCCCCCACCTTCCCTGGAGCTTCCTTCTGAAATAGATTTCATACCAGATCCCCAACTGCTTTCTTAGCCCACTTTCCAGTAGGCTCATGATATCACCCAGCATTCCATGTGTCTATGTGTCCCCGCCCCCCATCAACTTTGCAACACCTGGACCTATATGAACCAAATTTGCTACAGCTGTAGAGACACATAAGGATGCCCCAATGGTGAAGTCTGTAATGACGTCATCCACCCTGATCCGAGATGGTGGATGCATGAACATTGATGCTCAAGTGCACTAACTTGTGGACAGTCTAAATGATCTGAACCAAATTTCATACAGTGAGTGACACACAAGGACACCTCAATAGCATAGTTTGTGATGATGTCATCCATCCCAGTTCAAGATGGCGGACACATAAACATTTGAGGCGCAAGTGGGCTAACTTGTGGACTTTGATTTGAACCAAATTTAGTCCAATTGTAGGGATAGTGAAAGGAAAGTAGGCAAATCTATATATTTAATTCTCCTGGGTGTGCCTTGGAATGAGCGTCCCAGAGCCCAGCTGATTGGCTGGGCAGCGGAGGCACCTGATTGGCTTAGGTGCACCCAGGAGGATTGGTCGCCACCATGGCAGCGGGCCCAGCCACGGAGGCCAGAGATGGCGATGGCCAGGCCGTGGAGGCAGGCGGAGGTGGGCCCGGCCATGGAGGCAAGTGGCAGCAGGCCCGGCCGCGGAGGCAAGCGGCGGGTCTGGCCTGGCTGTGGAGGCAAGCGGCGGTGGTGGGCCCAGCCTGGCTGTGGAGGCAAAACCCAGGAGGGGCAAAGAAAGTGGGGGGGAGGGCAGAACTGGCGGTAGGGAGGAGATGCAGCTGGGCCCGGCACAGTCCGGCCATGGTCAGGAAGCAGAGACTGGGGCAGAAGGTGGGGGGAAGAGGTAACTGCTGGCCCCAAAGAGCACTCAGATGCTCTGTGTGGGGTCGGCTAGTTAGTTCTTACTAGAACAACTTGTAATCATTTTGTGGGTTTGGGGTATTAGATTTTGGGTATGATAACTAACCAGATAACCAACCTGATAACTAACCCTATAACTACCCGATTTTTTGATATCAGTATTTTGTGTATTAATGTGAATCCCATGCAGATTTAGGTATTCTAATAGAAGGGGTATGGAAGGGTATGTTTGGGAGCCATTCTTGGAAAGTATAGAAATCGATTTGATGATGATGATGATGATGTATCTCTGGGATGCTGGTCTGGGCCTTTTGCCCATTGCCTATACTATACCATACCACCTTATCTCTTTTGTTCAGAGGGGTAAAGCCTTTAAACTTCTAGCCAGTGCTGCATCCCTGTTTTGTGATATGGAGCAGGAATTTCAAATGGAAAATAAATGGGATCTCTTGGTAGAAAAGGTCCCTGTTTGCTTTATAATAACAAAATATTCCAGAAAAATGGCAAATAAATTACATGCTATTTTGAAGAAGTGTACAAAACCTCTGAATTGTCCTAAAGTTATCATGTATTGTTACAACACCCTTAAAATGTAAAATATCTGTTAAATGTGGTCATTTAATGCATTTACTCATGTGACATTTTAACAGTACTGTGGTATATTGTAATGGTTAATAAACCTGCTTTACACAATATTGTACCCTAACTCCAGTAAATAGGTACTTCATAATAAAATTCAGATTTCATGGGTCCATGTTCAGCTTTTTATCCTTTGGACTGCATTGTTTCCTTCTGAAATTCTATTTTTTGTATGTTTCTTGCAGACTGATGTGTTCTGTATAACAGCTGTATCACTTGGAGTTCTGAATAAAATTCTCATTAGCCATGATGGAAATGGTCCAGGTAGAGCTAACTTCCTACTGACAGATTGGTTTTACAATCTGTTTTAAAATGTACATCCATTTTCTTGTCTTAAAGATCTTGTCTTAAAGATCAGGTAAGAGATTTTGCTGCACAGAACATGGAGGTTATCCTTCTCAGATAACAGCACATATTTTAGAAAGATATTAAAATTCTATAGAAGATTTCCAACCAATATTGAGCCTACTCATTAGTTTTCTTTTATCTCCTGTGACATGTCCACTGTTTACCTTTTCTAATTTATTTATTTATTTATTATTTATTTATTAGATTTATATACCGCCCTTCCAAAATGGCTCAGGGTGGTTCACAGCATGATAAAAACAATTAAAACAAATTAACAATTAAAATCAAACTCTTAAAACACAATAAAATCAATAAAACGGCAAAAAGCCCTGAACATCAGGGCAACAATTTAAAACAGTTAATCATTTAAAACCCTGGAAGGCCAGGCCAAATAGGTAGATGTAAGGGCTCTCCTGAAGGATGGGAATGATCTCAAATAACGAATTTCTGCTGGGAGTGCATTCCACAGCCCAGGAGCAGCTACAGAGAAGGCCTGCCTCTGCGTCGCCACCAGATGAACCAGTGGCAACTGGAGACAGACCTCCTCAAATGATCTTAACGTGTGGTGGGGATCATGTAAAACTAATGATCATGTAATGATCATCAAGTAAGATCATGTAATGACTGACTCATAATTTATGCAAAGGCAAATTTGCTGTTTGCCATTCCCAGCGAGCATGGGAGTGTTAGAAGGTGAAGTGAACTTCTGTACAAACATGGGAATTGTTGTAGACACGCATCAAAGACCCATGATTGGCTGTGGCTTCTGACATATATGCACTATATGCTTACAGCCTGTTGAAGAAAACACCAGAAAAATTATATAGCCTTCACAAAGAGTGGAATGTACCCAGTTTATCGAGTACTGGTTCACAAGTCTCATGCGATAGAGTAATTCGTGCTTAAAATTTAAGGGAGTGATAGAAAGCTGAATTTGTGAGCAGCCAGAACTTGTATTTTTAAGATTCGATTAAAGAACCTAACATTTTTTAAAGTGAGAAAATTATTTGGTCATCGCATTATATGCATGGAATAGTATAAGTTTAGTTGAGGTTTTCTCTTTCATTCATTCTTTCTCTTCAGTGCCAAGGGCCTTTCAATGACAGCTTCTATGCAACAAATGAGAAGTTATTATTAATTTGTTGTGGAAGCAAAAGAGTTAATGGGATGGTGGGGCATTGCTGACTGAAAACCCAGGGCTATTGCTGGCCACTCCTCCTCCTCCTCTTCCTTCTTTTTACAGGGCTAGATGGCCATTTCTATTACAGTGGTGAAATCCTCAGCCCCTAAATGCAAGGGGCTAGGGCTATATGATCTTGAACCAGGACCTTCAGCAGCCATGCTGTCTCCCTGTGCCATCAGAGCTGCGCTTGGGCACAGGAAGTTAGTGGCCTTATCTTTGCTTTACTTCAGTGTCACCCAGATGATAACCACAGAAGGTACAGCCGCTCAGTTCTCAACCATACCAGATGGTGTTAGCCAGCAGGGACTGGCTGGCTCTGTATAACTGTTGTTTCAGACTTTGTTCCTCAGTCTGAGTAGCTCACCTCTAAACGTAGCTGCACAGACACCTTGTCTTGCCTCACCTCACCTCTCTCGCACCCCCAAATCTGGACTGTCAGCTATGGGAACCCAACCATGTGAATAACCTTGACGATGCCCTTTCCTATCCTCACTCCCCTCCCCAAGTCTCTGTTAACTGAACTGGACCTCAGCTTCTGCCTGACTTTACTCTCATCTGTCTCTGGAATATCAGTTAGTAGCATAGCATAGGAAGCTGCCTTATACCAAGTCAGAGCTCAGTGTTGTCTACACTGTGGCTGTGACTTTCCAAGGTTACAGGCAGGAGACTTTCCCAGCCCTACTTGGAGAAATCAGGGAGCGAACTGGGACCTTCTGCATAAAGACATTCTGATGCTCTTCCACTGAACTATGACCCCACCCCCCAAGGGAAATATCTTACAGCACTCATGTGTAATCTCCCATCCAAATGCAAGCCAAGGCAGACCCTGCTTAACAAAGGAGACAATTCATCCTTGCTACCACAAGACCAGCGATCCTCCCCTGTCTGCCCATTCTGGGACCTGACCTAAACCCTGCTCCATGTCACCAACCCTGGCTAAGGCATGACACTGAACTAGGATTTTAAAAACTTCTTAAAACTTCTTAAACGGTCAAGGTGGCACTGGGTGTTCATCAGTAGTGATGTATTTAAAGAGCTTGGAAGGGATATTTCTTTACCCCAGCTGTAGCAGAAGTGCACAGGTAAGAAGAGCACTCCTAATTAATATAATCTGGAGACATGGAGTAAAAGTTCTAAATAAAATAGTTTATTTAGGAAATCCATCAGGGAGGTAGATAAGGCCGACAGGCCTTGGTGCTAGCTACATACAGGAAATGGGAAAGGGAGAAGAAGGAAGTATCTCACTCCAGGTGAGAGAATGAAACCTGAGACTATCAGTCTAACAAAGGGGAAGTAGATAAGAGAAAGCATCATCAGAGAGGGGTTTCCCTTGTTCACTATCTCTACTCCTAATGGTCAGTAGGGTTGCTGGTACTAAGAGTTGATGCCATCACAAGCGGCATCTCCAACAATGTATCTACCACCAGTGTAGTATAATGATTAGAGTGATTAGGAGCACGAAAAACCAGGTTCAAATCCCCACTCAGCCATGAAGCTTGCTGGACCTGTCTGTCAGCCAATCTGCTTCACAGGGTTGTTGTGAGGATAAATGTGGGGAGGGAACTATTTTGTATGCTGCTTTGAGCTCATTGGAGGAAAGGTAGAAATGTAATTAAATAGCTGCAACTATATTTTAGATAGAGTTGCAGAATCATGTGGTTTGATTGCTGGAAAATCCAGTATCCATGCAACAAATGCACTTCTTTGTGCAAAGATATCTGGAGCAAATAAAAAACAACAACCCTGAGCATTTGTTGTGTAAAAACAACAGTAACCCCAATACTTGAAAAACCTCTAAAAATAAGTGTGAGTGGTAATGAAACATATTGACCTACTCCTTGAGATTATATTGCACCAAACGGACTTCACTCCCACAAGGCTAAGGATTTAATCCATTGCCCATGTGCAATATGGCACCTGAAAGAGGGATCAAAATGAGGTACAGTGTTTAGCTGTTCACATATTCTGTTCCAAAGCTGACTCAAAACAAAATATCTTAACCTTGGGCCTAACCTTTTTTTGCTTTTGAGGAAAAATAAGGTGTTGAGAGTATTAATTATTTGCTTTGCTCCAGGGAACTGTGTTAATCTCTTTGTCCTGATTAGTATGTTGATGTGCCTGGATTTAATTTTTTTCCCAATCAAGAGATTCCCCCCCCCCTCCAAAGGTGCAAGTACACTTTTTGTCATTGAATCACAGGCAGTGGATGGTTCCTTCGAAAGATCGACATCTCATTTCAAGAGGGAGAGGATGCTGAAGAAGTAATTGAGTTTCCCTGTGATAGGTATGCAGTCGCTTCTTGAACTCTAAGCCAATAGTTTGCAACATTGTTCCAGGAAACCTGAGTCCCTTAGGGATGTGCACAAAGTGTTTCATGCACATCCGAGACAGTGGAGAGCAGGCACTTTAAAGGGAGGAAGGCAGGTTTTACCTGCTCCGCCATTACACCTTCACTGACCCACACTGCCCCAGAATAGTGCTGTTTGTATTAAGTAGCCGGGCTCTCTGTTTGCCTGGATACATTTGCTTAGAAATAGGAAGTTCCCTGTTCCCAGCAGGAAATGGCATCTGAACATGTGTGGACACCATCTTGAGTGGTCAAGATAGCGTCCACACATGCTCAGATGCCATCTCCTGCTGGGAAAAGGGAACTTCCTGTTTCTAAACAAATGCAGCTGGACAGAGAGCCTGGCTGCTTAATACAAACAGCACCGCTTTTGAGTGGCATTGGGGGGGTGGACAGCGAAGGTGTAATGGAGAAGCAGGTAAGAGCTGCCTTCCTCCCTTTAAGGTGCCCGCTGGTCCTCAACCGAAATGATTCTGCTGGGGCAGCTTGAAGCATTTTGGCAGCTGGAAATAGAGGTGCCAAAACAAACACATCCCTTGGAAGTTTAGCAGGTGGCGTTTCTATCAGGATTCTAACAGAGGTGGAACCAGTGGCAGGTTTAGACATAATGGCAGCAAGTATGTAGGATAAAACTGCCAGTTCCCAGTGAGTGTGCGCTCCCAGTACTCTGCTGTGTCTGTGTCATCCAGACATGCCAGTGTTGGCACACTTCCTTTCATCAATGTCATTTTTGTGCGGTTCGGTGAGCAGAGATATAAGTTAGAAATCTCTTGAAATAGAAAATACTAAGAACCTTCACATGTCCAGATTTTCATCCAAATAAAATTGGAATCCCCCTTTTCTCCTTATCTAATCCTTGCATATCTTGATCATCTGAATTTACGGTGTGTCTCTCGTGTAACATTGATATATGTATATATCTCATGCATGTACCTCTGGGCATTTGGATAAATGAGGATGCTCCATATTTCACTTTGAAAAGCTCTGGCAAGAGTTTGACTTAAAATAACTTACTTAAGATTCCTAAACTACAGCAAAGTATTTAATTTAATTAGTAAGGCTAACAAAGAGGTTCATTTGAAAAGGAGCTGGATAGAATAATTTTCTCTTTTAACACCAGTGAGACTATGTGAAAGATATTTAACAGCTTTTCATGCTAGGTAAAGGTTAGAATCCAGAGATTCCTTGTAGATGTGAGAATTTTAAGGTAAGTACATAAGTCCTTGATGTATGTACAAGAGTTTCCACATTAATTTCCATGGAGGGACTGTTACATATATGCATTCCTCTGCTTTGACTGTTGAAACTTCTCTGTTGAAACAAGTGGCCTACAAATGCTCAGAAGTTGTCCAGGGTATCTGGGCAGTATGGAGTGGGATGATTGTGAACCTATTCCACTTTTAGCCTACTTTCCAATAGGCTTATGAGATCACCCAGCATTCTATGTGTGTGTGTGCGTTTGCCCCCCCGCCCCAACTTCGCAACACCTGGACCAATTTGAACCTAATTTGGTGCAGTTGCAGTGAGTGACACACAGGGACACCTCAATGGCATAGCCCATGATGATGTCATCCACCCCAATCTAAGATGGTGGATGCATAAACTTTTGAGGTGCAAGTGAGCTAGCTTGTGAACCCTAACCAATTTGAACCAAATTTGCTACAGCTGTAGGGGCAGATGGGGAAACCTCAATGGCATAGTTGGTGATGGTGTCATCTACCCCAAACCAAGATGGTGGATTTATGAATGTTTGAGGAGCAAGTGGGCTAACTTGTGGACTGTCTGATTCGAACCAAATTAGGTACAGTTGTAGTGAGTGACACACAGGGACACCTCAGTGGCATAGTTTATGATGATGTTATCCACCCTGATTGAAGATGGCGGACATGTGAACATTTGAGGTAAAAGAGATCTAGCTTGTGGACCTCAGTTTGAACCAAATTTAGTCCAGTTGTAGAGACAGAGAAAGGAAAGTAGGCTGATTGGTTCTTACTAGAACAACTTGGTTTTTTTAAGAGTAAAAGGATTTACAATGGGGTTGAGTGGAGTTTCTCTTTTTATAACTATGTTCCTTCCCAACCAAGGGAGAAGCTGCACAAGGGCTAAAGCACATTATTATGGGTGCATAGCACACTTTACTTTTCCATTAGGGGGTACCAGGGCAGCAGAGGGAAGAACAGATTGCAAAAATCACTCTGCCTCCCTCCCTTGTGTGATCAGAATTTCCTCTGTCCATGGAAGTACTAGGACTAGTGAATCCAGTATTCTGTTCATAAGCAGTCAATTGGAGTGGACACTCCTACTCTAGACTTGTAGCATAGAAAACATTCTAATATCTAAAGATCATTGTGCCTGAAGAATATATGTCCCTGAGAGTAACAAAGCCCTTAGGGGCATTTTTCAACAGGAACAGTGCTGAAAATACAAAATCTCAGAGCAAAAGAGAAATTGAGTAAATTTCCTCCCAGGACCAGCATGGTGTTAGAAATGTGTTAGAGCACTAGTGCTGCATTATTTGGATGCCTGCTATTAGTTCATAGTCTCCTGATGATAAAGTTCTTTGCTGGTGCAAATTCACACAATTCTTCTGAAGCAAGTAAAGCTACCCTTGTTTATATCTGCTGCAATAATATATAACGTGACAAGTGATACTTAAAAACTTTATTAAAAAGTCAAAAATAATGTGGGGTTTCAATTTACTAAGACTAATTACTAACTTGGTTCACTGTAATTACTATTTTTTTTTACAATGGAAGATGGTTAGATGAATACCAAGATGATGGGAAGACGGAGAGAGAGCTAATTGCCAGAAGTAAGTACTGAAAATAAAGATCACTTGTATTGTAATTATATCCTAGGTACCAAATTGCCAATTAAGCTTTTTGTGAATGAGAGTAAGATTATTTTTGTTTTTATTTTAGAAAATACTGGTTTTGAACCGATGACATATGCTAGAGGTAAGGAATACTCTCTATATTCTCTTGTTGTAGTGTTTACTTTGTAACCTGAATTTAAAATCCATTCTGGTCTTAAGTGGACAAATAAGAGAAACAAGTTAGTGGCTCTGCCAAGTAATCATTCATGCAAAGTGTCTGATAACATGGGAAGTGCAGACAAATTGGCTGATAACGATCTGTAGAAGGGCATGTCAAGCCATTTAGCTGAGTAAAGGAAAGGATTTCTCACTAAGTATTTTTGGTTTTCTTCCAATCTTTATTATTCTATTCTAAAATGAGTCAGACATTCCTCTGGGAGCAGATGCAAGGATTGTTTTGTTTATGCCAACATCACTGTCATTTAATAAATGGGGACAGCTCCCCCAGCAAGCAAGTGGAAAAATGCATTGTGAAGTGACAGCAAAAGCAGTTTCAAGTCAGAGTTCATCAAGCTATTCTTAGAGTATCCAGAAATAATGCAGACTTAAGCTACACAGCTACCAAAACACAACAGCTTTGTGTAGATCCCTGGTCTTTAGTAGGCATCCATAGGTTGCATCAGGTCCACTGAGCCTCTCCAAGCAGTCACATATAGCCACCTATTTGAGTTTCTTTCACTGAGCTGGGGATTGGACTTGCAGGCAGTCACCTACACCTATATGAATGGCGCATGAGTTTTCTACACTAGGCAGCAGGTCAGGAAGTAACTAAAATTGAACAAGGGGGACAAAGATCTGAGGAAAAAGGTAGAGGAGGGCAGGGGCCCATCTTCACATTTTTATCCCAGGGCCCAATCCATCCTTGCTACCTGCTTTCAGGGGGTTGAACTAGAAAACCTCCAAGATCTCTTCCAACTCTAAAATTCTATAAGTCAGGCCATGAATCCATCTAGCTCAGTGTTGTCTTGTCAGTACTGAGCAGCAGTGACGCCCCAGTATTTCAGACAGAGGTTTCTCTCATTCTTCCTGGAATTGCCACGGAATGAACCTGGGACCTTCTGCATACAAAGCATGCACTGTGCCACTAAACTGAGGCCAGGGTTGATGCTAGGTTTTGGGGGGGGGGGCTGAGGGCAGGGCTGGGAAATGGGCACTATCCTTCAGCACTATAGTGATGGTGGTGCTGAAGAAGGGATGTCCATCTGCTTCCTGATTAGCTTTCTTAAACAGCGACTGTGGGGAGTGAGTGGCCAAAGGGCATGTGGAGGAACTGCCCAGGTAGCTGACAGATGTTCCTTCTTCATCAGCACCATTGTGGGTCAACAATGTTGAAGTATTCACTGCTGATGCCCACCACTGCCAGGTGGTGCCTTGGGTGAGTAGGGCATGGGAGATCTAAAATTGCACCACCACCATCAAAAGAGGAGAGCCCTGTTCCTTGTGGTGCTCACCATCACCTTATAAACTTGATAGGGCCCAATGGGGAGGCTTACCAGGTGGTGGTGGGCAACAGCAGATGCTCTTCCAAAGAACTAGGAATTCAAGGGTCAGCCAGGGGGACCTTCTAAATCATGTGGGCCCTCATGCCTGCACCCAACCTGATGACCCCTGATGTTACCAGTGGCTAGAGATCCTCCCCATTAGAAAGGAAAATCTGCAGGTTGCTGTCTTCTCCTGGTGCCTTAAGTCTTCACCTCTACCCATTACTCTATTCCCAACAACATTCTCACCTGTTTGATTGCTAGTGCTTCCATCCAAGATGGCCTGTTTCTTTATATTTGCAGTGTAACAGAATTATATGTTGATGGCAGCTTGTTTTTGGATTGTTTCTATTATGAAGATCTGATTCTTTTGATAGTATATAGCGTCATTCTTACATTTAAAGTTCCCTTTCGTGCTTTGAGGAGGCCCTATTTGGTGCTTTCTTGTTTGTCAAGATGTGAATGAGGTCTGTTAGGGTGCCACCCCAGAGAATGCCCAAGATCTATCTGTGGAACTCTCTGCCCAGAGAAGCTCACTTGGCTAAAGCTCTTCTGAAATTTGAAAGAATAGTCAGGACTGTGTGTATAGGAAAGTATTTGGGTCACTGGAGAGAGATTGTGGAGATGGTCTACCACTGCAGTAGAGCCCCAGACACCTTTACTGAAAGCTAAAGGTTTTCCTGTCAGATGGAATATCTAAGAAAAGTCAGCTGCAAAATATATCACAGCATCAATGAGAGGAAATTCTGCTGGAGAGAATGATACTGCATGGTGCCTTCTGCCTAGTTCTGGAAAAAAAAATTAGTAGGAATACAGGGCAGAACTACGTGAGGTATAGAAGGTAAGGACAGGAATACATGCTTATCCCACCCCCTTGGGATAAAGATCTTCTACTGGAATGGTTTTGAGATTTTACACGTTGTGAAAGTAAGAATCTAGAAGAAAGGCAAGGAGATATTTGCCAGGGACCTTAGGAGGTCTCAATCTCCCACAACATTTCTGACTGCTAATCTCATCCCCAACAAGTTGTGATTCATTCCTGTGACCTGCCTAACTGTTGAGCTTTTCTATATATCTGGAAAGAGCCAGCTAGTGATAGATAGAAAAAAGTCTTACATAGTGAGGGTGGATGGACAAGGGATGCTAAACCAAGCAAAAAAGATAAAAATAAAAACCAGGGAGAAGGAAAAAAATGGGAAAAGAAAAAACTATCATGAAAAAAACACAAAATGGGGCTGAAAAACAGGAATGTTGCCTATTTTTCATTTTTAAAAAATTCAGTTGCATAAACTAAATTCCATGAGAATGTCACAGAATGTTACAAAGTACAGCACCACTCATTTTTAATGCTTTATTTATTAAAATGTTACTAAGATGCAGCTGTATAAAAGTATATATTCACAGTTTCTCTCCACCGCCTCATAGCCTTCTGTCATGTTGTTGTGGGTGATACAGTCTGAGTGAGTGTAGGAACTCCTGGCTTCAAAAATACCATGCAGACGTGCAACATTATTGAAATGTACTGTACTCACCAAAACAAAAAACAAAAAAAACCCCAGTCTTCACATTTCTCTCCTCATTGTTATAAATAGGCTTTTATATTTTATTCCATAGGACAGTGGAAAGTGCTGGTTAAAACTGCTCAAGATTCCCCAGAGCCACGAGAGTGTAAAAGGACCCTTGTGATTTATGGCTCAGAGGGCAAAAGTGATGATCTTCTCCTGTCTCCACAACACGCAGGATCTGTGTGTTTTCAACCAGGAGCCACTGATGAATTTCTTGTAAGTCACAGCCTCACAGTACTGCACAAAGATTGCAGAGACATCTTGCTCTAGCCAAAGGATATATTAGGAATCCTGCTGTGGCTGTAGCAAATGCCATCCCTGTTTATCAAGATGGGTTGATGGTGCTTGAGATTTTCTTCTTGTGCTTTCCTTGTTCTTTTTCAATCTGCAAATAATGTTAAGGATGCAGTCAGTATGGAAAGTAATGCATATTTAAAGCTATAAACAGTATGAATTATTGTATTGGTTGCAAGATTGTGCCATCCACAGCCTACAGTGAGAGATTGGTTGTTGGTGCTTTGCATCTTCCGAAGAAATGAAAAAGGCACTTTCACCATTATTAACAAACAAATAAACCCTAGGGGTTTTTTAAATGTGGAGTTGAGTGATCCCATGACATTTGTCTTTTTTCCAGCCAAGTCAAGGAAAGCAGAGGGAGCTGTGAAAAAGCCACGAGAGGTTGATGGTTAAGACTTCAGGCAGCTGAACAGCAGGCATTGCTTCCAGAGACGCTCTTACTACCCCTAGACTCTGGGCCGAATTCTGGGGCTTCCACACCCCCTGGAGCCCCCCCCCATCCTTTTAGTCTGTCCCGGGTGGTGTGGTTTCCATGCCGCTGGCCCACATCTTGCCAGGCAGCCAAGTGTGACCTTTGCTTTAGAGATGGGCAGTGGAGGGAGTGGGGAAAGAAATGTGTGGGATGGGGATATAGTAAGTTGCATGTTGAAATGTCTCTGTGTAAGCATATTTGCATAAATATACCTGCTTTATATTCTTACATTCTTGTGAGTTCAGTTGCTGTTTGGGACCTCAAGAATCCACGTGTTAAAAATACTGCATGTGTCACGGAGTGTGTGTGTGTGTAGCGGGGTGGTGCTTAACTTGCAGTGGTGGTGGGGTTCCAAAGGTCTTTAGGTCCTAGCTCCAAAATTACCTAGGTGCACCTCTGATTGCACCCAGACCCCTGAATAAGAGATAAGACATCACTGAGTGGATTAAAATACAGGCCACAATTTTATTAGTCGCATACTAATTTATATGAGCCACATCAACTAACCTAGAGTGTGAGTACAATTAAATGGCTGAGGCACAAACTGCCTATCAATGACCGCCTCCTTTGCTCCCAAGTGAGCAAACTGAGTCAAGAACAGCAGCGGTCATCTGCTCCCACACTTCATGTCACATAAGTGGTTGCATTACAGGAGGTCAGCTGCACTGCTGCTATCACCACCCCACCCCAGCCTCATAGCTCTGAGTGGACAAGTTGACAAATCCCCAAAGGGGGTCTATTCCCTGTTACTAAAACTGCCCCAGAGCACTGGTGGCTATACACTCCAAATGTGCTTTTGGCTTAGCGTGGGCAATTAGCTTGGCTAGAGGGAGCAGTTTGGTTCCAGTATCAAATTTGAGCAAGTTTGGCGTATTGGAAAAGACGAGGAGGCAGAAATACAGTTCAGAAGTTTTATCAGGGTATAAACCTTCTATCAAGGTTTAGTTAGGCAAAGCAATGAATCTTTGCTGGCATTCTAGATGGAAGTATGGCTGGCAATAATTTAGCTTGAAGCCCTAATTAGAGATCAATTGGCTTAGCTAAGGTGCTTAGACCAGAGCCTGGCTTAAGGCTTGCTGTGGAAAGTGTTTGAAAATGGGGAAGCTGAAAAGAGAGATATAGGGAAGGAGGCTTAGAGGGGCAAGAGATTAGTTTACCTATCCTTCTTGGTTAAGTTGGTGCATTCATTGCATGTTGGCAGAAGTCTCCTCGTGAGGAACAGGCAGGAAGGTGGAGAAGAGAAATGAGGAGGAAAGGGCTACAGCTCACTTGTATGAGAATCCATAGGATAGTGAGCCAAACAGATTCTGAGGCCATGTGCTTTGGCCAGAGGTAGATATACCTCAAAACCTTCCCTGAGGCAGTTTCCAAGCCATTCTACCCACCCTGAAAGTGGCAGGTTCCATACACAACAAAGAAGTTCTTTGCTGCATGGCATTTGTCACTTTGAGTGTAAATTTGTCCAACAAAGGCAAAGGTAAAATTGTGTAGATGTGTGGTGCATGTGACATAGAGCTGCACTGGACTGACAATCTCAGGAACAGGATGCCCTCCAGCTGTACAATACACATCTCTAGTTTTGGACTCATTTCCTCATCCAGTTTTGGACACATTTCCCTCAGTCCTTGCCAGCTACGTTGTTAATTCAGAAACGGTTAGGATGGAAATGTGCCGCTTATCTGTGCAGTTCCTGAGGAGTGCTCCACTGTTATACCTTGTGAAAGGGAGGATTTCTTCCCTAATTGATTCACCTTTTGAAATGGGGTCTGCTTGCTGGCTACTGCCTTTTTTCTGAAAGAGAAGGGTGGGGGCAATCCATTCAGTCTCCGCTATTCTGACCTTGGGGCACATTGGACCATACTTTGTTCATGCTGAGCAACCAGCTGTGGGTCTTGCCAAACCCAGGTAGATGAAAGGTTCACCCTAGTCTCAGGCTGAATAGCTGTCCAAACTAATATAGATATAGGGATGCTACCCTGAAATCGGACCATCTGGCAACATTCAAGATAGCCCTGCCTGGGCCACAGAGCCCTGGGAGGCTCCTCCAAGAAGGCCTCCCTTTAATATAACTGAGCCACCAGTAGCTCTCAGATGGTGATATTGTGGCAATTCCCTTGTAATGTACATTCACCTGCCATTGTGACCAGAGCTACTCTGGTTAATGCGCCCACAACTAATGATCACAATGCCTAATAAACAAAAACACAACAGTGTGGAGTATGTGAAAAACAAATCCCCACCCAAGGCAAACCAAAGTGGGGATCAAAAATTCCTACTTGGCCCAGTTGGTGACAGGCTTTTCCACAGATGGGAGGGTGCCAAGCTAAATTTGAAAGGGGGCCAGTTCAGTGAGAGGATAAGCTTATAGAGCCCTACCCAGCATTGACTCACCCAAGTATCCTCATACTGCTTCATGCAGTGCAATGTGTCCCATTCTATCGGCATTTGGTGACCCTTTCTACCCCCTCTGGCATCTTCTGGGAACCAAGGGGAAGGAGTGGCAAAGCACAAGGGATTCCTAAGCCATAGGAGCAACCGATCTATGCATTCCCTGAGTTTTTCCATGAGGACCAACCTCAGGGAACCTATCCAGCCCAAGTGAGGCAAACCTTAATTAGAATCCTCTAGGTAAGCCCTTCCCCCAGTCCATGTAACTGTGGGCAGGGCTAGAGTGGGGCTGTTATTTGTCCCATGGGTATATGAAGTATGCAAAGCCACAGTCCATCTAGTTAACATTTGACCATAGAAACAATCCAGAGAAAATTAGGCTCAACAGATCCATTTTAAATATGAGGGACTAGGTTCACCGATCAAAAGCTAAATCCTATAATTTCAATGAGAAAACACTTTTGGTATTTACATGGAGTTAGGCACCAGTCCTTAGGGCAGTTTATGTTTCAGAGGATTGTGCTCACTATATATACCTTTCTCTGGCATCCTAGGGAAGCAGAGGATGTACTGAACCGGGGGCTGGAGGCAGTGATGGGCTGGATGTGGGCTAGCTAACTGAGGTTAAATCCAGATAAGATGGTACTGATGGTTCATCGAAAAGCCAGCCGGGATGGGATGATTCAACCTGTTCTGGATGGGGTTGTACTCCCCTTGAAAGAGCAAGTGTGCAGCTTGAGGGTATTGCTGGACCCGGCTCTGCTTTGGGATGCTCAGGTGGAGGTAGTGGCCAGGGGTGCCTTTGCACAGCTTTGGCTAGAGCGACAGCTGTGCCCTATATCAAGAAGGCAGGTCTGGCCACAGTTACCCATGCCTTAGTCACATCGCAGCTGGATGACTGCAATGCACTTTACGTGGGGCTGCACATGAAGAATATTCGGAAACGTCAGTTGATGCAGAATGCGGCTGCCAGGGTTCTTTCTGGAACTGCTCACTCAGAGCATATTGCACCATTTTGAAAGAGCTGCACTTGCTGCCAGTTTATTTCTGGATCCAATTCAAGGCATTGGTTACTTTAATGCCATTCATGGTTTAAGTTCCGGATACCTGAAGAACCGTCTGCTCCCAAGGGTTTCTGCCCACCCAACAAGGTTGTCAGAGGGGCCTTTGCTCCATGTGCTGATGTTGAGGGAGGCTAAATTATCATGCATGCGGGACATGGCCTTCTCTGTTGCTGCCCCCAGGCTCTGAAACACTCTCCCAGTGAATGTCCACTCATTGACATCTGTGGCTGCTTAAAACAAACAAACAAACAAACAAACAAACAAACAAACAAACTAAAGGTTTTTTAATTTGTTCAGGCTTTTACCCCTTAGGAGCTGCCTGGTCTCCCAACTTTCCTGCTTCTGTTTGTCTTTTTGATTGCTTTTTCGTGTTTTATGGTTTTTACTGTTTAACTGATTTTAAGGTTTTACATGTGATTTTAATGGAGTTTTACTGTATTTTAACTTTTGTAATGACCTTAGGATGTTTTATGAAAGCCGGTAGAAACATAGAATGAATGCATAAAATATAGGGATTGGTGCCAGTGTTCCCTCTAACAGGGATTTCCACATGCTGTTGACTACAACCCCCAGCATCCCCAGCTGGAATAGCCTTTGCTTGGCAATTATGGGAGCTGTAGTCAACATCTGGGAATCCCTATCAGAGGCAACACTGATTGGTGCCAGGTCAGTTTTGCCATAGCTGTCTATGGGCCAGTTCAGATGATACTTCCCAGGACCATGCAATTTAAAAGGGGTGTGTGTCAAGAGCATGCCCACTGTGACATCTTTCGCAGACATCCTGATGCCTTCCCAGTGCATGCTTTCAAACTGCTTCTAGTATGTGGGTTGCATGTATATGACCCTGCCCCTATGAAATAAAAGGGATCTGCTGAGAGGGCATCAGGATATCTGTGAATGACATCATGGGAGATGCACTCTCAGTACATCCCCCTTTTTATTGCATCGGCTGGGCACACCAGTTCTATTTGTGACTTAGCTGCTAGGTTGCTTTGCTGAATAGCCATGCATCTTCTCCCTACTCAAGTATCGTTCATTCTTTCTTATTATTTGTATTGACTGCCTCACGTGTATTGGAAGAACCCTCTCTTGCATATCCTCATATTTGGGGCACTGATGTAGAAAATATAGCCTGACTTCTTACACTTGCTGGTAGATTTTTAGACAGTGAGGCAATTTAATTCAAGACCCATCTGACCTTTATAAGAGTGTAATCTATTACAGCAGGGGTCTGTTGAGGAGAATGCCTCATTTCAATAATAGAGCAATTGGCTGTTGAAAAAGCTACTTTTTCAAACACTTTGTAATTGTTTTGCCCTCAGATATACGAAAGCATGGATGTGTAGCAATCAACATAGAGGGACATTACTGTAAGTGCTTTCCAAACGACTCTGTACATTTGACTAGAGCAATAGTAGTAATACTTAGTATTTATGTAGCGCTCTTTACGGAGTGTTCCAAGCACAAATATTATCTCAGTAGGCAGGCCATTGTTAACTTTATATTACAAATTGGAACAAGGGAGCTGGGAGGGAAAGACTTGCTTGTGTGCCCTCTCCCGAATTATGCTCATAATGAGTTGAAGTGTAAACCAGGGACTTCCCAGCTCATAGTTCATGCTCTTAACTAGTACAATACAACCACTTACTGACAGAAATTGGAGAACATAGGCATGGTTGTTGTGTGATTCCTTTCACTTTGGCTACTGTAGCTTGCAGTCCTGCAGTGGTAGCCCATTCCATTAGGGCGGGGGAGGTGCAGAGAGCAAGCTGCAGGTTTGGCTTCTTCCCACGCTTCTCGGCCTGCCCTGGCAACCTCACTCTCCCTTGCCTAGCACCCCACAGTGATGATCCCAGACTTTGGGGCTGGTTATATGCCTTGGGCTCATGCCTTGGGTAGGGGGAGGTGAGGGAAAGTGAGGCAGCCAGGACGAGGCAAGAAGCCTGGGAATGAGCCACACTTGTCCATGCCCCCTGCTCCACCCAGACGTGACACCAGGGCACACCTGCAATATTTGCTGACTGCACTTCATGTGCATAGTTGTTTCATAAGAACATAGGAAGCTGCCATATACGGAGTCAGACCATTGGTCTATCTAGCTCAGTATTGCCTTCACAGATTGGCAGCGGCTTCTCCATGGTTTCAGGCAGGAATCTCTCTCAGCCCTATATTGGGAGATGCCAGGGAGGGAACTTGGAACCTGACGCTCTTCCCAGAGCGGCTCCATCCCCTGAAGGGATTATTTTACAGTGCTCAAACGTCTAGTCTCCCATTCATATGCAACAAGGGTGGACCCTGCTTAGCTAAGGGGACCAGTCATGCTTGCTACCACGAGTCATGCTTGCTACCACAAATAACCATAGATGACACTATAGGGGGACCAAACTGGGCAAGTGACCCTTCTAGACATGTACTCCCTCCCCCCACCCCCCGCCATTGCTCATCATGCTGGTGGAGCTGCACGAGAATCATTGCAGCTGCTGAATCAGCAAACAAGCTTTCTGCATTTTAACTCTAGCAGTCTGTGCATGTAAAACAGAGATCCCTCCCACCAAAACCTACATTGTCTGTTCCTTGTCCCTCCCCTCAAAATATTTCTCTCCCCCTATAGTCCCCATTGGCAGCACTATTTGATGTGTTTTATGTTTTTAAAATACTGAAGAATTATTGGTGTGGTGTGAAAGTCTTTGGGAGCCATTCTCTTCAAGAACCATTACGGGTTTGTTGCCCTCTTTATATCTTATTGCTGAGGCTGTTTAAATGATCATAAGATATTTTTTTTCATGAGTTCACCTATTCCCATTTGTGGCAGCACAACTGGTTGCCATGGGAATGGCTGTGTGATGTTTGCAATTAACAGAAGATTGCACATTCAGCAAAGCAATAAGCAGGAGCAGTGGAACAAAAAAGGTCCAGATTCTATACAATAGTAATAGTACTAATTCAAGTACAGATAATACAGCATAAAGAGATTGATTTTCTTGAAAACAATAGATCTTATTTTTATCCCAGACTTTGATTTTAAGTATTTCTATGGATATCAGGTCATGATTTCCTTACATTTTAGACAAAATAGACAAATTGTATGCCAATTATTTGCCTCAGTCAGGCAGCTGTGGCACTCACAGGAGACTCCAGTCAGTGTGCATGCACTCATCTCCCCGTGAGCAGGAGCTGTTCTGCTCTCTCCTATGAATTTGGGGATGCTCCATATGTGCAGCGAAGGTTCATATCTGCCGATGGAAGAGCATTCCCTGACACTGAAGAGGGAGAGATTCAGTGTAGATACATTCAATTGAAATAGATGGAACCTGCTTCCATGGGAGTGTGGTTAGGATTGAGGTGAAATGTGTACATATTGAAGGCAACAGTTTAAAAAAACAAGCCAATTCAGTTTAGGAAAAAACCCACTATAGCCCGAAAATACAGATACTTGGTTTTAGGCTAGTGTTCTGTACTCCCCTTGTCACTTATGATCTTGTCTATGAGAGAGATAATTCTGCCTCTGCCACTCACAGTGGCCTTTTTGAGCACACTAGAGTTCAAGCGCTGTTATTTCACTCAATAAACAAAAGCAATTCCAGAGGATGTCTCATTATGTAATCCTTTATGAGGACTGTTGCCATGTTAATACTAGACAGAGCAGCTATGATGGCATCCTTTATTGGAGCAGTCTTATCTTTAAATATATGGGGGGTTTTTGTTTCCAGGAGCTCTCCTTCACATGAAGGTTGCAATCCTATGTCCAGTGACTTGGGAGTAAACCCCACTGGACTCCTTGGGACTTACTTCTGAGTAATCATGTGATGGTTCAGCTGTAAAGCTGAGCTAAATAGAGGCAGTGCTGCTTGCTTTAGACAAAATGTAAGCATGAAGCCTGGATTAGTAGACATAATTATTAGAACCAGCCAGGAGACTTGTTCAGAGGAAGAGGGCAGTTAGAACATGATGAGGTTTTGTTGCCTGGCACAACTACAAACCAGAGCTCATGTGGAGAACTGAAAAATTGGATCGAACTGTGATCAGTTCAAAGAGTGCATGGAGTTGTTACACACTGTTTGCTCAGCTTGGTTTAGAAGGCTTTATTACATTAATCTGGGGCTAAGAGAAACCAAAGTGATAACATATTATTAGCAGATCAAGAGGAGGAGATCAAATTGGGAAATAACAGGTTGATAAATATTTGTTCCTGTTGAAAGAATTGGAGCATACAACTAAAATCTTCAGAAGCTAAATAAATAAAAGGCAACAAAATGCAAATACTTTAACTGACTTAAAAGTCTCCAAGAAGCAAAGAGTGGAGATGGTAGTAACCGTGGATGAGATTAGCAGTGAAAAAGTCAAAAGAAGTGGGAAAAATCATTTGAGAAACTCAAATTATAGCACTGGCAAAGCCACTCTGGAGCAGAGTGGGGGCGGTAGTGGGGGCGGGTCTATTCACTGGCTGAGAGGATGATGAGCTTTACTTCCTGGTTTTGACACCAGTCACTCTCTTTGCACTGGTGTTGGCACATCAACCATGGGACGTGGCTGGCATTGAAGCATGGCAGGACCATCCATTGCCCACCCCTCTCCCAGTCAGTGAGTTGTTCCTTAGCCAGCTGGATGCTTTGCTGGTATAAGCCATTGAGGGAACTACTGGCCAATTGGGAGAAGGGTGTGTGTGAAAAGCTGGCCACGCATGCTGTGTTGATGTGTTGACACTGGTGAAAAAGGTATAATCTGTATCTAAACTTGGATATCTGTTGCCTTCCCCAACAAGTAAACAGCAGGGGTGCGTGCAAAGGGCAGTGACAGGGGCTGCAATGCAGCAGCAGGGAAGGGGTCACTGCCAACCCTCCTGTGACCCTGCACTATTGTATTATAGAAGGTGCTGCTATCTACCTGCCCCTTCCCCAAACTATTCAATTCAGGCCACAAGCAGAGAATAGATGAATTGCTCAATGGCACTTATAGAATAGTAAGCAGCAGTGGTATACCAGTGCATCTGTCAACTGCTCTAGGTTTAATTAGATCTGGGCATTGAACTGGAATAATAATCACCTTCAGTTCTATATTTGCAACCACTATTGCAGATTAAAATTACTACTTTACTATTTAACAGAGATTGAAAGAATGGAAAATAATCCACCTTTTAATAATGCTTTTAGGAAATTTAGGACCAATAAAAGTACTTTTTCACACAGCATATAATGGAATACTCTGACATGGGATGTGGTAATGGCCACTAGCTTAAATGGCTTTAAAAAGGGCTTAGACAAATTCACGGAGGACAGGTCAATCAGTGGCTACTAGTCTGGTGCTATAGGCCACCTCCAGCCTCAGAGGCAAGATGCCTCTAAGTACCAGTTGCAGGGAGCAACAGTAAGGGCATGCCCTCACCTCTTGCCTGTGAGCTTCTCAGAGGCATCTGGTGGGCTGCTGTGTGAAACAGGAAGAGGTATATCTAGGGAAAATAGTGTCTAGGGCAAGCACTGAAATTGTGCCTCTGTCCAAACATCTGACACCCATCTTTCAGATAACTTTACCATAATATCAGCTCAAAAATACAAGTCCAGAAACTTTCAGGAGAAACAGGTTGTGAGCAACACACACGAATACACACATACAACCACACAAGTGGCACATATGTGCCAGTCGCCTTCCCAAGGAAATGCAGCACATCCTTGTGCTGGACATGCCTCCATAGAGCTAAGCAGTGAAAGCTCTCTTTAGCAAATGCTCTGCCACCTCAGCACACCTCACTACAGGTTGCTGCCTCCAAGAAATTCAGGGATGGGGTTTTCCCCCCTGTCCAAACAGCTTTTGCCTTAAAGGGAGATGATTGCAATGAGAAGTCCTAGGGGCCCCCAAACAATCTGAAATTATCCAGCAGCTTACAATAGGCTTGGATCCAGCAGCTTGATCAGGAAGAAGGTGGAAGTTGCAGCTCGCCACAGAACAGCAAAACAGTGTGATATTTGAATCAGAAAAATGGTTTGTGTTTGTGAGAGAGAAAGAATTTATAACAATAATCTACCCTGTACTACCGTCACCAATTTTCTGTCTCTGCCACACTGCAAAGGTTTGGTAAAAGGTTGCCCCTGCCCCATCCCCTCAAGTTCTGCCTGGCATGCAGACAGAAAAAATATTACCAGCTAAAGCAAGCTGGCTCTCCTGCAAAGTAGCTATAGGCTGAGAAAGGGGGAAGGCGCACCAAGGGAAAGGTGTTTGGCTCTGGAATGGCCAATGAAATAAATTAAAAAGAGACAAATTGCTTGACTTAGTAACCAATCAGCCAGCTTTCCCCTAAATCTGCTCCAGGTGCAAACATGGATGCAGTTTTGCCCTTGATTCAGTGTGCTTCCTGGGTCTAAAGGTAAAAACAAACAAAAAAACACAAAAACCAATTCTATTGCACACATATTCCATTTCCTCTCTGTCACTGTGACAGATGCTAAAGTAATAAGAGCATATGGCCTGTAATAGTGTATATTGGATGGAGGACACCAGCCACCTTCATAGTATTACCACCCTTTCAAAAGTAAACTCTGCCATAAATGAACCAAGTAGACACACAAATATGGTGCCTTGGATAAATGACACCTCCCTTGTTCAATACAGAGGCAGGCAACAGGCAGACTGGACAGTAAACTTTATGGCTAGTTTATCAAATGCACTGGACAATCAGAATCACAGCATGACTATTCAATGTGTCTTTTAAAAACAATTGTGTTCAAATTAAAAAGGGAGTTGCATTGATTTTTTCAAAAAGACATTCTAAAAAATAACTTTTTTTTAGAAGGAAAGGAAACTTGAGCAAATCTACTTGGGATGCACAGGCAATAAAAACTTGAGTACAACTCAGCTTAATTGAAGGGAATAATTTGCAGCACATTAACCACTTATTTCAAAAGACAAGCCATTTCTCAGTATGGTAAGACTGCACAACACAGGGATGGCAATACATTGCAAATGCAACATTTCTGGGTGTGAATTCTTACAACAGTTTTTTTTAAAGCACCACACAAGTTAAAGGCAGGCATTTTCAAAGTTTGAAATCCCACAACCCTTATAATCAGATTGCTTGACAAATATGCATATAAAGGTAGAGCTCAGTATAGAGAATTAAACAGCATGTGAGTGAATATTTCCATTTTATTCCTTGCCTCTCCCCACCAACCCTTCAGTTTTACCAGTTTACAAGGTATTAAACCAACATTGTCTTTTTAAGGGATGTTTTGTCCACTTGCTTCTTGCATTCTTCTGACTCCCTAGATCAGGGAAAAAACTAGACTAGGACCTCACAGCGGCCATTTGAGCATGCACGGTGGCCATGTTTTATTTTAAAAATGGCCACCGCACATGCCCAAGTGGTCCCTGCGAGGTCCTAGGCCTTGCCAGGCCTTGCAGAGGCCTCTTGAGCATGTGCGATGACCTCCAAAATGGCCACCGCACTGATCTTTGTAGGCCTGAATAGGCCTGAAAATCAGCCCGGGATGGGCTGTGGCGGTGATCTAAGAGGCTGGTCGGGGAAGGGGGAATCTTTCCAGACCCCCTTCCCACAACCTTTAGGAAGTCCCTGAATGGGCTACAGGTTGAAAAAAAATTGTGAATTGGGGAGGAGGTGGGAAGCAGCATGGCACTGGTGCCCCTCCCCCAAGTGGCGCCCAGGGCACGTGCCCTGGCTGACCTACCCTAGATTCGCCTATGCTGGACTAGATAGGCCTTGGGCCTGATCCAGCAGGGCTGTTCTTATGTTGTTACATTATTTAAGCACTCTGATCATATGTGCTAGGTGACTGAAGTGGTTTAAAGAATGATTGATCTGTGTAAAGTGATCTTTACTATCCACTCACAATTTCACAGATGATTTCTATCATCTTATCCTAGTTTAATGTTTGAACCTCTGTTCTTACGGCAACATTTGATGATGTAGCAACCAATCAGATCCAGTAAGAATAAACAGATGGAACACTGCCACTGTCAGTAGGAGCCGGGGGGGGGGGGGGGGAGAAGGCTATCATCAGGATAGCATGGCAAACTGGTTAATAGACTAATGGTCAAGTCCCGAAACAAGAATTTGTTCATAGCATCCTTGTGTAGGGCATTTTCCTGAAAACCTGAGAGGACATTGAGATTGTTACCTAGGATCAGGGAAAAATCAGTGATTTGCAGAAATGGAAATAGTGTGAGTAGTCTATCTTCAGCTAATACAATTTTGGGAAGGCCATTTCAGTAGATCAAAGAAAAGCTTGATATCTCTGTATTTTAGCTGCTTAGACGTCTGTAGAGCAATAGATCTAGGTAATGGAGTAGGGAAGAGAAAATATTATCCCATATTGAGGGGAAAAAATGGGGGGGGGGATTCTAAGCCAAAAACTTTGTAAAACAGACTGTTGTATTATTTGATTGAGTAGCTATTTGATATTTATGGAGTCTTGGAGTCAATATGTAGGCAGAAAAACTGTAGCCAACCATTTTACAGATTGGAAGTCTTACTGTGAAAGGGCTAAGCTAATTCCTTCATTGTGTATCGAAAAGCCACAATCTAGAAATGAAGGAGGGCAGTTTATTTTTTTCTTTAGCAGTTTAGAATAGACTCATCAATGTTAACAAGGAGATCAACACATACGTTGATGATAAAATTAGAGCAGTTAGTGCATAAAATCCCACTGAACGTGTTATGCCTACGGCACCCTAGACTGTATTTTTAAACTGTATTTGAAAAGCACAGCACTCAAGCATGGCAAATGTCACCACTTTTCGTATGAATATACACCAAGCACCATGAAATCAGAGTTACTCCAGTATGCAAAGCCTTTGGATTGTATTTGGCAAAAAAGATATTCACTCCAGGTCCACAAGGAGTGAGGCTCCACACAGTGGCAGCTCATGAATGCGCTGCTAGGGTGGTGGTGGTGGGAAGCACCTTTAAGAGTAAATGAATTCTGTGCTTACCTCTGCAGCCGCCGCACCTGAACGCTGTTCAGAGAAGTGGCATGCCACCCAGCAGCCTCTGCGGTGGGGAATTGTTGCCGCCGCCACTCACCATGCTTACACGGAGCCGAGCCCCAGCCAGTGGCCAGGTGAGTGGTGGTGGCGATTCCCCACTGCAGGGGCTGCTGGTGGGCGGCACACTGCTTCTCTGAACAGTGTTCAGGTGTGGCAGCTGCAGAGGTAAGCACAGAATTCATTTAACCTTAAAGATGCCTCCCGCGGCCGCACCCTCCCCAGCGGCTCGTTCATGGGCCACCACTGGCTGCTCATAAGAACACATGTGCATTCATCTGCAGACATGGATCATTGTGCCATTGATGTGGTAATAAAGGAAATTGTAAGCTGAGTGAACTGCTTCTATTTCGCATGTAAATAGTAAGCCTTCTTGCCACAAGGCTGTTCCTCCCCAACTTTGCATTAGTAATCCATCTTGCTCAGTATTGTCTACACTGACTGACAGCAGATCTCCAAGGTTTCAGGCAGGAGTCTCTCCCAACTCTACCTGGAGATGCCAGGGGTTGAACCTGGGACCTTCTGCATGCAAGCAAATGCTCTACCACAGAGCTACAGTCCCATCTCCTAAGGGGCGTATCTAACAGCAGACAGTGCTCACATGTAGCCACCCATCCAAATGCAAAGCAAGGCAAACCATGCTTAGCACACTACTGCAAGTTCAGCTTTCCACCCAATTCACCGGCTTCCTTATGCACAGAACCTTATGTACGAACAGAACCTACATATGACCCTACACATTTCAGCCCTCCAAAGCTTTGCTTTGGTACTTTGGCCCCTCCTCCTAGTCCTTCCATCACCCTCTAAAGGTATTTACAGGGCTGGGTGACAGGCTGCTTTTCTGTGTGTTCACTCTCAGAGGCAAGGGGTAGGCAGCATCTTCCACTACTTGCTTGCTTATTGATTGATTTATTGATTTTATTTTATTTTATTTTATTTCTATACCGCCCTTCCAAAAATGGCTCAGGGCAGTTTACACAGAGAAATAACAAATAAATAAGATGGATCCCTGTCCCCAAAGGGCTCACAGTCTAAAAAGAAACATAAGATAGGCAGCAGCAACAGTCACTGGAAGTACTGTGCTGGGTGTGGATAGGGCCAGTTACTCTCTCCCTGCTCAATAAAGAGAATCACCACATTAAAAGATACCTCTTTGCCAAGTTAGCAGGGATTGCATTTCTTTAACTGTCCTGGATTTCTGGTAATTGTGTGGTGCTCTTGGGAATTGTACTCTTCTCTGAGCCTCAGAAAAGAGTATGGTTCTAAGGAGCACTATGCCATTTCCAGGACCCCAGCAGGATTAAAGAAAAGAAGTCATTTTAAAATGCAAGCCACAGAAGACGCTGTCTGCTTCCCCTTCTGGAGCAAAGGTACAGGGGAAAGTTCTGTTTCCTGCCCCATATCTGCTCCTGTAAGTACATTTAGGGACAAGTCAAGGTGGGACAGGCCAACATGAAGCTTAATGATTTGATCCAGTTTCTTTCACTTTGTCCCTACTCCAGCCCCAACCAGACCAAAGCAAGCCAAAGAAGGGACAAAGGTGAACAGGCCCCTGAAGCTTCACACAGTTCTCGTCTTTATTCAACTCATGGAAAGCTACCAACATATTAATCAATGCCATTCCTTGCACGGAAGTATGCATTTTCTCTACTTATATTGGGAAAAAGAAATAATATTAAGGTACTGAGAGCCAGCATGGTGTAGTGGATAGAGTGTTGGCACTAGGACTCGTGAGACCTGACTTTAACTCCCCATGAAGTTTCAGCCATGAAACTGACTGGATGACTCTGGGGCCAGGCACTTATCTCTCAGCCTAACCTACCTCACAGGTGTATTATGAAGATAAACATAACCACATATAGTGCTCTGGGCTCCACGGAGGAAGAGTGGGATATGCATGTAAAAATAAATAAATATCATAGCAATAAGAAAGTGAGTGGCTTTGCCAGGAATTTAGTTTCTGCTACTTGGGAAAGTCTACATTAATTAGGAGTTCTTTTTTTATAACCTATTCTTCCACTTTCTTAACTGCAGATTGAATCTGGAGATGTTGGAGATGTGTACAAGATTCGGGTCAGCTGTGATGATTTGTCGGGCTTTGAGAGCTGGCATTTGAAGTCTTTTCAGATGGAAGAGCGAGGCACTAATCAAGAGGTGAACTTTGACTGTAGCTGCTGGTTCTCTCTCCGCAGAGAACACCAAGAACTGGTGAAAGAATTCCCTGCAGTGAATAAGAACCAGAAACCTTTACCAGGTAAAAATAGCAGAGAAGGCAGGAACAATGTGAACTAGCCTTTGTGCAGCAAAACTAACAATTTTTGTTAAATTCCTCACTGCTTCAAAAGTACAGTGATTCTGAAGCAACACTTCACATACTGAAGGCCTCTTGGTTAAATGAAAACTGTGTACAATAAGTCTTAGATTCTGTGTATAACTCTGTGTGTAGGCCAGAAAGTTATAATTACATTGGTAAAAGATGAAGCACATAATTTGGGTAGTGGAAGTAATGTTTGGTAGACTGAACACTTAATTATTTTGCTTATCTGAACTTAAATTGCTGAAGTTATTATCAGGAATGATTTCCCTGTTTAAAATACACATATTGCTTTATTTCTCGGAAGGCAATGAATGGATCTACTTGTTCAGTTACATCAATTAGCTTTGCCTGCTGTCAATAGAAATGAAGTTGTTTACTAGTTAAGTTTTACTGACTAGGTGCTAGTATAAATACTCATACTTCCTGATACATATATATCAGGAAGGATACATATATATGTGTGTGTGTTCAGGCTTGAGGGCACTACTCTATACAGTTGTGGGGGCAGGACCATCCACAGGAACCTTCAAAATACAGACACTGTCCCAGCATCTGGGAAATAAATGCCCTGATGACCAGCCAAACAGCAAATGGAACACTTCTGATGTCTTGCTGGGCAGCCACACTTCATCAGGTATGTTTTAATGACAGGGTTCCTTGCTCGTGTGCCCCTCCCCTTCCTGGGATGGAAGCTGTCAAAAATTATTGCATGGTTCCTGCATCCTGGGCGACATGCTAAAGTGTGTGTTGCAGGTTGCTAAAGGAATCAAAGGACATATACAGCCTACAGCTTTGTGGAAATAGCTTTTTGGACCCCTCCAGGACAATACTAACTGAGCAAAGAGGCACCTTTTAAAAGTGGTGATTCTCTTTATTGTCAAAATATATGTTTTCTCTGTTTTCACATTAATGGACAACTTGCAGGTTTGCACAGGTGGGGTTTCCACAGGTTACTGCACAAGGTTAGTACATTGGCATTTCAGCCAAGCAACGAGGTGTCAGTCCCCTGGCATGTATGCCCTAGGCTTGGAAACAACCAGGTCCCCCAGTTTCTGGTGTCAATGGGGCTCCATATGTATGTACACATATTTCTGCAGGCCTGAATTGCTGAAAATCTCTCTTGCTGTGCCGGTCTTATCATCCCATCCTTTCTGTGTGGATTGACGGGGGGGGGGCATAAGATACAGTGGAAAAGGGGCTTCCTGCAATGTGGTTCTCTCCCTGTCAATGCATTAAAGCTAGGGACGTGGTGTCCTTTCTGCCAGGCAATGGCAGGAGGAGTGTGTAGACAGGGGAAGGAGGAACAAGTGCTCTGAGAGGTGGCCAGTGAGAAGCCAGCCGGCATAGAGTGGATGCATTTCTGGGCAGGTCTGAGCTGCTCTCTCTGTGGTTTCGGGAGCAGCCACAGCACAAAACCCAGGTTACAGCGGCAGCAGAATTCAGATGAAAAGGTGGCCCTTTGGAACTTGAATTTTCTGCAGCAAAACTCACTTCAAACCAAAGGTTCAAATTCAGGTTTGGGGTCAAAAACAGACCCACAGTTGGGTTGCAAAACCACAGTTTCATGCATTTGGACAACCACAATCTTGAACCTCTAGCTTGTTTGCCTCCGGTTTGGTGTTATGTCCAAAGGCGGCCTTTCTTTCCCTCTGTGGGTTGTCCCTTGTTCCTGGCAAAAGGGATCCATTGCACAGGTTGCTGCTTTGTGTTTGTGATTCCAGGGAATACAAACCCTGTCTATGGGGAGCCTTGTGAATTCTGACTGCAGGTATAAACTGCCTTCCCATCTACTGTGCCATGGAGGTCTGCACAAAAAACAAAACCTGGCAGCTTCTCCTAGTTGTATCTTGTGTGTGTAAAAGCATGCCATGAACTGGGGTGGGTGACATTATGGATTTGTTCAGCCATTGCTGTGCTTTGACCGGTGCCTTCCACGTCACTCTATGAAGGGTGCCATCAGTGAGCATAATCCTGATTGCTGTGTCGTGACAGTGTTGCCAGGGCTGCTGTATGAAGATTGGTTTGTCTCATCTCCTGTTACTGCTGCTGATATTGTTTGCTTTTTCCCTTGCTGTTGGGAGGGCCTAGGATTGCAACAATGTTACATTGGGTTAACACTGACTTGGCCTTGATATAGTGGCTGCCGGTGTAGCGGAACCATAGGATTTGGGCTATTAATAGTTCATAGCACCGCCATGTCTTCAAGAGAGAGAGAAATACTGTGTAGCACAGAAAGAAAAATGGGCAGCAGGTGGCAATTTCTAATTATATTGTATGCATTGCCAGGAACTGACAGTGAAAATTTTGTGAAGCCTTTGAGTCTCTTTAAAGAAACATGGCCCTTCCCCTACTGCAGACACCATATTCAGGCATTTTCCAGGTTCAAAGCACAACCAGAGAAAAAGAGAGCAGGTGCGCCTCAAGAAATGACAAAGGACAAAAAGGAGTATACATATTGCAAATGTCTGTATTAGCAATGTGCACAGAATGGGTTTTGCGTTCTGTTCTGAGCTTGGAATGGAACACAAATGGCCAGAACATTCTGACTGAGACACCAGGGCAACCTGGTGTTTCAACAGAACAGAATTGTTCTGTTAGGAAAGTTCCGAATGTTCACTATGTTTTAAAAATTTTTTTTAAAATAGTGAGGGTGGTGCTGGCAGGTGGCAAGAGAGACACATTTGGCATATAATTAATCCAGGCTCTTACCAGCAGTACTGAGGGTGGCACTGGGGGACAGCGAGAGAGGTACCTTCAATATTACATCATCCAAATTCTCTTACCAGTGGTACCAGTACTGCAAGTCGCTGCCACTGCACTCCGGACAGCATCCTGCGTGGTGGTGGCTTGTCTCCAGAGCTCACCTGGTCTCCATAGGCCTGGTGAGCTCTGGAGATGCATGGTACATTGCCAGAGCATTTCTGCTCATGTGCAGAGGCCAGGTGAGCTACAGAGATGTGCAACCACCACGCGGGATGTTGGCCAGATTGCCTCAGTAGTAACCTGCAGTTCTAGTAACGCTGGTAAGAGAGCATGAATTATTTTAATGTTAGAGGTCTGTCTCTCACTATCCCCCAATGCTACCCATGAAGAATTATGGGGGTGAATGGACAATCCCCACTCACTATATCGTGATATAGTGTTTAGATTCATAGATGGGGTGGCCATTTTTGCAGCCTCTAAAATGGGTTGACAAGATTATTCCTCTCCCCATGCTGAATGGAGATGTTCAGGTGGGATGTGCAAAATGTTTCGGATACAAAATGTTTTGTACCCGAAATGGGCCATTTTGGTGTTTTGAAGCCAAAACGAAATGCCTGATTGCAACTTCCAAAAGTTTTGTTTACAAAACAAAACGTCCCTGTTTCGGGTACAAAATGTTTTGTTGTTTCGGAGCTCCATTTTGTGGTGATCTCTGAGTCAGTCTCCATTGTGTCTTTGACGTCTATTTGAATTTCCTGCCCTTCCAGCCTTCTGATCAGTGACCTAAACATGGGCTGACCTGCTTACAATTCCCCCCTTGTTCCCCATTGGCTCTTTTGCCTCTTGCCACTCTTTTTACTGACCCCACATTGGCCAGAGGAAGGGTCAAAGAAGGGGCAAGGGTGGGGGAAGTTCAAGGAGGGCTTTTCAATTTATTCAACAAGTTAATTACTCAGTCACTCTTCTGCCTTTCTGCCTCATTGAAGAGAGAGAGAGAGAGAGAGAGAACACTAGCTTGCATTGCATGCCTCAAGTTGCCATGATGCCATGCCATTGCCTATGCCTGCCTCTTTGCCAGCCTGCCAGCCTGCTATGGCTACTGCATGCCAGCCTGGGAATGGATTTATCTGCTCCATTGCTTTTGTGTTCCAGAAGAATATTCTTTCACCCCCTTGAGAGAATCGCTGCCTGCCTGTGCCTGCTGTGTCTGTCTGTGCCAGCCACCAGTGCCACTAGTCCCAGACCCTGTGGCCAGTGGCCAGACACCCCCTTTCCCCCAGATTTTCAAGTCTTTTGCCCCAGCCCCCCCCCAACCCTGAAGACTGAGAAGATTGAAGAAGAGTAGACTCAAAGACCAGACCACAGAAGTGGAAAACTGGACACACAACGTGGGTGAAACCCTAGACTGAGTGTACCCCCATTTACACACACACACACACACACACACACACACACACACACACCACCACCACCACCCCTCTGGAATTCTGTATTCTTGGGATTTTTTTTCCTGTTTGGAGGGAGGTTTGGGGTTACAATTGAATTTTAAAAGTTGTGTGTTGTTTATGTAATTTATTCAAATGCCTTGGATGGTTTTTCTTTGTTGTGTCTGTATTTGGAAGACCTCATGGATGGGCACAGGCAGACTCTCTCTTTCTCTGTGTGTGTGCGGACTTCTTTGCAATGAGGATTGGGCCATTTTGGGAGGGTGGTATAAAAATTGAATAAATAAAATTAAATAATAATAATAAAATTACTAAATAAATATTGTGTGTGACTTTTAGCAGCAGCATCATTTTTGTTCAAACTAGATTGCTTGCATCTACTCAATAGGTTGTGCTGCTGGTGCCACAGGCATCTGTTGCAGAAATGTAAAAGAAATGCACCAAAAAATTGTGTGCCATTGTTGTCATCATCATCACTCTTTTACTTGTGTAGGTGGGAGGGTGGCCAAACGTCGCTGTTCTACTGGCAGAATGTTGTTTGGCACCTTTCCTTATTAACCCACTTTTATGGTCAGGTGCCAGATGTAGCTGTGTCTCTTGCTTGTGGATGAAAAATTCTTGGGGGAGGGAGGGAGGGCAGGGCACATTGATGCTGTTGTTGGCCCTAGTCTGCTGCCCTAGACTGCTGCATCTGTGATATCAAAGTTGCTTGCTTGGTGTTTGCTGACTGCTGCCACTACCCTGCATTGGGAGGGGGCACGTGGGTCAGTGAGCATTTCATAGTTGTTGTTTCACACTGTTGTGTGTAGAACACTGGCATTGGGGGGGGGGTGGAAGTGTGTGACCTTTGGATACCTGCCTGGTTCTTTGCAAAGCTCTGCTGCTGTTGTTGATGTGTGATGTTCATGTTATTTGGGGCAGAATTGGGGCATAAAGGGGGCTTTGGGAGCAGAAGTGGGTCAGGTGGTAGTGCCCCAATGGGTGCCTACTGCCACCCAGATCCCAAAGGAACTGGGCAAAGGAATGATTTTTTAAAAAAATTCTTAAGTTTGCGTGTCTTTGGGGCAGATTCGGGGCAGAAAGGGGGCTTCGGGGGCAGAAGAGTGGGTCAGGTGGTAGTGCCCCAATGGGTGCTTGCCTGCCACCATCCAGATTTCAAAGGAATTGGGCAAAGCACTGATTTTTTGTGATTTGTTGAAGTTTTACACATCTTTAAGATTTTTTCCCATAGGGAATAATTGGGGATTCAGCAGCCCCATAACTGCACTTGGGGGGCACCAGGGTGGCCCAGAGTGAGTGGTGGTGTAGTGCACATAGAGTGCCAACCACTCCCATAGGTTGCTAACCCATGGGGTACAGGGCTTTGCTGTTTCTGAGATGTTCTGAGTGTAGATTCTCTGGTAGCATATGAGATTTTCAATGACAAACCACGAATCCATTCTCATTACACTCAAAATACCTCAGAAACAACAAAGCCTTGTACCCCATGAGTTAGCAACCCATCCTGGTACCCCCCAAGTAGAGTTATGGGGCTGCAGAAACCTCCATTATTCCCTATGGGAAAATTTTAAAGATGCGTAAACTTCAAAAATCATTTAAAAATCAGCCCTTTGCCCAATTCCTTTGAAATAATTCTGGTAGCTTCCTTGCCCCCATTGGGCACTACCACGCACCACACTCCGTGCTAGGCCACCCCTTTCCCCCTGACATGAAGTGATACATTTGCTGGAATCCCCATTATTCCCTATGGGAAAATTCTTAAAGATGAGTAAACTTTAAAAATTCACAAAAAATCAGCCCTTTGCCCAGTTCCTTTGACATTTGGGTGGTAGCTTCCACCCATTGGGCACTACCACCACCCCCTACTCTTTTTTGCCCTGGGGCCCTTTTAAAAAATCTGAATTGATTTGGAAAATTTGGGCACAATTTGGGCAAAATGAAACAGGGGTGATTGGGGGGGTGGGGTGTCAGATTTGGACCCAAATTGAAACATGGGTGTTTCATTTTGGGTCTGAACTGAAACACAAAAATCGTTGCGTGCACACCCCTACAGTCTCCCCCTGTGCAGTCTCCCCTTTTTTTTAAAGCACTATTCTGCAAGCATGGGTTGCAGTATTGCAGGTGCAGAAAAGGGCAACCAAGATGATTAGGGGCCTAGAGCACCTTCCTTACAAGGTAAGGCTACCACACCTTGGGGGGTTTTAGTTTAGAAAAAAGATGGCTATGGGGAGTCATACATGGTGTGTGAAATTTTTTCTCCCTCTCTCATAACGCTAGAACCAGAAGTTATCCCATTAAATCGATTGCCAAGAAATTTAGGACCGACAAAATGAAGTACTTTTTCAAACAATGCATAATCAAGCTATGGAATTCTCTGCCAAAAGATGTGGAGACAGCCAACAGCCTGGGTGGTTTTAAGAGTGGTTTAGGTAAATTCATGGAGGAGAGGTTTATCATTGGCTACTAGTCTGAGGGCTATAGACCACCTCCAGCCTAAAAGGAAAGATGACTCTATATACCAATTGCAGGGGAATAACAGTAGATGAGAGGGCATGCCCTCGACTTCTGCCTGTAGGCTTCTCAGAGGGATCTGGTGGGCCACTGTGTGAAACAGGATGCTGGACTAGATAGGCCTTGGGCCTGATCCAGCAGGGCTGTTCTTATATTCTTATGTTTGTGTCCTGAGCACACAGAATTAACCTCTTTTCAGTGAGTAATCCTTTCTCACTGCTCTGCTGTTTGGCATGGGGCTACCCTCCTGAGCAGTTATGTAAACTTATATAATTTTGTGTGGATAATTTATCTGAATGCTCACCTTGTTGCAATAGATGGTCTTTTCCTTCTCTGTGTATGATTTTATAGTGTAGAGAGCATTGTAGTATTAATGTTTACTCTTTATCTAATGTTCTTTTTATAGTGTATAAATATATCATTTCTGTGCACATTGGAGATCTCTGGGGAGCAGAAACATTCTCAAACCTCTACATAACTCTTTATGGTGAAAGAGGAGACACAGGTGTCAGAAAACTGCAACATTCCCTCATGGCAGGAGAAAAATTTCAGAGGAACAAGGTATATAAAAAATAAGAAATCCCTAACGGGAATACAATGAAATGTAAACTAATTATATACCAATAAGTTTATCAAACAGTGGTATATCAGACATCATGAACATTTGTTTGCTTAGTTTCCAGAGTCAGGGTTTTGTCCCAGAATTCTACCACTAACTCCTATTTATGGTATTAATAGATATTTTGTTCCTACATAATGAATGTTAGGAGCGGGTTTTGTCTCAGGGGCATAGACTTGCTGCTGAGAGGGTGAGAAGGAATAGCCATACTATTTTCCATAGCTCTTTTGAGAGGGCAGTAAATCGAGCTGGGTGGACATTCTAGCAATGACGTTGCACAACAAGGGTGTTGCAGAGCCAGTATGGAACATTTTTTTAAAAAATCAATCAGCATCAAAGGTTTTCTGCATTGGCCGGGCTGCAGGAAGAGAAAGCAAGTAATTTTGCTCCTTTTTAAACTTAAACAGAAGATCTGGTGCTGTGTAAGGATGACTCTGGAGGTATAATAGCACAATGAGAGGATGCACAGGCATCAAGGACTGAAAAGAAGGCAAAGTTTGCAAACTTGCAAACCCTCATGAGGAGAGGGGACTGTGTTGCTGTCACTAATGACATCATGCAGGCAATTGCCAATAAAAGCTCATGTCACTTGCTGACCACAGTTCCACAAAACAATTGTTTTTCCATTAGCAATGTAAGTATGAGCTCAGAAAGAACACCAGTTTCCCACAGATAAAAAATGAGGGTTTGAATGTTGAGATAATGTATTATGCCCACTGCAACAAACGGGTAACAATGTGGCATTTCTCATGCATAATATCAGATTTCTGGGAAGCAATTTCATTTAACATTGACAATATCACCCATTACAGCATGAAACTCTAGTCAGTATGGCCTTTTTCACAACTGCATGAGAGGGCATCAGGGAAGGCAGTGGGGAAGGCAGCAGAAGCTCGTCTTCCCTGCAGAAAATCTGGCGGCTAGGTCTGGGAGGATCAGGGTGCACAATCCCACTCGCCCAGACACTCAGCTGTTTTCCCCAACAGTGCAGAGGTATGGGAGCTGGGACACATCTCTTGGCCGCTGGAACTACCACAAAGCACTGTGCAAGTGCACAGTGCATTGTGGGGATACCCCCAGAAATGGGCAGGAGCCTGTCAGTGATGCAATGTCAGCTGAAAGCAACCGGCGCTGCACATGATCCAGAAAATGGGGCTAAGGGGGCGCTCACTCGTTTAGGAGGCAGACTCCCAAGGTGGGTTTGCTGCTGGAGTGCTGCCGGGGTTGGGTATTATCCTGGTGGTTCTCATGCACAGCCAAGGCTGGGCTGGGCTTTCTTAGCCCAGTCTTGGCTGTACATGAGAACAGCCTCAGTATCTAGCTAAGAGAGCTCAAGTTCCTGTACATTCTCTGTCTGTGGTTTCATCAGACCTCATGTAGGCTAGAAATTACAAGATAGAATGTCCCTTCTCAAAGAACACGATCCCCTCATCAGTCTCTCCTGTGTTTGCTGCATCTCTTGTTTTGCCAGTACTCATTAGCACAGTAGCAAGGCCACACAACTGTACTTTGCCAAATGCACAGATATGCACACACGCACATGCACATGCACACTTTTCGATGTTCTGAACGTCAGTAACATCTTAAGTTTTTAATCTGCAAACCACATAGAGATTTGTATATGGGGCAGTATATAAATGCAAAAAATAATAGATAAATAAAAACACCACAGACGATCTTGGACTTTGAACACCAGAATGATTTAAGCTCCACTTCGGAGACCATATGAGGGTGCCTTGGTGTCTTTAGCTGGAAACATGCTGACTACCTACTGTCACTTTCTCTACCAAGCCGTCACAGGGTGTTTCTCAGAGCAAGATACAATGCCCTACCATCATCAGTTTTATCTGGAAGGTTTTTTAAAATTCCTTTGGCCAGTCGAATTTGCCCTTGTGGCTCAGGAGAGGTCGAGTCTGTCTAGCATGTGCTGTTGTTTTGCTCTTTTTATAATGACAGTAGGCATAATCTTATTTCTCCCCTGCTATCACACTTTCCTGGCCAAACTGCTGAATTTTATGCCACACTCCTTCTTGCAGATAGGAAACCTTCTATCACCTACAATGTTGCCAAATTTTGTGCGGCTGCTGTTAAGATCTGCCTGCCGCTACAAGAGGTTTCTACGCTGGTGTACTCAGTATGACTGAATTCCTATCTGAATGTAGTATTTGTTTGTATGTACAGCTGATCAATGATCATAATAAATGTATTCATTCAATAACAACAACATTTAAAACGAATCAAAGCAAAATGAATCTACTCAAAGATTGACAGTCTGGGATATCCTAATACTCTGTCATAATAGCTCTGGAATAATTGGTGATTATACTTTGCTCATAAAAAATATTGTATTGTAATACTAACAAGATATACATTTCAACTTGATGGCCTAGAATCATATCATTTTATACTAACATTATATTTTCATATTGTCTATTATATCCTTTGCTTAAACTGTGTTGTCATTTTCCTATTTCTTTGCTGGGTTTTTTTATTTCCCTTTCCCCCTCTGAATATAGTTATTCTTTCCTAGACTCTATCCTATTCTATGTCTTCCTCTATAATCAAAATTTTCTTTTTTATGGGAATACTTTCACTCTCATTACAGCTTTATTTCTGAATTTTCCCTTTTCAAGAGAACAGTGTTTTTCATCTTCTGAGAAATTTGGAAAACGTGAAAAAATTTTCAGGAGTGATGATCTTCTTGGTGTTAGGAGCATGTTCGCATAACTGGATTACATTGTTCGTTCCACATGTGCTAGATGATTGGTAACCTTATAAATATTAGGAACATGGAAAGTAAGATAATTGTCAAATGAAATTCAATGAGAAAAGTCAATGTGTTTGAAGCGGGAATATTCCTTAATGTGATTAAAAGCTTGGTAGCTAGGCACAGAGTCTAGACTGTGTTCAGGATCTAAATCAAAAATTTCCTCAGAGCTCAGTTGTACTCGGATTTGATTAGCTTTGTTTTGCTTTGTTTTGTTTTATAAAGTAAATATTTCTTTTAGGTGGACTCTTTTGTAGTGGAGTCCGTCTCCTTAAGCCATTTGAAAAAGATAGTTGTGGGACATGATGGGGACGGCTATGGAGCTGGACTATACCTCAAGATGATAACAGTTAAGAAGTCAGAAGACTCAGATAAAGAATGGCTCTTCCCATGTTGGAAATGGCTGGATACTCATATGGGAATCTGTGGCACAGTTTGTGAGGTTAAAACAATAGGTAGGTACTTCTGAGTGCTAAGTGCCTACTTCAGCTTGTCCCATTTATTGGTAGTAAGTATTTTATTTCTGGCTTTTTGTTTAGTGTTACTATTTGACACTGTAGTAAGATATTTAGTAATCCAAAAACCTTCAGTATAAGATAAGAGATGCTTTGCATTTTCACTAGTGCTTTAAAAAGCACTATAAAAGTTAAGGTGCCCATCTTAACTTCTGCACCATGTGAACTGTAAATACTTTGTGCACTCTAGTATATGATGATGGCTTTAGAAATGAGGCTCCATGCACCCACACTTTGCCTTGATCAGAGATTCATCAGGCAGAAATTCATCAGGAGCATCTCTAGGAAGTGATTAGGGAAATTGCACCTGTTGAATGTCTGCCAGATGCATCCCTCCCCAATGTCCAACTGAAAGACCAAGGCAAAGTGTATATGTGTGTGGAGGGTACAGTGTTTTGGAAGGCCGTACCTTTGAGGTTGTGAGGGTAGGTTTCATGTCATTTTAAATTAATTCACTGATCTTCAGTTGTTCCTCATTAAGCAACAGATTACTCTACAAAGCATTTTTTTTACGATTTCATATGCCTATACATTTTTTAAAAATGAATGAACAGAGCAATTCATACTATGGTTACATTTCTGTCTGAATAACTGTAACCCACTGCAAAAGATGTGCAGATCTTTTCAGAAGTGCAATGGCATGTGGACTGTATGGTTCAACAGACCTTCTGTTCCATGCAGGTGTAAACTTCTTCAGATCTATTTAATACAACAGCTTCTATTTTTTTTAAAAAATGTTTATTTTATTAAAAAAACAAAGCATGATTACATCTCTTGCAACACAGAATAAAGTAAGACCGATAAATCAATTCGGAGATCAAGAACAAAAAAGCATTTAAGACAATAAAAAAAGTACTAAAAGAGAGAAAGATATGATTACTTCCACCTGCTGGTCTTAATGCAAACATAGTCACGATAGGTATACAACATAGATTACAAATTGAAACCAGACCTCAGGAACAAATGATGGCCTTGTCGAATATTAAAATTTATAAAAGTTTCCCAAACCAGCATACATGACTCTATTGAGGAATTGTTCATATAAGCAGTAACCTTGGAGATGGAAGCATAATCCCATTTTAAAAACCAAGATGGAATCACCAAAGAATGCCAATCAGTAGCATATAACATCCTAGCTGCTGTAATCATGTATAAGGATAACTCGGTACACTTCATGGGGATATAAAGTTCCATCATATTTAAAAGAAAAAGTTCTGGCAAAAAAGGAAATTTAATATTTTTTAGAAGTAACTGTGAGCAGGGGCGCACCAAGGTAATTTGGGTGCCCGGACTGCCCAGCTGCAAGGACCCCCCCTGTGTGTGCCAGCCCCCCCCCAACCACCTTGGGAGGCACCCTGCCAAACCTCTGCTGATTTTTTAAAATTCTTACCTTGGCCGGGTGTGGCTGCGCAGGGGGGCGGGGGACGGACAGTCCTACTCCCTTCTCCCCGCCTCCCCCACTGGCAGCGGGGACTGGAGCGATGCTGGTCCC
The DNA here is from genome assembly GCF_027244095.1 of Hemicordylus capensis. Lineage (NCBI taxonomy): Eukaryota > Metazoa > Chordata > Lepidosauria > Squamata > Cordylidae > Hemicordylus > Hemicordylus capensis. Next base: position 259,128,044 of record NC_069660.1, read on the forward strand.
ATCCATTCAGGCCAGTGTCTTTAACAAACTGCAAGGTGCGCCTGCACAGTTGAGATCGTCACAAGCCCATGACATCAGCCTTGAAGTTTGTTAAAGACGCTGGCCCGAATGGATGGGACCAGTGTCGCTCCGGTCTCTTCAGCGCTGCTCTTCTAACTCCACCCCCTGCAGCCACCCCTTGGCTGCAGTAATAATAATATTTTTTTAAAAACAGCTGAGGTTGGGTGGGGTGGGTGCAGAGTGGGTGCCGGAGGCCCCAGGCCTCAGCCATTTGGAGGCCCCCCACACACACACACCTTGGAGGACTGGACTGGGTCCCCAAGGTCCAGGGGTTAGTGTGCCTCTGACTGTGAGCAATTCATCATGCCAGAGGGAAACACTCCCTTGTTCGAAAGGAAAAGGATTTGCAAAGATGTCTACTGGTAGGTCTGTTACATTTTTTCTGGGAGTGCATTTGTCCCTTTAACAGTTTCATCTGGTGATACTTCCCATAACTTTATGTCTGTTTCCAAAAAAAGTTTCATCTCTTGAATGTAGCCAGTGTGGTGTAGTGGTTAGAGTGCTGGACTAGGATTGGCGAAACCCGAGTTCAAATCCCCATTCAGCCATGATACTTGCTGGGTGACTCTGGGCCAGTCACTTCTCTGTCAGCCTAACCTACTTCACCGGATTGTTGTGATGAGAAATTTAAGTGTGTAGTACACCACTCTGGGGTCCTTGGAGGAAGAGCGGGATATAAAATAATTAAAATTATTATTAATAATAAAATAATAATAATAATAATAATAATGTCTGCCTTGCAAGCAGCTGATAAAGGCACAGAAACATTGCTAGAAAAAAGACATTCTTGTCAATTGTGTGCAGTATATTATCTCTTTTACTCGGGGCTGTAAAAGACTGCAAAGCTATTGGTGCAAATGTAGACACAGACATGGAATTGTTCTGAGGTTTTTCGGCAGTGTTATACAAAGATCTGGCAAATGTCTCTTGTGCAGATTTTGCTATATTATATGTTCACTTGTCAGTATCACACAACGTGTTCCTATTTATGGCCCGATTGCAAGTGTATTTCATTGAAGCCATTTGTTATCTCCACCTGTCATTATCTCTCATGCTAAAGCATGCTTGTAGATGATATAGTGGAATTTATGGGGCATTGATTGCCTCTATGAGAACAATTAATTAGGACTCTGAAGGATGCTGCCTATTCCTTAACAATTGACTTCAGGACTGAGAAGCCCAACTGGCATTTATGAGAAGAGCTCTAAGAAGAGATTTAGAACCTGAAAAAAAACACATCAAGATGTTAAATTCTTAAAGAAGAATTGCAGTAACTGTTTTGATGTGATATTATTGATGCTGTTGCCATGGTTACAGCAAAGCCTATAAACACAGCAGTGGGCACAACCCAGTCAAAGTTAAGCACTTTTTAGTCCCACTGAGTTAAGCACATGTGCTCTCCCCTGCAAACTAAGCAAAGAGGCACCTTTTTAAAATAGTGTTTCTCTTTACTGAGCAGGGAGAGCAACTGGCCCTATCCACCACCTGCACAGCATCCTTCCACTGGCTGTTGCTGGTGTCTATCTTATTTATTTATTTTTCGATTGTGAGCCCTTTGGGGACAGGGAGCCACTTTATTTATTTATTTATAAACTGCTTTGGGAACTTGTGTTGCTAAGTGGTATATAAATATCCATTGCATTCATATTCAAATATCATATTCAAATATCCGTTGCTATTGTTAACCGCCCAGAGATGAAAGTTTGGGGCGGTGTACATATTTAATAAATAAATAAATAAATATCCATAACCCTCCCATTGAATTAAATTAAACCTTAAAGTGCAGACTCACACCCTGTGTTTACTATCAAAACTGATATCTGATTGTTTATGACTTTTATTATATTATTTTGGTTTTATCTTTTATTCTTTTTAAGGTAAAAGATTGACTTCTTGTTCAAAAGATCAAATCAACACAAAGTCCTCAGGTCTATGGATAATGGATATCACTGGGTCTGACACAAGCACTGAAATTGATCCTATTCAACTTACCTTCTGCTTCTATGGAGATAATGACTGCAAAAAGTTGGCACTTCAGATTTCAGGACACGCAACACAAATCAAAGTAATTCAATGTGTGTTTTTACAAGGAAAGCCAAAATATTTAGACATATGTACAGCTGTCACCTAGAATAGATGAAGTAGTCATGGGATATTTATTTATCTTATATATGTGTATGTGTTATTTTAAAACTACAAGTCAGCCCAAAGACCACTTAACCCATTTTATATCTCTTTAGATACTTCCAAAGGCATTATAACTATTTGTATTTATTTATTTACAGTACAAGACCAAACATAACGTACATACAACAAACAGCAATAATAAAACTATCAGAAGAAGAAAAAGGAAAAGAAAAGAAAAGAATAACACATAAAACATTATAACTATACTAACTAGTGATGGGAGAATTTCAATTCACAAATGAGTTACTCATTATGAGCACTCGCAGAAAAGTCCTACAGCCAGATCCTGTGCATGTCTTTTTAAAAGTAAAATCCACTTACTTCAGTCGGATTTACTTTCAGCAGTGTATGCATAGGACTCTGGATTAACTTTGGCTTCTAAGACTTCTAAATTGAATTGTAATTTGGAACTTCATTAGATTGTTTTAAAATTTCATCTATTTTTTCTTCAGATTCTGGGCACTAATTTCAGATCAGAGCTAAGCAAGGACTCCCAAAAGCGTTCAAGGATTGGTGTGCATTGATGCTCCCATGCCTTGAGGAAAATGAAGCTGTGCAGCCATGCACTTGTCTGACCAAGCTCTGAGAAGTGTCCTAATCCAAACAGCCAACATTATGTGCACATTTATTGCTGGTTCTGCTAGTTATCCCCTAGCCTATGTTTTCATGATATATTTAGCATTATAATGAGATGAAAAAAGCCTTTCTCCTTAATGCTTGGGTGTTCAATACAAATGCTGTCTGAGCTGTAATTGATGTCCAGGATATGGACTAAAAAGAGACCTATGTTAAAAAGAATTCTCTGTGCACATGTAAAGAATTCTGATTATACACAATCTGAGCTGTAGAATAATTTTTGATAGTTTGATCCAAATATTACAAGCTAAACAAATTCATATTCTGAACCATGAATTTTGGCAACATCGTTTTGAGTCCTAGCTTTGAATCTTGTAACAATTCATTTTGGGATTTTTTTATTTTTATTTTTTAGCAAGGATCTCAGCATTTTGGCATGTGTACCCATGTGCCTTTTCAGTGAAGTTGTGTTTTTCACAACCAGTGGACATGTTTTTATAGAGACCTAGTTCCTATTAATTCGTGTAATGGCTGTACATACTTTCAACATTTCCTGGGAAGGATGCTCATTCTCTAAAAGTCTGTTTCAGATTAAAACAGCTCTGAATTCTTGCTTCTCTCACTGCAACTAGATTGTATCACATATAAACAATTTAGCAAGTGTGAAATTTGAAGGCCTCAGATAAATGGTAGATTATAAACCAAAGGATTAATATCTTTTAATTTTCCCATTGGTTAAAATGAAATCATTGCAGAGAATCCAACAAAAGATCGTGCATTTTTGTCTGAAGGCAAAGCTGGCCTAAGGACTTCTTCATGCATTATGCAAGCAAATCCAAATTTGCTACCAAGACACAAAAAATACACTCTACATTAAATGTGTAGGCTGATCCTGAGGTTTTTGGAGTTAATAGCAGTCACAGGGGAGGGAGTAGGATCAGAATGCCGATAACTGCGCATACAGTGTGGATAGTTAACTGTTTTGCACTGTGCATAATCCTGACAAAAATTGTGTCTCAAACCTGCTATTGACCTCTAAAGGGAAGCTTCCTTCAGTTCCAATGGAAGCATCCCTTCGGGACCAATACCATCTTTGGGTGTGTGTGTGTGATGTCATTGGGACTGCAGTGCAGAGAGAACAGATTAAATATATTCTCTACATGCACTACTGTTTCAATCCCCTTTGGGTCCTCCCACATCTATTATTTTACCTTTGAAAAGAGAAACATGAGGTCAAATTACATGTTTAATATAACCTGTACTTCAGCCTTGAATCTGAATGTAGCAGAGAGCTGTTGTGGCCAATCTTTACTCCTTTATGTAATACTTATTCTTGTGTAATACCTGTATCTAACACAAGTTTGTTGCAATCACATTGTCCATTTTTTAAAATAGAATTTTAATTTTCAAATTAAAAAGCAGATAAATGAGAGATACAACAAAAGTGTTCAGAAATATCAAGCAATACAAATTATGAAAAAGAAAAAGAAACAGCAAACTCTTCCCTCACTTTTCACCACCCATAGTTTGGTAACTGAATAAAGAAGCAACCTCACATTTCATAATTACAGATAAGAATGATAAAGAACCAATTCTATTAAGTAAAAAAGAATCATTTCTATAAAAATGCCAAGAAACACCCTTTTCTGCAATGTTTACCTTATGCAGTGTTTACCTTGTATAAACAAAAGATCATAAATCAAATCCTGACATTGGGAACAAGTGGAGACCTTGTTGAATGTTGTAATTTATAAAAGGCTCCCAAACAGACATAAATGACTCAGAAGACAAACCCTTCTTGTAAGGAGAGACTTTCAAAATTGATGCATAATCCCATAATTTCAAAAACCAATCGTTTAAAGAGGGCATCACAGGTACCCGCCAGTTTGTGGCAAATATAATCCTTGCTGCGGTAATCATATATAGATAGCTCATTAAATTTAGAAGAAATGTAAGGTTTTGTCATACTGAGAAGAAATATTTCTGGAAGAAAAGGAAGCTTAACCTCTAAGATGTGTTCAATTTTCTTATGAATTTGCTTCCAAAACAGTTGAGCTTTATCACAGCTCCACCACATATGATAAAATGAACCAGGATGCTAGTTACATTTCCAGCAATTCTTCAAAAAAGAGTCATCTATTTTGTTAATTGTCAAGGGAGTTATGTACCATCTAAAAAAATCTTATACCAATTTTCTCTTAAATTATTGTTCAGGGTAAATTTAATGTTCTTCTTCCACTGATATTCCCAATCAGACATATCAATCAACCTGTTAAAATTCTGCATCCATTTTATCATGCATGTTTTAATCTGTTTGGTCTCTGTGTCATATCTCAATAACAATTTGTATATTCTGCCTAACAAGTGATCCATATTTTGAGTGATGAGATCCTCATAGTCAGTTAATTCTCTCAGCTTTCCACCCTGTATCTGCAACTCTTTCCGTACTATTGAACTGATCTGGGTATGTTGAAACCAAGATGAAGAATGTGGCGGTTGTTCTGAAGATTTACTTTGGGCTAAGCGTTGGGTTAAACTATGCAGAGTATATGAATTCTCTCTCCAGGGTGGGGGCAGGGCCTAAGTGCCAAAAGGGAGCTCATTTCTTTAGCTCCACGTCTCTCAGGTTATTTATAAATAATCAACTCGAAGAAGTTGGAACGGAGGCAAGAAGCTGGTTTTCCACAACAGTGAAGATCTTCTGTATCCGTCTAACTTCTTTTTGAAGAAGTTAGGGCGGTAGGAAGCCTTCACTCTGGAATCCTTTCTTGGCATACCATCTGCTGCTGCCTGCATCTGAAAAGACGACGCTGGAAGAAGCGAAACTATGGTTACTATTCCCCCTACCCCCCTGTGCTATTTTTATTTCCTATATTCCTATATCACAGACTATTCAGACTCAGCTGACTTTACTTTCTAAGACTCACTTAAGGAAAAAGCTTTTTCCTCTTTCCCCCCCTCTATCCACTATAGCATTTTTGGAGTTGGGACAGATTAATTTTTAAGAACTGTTAAACCTTCCATTTCTTTGTTATCCTGACTTATGAGTTTCTCAGCATTTAATTAGACTAAAGTTATTTTTGTTTCCTCTTTTTTTCTTCGCCTTCAAGAAGACTCCTTAAGATATATTAACGTGTTGATAAAGGTTATCTTCAGCATAAGTTTTTCTTCTACGGGTTTCACTGTTTTATGGTTTCTCTTCCTTTTTTTCTCTTTCTTTTGAGACAGTTGGATTATAAATATTCATTTCCCCCCCAAAATATAATATACAGCTTTTTTGGGTACGCTGGCTTTACCTCCTGGACTGTTTTTCTTAGCGTAGTAATTCTCTTCTTAGGTTTTGAGTTGCTTTGGATTTGTTGTTCATTTAACAGCTCCTTATTAACTATCTATTTGGAAAATCATTTGAAGAACTAATTGGAACAATATTATCGTTTAGATTATAATTATTGGAGATTACCTGGAGACTACTTGGTAGAAGAAATCTATATTACTTTCTCTTCCCCCACCCCCCGCCTTCCTTTCCTTTGGATTGTATAAGAGTGGAGGGTTCCATTCTCCCATGACTAGGGGTGGTGGTGCTTTGAGGAAGTCCTGTGGCATAAGAAGAATTGTAACAAGGCCTTGTTACTAGTCCACTAGATGGAGCTGACGACTGGAAAGAACCATGACCTAACAGACTAAGGTTTGCTTTCATCCCCATTACAGATGCAGTGAACTCTTAAAAGAAATCATTGGACTCCAAATATTGTACTCCTATTGATTTTTCCTTACCAATTTAACCAATCTATTTTCAAATTATAATTGGTTTACAATAATACTCTTATATCTATATGTTTTATCAGTTTATTTGACCTTTTGAGCAACCAGGTTAAAAGTTTATACATTTAGATTATAATTATTAAGGTTAATGAGATAGCTTAGCATGTTCATCCCCAGTTGTTATAACTGCTAGTAGGATTGATTATTGTGAAGGGGGAAATTGCTTCATTCTATAAACCTATATAATAAGTGTAATTATTCTGACTTAATCCCTGTTTTTAAACTGCTATTACTAAACATAGTGTGAAAGGGAATTTTTGTTGTTATTGTTGTTGTTGCTTTTTTTAGGAATAATAGGTGGTGTCTTTTGTATTGCTAAGATAAAAGTGTATACACTTACCCATTGCCTTTGACATTAGGATCAATACTAATAGAAACTTTTAATCCCAGTGATTAAGTAGCAATTATTAAGAATTGTGTGAAGAGGGAAATCTATATGGATATAAGTATATGAGGGCTGTTGAGTTGAATTGGCTGAGTTGGTTTGGAAGGGATAGAATTTATTGATTACAGCTGAAACAGTTATTGGCCTGTCTATATAGATTTATGTACAGATACCTATCTGCAAAATCCATTAGAAGCATGCATAAAAGAGTGAAAGCACTGTTCAGATGAAGAATCAGATACTGATCCTCTTTCCGGCTCAACCCCTTTTGCTAAATTTCAAGAGACACTTCTTAAGGAACTCCATAGTGTTTCTTCATGAATTCAGGGCCTGGCTGCTAAATTTGACAACTTCCAGATGGAGGTCACAGCAAAACTTTCTGATGTTACTCAAAAACTTTCACAATATGATCAACTTACCTCTCAGGTTAATCAAGTCCAACAGGAACTAACAGAAGAGAAAACATCCCGAGAAGCAGATCTTAAGCGATAGAGGATCGAATTGAAATTTTGGAATCTAAACAATGCACATCCAATTTAAAGATCCGAGGATTGCCTGAGCAATTTGGAAGAGAAGACCTTCATTCCTCCCTGGAAACTTTGCTTTTGGAATATTTGGGTTCTGGAGATTCTTTAGATATTTTGGAGGCATACAGGTTGAACTCCAAATACTCCAGGGAGAGGAAAGTACCTAGAGACATTCTAGTTAAATTTTTGAGTAAAGAGACCAAGGAGTCAACCCTTCAAGCACAAAAAAGAGCTCCTCTTGAGTATAACAATATTCCTTTAAAAATCCTTCCAGATGTTCCCATTGATATTCTATGTAAACGACGAGAATTAAAATTTCTGACTACTATGCTTCAAGAAAAGAACATAAGTTACAGATGGTGGATTCCCTTCTGTCTTGAGGTTTTCTTGGATCAAGGGAAGGCACAAATGTTTAATCCAGTGGATGCTACTCATTTTTTAGAGTCTTTACATGTTTCAGAACTACCTTAGAGCAACCAGTTGACAGCCTTCCAGAGGAACAGAAAAGTGATCAGGCCTCTGCAAATTAGCACATTGTTTAACAGTAGCTCTTGGACATGGCGGATTTTCTTAGGAAACTGATTTCCATAAACATTAATGGCTTAAATACTCCATCTAAACGAAAGAAGATTTTCTTAAAATTGAAGAAACAAAAAGTGGACACAATTTGTCTTCAGGAGACACATATTAAGACAAGCAATTCCAATTTATTGACTTGCAAAGCATTGGGTCAATGTTATGTTGCCTCTGATTCTAAGAAGAAAAATTGTGTGGCAATTTACATCAAAAATTTGAACTAGTCTTTAGAGAAACAAATACAAGATGATTGTGGTCGGTTCATTATATTAAAATTTCAAACTATGCAGCAAAACAAAATTACCATTGCTTCTATTTATGCTCCAAATGATAATAAAGCCCAATTTTATATTTTTAAAATTCAGCTTTTGTTGGACACTGCGGAAGGTGAACTGTTAATCTCAGGTGATTGGAATGCTCTTCTTTCCCCATTAATGGACAAATCGGGTCAGCATAATAAGAATTCTGAAGGTTGCCTAAGAATGTTTTGGACTATATGAGAATTTTATTGATTGAAGACGCATGGAGAAATAAACACCTATTGGAGAGAGATTTTACTTTTTTTCCTCAACTTCATCAAACACACTCTAGAATTGACATGTGTATGTCTCAAAGTCATTGCTATCTAGAATATATGATGCTGAAATCGCGCCTTCAACATATGCTGACCATAACTGACTGATAGTAAAATTCCAATACTTGGGACACCGGACAGAAGAGATGGAGATTGAAAATTTTTCTTTTACAACAAGAGAAAATTTTTTTGAAATGCAATGATGAACTGTTATATTTCTTCCAAAGAAATAAGACGTGTGATGTTTCTATTTTTCCCGTTTGGGACTCCAGCAAGACTTTTATGAGCGGAATCTTCATTTCTGAATCTTCCAAAAGGAAGAAAGTATTACAAATACAAAAAGATCGGATAGTTAATGAATTATCCCGTTTAGAAGCTCTTCACAAGATTAATCATTCCCAAGTTATTTATCAAAATATTAGAGAACTTCGTAAGCAAATGGATCTCATAGAATCCAAAGAGACATTTAGGAACATGACTTATGTGAAACAGAGATATTTTGAGAAAGGTAATAAGCCAGATAAGTTGTTAGCATATAAATTAAGAAAAGAACAGGAAAAGAGAATTATAACATCGGTCTGGAATGGCAAGGAATTTGTTAGGTCAAACCAAGAAATGTCTGAACAATTTGTACAGTATTATTCCAAACTATATAAAGAAGACAAGAAAGATCCTGAGAAAATTAAACAATTTTTAGAGGAAATACAATTGAAGTCATTTTCAGAAGAACAGAGGAGCTGCTTAAATAAACCTATTTCTAGGGATGAAACCAGGGCGGCAATAAAAAATCTTAAAAATAACTCACCGGGTTCGGATGGATTATCTTCATTGTACTACAAAATGTTTCAGGACAAATTAGTTGGACCTTTAACAGAAGTAATGAATGCAATTTTATTTCATTACACTTTACTGGTTTCTTGGCAAGAAGCATTCATTTCATTAATTCATAAAGAAGGGAAAGACCCAACATGACCAGAATCATACAGACCTATATCCCTTTTAAATGTGGATTACAAAATTTTAACTTCAGTCTTAGTGGCAAGATTAAGAAATTTCCTGTCTGAAATAGTCCACACTGACCAATCCGGTTTTATCCCAAAAAGACTTATGAAAGATAATATACGATATGTTTTGAATGCAATTGACAAAGTAACCATTACTCGTACAAAAGCAGCTATGATTTTCCTAGATGCCGAAAAAGCCTTTGACAATTTGGAGTGGCCTTTCCTGTTCTCAGTGTTGGAGAAAATGAATTGTGATAAAAAATTTATCCTGGATTCGTAGCATATATCAACAGCAATCAGCAAAAATTATTGTTAATGGATCCTTGTCTTCAAAATGCATCATCAATAAAGGTACCAGACAAGGTTGTCTGCTTTCTCTGTTGCTGTTTATACTTGCTCTTGAATCTCTGGCAGCAAAAATTAGACAAGAACAGTGGATTCAAGGTATCAAAATAGGGGGCTGTGGACATAAAATAAAACTATATGCTGATGACATGTTGCTTTCTATCACGCAAGTCAAAGACTCTTTGGATACATTAATGACACAGATACATAAATATGCCTCAGTTTCTGGCTATAAGATTAACAGAGATAGAACTCAGATCATGACATGGAATCTTTCAGAAAAAGAGAGAGAATACTTTCTAAAGTTTTAAGATTACAAGTAACGAAGAAGCCAATAAAATATTTGGGGATTAATCTTACAAGGAGCAATAAAGATCTGTTTAAGAATAACTATATTCCAACTCAATTATGGCTGATCTAGCTAGATGGAAGAAGCTGACCTTATCTTGGCTTGGGAGAATTTCTGCAGTAAAAATGAACGTATTGCCTAAGATGAACTTTCTTTTTCAAATGATCCCTATAAAGATAGATGACAAGATATTGAATAAATGGCAGAGTCAGCAAAATTCATTCATTTGGAATTATAAAAAACCCAGGATTCGATTTAAGGTGATGCAAGATTCCAAAGAAAGAGGTGGTCTTGGAGTTCCTAACTTGAAACTTTACTATCATGCTAGTAGCTTGACTTGGATTTCGAATTGGATTTTATCCCCTTACGGAAGTTTTACCCGAATGGAGGAACTTGGTCTTACTAGAGGTTTGCATAATTACTTATGGATTTCTGGTTTGAGGAAAGATCTGCAGATACAACAACATACTATTCGACATAGTCTGGGATAAATACCAGAAAAGAATAAGTCCTAGATTATCACCTTTGGCCTCAATACTGAATGTTTTTTTCCATGAAGAAGAATTTTCTTCAAAGTATAACTTTTGGTGAGGCAGTCTATACTCCTTTCAAAGTTTGGCCCAATATTTAGCTCTGGACAAATCAGTTTCTTCTGGGCAAACAACTCAACAAGCAGCCTGGCTTCAACAAGCTCAGATCAGCTCAATAGTTCAGAAAGAGTTACAGTTACAGGGTGGGAAACTTAGAGATTTGACTGAATTTGAAGAATTAATCACCCAAAACACTGATCATTTATTAGGCAGAATTTATAAGCTATTACTGAAGTATGAAACTGAGACAGAGCAGATAAAAGAATGTATGATAAAATGGATGCAGAACTTTAATAGATTGATCGATCTCTCTGATTGGGAATTCCAATGGAAATAGAATGTGAAATTTACTTTGTGTACCAATCTAAGGGAAAATTGGTATAAGATGTTCTTCAGATGGTATATAACTCCTTTGACTATTAACAAAATATATGATTCTTTCTCCAAGAAATGTTGGAAGTGTAATTCACATTTAGGTTCATTCTACCATATGTGGTGGAGTTGCAATAAAGCTCAACAGTTTTGGAAACAAATTCATATGAAAATTGAACAAATCTTAGAAGTTAAAATTCCCTTTCTTCCAGAAATTTTTCTTTTAAGTATGATAAAACTTTATATTCCTGCTAAATCAAACGAATTGTGTTTATATATGATTACAGTGGCCAGGATTATATATGCATCTAATTGGCATATTTTGGAAATCCCTTCTTTAAATGATTGGTTTTTGAAAGTGTGGGATTATGCTTCAATTTCAAAAGTTTCGGTTTATGTACATGGCATGTCTACTGAATCATTCATGTCTGTTTAGGAACCTTTTATAAATTGCAATATTCATTATGGTCAAACTTTGTTCCCATTTTCTGGATTTGACTTATAGTGTTTTTGATACGTAACTTACAAGAAGCTGATCAGATTCGTTTTTACAATTCTAAGAGTCTGGATTTCTTTTGCTTTATCTTGTTCTAGATACTTTTTCTCTACTGATGTAATTAATTAGAAAAATGGTTTTTCATCATGAAAAATGAATGGTTTAAAATTGTTTTTATGGTGATTTGTCTTTGTCCTCTTTGGTCTATTACTTAATAAAAATTCTTATTTAAAAAAAAAATGAATTCTCTCTCCAAAATTTATACTTGTACGAAGATTCCTCTTCATAGAAATAAACATTCAAGATTGAGGTCAAAGGTGATAGCATTGGACTTATTTTTTTGATATTTATCCCAGACGTATAAAAGACTTTGCCTAATGGTATGATGTTGTATCACCGGATCTTTTCTTGAGCTTGTAATCCACAAATAGTTATGCAATCCTCTAGAAAGATAGAACTTTCCATTCCAGTAAGATAACCGTAGGAGGATATAATCCATTCTGAAATCCACGTCAAACAGCTGGCATGATAGTAGAGTTTTAAATTAGGAACACCTAGTCCACCTCTTTCCTTTACACCTTGCATAAGCTTAAATCGTTTTCTGGGTTTTTTATTACAGATAAATGAATTGAGCTAACTCTGCCATTTATTCAATATCCTATCTTTAATCTTTATAAGGACAATTTGAAAAAGAAAATTCATCCTAGGCCATTTTTAAGTGGACATTTAATATGTCTTCAGTGTACATTCACATTAGCTTGTGAAGAGAACCTACTTCTTTGTTATAGCTTTTTTAACCATAAAAGCCATCTCTTAATTAAAAAAAAAATCTCTTTTAAATGAGATTAAAATCTCATGTGATCAATGCAGGGTTTACCAGCAGCCTATATGAATAACTGTATCTAATGCAGAAAGGTGCACAAAGACATTGATATTTATTTTAAATATCTAGTGCCATTCAGTTATTCAATCTCATTCATACAAAAAGAGAGAAAAGAAATTATAGAACTGATATGTTGCTTTAGTGACTGAAATCATTAATACATCAAACAAAAATGTCAGGGAAATTGTGTTATTTCAGGAAGAGGCTTTTGACTTTGTTTTATTTTTATTTAGGATGAGCTGACAAACATTGGATCCCTTTACAAGATTCAGGTATCTGGTCCTCATAATCAGCTAAAAGAGCCCTGGTATTTTTCTGTGCTGCATATGAAGCATACCAGCACCAACCAAGAGATGTGGTTAGCTTTTGACTGTTGGTTCACACCAAATGAAGAGAAATACGTTGAACTTCCAGCATTCTGCGCAGACAAGGATCCTTTGCCTGGTAAGATGAATATGTTTTACTTAAGAATCTGAAGACTTAGATGCTCATGCACAGCTGATGTCGAATGTAATGCAAGCTTATATATGCACTTCCTAGATAATGATTTTGACCTTAGATTGTAAAGTGATGGAGTCCTTCCAATGAATGCATTTTTTGTCTTTAATGTAGTCTGCTGTGTGAAACTAACAGCCCAGTCCTATTCACAGTAGCACTTACTTCAAGAAAATGTGTGTAGAATTGGTATGCCAGGCACATAGCCCTTAACTGTGTAAATATTGTGTGAACACAAGCATCGAGGTTCTCCACCAGAGTTGCAGCCTTCCCCCCACTCCCCCTTGCATTTGTTCATCATTCTATGCTGGGTCCTTCAGTCTGCAGAAGTTACTCTGAGGGTAGAAAAGGCTATAGCAGAAAGTAGAATCCTAGTGGCTCAAGCAGAACTCCTCTTACAGTAATCTTGTTCTCACCCAGGGTAAGGAAAATAAAAGCAGCTAATAACTTATATACTTAATAGGAAATGAGCCCCATTTAAAACAGAAGGACTTATTCCTATGTATGTAGGCGTGTGCAAGGACCGCTGTTTGTGCACCAGTCTGAATTCGGATTGGTCCATGTCCAGTGGACTGATTCAGCTGAACCTCAAACTGGTCCGGCAATTTGGCACCTGCATGCATGGAGGCCATGTGAATGCTGGAGTGCTGTCGCACATACGTGCTGCTGCAGGGGGGAGTGCCACAGCAGCAGCAGCTGTTGCTGCCTGGAGCGGTCTGTGCACATACCTGTGTGTAAGCATGTAGGATTAGGCTGTATGTTTCATCAGCAACCTTCTAATATTTCAACCAAATTCAGTATACCTGTTCCACATTATATTTTGGTCTACTATTTCACATCAGACAAAATACAATGGCTTATATCCCACCCTATTCTTTTACTCTAAATATCTGTCACTAACAATGGAGAAATAATGCTATTGTGAGTGAAACAGTCATTAGTTCCTACCTAGAGTCAATATTGCTATGGTGACTATGCTGAATAAATGTATTATGCATCATTTAATATAGTGCATTAAGTAATTTGTCAGATGAAAGTAGAGTGGCTTTGGATGTGCATGTTGCTATTGTTTTCCTTTAGAGAGATGCACTTGCAAGAAGAGTACCCCATTCGTGGTAACATAGCTCCTCATGACACTGCTTTGTGCTCAACATGCTCTTCCTGTTTCCTTTGTTTACTATAGTGAAAAGGAATTTTATCATGAAGAAAGAAATATAATGTAGAGTATAAAACTAGTGCTAAAAGTTAGATTTGGGGTGGGGGGCTAGATGCTCAGTAGAGAAAATCCTTTATTAAATTAATAGCATATATGTTTAAGTAACATTTGAAGTTGGGATCATTTATCATTTAGCCAAAGTCCAGGATGTGTGTGAAACTTCCCATAATCTTTAGATTATGGGAAGTGTTCACAGTTGTCCTTAGTATGGAACAGGACTGCTTGCTCCAGAGTAAGGGTTCCCAGCCATGGGTCCATATGTGGTGTTGGACTGCAGCTTTCTTCACCTCCAGCCACAATGTCCAAAGGCTATGGGAGCTGTAAGGACTCCTGAGTAAGAACTCCTGTTCCTAACTGACAACTACCCTGTTTCCCCGAAAGGAAGACCTACCCCGAAAGTAAGACCTAGCAGTAATTTCTGATGTACCGCTAATTGCCCTAGTGCATTTTTGGGGGCTAAAATTAATATAAGACACTGTCTTATTTTCGGGGAAACACGGTATGAATGCTATCCTGTAGATAGCCGGTTTGATTCAAACCATGGTTGAAACCATGGTTTGATTCAAACCATGGTTTGAATCAAGCCAGCCCAGTTGAGCTGGTCTGTGTTTGAATCAGACCGGCCCCCCAAAGAGGGTTGCTGGCCTGAGTTCGAACCAGACTGGCCCCTATTCTAAGAACCACTTAACAGGCCAGTTTGGGGATACTTGTAAAGAGGAATCCTTGAGGATTCCCCTTTACAAGTAAAGAGGGCATCACTAAACCCTGTCCTAAAGGTGCTGGGGATGTGGTGAGAGAAAAGGACCTCCATATCTTTAGCAGAGGCTGTAAGGCAGTGGTGGAGACATCAGGGGTGGTGGTGGGGGCTCCTCCAAGCCCCTCGCTGGCCTCCTGAATGACAGCCCAGGCTGGCTGTGGCCCAGTTTGGGCCTCCACACATGCACAGAGGCCATTTCTGTGACCTCCGTGCTTATGCGTAGGCCCAAACCAGGCTGCAGCCAGCCCAGGCTATCATTCAGAAGGCCAGCAGGAAGCTTGGAGGAGCTCGCGCCTTCTGCCACCTCCGATGTCTCCACTACTGCCTCCACTAAAGATACAGAGGCCACATTCTCTCACTACCTCCCAGCACCTTTAGGATCGGGATTAGGGATACCCCCTTTACTTGTAAAGGGGAATCCTCAAGGCTTCTTTACAAGTATCCCCAAACTGGCTCATTAACCGGTTCTTAGAACCAGGGCAATCTGGTTCAAACTCAGGCCAGCAACCCTCTTTGGGGGGCTGCTCTGATCCAAACACAGACCAGCTGAACTGGGCTGGCTTGATTCAAATTGGTTTGGCCCAGTTCTGCCAAAGCCAGACTGCACTGGGTGAGTTTGAATCTGGTCCAGATTCTAACTGATCTGGACAAACAGCTGTCTCACACACCCCTACTATCCTATGACAGAATGCAATCTTTTATGAAGATATTAGGATTTTCTTTAGTGAAGAACTTACTCTTTGACAACACTTAGAAAAAGGAAAAAGAAATTCCTATATGTGTTTTTGGAATCTGAGATTCCTTAGAACAGAAGTAAAGAACAGTTCTAGGACTGTCAGATTTAAACTGGAGAGTGGGCCTCACCAAAACTCCATGCATCTCTCCTTGCTTTATTTGTATTGCACAGTTAAAGAGAGGTTGCAACATAGCCGAGGAGGCTAGAATGGAAATATAGTCGTTAAATTCTTAGAAACAACTAGATTTTTTAAAAATTGCTTGGTATTACGATGGAGAAAAGATTAGATATACAAAATAAAACTTTAGCAACATGCGGGATCACCCTTTGGCTAACCTCTACAAAAAAGGCATTAACCATCTGGCCAACAATAATGTGGTTCCAGTAAAAACAGTGGAGATGCATGTTTTTTGGGGGGAAAATCTGTAGTTCCTGGCACTGCTGTCAAATTCAAGGACCTCAGAGGGAAATAAAGCCCTGAACATACCATATATCATTATTGAGAAATGAACTTATGAGTGCTTTGTCTTATACACAAACCTGCTCTACTGGAAGTGTCACATAATTTCAGTGACTCAGGGCAAAATGGAGGGAAAAGTCACGGAATAAGCAAAGTCATAGCTCAGTGAAAAGGAAGAACAATTTGTAAGATCTGTCTCTCTATATACACCATTGATTCTCCGGTAATCCTTCCAATATTCTCCTCTAAAATAAAGGAACTGAAAGCAAGGTAACGATAGTGAACCGAAATGTTCTTTCTTGGTGCACATGATTATTAATGGTATGGATAGACCTAGCCTCTCGCATATGCCAGACTCTCTCATATTTTAATTTTGCAGTCTCAGTACAAAATTGGCCTTTAAAATCCTTCAGTGATATGATCTTCTTTATAATTTAGACTTAATAAAGAAGTGACTGCATGAAATGCCAGAATATTTGAATTCATCCTTTTTATTATAAAGCATTCAATAAGAATAGCACTGTTACCCATGTTTTGTTATATTGCTCTTTGTATCAAGGTGTTAGAGAAGAACTTTTTTCCCCCCTGTTAGATTTCCTGGAAGGTGTGAGCTTTTTTATACACAATATTGCCTTGTGGATTCAAGCTGTGAGATCACAAAAGTGGTGGCCAAATTTTTTTATATTGCTATGAGATTAAGTTCTCAATTTTACGAGTTGTTTTACTGTTTTTAAAGTAATCTATCCTGGATGCTTGTATACTGTTTTATTGTGTGTAATTATCAGTCACTATCTGTATATATTAGTTATATTTGTTATTCTTATTTTTTCTTGGCTGGCCAACAGCTGTAATAAAAACTGATGAATAAGAATAGCAGAAGCTTGTAAAAAGAGCTATAGGAAAATCTTTTTTAAAAAATTGACAACTTTAACCACCCCGCCCCCACATCATCTATATATGAGAATGACAACAGATGACCATATAACTAGCTTCTTAATTTCCCCCAAGGTCTTTTCTATAATCAGTCTTACAGAGCAATCCTAGTCACTCAGAAATACATTCCTTTAAATTGGTTGAAATTACTCAATAGCAGATTAGGGCTATAATCTTAAACAGCCATACCATTTATTCTGCATTTTCTCCCTAGCATTTATATAATCCATATTTCATAGTTACTGCATGTCAGCACTTTTGCCCCACAGGTCACATTCTTTTCTCTGTACTATGTCTGTCTGTGTCTCTCCCCTTCCCCCATGCATGCATGCGCGCGCGCACACCCACACACCCACACACCCACACACCATTGCCAAATGAATATAATGCTTCATGCATCAGATGAAGTTGAGTCTTTTGACTGTCTTTTAGATAGTGTCAGTTGTCAACTTCCATGTGCCAACTACACCCCACTCCCACCCACAAGGCAGTGAGGTACTACTCAGTTTAAGATAAGTGCCTAATGGGTGGAGGCTACCACCCAAATTGCAGAGGGATTGGCCAAAGGGCTGGATTTTGGTGAATTGTTGAAGTTTTCCATAGGAAATCATGTAGGTTTCAGCAACCCCATAACTGCACTTGGGGGGTGCTGGGGTGGCCCAGAGTGAGTGGTGGTGTAGTGAACAGAGGGTGCCAGCCACCCCCATGGGTTTCTAGCCCATGGGTTTCAGGGTTCTGTTGTTTCTGAGGTGTTCTGAGAGTAGAATCTCTGGTAGCAAATGAGATTTTCAGTACAAACCATGAATCCACTCTCATTTGCTACCATAGAATCTACACTCAGACCACCTCAGAAACAACAGAACCCTGTACCACATGGGTTAGCAACCCCATGGGAATGGCTGGCACCCTATGTGCACTACACCACCACTCACTCTGGGCCACCCCAGCGCCCTCCAAGTGCACTTATGGGGCTGCTGAAACCTCCATTGTAACTTATAGGGAAAAACCTTAAAGATGAGTAAACTTCAACTATTCACCAAAAGCCAGCCCTTTGCCCAATCCCTCTGCAATTTGGGTGGTAGCCTCCACCCATTAGGCACTACAACCTCACCACACTCTTCCACCCCAGATCCCACTTTATGCCCCAAATCTGCCTCAAAGACACTAAAGCTTCAACAATTCACCAAAAACTTGCCCTTTGCCCAATCCCTCTGCAATTTGGGTGGTAGCCTCTACCCATTAGGCACTTAACTTAAACTGAGTAGTACCTCACTGCCTTGTGGGTGGGAGTGGGGTGTAGTTGGCACATGGCAGTTGACAATTGGCACTGTCTAAAAGACAATCAAAATGAATAGAAGAAATGAAGGTGTGTAATTAATCCTCATAAGAATTCATTGAGTGAAAGTTATTATACACCAAAGAATCTGAACACTTGAAAATTAGTGACCACACATTTTGCTCCATAACTCCACTTCTCTAAAGGCTAGAGCTTAGCTTTTTTTAAAAAAAATGAAAGCTGGGAATCTGGAGAAATTAATAGGACAGATCCAAAACCTGAATCGATTCGATTCGGATCAGCCGCGATTCGGATCAGAATCTAATTCAGGGTGATTCGGATGGGTCAGCTTCAGATCCAAATCGAATCAGGGTTATTTTGATTCAGTTACAAATCGAAACACAGAAAATCTGAATTGCACACCCCTACTAGTTTAGAGAAGTTTGTGCTACAGTAAAATTGCTATCCTTTAAATGCCACAAGACTCCTGGTTTTGCTGTAGCAGAGTATCACAACACCCCTCTGGACAATATTCAAAATTGCTTTTACTGGCTGACATCCTGACAAACACTGTGTGCATGTGTCTTCAGTCCTCGTACTTGCAAAGTGTGGGCACTCTTATGACTATTTTCAATGCTCTCCCCATGCTCTGGAAGAGCTGTTACAGCAGAAACACATCTCTGAGGGAGGGGCAAAGGTGTGTTCCTGCTGTAAGAGAATGCTCCCAAAGTGCAGGAAGTGCACAAAAACAGATGTGCTTGTGCACAAGAGCTACTGCTAGAGGAGAGTGAGCCCATGTTTGCCCCTTTCTCCGGCAGCTCCTCTGAGTGAGGGAGATAATGAAGAAAATAGGGAGGGTGGAGCTGGGGGACCCTCAGGGGCTGGGCCCCCCAGGTTCTTTGAACCTATCTGCTCAATTATAGCTACACCCCAGAGTTCAGGGACTAGTGTGGGGCTAGCATTGCATGCACGCTGTTGTTAGAAGCATGCATGCAGTGTTTGTCAGGATGTCAGGCACTATAGGTATATATTTTAAATGCATAACTTCCCCCCCACAAACACACTGAAAAAAGGCCATTGGTTATATAACACAAAAGAAAGTTTCTGTTCATTCTGTTCTGCACTGGGATACACACTCAGTTTCCTGCTTTTCTGCAGTCTGCCAAAAATGAATATGACAGGAGGAGTGGAGGATGGAATTTTAACATCAGTCCTTTAAAACTGAGCAAGAGCTGGTGACAAATCTGAAGTTGCATGCCTATATATCTACCCATCCATATACCCAGTTGCAAATAAATACTTTGATGAAAGCACACACTGAAATTTGGCATTGGATTTATAGAAAGGCTTTTAATATTCTGTTCATGTAAATCTTTCTAAAATGTGTGCTCCAGCATGCCTGTGTAGAATCAGAACTATTGAGCTTCACATTATCTGCTTTTTCCTGGTAAATGGAATGGAAATGCTTCCTTTGCTCAGGTATTTGGGCCTCTGCAAGAAAATTGGACATTTCCAGTTGTCCAATTTCTAGTTGTCCAGGTGTGATCCAATCGGAACTTATTTGTATGCAGTCCCTGATGAAATGAATAGGAGTCACACAGAAGTACACCCATATACTGTACAAATTTGCTATAACAATCTATCCTGGTGGGTGGTTTTGTCAAAAATAACAGCAGGAACACTAATTTTTTCTAAGGAAGTAAAAAGAGTACTTCTGACAAAAGGCATTTTTACACATGATGCTTAATTCAGCTTTTTTTTTTTTTAATGGTTTATAATGCAAGTGTAAAACCTCAATCGGCAACAAGTTACATTTGATTTCGCTTTCACAATCTATCCCATCTTAACATCATTCATGTGTAACACGAGAGAGATTCAGAGGGCCAGGTACAATTTAATAGCTTGTGTGAAAAACTCATATGGCAAATCTATAAATATTTACTCCCACTGGCTGACATCCTGGTTAATGAAGCACACAGGTAAATAGGGTGTGCAGGCAAGAAGCAGCAGCCTCCGCACAGCTTCTCATGTGCTCACAGTGTTGCACAAGAGGGTTAAGAGTCCACAGTGCTCTCAGTGCTCCAGAAACTCTTATTAGGATTGGAAACACATCACTGACCTTCAGTGATATGTTAGATCAGACTGACCAGGCTTGTTCCACCCCCTGCAGTGAATAATTGTGGCAGCTCCCAGTGGTGGCTGGGCAGTGATGGAAGCTGATAACTTTACAATTTTTTTTTAAAAAATTATTTATTTATTTATTTATTTATTTATTTATTATTTCTCTGTGTAAACCGCCCTGAGCCATTTTTGGAAGGGCGGTATAGAAATTGAAATAAATGAATAAATTCATCATCATCATCATCATCATCATCATCATCGCCATGACTCCACTTTCACAAATATTAAACAAAACAGGCCTTGGATACCAAACATCTAAAGCATCAAGTAAAATAAACCACCTGCTGTACATGGACGATCTGAAGTTGTATGGAAAATCCCAGTCAGAAATCAACATAGCAATACTAGGGGATAGCAGAAAAAGAAATAGAAAAAATCACAAAATACAAAGATCTACAAATTGGAATTGAATCACTGCTAAACACTGTCCGTATATTCAGTAGCGATATAGCAATGGAGTTTGGACTAGACAAGTGTGCTGCATTAATAATGAACAGAGGGAAAATAAGAAAAATAGAAGGAATAGAACTGCCCAATGGAAGCAAAATCAAGAACCTGGAAGAGAAAGAACATTACAAATACTTGGGCATTCTCCAGGCTGATAACATCACACACGCTGAAGTTAAAAGAAAAATTGGAAGTGAATACATCAGGAGAGTTAGAAAAATCCTCAAGTCCAAACTCAATCGCGGGAACACCATACAAGCCATCAACACCTGGGCTATACCTGTTATCAGATACACTCCAGGAATAATAGACTGGACCCAGGCAGAGCCTGAGACACTAGATCGTAAGACCAGGAAAATAATGACCATCAATCATGCTCTGCACCCCCGCAGTGATGTAGATAGGCTATACCTCCCTCGCAGCTCAGGTGGAAGAGGAATGCTGCAAGTCCATCAAACAGTAGAGGAGGAGAAAAGAGGCCTTGAAGAATATAGCAAGGACAGTGAAGAAGATGCACTTCAAATGGTCTATAACGAGAAACTATTCAACACCAATGAAACAAAGCAGGCCTACAAGAAAGAACAAGTCAAGAACCGAGCAGAAAAATGGAAAAATAAGCCACTGCATGGTCAATATTTGCACAATATAAGTGGAAATCAGACATCACCAAGACCTGGCAATGGCTTAAGAATGGCAACTTGAAGAAAGAAACAGAGGGTTTAATACTGGCTACACAAGAACAGGCACTAAGAACAAATGCAATAAGAGCAAAAGTCGAAAAATCCACCACAAACAGCAAGTGCTGCCTTTGTAAAGAAGCAGATGAAACTGTGGACCACCTAATCAGCTGTTGTAAGAAGATCGCACAGACTGACTACAAACAAAGGCATGACAAGGTAGCAGGGATGATACACTGGAACATCTGCAAAAAATACAAGCTACCTTTAGCCAAACATTGGTGGGACCATAAAATTGAAAAAGTTGTCGAAAATGAAGATGTAAAAATATTATGGGACTTCTGACTACAAACAGACAAACATCTGCCACACAATACACCAGATATAACTGTAGTCGAGAAGAAAGAAGAACAAGTTGAAATAATCGACATAGCAATACCAGGGGATAGCAGAAAAAGAAATAGAAAAAATCACAAAATACAAAAATCTACAAATTGGAATTGAAAGGCTGTAGCAGAAAAAGACCAAAATAATCCCAGTGGTCATTGGCGCCCTGGGTGCAGTTCCAAAAGACCTTGAAGAGCACCTCAACACCATAGGGGCCACAGAAATCACCATGAGCCAGTTACAAAAAGCAACTTTACTGGGAACAGCCTATATTCTGCAACGATATCTATAATAACAGCAACAACACTGATAATAAAATTCAGCTATCCCAGGTACTTGGGAAGGACTTGATGTCTGTATAAAACAAACCAGTCAATAACACCTGTCTGACTGTGTAAATAAATAAATAATAAAATAATAATAACTAAAATGTCCTCTCCCCCCGCCCCCGTGCTGCGGCCTTGTGTGGAGTGCACCTGCATTGTCTGCCTCAGCCCTGCCACTCAGTTGGCTGATGTGTGCATCCACAGCAGAGGGGACAGCCTTGTAAAATAAACTTTGCCAGACTGACCTCCTCAAATTGCATGAGAAGCTGCCACCTGAGCTGCAGGGACAGTCTTTGTGGAGAGCTGGGCAGCAGCATTGGTAGCAGTGGAAAGGCATCTTAGGAATTTTTAAAGGTATAATCTGCTTCCTCACCACCCTCCCTGCCCCAGCCAATGATAGCAGGCAAGTATGGCTTTGGCACCCCTGAAAAATTCCATACAGTACAGAAAATCATTTCAACAGAATGAGAGGGGCACCAAAGTCACATTTTGCTAGGGTGCCAAAAACTAACCCCAAGCAGCCTGGGAGAGCACCTTCTTCTGCATGATCCCCATTGCACATTACAGTCATCAAGAGATGTCCATCTCTGGCTGCCTCCAGCTTGTCTGGG
Organism: Hemicordylus capensis; assembly: GCF_027244095.1. NCBI lineage: Eukaryota > Metazoa > Chordata > Lepidosauria > Squamata > Cordylidae > Hemicordylus > Hemicordylus capensis. The sequence goes on from NC_069660.1 coordinate 259,151,292, forward strand.
AGTGACTCAGGATCAGGCCTTCTCAGTAGCTGAATGTGCTCCCTATAGATATCTGAGGCTTAAGATCTTTACCAGCCTTTTAAAAGAGCCCTAAAAACACACATCTTTAGCCTGCCCTATAATGATTTTTAAATGGTATAAGATTGTTTTAATTTTTAATTGTTTTTATTTGGTAATCTTGTTTTTATTTGTTTTTATTTATATTTATGGGAACCAGTTAGCCAGTTAGAGCCATCAGGGTGAGGCAGTATAAAAATCTAATAAACCCCAGGGGCGGCCTGTGAGTGGACTATACCCAGATGGACAGACTAAGGAAGGGATTTGTGTCTTCCCTTCCAATTACCTTCTTTTGTTTGAGCAAGGTTTTCTTGATTTTAAGGAAGCTTCACATGAGAAAGTCAATCACATATTTTATGCAAATTTAATTAGGTTTTTTTTTTTAAACTAGAGCTGCTAATTAGCAAAATAGCTTCAGGGCATTAAGGCATCAGTCTGTAAATACATTAGTGAAGTTTTATGCAGAGAGAATAAATGTGTGGAGAAGAACGCACTAGATGATAACTCTTTTAACTGGGACAAGCAAACATTAAATAAATATGCACTGTAGTAACTGTATTGACTGATACACCTTATCTTCTGGGTCCACAGCAGGGCCTCTCCAAATATAACTTGTTCTGCTAATGTGCAGGGTAAATCTGCACTTGGTGCAGTAATATTTACACTTATAAACTAGTTTAGGCATTAAAAAGTAGGGTTCAAGGAGAGAAGTTTCTATGTAATTCCAAATATCTCACTTGCTGCTTCATCCAAGTATGAGTGTTTCTCACAGTTTTGCTGAATGTGGGATCATGCTGGTTCCTGAGCTACATTATGTAGGTGAGCAGGCATCTCGCAGAACCAATTGTGTGAATGTACATTTTGTATTCATTTCTGAACATGCAAAAGTAGTTGACAGGCTTGCTCATATGTAATGGGGATAACAAAAAAAAACCACAAAAAACCTCCCCTTACTTTCTCTTCTTTTATGTTGGAAGTTTTGGGAAGTGGCACAGTCTTATACGTTAGTATTTGATTTTTATAGGACCTAAGAATTAAAGATCCAGCCTGAATGCTGACTAGAAATACTGAATAATTATAACAAAAATAACTGAGTATTTGTAACAGAAAGAGGCTTCACGTACCTGGAATGACAGCATACTTACAGTATATGCTAGCAGATCCTTAGATATGATTTGTCCCTTCCTTAGTTAATTATGTATGTCGATGTGTAGCGGCTCATCTATAAAACTGTGCAACAACTGAGCAGCCTGGAAAGTAATCCTACTTTATAACCAATGACAAATTGTCTCAAGATTTCTCTCATGGTGATATATATTTCTTGTATTTATTTCAGTGGTGGAATATTCCATTCATGTACACACTGGAGACAGAAAGAAGGCTGATACCAGTGGAGAGGCTTATCTTTGCATTCAAGGAGACAGGGGTGACTCTGGGAAACAATGGCTTCCTGATTCAAAAGGGGGCCCAGTCTCTTTTGGGCGAGGACAGGTAAAAAGAGGAAGAAAAAGATAGCAATTGCATCACATGTCTTATGTTGTGCATAACTCTCCTTATACATTTATTTTTAATTTTTAGGGAAAATGCACTATAAAACATAGGAACTCCCTGTTACAAAATGAACAATGCCTCAGAGGCAAGATGCCTCTAAATACCAGTTGCAGGGGAGCAACAGCAAGATGCTTTCCGGACTGTGAGCTTGAGCGAGGAAGGACGTGGTATAAAATCCCACCCTAAACCTAAACTTCAAAATGATAAACCGATTGTGACCTGAGCTGTCTGGGGGTTTGAGGGAAGAGAATGAGAGAAAGGAGGAGGAGAGGAAACAACCCCCAAACGTGAAGCAAATTGGGGAGGGAGATTGCTGGCAAAGCTGAGGAGTTGCAGTGGGGTGGCGGGGAGAAGAAGTGAACAAGAGAGAGAGAAGAGGAGGATGGAGCAGGTAACACGATGGCTTTCCCTCCCCTCCTTTTTAATATTTAACTCTCCATAAATTTGCACGAGAGGCTCCCTCCCTGCCTCCCCGGCTACTGCCACCCATCTCCTGAAAAAGGCATCCATCCTAGAATCAGGGATGGCCCCTTCCTCTGCTGTCCCTTTGGCGAGTTCATGGCTGGACTCGGGCAGAAGAAGGTGGTTCAGCAGCAGCAGTTGGGTAGTATCCAGAGAGTATTGGGGAGCAGGTGGAGGAAGAGCAAGAGAGAGGCAAGGACCAAGAGAAAAGGACACACACACACACACACACACACACACACACACACACACACTGCACAAGGAGGGAGAGGGCATGTGGGGAAGCTGAGAGGCAGAGATCAGGGGGAAATTGAGCTAGCCTGCAAAGAAACAGCTAGTAGTTTCTCACACACATACATTTTAAACCTGAAACGTCAAGATAATATCCAAATCAGGCTGTGGCTGTGTGAATGTTTCTGTATGCAAGACAGTGTCAAAACCCAGAAAGTATGAACACCCTCCAAGCCTATATGTTGTGAAGCATTTTTAAGCCATGGTCTGGAAAGCACCCAGGAGAGAGGACATGCCCTCATCTCTTACCTGGGGGCTTTTCAAAGGCATCTGGTGGGCCACTGTGGCAAAGAGAATGGTGGACTAGATGGGCCTTGGGCCTAAGCCAGCAGGGCTGCTCTTATGTTCTTATTATCCAGCCAAAGTTAAGTAGTTAAGTAATCTCATTGGTTTCAGTGGGAGAGAGATAAACAGTTGCTAATTCTTTCATTGAAATCTGCAGCTGACATCCAGATTAAGGAAGTGCTATGTCAGAAGCAATGGTGCACAGGGGGCTGAAGTTTGACATCATCTTCCCCCAGAAGCACTCTGTGTAACACAAAAATATGTTCCTGAGTGCTATGCTAAAAGGATGAGCAAACGGTTCAAATTCGAACTGGTCCAAATTCGAACCGGTGTGGTTCGATGGTTCGAAATTGAACCGAACCAGCCATCAGCTTCGAGCTGCAGGTTCGAATTCAAACCAAACTGTGGGGGGGTGATTCAAACCGGTTCAAACCAGTTTGAACCTCCAAAAGTGGGTGGGGTGGTAGTTGGCACCCATGGGTACCTACCACCCAACCCCTGAAGCAATCGGACACTCGTACGATTTTTTAAATAATTTTTTGAAATTTATTTTTATTTTTTTCTCATAAGGTATAATGGGACTTGAACCAGCTCATTATTCCCTATTGTGGAGCACCCATGGGAGCCAACTACCACCCAAACCCTAAAGCAATTGGACACTCCTATGATTTTTATGAATATTTGAAATATTTTTAATTATTTTTCTCATAGGATATAATGGGGCTTGAACCAGCCCATTATACCTTATTGTGGAGCACCTAGGGGCACAAAAGTGAGGTGAGCAGTAGGCACCCAGGGGTGCCTACCCAGGGGTGCCTACCACCCACGAAACCCCAAGGCAATCAGACACTCCTCCGATTATTGGTGAATTTTAAAAGTATTTTTTAATTCCTTGTTGGGAATAATGAGGATTCCAGCAAATGTATCACTTCACATCAGGGGGAAAGGGGTGGCCTAGAGCGGAGTGTGGTGGGTGGTAGTTCCCCAGGGGGGCAAGGAAGCTACCAGAATTATTTGAAAGGAATTGGGCAAAGGGCTGATTTTTAAGTGATTTTTGAAGTTTACACATCTTTAAGGTTTTTCTCCATAAGGAAGAGTTGAGGTTTTGGCATCCCCATAACTGCACTTAGGGGGTGCTGGGGTAGCCCAGAGAGAGTGGTGGTGTTCTGAATGTAGATTATCTGGTAGAAAATGAGATTTGCAATGACAAACCATGAATCCACTCTCATTTGCAACCAGAGAATCTACACGCAGAACAAATCAGAAACAACAAAACCCTGTACCCCATGGGTTAGCATCCCATGGAGGTGGTTGGTACCCTCTGTGCACTACACCACCACTCGCGGGACAGACATCCTGCCATGGTCTTTTATAGGTTTGATTTTATGATAGTTTTAGTTTTATTTGTATGCATACTGTTATATTTATTGTAATTCTGAATGGCTGTGTTATTGTCACTTCTGCTTCTGTTTGGCCTATGGCTGCAATAAAAGAACTACTACAGTGAAATGATAGTTGTATGAACAAAACATTATAAAGGTCTGTATATGCTTCATGAGCCAATCCTTGGCTGCATCTGTGACATGAAAAATTAAACTTCATGGATGGCTTCTCTCTGGTATCTCTGTCACATATTTTGTAAACCACAATGGATATCTGAGATTTAGTCATTCTAACTCTATCAGTCAGTAAGGATGTGCACAAAACCGGTTTGCCTGGTTTGGTTTGAATTAAAACCGGGTTTGAACCGGGTTGGGGAGGTTTGGTTTTGGTTTTGCTTGAACCCCGCTTTGGTTTGGTTTGAATTCAAACCTTGTTCAAACTGGTTCGAACCAGTTTGAACTAGTTTTAGCCTCCAAAAGTTGGTTGGGTGGTAGGCACCCATGGGTGCCAACAAACAACCAAACTCCAAAGCAATCGGACAATACTACAATTTATAATGAATTTTTGAAATTTTTTATTATTGCTCATTATTCCCTATGTGGAGTACCTAGGGGCAAAAAACTGGGGTGGGTGGTAGGCACCCAGGGCAGCCTACCACACACCAAACCCCAAGGGAATTGGACACTTATCTGATTATTGGTGAATTGTTGAAGTATTTTTCCATTTTTGTATTCCTCACATAGGGATTAATGGAGATTTGAGGATGCCCCATTCTCCACCTTCTCCAGTGCTCTGGGGGCACTGCAGGGCTGGCTTCAACTTCCCCCAGGCACCAAGTTGATAGGAATTATTGTTCTTCATTTATGATTTTTTAAAGAATTACTTTTTGGCTCCCTAGAAATGCATTGGCTCAATAGGAAACCATTGCCTGAGCCTTTCATTCAGAAAGAACACTATGTTCACTTTCACCTTAATAGCTTAATTGCTTTGACCGGAACTCAGAGTTCAGAGCAATAAGCAATTAAGATCAGTAGGTCAAAATGCAAAATCATAAATGAAGAACAATAATTCCTATCAACTTGGGATGCCTGGGGGGAGTTGAGGCCAGCCCTTCTGTGTCCCCAGACCCACAGTAACCAAGCTCTGACTGTGGCCAACTTGAGATGCTTCAGAAGAAAGGCAAGGTCACTTGTGTAGTAACCATAATTCATCTGATTTTATTTATTTTATTCTACAAGTTCTATTACAAATGAGCAGCTTACTGGAACTTTAAACCACTCCAGGAAATACTGCACTTCTAAATAATGTGATATTTTAATGTTTGCAATAAAGTCATACTAGTCACTGACACTTAAAACGTCAGCTATATTGCACAACTTTTTATTATGAAATCAGTAAATGATATATCTTTATTTACACTAACATTTTCATTTATGCAGAGAAACATTCCAAAGTAAGATTTTTTCATGTTTAAATTTCAGTTATTGCTGGAGGTTAATGGCAGATGTGTCTTACTTACCTCAATATTATCTCTTTTCAAATTACAGGTGGATGTTTTCAGAATCAAAGCAGTGCACCTTGGGAAGCTGAACCAAGTTCTTGTAGGATTTAAAAGTTTGAAAAAAGGTATTTGTAAAGAAAATTTATACCTAGTTTTTTGGGGTTGTATTTTGTTTGTTCTCTGATTATTAACTTTGGTTCCTTAATTATTAACTTAAGTTCAGCAGAACCTCAAATGTGTGTTGGTCCTGGAGAATGCTATCCTATAAGTATTTTGATGTACCAGTTTGGAGTTCTTATTCCCATTATTTTTATTTTATTAACTTTCATACCAACCCAAAACCAATTTGCAAAAATCCCCAAAGAGATTTTTCATTATAGCTGCATTAAAAGGAAAGTATCTCTCATTACTGAAATTAGAGAGGGGAAAGAGTCCTAGAATGGAGGAATGCTTATCTTGTTGGAGATGCAGTTCCTGATGGCATTGACCCTTAGCACCAGCACCCCTATTCACCACTAGAGGCATTAAAGGTAGAGACAGCCAGTAAGGGCATTGCCTCTCTGATTACGCTTTCTCTACTCTAATTCCCTTTGTTAGACTGATAGTCTCGGGTGTGTTAGATTGATAGTCTCTGGAGAGACATCCTTCCTCTTCCTCCCCTTCTCCTGTATGTAGCTAGCAGCAAGGCATGTAGGCCTTATCTATCTCCCTGATGGATTTCCCAAATAAATTACTCTATTTAGAACTTTAACTCCATCTGTCCAGACAATATTAATTACCTGTGCACTTCCACTAAAGCTGGGGCAGATTAAGAAATCCAAGCTCTCTAACATATCTGATAGGAGAGTGCACAAAATCGAAAAACTCGGTTCAGTTCGAGTAGAACCAGACTCGAACCAAATTGGGCCCAGTCCGATTTTGTGCATACTAGTGCCGGGCCTTGTCCAGCTCAAGTCCAAACTGGTCTGGGCCTGGCTTGGAGTAGGATACAGAAGGGAAAAAAAGACAAAAATATTGTGAACTTCACCATTGCGGGGTCTCAGGGTGTGTTTCCATGGCCATGGGGGTCTCCTAAAGTTCCTCCTCCCCCAGCAAACCTCCCCCAGGATCAAATGGCCCAGGGTGATGGTCTCAAATGGCCCAGGGTCTCAGATGGCCAGTGTACATGTGCGGCAGCCTCCCAAATGGCCACTGCCAGTGCAAAGAGGCCCGGAACAGGCCGTTTGAAACCGGGGAGGGAAGGCCAGCAGGCGGAGGTCGAAGTGGGGAGGTCATACTTATGATAAGTATGCCATTTCTTTAATCTAAAAAACCCTGAACCAGCCCCGGCCAAGCTAGGCCAAGGGGGTTCAGTTCGACCTCAAGCTGAATCGGGCCAGGTCTGGTTCAAGGGCAAGCCCTCAAGCCAGGCCAGTTCAAGTGCGAGCCGGCTCAACCTCAAGCCAGCTTGCATATCCCTAATATCTGACATGTCAACATGCCAGATATGAGAAGTCTATTATTTACTCATAGGGTAAAAAGTGCAGATGAAACCAGACAACAGCAATCCTTTGCTAAACTGGGTTCTATCTGCACAATAATGAGACTGTTCACTTGAGCTGCCCTACCCAGGTTTGGGCAGCATTACCTGGGTAGTGCTGCTCGTGTGAAATGATGGGATTTTAGCCAATCCCTGCACTACATCACTGGGTAGACTGGGAATTACCGGAGGTAGCCCGGGTAGACTACCTCACTGGGTAGCCAAGCCATGGGCTTTTACCAGGGTAACAGGGCATGAGCGCTCCCTTTTACCCAGGTCTCCAGTTGTGTATCTTCTTGGGGTACAGGCAGACCAAGCAGACACAGAGCAGAGTGCCTAGAGTGCCTGGCCTAAGAGGAAATCTCTCAATGCACCACACTCTTGAGCGGTGCATTTAGGGATACTTGGAGGCCGGGCTGTGTTTTCCCAGCCTCCAAGAAATCTGCACTGCCCAGAGCAATGCAGATTATGTGGGCGCATGAGCCGCATATGCCACACAAGGCTCCTAGTCGTCTGGGATGGGGGAGACAAGATCAATCTTTTCTTGCCCCACACCCTCCCCACCAGGCTACAATGGCTGTGAGAATGACCTTAATGTATGGTACATGAAGCTGCCCAGTTATATTTTTGCATCCAACAATTGAGTTTACATGTGTAGAACTTGATGTTGGACTGGTAACCATTCACTGAGCGACCAACACATATGCTGGTTCACACATAGCAGTGAACCTTAAGTTCTCACAACCCAAGATATAGAGGGAACTTGAAGTTGGCACTGCAGACAGTCACATATCTCACCTTGTTGGAAGTAGCCAAGTTGAGCAAGAGGTACGCTCCCATCCTTGCCTCCCAGTGAGGCCCTGGATACTATACCAGCCTAACTTGCACTATGCTTCCCTGCTTCAGCAATTGATCCTTTGAAAATTGTTGTTTCAGACATAGTATGAACTTCAGAGTGGGCAGCACTTGGATTGGCAAGCTGTTTGTGGACCTCAGGTTCCTGCCTTGGTGTGGGTTCAGATAATCACACTTTGCATGTACATTCCACACTATATGCGATCCTGGCCATAGTCAGTGCCCCTTTTGGCATATGTGATGTGTGTCAGCACTGTAGGGTATGAACTGGAATATGCCTCCCCATCCATACGGTGATCACATGAGAATGTGAATTCCCATTCACTATCTGCGGTCAATGTGTATGGTTCTTGTAGGCATGTTACTGATCACATGGAACACCTTGTTGCAAGCAACAATCTTTGTTTAGAAATTCAAGTGAATTCTTGCTCTTATAAAGATCAGGGAATTTAGACCAGTAAGTAGGGAGGGGAGGGTTGAAAGAGAACTTTATCCCTTTCCTATGCTCAGGGTTTATGGGGCAGGAGTGACGCCTTGTTACCCATTCCCTCACTGTAAACATCAATAATCTTTTGCTAAATAACAGCAGACTAGTATTACTACTGTCTCTCAATTTCTATAGCATTTTCTGTGCACAAAGTGCTTTACAGTTATTTAGGCAGACCACTAAACAGTGAATAAATGATAATACAGCATATTTCCTTCTTTTTCCTTCTAGATGACTGGTTCCTAGAAAAGATTGTCATAAAGGAAGAATGTTATCCTTTTACCACATATACCTTTGTTTACAACAATTGGATCAATAAACATTCAAAGAAAGATTTTACAGAACTTGTAATTCCACTGCAAGGTAATTCAGTTTATACTTCATAAATTCATGTTATATAATTTACTCAGAAATTAGCCTACAAAGTTTCTCAAGAAACTGTGCAAAGGACTGCGATCCAAGATTTGGAATTTTCCAGAATTCCATTTTGGAATTTATACTTGCCTTTAATATGCATTATTCTGGAGATATATTTATTTTTTTATATAGAAATAACAGCAATCACTGGTCTAATGGAAGATTTTGATGCTAGAAGCCAAGGACAATGGAGAATGTGGATGGATTGTGCCAATGTTCCAGAAAAAAATCCTGATATTAATGTGCTTGTGTATGGAACCAATGGGATGTCGCTTTCACAGAGAGTACAAAATATAAACAATGAACCATTTATGGTGGGTTTGTAATTTTCACTGCTTTTATCATTGGGTAGCACACACTGGCTGACATCCAGTGCAGCATTAAGAGGGTGGAGCTGGAGCTGTACCCTCACAGAGAGGGTGCTTCAGAGCTCAGCCACAGTATTGCTGAGCAGGAGAACATATGCCGAGCGGGAGGGGGAGAAATTTTCTTCTCTCCCCTTCTTCGGAAAGTATTCTTCGTCTTCCAAGAATGTGTCTTTGAGGGTTCCACAATCCTCAACGATATATTTCTGGAACTTTAAAAAAAAATGCTCCTCCCTGTGCATACTCTGCTGCTCAGCAGCACTCTGATTGAGCTCTGAAGAAGCCTCTCTGTGAGGGCACAGCACTTTCTCTACTTTCCCAACGTGCTGGATGTCAGCCCCTGTCTTTCCTCCATTGAATTTCTATGTTTTGTTTCAGCATATTTGTCAAATGTAACTCCTATTAAAAAGAATTGTTGTGTTGCAGATTTCTATTCTACAATTATATAAAAAATGAATGCGAGCATTGGAATGGAGAATATTTAGTCCCAAGTTTTCATTAAGATACAAAATAACATTGAATTTATTAGCCACCACTTGCAATATCACACTGTTCAAAACTGATATCTAAAACCTATTTTAAAAATCATATCTCCTTTTCCATTCTGGAAAAAGAAAATGGGGACAGAAGAACCACCATTGAAACAAAAGGAGGAAACCCTCAGATGCCTCACTGAATTCTTAATTGAGCCTGATGCATTTTGGATATATTATCCTTTTTCAAGGGCACTTTCAGGACTTAAAAATCAAACATTTTAAATAGAGGCTAACCAAAAAAACCTCACCACAAATCTGCTACTGTACAGTTTAGCAGCAGAGCTATGATGGGATCATTTTGTTTTAGTCTTTTTTTAAACAAAAGTTTTATTTTCAAGTCAGTCTTGAAAGTGCCCTTTTGAAAATGGTAATTTATCCAAAATACATCGGACTCAATAAAGAATTCAGTGAGGCACCTCTCATATCCAAAGGATTTCTTCTTTTTTCCATTCTGAACACCATAACACTCTTTTGCTTGTACTCTTGCGCATCCAATAGATATAATCAGTATTTAAGGATAAATTAAGATATAAGTGCTGTAGTAATGACTGAAGAGCACTGAGTTTGAGAAGGAAAACTGACAAAGGGAGTTTTGCCAGGATTTTGAGTTACTGTTGTCTTTTCCCCAGGCCTTGATTTAATGGTTTGAATAGTTGGGATTTATTATTTTGCCAACTTTTTTTCATGCTAACAAAATATCAATGTTATGCAGTAGTTCCGCATTTTAACCTCTATCTAAGCAATCTTATTTAGGGCTGTTTAAGATTTGAAGGTGGCAAAATAAAAAATAAAATAAAATGATGATATTGTTTAATCATAATGGATATATGGCATGTACAGTTCAGCTAACAATATTTTATTTTCCTAAACAGTTGAGTGTCGGTGATATTGGCAAAATAATAAAGGTTTCCTTTATGTTATCCAGCCAAAGTTTGAATAGCGGGATCAAACTTCTCAAGGTACTATATAGATATAGTATATAGTTTCACATGAATGTATATTACCCTGCAGACTATAGTTGGTTCATCAGTGGCATGAAATCTGGAAATACAATGTTTTCTATTTTATATCATATTTCAGGTGCCTGAAAAGTGGCTTGCAATTTAATTATTTTTATTTTTTGAAATTTATAGTTACCCTAGATTTCAGAGACTAAGACCAAGTGATAAGCTTATAAATTAAAACATAAAGTCAAATAACAATCTAAAACAGTATAATTAAAAATATATTAGTAGAATTACTCTTTATTTTTTTATCACTAAACGTTTCCTCAGGTGGAAGGTTTTATTAAGTTTCCAGGAGATGCTCAAGCTTGAACTTTGGCAAATGTGTAGAAATAGAATGTCAGAAAAGAGGTGTAATGAAGGAAGATATATCTTTTTATGCCTTAATTGTTCCAATTTGTCACAAAGATGGTATGCTTAAGAAGGTGCTCCATAGTTGAACTAAGAGATAATGGAGGAACACAGTGGCTGGATTTGCATGTAATGCGAAACTGCAGTTAAACGAGGCAGAGGTTGGAACTCGGTTGTGTCTGAATGCGTACAACCACAGTTTTGCAGCAAAAGTAACTTGAGGTTTGCCTCATCAAACTCCAGTTTTAACCTTTGGTTTTTAGTGAGTTTAACCACCATAACCTGAAGTTTTTTGGCAGCAGCATTATGTCCGAGTCGTAATCACAGAGACAACAGCACAGACCTGCCTGGCATTGCACCTGCTCCATTCCTGTAGTGCTTCTCGCTCACCATGTCTCTGAGCACTTGCCCTGTCCCCCCATTTCCAATCCAACAAAGCAGTTGCCAGGTAGCAGGGATGTTGCAACATCATATCCCAAGCTTGTTGGCCAGTCAAACAGGAAAGTCACACAGGGGCATGCCCTCTTTGCACTCTGTCCCTTGTCCCCCCCTCCTGGCAATCAGGAGAGAAAGAGGGCAGGATGGTAAGACGGGCACTACATACTTTGCTCTCTGAAAATGAAGCAACAAATATGTATGTTCACAAGCACATACACTAGAGGTGGCAACATAAGCAGGACAGCCCTATTAAAGTGCTGGGAGAGTTTAACAGGCAGCCCCAACCAGGAATTCTTGAATTACTAAGGAATATTTTTTGCTACAATGATGGGGGGCGGGGTGCCCAGCCCTTTCCCGTTGGGGAACGTATGTGGTCCCTAGGCTTACTAATGAGTAGGGCCAGGCAGCAGGGCAGCATTGCCAACACTGACAGGGGAGTTTCCTCATCTGTGATGACATAGATGCTGTTCCTGAGCAGACCACTCACTCATGAGAGTGTAAGGCAATGGGGATACCTGTTCACAACTCATAAGGAGAACAATCTGTGGGGACAGGAGTGTTGGACAGAATTGCTAATAATGTGTGACAAGATCCCCTTCTCCCATGGATTGCTCTCTCATGAGAGTGTCAGGCCATGGGAGCTGGATGGCAGATGCCACCCAGCCAGGTTGCTCTATGCAAGCAAGCTGTGGGGACAGGTACCACAGCAACAATTTTCTCTGTCTTAGTGATTGCTGTGAAGAAGCTGTCAAAGTGTTCCCTCTGTCAGCCCATCAGCCCATTTGAACATGTCCATTTTTCGTTTTGCCTGGAATGGCAACTCCACTCTTCTGGAGTTGCAGGAAATGGGGGCTCCCCTCTCCTGTGATTCCCTGCAATGGCAGATATGCATACAATGCAACACTGGTCCAAACCCAGGAAATATGAATGAGAGTAAAGATCTGCCCGTGATCCCAGTGTTTTCCCAATCTGCCCACCCGGCTACACCTGGACACATGAAGTGTCAAAATCTCCTTTGGGTGTTTGAAAGGCCTCCCTGGAGAGGAGTGGGTCACTGTGAAAATGTTCTATCATTAACAAGAGAGAGTGGGGTGGGGTGGGGGTAAATGTAAGCAGTCCAATGAAAGACTGAAGGTTTTTGCGAGCCTAAAGTCCTCCTCAGTAGACTGGCCCACTCACAAGAGTGCTAGTCTGGAGGCAGCAAGCCACCACGGGGGCAGGAGTGTGGTTTGGTCTCCATGGACTGCTTTACCAGGCTGAGCCCTTGCAAGAAAGAGGGGTTTGCCAGCTTGTTCATATCATATATACTTACAAAGTAATAAATTATTTGGACCCTGGATATGTTTGGAGATTACCTCTTACTCTGGCCACATTCACACAGTGAAAGCTTGTGAGGTAGGTTAGACTGAGAGCTAAATGACTGGTCCAGAGTCATCCAGTGAGTTTCATTGCTGAAAATAAATTTGAATTCAGGTCTCCCTGATCCTAGTCCACTATATAACAGTATGGTATGAAATACAGTCTTTCAATATGAAAGATGTCATCCATAGAATTGGTAAAAGTACTCCTTTTATGCACTACTAGAACTTGAACACTGCAGTAGAGAACTGGATTCAAGCCCCACCTCAAAATCATAAAACAAATAAGGCTGTTCTCAATCAAATGGCTTTAAAAGGGGCTTAGACAGATTCATGGTGGACAGGTCTATCAATGGCTACTAGTCTGGTGGTTGTGGGCCATCTCCAACCTCAGAGGCATGATGCCTCTCAATACAAGTTGTAGGGGAGCAACAGCAGGAGAGAAGGCATGCACGTGCCTTTTGCCTGTGGGCTCCCCAGAGGCATCTGGTGGGCCACTGTGTGGACTAGATGGGCCTTATGCCTAATCCAGCAGGGCTTTTCTTATGTTCTTATGTTCAAATAAGAGTTCTTATCTCCTCTTTCCAAGTCATACAACCTCCCTGTCATCCTTATTTCAATCTTCTCTGAGTTCAGCTTCATTTGACTTGCTTATCCAATACCCCAATGTGACTTGATACAAAGTAAGTATAGCTTTCAGAATCTGGATCAGAAGAAAAGGACAGAATCAGATGTACTTAAGAAACTGAGGCCACCAAACTACTTGTTTCTGCCTAATCTTATCCAACAACACCATACAGATTGTACAGTAGAGGGTCCAAGAGATACTCTTGGAGAACCCCTCAGGGAATGGCCTCTGGGTCTTGACGAATCAGCCATCACAATCCTATGTCCCTGCTAAGAATAAATGGAGTCACGCAAGTGGAGTTCCATGAATGCCTGGTTCTGCACATATTGGTTGTTTTGCTCAAACCATCAAACACCCTCTCTTCTTTCAAACTAACTTTTAAATTTCTCTCTGTCTGTGGCTCCTCTTCTCTAAAGCCAGGGAGGAAGTGGGAGTTGTCCTTAGCTTGTTCCTGGTTCTTCTCCAAAAGCATAACATAATCAGCTGGCACTAGTGCTTCTTTTAATATTGCTACACCCATGACCATGACACCTTATGGCCAATGCATCAAAGGTCAGAGAATGGGAGCAAAAACAACAGAAAGGCAAACAGTACTTATAGCTCAGAGACAGGGGCATAGCGAGAATCCCTGGGGCCTGGGGACAAAAAGCAGGAAGGGGCCCCCTATCGTACATGCAAAGTGCATGCACCCCAAGCCATACCCCCTGCAAGGTAAGGTATGCAAGGGGCAGGTCATCCTACCTAACCCCCCCAATCCACCTTGCCCCCCGTAGATTTTTTTTTTTTGAAGATACCTCGCCCCTTCCATAGTCAATCTGCTCAGGCGCACAGGAGAGGACCACCAGCTGCATTGCCTGTTGCCGCCATGGAGGTGAGTGGCCTGCTCTGCTAGGCTCACCCCCCACCCCCAGCGGTGAAGATGAGAAATATCAGCAGGGCTGCAGTCAGTGGTGGTGCAACAGCGGCGGCAGGGCAGCCCCCCAGATCACTAGGAGGCCCCCCAGGAGGCCCCTGCCTGTGGGCCCCTTGTGGGGCCCCTGACCCTCCAGGCCCAGGGACATTCCCCCTCCTTGTCCAATGGACGCTACACCTATGTTCAGAGAGTCACATATACTGTTGTGTATGTTACTTTGAAGTACTGAAAAACGTGAAGATTTTTGGACATGAGATCAAGGATATGGTCTACTAGTGAGTTATTAGAAATGAAAACAAAGGCATGTGGGTCAAAGTATGCATGTTGTTGGTATTTTTGTTCCAATAAAGAGCAGCTAGGGAGGGAGGAAAACCGAGATTGAGATCATAGCAAAGGGAACAGGGGTTAAGCTTTTGTCCAATGCTGAAATTGCAATGAAAATCGCCCTCACAATTTGTCTTGTGTCTTGCTACAAAGGTGTGCCTCATTCCTTAAATATTGTCTTTTCATCACAGTTGGAAAATATACAGATCCATCTGTGTTGCTCATACATATTCTGTTTTTGTTCTGTAGCTGTATATAAGAATCTGCTCTCTATAACTGTCAATCAGAGCTTTATATAAGCCCTGCTTTTACAACGTAAAAATAGCCTCCCCCCCTCCCAATGTAGATTGGGTAGTATTTTCTCTGCAGTGGTTATTCTCTCATTATAGCACAATATCTTTTTTAATTAACCAAGTATTAAAAAGACACTGGAAATACTAAGTTCTTCCTGAAAGGTTAGTATAGTCTTTATAGTAAATATAGCATTGGAATGTTATATTCGCCATAAGGACTTGTTTGTACTCAAAAAAAAAAGTCATTTATTTAGGAAAGCAATTAATTTCCCTCAAAGTAAAGTTAACCATTTCAGCTTCCAAAAAATACAAGGCCTATTCAAAAACCTTTCTTTTCCCATTGTAGATTCATCATGGCAAAATTAGAAATAAACTAATTCTAGACTCTTCCCCCTCCATGCAGTTATGTCTAAAAATCCAAACACTGTGAGTCCTAGTTCAAATAGGGATGTGCGAATCGGCTCAAGGTTGGGCCATTTTGCTATTGAACAGGTCCGGCTCGAGGGCTTGCCCTCAAGCTGGACTGGGCCCAGTTTGGCTCGACCTCGAGCTGAACCCCCTGGACCAACTCAGAGCCAGTTTGGGGGTTCTAATGTATAAATTAAAAAAATGAACAAGAAATGTCTGCTTTTTTTGGCCTCCAAAATTCACATGTCAAAGAAGAACTCATTCATTCTATGTCAGATTCTCCCCAGTAATGAAGTATGTAAAACACGCTTGGAAACCAGAATATGCTTAGTGTCTGCTAGCTTCTTAAATGCATGTCTAGGATACCATTTCTTTCAGGATTCCTTTAATGTACACTATCCTGTATAATCCTGAAGAATGATATTCTGTCACAGTGCTGTAAAAAGTTAAGATAGAAACCATGTAGGTGTGACCAATTGTATTGTTCCTTTCCATCCAAATGTTTTCTTTCCTTTGGAAATACTTGAAGGTGGTATGATAAAACAATTGTCTCTTTCATACAGACTTCCTTTTTATATCTTACTCTGATCTATAAAGTAAATCAGGCTTTTCAGGCTTTAAAGCACTACAGAAAACTTGCCAAACTTATTTGTTCAGAGATCATATGAACTCTGCTGGATTAGGCCAAGGGACAATCTTGGATTCAGTCTGATCCAGCAGTGTTCTTCTCATCTTGTCGCCAGCAGTGGCCAGCCATATGCTTCTGAAAAGTCTGCAAGTAGGATGTGAAGACAATAGTCCTCACATGTAGTTTGTCACCCAGCAATTTGGTATTCACAAATCGCCTCAGAACCTGAATTTCATTGAGGTATTATGGCTAATAGCCTTTGATAGGCTTATCATCCTTGGATTTGTGTGATCCCCTTTTAAAACCATCTAAGCCAGCAGATGGTTTTTATTCCAGCACATTTTGTGACACAATTCCATAAGTTAATTGGATATTGTGTGGGAAAGTTGTAGTTTCTGTTGTAGATCCAGAATTTTCAGACAACCTTGCGTTCCAGTTAGTTAGTTAGTTAGTTTATTTAACTTATATACCACCCAAACTTTCATCTCTGGGTGGTTAACAATGACATAAAAACAATTAAAACAAATATAAAAGGTTAAAACAGTTTAACAATTTAAAAACAGCATACAATTAAAACCTACAAATTTAAAAAGCTGAAAAAGCTTGAGTGAAGAGATGGGTCTTCAGATGTTTTTTAAAAAGTAGTCAGAGAAGGGGAGGATCGTATCTCAGCAGGGAGCGCATTCCACAATCTCGGGGCAGCGACCGAGAAGGCACATATCTGTGTAGCCACCAAATGAGCTGGCGGTAACTGGAGACGGACTTCCTCAAGTGACCGCAATGGTCGGTGGGGCACATAGCGAAGAAGACATTCTCTTAAATACCCAAGGCCTAAGCGAAATTTCAGTTGGTTCCAAATGCGGCAGCCAGGTTGGTCTCCGGGTCATCTCGGAGGGACCACATTACTTTCTTGTTGATGGAGCTACACTGGCTGCCAATGGCTGCCAATAGGTTTCTGGGCAGAATACAAAGTGCTAGTTAGTTGGGACTCAAACTAGTCCCACTCAAGATGGCCACCCCATATATGGCCCAGTTTCCCACCTTTTACAATTTTTCTCTGTCAAGAGTGCTACATCTTGACCTCACCCAATCATGTGTCTCCCAGTACCTTGATGCAAAATCCCACCTCCCAGCAATTGTTGAGATGACCCTGTTCTCTCTGAATTATAGGGTTCTCCCAAGGAAAAACTAAAATTCTCTTCAAATATTAAATTTCCTTCCAAGGAGAAATTTGAGAGAATTTTCTCTGACAGTTTCTCAACATTCTATCTTGATGCACTGTTTATGACAACAATCAGAATTATATTTAAATAGCTTATAGAAATGCTTTTGTGTATTATTTGACAATTGAATATTTAATCTGAAAAATGATTTGGTTCTTTTCTCCCTCTTGCAGCTCCGGATGAAAGATTGTGATACAAAAGAAGAGCTGGGCTTTCACCCTATAAACCAATGGCTCTTTGAAAAAGATGGGTCAGAGACTGTGGCAGAGCTAGCTGCAGTCAGACCAAATGAAGCCCCACTTAAGGGTATGTTGCCAAACCACAAAACAAGTGACTAGAAATCATGCTCTCTGCTAGAAATTGCCAGTGTAGAAAACTTGACAAAAAGGGTAATTTTTGTATTCTGGAGGAAACAACATTGTCAGAAATAGACATTTTTTTGTTTAAGCCCTTTGTGTAAGACTCAGATATAATTAACTTAATTTTGTTTCAGACAGTTTGTACATATTTATTTATTTTAATTATCTATTTGATTTGTATACCGCCCTTCCAAAACGGCTCAGGGCGGTTTACAATTAAAACACACCACTAAAAGAGTAAAGACCTGAAACAAAAAATAACATAATTAACAATTTAAAAACATTTTAACACAACAATTAAACAATTACAGTAATTAAAAACCCCAAAATTGGGTTTAAACCAGAAATTAAAACCCCCACAATTTAAGAAGCTGAGAAAGCCTGGGTTTTCAGGTGTTTTCAGGTGTTTTCTGAAAATTGCCAGAGATGGGGAGGATCGTATCTCATCAGGGAGTGCATTCCACAATCTTGGGGCAGCGACTGAGAAGGCCCGTCTTTGTGTAGCCACCAAACGAGTTGGCGGTAACTGGAGACGGACCTCCTCAGATGAACTCAATGGGTGGTGGGGCTCATAACGAAGAAGACGCTCTCTTAGGTACCCAGGGCCTAAGCTGTTTAGGGCTTTGTAAGTTAAACGGGTGCAGCTGGCGTATCAGCCAGAGCTTATAGAAAGCACCCCTGGCTACTGCCTCAACCTGAGAAACCAGGGAGAGGTGTGAATCCAGAAGTACTCCCAGACTGCGAACCTGTTCCTTTTGGGGAAGTGTGAGCCCATCTAGAACAGGCAGATCAAAATTGTCTCTAGAGTTCTGACCCCGCACAATAAGTACCTCCGTCTTATCTGGATTCAGCTTCAGTTTATTCTCCTTCCTCCAGCCCATTACTGCTTCCAGACAGGCATTTAGGGAGGATATGCCAGCTCCTGAAGAGGTTGACATGGAGAAGTAGATCTGGGTGTCATCAGCATACTGGTAACACTTAGTTCCAAATCCCCCGATGATTTCTCCCAGCGGTTTCATGTAGATGTTAAAAGAGATTGGAGAAAGTACGGAGCCTTGAGAGACACCATATTTAAGCTCAGATTTTGAAGAGCAACAGTCTCCAATCGACACCATCTGGAATCTATCCGTGAGGTAGGAGTGGAGCCACTGTAAAACAGTGCCTCCCACCCCCAACACCCTCAGACATTCCAGAAGGATACTATGGTCAATAGTATCGAAAGCTGCCAAGAGATCCAAAAGGACCAACAGAGTAACACTTCCTCTGTCAATTGCCAATTGGAGATCATTCATCAGGCCGACCAAGGCAGTCTCCACCCCATAGCCCGCCCGAAAACCAGTTTGAAATGGATCTAGATAATGAGTTTCCTCCAAGACCACCTGGAGCTGAGAGGCTACCACCCTCTCAGTTACCTTGCCCAGACATGGGAGGTTGGAAACAGGCATAACATTGCTCAGCTCTGAGGGATCTAATGCAGGCTTCCTTAAAAGAGGTCTAATGATTGCATCCTTAAGAGAAGGAGGCATCCTGCCCTCCCTCAGAGAAGCATTTATGATATCCACCAGGCTGTTTACAACAACCTCCCTGCTAGATTGAACAGGCCATGTTGGACAAGGGTCAAGAGAACAAGTGGTAGGCCTCACTGCTTCAAGCAGCTTGTCCACATCCTCAGGAGTCACAAACTGAAACCGATCCAGTCGAATCACATAAGAGGAGTCGTTGGGCACCTCCAGCTCAGAAATCAAATTAATTGTGGAGTCTCCATCTAGGTCGGCCCAAATCCGAGAGATTTTCTCTGCAAAAAACTCTTTAAACACATCACAGTGGGTTACTGATGACTCCAAATTCTGGTCCGGGGGGGGGGGGAGAGATACTAATCCCTTCACAACCCTGAACAACTCTGCTGGATGTGAATTCAGAGAGGCAATATGGGCAGAAAAGAACCGCCTCTTTGCCGCATGTATTGCCTGAGCATAGATCATTAGATGCGCTCTATGTCACAATCTGTCAGATTCGAGTCAAGTCTTCCTCCACTTGAGCTCCAGTCGCCTACCTTGCCGCTTCAGCCCCCATAGATCTTCCGTATACCATGGGGCCAAATTTAAAGTGGGTCGCAGGGAAAAGCTGTGTGGGTTGTTGGCAGTGCTTCCTGAGGTCAGAGAGCTGGCAGGACAGCTGGAAGGGGAGACCGCTATTTAATTTCTGACTACCCTTCCCCTGGAACGGCCCGCTGACCTGCGAACATTACTTCTTCTATTCCCCACCACCACCGGGATGGCTGCCGCATAGTCAATGAAGGCACCCCCTGTCTACCCATCTTCAGATGAACCCAAACACATTACAGCAATTTCAACCCAAGTATAAAACAGCTTAAAACTAATTAAACAGAAGCCCTCTAGCCTTCACCCTCGTTCTCCCCTGAAGTGGCTCCCCCGAAGTGGCTCCCCTGAAGTGGCTCCCCCTGCCGCCACAAGGAGCCTTCCTATAAAGCCCAAAACTGAGCAGGTGACCCGAGGAACAGCTGAATCACTCAGGGGCTGGTCCCAGTCCTGCCCACACTTCCCACACATGTTAACCTGAGGCTGCAGCCCCACAGGGGAAGCAAAAGCAGGCAGGCAACAGCAGAAGGAACCCCAACACCCACCTGGTCTCTCACTCCAGGCAGCACTGGGTGGGAGATGGATGGACTCTCAAAGTGGGTTAAAATGGTAAAATAAAATGCCCCACCATGCTCTGTGGGTCTCCAGTGATGCAGCAATGCCCCCTCTGAAGTCAGGAATCATCCTTTTTTAAAGCTCTTTTCCATGATTTTTCATGGGCGAGGGGGGTTCGAGCCATAAAATGCCTCCCACACTCAAAATGGCAGCCGGAAATGACGCCCCAAGGTCATTGCCGTGGATACATGAATTTAACCCCTTTTTGCCACCACTACCCCGTGTATACCGAGTTTGAGTGTGCATGGCTGGACCACAGATATGCAAAACAGTGGATGCTGGATCCACAAATATTGAGGTTCTCCTGATGATATATTTTTGTGTGTTTTCCTCAAATTTCTATTTATTATTTATTTATTATATTAATATACTGCATGATATGTATATCCCTAGGCAGTGTACACATTTAAAACACAACAAATATAAAACAAATTTAAAACGTTTTAACAGAATAAAAACAGATAAAACTATTTCACAAGATTAAAAAAAACAATTAAACAGTTTAAAATTTCTAGATAGTGTGTCTACAAAGAATGGCCAGATAGTTTGGGCCACTTCAGCATAATGAGTTGAAAGGTCAAGTTGACCCAAGTCATTGTACAGCTGGAAGAGTGTGGGTCATCACAATAAGTATGATCACTGCTGGATGTGGCATAGCAGCATGATACAAAACTCTCATTGGACATACAGATGAATGTGAGTAGAGTATGGCAAGGGTAGAAGTGGATATACTACAGGTGGCCCTTGTCACCCATGGTGTTGACACCTCTGGTTCTGTATATCCACAGTCTGGCAATGGAGACCCAACCTCAGTATACACGCTTCAAAAATTGTAGGAATTCATTGTCCCACAGTTTCAGGGTAGCCGGAAATGACCACTGAGACCATTTCCAGCCACTGTTTTGCTAAAAGGAGCCTTTTTGTGGCTCTTTGTTTCTTTTAAAAGAAATCTCCATGATTTTTCACATAAAATTGGCCAGATTGAGGTTTCGGGGGGTGGGGGGGGGAGGTATTGCATGATGGACAGCTGTAGACCTGCAGAGTATGGCACGGTATTTTATTTCTCAAATTTCTGCCTTTTTATTGCCTTTTTGCCCTTTTTTGCCCTCTAGGAACTGAACCCCTCAATTGCCATTGACTTAAGGTCATCCACAGAATTTGGCAGGAACTGAACCCCCGCAGATAATGAGGGTTACCTCTACTCTTACATGTCATTCTCCTGCAAAACTTTACAGGCATCATGGAACCATATGTGTTAGCTTTGATGCAGCCCACAAGCCCATGGGCCATTATTGGAAAATGGATACTAGAGTAGATGCACTCTGGTCTAATCCAGAAGGACTCTTCTTATTTCCTAAATCTATAGAAATAATCTGCTATAATGAATGGTTATACTGTGTAACAGCCACTTAAATACATCTAGCATGGTACTCTAACTACATGGTGAGAAGGTTGTTGCAGGGTGATGGTAATGTTTGTTCATCATGTGGCTGGAACACTCCACATGATGACTGGCACTCCACATGATTCCAGCCAAAACATGTTTAGGCAATCATCACAGAGTTAGTAATTGCTACAATTGTAAGGCAGTATTTTTGCTATGAAGATTTGAATTACTTGTTTTATGCTTATATCACAAGTGACAAGTAACATAACAAGATGGACTCCCTTTTTAATTACTTTGTGCAAATAGGGTTATCAGCACTCCAGGACTAGCCTCCAGGAACTGGCATCAATTTCAGCAATCCTGGATATTTTAATGGCTTGATTTTGTGAAAAATATTGGAAACAATACTGGAAAAGAAATCTTGAAAAATAGCTTCAGTCAGAGTTGACAAACCTATGTACATACAAGCCTCTCTTAGGTACAAACAACATGTGTCTTTTACAGTCTTGATTGATTTAGGATTTTTTAGTCAGTATTAGCAAAATTGGGCCCCCTGGTTGGAGATTGCAGTATGGCAGCGGGGAAGATGGGGTTAAAGCTCACCCTGCCATGGTCTTAGTTCATGGGAGGCTCAGTTTAGTTGCTGTTGACTAAAGAAAAACTGCACCCATAAGGGCCAATAAGGTTTATGCCATGTGTAGTTTGGTTCGGTTTGGCTTCAGACATAACAAAGAAGTGAGCAAAGAAGTACAACTCTCAAGGACTTCCCGATCCCCCACCTCTTTGTCAAGTCTGAAGCTGCTGTCCCTGTGTTGTTACAGCTATGTGTAACGTTTGTATTGAGTTTGACACTTTTTACAAAATTGCAATTGAGCCTCAGTATAATAATAATAATAATGCACCCCCACAGTGATGTAGATAGGCTCTACCTCCCTCGCAGCTCAGGTGGAAGAGGAATGCTGCAAGTCCATCAAACAGTAGAGGAGAAGAAAAGAGGCCTTGAAGAATATATCAAGGACAGTGAAGAAGATGCACTTAAAATGGTCAATAACGAGAAACTATTCAACACCAATGAAACAAAGCAGGCCTACAAGAAAGAACAAGTCAAGAACCGAGCAGAAAAATGGAGAAATAAGCCCCTGCATGGTCAATATTTACACAATATAAGTGGAAAATCAGACATCACCAAGACCTGGCAATGGCTTAAGAATGGCAACTTGAAGAAAGAAACAGAGGGTTTAATACTGGCTGCACAAGAACAGGCACTAAGAACAAATGCAATAAGAGCCAATGCAAATGTTGAAAAATCCACAACAAACAGCAAGTGCCGCCTTTGTAAAGAAGCAGATGAAACTGTGGACCACCTGATCAGCTGTTGTAAGAAGATCACACAGACTGACCACAAACAAAGGCATGACAAGGTAGCAGGGATGATACACTGGAACATCTGCAAAAAATACAAGCTACCTGTAGCCAAGAATTGGTGGGACCATAAAATTGAAAAAGTTGAAGAAAATGAAGATGTAAAAATATTATGGGACTTCCGACTACAAACAGACAAACATCTGCCACACAATACACCAGATATCACTGTAGTCGAGAAGAAAGAAAAACAAGTCAAAATAATCGACATAGCAATACCAGGGGATAGCAGAATAGAAGAAAAAGAAATAGAAAAAATCACCAAATACAAAGATCTACAAATTGAAATTGAAAGACTGTGGCAGAAAAAGACCAAAATAATCCCAGTGGTCATTGGCGCCCTGGGTGCAGTTCCAAAAGACCTTGAACAGCACCTCAACACCATAGGGGCCACAGAAATCACCATCAGCCAATTACAAAAAGCAGCTTTACTGGGAACAGCCTATATTCTGCGACGATATCTATAACCATTGACAATAAAATTCAGCCATCCCAGGTCCTTGGGAAGGACTCGATGTCTGGATAAAACAAACCAGTCAATAACACCTGTCTGACTGTGTAAACAAGAAATTTGATTTCTATACCACCCTTCCAAAAATGGCTCAAGGCGGTTTACACAGACAAATAAATAAATAAGATGAATCCCTGTCCCCAAAGGGCTCACAGTCTAAAAGAAATACAATATAGACACCAGGAACAGTCACTGGAGGTACTGTACTGGGGGTGGAGAGGGCCAGTTACTTTCCCCCCACTAAATAAAGAGAATCACCACATTAAAAGTTGTCTCTTTGCCAAGTTAGCAGGGGTATAGACCTTTATCACATTTCGCACAACCAGATTTTGTATAACTCCATTGATATCGCTTAGGGAGAGGAGGGGCAAGATGGCAACTGGCTAATAGCCTAATTTCCAACTCTTCCCTATACTTGGACATCCCCCCACCCCAAGCATGCCATCCAAGGGGCTGACCCCACCCAGGGGGAGAAAAAAGATTACAGAAGAGTCCCAACAGCAGGAGCCCCCCCCCCCCGAGGAAGGAGGGGGGAGAACAAAGAAGAAGCAGCAGCTAAAGATTGAAAACTTCCTCCTCCCAACTGAGGCAGCTTTGGGTGACTTGTTTGCTGTGAGTACCAAGAGCAGATTCACAGCCCTGGCCATGGAAGCCCCCCCGCCCCCCGCCCCGGCAAGCTGGCTCCCCAGGAGACAGATATCAAACTATCCAGCTTAAAATTGTCTCATCAGAGGAATGAGGAGGGAAACTCCTTGAGACAAGGGGTCCGAAGGCTCTATAGCTGGACAAGTATCTCACTCCCAGTCTGACCTTGATAAGGCGACGCTTGCCTTATCTCAGCAGAAAGCCTGATTTTAATTTTAGGGTATATGAACCAAATTGGAGCACAAATAGAGAGTTTAACACAGGCTTTTGCCCATTTATCAGCTAGGACCCAGCAAAGGGTTAACAGCTCAGCTGACATCAACAGCTCCCAGCCGGCCCCCCCTTCTTCCTTGGCATCTGACTATTGGCTTCTGACTCACTGCACTAGGTATACCCAGAAGCAGCTAGAAATAACAGGGAAAAACTGCAAAGAATCTTGCAAAGCCATCAGACTCTTATTCACTTTTTCCAGGAAGGATTCATATTTATGGGCAAGCAAACAACAACAAAAGATATTCACCTTCCTTTCAGAGTTCTTAAACCAACAAATCTCCCCTTCAGAGATGGAGCACTTTCACTTTCTGCTGACACAGCTGGACTATAAAAGGCTATTCATAACTTTTAAGTCAGCAAGGGTGCCCACACAGTAAGGATGCCCACACAGTTAATACATGCAGCCCAGCTCTTGAGACAATTCCACATTACATTGCACTGTGTTTTTAAGGATCTCGGCTCCAGATTAGTAATTAAGGGCCCCTTAAACAATTCTGACTTTTACATTAACAATAAACTGCCCCCTCTGAGGCGTAGCAGTGCCTCACTAGCTGAGGCTCAGAATGCTCAACCAAGGACACAAATCCAAAACAAGCCTTCCAGCTAAGATAAACCACAGCCAATTCTCTCTACAGAGTTTACTGACTCCCAACCCTGCAGACAAGATGACCTGCTACAATTAAAGAGTACACTTGCTGCACTTTTGAAGAGATTGAGCCCCAAAAGACACAGAGCTGGATCTGGTTCGAGATCCGTCGATGTCCATAAGAATGGGTTCTGCGCCTGCACAGGAACCCCACGGTATCCATGCCTGAGCTCGTTGAAGCGCCCAAGCCACACCCCCACGCTGCTGCGTGCTATATAAGGTGCGGCTGAGGCGCGTAGTCCCTCAGTTCTTTTCCGACCACCTTGTGTCCTAGACCTGCGGTCCGTGCCTCTTCATCTTTACTAGTTCCTCGGTTGTTCATCTATCCTCTTGACTCGGACTGGAAATATCGGAATTCTCTGGCTCTACTTACGGAACGGCTTTCGGAAATCTCTGGCTCTCGTTTTGGACTGGCTTCGGTGACTTCTGGCGAACGGACGCGGAACGGCTTCGACCTTGATATGGCTGATGGAAAAAAATCTTTCAAATGGTGTGAAGGCTGCAGGGCTAAGTTACCCTCCAAAGACCTTCATGACCTCTGCCTTTTGTGCCTTGGTGAGGAGCATAACGTCTCCTCCTGTAAAATCTGTCTGTCTTTCTCGAAACAGACTCGGAAGAATCGGGCTCTTCGCCTCCGTGCGGCGATTTACGATGAAGTTTTGAGCCCGTCTACACCAGGCACTCCTCGACCGTCGACATCTAAAGCTCCAAAGCCTTCTTCGACGTCGAGCAGAGAAAAAACCTCTGACATGATTCCCACCAAAACGTCGTCTATGTCGAAAAGCGCCTCGACTTCAGATAGACGCTCGACACTCGAAAAGACATCATCAAAGAGCTCAAGCTCTTCTACCTCGAAGCCCTCACATCACTCCAAAGACTGTGAGAAGGCTTCCAAACATCGTCATGATGACCTCTGGACTCTGACTGACTCCAAACGTCGAAAGACTCGCGAGAGCCCGCGGGGACACACACCATCTCCCTCTACGACGCAGTCATCAGAATTGAGGTCGAAGCCATTGACGTCGACTGACTCCGCAGTACAGACGGTGATTCTGGAGGATCTACCCGTTTCCTCGACACCGATAGTTATTGACGTGGATGCCCCTTTGACGCATTCTCCCATTACCGACATGTCAACGTTGAGAGTGCTCGATGCCGAACCACCTCAACTGACTACATCGGACCCTGTTTCCTCCTTCGACGCCGGACGAGTTTTGCCCGATGACGAACGGGCTTCGAACCTTCAGCGATCTCCGCGAGCTTCGATACCGACAACAAGAACTCTCTCACCAGCTCCAACATCTTTGGCTTCGTCTGCCTCTCCATCGACACCACAAGCCTTGGCCTTTGCGCCGTCCACCTTGCACACTCCAGTCCTGTCAACATCGATGCAAGTAACCCCTCGATATCGACCCTCGATACCGACTTTCCAGATGGTGGATGTCGATGCCGAAGAATCTCTCCCAGCAGCAACCTGATCTCTTCTGTCTCTCCTGGACTCGACATCGAGTGGCCGCTTGACCTTTACCTGCTTCCCTTCAGTGGGCGTTGAAGCTGAGGGAGGAACGCCTACCTTGTCTCATCCTCCAGCTCCATCATCCTCCAACAACTTGCCACACACTCCTTGGCATTCCTGTGGTTATAGACACCCTTCCTTAGGAGTCTCTTCTCCAGCTGGTCCCTACAGAGATGGCGTTAACCTACCCTGGAGACCAGTGACACCTGCTCATCCCTTTGCGACTTTTACGACAATTGCAACCCAAACGTGTGGCTCCATGAAGAACCATTGCGCCACACAGACTTCACCACTCCACCTTAAGTCTACATCTACACAGACAAGTCTCCTAAAACTACAAAGCAATTCAGCCACGCAAACGGATCCTCACCGTGCTGAGGACGCTCAGCTGCAGCCTGCCTCTCCTTCAGAACACTACGGCTCCTCTGACTTTGAGTCCGACCCTGAAGATGCCAGTTCCATTGTGGAACCACCTACGGTTGTGGCACCGGTAACTTATGTTTCACCAAATAATGAAATGAAAGCATACCACAAACAGATTCGGGCCATGGCTGATGCTCTTGGTCTAGATATCCAGTCGCAGTTGGCAACTATCGACGACCCAGTATATAAATGTATGTTGAAGACTCAAATGACAGCCCCAGTTGCCCTTCCAATGTTACCAGTAATTACAAGGGCTGCGAAATGCGCTTGGGAAGTCCTCCACACTTCCACCCCGACGTCAAAGAAATTGGAAAATCTCTATAGAATTCAAGATAAGGACAATGACTATCTGCTCAAGCACCCGGTGCCTAACTCTCTAGTAATAGATTGTGCCGCGGCGTCTAAGTCTGGCAAGAGGTACACAGTCCCTCCTGACAAGGAAGGTAGGAAACTGGACCTATTGGGAAGGAAGATCTATTCGACCTCTTGCCTTTCTATTAAGGTAGCAAACTATGCGGCCTGCACTACAATGTACACTCATGGTCTCTGGGAACAGTTGGAGAAAGATTTGGACTGCCTATCCTTAGAAGACTTTAAAGCTAAATTCCACCAAGTCTTAGAGAACTCTGGAGACCTAACACGCAGACAGCTCAGCATTGCCAAACATCTAGCTGAGAGCGAATCTCGGGCAATGGCGGCAGAGATAACCCTGAGAAGACACGCTTGGCTGAGGTCTACGGGACTCCAAATGGATATGAGAGAAAGAATAGAAGGATTGCCATTTGATGGTACTGGCCTTTTCAGTGAAACAACTGACTTCACTATGGAGCAGTTAAAGAAATAAAAATTCACTGCAAAAACTTTCAGCTCGCATCCCTCGACCTCTTCCTCAGCATCAGCGTACAGGAACAACTATGGAAAATTCAGACCTTCCTACAGGTCACAAGACAGGCGTGACTTTAGGAAGCCCTACTCGTCTTACCAGCGTCACCCGTTCTATAATATGAAAAAGGCTCCTCAATCACAGCGAGCGAAGCCACAGGAACCCCAAAAGCGTCTTTGAAACTGTGGACTGCCCATCGACACCAACCGCCCTACCGTCTCCATACACCCCCCCTTCCCTGCCAGCGGGGGCTTCTCCACCAGCACTGACGGATCTCTCCATCCTTCCGTCCCAGCCAACGATCAAACTGGCAAGCCATGCCCCCGCATGGCACAGCATAACATCGGACCGGTGGGTCCTGAAGATTATAACGTATGGTTACGCAATAGAATTCAGGACTCTTCCATGCTTCACGGGGGTGAGATGCACTCCCTCCTCGAGGCTGCTTCTGCAGGAGGTGAAGGAACTTCTGGAAAAGGGGGCTGTTGCCCCGGTGTCATGGGCAGACATGCTAACGGGGTTCTATTCACACTATTTTCAGATCCCCAAGAGGGATGGGGGGATCCGTCCCATCATGGACCTCCGTTGCCAGAACAAGTTTATCCACGTCAAAAAGTTCCGTATGATGGTGTTGCAACAGATCCTCCCACTACTCCAGGGGGGAAAGTGGCTTGCGACGCTGGATCTCAGGGACGCCTATTTTCATATCAATATACGTCCGGACCACCGCAAATATCTACGTTTCACTGTCGGCGACAAAGTGTTTCAATACAATGTATTGTCCTTCGGACTGTCCACCGCTCCGAGGGTTTTTACAAAATGTATGGCAGCAGTGATTGCCCATCTAAGAACCAGGGGTGTATCGGTCTACCCTTACCTGGACGACTGGCTCCTGACTGCAAAAGTCAAAGACGAGTTAGTTTTGCACATCCAGTATGTAGTGAACCTACTTCACGATTTGGGCATTGAGATAAACTGGAAGAAATCGCTTCTGGAACCATCACCTATAATCTCCTACATAGGGGCAATCCTAGACACAACACAACAAAGAGCTTTTCTCCCGGAGGAGAGATTCAACTGCATCCTGAACCAAATCTCCGAGTTTCAAGATCATCCCCTACAGCCAGCCTGTATGATTCAACTTCTGTTGGGCCTAATGTCAGCTTGCAATACAGTAATCTATTATGCAAGACTCAAAATGAGAAAGCTCCAACTCTGGTTTCATTCAGTATTTCGTCCAATCAGAGACAGTCAATCAAAGCGCCTTCTACTTCCCCCGGAAGTACTCCGGTCGCTCTCCTGGTGGACCAAGCGGAAGAACCTACTCGAGGGAGTACCCTTTCGATCCCCCTCCCCTTCGGTTTGGATGGCGACGGATGCCTCGCTCCAGGGCTGGGGGGCCCATTGTGACAACCACAAAATTCAAGGGAAGTGGTCCCCTCAACGTGCCAAGTTGCACATCAACTTCCTAGAGCTTCTAGCTGTTTTTCAAGCACTACAGTCATTCCTACCTGTCCTTCAAGAGAAAATCATTCAGATCCACCTCGACAACACAACCGCCCAGGCATATATAAACCGCCAGGGAGGGACGGTCTCCCGGAGTCTGTGTGCTCTCAGTGTTCAGATGTGGCACTGGTGTATTCTACACCACATTTACCCCAAAGCTGTTCACATCAAAGGCCTGGACAACACCCTAGCAGACGACCTGAGCAGAGTCTTCTTGCAGGACCGTCAGCACGAATGGGAACTCCGGACGGATGTGATAACTCCCTTCTTCAACCGGTGGATGAGGCCTTCAGTGGACCTCTTTGCTTGCTCAGAGAACACGAAATGCGATCGCTTCTGTTCAAGGGTGGGCCATGACATTCTGTCTCTCGGAGATGCTTTTCAGTTGGATTGGTCCCTAGAGACACCTTACATGTTTCCCCCCCCTGCCATTAATACACAGAGTGGTAGCTTGTCTTCTCTGCAATCCGACCAACTGCATCCTAGTGACTCCGTGGTGGCCAAGGCAACCTTGGTTTCCGCAGGTACGCAGACTGGCAAAGAACTGCTACAAGCACCTACCTTACTATCCGGATCTCCTCACTCAAGACAGAGGTCTCGTCCTGCACCCAGACGTCCAAACCCTCCATCTAACAGTGTGGAAGATAGTCTAATGACTCATATCCTACTCAACCAGTGCAAAGAATCTACGCACCGCAACTACAAGTGCAAGTGGGACCGTTTTAGGTCATATGCACGCTCCAAGGGATTCCTTCCTAAATGGGCCTCAGTCCGGGAGGTTCTACGATACCTTACATCTTTGAAAGCAAAAGGCCTGGCTAACGTGTCTTTGAGAGTCCATCTATGTGCCTTGTCCGCATACCATCCGGGCAGTGACGGCTCTACACTGTTCTCGCACCCATTGAGCAAGGCCTTCCTGAAAGGCCTGTCAAATGTGTACCCTACAATCAGAACACCAGTAGATCCATGGAGTTTATTGCTGGTTCTTTCATCACTGACTCAGGCTCCTTTTGAGCCCATGGCTACGTCCTCCCTTAAACACCTTTCTTGGAAGACGAGTTTCCTGGTTGCTATCACAACAGCAAGACGCGTGAGCAAACTGGCGGCTCTCAGGGTGGACCCCCCTTATACTTTATTTCAACCTGACAAAGTCCACATGCGTTTAGACCCTACTTTCCTACCAAAAGTTATATCCGACTTCCACTTGAACCAGGATATCATCTTACCTACATTCTTTGGGAACCCTACTTCTGTTCTGGAGCGCTCGTTACATGCTCTAGACGTGCGCCGTGCACTCCTATACTACATGGACCGCACAAAACCCTTTAGGCTCTCTACTCGTCTATTCATATCGTATAAAGGGCCAAGGAAAGGATCCCCAATTTCGAGACAAAGATTGTCCAGATGGCTGGTAGAGCTTATTCTCCTTACATATCATCTACAAGGCAAATCACCTCCAGAAGCCATTAAAGCCCACTCCACCAGGGCTGAAGCTTCCTCCGCTGCACACCTCTCTGGGGTCTCGTTCAGGGATATCTGTAAGGCCGCAACTTGGTCTTCGGAGTCTCCCTTTATTAAGCACTACGCCATAGATGTACGCTCTGTGGCAGAGGCCACCTTTGGGAGAAGTGTTTTGAAACAGGTGTTGTTTTGACTACTGCTCCCCCCTCCTACTGGAGCTTGCTAAACACCCATTCTTATGGACATCGACAGATCTCGAACCAGATAAACAGGTTGCTCACCTGTAACTGATGATCTGGTAGAGATCCGTCGATATCCATAAGACCCTCCCAACTTTCCCCTCTGCAGTAGTGCTACTTCTATGTGCGTACAGCTGTGTGGCTTCTATCCTCTTCAGGATATTCCCCCTTTTTCATAGATGAACTTACCTAATTTTTTTTTTAAAAAAGACTTTAGATGATTGTCCTCCACGGCGGTCGTCCAAGAACTGAGGGACTACGCGCCTCAGCCGCGCCTTATATAGCACGCAGCAGCGTGGGGGTGTGGCTTGGGCGCTTCGACGAACTCAGGCATGGATACCGTGGGGTTCCTGCGCAGGCGCAGAACCCATTCTTATGGATATCGACGGATCTCTACCAGATCATCAGTTACAGGTGAGCAACCTGTTTTTACTCAGCCACAGACCCTACCACAGACTCTGAAACCAATCAGGAATTATCAATGGAAGTCCAGCTAAAATCACCCCCCAAAAGACTTTTAAAAGTAAATGCATATGATCTTGCAGCTGAATAAGGAATTGAAACAGATCTGGAAAGTGACTGTGACCAAGATCAATCCCCCAGGCTTCTCCCTATCTCTAACGAATATCCTAGGATATTCAGAGCAGAGGTCCCAGAAACAACTGACATATGCCCAGGAGTGATACTAGCCACACTTTGATAGTGTCACTGCCCTCCTCGCCCCAGACAGGCTGCTTATGCCACGGACTTCCCAGGTCCTTCTTGCAATGCCTTCTCTTGAAACTGGGGATTTGGCCTCGGAGATGGAAGCCTTGATCTCCACAAATATCTTGGCAACCAATGAGAGAGAGAGACAGAGCTTCCTAGCATTACCCTCACTCACAGAGCCGTCATATTACCCCTCTGCTAATTCAAGGGATGCATCACCCAACGTACAAGAGCTGGGAACTGACATGCTTTTGTCCAGTGATGTCCAATTGAAAACTGTGGACATGTTAGACAACCCCCAAGAACCAACATGTACCCAGGTTCCCTACTGCTGTGCTCCCAGTTATGAGATCCCAGACTATCTCGGAAGTCCCAGAGATAGAGATAGAGATAGAGATAGAGATAGAGATAGAGATATAGACACACACACACACACACACACACACACACACACACACACAGATATATATATATATATATATATATATATATATATATATATATATATATATATATATATATAGGATATAGGGCCAGGAACCTCCTCTGACAATGCTGAGCTGAATACCCAAGATAGCCCACCAGAGTTTGGGAGTTCGCTGGACTCTCCTACCAGCCTGCCTGGACTGGACTCAGGCCAACTGATCAAAGGGGAGAAAGTGATAGACAAACTGAAGGCAACACCAGGGTCACTGGTAATAGATGAACATTGCCTGGAAGACACCCCCCCCCCCGGTCTTCTCCCTCAGAGCCTCTCTTCACACCCTATAGCCCCATGACATCCAGAAGACCAGCATAAGGCAAAATTACTGAGCTGGAATGTGGCTGGGTGGTGATCATCATTAAGACGTGAACCAAAGGCAACGATGGACATGCTGCAGAAGAAGAGGCATTACAAATAACTAGTGGCACATAAGAGAAAAGAAGCCATGAAAGACAACTGGTCATGATTCATCCAGGCAGCCCATTCCAACGACTCAGCTACCTTCTGGCACATCACCACGTGCAACTATAGCAACAGCTCGAATCTACTAGATTGCCATATTTCCCCCAGGAACTGGGAAAAACATTTCCAGCAGTTCTATGAGGACTTCTCTGCATTAAATGGACACCCTGGGAAAGATATAAAGGACACGGCCACATGGACACCAGTGACAACAACTGCGATCAAGAATCTGGTCGACTAACTGAGAGCCAGGAAGGCCCCCGGGGAGGACCTGATTCTACCTGAGACCATTAAAAATGACCTGGAATGGTGGGCCCCCATTCTGGCCTTACTATTTACCTTCATTAATACACATAGCCGCATCCCCAAGGACTGGGGGGCCGCAATAATTGTCCCAATCTTTAAAAAGGGCAGCAAAACTGTTACCCAGCCAACTACAGGTCTATTAGCCTGCTCAACACAATCAGCAAACTTTATGCAAGACACCTGCACTAGATTTACGGGACTGGCTGGAGCAAGAAAATCTGCTGGCAGAGAAGCAGGCTGGCTTCCATGAGGGCCGGTCTACTATAGACTTGTGCCGAGTACTCCAGCACCTTGCTGAAAAGTACTCGTCCTCCAACAAATCCTCCCTGTATGTAGCCTTCATGGACTTTAAGGCAGCTTTTGACTCCACCCGGAGTTAAATTATGGGAGAAGCTAGAGGCCTCCTTGATCGACCGGCGATTGTTATACTTAATAGATATGCTACATACTGACACATCACTCAAGGTAAGGTGCAACCAGCAGGGACTTCTCATTAGTTCCATCATTACACGAAAGGGTGTAAAACAAGGCTGCACTCTGGCACTGTTACTATTCAACTTCTACATCAATGCAATGGTGGGGCAAATTAGCAACTTAGACTTCCATTCCCCTAAACTTGCAGGAGCCCACATCTCCACTCTATTATATGCAAATGATGCAGCAATACTCTCAAGGACCCCAATTGGCCTCAAACGAGCACTGAAGGTATTTGCCCAGTATTGCAAGGAAGATCTGCTGGAGCTTAATTACCACAAAACCAAAATCATGGCCTTTGCCAAAAGGCCCTAAAATCGCTCCTGGTTTATAGTTGAGCACAAGATAGAACAGGTCCCTTCCTTTAAATATCAGGAGATAGTCCTGTATTCTTCCGGCTCTGGAAGACACATGGGGAGTATGCAGCACTAAATGCACAGAAGAGCTCCTCCGCTATTCTTAAGTTCCTCTGAACAAGAGGTGGCCACTATATATCCGCAGCACTAAAACTGTATGAAGCCAAACCAATAGCACAGTTACTCTACGGTGCCCAGCTCAGTCCCTTCCCCAACTTTTCCATGCTGGAACGTGCGCAATCAAAGTTCCTAAGAGCAGTTCTTCAAGTACCAAGATGTGTATCTAATGCTATCCTGAGACTAGAGACAGACCTAATGAAAGTGGAGGCAAGGATATGGATAACCATACTGAACTACTGGCTAAAGCTCTCCCTTTCCCCTCAGGCCTAGCCCCACTAACATTATGTGATGACTTCCAATCCAGTTGGAAATAGACAGCTATGAATAAAATAAAGTCCTTGGGCCTATCCCTGGGGTACGACCCGGCCAAGGCACTTATCAAACAACGTATTACGGATATAGAGTGCCAATCTGACATATGCAAGGCACCTAACTTCCCTGTAAGTGAAGGACTCAGGTATGTCAGAGCCCCTTGCCATACATAACCTAACTGGAGGTCCCAAAGCATAGGGGGGCTGTTACACTGGCTCTCTGCCATGTGCTTCCCTCAGCCGTGCTTGAAGGTCGCTATATGAAGATCCCAATCTCAGAGCACAAGTGCCCCTGTGACTCAGGGCAGGTAGAAACAGCAGGACAGATTCTTCTGCAGTGCCTGTTCTACAGGGACATCCGTGCCTCCCTCATCTTACCACTATTACATGGCTATCTTGGGCAAACAGACCAGTTTTACACCTCTTTGCTGCTCTTCAATAGCAACCCTGCTGCCACCTACAATATCGCCAGGTTCTGTGCGGCAGCAATTAATATCTGGCAGACAATGATCACGCATGCCCAGAGCTCACCTCTATGAACTGGAGGACAGCCATGATACTGCCTTAGTGTGGCAACCCAACAACCTATAGACCTGCAACTTCCTGGCTACTATTTTACTGGCTTATATGATATGATATCTTTTTAATGTGTATTAGCTCTTATTATTGTAAATGATGACTGTCATGATTTTATATGTTTTAAATCTTTTAAAACCTTTTCTTACTTTCTTACTTTATAAGCATGCAAAGCAATCTAGGGTACTGATACATGGTTTATTCCTATGCTTCTTATTGCAGCCATAGTTAAATCAAAATGTAGCCCAGAGTCTACTATGTCTCTTATTAGATCCATAGCTAGATTTTTAGTGACACATGCAAAAATAGGCAGACACATGCCTATTTTTTTATATTTTAAATCATTTTATGTTAGTAATGTATTTTAGCATCTTTTATATCTCTTATTGTATATTTTAAATCATCTTATGATAGTCTTAGAGTGTAAAATCTATTGCTACTTAGGTTATAAAATGTACTTTATGCTGGTCTGTGACCGTAATAAAGTTTGATTTATTGATTGGTATCGCTTGAATGTAGGCAGCCTAAACTTCCTGGAAATGTGTTTATTAATTTAGTATTTTTTTACCACCCCAAATTCACATCTCTGAGTGGTTAATAACAAATATAACTTATTAAAACAGGAATTAAAACATTAAACCAGTTTAAAACAAATCCACAGTTCTACAAATCTAGTTAAATGCTTTGATGAATACATGCGACCCTCACAGAGATGTGGAGGCTCTTATTTTGGCAGAAAGCATGTTTGAAAGCCTTGGGGTGGCAACTAAGAAGGCCCTTCTGAGTAGCCACCAAATGGGTTGGTGGCAAGACTAGATGGACCTCCCCAGATGATTTCTGTAGATGGATTTACTTCTAAATGAACATGTTTAGGATTAATTTACATAAAGGAAATCGGGTTTAACTATATCCTGGATGGGGCTACAAATTGTACTGTACACTTTTTCAAAAAAATGGGCATAATCTAGGGAAAGGCCTGCTTAAGTATTGTAAATAAAAACATTTTAAACAAATAAATAAGTCACACTGAATTCAGTAGGACTTAAAACACACAGTTAAAGAATTAAGACCCATGGATCTTGCTTTAAGTACCTCTAACTTGCTTTGTAGCCACCTAATGGTACAGCAGGGAAATAACTTGACTAGCAAGCCAGAGGGTTGCCGGTTCAAATCCCCGCTGGGGATTTGATATATTGGGCAGCAGCAATATAGGAAGATGCTGAAAGGCATCACCTCATATTGCATGGGAGATGACAATGGTAAACCTCTTCTGTATTCTACCAAAGACAACCACAGGGCTCTGTGGTCACCAGGAGTCATCACTGACCCAACGGAACATTTTGCCTTTACCTAACTTGCTCTTTGTTATATCCTTTGAAATGGAAACTTATATAGATGTTCAAAAACTAAAAGTGGCTTCCTTAAGATTCCTGCTCAGAACTGGGATAGATTAGCATAGCTGGTGGCCTAGTGCTTTGTTCTGCATAGAGTAAACATAGCCACAGTGGCATAGGTAGGGTGTAGGGTTCCTGTGTTCGCACCTCTCCCCGGTGGCCCCTTGGAGTGAGGGATATAATGAAGAAAATAGGGAGGAGTGATGCTGGGGGGCCCTCAGGAGCTGGGGCCCCCGGGTTCTTTGAACCCATCTGCTCAATTATAGCTATGTCCCTGCATAGCCACAGTTCTTTTTTAAAAAGTTCTGTCATGCTGCCTAAACGAGTAGGCATTACAGAACTATGTGTTGTCATCCAAACATCATGCTAGATTATGATTACTGTCTGCAGTGAATAATATTAATGCAGATAGATGTGAAGCATTGAGCCACTTCCTCTTACCACTTTAATTGGTAGTGGCAGCAATTATCTAACTGGCAGGCTCAAGGGGAAAGCAGCTGATCTGGAACAAACAGCAGGGCTTCTGCACTGCTAATTTTGCCATTTCTTTTCCTACATGAAGATCAGCTGCAATGGCGAGATGCTAACTGAAGTTAAGTTGTGCCATAAATATAAAGAAAATGAGGATGTTCTCACAAGCTCAGGCGTAGGCATGGATCCTGGTGGTGCCACAGCACACAGCACCAAACCCAGCACCGAAGCCCGGCTTTTAGCCTGGGTTAACGGACAGAGTGCATCTCTAACCCAGGCTCCAGGATCGTGTGTCAGCGTGGGCTGCTTGCAACCCGCACTGACACAGAGACAGTCTCCTAGAGTGCCAGTCTCCCAGGAGAACCCCCCAATGCACCGTGCTTGTTGTGTGGTGCATTGTGGGATTGTCCCAGCCTCCAGAATGCTGAACTGATCACTGCAGTATGTGGCAGCACAGTACAGCTGGAGCTAGTCTGCATCATCTACGGGGAAGATAGG
The DNA here is from genome assembly GCF_027244095.1 of Hemicordylus capensis. NCBI lineage: Eukaryota > Metazoa > Chordata > Lepidosauria > Squamata > Cordylidae > Hemicordylus > Hemicordylus capensis. The sequence continues at coordinate 259,188,714 of NC_069660.1, forward strand.
CTTAACCCTGCCTTCCCTCTGCCTGCCTGCCTGTGTAATCATGTGAAAGGCCCCAATACATTTGTTTCTCTTGGTTTCTGAAAGAATCCAAGCTTTTTTAATTGCACTCTTGGGTCATTCTGATATGGTTTCATGAACAAAGTTTTGTGGAGACGGATGCCAACATTGATCTGACTCTGTTCATATCTGAACTTGTCTCTAAACTTGTAACTCAAGAGGTTATTGGAAGAATATCTAGGAGTGGGCATGGTGAACTTGAGGAGAGAGTAGTGAAAACTGAACAACTGGTTATGTTTTGCACATTTTTCCCACACTGTCTCTTGAAAACAGGTGTGGGGGTTGAGCTGTGTTGAAACTACAGCTGTGGGATTGTATCCTCAAAGCAAATTTCATTTTGCTTTTTCAGTACTCAAAGTAAATACTATGTGACAAACAAACAGAATGCCAAATGGGCAAGATAAACCAAAGACTTTCTTCACTTGGCCAAAGCATGGACATTTCTCTATTTAAAGAGATATGTAGTATTTTTCATGTAAGTTTATATTTAGATTGTGGGTCAAACTCTACATTATATTGCAGCCATATTAACATTAACCTAAGGTCTTCTTATCCATTTCAAAATGTTATCAGGAGATGTTTAGCAACATGTATCAGCAACATGAATAAAGAAACATATATTGATATTTGTTTTCTTTCTTATTTCTTCATATTAATTTTCTGCTCGGCACAGGTAATTTTCTTACATTTGCTTTCATTGATCTTTCCTCACAGAAGTTACCTACTCTGTCAGTGTCCACACGGGAACATTACCAGCATCAGCAACAGATGCTGACATCTTTATTACAATATTTGGGGAGAATGGAGATTGTTCCAAAAGAAAACTTAGGCATTCCAAGTCATGTGCCCACCTTGAAAAGGGCGAGGTGAGTCTGGAATTTGTTTATGAATTGCTTCAGGGACTTTGTTGGAAATGTACAGTGGGCTGGAGCCACAACTCAGCTACTTTGTTAAAAAGAAAACTTACAGTAGCCTAAACTCTCCATTTGCTGACATTATTATTCAAAAGCACTAATCATCTATGAAGAAGCGTAATATAGTGCTTCATATATGTGCCCTCCTGATACATGGTTTGCAAAAGGAAAAAAATAGTAGCTGCCCCATCCAAAACACACATGCGAACCCATGTTTAAGTGTTGATAGAAATCAGCACAATACTAGTATTGTAGAAAGTAGCAGCCAATATACTGCTGACTGCTTATGGAGCATGTGGATAGGCATAGAGACCTCACAAGATTCTAATTAAGGAGGGCTCCTATATTGGGTAGCAGTGATATAGGAAGCTGCTGAAAGGCATCATCTCATACTGCACGGGAGATGGCAATGGTAGACCTCTCAGGTATTCTACCAAGAAAATCACATGGCTCTGTGGTCACTAGGAGTCGACACCGAGCGAAAGCACAACCTTTCCTTTCCTTTTTCTAAAGGAGAAAAAAGAACTGGCAAACCAAGTGCTTGCCAGCTGGAAGGGTGATGGGTGGTGCATCTTTGTCACAGTGCTGGCCATATCCCCTGCATCAGTGTGCCTCTAATGCGGGTGCAAGGGACATGGCTGGCATTGGAAAACAGGTATGACACCCATCACCCTCTTTCCAGCAGCGTGTTGCATTCACTTGTAGGGAGTGAGGAGTCCTCAGGTGGTCCCTGGACACTGGCATCAGGGGACATTTGTCACCCATGTTCAGTGGTGGCTCTGCCTCTGCAGAAAGTGGAGAGAAGTGAAAATTGCATCGCTATGTTCTTCCCCACACACTGCCCTATAGGACAAGCCCATGGGAGTAGCATCCATTGGACAAGGGGGGGACAAATGTCCCCAGGCCCAGAGGGTCAGGGGGCTCACAAGGGGGCCACAAGACTTGGGGTGTGCCCTGCCACCACACTTACCATGCCAGGTGCTGCTGCCCTGCAGCTGAAGTGCATGGTGCTTTGTGCCCATGCGATGGAAAGAAGCGTGCTGAGGCTTCCGTACATGTCCTCCTCCCAGGAGACCACCCCTCACCACTGCTCTGCCCCGTGGCCACCATGTGGAGGGGCTGCCTGGCCCTGATCCGCTGCCATCCCCCAGCAGAGGAGGATGGCAACCCCTGGCAGCCCCACACTGAGCCCGGCTCCATACCGCCGAGCTGACACTTCTGCTGGCCATGGTGGTGGCCACCCTCCCACATCAAAAGGTAAGTTGCCCTGCCACCTTGCATCTGACATGAGATGCAGGGAGCGTGGCTTGGGGCTCTGGGGTGTGGCATGCTTCGCACACACGATAAGAGGCCTCCTGGCTGAACTTTGTCCTCCAACTGCTAGGAACCTTGCTAAGCCCCTGGACAAGCCTGCAGGTTTGCCTGCTCCTTGTGAGAGCAGAGCTCTTAAAATGCATACTATACTAACACTGAAATCAACCCATGAAGCTCCACTACAGGATGCAACCTCCATTAATTTAATGGAAGACATGTCCTTTTGAAATAGAGAAGGTTGCACAGCAATGCTTGGTGAGCATTAGATACAGTATGTGCCTACAGTTCTGAAATCAGGGTAGAAGGTTGGCAAGAATCATACAAGTGATAGTCAGCACCAACCAATATTTACACCCAAAGGAGTTACCAATTGCTATGAAGAATGGGATGAACACCCTAGAATTAGTCTGTCTCGATCTGAAATTCAACAAAGTCAAATTTAGAATTACATATTAGAGAAAGGATCTAAATGTGTGCTTTCAAAATAAGGAAATGCTAATTAAATTCAAATTCTGCTGAGAACTAGGAGATTCAGACTATTATAACACAAATATGTGACACCATAATATGAAAAGCAAACATCGTTCTGTACCACATAAGCAAAAGCTCTCTGTACTAGACGGTCAGAGTCTAGCATGAGTACACCAGACAGTAGTCAGTAGTCAGGTTCCACAGAAGAAAGATGATGTTCTGAAACACCAGAGGCAGTTGGCATGCTCTAAGATGATCTAAGGGTCGGGTTATGGTACAGACAAAAAGAAATCCAAGGGCCAAAGGTAGCTGATGTGATCAAAAATGGTCTGGTGTTTAGGTTCCAGAGAACACAGGCATGAAGATGAGTCAAGGCAAGTCTGTTAGCATCTTTTACATTACATTTACATTTTTTATATCCCGCTCTACCTCCAAGGAGCCCAGAGTGGTGTACTGCATACTTAGGTTTCTTCTCACAACAACAACCCTGTGAAGTAGGTTAGGCTGAGAGAGAGTGACTGGCCCAGAGTCACCCAGCTAGTTTCATGGCTGAATAGGGATTTGAACTCGGGTCTCCCCGGTCCTAGTCCAGCATTCTAGCCACTATACCACGCTGGGGACCCAAGCCCAGAAGAGTTCTTGTATATGGCCGGCAGGGACCCTGTTGTCTCCCCTGCTCATATGATCCTCTTAGACTTGTTGGCTGCAATTTCCTACTGTCAAGGGGCACTTTACAGCAACAAGGTTCAGGTCAGCCAATTCTTCTTTCTGCAAGTTGTCTTGGTGGTACAGAAAGTAAGGTAAGCACCATCTGCTAAATGGACAAAGGGGAACCTTTTAAAGTGGTGCCTCTGTCATATTTAGGAAAGGGGAAAAAATTATCATGATTGATCTCAGCATAGCACCCACAATCGGGGCATCACAAGGTTGGAGTGGGCCCAGAGACAAGATTTTAAAATGCCCCCCACTCACTGAAGCTCAGCTCATGAAGTAAAGAAATCTTAAATGAGGCTGAATAGTGATAACAAAAAGCATAGTAAAAATTACACACACACACACACACACACACACACACACACACACACACACACACACTCAACACCCAAAGGAATTGGGCAAAGGGGTGAAAAACCAACCAGAGTGGCAGAGAAGCCTGGAGGGCTTATGTATGTATGTATGTATTTATTTATTCAATTTCTATACCGCCCTTCCAAAAATGGCTCAGGGCAGTTTACACAGAGAAGCAACAAATAAATAAGATGGCTCCCTGTCCCCAAAGGGCTCACAACCTAAAAAGAAACAAAAGACAGACACCAGCAACCGTCACTGGGGGTGTGTGTGCTGTGCTGGGGGTAGAGAGAGCCAGTTACTCTCCCCCTGCTAAATAAAGAGAATCACCATGTTAAAAAGGTGCCTCTTTGCCCAGTTAGCAGGGGACAATTAATCTGAGGTCAAATCTAGGGTGATTCAATTTGACCTAGAGTCTCATCAGTGTCCCAAAAAGTGACTCGCTTTGATGTCGAATCACTCGAATTGATCAGATTTGAGTTGAATCAATTTGGTAATAAATTGAACCATACATCCCTAGATCTAGTACTGCATCTCATGTAGCTTGGCAGTTCACTTGATAACCATGAGCATAGGTGAGCAATTTTACCGAGAAGTTGTAGATACTGTAGATGTGATGAGATGTGATGAGCCTCTGTTAGGATAGGGAATTCTGCTGCTGCAGGAGTTTTACTGCATGACTCGTGAGATATCTTCTAATATTGGGATTCTGCAATTCAGCAGAATAATAACATACATCCATTGAATTCACTACTGGTAACTATATGCGGTCACATCTCTGATATGAGAAGTTGAAACAATTCAATTAAACCACAGTGAATGAAGCTGGATTACATTGCTTAGGTAATTATCTTTCTAGCTAACTGCTCTCATTGGTTTAATGGGTTAAATGAGTAGGAAATTGTCATTTTGCTTAGCTAAAGCAGAATCTAAATCAGGCAAGCCAATTTAAATAAAACAGCTTTGGTTTTCATCAATTATGCTTCCAGTGAAGTGTTTGTATCTTTACACAAAGGAAGAAATAACAGAACAAAAATACATTTTGGCTAACAGTAAAAGGACTATGTAATTTAATGCATCATGAAGCGAATTCATTGATAACAATGGGGTGATTTTGACCACAGTTTTCTGAGGACTGTGATTTATTGTTATATGGAATGGGACTAATGATCAATCTCATACTGAAAAGTGCTGACAAGAAAGAAAGATGAATGCTGATACTATGAGCTATTGTGAGTAAGTTAAGGATTACATAAAAGCCAGGGCCATTACAATAAGATCTGAAATTTGAATAACAAAATCAAAAGTGGTGCAATGTTCCAAAAGTTATTTGCAACACATTCTTCTTGACTATTTGGGGCCTTTTTATGCTTACCATTAAGAGCTGTACTTTGCCATGGTAACTGTTTTGTAAAATCATAAATACTTGACAGTAAAAATGTCAGCAGTTCTGGTTTTTGAGTAGACATAATATGCTTAATGTTACTTTTCCTAAACATGTTGTAGACCTTATTCCTATCAAGACAAAAAGATAGATGTAACAACCTGATTTTTAAAACTGTAAAACTGCTTTCTTCTGATTTCTTTCCCCTGAGTTTTATTTCATGTTTCTTTGTGTCTAGTGGTATAGTAATTGTCAACAAGTGAAATTATAGCTTCTGTTCCTGCCATCCATCTGGCCTTCTTATTGCTACCCACATGTGCCCACACTTCCACCCACCCGCATATTCTGTCTCAAACAGGCAAACATTCATTTTCTAACATAATTTATTCATCCCAACATGCAACTCTGCAGCTGCTACCACACTATTGTTTGTTGGAAGACATAGTACTGTTTAAAGATGTGTTCATGTGCACCAAGAACAATGCATCTTATTTACATAATCCTGATGCATGCTGATGCACACAGACATGCTGATGCACACAGAACTGTCGACTTACTGTGGTTGGTACTATTGACCTTTGTGGTGTCGTCATCACTCAAGATCAGTGTTCTCCATTGCAAAGGGTCTAGATAAATGAATTATCTAGACCCATTTCAAACTGGCTTTAGAGCTGGCTATGGGTTGAAAGAGCTTTGGTCAGCCTACTGGATGACCTTTACTGGGGAATTGACAAAGGGAGTGTGACTCTGTTGGTTCTTTTGGATCTCTCGACAGTGTTCTATACCATCGGCCATGGTATCCTTCTGGATTGCCTGGGGGAGTTGGGGATAGGGGGCACTGCTTTGCAGTGGTTCTGCTCCTATCTCTCAGGTAGATTCCAGATGGTGGAGCTTGGTGACAGCTGCTCCTCAAAAAAAGAATGGTTACAAGGAGTCCCTCAGGGTTCAATTCTGTCACCAATGCTTTTTAATACCTACATGAAACTACTGGGTGAGGTCATCAGGAGATATGGTGCTGGGTGTTATCAGTATGCTGATGACACCCAAATCTACTTCTCCTTTCCATCTTCATCATCAGGAAATGGCACTCATTCTCTAAATGCCTGCCTACAGGCAGTAATGGGCTAGATGAAGGATAACGAAGCTGAATCCAGGCAAGATGGAGGTGCTTATTGTAGGGGCTCAGAATCTGAGAGATGAGTTAATTCCTGTACTGGATGTGGTTACACACCCCTGGAAGGAACAGGTATGCCGCTTGGAAGTACTCCTGGACCCAGGCCTCACCTTGGTATCTCAGGTGGAGGCCATGGCCAGGAGTGGTTTCTATCCACTTAGGCTGATTTGACAGCTACACCCATACCTTGAAGAGGATGACCTAAAAACAGTGATGCATCATCTGGTAACCTCCAGGCTTGACTACTGCAATGCGCTCTACATGGCACTACCTTTGTACATAGTTCGGAAACTTCAGTTAGTTCAGAATGCGGCAGCCAGACTGGTCTCTGGAGCAACCCAGAGAGACCATTTTATGCTTGTTTTGAAACAGTTACACTGTCTGCCGATATGTTTCCAGGCAAAATACAAAGTCTTGGTTATTACCTTTAAAGCCCCGAATGGCTTAGGTCCGAGTTATCTTAGAGAGCACCTTCTTCTACATGATCCCTACCATGTGTTAAGGTCAACTGAGGAGGTCTGCCTCCAGTTACCACCAGTTTGTCTGGTGGCAACTCAGAGGCAGGCCTTCTCTGTAGCTGCCTTGGGGCTGTGGAATGCACTCCCAGCAGATGTTCATAATCTGAGTTCATTGTTTGCCTTCAGGAGAGCCCTTAAAACCTATCTGTTTGGTTTCGCCTTCCAGCGTTTTTAATTTGTTGTACGTTGTTTTTAACTTCTGTAAAAATTCGGCCTGGTTCTCCAGGGTTTTTAACTGTTTAAATGTTTTAACTATTAATTAGGTTTATGCTGATTTTATAGTTTTGATTTTAATTGTTTTTTTTTACTTTGATGTAAACTGCCCTGAGCCATTTTTGGAAGGGTGGTATATCAATCAAATAAATGGATGGATGGATGGATAAAGCCTGCAAGCCAGTGTAGGCTACCATTGATCATAAGTGTGGCTCTCTGAATAATTGTTTATCCAGCCTTTTAAAACTTTGGACAAAGCTTAATATTTCACACAGCTCACCTAGCACTGAGTGGAGGTGATCATAGCACAGTGCTTCACTTTACCCAGTGCAGGTGGGGCTTCCTTTAAGGGAAATGGTGCCCCATTCAAACCTCAGCAGCATCTTGAAAGGTACCCACAGAGTACTGGAGATGTAGTTCTTCCCAGTGCTTTCCCCATACATCTGGAAAGCACTGCACTTCCCAGCACTTCATGATGCCTTCCAAAATTATTCTGGCACTCATCAGGACTCCATTTCTCTTCCTTTCCCCTGGCTCTGGAAAAAGTACAGCATTGCACAGAGGTCAGATTGGTGAGAAATGGCTCTCACATGGAAAGGTTTTTTGCCCAAATGAGCTCTAAACTATAAGACCTCTTCACATGAGTAATTATCTAACACCATTTAGCCATTTCTTCTAACTACCAACAAACAGAACTACTGAACAGGAAATCAAATCTCTTTTTCTAATAGTAACATTTTCATTGAGTAACCTTTTATAATAAAGATACTCTTGGACCTCTTTTATTTCCCCTCCCCACAATAGGTGAGTTCCTTCAGAGTCCGAGCTATAGATCTAGGGACATTAAACAAAGTGCTTGTGGAACATAACAGATTTGGTTATGGAGCTGGCTGGTATCTTGACCGAATCATTATACAAGAATCAGAGAAGGCTGATGGCTGCTACATATTCTCATGCCAGAACTGGTTGGACAGTGGAGTTGATGATGGAAAGGTAAAGCAAGAACTGCAACTTCTTGGAAAAGTCAGGAAAGAGAGGCTGACAGAAAACATTCATGGTAAGATGAAAAATAATGAAAAATGCATGCAAAACTTATATTTTGATGTGTTTTATCTTTGTCTTTACAGGGTGGGTCTACTGAAACTAAAAATACAATCCAAATATAATACAGCTTTATCCTGAATAACATCTTTCATGCAAACTGTATCCCCTTTGTGCTTTGCAAAGCTGGATAATACAGTTATAATGTTTAAAGAAAAAATATTAGCACACACAGAAAGATACAGAGATTAAGAAGCATCAGCAATTTTTTAAAATGAGATTTGTGGATTGGATGTAGCAGTGAAAAAGCTTTTTTTGATTTATTTTATTTAAAAAGCAGATTTCTCCAAGTACCAGAAACTGCATACACGGAAACTCTTGAATTTAAAGCTGTTTCTAAAATTTATGTTCTGCTCTAGCCATGTTGTTTTCATGTGTTTTTCCCATTATACTCACATCTAGGAATGTTGCTTCAAATTGTGATGCTCTAAAATGTACACATTTACTTTCCCAAATCAAGGATAGAATAATTTATACACACACACCGCTCAAAAAGAAAAAAGAAAAAAAGGTCACTTGATGGCTTAACTGGTTTATGCTGTAAAAACAAATACAATGTTTCATCAGTCACTTCCCCCACTAAATTATTGGAGTAGAAAAATATCTCCCCTCATTTGGAAACCAGCCTTTTCTCTAAGTCTTTTTCTGTTGGCAGCTAATACATTATTTGTTTTCATTTTTAAGGGGATAACTGCAAGGACTTTGTGACGCTTCAGGGGCCTATTTGGGTTTGGCACAGTTTGATTTGCTTGATTCCCTTTGGCCCAAAGCAAAGTGCCATCTGGTGGGGGCTGAAGTGCAGTTGAAATGAAGCACACTCAATCTGAACCCTTCCCCCCTCCCCCGGCAAAACCCACTACTTACCGGGACCAGCAGGAACAGGAGAAAACTCTCTATTCTTCCTCTTCACTCCCCACTGCTAGGGAGCAAGCAGCCACCTTCCTCAACTTGACTTTTAAAAGGATTGCTTTTCCTTTTTTCCATGGAGTCCAAGGGATGGTGTGGCTGCTTCTGGGATTTGCAGTCTTTTCAGAGGACGCAGCCATTACCTCCTGTTAAGAAACATTTTTATTTACATAAATAACATTTTACCCAACCTTGCAATTATATTTATTATTTACATTTACAGTGGGAAGAGTGAGACTGGGGGTCAATCAGTTTCCAAAGGCTGTACAGTCCTATAACTGAGTTTGGCTTTGAACCAAGATCTTTCCAGTCAGTTATTAGTACTCCAGGTATAGTTTTAACTTATAAAAGCACAGTGAATATAGAAGCTATTAAGTAACCTATAGACAGAGGCAGGAAAATACATTAGCATGAATGAAAGAGAGAATGCACAAAGTACATAGTTTACATTGTTTACAAAGCAATTATGCGTAATTAAGCAAAGCCTGCTGACAAAGAGCACAATCCAGCCCAAACAGTTATCATTAGTTTCAGCAAGAAAATGAAGCAAGTTCTTAATTCCGTCTCATTATGGTCAGTGGGATTAGCTTTGGCTGGATTGTGCCCATAATACTTTGTGGCTTCTTGAATTTGTTCTGATATATGAGATGTCCAATCTGGACATTTGGATTCATTACTTTAGTGCCGCTGCTCACACATGCTGCCATGCTGCCCCAGGAAATGTTGCCAAGGAGCACAAGGGACCACAACTCTCATGCCTTGTATGCAGAAGGCCCCCAGGCTCAATCCTCAGCATCTCTAGCCAAATGGAGAGGCAGCAGATGGTGGGAAAGAATTGTGCCTGAGACCCTAGAAAGCTGCTGCCAGTCAAAGTACACAATTCTGGGCTAGCTGATCCAGTGGTCTGACTCATTCATTATAAGTCAGCTTCATATAATCATCTTTTCACCTGTAGCACAGGCAACTCAGAATGGCAGCCCTGTTACTGCATAGACATCTCCACCCTATAATTGCTGTTGCTGCCCATATTAGCCAACCTAATGTCAAGCTGCAAAACCCTTAAGGCCGGTGATTCCATAGCAGGTTGGAGTAAATCCCAAACCAGCATCCCCTGAGCTTCCAAGCCTCTAGGAAAAGGCAAGGAATCCTCCACATGCCAAACACATGCTTAAAGGTGTTCACTAACCCTACATTATCCCACAGAAAAACTGCACTGTACCTGCCACAAGACGGGGCTAGCCTAGTTTGGCTGCTTCTCCACCCACCGCCCTTCTAACACTGCTGCCAATCCTCCTTTCAGATTGTCCCCCAAAAAGTCTGAACTGATGGGAGACAAATGCACACCATCAGCCCTAAATAATTCAGGGCAGGTGAACACAATGTCAGGATGAGGAACATCCCCTCTCCACACACACACAAAAGCTAGAGAAATCCTGGTTAACCTTTTTAGGCACTCTGTCAATCTTACCTGGCTGCTCAATGCCATATCATACATGGTGCTGGAACAAGTCAGACCAAAGTATGAGAACCCACAGTACCCAACTTTGAATAATTTCAAGAATAATTTCAAGATTGCTAATAGCCTGACAGGACACAGCCAGCTCTGCATCTTAAGTCATTCTCCTCCCGGAGAATATCTGGAGGTGGATTGCTCTCCAGAAATTCCCATACTGCAGGCAGTCCTCCTCAAATGAAATTGATGCATGTTGACTGATGCATGGTTCATGAGATTAATGTATGTTGGCTCAACCTGAGCTGTGACCCAAAGCTGGTTCCTCTCACGCGCTTGTGAGCCCAAAACACAATTGAATGTCCCACAATCAGCACCCTGGCTCACTGGGGAGACAGACCAGGATCTACCAAAAGAAAACAAACAGAATTAGCCACAATTCCACTCATTGCACATTTCATTTGTAAGTTTTGGAATGCCAACACCCAATTCTCTTAATGTCTTGTTCAGAAAAGCCAAGCTACATGGCTGCTAAAGCTGCCTCAATCCTGAAGGAGTACCAGGAGAAGGCCCCAGCCAGCCAACCCTTGTCTAGGGGTGTGCACGGAACCAGCTGGTCCAGTTAGGTTCGAGTCTGGACTGGACCCAGACCGGACCGGGCCAGTTCAGTCCGGCACTGCCTCGAACCACCCCCCGTGGTTCAGTCTGGTTTGTGAACATTTTTATTAAGGGAGGCCGGTGAGGGGACCTCCACAGACACCCACCCCCCCGCCTCCAACAACTCCGCTGAAGTGGAGCAAAAAAAAAAAAAAAAAGTCCATGAACCCTCCAAACAGTCAGTTTGCACATCCCTACTACCCTTGTCCTGCAAAGCACACTACATGATCAACTGAAAGTGGTATTGGGTCAGCGGGATCATCCTCATGGTAAAAAAGACACCCCAGAAAGGGCTCTGCCACAGAAAGATAATGGTCCATAGCCCAAACATGGCATGAGACTAAACCCTCAGCCCTACAGAATGTAATAAGGTGACCCTAACCTTTCTGGTCCATTTTAGAAAAACGAAGCATAATAGACACCTGGTGAGGTTGAAACCAAATGTCCGGCCTCTGCACTCAGGTGTAATTAGTCACTGAGAAGCAATTTGTGGCAGGTACTCAGCTCTCAACCATCATCTGCACCCTAAAATCTGATGCAGAGTCCTCCAAACCCTTGAAATAAAGAATGCCAAAGCAGCCAGAAAGCTCAGTGAAGATCAACCAGGTGTTTCATCAAGTAATCCACTAGAGCAGGCCAAACCTCAGCCAACCCTACCTGGACTCTAAGACTGAAAAGCCCTAACCTTCCTATGATAAGCTGCCCTGGTGTTCAGAGGAAGTGATGCCCATACTTCTTTTTCAATGGCTCCAAATCCATGCTGGCATTCTGTCTGGTTCTTGTCTTGCCACTAGGGCCAGCGGGCAAAAATACTCCTGCAAATGAGACAGCAAATCTGCAATACCATTCTGCAGCCCCAGAACATGCCTAGCCACAAATAAAATATTGTGGCACAAACAATGCAAAAGAAACGCCTACACAAGCACCATGACCCTGCCTGACTTTGAAGTCTGAGAATTAATAACCTGCACCATGACCTCATTATCACACCAAAATTTAACAATGGAATTCCACCCATATGTGGATAGATACAACTGTGGGGGGAAATTCAGGAAAAGTGAGATCCCTGCTGAGCCCATGGGCAATCCAGTACGGATATGTGAACTGGCTCAAGATGGAACCAGTTCGCCATTGAACTGGGCTGTTTGATAGCTTGCCCTTGAGCCAAACAGGGCCCAGTTCGGTTTGGCAGCCTCTGGGAGATTATTTTTTTAAAATTTGTGGTCAGGTCTGGCAGCTTCTGGGGAGTGTTGCCACAACTGTGGGGTAGGAGAAGTCATTCCCCCTCCCCCGCCGAATGGCCAGTATAGGCATGAAGGGAGGCCTGGTCTTGGCAGCCATTTTGAAGGTCATTGTGTATGCACACTGGTCATTTATGTGCGCAGGTCAAAATCCAAAATGCTTCACCAGGGCTGGACCCCTAACTCGCTGCACCTGCATATCTACTCCCATATAGATAGTGAATGTGGAGATCCAGTTGGTCCAGTTGCATTCAGTAGGTTTACGTTTACTTTTCTCCTGGTCCCTCACCAGTTCACTTTCCTTGGGCACGGGCTCAGGTTCCCTAAAAAGGAGCTGCAATACGTCCATAAACTCACCACTCCAGATACATGCTTTGGTGGCTGGGAGAAGGTGATCTCCCAATGGCAGAGACACCACCATATGGGTAGTCCTCTGATGCAGAAGCTGCAGGTAGCACAGTTGCACTGCTGGGCACAGTGCCAGGCCAAGCAACCTGACCAGGCAAACCCAAGCCCAGACATGATTGCAAGTCCCCCAGGGAGAAAATTGCTGTCCCACAACCCTGGCTGGCCAAGATTTCTGTCCAGCAAGTACCCCTTGCTGCCCACAGGTACACCTGGATAAGCCTGCAGGTAAAGCCCATACTGGCACATGGGCCAAGATAACACCCCAACAGGCATCTCACCTGCTCCAGAATCTGAAGTTGCTCCTCCCACAGAAACTAGGACTGGCGCAGGTACCTGGAGGCTGTTGTTCTGTGTGAGATCCACAGGTTCTTTTAAACCTTGGACTGAAGGGGACTAGAACACAGTCTCAGCCACAGCCATGGGTGTAGCAGCCAATGGACAAACTGAGACAAATGTCTCTGAGCCCAGAGGGCCAGGGGAACCACAAGGGGCCCCCAGGCAGACCCCTCCTGCCCTGCTCTGTCGCCACTGCTGCCCTGCCACCACTGCTCCTGCCTCACCGCCAGACAGTCTGGGGGTGGGTGAGCCGGGTGGTGGTGTGTGCTATAGCTGGCCAGCTGGCCTCTCCGGCTGAACTGGCAGTGGCCACAGTGGGTGTTGTAGCTAGCTAGCTGGCTGGCCAGCCTCTCCGGTGTTCTCTCTGGGTATGGACATAGCATGCCCGTGACATCACTAGCATAAGACATCCATATCCAAACTGCGCAGATGTGCAGTTCAGCCAGAGAGACCACTGGAGAGGCTGGCCAGCTACAGCACCCACCACCAGCTACAGCACCCCCACCTCCAGTTCGGCTGGAGAGGCTGCCAGAGAGTCCTGCCACTAGAGAAGCCATGCCTGCTGGCCAGCTGAACTCCACACCACCACTAGGCTTACTGTCCGCCCCCCGGAGGCACATCCCATAAACAGGTGTTGTCCTGTATGTATAAAAATTAAAATGGACCTTTAATATGGGGATTAATAAAGAAGATTGAGCCTTTTTACTAGCTCAGAAGTAGTGTGGTCCAGTGAGTACAGAATAAGATCAAGGAATTTTGAAAAGTCCCACCATTACCATGGAATCATTTTGTGGCCAATGAACTCCTCTCTTTGAACCACACTTTTCTCTGTAAAATGTAAATAATAATGCCCTACCTGTACTGTTATTGTGAATATAACCACCATAAGATTGTAAAATAAATGCAGACGATAAACTAAAATGTTGATGCCTTTGCTGGCATCAAAATATCAAACATTTGTTATGCACTTTGTGGTTAGAAAACTTTCAAATTGTGTATAACAAATCACATGAATGGTCAGAAAATACTATCTGCCTTTTGTAGCATCCCAGGCAATTTGTTACTTCTTGTATATTTGCTTTTCTAGGGATTTGGGATGTCATTGTTATGTCCAGGGACATTTCAAGCAATGGCATGAACCCTAAGCTGACTGTGGTGGCTTGTGATGACAAAGGTGCATCAGCTTTAGTCTGCATCCCCAAAGGATCATTTAAGAGGACTGAAGCTTATCAGGCATCATTGGAGCTGGATAAGAAGTTTAGTATGATATGTAAAGTTCGCTTGGAAGTGGAAGACACAGATGGGGAAGCCTGGCACTGCCGTGAGGTAGAATCTAATGGTGCATTTGCACATCCTTTTGAAAAATGTCCTTTGCATAACCTCACTTCCAGAAATAACTGCTTGGTGTACTTTACAATCTTATAATTCATGTAATATTCAGCTCTGTTAATAATGATAATATTGTGGCTTCCACGGTGTGCCAAAAACATGTATTTTATAGCTGTACAAAATTATGAATGATGTAGAGAGATAATGGGGCTATTCTCATGATCAGGCAAAATCGGGCTAGGGGACCCTAGCCTGATTTTGCCTGATTGTGTAAGCCACCGGGCTCGCAGGTGAGCCCAGTGGTTTACAAGCGGCTAGCCCACTTTAGTAGCCCTCCCCTTAGCCCAGGTCTGCAGAGCAAGTGCTCCGCAAACCCAGGCTGCCTGATCGCTCACGCAGGGCATACTGGAGCTTCCAGGGGGGGGGGGCACGTGGACCCACTCTCCCCAGCCCCCACCAGCTCCATCACAGAGCCAGCAATCATGTGGGCAGCCAATCCGGCCACCCAGGGCTCCCACCGCAATCATCTGCAGGGAGAGTGGGCTTAGCCCGCTCTCCCCGCAATAGTGGCAAAAGCAGGTCTCACTGATTGTGAGACCCGCTTCAATTTCTTTCTCCCAGAGTCAGTCTTGAAGTCATTGCCAGAGTTCAGGATAGATTACCTTATGGCAGAGGTTTTCAAAATTGGGTCCCCAATATTGTTAGACTAAAACTCCCATCATCCCCAGCCACAATAGCTTTTGGGTGGCTATTTGGGGTGGTGGAAGTTGTAGGCCAACAACATCTGGTGACCCAAGTTTGATAACCCCTGCCTTATCATGCCTCTGAATACCAATTGCAAGGGAACAACAGCAGGAGAGGGTGCATATCTTCATCTCCTGCTTGTGGGCTCCTCAGAGGCATCTTGTGGGAAATCAGATGTTGGACTAGACAGGTATTGCACCTGCCCTCGCCGCCACTACTTCTGTAATCCAATCCATCCATCCAGCAAGGCTTTTCCTGTGTTCTTATGGATTTCACTGTGACACTGAGTGATGATGGCCACTTGTTTCGGTGGATTGCAAAGATTACACAAAACCATGCACTTTAATTCAGTCAGTGGTTATTACTTGGGATAGTTAATGGAATCTCAAATTAAGAGAGAATTTGCCTCACATTAAGGGACAATTTGCCTCTTGATCCCAAACAGCAGATACTTGGGATAGACAAGAGGGCATGGCCATCATCTTCTTGTTTCTGAACTTCCCAGAGACCTGTCTGGCCAGGTCAGAAATAGAGGCCTGGATTGGAAGATACTGTATACAAATGGAACTCTCTTTATACAATGGGGCTTTCTCAACCCCTCCTCTCTAGAGACCCACTAGAACAACAGGGGATGGGTGGGGATGGGACTGCAGTGGAAGGGGAAAATTCACTTTTTCCCAAGCTGAATTGCCTTCTGCTCGTGAAGAACATTTCTGAATCCAAGCCAGAATGCTGGACCTAGGCTTCATCCAGTAAGACCATCTTTCTTTCTTACATAGACATGTCAGAGCAGCAAAGTTCTTATGCATTTCTTCAGGTCAGTTGCATCAAAGTGCTATTGTAGACAATGTGTTCAGCATTTTCAATATTCTCTTTGCCCTTGGCAAATGGCTGTATCTACATAATTCCAAACTGGGCATTCAATTTTGAACCTGTAGCCCCAACACTGCTAACAAAAGGAGACAGTGAAAATGTCTTGACAAAAAGATCTGCCACATAAGCTGACATTTTTGGGAAAGAAATGGAGAGCCAAAGCGACAGGCTCTCCTCTGATGTCTAAGATGCTGAAGCTAAAATCATAGATTGCATTGAAATAGTTGTGGCACAGAACCTGCATGAAAGCCATGGTGGCAAAATAAAAGTAAAAATGTTACTCAGGTGTATCTTTTAATCCATAAATGGTATTTGTACTTACATGTTAAGGTTTTGTATTACTCCCAAAGTATGTTCAGCCTTTGCTAGACCTGTGGATGAAGAAAGCCTGAGAGCTGAAAGGCAACCACCAAGTATGGCTGTCTAATGGGGTTCTAGATTCCAAAGAAAACAGATTTCTTGCACAGGACTTTTTTAAAAATGTGGAACCAGACACAAAACGTGCAATTTATGGACAGATATAAAAGAAGAAAAATTGTGTTACTTGAATTTTTAAATTCAATTCATGTAAAAAAAATTGTGTTATGTTAGATAATGTAAGGTGTGACTGTCGACAACGAGAAAAGCAAAGTAAGTAGTTGAATATCTTCTAGTAGTAGTGAGTAGCCTGGATCCTTTCTCCTCTACCTGCCAAAGACTCTTCCTCAGATTCCTCTGCTACTCTCCACACAGTCTTCACCAATGAATATAACACTCTTCTGCAAGAGTGTTCTTAGATCAGAGGATTTTCTCCCACTCTGTGTAGGCTTCTGAATGTCATGGTATGTGATTCTAGAGAACAGTGTATGTGTGCACAGACAAGGAAAATATGTAGGTGTGTGTTGTAGTGGCACATAGGAACATAGGGAGCTGCCATATATGGAGACAGACCATTGGTCTATCTAGCCCAGTATTGTCTTCACAAACTGGCAGTGGCTTCTCCAAGGTTGCAGGCAGGAATCTCTCTCAGCCCTGTCTTGGAGAAGCCAGAGAGGGAACTTGGAACCTAGATGCTCTTCCCAGAGTGGCTTCATTCCTTGAGGGGAATATCTTGCAGCGCTCACACACACCAAGTCTCCCATTCAGATGCAACCAGGGCAGACCCTGCTTCACTAAGGGGACAAGTCATGCTTGCTACCACAAGATCAGCTCTCCTCTTATGTGTAATCTACATGCTAGACTGTGGATTACACTCATGTTGTGCAGTTCTGGATTTCCCTTTTTAAAAGCCCTGCTCCCAGTAGTGGCTCACCTTAACAAGCCGAGGGGGGTGCCGAATCAGATGCAGCTGCCTCTGGTGCTCAGCAGCCCTGTCGTACCTCTCTCTCCCATTCTACCCACCCTGGCATTTATGAGAGCTGGGCTGCCTGCAGACTGGCCCTTCATCAGGTAGAACTGCATGACCAGCCTGCACAGCACGACCTGACGAATGGCCAAGCTGCAAGCAGCACAGCTCTTATTAACAGCAGAGTGGGCTGGAGTGGACAGAAAGAGGCACAACTGGGCTGCAGGGGAGTAGAGGCCACAGCTTTGGCTTGTTAAGGTGAACTTCTACTGCCTGCTCCACTACTGCATTATACTAACTCAGTCCATTTCACTCAGTATCATCATGGATGGCAGTTGCTCTCCAAAGACTCAGCCCTGGGATGAGGATCTAGGATCTGCTACATGCAAAGCATGTGCTGTAGCACTTAGCTATGTCTCTCCATAATTGAGTGTATGGAAGGGACAATTTTGAAAAGTGCAGCTTGTCATGCAGGATGAACTGAAGCTGCACAACTATTTAAGGTGCACAGGAGTTCTGCCTTCCCTTGTGTCTGGACACTGAAATTTCACTCTTCCCATTTGACATACTGAATGGACTGCCAAGAGTCTTTTGTTGGCTGGCCATAGCAATTCCCATCTCTAGCAGGTTTTAAAAGAGCACCCAAGACACATTTATTTCACCAAGGCTTTGACTAGCTGTAAGTAGGTGCTTATTGTTGTTCTGCTGTTTAAAATTGTTTTAAAATTTCTACAACTGGTTTAATTTGGTTTTAATTCTGGTTTTATTGTTTTGTAAATCCCCACAAGACTTGGGTCTCTGGTGGTATAAAAATGTAATAAATAAATTGTACTGAGACAAAAGGAAGGATAATACTCACAGTCCGAAGAAGCAAAAGACTAGTCCACACATCCCAGCAAGCTTTTCAATTTCCTTTTTAAAAAACAATAGCTGCCCTTCCCCTCCCTCCTTTGCACAATGTGCAGTTAGGGAAGTTTCAAAATGAGCTTCTAATGTGGCATGAATGGGCTGCTGCTCAAACTAAAGCATTAGAGAGAAAAACCCCAGCTGCTGGCCATGTCTAAAAGATATTTCTGGATTGGGACCAAGGAGTAATTAGCCACACAATCACTCTAGTGCTACATTTTGCATTCTGTAAAGAAACTAAGGAAATAAAAGATCCCTAACAAATGTGGGCTTGTAAGACAGCACAGAAGAAAAGTGCTTTCCACAGCTTTCCACAGCTGTTACCTTTTCTCTGTTTTCTGTCATGTTGTATCTATTGCACATTGCTTACGCACACATGCATGTGCGCACACACACACACACACACACACACACACACACACACACACCAGATACTGGGGACAAGAAATCGGGGTTAGCTACTATCTTCATTTCCAGGCATCTCTTTGTCACAGGTTGTGGACTGCATGGATCTTGATCTGATCTACTGATCTATACCTCATTTTCCCCATATGTATAGGTGAAGCTTCAGCACAGGAAAAGTAAAGAAATCCTAGAATTCCCGTGTCTTCAAGATTTCCCAGATGCCGAAGGATGCATGATGGCTGAATTTCCAATTCTTATGGATGGCTGCAGGTTTTTAACAGGTTTGTTGTTTGCCAAAAGGATTTCATCAAACCTCAGGCATCGTGAAGTCACAGATGTGCATATATATCCATTTTTTGTGAAAAGTGTGTGCTAAAGTCACCAGTTTTAGAAAACAATCATCCCAGTTAATCCTCAGCACACTGGTAGCAACATTGCAAGCCCATTAAAGGATCACTTTTTGTACTGCAGTGCCACTGGCATTAAAGGATCATGTGTATGCTTTGTCATGGATCTAAATTGGAAAAAAGGAGTTGTGTTCAGTAGTAATGTGGAGCAGCCATCAGTATTCAGGAGTGCTACTCATTCCCCATTCCTGCATTGTGGGTGGGAAGGCAGAATGGCTTTGTACCCTGTTGCAGAAGAAGAAACATTATGTCCAGCCTCACCATCCTCGTGTGGTCAAGCCAGTGGAAGATGGCTTGTGGTAGGGTGCATAAGGCTAGAAACCCACCCCCCTATGTCAGTTTATCAAAACCCAGCATCTGAACAGCCTCCTTGTCTACAGTCTAGAAATAAAAGTACAAGTCTCATTAATTATATCTATTTAATGACTGAGGTTTACTACTTCTTTCTTTTTCTTCAGTTAAACAGTATGTTCTATACATCTCAACGGATTCATCCCCGGAATCAGGAACAGATGCAGATGTGTACATCACTTTGAGAGGATCAATGGGAGACACGGGCAGAAGGAAATTAGCTAGAAATCGGGAGGACATTTTCACCAAAGGGAAGGTAAGCTGCCATATAGCTCCTACGTGCAACTTTAGTTGTCAACTTGCCATATTATAATATTTATATTCAGTATATTCATATACAGTAGTGCTGCTTGCTATGCATTTGGCTGTTTGCTGCCCACTACCGAAAACAATGCATAATTGTGCTTTTCTTGAAAATTCCATGAAAATATGACCATCCAAAGTTTAACCATTTAACACAGTTAATGCATTTATTTTAAAATCAATAATAAACAAATTCGGCCATTTAGTGTTAAAACTAGAGAATTTCAGTACTGTTTTATGCAAACAACGTTAGTTTTTGTTATAGCAGTAGCAAAGTTTAAATGTGTTTAAATAATGTTTTAGTTAATGAGGCAGTAGTTGCTGGACAGAACCAAGTAACTGATCAGCTACCAGACCTAATTAAAAAAAATGATGCTATATATACCCAGACTTGTTAACTTTTGGTAATTAATGTTAATCCTTCATGTACAGCACTATGCAGTAAATACACTTCTAGATTGGGGGCCAGTTGTGATGAGAAAGTTCTGTGGTCAGGATCTCAGGAGGTTTTAAAACATTTATTAATTGGAGCTATAGCATTAGTGGTGTGTGTGTGAGAGAGAGAGAGGGGGGGGGCGCTCTTCATATATTCAAAGGGATTGTGATGAAGGTTCAAATGGGGGTCGTGGAGGAAGATTCAGAGCAGGGTGAGCAGGGTGAGACTCCGGTTGACTTAGCAGAGCTGGAGCTGACAGGCTTGCAGGCCCCTCTGCCTCCTTCCCTTCTTCATTTTGATAAAGCCTCTGAGGCGCCCGAAATCGAGGTGCCTGTCCCACATCCCAGGCAGTGACATTTGGCCAGAGTACAGGCTCAAAGAGAGGAACACTGCAGGTCGGAAAGGCTGGCCAGAAGGAACAGGTGTTCCAGCTCTGACCTGGCTGCATCTCCCTGACAAGGCTCAGCTGAAGTGATTGGCAGGACTCTCAGAACACAGCCTGTTTAGAGCAGCCTGAGAGCTGGATCTGTGCTGGAAACAACATCCATGGTGACCAGCCCTGACCATGAGCAACCTTGACTTTGGAATTGAGCCTGTTTGTTTCAACTGACTATGATTGTGTTCCCCCCTGATTCTGGTGTCTGTTGAATTCCCGGTGCTGACTTTTGGTGACATTTTTGGACTACGCTCTGTCTCTGTTCCTGTCAGACTGTGTCTGGTGGCTCCCCCTTCCCCTCTGAAGAGAGTGGTTCCCAGCTGCTGTGCAGCCGGCCAGCAGGTCATTACAGGGATGCACATAGCACTCTAAGAATACACTGGCAAACCCTGCTCAGAGCTGATGTGCCAAGAAGCCTCATGCCACTGTGCTCGCAATGCTTACAGTATTTATCTGAAGAAGGAAACACCATAAGCATGAGGGCAGTCACTTCTGTGATCATAAGCAACGCCCAGGGATAAATAAAGGGTCCCATTTTTGCATTGGGGCTGAGGAAAGAGGGTTGTTTGTTTGTTTGTTTGTTTGTTTGTTTTAAACACTCTTCCCAGAATTCAATCAGAACATTCTCCCCCTGCAGCTGCTATTAATTCTTTAGATAGATAGATAGACAGATAGATAGATCTACTACACCACATTTGTTTTAGATTTAAAATATTAATTGAAGTGTAGTAGTTTTTCCCCCAACAAGGTAGTTGTCTAGGTAATTGTACCAGAACTTTAACATGCAGTAATATATTATTATCTTTATACCACCTGTTCTCTGGATCCTTGCCCGACCTGGCTGCTTCAATCTAGCAGAGAGATTGTTGGAGGTGGCCTAGTTAATTTCATAAATGCATTGCTGAGGGAGGGTAGGGTGCCCCCCTGTCTGAAGGAGGCAATGGTTAGACCACTCTTAAAGAAGCCTTCCCTGGACGCCTTAGTGATGGACAGTTACAGGACAATCTCCAATCTCCCTTGGTTTGGCAAGGTGATTGAGAGGGTGGTGGCCGACCAGCTCCAGGCAGTCTTGGAGGAAACTGATTATCTAGACCCATTTCAAACTGGCTTTAGAGCTGGCTATGGGGTTGAGAAAGCCTTGGTTGGCCTGATGGATTACCTTTACCAGGGAATCAACAGAGGGAGTGTGACTCTGCTGGTTCTTCTGGATCTTTTGGCAGTGTTCGATACCATTGAGCATGGTATCCTTCTGGATCGCCTGGGGGAGTTGGGGATAGGGGGCACTGCCTTGCAGTGGTTCTTTTCCTATCTCTTGGGTAAATTCCAGATGGTGGAGCGTGGTGACAGTTGCTCCTCAAAACAGGAGCTGTTATATGGAGTCCCTCAGGGCTCCATTCTGTCACCAATGCTTATTAACATCTACATGAAACCGCTGGGTGAGGTCATCAGGAGGTTTGGTGCTGGGTGTTATCAGTATGCTGATGACACCCAAATCTACTTCTCCTTTCCATCTTCATCATCAGCAAATGGCACTCATTCTCTAAATGCCTGCCTACAGGCAGTAATGGGCTGGATGAGGGATAACAAATTGAAGTTGAATCAAAGCAAGACGGAGGTGCTCATTGTGGGGCTCAGAATCTGAGGGGCGAGTTAGATCTCCCTGTGCTGGATGGGGTTACACTCCCCAAGAAGGAACAGGTGCGCAGCTTGGGAGTACTTCTGGACCCAGGCCTCACCCTGGTATCTCAGGTGGAGGCCATGGCCAGGAGTGCTTTCTATCAGCTTCGGCTGATTCAACAGCTGTGCCCATTCCTTGAAGAGGACGACCTCAAAACAGTGGTGCATCAGTTTCTAAACTCCCGGCTTGACTATTGAAATGCGCTCTACATGGGGCTGTCATGTAGTCCGGAAACACGTAGTCCGGAACTATGTAGTCCGGAAACTTGTGTTAGTTCAGAATGCAGCAGCCAGATTGGTCTCCGGGGCAACCCAGAGAGACCATATTATGCCTTTTTTGAAACAGTTACACTGGCTGCCAATATGTTTCTGGGCAAAATACAAAGTGCTGGTTATTACCTTTAAAGCACTAAATGGCTTGGGTCTGAGATATCCAAGAGTGCCTTCTTTTACATGATCCCCACTGCATGGTGTCATCTGAGGAGGTCCATCTCCAGTTACCACCGGTTCGTTTGGTGGTGACTCAGAGGCGGGCCTTCTCTGTAGCTGCTCCTGGGCTGTGGAATGCATTCCCAACAGAAATTTGCAATCTTAAGTCCTTACTAACCTTCAAGAGAACCCTTAAAACCCATCTGTTTGGCTAGGACTGCCGGGGTTTATAAATAGTTTTAATTGTTTTAATGCTAACCTGGTTTTCAGGGTTTTAAATTTTCTGATAGTTTAATTGTTTTTAAGATGTTTTTTAATTGGTGTTCATATTTATATTTCTGTTTTAATTGTTATTGGTTTCTGTTTTTAAGGGCGGTATACAAATCGAATAATAAATAAATAAATAAATAAATTTATTGCACACACTTTTGTTTTCATTTCCTTCTGCTATCTTTGTGCTTCAAAAAGATTTAGCTCCACTCCAAGGTTGCTAACTTGAAAAATAATTTACATATACATGCAGTGCAAATCAGTATGAAATTACTGGTGTTTCCTGCAAAGTTGCAAGAGTTTCCACTAGGATACTTTTGTCAAATTATTCCTGCTTCTCAAGACATACCAGTGATGGATGGGTTATTACCTCCTGAATACACAAATCTTTCCTTCTGCTGTCCCTGTCAAGGTATTAAACTAGTTAGCTTGTCTACACCCAGAGACTTTTGAAACCCATTTGATTACAGAAATCTCTAGGCTATATTACCACTGATCTTTACAAAAGCACTCTCATTGCCCTTGTTGATCTATAGAACAGGAGACTGACTAGGACCATTAACATAGTGGTTCTCAGGCATTATGTCTAATGGACAGATTTAGGTCATGGACCAGAGTGCTCTATTAGGCATGCACAAGACTCTGTGCACATCCAGTGAAGATTCTGACTTTTAAAATCAGAAGCCTCCTATC
Source organism: Hemicordylus capensis (assembly GCF_027244095.1). Lineage (NCBI taxonomy): Eukaryota > Metazoa > Chordata > Lepidosauria > Squamata > Cordylidae > Hemicordylus > Hemicordylus capensis. Next base: position 259,212,509 of record NC_069660.1, read on the forward strand.
TTCATTTTGCCACTGCTTGGCAAACTGCTTTTGAAACTCCCTTAAGCATAAAAAGCATCTTTTCCTGTGGTGTAGGGGTGGTGGCAGAGTGCATTTGTCTTGAAAGAAAGCCAAAAGTTCCAGAGCTAACTGTGATATGGCCCTAGAGTTGGAAAACCTGGACTACTGCATATCAGGTTAGACATACGCAAACTGTAAGATTGTTCACATGACCGATATACCTGGTGCTGGGGAGGGTGGGTGGGGAGGCAAGCTCCCATCTGCCTCCTGCACATGATCACCGCTACTCCTAAAGCTCTGCTGCTCACACGACACATGAGTGGTGTCTGGGTGAGTGGCAGAGCTGGGAGCCAAAAAAGGAAGTCCTCCACCATCCCACAATGCACTACACCAGGAGCACAGTGCACTGGGGGATTTCCCCACTGCAGGGTGCTCTTTGTAGATGCTGCAGGCAACATGAGCATTCACATGACCGGGGAGTAGGGTAGAAGGGTGCATTAATGCCCTTCTACCTCACTATTGGTCTGGGTTAAAAAAAAACTGGGCTATGTGGCTGAGGAGCACTGGGATCAGTCCCAATCTCAGCATTTCTCACAGGCAGCTCTACTGGGTAGGGCTGCTCTAGCCCTGGTAGAGCTGATCATGTGAATGACCTCTGTGTTTCAGTGGAAGGCCATGACTTTTACAGTGTCCTCTTGCAGCAGAGAAAACACTGCTTATGTAGTGATTTAGTATTTTAAGTGCCTCTTTTACTACCAGAGGAAAGAAACATGCACTGTTAATTTCATTATTTGATATGGCATTGCACAGATACTGTGAGCTGATTGATATATCATTTTATAGCAACTTCTAAAGACTTGGCTGTGGTCTGAAGGCACATGAAGCAGAAACTCTGATGCAATGAAGCAGATCTGATGGTCAGTCAGTGCCAGGATGGGAGACCTTTGGTAAGCCTATGGCTGCCTTTGGACATAATGTGAAACCACAGGCAACCATGCCAGAGGTTGGAGTTTGTGGTCGTCTGCGTGCGGAAACCCTTGGTTCAATTCCAAAAGTGACCTTAGGTTTCTGGCCACAAACTTGAATATGCACCCTTGGTTGCTCTTCAGTTTTGCGGGCACTAACTGTAGTTAGAAAGCAGTGCTGGGTCATTCAAAGGCTGTTGCTGCTTGGAACCAGAGTTCAGGGTAGAAAGCTACTCCCTCTTTCCTTCCCCGATTGTCTGGCACAACTGTCCTTCATGAGAAGGAGAAATCCCGCACTGTTAGTCCCCCTAGTCTCCCAGACTCCAGATTGGATTGTCTGGGAGTGCAGCCGGGGGGAGGGGATGGGAATGGGGAAAACCACAGGTCTGTTGGACCCCTGGTTTCCCATTATGTGCAGCCTCTGTATGCCACTTTGAGGCCTGTTGCAGAAGGTGGGATAATAAATACATACTATGTTAATGCATTCCTTATTAATCATGGTAAATTGTAGCTTTACAGTTCCTACACAATTTTCTTGACAGATAATTGTGGTTGCCTATACAAATGTTTTATTCTCCTGATACAGTTCTATTAAAAACTCACTTGTTTGGCCTGGACTTCCAAGGTTTGTAAATTGTTTTTTGTTTTTTTTTAAGTATTTTAATTAGTTTTAAATGGTTTTGTTTTTGAATTGTTTTTATATTGTTTTTAGCACTGTGTTTTAAATGGTGTGTTTTTTAATGTCTTTTTAAATTTGTTGTACACTGCCCAGAGCCTTTGGATCAGCAGTTTATAAATGTAATAAATAAATAAATAAAATTAGCATTACGGACAATGCTAAACATCAGTCCTTTAATTGTGATCGGATAAATGGATTTTTGCCTTAGCAGTGATGTTTTCTTCTATGCTTACTTTTGGAAATTATATGTATGTTATGTATGCTTTCTTCCCTGCATAAATAAACTCCCCCAAAGAGACTCTAATACAATATGCTGCTTATTAGGCAAGCAAATATGCACCTTGAGTTATTCCCTTTCCTCCTTTACAACCAGAGAGCCTAGATACAGTGAAGTGAAGGATTTCAGAGTATCTCAGGCATGGAATTTGCATGCTTCACCTTAACAGTTGTTGTGACATTTCAAAATGTGCTTTGCCTAGCAATAATTTCCCCCCTGATTCAATGGTAACTGCCACTTAGTGGAACTGAGTTCCTGTTTAATATTATGTCAAAATATGGCATTAGCCTCATACAAATGTCAGGACTGTTATAAGAGCAGATTAATGATGGAGAAATACATCAGGAAGTTTGAAATAGTCAAAAGTATTTCTACAAAAAAAAAAGGACACCCCTGTGCTAGATCTCACATGGACTGGTTGGCACCATCCATAGCTGGCTTGACAAAGAGGAATTTGATTACCTTTTACATTTTTAAAATAACAGGGCCACCTTCCTAAGCCTATCAAGCATATGATCAATTACAAAAAATGATGTAAATATTTACAACCAATTTGTTTGCCATCAGCTGTCTTGCTTGCCTGAGAAAAACCAAAAACTGCTTGGTCATGGAGTCAATTTCTGATTATTCATTCATTCATTCATTCATTCATTCATTCAATTTTTATACCACCCTTCCAAAATTGGCTCAGGGTGGTTTAAAAATAAAACAAAAACTGTTAAAATAAATCAACAAATAAAACAAAGATTTTAAAATACCATAAAACAATCAGTTAAACAATAAAACAATTTTAAAACCCTGAAAAACCAAGTACATTAAAACCCCTTGCAACAATTTTAAAACCCTGGAAGGCCAGGCCAAACAAATAGGTCTTAAGGGCTCTCCTTAAGGCCAATAAAGAGTTCAAATTACGGATCTCTGCAGGGAGCTCATTCCACAGTCCAGGAGCGGCTACAGAGAAGGCCTGCCTCCATGTCACCACCAGTCGTACCAGTGGTAACTGGAGACGGACCTCCTCAGATGACCTTAATGTGCGGTGAGGATCATGCAGAAGAAGGTGCTCTCTAAGGTAACCTGGACCTAAGCCATTTAGGGCTTTAATGATAATAACCAGCACTTCGTACTTTGTCCAGAAACATATCGGCAGCCAGTACAATTGTTTCAAAACAGGCATAATATGGTCTCTCCTAGTTGCCCCGGAGACCATTCTGGCTGCCACATTTTGAACTAAGTGAAGTTTCTGAACTACATACAAAGGCAGCCCCACGTAGACCGCATTGCAGTAGTCGAGCCTGGAGATTACCAGCTGATGCACCACAGTTTTGAGGTCGTCTTTTCAAGGAATGGACGCAGCTGTTGAATCAGCCAAAGCTGATAGAAAGTACTCCTAGCCATGGCCTCCACCTGAGATACCAGGGTGGGGCCTGGGTCCAGGAGTACTCCTAAGCTGTGTACCTGCTCCTCCCAGGGGAGTGTAACCCCATCCAGCACAGGGAGATCTAACTCATCCCTCAGATTCTGAGCCCCCACAATGAGCACCTCCGTCTTGCTTTGATTCAGCTTCAATTTGTTATTCCTCATCCAGCCCATTACTGCCTGTAGGCAGGCATTTAGAGAATGAGTGCCATTTGCTGAAGACGAACAGGAGAAGTAGATTTGGGTGTCATCAGCATACTGATAACACCCAGCACCAAATCTCCTGATGACCTCACCCAGCAGTTTCATGTAGATGTTAAAAAGCATTGGTGACAGAATGGAGCCCTGAGGGACTCCATGTAACAGCTCCTGCTTTGAGCAGCAGGTGTCACCAAGCTCCACCATCTGGAATATACCAGAAATAGGACTGGAACCACTGCAAAGCATTGCCTCCTATCCACAACTACCTCAGGTGTCCCAGAAGGATACCATGGTCGATGGTATCGAACGCTGCTGAGAGATCCAAAAAAACCAACAGAATCACACTCCTTCTGTCGATTCCCCGGTAAAGGTCATCCATTAGGCCGACCATGGCTGTCTTAACCCCATAGCCAGCCCTAAAGCCAGTTTGAAATGGGTCTAGATAATCAGTTTCCTCCAAAACCGCCTGGAGCTGGTTCACCATCACCCTCTCGATCACCTTGCTCAACCAAGGGAGATTGGAGATTGGCCTATAACTATCCATCGCTGAGGGATCCAGAGAAGTCTTCTTAAGAAGAGGTCTAACTATTGCCTCCTTCAAACATGGAGGCACCCTACCCTCCCTCAGGAATGCATTTATGATATTAACTAGGCCACCTCCAACAATCTCCCTGCTAGATTAAAGCAGCCAGGTCGGGCAAGCATCCAGAGAAGAAGTGGTAGGCTACATTGCCCCAAGCTGCTTGTCCACATCATAAGGAGTCACAGATTGAAACTGATCAAATCTAACACTGCAAGAGGGATCGTGGGACACTTCCTTCATAGACCTTGCAGAAATAGTGGAGTCCAAGTCGGCCTGAATATAGGAGATTTTGTCCATAAAGAACCCCCTAAAAGCATCACAGAAGAGCGTCTCCGGGAACTGATTTGAAATTGAAGGAGCTGAAATTATACTCCTCATGACCTGGGATAGCTCTGCCGAACGTGAACCCACAGATGCAAAGCGTGCTGACCAAAATCCCCTTTTTGCCACATGCACCACTATTGCATAATCCTTCAAATGGGTCCTATGCTGCATCCTGTCAGATTCGAGCCTAATTCTCCTCCACTTGTGTTCCAGTTGCCTACCCAGCCGCTTCATCCCTCGCAGCTCCTCAGTATACCAGGGGGCCATTTTTGAAGCAGGTCTGGAGGGATGCTTAGGAGCAATCATGTCCACTGTCCTGGTGAGTTCCTTATTCCAGGTTCCCACCAGGGCATCGACAGAATCACCAGCCGCACCAGCATCAAAACCCTCCAAGGCCTTTTGCAAACCTACTGGGTCCAGCAGCCTTTTGGGGCAGACCATTCTAATAGGTCCATCACCCCTGCAGAGATGGGTTGTGGCTGTGATACCAAGCTTAACCAGGCAGTGGTCCATCCATGACAATGGGGAAACTACTGGATCCCCCACCCACAGAACACCCCCCTGATCCGAACAGAAGACCGAATCGACTGTGTGGCTGGTGACATGAGTTGGTTCCGAAACTAATTGGGATAGGCCCATAGTTGTCATGGCTACTATTAACTCCTGAGCTGCACCAGACAAGCCAGCCCCAAAGTGGATATTGAAGTCCCCCAGCACCAAAAGCCTGGGAGACTCCAACACCAGCTCTGTGACTAGCTCCATCAGCTCAGTTAGGGAGAAGCTGAGCCCACACTGGACCAGTCGCCTCCCCCAACCAGGTCTCAGTTATACATGCCAGTGCAGCTCCCTCATCCATGATCAAATCATGGACAATTTCGATCTTATTCTGAACTGACCTGGCATTACAAAGGAGCAAGACTAGGCTCTGAGGGTCACTGGAGCTGCTCCCCGGGGCCTGAGAGTTGACAGAGCAGTTGGAAGTGGAAACAGTTACTAAATTACTAGTTTCCCTTCCCCTATAATGGCCAGCTGCTCTGCCAGCACCAATTCTTCTATTCCCTTTCTATTCTATTCCAACAGCTGCCCCAGAACTTCTGGATGCACCCCCCACACCATCCCACTCAAGAGAGCCCAAACACATATCTGCAAACAGATGTAGCACAACTCAGTACAAGAAAAACAACCCTCTAGCCCAAACCACAACCCACCTATGCCATAACCTCCCCCTAGTCCTCAGTCCCACCCCAAAGGACTAGCCGCAAAGGCTGGCACCCTTTGGTGGCCGGCTTTGGCGGCCACCTACAGGCATACCACTGGCCACACCTCAGGCATGCCTTCAGTGATTTATAAGCCTCTGGCAACCAAGCAGCCCCTCTTGCCACAAGAGACTGCTGGGCTAGCAACAGGTGTTAGATACCAAGCACTCCTGAAGGCAGCAGCTGGAATCCATGGCTGGAACAACGCAGCAAGCTGACAGGCAGCTCCTTGTCCAGGGTGAAATATGGAAAATACAGCCCAGAGCAGACCAGATGTAAAGTCCAGGCAAGGCAGTGGGGGGGGTGAAAGTCAAGCCCTCTAACCTGCTCCTCCCTTAGATATCTCTAATATTTCTCCTTTTAATATCTCTGAAGGTAAAGCGTGCCGTCAAGTCGATTTCAACCCCTGGCGCCCACAGAGCCCTGTGATTTTCTTTGGTAGAATATAGGAGGGGTTTATCATTGCCATCTCCCTACCAGTGGGGATTCAAACCAGCAACCTTCTGCTTGTTAGTCAAGCATTTCCCTGCTGCACCACTTAAGGTGACTTAATAATATATCTAGGTCACCATTATTTTCTCTTAAAGACATATGATCTTGTAAGCAGTCATGTTAAAGGGTTGCCCATGAAATCTAATTGATATTAGTTGGTCACTGACTGTATTGTACCCAAGTATTGTCACTACTATATCGTTCATGACAATGGAGGCAACACCGTTCTGTCTTTGTTTTTCATGTCCTGAGTAGTAAACAGTATGATTTTCTGACTGAGAGTGTCCAATTCCAGTCCATTTTAATCTGCTGATGTCCAAGATGGCAATCTGTAATAGATTCATTTCATCTTTCACTATGCCAAGCTTTCCCATATTCATATTTCCCATATTTATGCACATTCCACATACCGACTGTAATTCTGTCTTTGCAGCTTTGGATTTTCTTTCCCCGCATGGCAAAATCAGCAGCTAGATATCCAAAATGCTTTAAACCAACCAAGTCATAAACACCATCAGTACTCTGAAAGATCCTCAGCTCTTCCTCAGAAGCATGTTGAGTACCATCCAACCTGAGGGGTCCATCATCCAGCACTTCATCGACAATCATTCTATCTTGTCTATCCATGTGGTTTTCCTGGTAAAATATAGGAGTGTTATACCATTGCCTTTTTCTGCGCAGTATGAAATGATGCCTTTGTCATTTTCACTAAAGTGAACATCTGCCTCCAGCACCGTCCTATATCGCTGCTGCCCGATATAGGTGCCTCTTTGCTTTAGTTGGGCACCTGGGATGACCTTCATGCCTTGGGTGACCCTACTGGGAATATACATCCCAGCGTACTTCATTCACCCCTCCCAGGAACACTCCCCCATCACAATGAGGCAGCACAGCAGGGCTTGGGGGGGTGGTTTCTATGCCCCAATGGCTGATGCAGAAGAGGAAGTTGATGAGTTTTATTGCTCAAGTTCAGTCTGAAATTGACAGAACATGCAAGCAAGATGTGCTGGTGGTGGTTGGAGACTGGAATGCCACAGTTAGAAATGGAAAACACAGTCAGACTGTATGGCCTAGGAAACAGAAATGAAACAGGAGAATGACTATTAGTTTCTGCCAATCGAATGATCTCTTCATTGCTAACACATTCTTCAAACAACCAAAGTGGCGGGTATATGCATGGACATCACCAGATGGAGTACACAGAAATCAAATTGATTACATTACTGGTGCAAGGAAGTAGAAGAGCTCTTTTATAACAGCAAAGATGTGGCTGGGGGCCAATTGTGGAACAGATCACAAACTGCTCATGTCCAAGTCAAGCTAAAGCAGAAAAACAAAGCTATCCAGTTTCCACAATATGATCTTGAGAATGTACCCACCATTTTCAAGGAGAACATCAGGAACTGCTTTGAAGTCCTGAACCTCATTGAGATAGGGAACCAGAGGAACTGTGGAATGAAATCAAAGAAGTTGTTAAGGACGAATGCAAACAGAAATTGTCAAAAACCAAGAAACAGAAGAAAGCAAAATGGATTTCAGAACAGATGGTGGAAATTGCCCAGAAGAGGAGAGAAGCCAGAGTAAAGAAAGATAAAGACCTCAGGAAGGAACTTAATAGGGAATTTCAGAGGAGCAGTACTACAACATCATCTAAAAAGAAACTGAAGATGGAAATAGACACAGAAATACAAGGAAAGTTTTCCAAAAGATTTCTGAACTCAGAAGGAGGTTCCAACCTCGAATTGGTATGTTAAAGGATGACAAAGGACAGATAGTAACTGATTCAGAGAAGATCAAACAGAGATGGAAGGAGTATACTGAAAATCTGTACAGCAGGGGCATCAACATCCAAGATACTCTATAAGATATCCCCTACTTGCAAAAACCTCTAGTACGAGAAGATGAAATTAGATCACCATAATGGTCATTACCATGTTGGAAGGCTACAGGAATTGATGGAATAGCTACAGAAATATGGCAGGCAACAGAAGAAGAATCAGTCAAGGCTCTAATTAAACTATGCCAGCAAATCTGGAGAATGACACAGTGGCCAACTTAAAAACAGCCCTGCTGGATCACGCCCAAAGCCCATCTAATCCAGCATCCTATTTCACACAGTGGTCCACCAGATGCCACTGGAAGACTACAGGCTGGAGTTGAGGGCATGCACTCTCTCCTGCTATTACCGCCCTGCAACTGGTACTTAGAGGCATCCTGCCTTTGAGGCTGGAGGTGGCCTATGGCTTCCAACTCCTCCATCAAGTAATCCAAACCCCTCTTAAAGCCAACTAGGTTGTTGGCTGTCACCACATCTTGTGGCAAAGAATTCCAGAAGTTGATGATGTGTTGTGTTAAAAAATACTTCCGTTTGGTGGTCCTAGATTTCCTGGCAATCAATTTCATGGGATGAACCCTGATTCTAGTGTTATGTGAGAGGAAGAAGAATTTCTCTCTATCCACTTTCTCCACAACATGCATGATTTTATAGACCTACAGTATATCATGTCTCCCCACAGTCATCCTTTTTCTCAACTAAATAGCCCCAAGTGTTGCAGCCCTGCCTCATAAGAAAGGTGCTCTGGGCCCCTAATCATCTTGGTTGCCCTCTTCTCCACCTTTTCCAGTTCTACAATGTCCTTTTTTAGATGTGGTGACCAGAATTGTATGCAGTACTCCAGGTGTGGCCGAACCATAGTTTTGTATAAGGGCATTATAATATTAGCAGTTTTATTTTCAACCCCCTTCCTAGCATGGGATTGGCCTTTTTCACATTGAGTCGACACTTTCAATGAGCTGTCCACCACGACCCCAAGATCCCTCTCCTGGTTAGTCACCGACAGCTCAGATCCCATCAACGTATACTTGAAGTTGGGGTTTTTTGTCCCAATGTGCATCACTTTATACTTACCAACATTGAACCACATTTGCCACTTTGTTGCTCACACACCCAGTTTGGAGAGATCCTTTTGAAGCTCCCTACAATCTGTTTTGGATTTCACTATCCAAAGAGTTTGGTATCATCTGTAAATCTGGCCACCTCGCTGCTTACCCCTACTTCTAGATCATTTATGAATACATTAAAAAGCACTGGTCCCAGTACAGATCCCTGGGGGACCCCACTTCTTATTTCTCTCCATTGTGAAAACTCTCCATTTATCCCTACCCTCTGTTTCCTGTCCTTCAACCAGTTAGCAATCCACACATGTACTTACCCGAGGTCAGTATACATAACAATACCAAAGAAAGGAGACTTAACAGATTGTGCAAACCATTGCACAATTTCCTTAATTTCACATGCTAGCAAAATATGCTCAGGATCATCCAACGCAGATTACAGCCCTATGTAGAAAGGGAAATGCAAGATGTTCAAGCTGGTTTCAGAAAAGGCCAGGGAACAAGAGGCATTATTGCTGATACACACTGGATAATTGAGAAAGCAAAAAAAAAAAAAAAACCCCAAAAGAAGCCAATGGAACGATTCTCACACTGTAAGACTGTAAGAACCACCAGGCTCGCAGCCAAGCCAAGGGTAACCCGCTCGAAAACTCCTGGTAAAAAGCAGGTTTGCGGAGCTAGCGCTCCAGCAAACTTGCTTTTTATGATCGTGAGTAGCCACGGCGCACCTTCGTGCCATGCCTACTCATGAGTAGACCCCCGGCCGGGAGGTGAAAAGCCGCGTCCCGGCTCCGGGGGTTTCCCCAGTATGCCCTGCACGCTCGCGCAGGGCATACTGGGGCTTGCGAGGGCCGCACGGCTCCCACTCCCCCAACCCCCCGCCAGCTCCATCTTGGAGCTGGCCATCGTGTGGGCAGCCAATCCGGCCACCCAGGGCTCCCTGCCCGCTCATGAGCAGGGAGAGTCGGCTTAGCCCACTCTTCCCGCTCACCCGAGGAAACCGGGTCTCACTGATCATGAGACCCGGTCCAATATGTGCTTCATTGACTACAGAAAAGTATTCAATTGCATCAACCATGTCAAGTTGTGGAATATCCTTAGGAAAATGGGCATCCCTGAAGATCTCATTGTTCTCATGAGAAACCTATACAGAGACGGAACATGATGAAACAGACTGGTTCCAGATTGGCCAAGGAATAAGACAAGGCTGTATATTTTCTCCTTATTTATTCAGCTTATATGCTGAACATATACTGAAGAAGATGTGCGCAGTTTTAAAGTTGGAGGAAGAAACATCAATTACCTGTGCTACGCTTATGACACTACTCTGATAGCTGAGAATGCAGATGATCTGCAAGCTCTAGTAGTGGAAGTCAGGGAGCACAGTGAAAAAATGGAACTGCAACTAAATGTAAAGAAGACTAAAGTAATGACAACAGGTACAGCAATGAGCCTTGGAACTGATAGTGAAGACTTTGGAGTGGTGGGTAGCTTTTGGATCGACCATCAACAGTAAAGGATCCAGCAGTCAAGAAATACACTGCAGACAAGCACTTGGTAGGGTTGCAATGAAGACTTTTGAAAGGATATTTAGATGTTGTGATGTGTCTTTACCTACAAAGATTAGAATCATTTGGACCACGGTTTTTCTCATGACACTCTATAGATGTGAAAGCTGGACTTTGAAGAAGCGAGATAGAAAAAGTATTGAGGCTTTTAAACTTTGGTTCACCCATGAGTCCATGACTAGTGAATAAAAAGAACAAGGACACTGGTTCAAAACTTCCACTACCCTCTGGTGATCAGATATAAAAGAAAGAGAAGGCTTTGTGTTATCTGTACACTTGCCAGCATCCTAACAAAAGCTGAGACCATGCAGCCGAAAAAGTCATGTGCACAGCAATAGCATCTCCACTTCTTGAGCACGTGGACTCACAAGTGGAAAGGCAAGTTTTGCCAATTTTCCCTTACCGCAGAAGTGCTCTGTACAATGCAAAATTATGTCCCTGAATTTTTGTGAATATATAATTAACAGTGGTAGTACTAGCTTCTCTTGTAGGACTCCATTTTAAATCGTTGTGACAATGTCCCTGCTAACTGGACAAAGAGGCATTTGGTGATCCTCTTATATTTAAGAGCGAAAGAGCAACTAGCCCTATTCAGCACCATCTTTCCAGTGGCTGTTGTGGATGTCTACTTTTTGTGAGCCCTCTGAAGATAGGGAACCATATCATCATCAACATGATCAATATTTATTTATCCATTCAACACATTTTTCTACTTCCCCATATGCAAGACCCTGGATGGTTCTAAATCTAAAACCACCACAGCAATTAAAACATAACACGATTACAACAGTTTAAAATGCAGATGATAATTCTAAAGTTTAAAACATTTAAACTATAAACAAAAGCCTGACTAAACAGGTATGTTTTCAGTCCTTCTTTAAAACATCCAGAGAAGGGGAGGCTCTACTTTCACTAGGAAGCACATTCCAAAGTCCCAGGGCAACCCTAGAAAAGGCCTGGTTTTGAGTCACCACTAACGGGCTGGTGACAACCGCAACCGGACCTCTCCCCATGAACTTAATAGGCAGTGGGGTTCATGAAGAAGAAGGCATTCTCTTAAATATCTTGGACCCAAGCCATTCAGGGCTTTATAGGTAATAATGAGCACTTTGTATTTCACCTGGAAACTTATTGGCAGCCAGTGTAGTTCTTTTAAAATGGCTGTAATATGATCTCTTTGGGTAATCCCAGAAATCAACCTGTCTGCTGCATTCTGTACCAGCTGCAGCTTGCAGACTACGTACAAAGGCAGCACAATGTAGATCGCATTGCAGTAGTCAAGTCTGGATGTTACCAACATATACACCACTGTTTTAGGATCATTTATCTCCACAAATGGACGAAGATGGTGTATCAGCCAAAGCAGATAGAAAGCCCTCCTGGCCACTGCCTCAACCTAAGAAACCAGGTAGAGGTTTTGGTCCAGAAGTACTCCAAGACTCTTTCTGCTCTTTCTGTGGGAGTGCTCTTTCTGGGTGAGTGTAACTCTATCCAGAATAGGCAGATCTAAGCCACTTCCTAAGTTCCAACCTCCCTCAATGAATAGTAGTAGAGTAGTAGTAAATAATAATATGATTAGTATTATATTTCTTTGTAGACTACTTTGAGAACATTTTTAATTGAAAAGTGGGATGTTGATGATGTGAATAATTTCCTTATGTTATGCATATCATCCCACAGTGTTCTCTAAAACAATATTTTTCTTGCAAGCAAAATCTAGTTTTGTCCTGTCCTGTCCTGTACAAGAGCACACAGGTCAGCAAAGCAAGGGAATGCAATAGAGATGTGCAGAATGTTTTGATGTTGAAATATTTAAACTCAAAACAGGCTCTTTCTAGTGTTTCAATCTTGAAACAAAACTCCCTCTAAATAAAGGGCCTGTTTCGATCTCGGAACAAAACAAATCCATTTCGAGTTGAAATGTTTTGACATTTCAAGCACCATTTTGGAGGCCTGTTTTTCTCTTGCTGATTGGTTTTCTGGTACTGGCATCCAATTGGCTTGCTATCCAATTGGCTTGCCTTGCTTCTTGGTAGAGGTGTGTGGACTGGTTTGAGTTCAAACCAGGTTGAATTCAAAACAGCCTGGTTTGACTGGTTCAAACTTGAACTGGCCTGGCCCTCCAAATAGCAAGGGGACAGTGTGAGCTGAAACAGGCCCAGTTCAGATCAAACCAGTTCAGTCCGTTCCCACCAGTTCTAGTACTTGTGTAGTGAATAGTGGATTTAAGCCCAGTCTTTGTCTCAGAGCAAGCCCATGTGGATGAAAGAAAAATGCTGATTTATTCCCTCCATGTTTGCTCAACAAAAGCTGGTCCTTTAAACTTAAACTGGTAGAAAATACCTGCCACCACACCCTAATTACAGAGCTTAACCCTTCCCTGGATTTGGGTGATTGTCTAGGGAGACTCTAATTCTCTTTACCAAATGGAAAAGAACAGAAAACCTTACACTGCTGCCTACTCATGAAGAGCAAACTACCAGTTGCATGGGAGTTACAGCAGGAGAGAGGGCAGGCCCTCAACTCCTGCCTGTAGGCTTCCAGCAGCATCTGGTGGGCCACTTTTTGAAACAGGATGCTGAATTAGATGGGCCTTGGGCCTGATCCAGCAGGGCTTTTCTTATGTTCTTATGTAAACTTGGCAGTGTGAGTTGCTGAGCAATCAACATTGAGGCATGTTTGCACCCAAGTAAAGCCCCCTTTCCTGAGTTAAAAATCCACTCAGAGACAGGTAAAATGCAAAGAACAAAAATAAAAAAAACTTTATTCAAAATATTACATACTGCTTCAGTCTGAGGCTCTCTGAGCTTTGAGTTACAGGTAAAAATAAATATTCAGTGATATTCAGAAAAATAAGTATTCAGAAAATAAATATTCAGAATCAAGAAGATTCTTCCAAAGATCACTCCAGCTAGTGTTCAGAGTGGCACACTTTAAAACTGTGGTTACCCAGTTGCAAGGATAATTCAAAAAGCACACCCCCTGCAGGTGCAAGAAACCTTTAAAAGCACCTTTACAGGGTACAGAGACTTCTACAGAGGCTCAGTTCCTCTTTGTTACGTTACAGATAAAAACACATTAAAGCTATTGTAAGGATTTGCAAAAGCACAAAATCAAAAGAAATCTAACGCAGGCTACCTAACACATGGTTCCCTGGCTAAACCTTTCCCCAAAGCCAAAGCCCTTGGCTTCCTTTTCCCTTGAACTCACCCCAAACTTCAGGAGATAATTCAAGTTTCCTGCAAACCTGTCCCTCAAGGATCTGCAGATGTCCTTCCATGAGAGAAATCTCCAAGCTGGCTGTTGGCCATGAAGCAGCCAGACTTTATGGCTGGTACTCACAAAGCCTGCTCCCCATCTTCTCTCATCACCCTCTTGGCTCCTTCTGAGAACCAAGAACCCTCTTCACTTCCTGCTGCAAGACCCTCCAGGTCCCGGCCACTGTGTGCTGAGTGGCTGATTCTCAGAGGTCACTGCCTGTCAGTCAGGATAAGATTCACTTCCGGTTCCCTCTTTACAGGAAAGGAAAAGCTTATATTGCTTGATCATTACAGCTTGCAAATGAGAATCTGATCAGGATTCCGCTCTAGAAGCATCAGGGGAACTCTATGGGGTTGGAAAAGGGTTGCTGGGGGTTGGGGAAGTTTAGTTTACATGCCACAGTGTTGGTGGGGCTCTGTGGTGGGCTGGCAGTGGCTCCCCTAGGCCCCGTCGGTGCTTCCACCCACATCAGCGAAGGCCAGCAGAGACCCAGTGCAGAGGTCACTCTAATGGCCTCCATGCTTGTGCAGAAGCATGAACTGGCCCCTGCCAGCCTGCACTAATGGAAGGAGTGCCAACAGGGCCTAGGGGAGCTGCCGCCACCCCATCACCAGCGAGGAGCCACACTACTGCAATGTGTAAGGTAATCTTCCTCCCACCCAACCCCCCCCCACCCTTTTTCAATCCCATAGGGTTCCCCTGATGCTTGTAAAAGGAAACCCTTACTGATTCTCCTTTGCAAGCACTAGAACCGGGTACAGCCTGTTCAGCCCATTTCCAGGCATGAACCGAACTGGCTCGTGGACAAGGCTGTTTGTTCAGTGCACACCCCTACTACTTGCTTGGCTTGGTATGATACAAATCAAGTGTTGTCATGGGCAACTGTATCACCATTGGCTGGTGGGAGGGAGGAGTGAGGAGGGAGGGGGAGGCCAAAAAGAGGGAATTCCAAAATGTATTCAGCAGGACTGTGAGGCAGAGAGTGCCCTTATACTGTGCATGCTTCTCTTGAAAAGGATACATCAGGGTGGAAGGTAGGTAGATTTGATTTTGTGTTGCGTCCCCCGCCCCCAAGCACTGAGTATAATATGCTATGCTATTGCTACTGTAACTATTTGGTTTTGCTGGATCTAAAAATTGACAAAAGCAGAACTTGGGTGTCCTCTTTCCTTGAGTTGTTGTTTGGTTTGTTGGTGAGATAGTGTTGTGATGAGAAATGGGCATTGGCAGCCCCACCCACCCCTCTCATATCTCTTGGTGATTCCTGTGCTGACCTCCATGTCTGGCCCTAAGACTAACATATGGCTGAGTTGTCAGCAGTATGCAGATGACACTCAGCTATATCTCTCCATGTCACCTGATGCTAGGGGGGCAGTAGATGTCCTGAATTAGGGGCTGGAGGCAGTGATGGGTTGGATGGAGGCTAACAATCTGAGACAGAATCTGGGCAAGACAGAGGTACTGTTGGTCAGTAGGTGAGCCAATCCGGATGAGGAAATTCTACTGGCTCTGGATAGGGTTGCACTCCTCTTGAAAGTGCAAGTGTGCAGCTTGGGGGTACTGCTGGACCCAGCTCTGCTTTTGGAAGGTCAGGTGGAGAACAGTGGCCAGGGGTGCCTTTGCACGGCTTAAGCTAGTGCACCAGCTACATTCCTTTCTCAGGAAGGCAGATCTGGCCACTGTAACCAAGCCTTAGTCACATCACAGCTGGATTATTGTAATGAGCTCTACATGGGCTGGCACTGAAGAATATTCAGAAACTGCAGCTAGTAGCAGCTAGGATGTTATTCAGAGCTGCCCACTGGGACCATATTACCCCCATTTTGAAAGAGCTACATTGGCTGCCAATCTGTTTTCAGGTCCAATTCAAGGTGCTAGTTTTTACCTTTAACGCCCTAAATGGTTTGGGCCCTGGATACCTTGGGTTCCGCCTGAGGGACCCAAGTTTCTGCTCACTCGACTAAGTCATCAGAGGGGGCCCTGCTCATGTGCCGACAATGAGGGAGGCTCGCCTGTCGTGTATGCAGGACACGGCCTTCTCAGTCATTGCCCCCAGACTTTGGAATGCTCTCCTGGTGGGCCTCCACTCCCCAGTCTCCATCACAGTTTTTAGAAAGCAAGTAAAATCTTGGCTCTTCACCCAGGCTTTTAAATGAATGCTTTGTTTGCTGCTGCTTTGTATCTTATGGTTATATTTTATGTTTTTTAAAAGTTTAAATAGATTTGTATTTGTACATTCCATTTTAATTCTTATTGTGTAGTTTTTTATGGTTTCATATTGTTAAATGGTTTGTAAACCGCCTTAAGATTATTTTAATGAAAGAAAGAATAAAATTAACAATCAATCAATCAATCAATCAATCAATTGTGCTTCACTCACTGCTCTGGTCTGCTCTGCAATCTACATTGCAAGGTTTACTCAGTCAAAATGTGGCTGAAATTGCTCTAGGTGAGTTTATGGCTATGCTTGCTGCTAAGGATGCTGCTGTGGCAACTGTTCCAATGCTAGGAAGTATCAATCAATCAATCAATCAATCAATCTTTGTTATGGTCTTTGACCAGCATAAAGTAGAGTACATTTAAAAAGCAATGAAGCAGCATTGAAACAGGCTATGCCTGGAACTGGGAAGACAGCAGAAAAGATAAAAGCTATACAGCTACTGTTAAGCTATGGTAAGCTATCTAAAAACTACAGATAGTTTCAAGTTATGTTTAGTCAAAACAACTGGGTCAACCTCTGTTTCAATGAAATGTTTCAGCTGTTTGTGTTTCATTTCAAGCCCAAAATGCTTCATGCATATCCCTAGAATGCAAGGCAAGTTTCAGTACCACAGATAGCACCAAGGGACAAGTTGCTCTGACAGTAGTCAGAGTTAGACTGAGCTCTTAATACCTCTGAGTTCAGACTACCCCTCCTTGATTCCACCTACCAGAAAGTGGAAGTCTTAAAAGGGGCAGCTTTCAGGTCTGGAGTCTGATGGTACTTCTCTCTGTCTGATCCTGTCCAGTGTGTAGTTGGTGCTGATGTGCATCTATCAGGGAGTACAATGGTGTGAGAAAGGCCAGATCTTCCACAAACTTGAGTTTTGAGGATGTCATTTTGGGGAGCTGAGGGTGCTGTTTCAGAGTATTCCGTTCTAGAGCTCTTTCAGGTTTTGCCCCATGTTCTTGTTGGCCACCTCTCCAAGCACCAGCCCCACCCCCTCCTGTCAGCTATCCAGCAATGCAGTTGTTCCACAACAGAGACGTCCCATCCCAAGTTTGTCAGCCAAGTTTGTCAGCAAGACTGGATCTAGTGCTGTTTCTGCCTCCTCAAGGTCAGATTCAGTCACTACTCAGGGCAGAGGTTGGTAGGGATCATGACAAGTTTTTAAAGTAGATTTTGTACCACCTGAATAAAGGTGCAAATTCTTATTTTTTTTCCTATTAAATTATCATTATTTAAAATTTGTTTAAACATATATGACATTTTATGGTAACAGGTTTTTGGCTTTCTGGAAGCTGCTCTGTATATTGTGGATGAAGTGCATTTTAAAACGTTTGTGTCTTTTCAGCTTTCTCTAATGTTAATGTGGATGTGAGAAGGTTAAAAAGCAGATCATAGAGAAGAAAAATATACTCAAAATATAGCTTGAGATAATTTGCATAAAGAAATGATTGGCAAGAACTAGATATTTGTGGGCTCCATCGTCCTTTACAGCTATTTCTATTCATAGATGTCCCAGTTTTAAATTTAAGAAGAATATTCTTTATGCCTCTTCCACTAGGCTCCATCTCTGTAATTCTATTTTCAGCAATGAATTATCTCCAAAAGAGAGAAGAGAATAATGAGGCCACAAACTGAGATTCATGAATCTCAGTGTTTTTTGTTTTTTAAAAAAGTTTCAGTCCTGGTTAAAACAGCTTTTTCTAGTTTCTAGTAAAACGTATTTTAAAATAAAGGAGGGAATTTTGAGAAATGAGTAGAAATTAAAGAGTGTAGTAAAGCAATTGACATTCAGAACTTGAAGGATATGGTGTGCCTTGATTCACCATTTCAATTTCTGCTGGGAATATTTTTGCTAACCAACCATCAAGTCTGGACTACTGAGGTTATATGATTGATGTTTATGCAGAGAGACTGTTTATTCGAAATCTGCTGCTGCTACTACTACAGCTATTGCTGCCACAAAGGGAAAAAGAAAGCTTTCAGATCTGACATTGATGATAAGGATAAAGCCAACTTAGGTTCAAAAAAGTCAATAGGAGTTCTCAGAACATGGATCTTGGGAAGCACTGCAGTACCTAAAGGTGACCTGCCAAGAATTTCACACAAATATGGAGCTTATAGTTTTTGTTACTGGTTTATAGAGGATAAGGAATGTACAAAAGGGCTTGCTGTGGTTTTAAGTGGAGCTGGCTTGCTTTTTATGCCAGAAACATCAGAAATGTCATTGCAGGGCTTTGAGTTTTCTTGGTCTCAAATAATGGCTGAATAAAGACATAACCCAAAACTGGAGTTAACCGGGGCAGGGGTTGAAACTCCATTATGTCCAAATTTGTGCAACTGAAGTTTTGAGCTGAAAGCGACCTGCGGTTTGGCTTGCCAAATTCCAATTTGAACCTTCAGTTTGCACAACGTTTCACCGCCGAGACCTGGCTGCCAAAGCATTATGTCTGAAGCCATAACTGCGGTTTTGTACCAATTTTGGAACCACAATCATAGAGGTGTGGCACAGACACAGCTGGGATTGCACCCCCTCCATGCCTGAGGTATTTCTTGTTGGCCGCCTCTCCAAGGACCAGCCCCACCCCCTCCTGTCAGCTATCCAGCAATGCAGTTGTTCCACAACAGAGACGTCCCATCCCAAGTTTGTCAGCCTCTGATACATGCAACAGTGGCCACACTCTGACACATGGAACATCAAAATCTCCTTTGGGTGTGTGCAAGGCTTCCCAGGGGAGGAGGGGGTTGTAGTGCAAAAGTTCTGTCTTTTACCATTGAGCGTGGGGGGCCCACAAAAGCGAGGCCTCCTTTGTTTGGTTCAAAAAATGCATGATGACGCTTAGCCGCTTCAAGATCGTGGCCAATCAGGACCACTCTGCTGATATCCTTGCTGGGATCAGCCTTGACAGCTGAGCAGCAGGGAGGGGTTCCCCTCTCCTGCAACTGGAGGTTGCAGAACTATGGCTGGACAAACATTTGCAGTGCAATTTACAGTTTAAAATTGAAACTGTAGGTTCATCAACCTTCAGTTTAATGTTACATCTGAATGTGACCAATGTATGTTTTCCTGCTGTACAGCCTTCATCAGAGAGGCCACCATGCAAAATTTATTTTAATTAAAAGTATCTTTCTCTTTTTGCGTATAAATTGGTGAGCCTTTTATACTTGGCAGGAGGACAGCGACTACTCCTATTCATCTTGGCATGGCCTTCCTCCAAGTGACTTCCATGTTACTTTTTTAAGATAATGAACTATTTTGGGTCAGAGAACCAATTGCTCATATATATATATATATATATATATATATATATATATATATATATATATATATACACACACACACACACACATACCTCTTTGAGAGCTGCTGCTGCTGTTGTTGTTGTTGTAAAGCATTATATAAATACTTAATTTATTTAAATACTTTGCACTTGCCTTTTCATCTCAATAGACTCCAAGGTGGCTTCCAACATTTAAAATAATAAAATAATAATAATAATGCACTAAATTATTATTAATGCACTAAAATATGAAAAAGATAAAAGCAGTGATAAACAGTGGAAGAAACATCATCCTCATTTGCTAAATGTCTCTAGGCAAATCAAACTGTTTTAATTTACTTTCTAAAAGACAAATTGGTGCCAAACATTACAAATTGGAGAAGCGAGAGCAAACGAGAAAGAGAGAGGAGTGGGGAGAGAGAATCCTATAATCATGTGCAGAAGGTCCTATGCCCACTTGCCCCATGCCTATTCTCTGAAGATGGAGGCAAATGGTGCAGCCCTTCAGTAAAGATCTCAACAAATCAGTGGTTTGTATGGGAAAGCAGTCCTTCTGATCTTGTGTTTTCAGGCTGTTTAGAGCACTTTAAACTGAAAAAAAACCTGGAATCAGTGAAGATCTTTTAATAGTGGGAAATATTTCATTTGATGGATCCTATCTAATAACACAGCTGCTGCATTTTGAATCCATAGATGTTTCTAAATCATCTTCAAAGGCAGCCCCAAATATAACAACACATTAGAATAATTCAACTTGGATATTACCTAACCATGGATACTGTGTCAAGATCAGCATTTTGCAGGAGGGGTTGCAGCTGGCATACTAACCAAATCCAGAGAAAGGTGCTTTGAGCCACTGATATTATCTAGTCATCTACAGTCAACTCCCCATCTAGAACAGGCCAAATGTCTACTGAGCCATCTACCAACAGTACTCCAGCATCTCTAGACGGAGCTTCAGTTTATCATCATCATCATCTGCCCATTACTATTTCTAATGCATTAATTGATGCTAAATTATTGGATAATGATGTTATATTATTAGGGATGTGCACAAAAACAGTTTGCCTGGTTCAGTTTGAATTCGAACCAGGTTCGAACCAGGAGGGGGTGGTTCGGTTTTGGTTTTGCTCGAACCTCCCCCTGGTTCGGTTTAAATTTGAACCGGTATGAACCGATTTGAACCAGTTTGAACTAGTTCAAACAGGCTCAGACACCCAAAAATTGGTAGGATGGTAGCTGGCACCCAGGGGTACCTGCCACCCAAACCCCAAAGCAATCGGACACTCATACGATTTTTTATGAATTTTTGAAAATTATTTCTATTTTTTCTCATAGGATATAATGGGACTCCAACCAGCCCATTATTCCTTATTGTGGAGCACCCATGGGTTCCAAAAACAATGCAAACCCCGAAGCAATCAGAAACCCCTATGATTTTTTATGAATATTTGAAATATTTTAATTATTTTTCTCATAGAGTATAATAGGACCCGCACCAGCCCATATCCCCTATTGTGGAGCACAAAGGGGCACAAAGGTGGGGTAGGTGGTAGACACCCAGGGGTGCCTACTATACACAAAGTTCCAAGGCAATCGGACACTCCTCTGATTATTGGTGAATTTTAAAATTATTTTGGAATTCCTCATAGAGAATGAGGATTGCAGCAAATGTATAGCTTCATGTCAGGGAGAAAGGGGTGTCCTAGAGTGGAGTGTGGTGGGTGGTAGTTCCCAAGGTGGGCAAGGAAGCTATCAGAATTATTCGAAAGGAATGGGGCAAAAGGCTGGTTTTTAAGTGATTTTTGAAATTTACGCGACTTTAAGGTTTTTCTCCATAAAGAAGCATGGAGGTGTCAGCAAATGTCTAACTTCACATCGGGAGCAAAGGGGTGGCCTAGAGCAGAGTGTGGTGGGTGGAGTGCCCAAGGTGGGCCAGGAAGCTATCAGAATTATTTGAAAGGAATTGGGCAAAGGGCTGATTTTTAAGTGATTTTTGAAGTTTATGTGTCTTTAAGGTTAGCAGATGAGAGTGGATTCATAGTTTGTCATTGAAAATCTTATATGCTACCAAAGAATCTACACTCAGAACACTTCAGAAACAACAAAACCCAGTACCCCATGGATTAGCAACCCATGGAGGTGGTCGGCACCCTCGCTCTGGGCCACCCCAGCACCCCCCAAGTGCGATTATGGGGCTGCTGAAACCTCCATTCTTCCCTATGGAGAAAAACCTTAAAGCCACTTGTGGGGTTCTGGAGTGGCCCAGAGTGAGTGGTAGTCTAGTGCAAAGAGGGTGCCATGATCATAATCATTGCCCTGTGTACCCTTGTCTCCCAGAGGCCAGGCACAACCCCACCTCCTGCCTAACCATGCTTGTGCAGGGCGGGGAGTGGCATCTTAACATGTATATTGGTCCTCAGTTGAGTGATACCTTCATATCTAAATTTGTGTACAGCTTAACATTACACTCCTGTGTGTGCAAGTGCTTATCTTTTCCCCCATGTTTTGCGCACACACATATATGCATGGGGAGAGAGAGAGAGAGAGAGAGAGAGAGAGAGAGAGTTTTCATTGCATGATTTGTTTGTAGATCAAGGTAATATAATGTAATCTGGTTCTGTGCTTGATTGGGGTTTCTCAATCTTTCTTATCGATATTTGTGAAATATGAGAAAAATGTGGAACATCACTTTGCTCCTACTTTTAGTTGCTTGATAGTTTTGTTTCACGATATTCCATCTGTTGATGAAGCCCATTGCATGTTGATTGTGACTCTTCCAGGTGGATGTTTTTCAAGTGAAAGCAGTAGATATCGGAACTCTGCATGAGCTTGTTGTGGAAAAAGGAAAAGGCTTGGATTGGCACCTTGAGAAGATTATTGTGAAAGAGCCAAAGTTTGCTGGAAGGGAGATACTGTTTATGGCTCAAACATGGCTAAGAGACAGAACTGATAGGAAAAGAAGTGCCTCAGTAACTCTGAATGTTACAGGTCAGTATTATTTGAGACATTACTTATTTGCTGAGAATCTCCTTCAGAACTGCAGAACATGCCACTTTTTCTATTTATTATAAGCCTGTTGTAACAGAAAGCACACCATGCAGAATCTCTGCTTACTGCAGCAAGAGCAACAGCCAGCTTTGCAGTTAGCATAAAGATATTAATAAATGGTTGCAACCAAATGGAATACAATTTTATGGAAGTTTTCTGTCACCGTCTGCTTATCATTTGCCTGCAAGCAACCCCATATCCTAAAATGCTGGCTGAATTGCTGTAATGTCATGGAACATTCACAAACATTCCAGCTTCTGAGGGGTGCAGATCTTTGTTGCAAATGTATTGTGTAGGGACCCATAACTAGCCCAAAGGATAGTGACTGATATTTGCCAATGTATGAAATAGGAAGACATTATTGTTAGAGTTGGTGATTCAGCAAGCATTACTCACACCATCAGTCTAGTACAGTTGCTCTCTCAGATTTGCCTAGACAACCTTCGGCTTCCATAGCATTCTTTTACACCTTAGTCCAGTTTCTTTGCACCCAGTAATCACTGAAAAAAGGTTTGGCAGACAGTTAAATTTGGTCCTTGAGAATGGCTAGTAGTGTTCTATACTTGTATAGCTAGGTGAGCTCCTTGCCCTTTTCCTGCCACAGAGCAACAAACTAGACATTAAGTTGGAAATCCATGATCATATGTCTTGAAATCTTTTTCTTTGCTTAAAAGCAGAACTGGACGGGCAAATTCAGGTAAGGCCAGAGTACTGGGTGTTTTTTAGTCCTTTTGCCGCCTCATGCCATTTCCTTTATTAACCCCCTGCTAGTGGTCATTAATTATAAGAACAGAAGAAGAGCCTTACTGGATAAGATCCAAGGCTTATCTAGATCAGCACCCTGTTTACCATAGCAGCCCACCAGATGCCTTGGGAACCTCATATCGAGGAGATGAAGACATGCTCCCCATCTTTCTGTTGCTTCCCTGTGACTAGTATGTAGTGGATTTTGCTTTGATTCAGCTAGCAACTAGATAAGTGAATTAACTGACTGAGCCAGTATTACCAGCCCTTCAGCAATCAGCTCACAAGGCTAGACTATCAAGTATGAGTCATCCCTCTGAGTGCTCTGGTTGTTAAAAATCTTTAACTTTCCAAAAGCCTGGAAAGAAAAAGAAGAAATTCTGGTAACTCAAAAGTTCTGGTAGTTTAATCTCACTGCCACCAAGTCACCCTCTAAAAGTCTTTCCTAAGAGGGCTTGGGTGACTCAAAATCTCCATTTCACTTTGCTTCCCCCTTGCTAACAGGCAAGGATATAAAACAACTGATTCTTAGGCATTTGCTTGCACGTGGAGCTAATGTTAATTGGCCGAGCTCCTCTTGAGATGCGTTTTACACCAGAGAAATCCCCCTTCTGCCCCCGCTTCCCCTGCTGGGTTAAGAAACAACCCTGGGAGGCTTGTAAGAAAAAAAGAACAAAAACTGTTTATTCAGTTGCTGCAAACTAGTCCATCTGAGGCTTAAGCTTTTTAGATGTACTTAAAAATGCTTTGGTGCTGGAGAAGACCTTTGTGGATACCATGGAGAGCCAGGAAAACAAACAAATGGATCATAGAAGAAATCAATCCAGAATTCTCACTCAAGGCACAAATGACCAGGCTCAAACTATCATACTTTGGACACATTATGCGAAGACGTAGCTCCATTCAGAAGTCCATAATGCTGGGGAAAGTTGAAGGAAAGAGAAGAAGAGGACGACCAGCAGTGAAGTGTATGGACCCGATTACTACAGCAATGAATGCACCACTGAGAGACCTTAAAGACCACGTTGAAGACAGATCATCCTGGAGACAATCTATCTATTTGGTCTCTAAAGGTCAACTTGACTTGACGGCACTTAATCAATCAATAAGAACATAAGAACTGCCCTGCTGGATCAGGCCCAAGGCCCATCTAATCCATCATCCTGTTTTGCACATTGGCCCACCAGATCTCACTGGAAGCCACAGGCAGGAGTTGAGGGCATGCCCTCTTTCCTGCTGTTACTCCCCCACAACTGTTACTTAGAGGCATGCTGCCTTTGAGGCTGGGGGTGGCCTTTAGCCCTCTAACTAGTAGCCAATGATAGACCTCTCCTCCATGAAGTTATCAAAACCCCTCTTAAAGCCATCCAGGTTGTTGGCTGTCACCACATCTTGTGGCAGAGAATTCCACAAGTTGATTATGCGTTGTGTGAAAAAGTACCTCCATTTGTTGGTCCTAAATTTCCTGGCAATCCATTTCATGGGATGACCCCTGGTTCTAGTGTTATGTGAGAGGGAGAAGAATTTCTCTCTATCCACTTTCCACATTCTCTATACTATGCATGATTTTATAGACCTCTTTCATGTCTCCCTGCAGTCATCTTTTTTCTAAACTAAAAAGTCCCAGGTGTTGTAGTCTTGCCTCATAAGAAAGGTGCTCTAGGCCCCTGATCATCTTGGTTGCCCTCTTCTGCACCTTTTCCAGATCTACAATGTCCTTTTTTAGATGTGGTGACCAGAATTGTACGCAGTACTCCAGGTGTGGCTGCACCATTGTTTTGTATAAGGGCATTATAATATTAGCCATTTTATTTTCAATCCCCTTCCTAATGAACCCTAGCATGGAATTGGCCTTTTTCACAGCTGCCACACATTGAGTCGACACTTTCAATGAGTTGTCCACAACGACCCCAAGATCCCTCTCCTGGTCAGTCACCGAGAGCTCAGACGCCATCAGCGTATACTTGAAATTGGGGTTTTTTGTCCCAATGTGCATCACTTTACACTTGCCAATGTTGAACCGCATTTGCCACTTTGTCGCCCACTCCCCCTGTTTGGAGAGATCCTTTTGGAGCTCCTCACAATCCATTTTGGATTTAACTGTCCAAAAGAGTTTGGTATCATCTGCAAATTTGGCCACCTCTCTGCTTACCCCTGCTTCTAGATCATTTATGAATAAATTAAAAAGCACCGGTCCCAGTACAGATCCCTGGGGGACCCCACTTCTTATTTCTCTCCATTGTGAAAACTCTCCATTTATCCCTACCCTCTGTTTCCTGTCCTTCAACCAGTTAGCAATCCACACCTGTACTTGTCCCCTTATCCTGTGACCACTAAGTTTCCTCAGGAGTCTTTGATGAGGAACTTTGTCAAAAAAAAATTGGAAGTCCAGGTATACTATGTCAACTGGATCTCCTTGATCCACACACTTGTTGACACTCTCAAAGAACTCCAAAAGATTAGTCAGGCAAGATTTACCTTTGTGGAAGCCATGCTGGTTCACTCCCAGCAGGGCCTGTTCTTCTATGTGCTTTACAATTTTATCCTTGAGGATGCTTTCCATCAATTTGGCTGGAACGGATGTTAAGCTAACCGGCCTGTAATTTCCTGGATCGTCCCTGGATCCCTTTTTGAAAATCAGTGTTACATTTGCTACTTTCCAGTCCTCTGGTACAGAGCCCGATTGCCGGGATAAGTTTTATATTTTAGCAAGGAGGTTGGCAATTTCACATTTGAGTCTTTTGAGGACTCTTGGATGGATGCCATCTGGTGATTTGTTAGTTTTCAGTTTTTCCAGACAGTTTAGAACATCATCTCTTGTCACTTCTATCTGACTCAGTTCTTTAGCCTCCATCCCTAAAAGCCTAGTTCTGGAACAGGTATATGCTCAGTATCCTCTGCCGTGAAGACAGACACAAAGAACTCATTTATTTTCTCTGCAACCTCCATATCCTCCTTGATAATCCCTTTCACTCCCTCATTGTCTAATGGTCCAACCACCTCCCTGGCAGGTTTCCTGCTTCTGGTGTATTTAAAGAATTTTTTGTTATTCCCCTTGAAACTTTTGGCTACATGTTCCTCAAACTCTCTTTTTGCCTCCCTTATTGTCACCTTGCATTTCTTTTGCCAGAGTTTGTGTTCAATCAATCAAAAATGGTTTCAAGAATACTTCAAAGCACCCAGTTCTTTCGTAGGCAATATGTAATGGGACTTAGTTACTCAGTTACAAAAAACAGATATTCAGAAATATGCAAAGCAACACACACAAAGAAAAAGAAATTCTAACACAAGTTCTTACTAAACACTTTCTCCTAGCTAAACTTCAGAAAGCCACTAACCTTGGCTTCCTTTCCTTGAGGCTTAACCAAAACCCTGGGAAGCTCAAGTGCCTGCAATCTTGTCCCCCAAGAGTTGAGACTCACCATGAGGTGATTCAGTCAAACGCCATTCTCCCCTCTCTCCTAGGTCACACCCTCCTCCTTCTCTGCTGCCACCAGGAGACCCCTTTGACTGGCCTAGCCTCCATCCGATTGGGTCATGACCTAGGGTCACCAGTCTTTCAATCAGGATCACTTGTTCTCTCAATTAACTCCATCAGTGCTTGCTGGCTGCTCACTACATAGTATTAAGAGGTATCCTGCTTCTCTTATAGCTATCATGACTAGTAGCCATTGATAGACTCATTCTCTGTTAATTTGTCTAAGCCCCATGTTAATGGAACTGGCCCTGCGGTGTTTGGTCAGCACCCCAATGCTCAGGTTTTGTGGGGGATTTAGCTTTTAAAAGGGGGTCAGCTCCACCAGTTTTAATTTGTGCAAATGTTTGGACTCAATAAATGACTGGATTGAGACACTGTTATCATTTCAAAATTAAAAAGAATAATTTATTTGAGGGAGTGGGGGTACAGGAAGAGAATTGTATGATTAAGCAATAAAAATATTTTACCAAGCAAATTAACTATTATGAGGTTTTCCTAACTTGAAGAGCAACAAAGTCCGTTTCTAAATAATCCAACTGCAATGAGGTGTTTTAGCTTAAAGTCTAATTGTGTGAGATTCCAGGTGGGCAAGAGAAAGAGGCTGGAGAGAGAGATATGGAGTTGGATTTAAGGAAGAGATAGATGAGGTCCCAAAAGAGAGACAAGCATTTACCTTGACCTGATCTGGACAATGGGACTTCTGAACTGCAGAATCTCACTCCTCAGCATGGCGGGGAAGCAGGAGAGTTGTGAAAATTAGTAGGGGGAGAGGTGCCCACAAGAAGGGTTTCTCCTTGGGTTCGGCTCCCATGGGTGTGAGACAAGCTGGATGGATCAGCAAATGGACTGATCTGGGTGATGGCACGAAGAACTGAGCACCCCAATGGCTATGGTGAGTGGACAGTAGATCACCCAAGCTGGTAATGATTTCAAGCTCTTTTCTGGTACAAGATAGCACAGGATGGAGTCCCAAGTATAGCATATGAGGGGGACATGAAGATTGCTTTCTGAGGCTCTTGTTGGAATCTCCAGTGTATAGCACAAGAGAGTACTTGTAGTGTTGGTTGGAGTCCCGAGTGAGAGGCCCAAGGGAGCTACCTGGGTCATGGGATTGGGGATACTTATATCCCAAAACGTGCCTTGGAGGCACATTCCTGCTATTGTACTTTACTGATTAGAAGGGTCAGGATGGGCCTGCATGGAATGCATTGTGTCTAATCATTCTTCCTGAGTGTGACAATGTGGGGATTACGTTTTGTGTGCAAGGCTGATTGTTTCTTCTTCTTCTGCAAAATGATTTTATTAGAATAAAATTTATAGTGCAGAACAAAATTAATCCAAACAGAAAATGCAAAACATCATATGACAAACCCCGATTCATCAGTCCATCCACATTCTAATATTATCTGGGGTAAGAAGACAACCATAATTCTCCCAATTCATATAAAGAAGGCTGATTGTGAGGAAAATCAGAGTATGCAGGTGTGCAAAAGGGTGTCTGTGATGGGACGGGCTCTCCAGTAGTCCTATCAATAATTTCAATAAAATACACCTCTAGGTCTACGTCATTGACTCATGCCTTTTGTGATGGAGGGCTGTTGCTACACTTCCTGATCTACTTTTCTTCCTGCTTAGCATAATCAGCTCATTAGTACAATGTTAGTACTCTTGAGAGGATGAGTTCACTCTGCATTCAGAGTGGCCTTGGATAGCAGATAACTCGCAATAGTTAATTCTGGAGTCTGCTTAGTTGGGGCTCCCACATAGGGAGAGGGGATGCATCTTATCACCATTCCAATTTGCTTTGTTTGTAGCCAAATTAGGGCCGACTAGCCCTCTACCAACTAAGTGACCTGTCCCCATGTATACCATAAACTGAGAGCTCATGTTGCTGTGAAGCTCCTGAGCATATCCAAAGTGAAATCTCCAAGTCTGGAGATGCAACTGCAAACAGGGAGGCTCCTGGGAGCCAGGCAGAATAAGCACAGCTGACAACACCCACTTACAGTCATCCAACCTGGTTGCAATCACCACATCCTATGGCAGAGAATTCTATAGATTAATTATAAGAACATAACTGCAGAAGGAGGGGAAGGTAGGTATGGGTGAATTCTAATTTGCTCATGTTTTTCAATTTTTCTTTGAAAAAGTCTGCAACAAATAATTTTGTCTTTCAAGTCAGTATGGGGTTTAGAAAAGCTTATCCACTTCCCACCAGCCCTCCAAATGCACATTTTACTCATTCTTCCAGCAATGATGGTGGGTGGCAAATAGTGAGTGGTGAGTAGATGGGCTCTTCTCCTCTTTCTCCCACCCCAGTTGCCCTTCAAGTACTCACAAAAGCTCAATGGCATTTACAAGTGAAAATACACACACACACACATGCTCACAAAACCTGTCAACAATTTTTGGAGCTGGTTAGTTTTGGAGCTTTTTGTCTTACCAACTGTGTTTGGAGTTGTAGGGTCTTTTAACTGACTATTCAAATTAATTGAGATTATCAATTTGTGTCTCAAGTGGTTGAGACAATAGGTAAAGCTGAACCCTGCAGGTTAAATTGACTGGTGCAGAGGTGAGGGGGAATCAGTCCCCTGCTGAAGAAACTTTTCTCACAGGTCAATTGGAGGCATTAATTTGAATCAGAAGAATCAGACCCTCCAGATCCGAAAATGGTAACTGCTGTAAGGAGGGAAAGCAACCCATTATTGTAGATCCTTGGAGCAAAACTGTTTTCAGTGCTGGGGTGACATTTTCCTTGAACCAGCCATTTTGGAGGTTCATGCTTGACATGCTGAGGTCACGAGCTCTATCAGCATCTATGTTTTCAGGCTGCAGAAGGCAACCAGCTCCATGCAGCTTTGGGAAGGAGAGACTGACCAGGAGTGGGTTGCAAACAGAATCAAGGTGACAATCTTTCAAACACAGAGGTCTTTGCACATTCAAGCACCTCTGTTTTGAAAGCCTGCTTCATCTTTATGATGGGAACTAAGTGGACCCTTTCACAGCCAAAGCAGATTTCACTGAGTTTCCTCCAAGTATCCCCCCCCCCCCACCGCTGCAATTTGTAAGGAGAAGATGAAATACAAACATTTTGAAAAAAATGATGTATGCATGTTTACCACACAGACATCCATGGTCATCTAGGCATTCTATTACAAAAACATCAATTCATTCTGTCACAAAAAACATTAATGTGTTTTCCCATCTTGTTTTAATTAGAAATACAGGAAAGCAAAAGCACAGCTGCTAAACTGCTACAAAATCAGGAAATGAAATCAGGTAACTTTAAGCTGTTTCAGGCAATTCTGTGGCATCTTTTCCTAACAAAAATGTATTATATTTACTATGGTTGGCAATATTGTATTTGCTCAATGATGTGTAAATATATAGACTGACATAATTGGATACAAACCAGTTTAAGAGACCTTTTAAAACCCAATATTAACACTTAAGAAAATATAATTTCTAAGTGTCCTTTCAAGTGAACTGAATTATTGCATCCATTTAATTCATGCTACACCAAAATTTATTGGATCTTGCTTCCTACAGTGCTCTTTTGTTTTGTTTGTTCAGAAGGTTCATGGAAGCTTTATTTCACTAAATGTCATGAAGATTCATCAAAACAATTTGAGAAGTCTTGGA
Organism: Hemicordylus capensis; assembly: GCF_027244095.1. Taxonomy (NCBI): domain Eukaryota; kingdom Metazoa; phylum Chordata; class Lepidosauria; order Squamata; family Cordylidae; genus Hemicordylus; species Hemicordylus capensis. The sequence continues at coordinate 259,242,828 of NC_069660.1, forward strand.
AAAACATTTCTAAACTGATCATGGTATTTTATGGAAATAATGGAAAATCAGAACCAATTTCCTTGGACAATAAATTACAAGATCAAGCTGAGGATCACGCAATTTACAATGTAAGATAACACAGATCCATTATTATCTTTTTCATCCACAGTTAACATGCTTTTTGCAGAGATAGCTGATATACTTAGTTGCTGCTTACTTTAGCCATCAGTTCTTCTCTCTTTCATGAACTGGTTGTTTACATTATTTAACCTTATCTGATATCTCTGTTGGAATGTATTTTTTCAATGATCAAGTGCAGAGGGGAACTTACCAACAAATAACCATGTGTGTCCTCATCATTACATAGCCAGTTTAGCTGATAAGGAAAAAAAAGTAAAGGCAGTGCTGAGAGCTCTAACAATGGAATTTCTAGAGCTTTCTGTATTAGCTAGTTGAGCACCCTCTGAGTTCAGCAAGAAAGTAGAGTGCTTAAGAAAATGTAATTTCAAAGTGTCCTTTCATGCCAGCCGAACTATTGTATAGATCAACTTGTCTTGTTTCCTCCTAGGTACATTTCCCATCTGATCTGGGAATGCTCTATAAAGTGAAGTTTGGGCTTCATCACTTGGGAGAAAGCATATCCCAGTTGTTTCATCACTGTAAAATGCAGAACACTGTAACCCTGGATACCTTTAGTCTCTCTATCAATAAAACACTTCCTCTTCTTAATGGAGACCGATGGATTGAGCTCCCTATAGAGTGGCCATTAAGGGAAGCACTTTCTGGTAAGTATAAATTGGCATTAGACCCTAGAATACCTCTGATACTACAACTAATACCCATATTAAGTCAAGTTGTTATAATTGTTCTTGATTAAGTATGTCATAAAATGATACCGCTTCAATACATATTTATTTCTGCTATAGAAGCATAAAGTATGCCTTCCATTTTATGTGCATGACATGTATGACTATTCACACATAATGGCAAACTGGAGTTAAACGTGGCCAAGGTTTTAGTTGGTAACTCCAAATTGCACTGCAGACATTCGCCAAACTCTCCTGCAACTGGAGTTTGAATAGTCATACATGTCATGCAAGCTCCATGGCCAGACTGTGGGAAAAGTGTCACCACATCAGCAGGGCAGCTGCAATTGGCCACAGTCTTGAAGGGGGTGTACCGAGCATGATTGTACATTTTTTGAGTGCTCCACCAGCCCTCGGCATTGAAAAGGCATTTAAATCCATTTAAATGCCCTGCCATGTCATGCCATGGCAGCGCTTCTTCTGCAAGCAATGGCACCATTGCTGCCCAAGTAGCCCTGCACCCTGATAGTCCAACACAAACATGAATTCTCAACAGGTTTGGGATCTGGGCGGGGGGTGTTATTCCACTTTAAGTGGGAGGAGGGGATCATGGAGACTTCCTAGGAAGGGATGTGTAGATGAGGGAGGGCAAAGGATGCTAAGGGATGCTCCGAGCTATGTCCCACCATAACCTTGGATGAGGTCAGGAGGGGTGACCCCGGAAATGCAGTCCATGCAGACCCAACTGAAATCTCTAGAACAGGTCCCCATAATCTCCCTGCCCTCATTTCCCTGTGGAGACTTTCATGCACCCAAAGGACAGCTAGATGCAACATGTGCCATGGCCCAGATCTGTGTGTGGAGGGGAGTGGGGAGACACTGGTATGGACCTTAAAACATTCAGAATCCAAGGTCTTGCTCCAGCATTGTGTTGTATGCAGATCTGCAGGCACGGGGACTCAAGGGAGGGGGAAACCCCTGTTCTCTGGCGACCCTGACAGCCATTCCAGGGTGCTGGCAAGGGCGCACATGTCAACATGGCAGGACGCACATTTCCACGGCAGTTTGGACCCAATATCTAAGATGAAGAAAGTGGTCTTTGGAGTACCACTCCCCATGGCTTCACTCCACACAGCATTCTTGCTCTATTTAGAGCCCCCGATGGCCTGACACCATGGAAGAAGGGGATGTTTCGCTGTCAGGCATCATGTCTGAATTGTAGCTGGGGATGATGAATAATTGATCATGAATAAATTGTAGCTGGGGTGGGAGTTGTAGTTCAGCAACATCTGGTGAACCACTGTCTGGGAACCCCTGGATTAGAGAATGAAATTAATCAAATAGATAATTGAATAAAATCCTCATGAAGAGCACTTCATCTTTATTTTCATGTTAAATATAATATGCCTATCTTATGTGCTATGCCATTTGTCTTTTCTTCTTAGTTGGTTTTATAGTTACTGTTCAACACCATATCTATCATTAGCAATACTGAAATATAATACCACTCTGTTCCACTATTCAGTGGAATCCAGGGGCAGATTCATCCTTCTGCAGATGGTTATGTACTATCCCCCAGATAAAAATCAAAACCTGCACAATTTAATCAAACCTGCACAATGAATTATAACCCTTCATTGATTTCTATGTTTGGATCCTCCTCATAACCCTTAATGATTGACATTTTAAAATCCTTACAAATAATCATAAATAAAAATAATTTCCTTCATTAAAAGTTTATAAATTCTGTCCTATAATAATATAAAAAAGTCCAAATGGATATTTCTTCCAAGATTTCCAGTAAACGTGAACAGGGTTAAAATAATGTCCCTAATGAAACTGTTTCATTAAGGACATTATAGTGTTTCCATCCATCTTTAGATATACTACAACCTTTTTCTTTGGTGAATCTATAAGAATCTTCTGAACCAAAAATTATAGAAAATTTTTGTTTTCAAGAAAAAAAATATTAGTATTATGCTATTTACACACAGTCTACTAGATGCTATTGACTGGATTTGGTCCTTTTATTTTCAGGCCTTTTCCAGGTGTCTAGGATAACTAAAGAATTAAAGATATCATCATACTATTCGTTCTATCCTGAGTAGCGTGGCCTTCTGTAGTTGGTGTGTTATAATTTTATTGATGCCCCAGGGGTCAAGATGACGTTCAAGTTCTTTTGGTGGTGCACCAACATCTATTGGCACCACTATTGTTTTCTTTTTCCAGAGCTGCTCAATTTCAATCTGAACGTCCTTGTATTTAGATATTTCTCCAATTGTTTTTCATTGACTCATCTATCCCTTGGGATTGCAATATCAGTTATCAGAACCTGATTCTTCTCTATGACTGTCAGATCAGGTGTATTGTGTAGGGATGTGCACAAAACCGGTTTGGTTCAAATTTGAACCAGGTTCGAACCAGGAGGGGGTGGTTCGGTTTTGGTTTTGCTCGAACCTCCCCCTGGTTCAGTTTGAATTTGAACCATTTAGAACCATTTAGAACTGCTTTGGACTTGTTTGGACATCCAAAAATGGGTAGGGTGGTAGCTGGCACCCAGGGATCCCTGACACCCAAACCACAAAGCAATCGGACACTCGTACGATTTTTTAATGAATTTTAGAATTTTATTTTTATTTTTTCTCATATGGTATAATGGAACTTGAACCAGACCATTATTCTCTATTGTGGAGCACCCATGGGTGCCAACAACCATGCAAACCCCAAAGCAATCAGACACCCCTATAATTTTTAATTATTTTTTAATTATTTTTCTCATAGGGTATAATGGGACCCGTACAAGCCCATATCCCCTATTGTGGAGCACCTAGGGGCACAAAAATGGGGTGGGTGGTAGACACCCAGGGGTTCCTACCACCCACAAAGTTCCAAGGCAATTGTATACTCTGATTTTTGGTGAATTTTTAAATTATTTTGGAATTCCTCATAGGGAATAATGATGATTGCAGCAAATGTATAGCTTCACGTCGGGGGGAAAGCGGTGTCCTAGAGTGGAGTGTGGTGGGTGGTAGTTCCCAAGGGAGCCAAGGAAGCTATCAGAATTATTTGAAAGGAATTGGGCAAAAGTCTGACTTTTAAGTGATTTTTGAAATTTATGCGACTTTAAGGTTTTTCTCCATAAAGAAGCATGGAGGTGTCAGCAAATGTATAGCTTCATGTCGGGGGGAAACGGGTGTCCAAGAGCAGAGTGTGGTGGGTGGTAGTGCCCAAGGTGGGCCAGGAAGCTATCAGAATTATTTGAAAGGAATTGGGCAAAGGGATGGTTTTTAAGTGATTTTTGAAGTTTATGTGTCTTTAAGGTTAGCAATGAGAGTGGATTCATGGTTTGTCATTGAAAATCTAATATGCTACCAAAGAATCTACACTCAGAACACTTCAGAAACAACAAAACCCAGTACCCCATCAGTTAGCAACCCATGTGGGTGGTTGTCACCCTCGCTCTGGGCCACCCCAGCACCCCCCAAGTGCAGTTATGGGGCTGCTGAAATCTCCATTCTTCCCTATGGAGAAAAACCTTAAAGCCACTTGAACCTCCAAACTACCCTGGGTTGAATTTGAACTGGTTCAAATTCGAACTGGTTCGCACATCCCTAGTATTGTGCGCTAAATGCCTATCAGTTTGTATTCAAAGATCCCAAAGGATTTTTGCCTCTTCTTTTTCTGTGACCTTCTCAATTGGATGATTTCACCAATTCGTGCTTGTTGGCAATTTGTAATTCTTGCAAAAGTTCCTGTGGATCATTACAGCAACTTTGTTGTATCTTTCCTTATAATAAGTCTGCATGATTTTCTTACAACATACAAGGTGCTCAACCGCTTCATCTGCTTCCTTGCATAATCAACACTTACTGTCTTTCTGGGTCTTATCAATTTTTGTTTTTATAACATTTGTTCATAGTGATTGTTCCTGGGCTGCAAAACAAGACCATCCTCCCCCCACCCCATGTCCCCTTCTTTAACCACTGCCATGTTGTGCTCTTGTTGACTTTTGATTGTTTGTCATTATTATTATTAGAAGTAGTAGTAGCAGCAGATAGGAATTAGGATACATTACAATTTAAGAAGAGAAGCTCATTTTGTAATGATAGTGAATAAGAAATTTTCAGTTAAAATAAGTGCAAATAACACATTCTGTGAGCCAAATATTATATATTTTCACATAAATGTCTAATTGTCTAAATGTCTAAATGTCTAATCACATAAATGTCTAAATTGTCTAAAGTATACAACAGGATGCATATAACTCTTCAGAAAAATTGAATCAGTGTTTACATGTTAGGTTTCTTTTTCTTGGTATCATCACTGATGCTAAATATAACACATCTCAGAAATGCATATTATATGCTGAATATTAACAGCCTGGTGCACAACCTAGTTTAGTCAAAATACTTTAGCCAATTCCATTTCACTGAAGTCAGTGAAACCAAATCAGCTTAAAATCTTTAAAATGATTAGTTGGCAAATTTGACTGCCTGTCACTCTTAACCCTGCAATAGATCTGAGTATCCAGCTCTAGCTAATCAGCCATCTGCCGTTCAGGTTTTCTAACACCCACATCCAGATGTTAGCAAGATTGGTTGTTAAGAAACAAATCAGTTCATTGTTACTAGTACTGCAGAGACAGTTTGAGTGGATACTGAAGTGCAGCTGAATGGGCCTAAAGATCAATTCTTCTGATCAACATGAGACTGTGAGATGAATTTAATGGATCCACTTGACTGAGGGCATGTGGTGCAGTAACATTGTAACTATGTGATCAGTTCTAGATTTTTCAATGCACCCTCAGACTTGACTTGTTTCTACAGATACTTCCAAAAGCTATTGGTGGTGGCACAGTGAAATAAGAATTCATGGTGATAAATTTGGGTCTGCAACTATGATAAGCAGTCTTCACCATGGATCTTAAGGGACTCATATTCATTTAAACAGCATCTCATCACATTCAATGCACTTTGGGTCAGCTTTAGTTTCCCGTGTGCAATAAAAAGGAATTAATGACCTGCTCCAAAATGTTTCTACAAGAATGAAGGTCAGGATCTAGAGACTCATACTTGCTGACCTTCTTCTCTTCTAGGAAAAAGAAAAGTGTGCTGAAAGAAACATCTGCATGCTTAAGAATGTGACGACTATTACTACTTTTATGATGAATATTTATATACCATTTTTCAACCAAAGTTTACACAGTGGTTTACATAGAAAAATAAATAATACACAAATAAGATGGTCCCCTGTCCCCAAAGGGCTAACAATCTAAAAATAAACATAAGGCAGATACCAGCAACAACCACTGGAGCGGTGCTGTGCTAGGGTTGGATAGGGCCAGTTGCTCTCCCCCTGCTAAATATAATCACAACTTTAAAAAGTGTCCTCTTGCTCAGTCAGCAGGGGTGACCAACATCCAGATTAATAGTGTATGTGCAGCAAAGGAAGTGCACATGCATCATGCTGCATTCCAGACTAAAGCAGCACAGATGCTCTCATGGGAGAGGGAGCAATTTTTGCTGATCTCTCCTTCTCTCTGAATCCCTGTGCCTCCTGAAAATATGTCCCTGAGGGTCACACAGCCTTCGGGGCCATATTTTCAGGTGGCACCGAGGGCCTCAGAGAAGGGGAGATGAGTAAAAATTGCCCCCCATGAGAGCACCTGTACTGCTTTATTCTGGAACTCAGCATGTTGCACATGTGCTTCATTAGTCTAGATGCCATCCTATGTATTTAAGCGTGCATGAGCTTGCCATATATACATTGAACCGAAACAGATCCAATGATAACTTACTGATCAGGGACAAGCCCAGATTAAATGAGCCCTTAGTCCTTTACCTGCTCACATACTGTATACATTTAATGGAAATTATTTCTAATGATCAGAAGTTGAGGATGATTCACTTCTAAGCAGCTTATAAAGCTAACTCATAAAAATAACTCAGTCCATCATGCAATTCCGAAAAAAGTGAGCATCCATACAAAATATCTGTACAGGTTTTTTTCCTTATGGCCTTTGTCATTAGTGGTTGTGAAATAGTTAATTCATGTGTTTTGTTTCTGGTTTTCTGCAGGCTTTGATGCCAAGGAAACTGAGTAAGGAAGGATTACTTTTTTGACCTTTACTTCATGTATACAATATTAGACAACCATCTAGAAGTAATACAAATGCAGTATAGTACAGGTTGAACTGCATGGAAGATATTAAATCTTATTTGAATCATGCATATGAGCATTTATAACTAGGGATGTGCACACAACCATTCAGTGCTCCATTCTAGGAGCCCAAAACTGGTTCTGTCAACCAGCTTTCGAGCTGGTTCGGAGGGTGGGGGGTTCTTTAAGGGGCAGGGGAGGCACTTCCTACCTGCCAGTCCCCGCCCTGCCACTTTCCCCCTGAAGGCGCTCTTGCAAAAACTGGGCATGCAGAGCTCCAGCATGCTTCCCTGAAGCCCTGGTCAGCATGCGCATGTGTGTTGGCCATTTGCATGGTGATGCTGACCGGGGCTGCAGGGAGGCACACTGCAGCCCTGCACGCCTGCTTTTTATGAGAGCACTGGTGGGGGGAAAGCAGCAAGGCAGGGGGTGGCAAGTAGGCAGCTTCTCCCCTTCCCCTTAAAGAACCCACCACCCTCTCGGGAGTGCACGTAACCAGTTCCATGTGCATTTCTAACTAGGACTGCATAATGAGAATAGCATTATGTTCTTTATTTCAAGAACACACATTTGATCATTCCATTGGTAAGACCACAATCTTTCTATGCATTTTATTTCAAGAACACTCATCTGATCATTCCCTTGGTGAGACCACAATCTTTCTATGCCTTACATAATGCATCTCAAGGCATTTTAAAGGTAAAGTGTGTCATCAAGTCAGTTTAGACTCCTGGCGCCCACAGAGCTCTGTGGGTTTCTTTGGTAGAATTCAGGAGGGGTTTACTACTGCCTCCTCCCACACAATATGAGACAATGCTTTTCAGCATCTTCCTGTATCGCTGCTGCCCAATATATTAGCTGCGGAGATTTGAACCGGCAACCTTCTGCTTGTTAGTCAAGCATTTCCCCGCTGCTTTGGACCAAGATGGTCCAAGGCATTTTACAAAAGTTGAAATACAATAAAAATCCATAAAAGTTACATTTAAAACCTTAAAACCAGTGAAACAGTAAAAACCATATAACCCAAAACAACAACAACCATAAAAAAGTAAAACAGAATCAGGAGAGCTGAGAGACCTGGCAACCTCTAAGGGATAAAAGCCTGAACAAATAAAAGGGTCTTTAGTTATTGTTTGTAAACAGGCACAGATGTCAAGGAGCAGACATTCACTGGGAGAGCATTCCAGAGCCTGGGGGCTACAACAGAGAAGGCCCTGACCCAGCCTATTCTCCTCAGTGTATGTTTCTGAACACTGGTTGGGATCCTGACTATCAGTGCACATATCTAGCCAAAATAAGAATGTGTGCAGCACTAGTGGCCCTGCATCTGAAGCACAGATGCTTTTGCAGAGGCGGTATTTTCTCTGATCCACCCCTCTCTACAGGAGTGCTCTGTGCAAGCCAAGAGTAGGTCCTGAGGGTTGCACATTCCTTAGGGACTTACTTCCAGGTTGTATGGAGCACTTCTGGGGAGAGGGAGAATTGGCAAAAATCCCCAAATGACCATCCACGCTTTAGAAGTGGGACTGCTAGTGCTTTGTTCATGCTTTTTCTCTGTGTGCAGTTTTTTTCTATCTGTACATATTCACCATTAGTCAGGATGTTGGCTGCTACCAAGAGAGTAGTTATATCTTTAGTATGATCACACTCAGAGAACCAAGAATGCATTTCAAGTCTATCACTCAATGTCCAGAAATTGTTAAGTAACACTAAAGCAGGTGGCACACACAGAGTTCGAAGTGATCCTGATTACATAAAGTTACTGTATTTATTTGGATCCAAGACTAGGTTTTTTCCAAGTTTTTTGATATTAGAAATCAGGAGGTAGACAAAAGGTATTGTGTATAAAACAACTTTGCCTACCACTCTTAAAAATATATTTATGTAAAATGCTTTATTTTAAAAATTACAAATAGAGTGAAAGCAGTAGGGGAGCTGCTACATCCAACTGGCTTAAAATGAGCATATAGTCTGCCCAATTATCTACTTTGCTTTTGTATTACCTATTAATTTAAATTTACTGTCTTCAAGCAAAGAAAATCCCCATAGTGCTTTTTATCAATAAAATTCCTCAGTTTTCCTATTATTTACCTTTTCAGGATGACAAAACTGAGTATTACCACAACCTGAGCATTATATTATAATATTTATAGAATGATTATAGAATTTTAGAGATGAAAGGGACCTTGGGGATTTTCTAGTCCAAATCCTTTCTCAGTGCCGGAGTTTTCTACACCATCCCTATAACACGTACTTTATTAAACAAATTTAAGGACTAAGATCCCAGTCTAATGTATTTCTGGCAGAACATTTTACTTGCATTTGAACACCCAGTTGACTTGATGGATTGCTGAGTAGTTGGGGAACATGTATATATTTTGGACTTCCAATCAGCAAATTGATCCAGCTCCTGCAGTAGAAACCACACTAATCTACCAGGAGATGGTGTAGATGTGGCTGACCCTGCCCTTCCCAGCAACAACAAGCCAGTTGCAAACTCTGTTGGCTGTGCTCAGTTTATGGGGCTTGGTTCCTATTCAGGCTCCTATTCTGGGTGCTTTCCTGATTAGCTGCCTAACAGCAGGAAAATGTTCCCGTTCAGGCAAATTGCATTCAAAACATAAACAGCTGGGGGAGCAGTCTCGTGGTAACGAAGAACTGCCCCCAAACAGCAACTTCCTTATGCCATATACACAACATCCTAGCTCTATATCACAGTGATTAAATTCAAAACAAGGCATTGGAAATGTGAATGACACCCTGCTGTCCACATAGGGACTGCGGTGTCACAATACATGAAGTGTGGAAGCACACCTCAGAGATACGACATGACTCCATTGCAGGGTCTAATCTTGAAAGCGCCCAGGAGGAACTTTTGTAGAGGTTCAGTGAAACACTGGAGGCTAGTAGTTTGTGGGAAGCAGTTTAGTATACTGATACAACTCTGATGGCAGTAACTTGATGATTACCAGTAAGTGTAATGAACTAATAGTGACCATTACTGGCCAAAAATTGGGGTTTCCTCCAAGATAACTACTTTATCAAAGCACTGGAGACATGAGATCTGCAATAATCAAAATCAGTTCATTTAATATAACTACATAAACAGTATTATGTTTTTGAGGATATATGTAAAGATGTAGTGAGCACTAAAATTCCAGGACATTGATATGTAATCCATGAGCCATCAACAAACCTGTTAAGATGTGTAACTGGTTTTAAGTCACTTTTGTCTTGTTAATTTCAGCTGAAATTAAAAAAAAAGTCAATCCAAATTTTTCCACTTAACCAGTTTATGGCTGAATGTAGGAACATATGTGCATATTTCCAATGATCTCAAGTAAGTCAAAGATATATCAGATGGTAAAAGGTAAAGTGTGCCATCAACCACAGAGCCCTGGTGGTTTTCTTTGGTAGAATACAGAAGGACTAAGATGAAAAATTGATTGCCAGCATTCTGATTAAAGAAATGAGAAGTATTCTTATTCTAGTATATGCTATGGTTGCTTTATATTCTTTTAACCCCTTTCTATGACTATTTGTGTCATAAACATTTGGTGGAACCTTAATCTGCCCCTTGTCTCACTACAGTCTAACCAGAATAAGAGACCATGATGGCTTTGCCTAATGGATAAGGCACCCATTTTCCATCTACTACATTGGTTATTGTACATATATTTATTTATTAATTTTTATTTATCATATTTCTATACTGCCTGATATATGCATCTCTAGCTGGTGTACAAAGTAAAACACACACAAAATAAGAACACACACAGAACAAGTTAAAATTCACAATATAAATAAAGCAATCTCAGAAGATAAAACACATTAAAAGTATTAAAATTCAATTAAAAGCCTGGGGAAATAGGTATGTCTTGAGGGTCTTCCTAAAACAAAACAAAACAGCGAAGTAGATGCTAACATAGGACACATTCTAGAGCCCTGGGACAGCTACAGAGAAGGCCCAGTCCCAGATTCCCACCAAACAAGCTGGCAGCAACCATAACTGGACCTCTCCAGTCAGATTATCTTAGTAGGTGACAGGGTTCGTGACAAAGAAGGCTCTCTCTTAAGTACCCTGGACCTAAGTTATTGAGGGCTTTATAGGTAATAACCAGCACTTTGTCTTTTGTTAGGAAACATATTGGCAGCCAGTGCAACTCTTTCAAATTAGTTGTATGTGCTGGGAGTGTATGTGCTGGGAGTGCGCCCAGCGTTTCTGGGGCAGCTATTACTGTTGTGGTGGGGAATAGAAGAATTGGTGCTGGCAGGGCAGCTGACCATTACAGGGGAAGGGAAATTAGTAATTTAGTAACTGTTTCCACTTCCAACTGCTCTGTCAACTCTCAGGCCTCAGGGAGCAGCCCAAATGACCCACAGAATCTGGCCTTGCTCCTCTGTAATGCCAGGTCAGTTCAGGATAAGACCGAAATTGTCCATGATTTGATCGTGGATGAGGGAACTAACCTGGCATGTATAACCGAGACCTGGTTGGGGGAGGCGAGTGGTCCTTTGTGGGCTCAGCTTCTCTCACCAGGTTATTCTGTCGTGGAGCAGGCTAGAGAATGTGGGTGGGGTGGGGTGCGGTGGAGTGGCTGTGGTCCATAAGAGTAGCATTTCCCTTACTAGGGCCCCTGTGAGACAGCTGACATATCGAGTGCATATTTTTGTGGCTGGGAACTAGGAATAGATTGGGGATTCTGTTGGTGTACTGTCCACCCTGCTGCCCAACTGACTCCCTAACTGAGCTGACGGAGCTGGTCGCAGAGTTGGTGTTGGAGTCTCCTAGACTTTTAGTGCTGGGGGACTTCAATATCCACTTTGGGACTGGCTTGTCTGGTGCGGCTCAGGAGTTCATAGAGGCCATGACAACTATGGGCCTATCCCAATTACAGGTGAAACTCGGAAAATTAGAATAACCTGCAAAAGTCCATTAATTTCAGTAATGCAAATTAAAAGGTGAAACTGATATATGAGACAGATGCATTACATGCAAAGCGAGATAAGTCAAGCCTTAATTTGTTATAATTGTGATGATCATGGCGTACAGCTCATGAAAACCCCAAATCCACAATCTCAGAAAACTAGAATATTACATGGAACCAATAAGACAAGGATTGAAGAATAGAACAATATCGGACCTCTGAAAAGTATAAGCATGCATATGTATTCAGTACTTGGTTTGGGCCCCTTTTGCAGCAATTACTGCCTCAATGCGGCGTGGCATGGATGCTATCAGCCTGTGGCACTGATGAGGTATTATGGAAGACCAGGTTGCTTCATTAGCGGCCTTCAGAAATTCTGCACTGTTTGGTCTCATGTCTCTCATCCTTATCTTGGCAATGCCCCATAGATTCTCTATGGGGTCAGGTCAGGTGAGTTTGCTGGCCAGTCAAGCACAGTACACTGTATACTTTTCAGAGGTCCGATATTGTTCTATTCTTCAATCCTTGTCTTCTTGGTTCCATGTAATATTCTAATTTTCTGAGATTGTGGATTTGGGGTTTTCATGAGCTGTACGCCATGATCATCACAATTACAACAAATTAAGGCTTGACTTATCTCGCTCTGCATGTAATGCGTCTGTCTCATATATCAGTTTCACCTTTTAATTTGCATTACTGAAATTAATGGACTTTTGCACGATATTCTAATTTTCCGAGTTTCACCTGTAGTTTCTGAACCAACTCATGTTGCCAGCCACACACGTTATTTGGTCTTTTGTTCGGATGAAGGTGTTCCATGGGTGGGGGATCCTGTCATTTCCCCATTGTCATGGATGGACCACTACCTGGTTAAGGTTGGTCTCACAGCCACAATCTACCCCTGAAGGGGTGGTGGACCTATTAGGATGGTCCATCCAAAAAGGCTGCTGGACCCAGTGGGATTTCAAAAGTCCTTGGAGGATTTTGACGCTGGTGCGGCCAGTGATTCTGTCGATGCCCTGGTGGGAACCTGGAACAGGGAACTCATCAGGGCAGTAGACATGATTGCTCCATAAGAAAACAGTGGTGTTGGTGAGAGGGGATTAAAAAACATTCATGTGACAACCTGCTCCAGTAGAAAAAACTAGTACTCACATCAGATCAACGTCTTTCCCCAAACTCTAGAATATTGTTCACATGACCTGTGAGCCGGGGGCGGGGGAGACAGGCTCTTACCTACCTTCTCCCCAAATGATCATCGTGCTGCTCGTGCACACACACGAGCTGCGCTGCTCTAAGCAGTGCGGCCATCTAGAGGCTAGGGAAATGGAGCGGAGCCTCCAGAAATCCCTCAGTGCACCACATGAGGAGTGCAGTGCATTGGGGGATTTCCCTTCAAACTGGGTGCTCTAGATGCCCGGCTCTACATCTGCTTGGGCTGCCTGCAGCCAAAGCAGACATATGACCAGGGACTGAGATAAGGTGGTGTGCACTCAAAAACCCAGAGATAAAAACCAGCCTACCCGCTAAGGCTGTGATGGGATCAGCCCCAATCCCAGCACTTCACATGTGCAGCCCTACCCCACTAGGGCTGCCAAAGCCCGGGTAGGGTTGCTCATGTGAACAGCTTTTAGATGTATTTGCAGGAACAGTGGAATTTCTCAGCAGCACATTACTGCTGAATGTGGCCACACTTACATAATGATCCATGAAATCATTATATTATGACATAAATCAAAGGCAATTTTGAGTTTTTAGTAGGAGCTCTGAAGCATGGATGCCCATCAGACCCATGCTTTTTGTCTAAAACTACAAAAGTTCATCTGTTGCTAGTTTGAAAATTTGTCTTACCCAGTGTGCAAACTGTCATAAGCTATTCGAACAAACACAGCCTACAAATTTATTTTGTTCATGTTGTGCAAACTAGTAGTGTTGTGAGCCAAGCCTGATTTGTATACTAGATATGCTCTGGAACTAGCATGTGAGCATTTGAACTCGGGTCTCTGGAGCATTTGAACTCAGGTCTCCCTGGTCCTAGTCCAGCACTCTAGCCACTACACCATGCTACAGAGCCAGCGTGGGGTAGTGGCTAGAGTGCCGGACTAGGACCAGGGAGACCAGAGTTCAAATCCCCATTCAGCCATGAGACTTGCTGGGTGACTCTGGGCCAATCACTTCTCTCTCAGCCTAACCTACTTCATGAGAAGAAACTTAAGTATGTAGTACACCGCTCTGGGCTCCTTGGAGGAAGAGTGGAATATAAAATGTAAATAACAACAACAACAACAATAAATATGAAATTAGGCTTGTTTCACTAGTGTCACTAAGTGACCAGTTCTTTATACAGTGACCATGTATAGTCTGGGCACGAAAGTAGAGAGAAGACCAAAATACTCTCAAACAATTCAATGGGTTTTATTGAGTATAAAACAGCAACAGCACCAGGCTAACTGAGCAGGAAACAGAACAATCAACCAGAACTATCAGAACTGCCAGTAATATTTCAATTGTCGCTAGTAATAACATCAACCCAGTGTTCCTAACTATCACATGTGTGTGGATGAATGTAAGGTCAGGATTAAATCTTCCTAAAATCTAACATAATTCAGATATAGATGGAAAGAGGGAGGTGAGAGGTAATGAAGGCACAGGAATGGGATGGTTGGGAATCAGGAGTTAGTAGAGGGAGGAGGGAGGAGGGGGAAGGGAAAATGGAAACTAAGGATGTAGAAGCAGCATATTTACCAGGGTCCGACGTGGGACAGCAAGTGTACACCACTTGGATATGAGGCTTGGGAACGATGCGGCTTCTGATGGAAAAAGCTAGTGCTGGATTTCACAGAGTCAGCCCTTGATTCTTTGCCCCGTGGCAAGAATCACTGAGCAGTCTCTTGTCTGCAGGTTTCAGGACTCTGTTCGCTCTGCAGCTAGACAGCAGGCACTTGGGATGCACACATGAGCGAAGATCTGCTGGTTAGGCAAAGCTTGCTGACTCTCTGTCCGGTGAGCTCCCTTCTTATAGTTGTTCCATCATTTGATCTCCATAGAGTCCATTCAAAATATCATCATCCTTCCAAAAGGTGTCAATTGCTCTTACCCTCTAGATCCTGTCTTCTAACTATTGATCAGTTCAGGATATTAGGTCAGTCCAGGGTAAACAGGATCTGGGTTCTATCTCCTATTAACTGTTGTTGGGAAGAATATTGTTCTATTGACATTCCCAAAGCAAATCTGCATCTCTGAGCTTATAAATGAGCATCTTCTCTTGTCCCCAGATTTCCTGGTGCCTGGTCTTCAAGAATGTTAAAAGTAAAAGGTGTTAGGAAAGAAGAATCATAGCTATATGTGTGAGACAGCAATTAAATCATTTTCTTTTTTGTACATCTACCTAGGCTGTAGTTCTGAAAACAGCAAGAGGATATAAACGATGCTTCTAATTCTACATTGCAAATATCTCCTCAGAGAAAGACAGGATTATCCCCTGTCTTTTCAAGGCAATTCACCGGATAGCAAAGCGATGACCATTGACTAGTGTAAACTTTCTGTAAGAGGAAATACGAGCTCAGCTCCTAGCTTCCCCCAGAGACATTATCTGAGAGCTAGTTCCATACAATTTTAGGAGTTTAATCATTAACTCCATTGAACTCCTGCTGCAAGTAGGGATGTGCACGGAACCGCGGAGCTGCAGTCCAACTCTGGTGGGTGTGGCTCTTTAAGGGCGGGGAAGGGTGCACTTACCCCTCCTGCCACTTTTCTCACACATGTGCGCCTGCTGTGCACATGCGACAGTGGGCGCACGTGCACACGGTACTTCCTTATTTCCAGCCAACAATGGGGGGAAGGGGCGGCAGGGAATTGCACTGCCACCCCATGGATTTTGGGAACTTAACGGAGTGCCAGCAGGGGGAAAGTGGCAGGAGTCATAAGTGCACCCTCCCCTGCCCTTAAAGAGCACCCCCACTGGCGTCGGACCAGCGGAACTACCGGTTCCGTGCATATCTCTAGCTGCAAGGAGTTCAGTGGTGCTGGCAAAGATACAGGTCTCAGCCTGGCTCACTGGACTATGAGTTCTGGTCCAGCATGAATGATCTGGACAACAACATATCCAAATTGCTAGTGTGTGTAAATCTTCCTAACATGCATCTGTAAAGGCATTCCACAGTGATAGCATTTGGATATGTGTGAGACAGGAAAGCAAGCCTGGCCATCGTGTCTCTTTATTACACATTTCACAAACATTGAGAAACTATGCTGGATTGCCCCTACCTTCACAAAGTAATTACCAACTTTCCCAAAGGCAAATCATGAGACCTGGGTGTCATGTCCTGGTCAGTTCATCTGAGTTCAGTCATTAAGTGATTTTTTATTTATTAATTTTTTTACAAAGTGGAATCAGACACAGGCCTGGATTTCATATAATTTTGGACTGGTAACTCTGGGTCTAATGTGGTAGTCAGGCTGGCCACAACAGTAGTGTTTATCATACTTATTCCCAAGTCAGCACATTCATATTTTTCTGTTACTTGGTGACTTACACTAAATGAAATGTTATAACTCTAGTTTCATATGAATAAGTGTTAAGTAGGGATTCTTCAGGAAGATATCCTCTGTACCATTCATAGATGCTTTATATATAGGCTTATGAATGCAGCCAAATAGCTACTGAAGTTTGTATAAAGGGCTTATGCTAGCCCAGAATAGGGGTTGTTGTTGTTTTTACTCTTTTTCTTTGAACACATGACTCTTCTTTAATTTGAAATTCCAAGTCTAGCATGTGGAACATAGTAGAAAACAAATTTAATGTAATGTATTATGAATTAGTTATATGTGATGTTGTCATGGGTTAATTTTCCTTTATCTTTCAGTGGTTACATATAATGTAAAAGTTGTCTCCAGTGATATTTTGAGCATAAGAGACTTAGTATATCTGTCTTTGTGCATATATGGAAGCAATGGAGACACTGAAGACAGACCCCTTTTGTTGTCATTGCCTTCTGTGATCGAGCAAGGAGAAGACAAGGAGGTATTTAATTTCTTCGTAATCATTTGAGGGGGGGAAATTTTGAAATTTTTTACTTTTTGTCAGTCTGGGAGTCTCCCTGCTGGGCCCCTTTAAGCTTGCATCCTACTGGGGTCAGAGACAGAAAAGGGAGTTTGATTCACCTGCTTCCTCCTTTTGCTAGCAGCACTCACAAGGTTGTTCTCTCTCCAAAAAACTACAACCCTCCTGCACACACCACTCTGCCCGCACCACAGGCCTGCCCATTCTTAAAGACCACTGTACAGACCAGACATCCCGTTCCCCTTAGCCCTGCCCCCCTTGCCTTTAGTCCTGCACCTGATCTCCTTCCCCTCTTTCCCTGTCCCACCCAACTGTCCACCCCTCACTTCCATCCTCTCTGCCCCATCATCTGATGTTGTCAGTTGCCTGACATCATTGTCACATGCCAGCCATCCCGTCCTGTTGCACAGGGCAGTCTGGTCAACCTGAGACATGGGACCATCCCAGGTCGGGCATGGCAGCAGTTTGGGGAACAGTTGGCTGCTCCAGCACCAAATGTTGACGCTGGCTACAGCCTCGCGCTGGGGCTGGGGTGAGTGCTGCATCCAGGCCAACTGGACACTATTGAATTCCAAATTAGCCATTCACAAATAGATATAACAGTTAATAAATCATATCCAAATCATCACTGGATATTTTTAGTCGTGTACAGGTCAGATAGATGCTGTGGATCTGGGAGAACTGCACAAAGTTACACTTCTCATTGGAAGCAAATCATGTAAGTTTATTTTACTACAATGACACCTCTCAATGTCCTTGTTTATAACAGGCAGTTACATCAGGATTTATATTGAATCAAACTCTGTTGCTTTTTATTAAATAACTATCATTCAGGTTTTTGCACTCTACTGTTAAGCATATTTAACTAAAGATAAATACTGTTGATCTCCCTGGCATTTGGGAAGATCAACTTCCTAATGGAAGTTGATTAGAATGGTAGTTTGGCAAAATGAAAGCCTAGTTTTTGCATAGCTGAGTTCCAAGACCACAGAAGTCAGACAGTACAATGCTTTTCTATATTTTCATGTCATTAAGCTATAGAAGAATAATTCAGCCAAGCTTTTAATAATGGGCAGCATTCAGCCTCATCCTATGGGATCTTGATCCAAACACTCATGTAATTATTTCTGCACAATGTGCTCAGACATGTAGACTAGGTCTCAAGGACAGGAGGAGGTGATAAGGTATGGAGGTGGAGCCAGGATCCTGAGCAGTTTATTTCCCCAGCTTGCAGTCCCAACTCTATTCCTTACAAACTGACTGGGAAAAACTGGGGCTGACAATCCAGACTAAATTACTCATGAAATTAATTTTAATTGAAATTAATTTTAATGGGACTACTCATGCAAACTTTAGTCTCGACATCAGCCTCTGTATTTAAACCTGATAGGTCCCTTGAAATCAATGAGATGGAATGGTCTCAAAACTTCAGTCATAATAGGACAATTCCAAGGGTTATGGAATCAGGCATGTTACCGCTTTTTCAATGACTGTAGCCATAAGCAATTGTCCAAGTTAATATTGTATATACCCAGTGGCAATAGAACCTACTCTAAGGCCATATTTTATAAAACCCTTAAATATTATAGATAGTGTCTGGAACATGCAAAATATATCAGTAACAAAATCAGAATATTTGGACATTGTTTCTGATTCTGTTGGATTCTGTTGCCAATGTATGTTATGCATTTCAGACACTATGATGATGATCTCACGAGCAGCCAAGCCCATGCTGACAGTTGCATTGATGAATATATTTCTTACAAAGGATAAACTTCTAATTGTTTCAATTTATACATTCAAATAGTACCGGATTCAGACAAATCTTTGATGTGAAGCCAAATATTTTCATTTTTGCCTCTTCTACTGTAGCCTGCAAACTGATTTTAAAAGCATTACACTTGAAAGAAGCTCCAAAGCAAGAGCCTGTCTACATATTTGAAGTGAATGAGTAAGTATGATATATAGAAATATGAATTATCCAAGGACTTTGTTTTGTTTGCATGTTATGAACATGTTAGCCATGTCATAAATTTTTGTGGGGTTAAATTCGATGTTAGATTCTTTCTATAGCATTCAGCTGGGTTTTGGTTTTTCTTATTATCATTTTGCATATATATAGATATATAATCATATATATAATTTTGCATTCTGAGCATCAGTATGTGATGAATCTTTTTGTAGAACATTCCTTTTGGATGCCAATGAACCTGAGATAAGGAAAGAAATCCCTCTATCTCTGATTTCCAAGGAAGATGGTGGACTGGGGAATCTGGTAGAACATATTATTAAAGTATACACAGGTGACAAGAGAGGAGCAGGAACTGATGCCAATGTGCATATAACTTTGTATGGAGAGAAGTATTCATCTCAATTAATTCAACTCAATCAATCTCTTGATCATCGAGATCCCTTTGAAAGAGGAAAGGTAAACATTGTGATGTCCATGTTATCTGATTTTTCAGTCTTATTTATTTATTTGATTTCTATACCACCCTTCCAGAAATGGCTCGGGGCAGTTTACATGGTCTTAGGGCCACATCACACATTATACTTTTTTAGTATAATATGTGAATGAAGCAAACATGTTATCCTGTAGCTTTCCCATCAATTATGCTACAACTCCCTATTGAATATAAACTCAGTGCAAAACCTGACTTTCTGCCATGTGATATGTGCACTGTCTTTTAAAGATTATCAAAACATTGATGCACTCCTAAGCTGCAAACTTGTACTAATTCAGGATGTCCACAAGCATACCAAAAAAATGACTACGTGCAGGAAGGAGCCTGAATTTGTATTGTGATATATTCTAACTACAAAAATCAACACTGAAACCTCTGAGCTGTAAGAGAGAACTTCACCCTTTTAAAAACATCTGGCATAAACCTTCTTCACTGCTGTTTCCAAGTCTTACAGTGCTTGTGTAGCAACTTCTATGTGCAGATGAAAGAAGCATTTGTGTTGGGGGGGAAAAGTGGGATGCTTATTTTCTCACACAAATTTAGTTCCACTATTAGACTATGAGTTAAGAGGCTTTGTTAACCAACTAGGGCAATGAAGGCTCATTATGATTTTTGGTAAGCTTTCTGTCCTTAGAAATAGGACATAACAGTGCATAAGACTGTGGCTTTATTTTGTTGTTATCACATTTTCAATCATAACTCTACATCTGCCAGTAGCTAAAACTCTACAGTTGTGTCCACTGGTTTCTAAATCTTCTAGAAAATCTACATTTCTTAAGACATGGTGTCAAGTGTCTGTATGTACTAGCGTAACAAAGAAGGTTCAGTTATCATTATTTGTTTGCCTTTCCAGATGCGTAGTCTTTTGCAATATATACAACAAAGTGATTTTTGGCTACCTTACTCCTGTGACAACATTACTCTGGCAGTTATTTTTAAAAAGTGCTTGCAATGGTTCTTTCTGGAATATTTAACTGATGCTATAATGCAAAAGAAGCCGTTCAAAGGGGAGGCTCCCCTCCAACATTTATAGCTCTTTTGTATTAATAACTGTAAGGGCAGTTATTAGCAATACTGGTTGGACATGGAGTTTTATACTCATAGCTAGAAGAAAATAACTGTCTAGTGAGGCCGGCTGTCCTTACCTCCAAGGACGGGGTGATGAGGGGGCCCATGGTGACAGGGATGGGTGGCGGCAGGGGAGAAACGGAGGGAAGACTGCCAACAGGCAGGGACCCAGCTCCAGTGGAGAAGGAGCAAAGCCCTGAAAAGGCTGCAGGGAAGGCGTGAGAGGATAACATCAGCAACACGCCTCCTGAAGGGAGGGGTTCTGAGCAAGAGGAGGGAGAAGGTGGAGAGGCATGAGCAACAGCTGTAGGGTAGTCAATTACAGGGAATAAAGAGGGGCATTGGCCCTGTAACTGGGAGAAGGTGATGAACAGCCTGCGAGGAGGCATATAAGGAACCAGTTGGGGATGAGAGGCTTGCTGGTGGAGAGTGTTAGGGGCCCCTGAAGAGGGGCAGACACAAGGAGCAAGCAGGCTGGGATGGAGGAGTCACAGGGTGATGCTCAACCCCCTCCTCGTCCCTGCTCTGAGGCCGGACCCTATAAGCCTGTCCAGGCTTGATAAAGGGGACAGGGACATGTAGCCGGACAATAACATAACCTTAACACATGTCCTTTTGGCATACAAAAGGGAGCTTTAAACTCACTGTAAATTACGTGTCAGAGTAGAGTAAGACAACCTATTGGAAAAGTGACTCAATAATATTAATTATATCAGTTTTATTTAGGATATAGAAGAAAACCAACGTAGAAAGCAAATCATGAAGTTTTAGTTTAGTTCAATCATTTTGTTTTAGTTTCCAGCTGTTGTTAGACTACAACCCTCTCATGGATGTTCTGCAGAGAGAGAAAAGAAAAAATGCCACCAACTGCTTCTCCTCTTTCCATCCTATTTGAAAAGAAGGAAGGAGTGATATTTGAAAAAAGAAAGACATTGATTTTAATAGAGGGAAGAGAGTGGGAGGACAGCTGGCCAAAAAATTATAATAAGACTTTTTCTCTTACAACTCACCTTGCCAGTGGTAATGACAGCCAAATTTTGAGGTCCTGGCTCACAGACTATAAGCAGCTGCTAACATTTGTTGAATCATGAAAACAGAAGTATAGAAACTCTTTAAGAAAGCCTCCTGAACATAGTCGTTTGTGGTGGGTTTCTTTTGCGGAGTTATATCAGCAGTACCCATTATATGATTCTTCTTCCAACACCATAAATAAACTATATTTTGAACCAAATTGTGGAACACTAAAGAGATTTGACAGTAACGAGAGTCAAATGACTTATCTTTATGTCTTCAAAGACATAGGTAGCTTTGTATATCATAAACAAAAGGTAAATTTAAAAATGAAAATAAAAGGTGCTATTTCTTCAACTGGCTGGCAATTTTGTAATACACATAGTACACATAGCAAAGAAAAAACATCTCTTGGGTGCTGAAACCAATAAAATTGCAAAAATCCTTCAAACATAACTTGGTAGAAGTATTTATTTTAATGTTTTAAGGAAAGAACTAAAGATTAGCAACAAAGAACTTTGCCAAATATATTCGTAATAATAATGAACACTTCATATCATCAATGTAATATTTTTCTGTACAGCTTTATTTAAATTCGTTCCCAAACTAAGCTGGGGAAACATAAAATTTTCCAAAGGTGCAGAGCATTTCTAAACACATTTACTCAGAAGTTCCATTTTGCTCAAGAGAACTTACTCCCTAGTAATTTGCATAGAATTACAGTCTTAGATTTCTTAAATTTTGCTAGCTCCTTCTCTTTCCATTTTAAAGACTGACACATTCAGAATTGAGACAAAGGAACTTGGAAGGCTGCAGAAAATTGAAATTGGACATGATGGGAAAGGTTTTGGTAAGTATGTCTATATGTATATTACATGTCTTCATTGTGTTTTGTACATATGGAAATCACCACCTAAAATTTCAGATTATCTTAAAGACCATTCAGATTTAGGGCACATTATTCACCTGATATAAATCTAGAATATAAAACAGATTATGGCAATTGCATCCCCAGTAATAACATGGCAATCACATAGCACTTGTTTTAAAGAAGTGTTGTGTACCTCAGATACAGAATTATTATTCATTTATTTAACGGATTTATACCCTGCCTTTCCTCACTGAAATCACCCCAGAGTTTGCATGTATGTGTGTATATATATATATATATATATATATATATATATATATATATATACATACACACACACCATATATATATACACACACACACACACACACACACACACACACACACACACACACCATATATATATATTTGTAAATCCATAAAACAATCCCAAAAAGCATGAAAAATTCCCTAAAATAACCAAAAGAGCAAATAAAAGTCAGCCATAATTTATCTGATAAAATATTCATTTATAAGGGTAAGTGGGATTAAAACATTTTCCACTTCCATTTCCAATGGAGAAAGAGAGAACCAGGCAAATATTTCAAGGTAGGGCATTCCAAAGTCATGGAGCTGCCACCAGAAAATTCCTATCTCTAGTGTTCATCAACTAGTAAGGGTGTGCACAAAACCGGCTGGCCTGGTTCAGTTTTAGTCCAAACTGGACCCATACAGGACTGGGCCAGTTTGGTTTTGTCCCCCATCGAACACCCCCCCCCCACACACACACACACGCAAACGGGTTTGGATTGGCATGGGGCGTCCATAAGTAATTTTTTTAAAAATAAAATGTAGTACTTGCTCCTTCTGGGAGACTTCTATGAAGCCATGGGGAAGGGGGTCTGTGGAGGTCCCCCCTCCTCCCCGCCAGCCTTCCTCATGCAAAAATCACCAGGTTCAGGTGTTCTTTAGCTCTTTCCAGGTCACTCCACCTTGTAGTGGCCATTTTGGGGGCTGCCGCACATGCACAATGGGCCTATGCGTGGCCTGAATCATGACTCATGAACCTCCTGAAGTGGAGGGAGATTCTATCTGGGGTCAGACTGAATAATGAACTGGGTCATTACTTGTGAACCTCCCGAACAGGGGTGGTGGTAATGTCCGGTTTCAAACCGAACAGGGGGTGGTTCGGTTTGACCAGACTAGTTCAATGTCCAACACATTTGATGTTGAACTTGTTTGCACATCCATATCAACCAGATCTGTCCCAGAAATGGAAGTCCTCAGAAAAGAATCTCAGGACCTTGGCTGGCATGTTCATATGGGAGCAGGTGGTCCCTGAAGTAAATTAGGCTGATTGGCTGGTCTATGACTGTAATAAACTTTATCTATCTATCTAAATTAGGCCAAGACGATTGATGGCTCTAATGGTCAAAGCCAGCAGTTTAAATTGAGCCTGGAAGACCAGCCAGTGTAGATGGTCTTTCTGTTATAGGTTTTTATGAGTAATCTTGTTCACGTGGTAGCAGTCTTAGGCACAAAGAATGTCATCTTCTGCATGCATGCATTCTACATTCTGTTCAGAAAAGAGTTTTTCATATGAAATCTGAAGTACAGCCATGACAGAAGGCCTCTAGTCCCTTTGAAACAAGCAGTCCTTCATACATATGTTCACATTAAAGTATGGCAGCAGTCACAATGGAGAACTATGCCATTAACCTGGAACTCTATGTATTTGTGCACATATGTGCCTAGAATGTTGAACTGCAATATCTGCAGAGTTAATAAAGTTGTGGTTTGTGGCACTTTGCTGGTACAACAGTAGGAACTGTCCATATAAAGCATGTATTTACTGCCCTAAATTTAGGATTGGATTGTGAACTGAAAACTTAAAAATAATTGCTAGTTTGTGGATTGTATTATTTGCCTTGATTTGTATAGAACAAATATGCAAGCCAAACATTAAAGGTATGCTTAGTTAGATCCAAAGTAAGTACATTTTATTTAATTGGGGCATAGATGTAATGCCAAGAAATATATTTTAATCTACACAAGTCTAAATAATATAATTGAGAGTAAATTTGTTTTTGTTTTTTGCTAAGAGTATTGTATTTCCTTAAGAAAATATCTTCTCTTTACTTATCTAGTCCAGGAGTTTTTGTATTGCTTTGGAAAACACTAAAAAATAAAATTCATTTACAGTAGTTGCATGTTTCTATTTTATTAGATAACATTTCAAATTAGAGGAAAAGAGCAGAAACAGATTTCCACTGATTTACTCTTACTGCTTTATTCTTTGCTTCATTTAACTTAGTAACTAGTCTAACCAGTTTTGGCAAAAATAGAATTAATCACAAGTTTGTATTGTATTTTACTCCCCCCCCCCCCATAACTGTTTGAGAATGTTGAAAGTAAGCTTTGGGAGACAATAATGCTCAACATATATCAGTACATCTCAAGAACCATTAGCCTTCTCCAGCAAATGACCTACCTTCACCCCGATTTGATTCCATTATTTGCTGGTATAGTCAGTGTTTACCAGGACAGAATAAGCAATGTACAGAATTATGAAAAAAATAAGTTGTTTTTCAGATATTTTTATTTTTTTACATATGTGTGTATATGTAATACATACATATGCATTTTTACATATGATTTTTGAAATGATGTTTTGCAGCTATAACAAATGAACATAAGAACAGCCCTGCTGGATTAGGCCCAAGGCCCATCTAGTCCAGCATCATGTTTCGCACAGTGGCCCACCAGATGCCACTGGAAGCCACAGGCAGAAGCTGAGGGCATGCCCTCTCACCTGCTGTTACTCCCCTGCAACTGGTACTGCCTTTGAGGCTGGAGGTGGCCTTTAGCCCTCCAAGTAGTAGCCGATGATAGACCTCTCCTCCATGAAGTTATCCAAACCCTTCTTAAAGCCATCCAGTTTGCTGGCTGTCACCACATCTCGTGGCAGAGAATTCCACAAGTTGATTATGTGTTGTGTGAAAAAGTACTTCTGTTTGTTGGTCCTAGACTTCCTGGCAATCAATTTCATGGGTCGACCCCTGGTTCTAGTGTTATGTGAGAGAGAGAAGAATTTTTCTCTATCCACTTTCTCCACACCATGCATGATTTTATAGACCTCTACCATATCTCTCTGCATTCGTCCCAGGTGTTGTAGCCTTGCCCCATAAGAAAGGTGCTCTAAGCCCCTGATCATCTTAGTTGCCCTCTTCTGCACCTTTTCCAGTTCTACTATGTCCTTTTTTAGATGTGGTGACCAGAATTGTACGCAGTTCTCCAGGTGTAGCCGCACCATAGTTTTGTATAAGGGCATTATAATATTAGCAGTTTTATTTTTAATCCCCTTCCTAATGATCCCTTATAATGTACCAGTATAATGCTATTGCAGGAATGTTTATTCCTTTACACAAACTTCAGCTCAGCAAGTGTAATGCAGCAGACACATATTTGTAGGTGCATGCCATCCTGCTGCTGAGAATGAGAAGTTTTGATCTTCCATAGACAGAATTACTTGCAAATAGGTTTGTTAGCTTTCTGTTTCAAGCACAGGTTGATGCATCCACGTGAAATAAGCTCTGCTCAATATAGGCACCCAACCTGTTATTTTGTGGCAGGCTCGAAAGTAAGCACCTGAGCCTTCCATTTCATGCAGTAAACTGCCGTGCCTACCTGCAAATTGGTCTAGTAGTGACTAAGTACCGCAGCCTGCAATATTTTCTCATCTTCCCTTTACTACTACTAGTATTGTACTGGTTGATGGCACAGCTTTACTCTACTAGTAAATGATAGAAATCAGTGAAATAGTAAGGTTGTTCCCATGGGCAGCCTAACCCAGCTAGTGCAACCCAGCCTGCATTAGGCTGCTCGTGTGCAGCTCTGGGATCCAGATGGATCCTGGCGCTGTCTGCCCACCTGACCCAGCTTTCTTACCCAGCCTTTTTTCAAAGTTAAGGGCACAAGCACACCCTTAACCCCAACACCAGGCTGCTTGCCACCTGAGCATGCACAGAGATAGGTGCCTAGAGTGCCCATCTCATGGGAGTGTCCCCCAATGCATGGTGTGTGGAGCACTGGGAGATACGTGGAGGCTGGGATGCATCATCCAAGCCTATGGAGATCCTCATTGCATGCAGCAGCGTGGATCATCTGGAAGCAGAGTCCCTGCTTCCAGCAGCTTCACCTGGATTGTCTGGCGGGGTGGTAAGTTATGTGCAACCTTCCTCTGCCTCCCAGTCGCGTGAATAGCCTTAGTATCTTTAGTTGAAGGAAGTTAGTCAAGAGTTGACTGTGAAGCCCATAGGGCTTATTTTGAATGTTTATCAAGTCTAAATGATAAATATCTTCCCTCAATAAGCAATGAAAAGAAACTTATTTTACCATTAGACATTTTGATGGGCTTTAGTAAATATCAGAATTGTCTAACGGTTACCACTGCCTTCCAAAGATCTTACCAGTAAATGTTAGCATTTGCTGAATTTGACATTTATTGTAACATATATATTTCTTTGTTTTATGTCTTATCTAAATATTCCCATGATACTAGAGTACAGTAATAATTGAAAAAGAAAATTAGAGTTAGCTTTCTTGAGATTATCTGATTCTCAGTAACTGCACATATTTATCCCCCCACACACGTTATTTTTAAAAAACTTCTTCTTCTTCTTTTACAGCAAGTGGTTGGTTTCTGGAAAAAGTAGAAATCACAGATGTGTCTACAAGCGAACAGTATTGCTTCAGTTGCAACCGGTTTGTTTTCCAATTTTAAACTCAATTAATGCTATGGCATACTTACATGGCTGTGTTCACTTATACTGTTGCAACTTTCTAAACATTTAATATTGGTATATTGCAGGCCTGCTCAACTTTGGCCCCCAACTGTTTTTGGACTACAACTCCCATAATTCCCAGCCACAATGGCCAATAGCCAGGGATTGTGGGAGTTGTAGGCCAACATCTGCAGGAGGGCTGAAGCTGAGCAGCCCTGGTATACTGATATTATGCAGATAACTTTTAGAAAATAATATTTTAATATTGTTTTAAATCTTTAAATATTGTTTCCCCCTGCAACTCCTGCTTTCACATGAAGGTTGTATTTTTCCTGCATGTGTCTGTATAGCTTCTTCTTCATAGCTGCCCACATTTTGATTAAGGCAAAACGAGACAGACAGCAATTAGTGATGGGTGGCAAACCTACCCTGTAGAGTTTGAAAAAAAGCTCAGTTTGTTGATTTAGATAAGGAAAACATGGTCAAAAGCTCTCCTTTATTCTTGACTTTAGAGTCATTCTCATGTTTTAGTCCACACACGTTCTTGAAGAGCACATTGGCAACTTGCATATTTTAGCTGTTTTCAAAGCAAGGACACAGTGTTACTTTTCCTTCCCATGTCTCATAATGTCCTATATCCTAACACATCAGTGTATGATTGGGAACTGTCACATGTCTTTGTTTGCTTGCTTGTTTACAACACTGTTATAAATATG
Source organism: Hemicordylus capensis (assembly GCF_027244095.1). Classification (NCBI taxonomy): domain Eukaryota; kingdom Metazoa; phylum Chordata; class Lepidosauria; order Squamata; family Cordylidae; genus Hemicordylus; species Hemicordylus capensis. Next base: position 259,270,659 of record NC_069660.1, read on the forward strand.
GAGGCGGAGATGGCAGTGCGGGGAAAGGCAGCAGAAACAGCAGCCAATTGGAAGGAGGTGCATCTCTGAATGCAGGAAGAGCAATCCTCATAAATGACAGCAGGAGTTTCCGGGGGAGGGGGGGAAGAGAGCCATTGCCTTTATTCAAATAAGCCCCTTTAGCCCAAACCCAATCACCAATGCCATCCTTTCCAGTTCCCCAAGCACAGTCAGTTAAGTTGAGGGTTCTCAAACTTGGGTTCCCAGGTGTTGTTGAACTACAACTTCCACCATCCTTAGCTACAATGGCTTTCAGCAATGTCTGGGGATTCAAATTTGAGAATCCCTGAGTTAAGTAGCAACATTAAATGTGCTACCTTATGCCCTGTAGCATGATCCTATGCATGATTTGTTGGGGGGTAATTACTTATATAGTGGAATATTTCACTCCCATTACAGCAGAAGTTAACAGAGTCTCAGGGGCAACAGTTTGTAAATGAGAAGCATGGTGCTCAGAGAGAAAGCTAGAAGCATTCTTGGAAAAAGAAGAAGGAAATCACTCCCAGGAAGTTCCTGAGTACATTCTATCCATGGGGGTGGGGGAGGTCATAGAGGCAGATGTAAACAGGAAAGAGAAGGAGACCCTAACTATCTATCTCTACTCCCAGTGCCCCAGTGGTCATTAGGTTACTGGTGCAAAAGGTAGATTCCTTCTGGAGCTGGATCTCCAACACCCCATCTCATTGTCTGTCACACAAGTTCACGACTCCCATCTTCTCATGAAGCATCTGGAAGCGATCTCTTGGTAGTGGCTTGGTCAGTCGATCTGCCACCATCTCTTCAGTTGGGCAGTACTTCAACTTGACTAGCCCCTTCTCTTGTGCATCTCAAACATAATGGTGCTTTGTGTCAACGTGCTTTGTTCAAGACTTGAATTTCTCCATTAGTGAGATCTGAATACAACTTTGGTTGTTTTCAAATATCTCTTTGGTTCTTCAGTCCCAAAGTCCAGCAGTAACTTGTGTATCCACACAGCTTCCCTGCACACTTCAGTGCCTAATATGTATTCTGCTTCTGTGGTTGAGAGTGCAACAAGTAACTGCTTCCAGCTAGTCTAACTTACCATCTCCATAGAAAGACAGGTGTCCACTAGTGGACTTGCGATCAGCTTTGTCTTCAGCCCAATCTGCGTCCATGTATCCTACTAGACTGGGGTTGCTGCTTGCTGGAATCTCTAATGTGCATTGTGTGGTACCCTTCAGGTATCTCTCCAGCCTTTTGACCGCAGTCCAGTCATTCTTGGTTGGTGCACTTACTTTTTTGCTTAGGATTCCCACTGCAATATCTGGCCTTGTCGCTGTGGCTATATAAAGAAGCTTGCCAATTGCTTTTCTGTATTGGTTGTTGGTTGGTAAAAGTTCACCATCTCCATCTTGCTTCAGGAAATTTGTATCCATTAGTCTACTGACTACATTGGCATCTCTCAGTCTCAGGCATTCTAGAAAATCCTTTATTTTCTGCTTCTGGTTGAAAAGGAATATCCCACCCCCTTCTCTTTCTATTTGAATGCCAAAGTAGTAGGAGGTGCTTCCAAGTTCCTTTACCTCTTTCGTTGTTCAGGTGCTGTACAACCTTGGCTTGTGGCTGTCTTGCTTTTCCTCATATGCAATAATCAAGTCATCAACATAAGTCAGGATGTAAGTCCATTTATTGTCTCTGAATCTTGAGTACAGGCCGGGGTCAGCTTGTCCTTCTGTGAACCCCTCTTTGAGTAGCAGTTGGTTTAGCTTTTCATTCCATACTCTAGCAGCTTGCTTTAAGCTCTTTTTAAGTTTGTACATAAGCCTCTCTTTTCCAGGTTCTTCAAAGCCTGGTGGTTGCTGCATATAGATGTCTTCCTCAATTTCTCCATGTAGGAAGGCAGTCTTTACATCCAAATAGTTAATGTGCATCTTTCTGGCTGCTGCTATGCTGAGTAGTGTCCTGATGGAAGTGTGTTTCATGACTGGTGCAAATGTCTCATCGTAGTCTTCCATCATATTTGGGAGTATCCTTTGGCTATTAGCCTTGCCTTGTAGCACTGTACACCCCCTTCTGCATCTTAATGCAGTTTGATTTTAAAGACCCATTTGCATCCTATAGTCTTTCTTCTAGCAGGAAGTTCCACAAATGTCCATGTCTTGTTCTTGTGCAGAGATTCAATTTCTTCTCCTGCAGCTTTCCTCCATTTCTCAGCTTTGTGGGTTGGCATTTTTTCAACATCTTGCCATGTGCAGGGTTCCTATAACTCTTCACTTCTGGTCATGAGTGAGAGTCTTTGGGGTGGAATCCTTTTGTTGGGCCTCTGTGTGAGCACCTCAGTTCTGGTTCAGGCTATGCAACTCCTTCTGAATCTGGTTTGGGTTCACTGCCTGGCATGAGGTGTATGAAAGTCTGCTGTCCTGGTTCCATCTCATCTGGATCCTTGGCCCAGCTTCTGGTACTGCACCTTTGATTGGCCTTTGTCTCTCATCAAAGAACATAACACTGCAAATTTCAATATCACCAGTTTCAACATTAATGATTCTGTATCCTTTCCCACCTAGTACATATCCACAGGGTACTCCTTTCTTACTTCTTCAATTCAGCTTGTTTCTATTTGTTTTTTGTACATATGCATATATTTCACATCCAAATACTTTGATATGCTTGAGGCTAGGCTTGTATCCAAACCACATTTCAAATGGTGTCTTTTCTATTGCTTTGGTTGGCAATCTGTTCTGTAAATAGCTGCTTCTCCCCCAAACATATTTGCCAAACCTGCATCTTGCAACATGCATCTGGCTATTTTTAATAAAGAGTGATGTTTCCTCTCTGCCACACCATTCAGTTCTGGTGTGTATGTGGGTGTTGTCTCATGTTAAATCCCCTGTTCCTTCAAGAATGTGTTCATGTCATTTGACATGTACTCGCCTCCATTATTCAACCTTAGTCTCTGAGGCTTTCTTCCAAATTTGTTACGGACCAGTGCAACATACTCTTTAAACTTCTGAAACACTTGACTCTTCTCTCTCAGAGTATAAACATAAGCAAATCTTGTAAAATCATCAATAAATGTGAGTATGTAATGATTAAAACCTCTGCTTTCTTCCAACGGACCACAAACATCACTGTGAATCAACTGTAGGGGGCGCTATGATTCTTTCTCCTCTCTCTTATGAAAGGTAGGCTTCACAGCTTTAGCACAAAGGCAACAGTCACATCTGGATGCAACCTCTCTGCATGTACCTTAAAGTCTTTAATTAATTCCCTTTTCTCAAGCTACATGAATCACTTTTATATCATGACTGCAAGGCGCCAGTGTCAAAATCACATGACTTGTGAATGCACCCTGCTGCTAGACTTGCTCTTTCATTTATAGAGTCCAATACAAACAATCCACTCTCTCTTAGAGTTGCAGCCATAATTTATTTATTTAATTTATTCATTCAATTTCTATGATCAAATCATTTCCTTTTGTAATATATCAATGCTTATCATTGAACTCAACTCAGCATCCTTTTTCAACTCCATATTGCACAGAAATCAAATTATTCTCCAATGATGGCACAAATAATGCATCCTTAATAGTAACAGCCACACATTGTCCATCTGGTAGCTTACAATGCACTGTTGCAACATTTCTCCCCTCAGCAGAAAGGGACCTGCCATCTGCGAGATAAATCGGGACTTTGTCATCCTTATCCAAGTCTGTAAACAGTTTAATATCTTTCAAAAGATTCTCTGTTGCTGCAGAATCAATACAGAATACATTTTTATTGGTCTCAATCGTGGTATTATAACTTTTAAGCTTGCGTTTGCCCTTTATGGACTTCACATTATGAGAATCTCTTCCTGGTATGTAATTCTGATGGCTTTTAGCATCATAAATCTTAACCATCTCTGTCTCTCCTTTTGTCTTGTTTATGCGAGCAGCAGCTTTCCTGGGCTTATCAGAGCAATTAGTAGGGATGTGCACGGAACTGCGGCAGGGAGGCTTGAAAGCGGTGGGGGTCTCCCTTTAAGATCAGGGGAGGATGCACTTACCCCTCCCACTGCTTTCCCCCCACCGGCATCCGTGTTTATTAATGCTCATCAGGGAGGCAGCGTACCTCCCTTCCGCCCCGTTACCCTCATCTTCTGGATATGACTGGAAGTCACCGATGTGCCTGTGCACACCAGCATGGGCGCACATGTGCGTGATGTGAACACGCCCATGCCGGCATGCGTAGGTGCATCGGTGACTTCCAGTCATATCCGGAAGATGAGGGCAACGGGGCGACAGGGAAGTATGCTGCTGCCCCGATGGGCATTAATAAACACAGACGCTGGTGGGGGGGAAGCAGCAGGAGGGGTAATTGCACCCTCCCCCGCTCTTAAAGAGAGACCCCCACTGCCTTCAAACCAGTTTGGAGCCTATAAAGGGCTTCTGAACCAGTTCTGTGCACATCTCTAGCAATTAGCATATAAATGGTCTTCACCTTTACACTGAAAACAACTTTGTTCTGTGTTCTCTGAGTGAGACACTGTGACATGATATCCAGGCAAGCTATTTCTTGCTTTCTATGAAAATGTACTTAAAATATAGAGATATATTTTAAGTTTAAAGATGCATCTGAAATGTCAATCACCGGTTCTAAAAATTGACAACTTTCAGGCAATAAGTTCAAAATGAACCCCACAATTGCAGCCTCAATGAGGTGTGTCCCAACGTCTTTAAGCTGTTTCCCCAGATCCTGGATTTCGCTTATGTGTTGAGTGGGATTTTGTCTCTCGTTTAGCTTCAAGTTGCAGAGTGTTTGAAAGAGAAAGACTGTATCACAGGGGCTCTTGCGATTATGAAGCTCATCCAGCCTTCTCCAAACTTCACTGGCCAATTCCACACCCATAAAATGAGTATATAATTTTTGACTTACATGCATCTCAGGGATTCCAATTGATGGCACCCACTCTTGTCCCTTTTCCAAAGAAAAGCAGATCCATGGAAAAGAAAATGCTGAACTGTGGCATGCCTGCATCTTTGGTTATGAACAAACATAGATTTTCCTCATTGGCCCTCAGTATTTTCAGTCAACTCAGTTGGAGAAACATAGGGGCTATTCACACGATTGAAGAAAATTGGGCTAGCCTCCGCTAGCCCAATGTTCTTCAGTCATAAGAACCACTGGGCTTGCAGCCGAGCCTGGTGGTTCTTGAGCAGCTAACCTGCTACTGTAGCCCGCCCCTTAGCCCAGGTTTGTGGAGCAAGCACTCTGCAAACCCAGGCTATCTGCTCATGAGTAGCTGCGCCACAGCTCTGCGCTGAGGCCACTCTTGAGTAGACCCCTGACTAGGAGGTGAAAAGCCGCCTCCCGGCTCTAGGGGTCTCCCCAGTATGCCCTGTGTGCTTGCACACAGGGCATACTGGGGCTTCCGGGGGCCGCATGGTCCCCGAGCTCCCCAGCCCCCACCGGCTCTGTCTCAGAGCCAGCAATTGTGTGGGTGGCCAATCTGGCCACCCAGGGCTCCCTCCCCACTTGTGAGCAGGGAAAGCAGGCTTAGCCCCCTCTTCCCTCTCACAGCCCCAAACCAGGTCTCACGGGTCATGAGACCCGGTTCATAGTCATCTTCATTTCAGATATAGGGAGAAGTAATCCACTGCCTGGCCTACTTCAGCACACTGGAGTGAGAAATTATATTAGTTTCTTTTAGTGCTAACATATAGATCTTAACATATCTGATGTTCTTGACAATCATGCTTCTATGCTCTTAGCTAACAGCACATGTGCAGTTAGCTTTTAGTGGAGTAAGTGCTCTCTCTCTCTCTCTCTCTCTCTCTCTCTCTCTCTCTCTCTCATGCACGCAGTGTATGTGTTTGTGGTATACTTTCTTGCCCAACAAATATTGTTTTATATTTTCTTCATCAGGTGGCTGGCTGAAGATGAAAATGATGGTCGTACTGTGGTGCAGCTTTATGCATAATTATGCTTTTAGGAAATCCTACTTAAACATGCTTCTGCCTCAACACCAAGCTGATCTGATTTATTTGTATGTCTTCACTAATTGTCAAAGAACTATATTAATCATGAAGAAATATCAAAAGGATATATCACTTTTAAAAACTCAAACAAGATTATTAGCTATGAATTCTGAATGCCTTTATAAAAACATAGAATAAAGCCGAGATTGAGTGTGACAACATGGCTTTGTGAATGCTATTTGAACTTCCATGATATTTTAAATTTGGAAACTTTTTTTAATCTAAGAAAGGATAATTTTTGATGAATGGTGATTTTGTTGTTTTACTGGAGGAAATTTTTATTTTGTAAACAAATGTAAACACCTTCAAAGTATTGTCATATGTTTGCCCAGTTACATTGCTGCTTTGTTGGGCATGCAAATTTATCTTCTTGATAGCTATAAAGATCTCCCTGTAGCCACTCTTCTGCTGCTTCTTAATATAATTTGTTTCTTATGAAAAATACTTTCCACCACATCAAAGCAACAAATCTTGACTGGAATCCTAGAGGTAAATTTCCATCTATGTTCCAATAGTGACAGCAATGAGATTTTTGTTTCCTCTGTTGCTGAAGAGTTTGCTAGGGATAGATGAGTAGTTCTGCCTTGTAGGCATGGATATAAGTTAATGACCTGCTGTTAGTCATTTTTGGTTCTGTGATATCCCCTACTTTTTCACTACTGTAAACAGAGCGGAACTCTTTGCAACAATTTGCTGTGAGATAATATGCACATAGCACATACTACAAACTCAGATACAAAATCATTTGCAAAACCACAATTTTTTAAAATCACTTTCAAGGCTGTGCTGTCGAGTTGGTGCCAACTCCTGGTGACCACAGAGCCATGTGGTTTTCATGGCAGAATACAGGAGGAGATTACCATTGCCTTCTCCCTTGCTGTATAAGTTGCTGCCTTTCAGCACCTTCCTATATCGCTGCTGCCCGATATAGGAGTTTCCCATATTTTGGGAAAGACACCAGCGGGGATTCAAAGCAACAGCCTCCTGCTCTCTAGGCAGTTTGCTTCCCCGCTGTGCCATTAGGTGGCATATCACTTTCAAATAGAATGTTAAAGCCAAGTGGTAAGATTAATCACCTCAGCATTGCAGCTCTCAAAGTTAGAGTCCAACTTTGTTACTTAATTAATGTAAGAAGCAACTGAGCCATTTTTGGAAGGGCAGAATGGAAATTAATTAATTAATTAAATAATAAAAGCCCACTCCCAAAACATATTTGATGGACATTCCCATTCTTTGTGCAGGCTGAAGTACAACTGAGGAACCTAAGCTTTTTTTTTTTAAGCTTTTTTTCAAAATGCTAGTAAATGATATAAATGAAACTATCAAGTGGTTTCTTTTTAGATTGTCTAAAAATAAATAGTTTAGAAAGGTATTCATTAATGGCTATGGTGGTTGGAAACAAATTCAAAAATAAATGTTTTTATGGAGGAGGAATCTGCTCTTTGTAGATAAGTAGTGTGTGTGTGTGTGTGTTAAAGAAATTTGCTTCATAGGTCTTTAGCTATAAGACCTAGTACTGTATAATTTCTGATTGAGTGAGGGAACGGGGTTAATTTAGTTTTCCTAAAGGTTCTCTTTGTGCTTACATTGCTAGGGTACATACTGAAATGAATTTACAATTGTATCCCCAGAGTGCACAAATGAGTTCAGTCAGTATCAGTATTCATTACACAGAATCACTTTGCTGTGATCTATTATGTGATTTGTTTCATTTAATGTGTCTTTCATTAATAGTTTGTAATATTAACTCACCCTGATACAATTTCTAGTTTATCAAGTGTAAATAATGCCTTCTTAATTTGTTTGCCTCTAATGTGAATGCCATCTTTTAACACTTATTTGCTTATTTTGTGCCTCTTGTGCTGTTTTAAATAAGAAACTACATTCACCTCCACAAGGAATGTGGAATATAGTTTTGAATGACTCCAGTGAAAGTGGGACAAAAGGAGTAGGCAACCGCAAAGAGTGATGAATAAAGAGACGAGACAACAAGAATGGAAAGGGACACTCCTTTGTTAGCTATTTACTCATTTAAACTGGATCTCAACAAAAATGTCCTGCCTAACATATAGCTTACCGTGCAGATAGCTCTGTGCAGTAGAACACAGAAAATGACCTATCCCCCCCCCCCGCAGCCCACCTCTGGGAAAGTTCCACCTTGTTCTGAAGAGGAAGCAGTTATTCTCCCCCCCCTCCGATTTCCTCCTCACCTCACACCTAATGGTGAGATTAAGGAGGCCATGCCTGAGGCCCACCCCCACCCAAGCTGACTGAGTCAAGCATACCCAAAGGCCACTTCTCAGCTGCAGAGAATACTGGCACTCCTCCTGCATCCTTTCTTTAATGCCTCTGGACACTCACCACAATTCTTCTAAGTGGTCTAATTACCCAAAGGGTCCCTGCTACTTGTGACTTGGGGGGAAAAGGAGCCCATTGAAGGGCACCCTCCCTTACTTTCACCACTTCTAGGACTGCAGTGCAGAGTAAGTGAAAAACAATCCCAAATCCAATGTAGTTTAGTGGAGAAACATTTCTACTCAGGCTAGAAGTGACTGGCAAACCTGTCCTATGGGAGTTGAATTTTTAATCTGAGAGGGAGTTGAATTTTTAAATGGAGTCAAGGAGACTGACTGACTGGCTATATGCAGGTCCAACACTGCCTCCCATTGACTGTTAAAAGCTGCAGAGATGTGGCAACTGCCCCACTTTCTCCTGCCTGCCCACACAACTGATCTCCAGACCAGCCAGTTCATTTTGCTGGCCATTAGCATGGACTTACACAGTTAATGTCTATTTTCATCCTCAGTCCCATAATTTATTGCTTTCTCAGTTCACTTTAATCTACAACCATCTTACTCAAAGCAGCCACTATGTGGTGGCTGCTTTAAATGGCTCCACATGGCAAGTCTTGTCATGTGCTGAGCTATTCATGAAGAGCTACTCACCATACAGATAGGGAAATTCGTTCTCTGTGCTAGCATGACCACCACCCCCGGCCACTTACATTTGTACCAGTGTGGGTAAAATTATTCCAACTGTTCAGTAAGCCAGCCCACTTGAATGCCTTGTGATAACAGCCACCATGCAAAGTGATTTAAATTGCCCTGTATATTGTGGCCATAATCTGTATGCAAGTCCCTAGTTCCATGTGTTATCCTACCTGTTGTTTTGCTCACAGTCACTCTGCATTATTGCTTGTGCAGTAAAAGCTGTAGTCATATTCCCTCTTACATGAGAATAAATGTATTGAATTCAGTACATGGCAAAGGCTGTTTCTGAATAACAGCATAGGTTTGGATTTCATGATTGGTCAAACAGCTGTTTTTGTGCATGCACACTACTACATCCTAGGTTCTGAACCTTTAAGGATTTTTTGAAGCAGGAGTCAAATTTGCTAGAGTCAAGGCTATTCAATTCGAATCCAGTTTTCTTAAAATATAAATTTTGGCAGCAATATTTAACAAGAAGTGTCATCTTCAAACTGTGGTAGATTCACCAATCCCTGCTCATTAGGGGAAATTACATGTTGTTAGGATAAAGTTGTGCCATCGAGTTGGTGACAACACCTGGCGACCACAGAGCCATGTAGTTTTATTTGGTTTACCATTGCCACCTCCCACACAGTACGAGATGATGCCTTTCAGCATCTTCCTATATCGCTGCTGCCTGATATAGGTGTTTCCCATAGTCTGGGAAACATGATCTGGGAAACATACCAGTGGGGATTTGAACCAGCAACCTCTTGCTCCCTAGGCAAGTTACTTACCACTCTTAGGATACCCTCATATTTATTCACAAGAATAAATAGATAGATAGATAGATAGATAAGAATGTATATATTAACTAAACCGTTTGCTTGCAGCACTTGTTTAAAATAAAACAGCACTTGTGTATTTCACAAATACAAGTGTATTTCATTTGTATTTGTGAAATACACTTGTGCTGTTTTTCACAAATTGGAGTATACTTGGTTTTTCTATGTACTCATTATCGGCAAGACTTTGCTAACTTGCACGTGTTTGTAGATATGTTAATGGCTCTGATTTTAACCAGCTATTGCTTTCATCTTTATTACAGTAAAAGACCTGTCAAAAGATTACTCTACACATATCCAATAGCAGTAACAATTCAGTAACAATAACAACAGTAGCAAAACTAGCTATTGGACCTAGAATACTAAGGGTTAGTAGAACTGTTTCTGTAAATTTATCTGTTCTTATGGTCTTTAGCACTTATTCTTTGTTTACTTGCTAGGGTTTTTTGTTTGTTTGTTTTTGCTAAAACAATTTAACAGATATGATTAAAAAGAAGAAGGGATGGGAAGAAATGAGAAAAATAAGCAAATTGAGGCACCAAGGCACTGCATGAGACAGTTCTGGAGCATGGAAAATTAATACAAGCTACGCAAAGGAGGTAGAGCACTTCTAGGTGAAACATTTAAGACCTTCCTGATACAGATTTACTTGGAAATAAACTCCTTTGACATTAATAAGATTTCCAAATAAATTCATTCGGGATTGCAGTTAGCTATTAATAATGGGGGAAATTTTAAAAAATTGAAAACACCTTTCCTTGCTAAAATTTCAACTAGTCAATCACAACAGAAATCTCTTTTTAGTTTACTTTAGCATGAGAGAAGAGAACTACTAAAAAGGTCTAAAGTCTAGTCTTCAGCCAGTTTCTATAGAGACAGTGGTGGGTTTTTTTAAATTTAAAAACCCAATGTTTATCTCCAGCCATAAATAACATAGACAATGCTATGCAGAAATGGTACTTAGCTATAGTTTCCACATCATTTAAAGCAGACTGCATTCCTGAGCTGCTGATCAGGTGAAACAGGATTCACTCAGCATTTTATGCAGTTTTATTATAGTAGTACAACAGAAGCAGTATGTGTCCACTAACTATAACATTGTAACACTTTTTCACATTGGAAATATCCATCTACCTCTGACACAGAACAGAGTGTTCTGTTATTATCCTTTGGCAAATGTTTTCATAGCTCTTGTACTATATTAAAATGAACTGTATTATGTGTAGATGGGAACCATATGTGCATATTACAGGCAGGCTGAGAAGGGAAATGGGTAAAAGAATTATTTGGTATGACTTCATGAGTTCAAGGGATGCAATCAGTTGTTTTGAGAGTTCAGAAAGGCCCTGCAAGTCTTTTCCTACAATCTTGTTTCAGGATGCTTAGAACATTGCCCTTATTATATGCACTATGCAACTCTTTTGCATGTCCCAGAGTCCCCATTTATCAGAAGAACCCTGCTTGATCCAGCATCCCGTTACCAGCAGTGGCAAGCCAAATCCTTCCCAAAAGACCAGACGTAGGGCATGAAGGCAAAATGGTCTTGAACACTTCTTCCTCAGCACCTGGCATTCAGAGGCACAGTGCTTCTAAACACATTAGTTCCATTGAGCTATTAAGAGACCTGCCCTCTATGAATTTGTCTAATCCCCTTTAAACTTGTCTTAAATTTATCTAAGCCAGTAGCCACTACCAAACAATGTAGCAAGGAATTCCATTAATTAACATTATATTCTTTGAAGAAACCATTTTTATTGCTCTGTCCTGTATCTACTGCCACTCAATTTCCTTTGGTGACTCCAAGGATTAGTGTTTTATGAGAGGGGAAACACATTTTTCTCTATCTACTACTGCTGCATCATCCAATTTTCTATCATATTCCCTCTTAGTAACATTTTTTCTAAGCTAAAGGGCCCCCAGCAGCTTTTCCTTGTAGAATAGGTGGTCCAGCTCACTGATTTTAGTTACCTTTTTTGCAGCTTTCCCAGCTGTACAATATTTTGTTTGTTATGGGATGACCAGAACTCTAAACAATATTTCAAAAGCAGCAGCAGCGGTTTATATGCTGGCCATTTTACTTTCAATTCTATTCTTGATCATTTCTTAATGGATTTTGCCTTTTGCATTGACACTGTACACTGAGCTGATATTTTCACTAGGATAGTAACCACAATCCCAAGAACTACTTCCTAAAAGTCACAGATGGATTATTGATATAGACAGTTGCCTATCAGTGGGTGACACTCAAAGGTTGCACAACATCAGTCCTCCAGCTGTTTTTGGATTACAACTCTCATCACCCTCAGGCACTAGGAATGTGTATGGAACTGGTTCGGAGGCCCTTTATGGGCCTCCGAACCATTTCAAATGGCAGGGTGTGTGTATGTGCAGCTTCAAGAGTGGGGGAGGATGCTCCCCCCCACAGCTGCATTTCCCCCTCTGGCACTCGGTTTCTGAAACATCCATCGAGGCATCAGCGTATCTCCCTGCCACCCCCTTCACTTCATTTTCCGGAAGTACCCCAAAGTAGTGAGCACCAGTGGGGGACACGCAGTGGAGGGGTGGGGAGTACATCCTCCATCACTCCTAAATCTGTATCCTGCCACCATTGAACTGGCCCCCGCTGGTTCTGTGCACATCCCTATCAGACACAGTAGCCAATAGTCAGGAATGATGGGAGTCCAGTATCTGCAGGAGGACTGAAGTTCTGCAGCCCTGCTTTAGAGAAATGAACCTTTGGGTGCCACCCAGTGTGTATGTTAGGTTGGGGTTTTTTGGTGCACCAACACTTTAAATGTTCTTACATTGAAACTTTCATTGAAACTCACTGAATATTTACACAGGGCAGGTTCACACCTAACAGTGGTAAGTAAGTAGGGAACAACCACCATTTCCTACCAGGCATGCATGCTCTCTCCTGGTGCTAGTTCTATGTTGTGAGAACTCAGAAGTGTTGGATAGAGAATGCTGGTAACCAACTTCAGTCTGGCATTTTCAAGCCCCTTCAAATGTTAATTAAGAATGTCAGGTGAAAGTTGGGCCGAATCTGATTACCAGCATTCTCCAGCTGACATTTCTGGGTTTGCCCAACACAGAAACAGCAGCTGCAGCAGAAGCACACACCTGTACTTACTTGCCACTGTTAGGTGTGAACCTGGCTGCAGAATCTTCAGTGGAGAGGGGCAATGCAAATCTTTAAGTGAAATAAATAGAGATACCATTCTAGGGAGGAAAGCTATAATCATGCACTAGAGCTCTACACCTAGACAACACCTTGCTCATCTGCCTGGGACACTGCTATTGAGGTAGTCTGTACCCATAACTGGTACAAATTTATACTTATGTATAGTATATACTATACTTAACAACTTTATACTTATGTTGGCCAATATTACCAGTATATATGTATTTATTTCAACTTCCCATTATCCAGTCTTTGCTGCTGCCACCAATCTCCTCCTGCTTGGAGAGACCCCTGCCTGTAACCTTGGAGAAGCCACTGCCAGTCTGTGTAGACAATGCTGAGCTAGATGGATCAATGGTCTGACTTGGTATAAGACAGTTTCCTATGTTCCTGGAAATTAGTTCTGTTGAACGCACTGCTACTTCCCCATAAGTGATTTTTAGGAAAGAAACACAATTCCTGTGCTTGTTCTTCATTAACCTGAAACCATTCCCATTTCCTCATACTTGCAAGCCAATATCCATGGAAAATGTTCATATGAAAAGGATTTCCATTCATATGGAAAGCTAGATTGTGAAGCATAATTGGAATCAAGCTACTATTCAAAAACTAATTATAGTGGGATCCTCTGCCCGGAAGTAATCCCACTGAGTTCAATTGAATTCCCAGGTGAGTGTACATAGGACTGCTGTCCAAGTCTCAAATGATAATTCCTTGGTCCTAATTGTGCAGAGTGAACAAACAATTAAAAGGTAAACATAATGTTCAGACATGATGAACCATGCAGGAAAGATGGCTTCTGAGAAATTGAGGATGCTTTAAAAAAAACCTTTAAAAAGGAGGCACTTGTTAGAAAATTAGATCAAAATGGAGGCTTTTGACTTGAATTGGTTAGATCAACATTCAGAGAAAAGCACAGGAATTAAACAGATGCTTTCCAAATAAAGATAATTGGGAAAACAGATGAAACAAGGAGAGCTGATAAAATAGAACAAAGCAAAAACAAAACAAAAAACCACCCACACAAAACAAAAACATTGCAATGCACCTGTGAAAATAAAGCACTGGGAGAGAAATAGAAAAACAAGATTCCTCATCTCACCTGGTCTTACTGCTTGTATTATTCTATGTATTGTAGTATCATAAGTCAATTGAAGTCTAAGGTCGTATGAAGTACCTTTGGTGTAGTCCCTGCAGATATAACACAGGCTTCTACCCAGGGACACATATGAAGCATCCACCAGAGAGGCAGATGGCACTGTGCAGAATCCCTGCTTCTCTTTCATGGAGAGCAACAGAGAATGAAAAGCAATGTAACTTTGTAATATGTTCTGGTTCTTAACTATACTGACTATACATTTTATTTTAAATGTATATTATGTATTTTATTTCAAGTTATACTCAGCTATTAATTGAATATAACATAGAACATTGTTGTCATTTTGTTATTGACTAGGATCTCTGGAAAACAAACATTAAAAATGGCCAAGATCAAACCTAATTTCCATTGAAATTTATGGGACTTAAGTTAGTTGCCTGATTAACTTGTCACATTTATTTCAATGGTGTTTGGTCTGGATCCTGCCTGTTGTATGCAATCACGTTACAAAATTTTTCTCACATATTTAAATTACAGTTTAATTACAATGTGTTAGAATAAAACTACCTACTTGCTAACTATTAAAACTCCACTGAAGGCATTCCAGATGGGGAAGTCATATGCATGTACCAGAATTCCTATACCTGGAAGAATCACTGGACTGAGATGTTAGGGTATATTTGCAACTTTTAAATTATTTTTCTTTGGCTTGAAAAGGACAAAATAAATAGTAAATTGATTTTAAAAGAAATATATTCTAGCCCATCTGTATGACAAACTTGCCTTTTGTTACACTGATGTGTAAGTAATCCTCAAATCTTACACCAGAGTTGCCCCTGGGATGTCAGAGTGATTTCATGGAAGCTGCTGTAGAATAAATAGACTGTGAATTGTAGGCAGATCTCCTGAATGAAGAGTTGTGCAAAATATTTAACAAATCTGAGTCAAAGATACAATTAGCTTTGTAATAATAATAATTCAATGAGTGGGGATTTGTAAGAATTAATAAAAATTGTAATCAGTGTTCTCATTTTTAAATTGAAACTAATACAGGACAAATATAGTGTGCTTAGAATAATTTTTTGGACACAGTTTAGTATGATCCTTGAACAAACCATTGTGCTTTACATACTACAGCTTTAATTCACAGTGACATTATCCCAGAGTATTATTGCAAACTAAATGTGAAATGCTGCCCCTTATATACTACCCCTTCTACAAACAAATACAGGGCCACCTTTCTCTCTTCTCAGATCTGAAACTCCATTTTTTAAAAATCAATTTCCCATGAAGCCTATGGCTTAAGCCTCTTCCATCTTCTATGCTTATTAAAACTTAAACCTTAGGTATATTTACTCACATTAATCCTTTATTAACCGTTGTTCCTCCTTTTCTTTTCCTTTCTCCCCTCTGTTGTCTCCCCCATCAAAATTTAGTTTGTATGTTCCTCTGGGCAGGAATTTGTTTTCTTCTTCTTTAAATTACTCTGCAAAGCTCCATAAGCAGCAGTGATTGGTGACAGATTTTTTTTTTAAATGTAAATTTCTGACAGCCCAGTATTTTGTAGCACACAGTCAAAGGACCAGATGAGAGTGTAGCTCCTTCAGGAAAAGTGATGGTGGAAAGTGTGTCCAAGGAAGAGGCATAGCTTATTTGAGGAGAACTGGATGGAGGAAGAAATAGGAAGCCTGAGGAGGATGAGTGGTCATTAAATGATCAGACTGGGAGAGATTATGGGAGGCATATGATATCTCAAGCAAAGTTTGGTTTATTGATTTGTCTATAGACATCTAGAGTCAAGTTATACTATTTACAGTAGGTGTTGATCTCCTGAAAAGGATTGTGGGCAGGAGCATAACTATAATAGGGCAAGGGGAGACAGTTGTCTGGGGGCCCACTGCCTTGCCCCCCCAAGGCAAGTCACATGACTGACTCCCCCAGCCGCTCACCCACCCAGGCTTCCTTCAGTTGTATTCATCCTCCAAAACTGATGTGAGTGTTAAGACCTGGAGCTACCAGAACAGCATGTCTTTGTCTAGTACCATTAAATGACTTGCATTGTCCACAATTTACAAAATCTTTTAAAAAATGATTTAGGATGATGTTCTATTGTGGCACATAGAATGGATATGCTTTTTGTTACCACTATTCAGCCTCATTTAAGATTTCTTTACTTCATGAGCTGAGCTTCGGGGGGGGGGCATTTTAAAATCTTGTCTCTGAGCCCACTCCAATCTTGCGACGTCCCTGATTGTGGGGTTGAGTTGGTGGTGCTTCTGCTCCCCCCACCCAAGACTTCTCTTTTCAGGCTTCTCTTTTCACAAGACCAGGCTTCTCTTTTCACAAATAACCCTAACAATGCCTTTCAGCTAGCCAAGTTGTCAATGATACTGCAAAGGACTGTATTGGTGTTCCTTCAAATATTATTCTAGTTGTGTTCATCCCAAGGCCCTGATTCCATTCTAAGTGATGGTATTTCCACATAAGTACCCTGTTTTACACAGCTGCTTTGTTGGGTAATAAATGCACATGTATGTGGCAAATATGCAAAGGTGAATGCCTTAAAAAGATGGGGGGGGGGTATTGGGGATCAAGCTGTTTGGAAGCCTGGACCTGGAAATCTTGCTACCTAATCCCGGATGTCTGACAACAGTTTGTGGTTCCAGCTTCCCAGTGATGTGAAAAAAGGCAGTTTGCACATGCTCAGAAACAGGGTACGTTTTTTCTCCTTCCAGAACAGAGTCCTAATACACAAATCGGGTTCCAGGACTAAACCCTAACTCCGATTAAGCCCGGTAAACTGGTGCAGTGAAGGGAGCACACACTCATGGTCAATTCCTCTACCAGAGCTCAGTGGCGATATTGCTGGAGACAGACAACAATGAAGAATCCAAGAGTACAAGGAAACCGATAATAAACTGTATTATTCAAGGTGATTTTTCTCCTCGGACATACGTTTGGTTTCCTCGCCTGAGTGAAGCAAGGCGTGAGTCATAGCATAATTGGCGCATGACAGCCAGCCTTGCCTCTTGCATTTGCCCAAGTTAACGGATCCAAAACAAAGTGCTGTTCCCTGCGAGGAGGAGGATTCTGTTTCGTGTGCTTCGCCTGCCCAAGAGCGACGCTCCTCGCAAGGAACTAATCCTCTGTAGCCTTGCTTGTCAGCAGCGCTGTAGTCCTGAGCGACATCATCATGCTAATGTGCCTGTCTCCAATCCCTAGTAAATGGCTTCGGGCGGGGATTGCTCACTTGGCTTTGTGGAAGAGGGGATAAGGACGTCTATTGTGCGGAGGCACTTCCAGCTACAGCATTGCCCAGCAACTCTCTTCTGCTGCTCTCCAGCTTCCGCAGGCCCACCAGTCACTTGATTCCAGCGCGCGCGACGCCCCCTGTCACTCACCCTCCCGATCCCCGCCAGTGCGGAGCTGGCACCTGGCTAAGAAAGGCTTTCCAGAGCCCGCCCCTCCCTCGTGGCACACATACATAACGCACTCTGGTCAGAGAAGCGGGTCTCTCTCTCTCTCTCCTATGGCATCGCCCGTTTCCAGCGGTGCGCCTCCCTGTCCCCACCCCTACCTCTTGTACCACCAGCTGCGAAAGACTCTTCTCCTTCCCCTCCCCGCCAAGAGGCCTGAGGTGACAAAGCACCACTAAAGAGGCAGCCGCCGCCCCTGTGCCTTCCCGGCTCTCTTGACAATAAAGGCGGGAAACCAGAGATAATTCTGGAGAGGAGTAGCAGCCTCCCCCGATTTTGCAAGGTCCTGCTCCCTTCTTGGGCAGCAGGGTCTGGAGAGGGATGAGCAGGGCAAGGCAATCGGCCGCGCGCGCGCAGGCTTTGAGCCCGTGGAGAGTTCCAACTTCTCCCAGAGTCTCCACGAGGCCCGCCCCGCCGCCCACCACCACCACCGTAGCTCTCCTCCCGCAGATGCCCTCGTCCGCGCGCAGCTTGCAGTGTGTGAGAGAGCGCTCCACACGCCGGGCCTTGACCGTCTGTCTTTGGACGGTTTGTCAGTGGCACACTCAGAACAGGACAGGAGTGCAAGGAGTCTGTGGCTGGCAACCGGACTGTAAAATCAAGGCCACCACATGTATTTCCTCGCACTCTTTAGCTCTCTTTTTCAGAACTCCCGCCCTCCATACACACACAAGGGAGGAATTGCCCCTCCACAATACACAAAGGGCAATTCCCGCCAAAGGCGGGGGGGGGGTTCCTTCTCAGGACTCCTTGAGACGAGGTAGGCTTTACGAGCAGCGCAAATTCCCACGGCCCCCAAGCACCAGCCGGCACCTCCTGCCACCCGCTCTGCAAAGCAAAAGAGGCACTCTCTTCCCGCCCTTCCTTGACAGCTTTCTGCAGACACCTTTCACCCAGCATAATCGCCTCGCACGGCCTCTCCTTTCTTCTCCCAAATCCCGTCACCCTGTTGCATCCCCCGCGGCACAGAATCCCCTCCCCAGTACCATCGCCTGGCCTCCGGCTCCTCCCTCCCTCCTGGGCGCCGCCACGGCTGTTGTGAGTGTGTGAGAGCGCGCGCGTGTGTGTGTGTATGGGGGGCGGGGGGGAGAGCGAGGGATGAGGTCATCCTCTTTCCCGGCGTCAATCAGCTGGGTGGCGGCGGCGGCAAAGCGGCGGGGCGGGCCAGGCCGAGAAAAGGATGCGCTGGTTCGGGGAGCGTTCCCCAGGCTGCTCGTGCCTGGGGCTGGGCGGGTGAGCGGGTCTCCCTACAGGCAGGAGGCGCTCCAGGAGCGCCTGCAGGCGCCGGTGGCCCAGCCCCGTCCGCGCCGGGAGAAGCAAAGCGAAGGGGGCGAAATTGTCCGTGGCAGCAGCGGCGAGGGAAGGAGGGGGCGGGCTGAAGGGTGCTCCTGGACTGGGTCCCTCTTCTTGCCACCGCCGCTGCCGCCGCCGCCGCCTTCCAGCCGCATCATGGCCGCGAAGTCGGACGGGGGGCGGCTCAAGATGAAGAAGGGCAGCGAGGTGGCGTTCACACCGCTGCAGAACTCAGAGCACTCGGGCTCGGTGCAGGCGCTGGCCTCGGGCTTGCCCTCGGCTGCGGCGGGGCCCGGCGGCGCGGAAGACGACGAGGCGCCTGGCGGAGGCTGCTGCAGCTCCGGCAGCGGGAGCCGAGGGGACAGTGGAGGCGGCTGCCGCCGCTGCTGTGCCAGCGGCGGCGGAGGAGCCAGGGCGGCGGGGGGCTCGCGGGGCTCGGGCGGGGGCTCGTCGTCGCTGTGCTTGCGGCTGGGCAGGGAGCAGCGGCGCTACTCGCTGTGGGACGGGCTGTGGATCCTGGCCGCCGTGGCTGTGTACTTCGCGGACGTGGGCACGGACCTCTGGCTGGCGGTCGACTACTACCTGCGGGGCCAGCGCTGGTGGTTCGGGCTGACGCTCTTCTTCGTGCTGCTCGGCTCCCTCTCGGTGCAGGTCTTCAGCTTCCGTTGGTTCGTCCACGACTTCAGCACCGATGACAGCGCCGCGGCGGCTCCCGCCTCCTCCTCGGCTGCCGGCGGCGGCGGGCACGCCGAGAGCAAACTGCTTGTGAGCAGCGGCTCGGCCGCGGGAGACATGGACGCCGGGGCTCGGCCGGGCACGCCGCAGAGGCAGGCGTCCAATGCCAGCAAGAGCAACGCGACCAACAGCAGCAACAGCAGCAGCACCAACGCGACCACCACCACCACCAGTGGAGGCGGCGGCCCTGGAGGCGTCGGCGTCAGGCCCCCCAAGAGCCGGTCCGCCTCCTGCGCCTTTTGCATCTGGCTCATGCAGTCCCTCATCCACATCTTACAGCTGGGACAGATCTGGAGGTAAGGCACAAACGCTCAGCTTCCGAACTCAGCCCCTGCAGCCCCTGCAGCAATGGCCGGGCCTGGCAAGGAGACAGGCGGGGACGCTGGCCTTCTGGTGGGTGGAAGGTGTCCCAGTTGGTTCGGATCCTGCGACTTTCCGAACCCCGGTCTGCAACAGATCCCGATGTCCTTAATTCATAGCCAGCCTTGGGGGTGTGTGAAAACATCTCGGCTTCCTCCAAGGGCAATGGTCCTCTTGTGTAATGTGGCTTGAGCTGTGTGTCGCTGCGCGTAGATGCACATGCTTGAATTAGCTGACCTGCCAAGGCAGCTCTTCCTTGTGTGTGTGTGGTTGTAAATGCGACCGAAGAGATCGCACCGCCACTGCTGCTGTCACTTAGAGCTTTTCATGTGGCTGAATTGGCACACAATGGGGAGATGCCATCCACGCCCCTTGTGAAACGGAATTGTTTTTCCACTATTGCTCTATATGATGTGGAGTCCGAGCCTACTTGCCAGCTTATCTTTATTAAAGATTAAAAGACAGAGATGTGCTTTAGGTAGTGGGTGAGGCCACTCCAGTTTCCTAATTGAAAATACTTTGTCGAGACAATACGTGTCTGTTTCAGAGAATAGAGGTACGGGCTCTAGACTCATTTTCGGAAAGAAGTCAGTTGTGTATCTTCGCTCCGAAACAGAAACACTTTCATTTGTTTTGTTGAGATGCCAGTGTTATTTCTGAAGGTGTTACCTGTTGTTTAAAAGTAGTGTGGGAAGCAGATATAGGAACCGTTCTTTAATTGGTCAGGTGACAAATCATCTTGTCATAACTTAGTCTTACAGGAAAGTACATGCAACAGTCTTAGGGAGGGAAAACAATGTAAAGGGCTGTAAAGATGCACACTCCTATTTGCTCCTATTTAGGGAGTATTTAAGGAAACAAGCTTCTGGCCCAATGACTGGAAAGTGTGTTTCAGTAAACTTTTGTGGTCAGGAATTTTTTATTATGACCTAAATGAGCTTTCTCATTCTAAAGTGTCATTTGCTTTTATTGCCATGATCCTACCCCACAACCATTTTGATCAATGATCTGTGCACACATATTTGGGAGTAAGTCCCACTGAACTCAGTGGGACTTACTTTTTAAAAATAAACATGTATTGAAATGACTGCAGATTTCATGATGCATGATTTCGGTTCATGAGTTCACTTTTTAAAGTATGTATGAAGAACACCACAAGTGACTATAGCTGCCTAATACATACAGACTGCAAAGGTCCTCTCCGGCCCTCATCAATAGTTTCTTCCTAGAGATCTTGACTAATGCCTTATTTAATAAGGAAATATTAGGTGGTGTGTGTGTGTGTTTGTTTTGAAAAGAAATTTATTCCAAATTGAGGCAGAATGGCTGCAGTGAATTTTATTAACTTGATTTTTATAGTTTATCTGTTTGGACATAGACAAACAGAACTACATAAATTAGCAAGTTGTAAAAGATACTGTTGATGATATTACCGGAGCTTGTGCCTAACTGGGAGATGTGTTTCAATAAACCTTTATGTTTAGTGAGAATTTATTTTAATTTATCTAAATGAGAGGGATATTTATGAAATTCTGTTAACCCTGCCACACCCTTCATGGCCTTCAATACAGGCATGAATATAATTCAGATCAGTGATGCCATGATGACCCAAAGAAGACCATTGAGCTTGGTGAGCACTGAATGGGCCAACAAACAAATTGTGAATGTTGAGAAAAATGCAGGACATTCTGCTAAAATAAATAAATACACACATACATACCTTAGGGTTTCCAGATAAGAATTTGGAGATATTCTGGAGCCAAGATATACCTGCTATAGAGTACTAAGAGTAACCACTGGTTATATACTAAGATAAGAAAGGCAATACCTTCTTTCCCAGTGTATTCTTAATACTTGTTAGTACGTCAGGTTCTGTTTTAAACCTCATTTGTTACTTTTTTCTAATCTGCATTAAGACTCTTTTTTAAAAAAGTGTACATCATAATACGTAAATGATAGAATGAGGGTATATTTTGCACACACTGGAATTCTGATAGTCATTTTTTAAAATTTTCATATCCTAAACAAATATTAATATTATTAGTATTGATAAAATTAACTTCTAAAAAACCCACTCAGAGTTGTAATGAAAAAGAAAACAATAATAAGGTATCAAGGACAATGTAAGGTTCAAAAAGTTCAGATTCATTATCTTTTCCAAATCTTCTTATTTTTAAGACCAGGCCATGGCAAAGGGTAATATGGACTGAAAGTTCTCATAAACAAACTAGTTGGAGCCTGATATATAAAATATTTGAAAATGACACTTGATGCTATTATTAACAGTCACACAGATAAGTTAGTAGTCTAACCTAAAATTACATAACTGTTGTAACTGTTATATCTATATATTTAATTCTTCTGGGTAAGCCTTGGAATGTGCGTCCCGGCGCCCAGCTGATTGGCTGGGCGGCAGAGGCACCTGATTGGCTGAGGCGCACCCAGGAGAATTGGTCGTCTGCTGGAGACTGGGGCAGAAGGCGGAGGGAGGGGAGAGGTCAACAGCCCCAAAGAGCGCACAGATGCTCTGTGTGGGGTCGGCTAGTATTATTTATTTTTCTATGTAAACTGCTTTGAGAACTTTGGTTGAAGAGTGGTATATAATATTTGTAGCAGCAGCTGCAATAGAAGTAGTAGTACCGCCAAGTATATTTAACACAATTGATATGTGGTATTTTTAATTAGACGTGTGAACAAACTGTTTTAACATCTGAAGGTTGCAATCCTGTGCACATGTATTTATTTCTCTTTTGGTTACTGAATTTATGTTTTTGGACACTCTTTTTCTGAGGCTGCACTTGGTGGAATAAGAAGGCTTCCAAAGGTTTATGGTGTACCAGTTCTTAGGACGGAGGTTTCTCTGCAGTAATTTTGACTGGCAGTTCCTTCATTTTAATGTATTCTGGATCTGGGAGTAGATGAAGATATGGCGGAGAATTCTTTGTAACTCCCATAACAATGCAGGAGACCAGCTGCAGCCAATGAGGTTGTTCTCTGGGAGGAACCACTTGCCATTAGGGATGTGCACTGAACCAGAAGGGGCTGGTTGGAAGGCAGGGGGGGCCAGGGGCGTAACTATAATAGGGCAAGGGGAGACAGTTGTCTGGGGGCCCACTGCCTTGGGGGCCCCCCAGAGTCAAGTCACATGACTGACTCCCTCAGTCGCACACCCGCCCTGGCTTCCTTCAGTTGTACTCATCCTCCAAAATTGATGTGAGTGTTAAGACCCGGAGCTACAGGAACAGCATGTCTTTCTCTAGTACCATTAAATGACTTGCATCATCCACAATTTACAAAACCTTTAAAAAAATAATTTAGGATGATGTTCTATTGTGGCACATAGGAGATAGATAGATAGATAGATAGATGTGTGTATGTGTGTGCATGTATGTATATATAAATTTTACTATGCTTTTTGTTACCACTATTCAGCCTCATTTAAGATTTCTTTACTTCATGAGCTGAGCTTCAGTGTGAGGGTGTGTGACATTTTAAAATCTTGTCTCTGGGCCCACTCCAACCTTGCTACGCCCGGGGGAGCATACCTTTAAGGGAGGGGAAGGGTGCCCTTACCCCTCCTGCCACATTTCCTGTGCCAGCGCTCCATTTAGAAAGTCTCCGTCGGGGTCACAGCGATACCGCCTTGCTGCCACCAGGTGTTTGCGCACACATGTCGCGCTCACTCGTGCGCACATGAGCTTGCGAGCGTGCACGTGAGCAGGTGTGATGTATAGATGTGCCTGGTATGCACACGCGCCCTGGGTACTTCCTTTTATTTTCAGCTGAGGAGGACACTGAGGTGGCAGGGAGGCACCCTACCAGCCTGATGGAGACTTTCTAAATGGAGTGCTGGTGGGGGAAATGTGGCGGGAGGGTTAAGAGCACCTTCCCCCACCCTTAAAGGTATGCCCCCAACTTCGAACCAGCAGAACTGCTGGTTGTTGGAACTGGTTCAGAGGCCCATAAAGTGCATCTGAACCAGTCCCCTGCAAATCCTTACTCACCATTGCTTCTGGGCAATCAAGAGGTAGGAAAAAGCCAACCATTTCCAGTAACAATTGAGAGGCAGGTGGTATGTCGGGTCAGTACTCTAAACATTTAGCTGCTGACCAGAGAGCAGCTCCTGCAATGGGCACAGGCTGTGATATCAGTGGGTGCTGATAGCTACTCAGCACTTGTGTGCTCAGTTTGCTGAATGAGACCACCTCACCTCAGTTGCTGCCTCCTGACAGTTACTAATCAGGGCAGACTTTCCTTTCCATAAATCAGTGGTGGTTTGCTGGTGAAATCGGCTGCCACTGAAGAAGCCTTGTGCGGCAACTAGGAATGAAGGGGAAGAAGAGGAAAAAGGGAAAAACATTTACTCTCCTTTGGGTACACCTCTTTTCTCTCTTTTGGGGGCCTGGAGCACCTTACTTATGAGGCTAGGCTAGAGCATCTGGGACTCTTTAGTTTAGAAAAGAGGTGACCAGCGGAGACATGATCGAGGTGTATAAAATTATGCATGGAGTAGAGAAAGTCGACAGAGAGATATTTCTCTCTGTCACACACAACAACTCTAGAATCACAGGTCATCGCATGAAACTGAAGGTCAGGAAATTTAGGACCGACAAGAGGAAGTACTTTTTCTCACAGCACATAGTTAATCTGTGGAATTCTCTGCTACAAGATGTGGTGACAGCCACCAACCTGGATGGCTTTAAAAGGAGCTTAGACAAATTCATGGAGGACAGGCCTATCAATGGCTTCTAGTGTCTATGGGCTAACTCTAGCCTCAGAGGCACGATGCCTCTGAATACCAGTAGCAGGGAAGCAACAGCAAGAGAGAGGGCATGTATGAAAGAGGTTGCTGGACTAGATGGGCCTTGGGCTTGATCCAGTTGGACTGTTCTTTATTCTCCAGAGAGTCACACTTTACAGGTGCTTTGGTGTTTTTGCCCTCTCATAACCTTTCTGTAAAAGACATAATTGGCTTCTAATTATGACATTTGTTAAGCCACTGAATTGATGGAACCCATTCATTCTTGGGAATACAGCTAAGCTGAATTTTCCTATACAAATATAAAGCTATTGTTGAAAACAGTTATGTATTATTTTAATTAAAGCATGCTAATTAGAA
This sequence comes from Hemicordylus capensis, assembly GCF_027244095.1. Classification (NCBI taxonomy): domain Eukaryota; kingdom Metazoa; phylum Chordata; class Lepidosauria; order Squamata; family Cordylidae; genus Hemicordylus; species Hemicordylus capensis. Next base: position 259,295,755 of record NC_069660.1, read on the forward strand.
ATTAATAGGGGTTTTAATGGTGCGTGTATGGGGTGATGCTGAGAAAAGCTATTTAAAATGATTAAATTGAACTTTTTACTAGAGAGCATGAAAAGTGATGCCTGTTACTGATGATTCATGATTTATGAATAATAATTAGGTTTGTCTCCTTTGTGTTCTGTATCTCATTTCTACAAACTTCTGAAGGCTGAACTCTGCCACCGAATACACATGTGAAAAGTTAAGAAGGATCTTGAGGGCTATCAGGGAATTGTATTCCCCTCCTATAGCTTGTATGTTTAACATAGCAGGACATAGCAGGCTACTCTGTTGAAACCAGGAGTTGGATTCTAGCACTATATGGGCTTTTATTTTTTAATCTTCTTCTTCCCCACCTCTACCCATGAAGTCTCTGCATAAGGAATATTTTTGATATATTTGCATGTGGAATTGAATGTCTGAATGTGTATATACAAACACACAATGTGTGTATGTGCATACATGCGTGTGTGCGTGCACACACACACACACACACACACACACAGAGATACAGAGAAAGAGAGAGAGAAAGCTCTTTTATTCCCATCCTGCTTTAATGTAACTGGTTTGGAAGAGACTTATCAGAAATGAGGATATGGCCTATAAATGTGCCTTTAGGAAGTGCACCAGGTGAAACAGCTATTTTGATGAAGGTTCTGGGAAGCACAACATGAGTGATGTTTCGGAGTGTACAAATCCTGAGAGCAGGTGCAACAGCTTCCCTTATAGAAAGGGAGAGGTGGGGAATCCAATGAGCAGTCACAGGTTTCTATCACTCATTTATACCTCAACTTACTTCTGCTCTACCACTTACGAGTACATTTTTACCTTCATATTTGTGAACTTTGGCTTACCAGTCTAATGCTGAAACAGGAAGCCACCAAGTGTGAGTGACTGAGTATGTTCTCTCTCTCTCTCTCTCTCTCTCTCTCTCTCTCTCTGTCTCTCTCTCTCTCTCTCTCCTTTTTCTGGAAGAGAATGGCCCCCACATTTTTATTTGAAAAAAGCTAGATCAGGACTGAATGAACTGTCGAGTGTAACTCTGATAAGAGGGTTGGACTAGAGTGTGAAAAGGGAAGAGAACAACTCAGCTGGGTCTAGAACAATGATTCTCAACCACCACCACTCTGCAGACCAGTGCCAGTCCATGAGGCATTGAGTACCGGTCTGTGAGGAATTTAACCTCACCCCCAAAAACCAATTTTGGGCCGGTGGGGGCTGCTGCCAGTGGGAGCTCTCTTGAGCTCATTTCTAGGCAGCCAGCCCTTGCTGCTGGATAACGATCATTTCAAGGAAGCGAAATGAACATTATCCAGCAGCGAAGGCTGCCTGCCTATAAATGAGCTTCGGAGAGTTTGCCTGGGCTCTGTGGATCCTGGACCCCGTGGATCCCAGTCCCGCACCCTTTGCACATTACAGCATGCGCAAAGGGGGCGGGCTCTGGGATCCATGGAGTCCTGGCAAGCTCTCCAGCGCACTCTCTCTCTCTCTCTCTCTCTTCTAGGCAGGCAGCCTTCACTGCTAGATAACATTCATTTTGCTTCCTCGAAATGAACATTATCCCTCAGCGAGGGCTGCCTGCCTAGAAATGAGCTCCACGGAGCTCTTGGCAGTGGCAGCACCCGCCAGCCTGAAACTGTTTTTTTGGGGGGGAGGGGGGTGCTTGGGGTTGGGGGTGATCAGGGGCAACCCCTTTACCAACTGCTTGTCCAGGAAACTGTGCATGGAGAATGTACCGGTTCATGATTCCAAAAATGTTGGAAACATGTTGAGAAACACTGGTCTAGGATATTAACGAATGGGCAAATTACATGTTATTTTGCTTTGAAACATTGCGGGGGCGGGCGTGTACTGTTAGATATGGAGTCCAGTTTCCGTAACAGTTTAAATCATTATTAGCCCTGACGGGCTTGTTTTTTTTAAAAAAAAGATAATAGCAGCTGATTGCACAAACTGGATCAGGGAACGGCATTTTAACCCTACCTCCTCTACTATGGTTCTGATTTGTAGGAGCCTAATTAAAGGTAAAGTGTGCCATCAAGTCACTTTCTACTCTTGGCGCCCACAGTGCCCTGTGGTTTTCTTTGGTAGAATACAGAAAAGGTTTACCATTGCCATCTCCCATGCAGTATGAGATGATGCCTTTCAGCATCTTCCTATATCGCTGCTGCCCGATATAGTAGCAGCGGGGATTCAAACCAGCAACCTTCTGCTTGTTAGTCAAGCATTAGAGGAAAAAAGCTCCCATTGGCCCCAGTGGGTAGAGGGAAGGATGTTTGTGGCCTGGGACTGCCTATATTTGATACAACAGGAGAGCAGAAAGTGTACCAAATGACCTTTTCTCCAGAATAACCCCAAATCATGTGAAGCCAGCCAGGAAGACTACATGGTCTACTCTGCTTTCTCTGAGCTGCATATTCTAGCAGGTAAGCAGCATGGGTTGCAACACTCCATACGCTGTTTAGACCCAACTGAGAACCACCTAGGCATGCTTTGTTAGTTAATTTTTTGTGATACACACTTTGAAATTCAGAAAACATTGCATTTAATTTTTAGCTAAGTCAGATTGCAACCTGATCTGGGTTTTCAGGTTTCTTTAAAATAAAATAAAAATCTTGAAAATATGAGTGTCCCAAGTCTGTGACATTTTACAGCAGGGCTACTCAACTGTGCTTCTCCAGCTGTTTTTGGCCGACAGCTCCCAGCATCCCCAGCCAAGTCAAGCATGATGGGAGTTGTAGGCCAACATCTGCAGAAGGGTTAAAGTTAACTAGCCCTATTTTACAGGCTCAGAAGTTCCATTGCACTCTCAAAACACCCCTCATGTACAAAACATCACTCACTCATTTCTATGGAAAGACCTATTACATTGGCATAAGAGAATGTATGTGGACTGAATCCTTCCATGAAATGAATGAAGTCCCCCATTGGGATAGTCCACTAGTAAGACCCAGTGCAGAGACCACCTCAGTCAGTGGACTGGACAAGATGGTAGCAGCTACACATCATGCAACACAACATTTTGCCTGACAAGGCCTACCTTTACCATGATGTCACTAATTTCCTCATTTTCTCCACCTTTTGAAAAAAGAGCAGGGAATGGAGTGGCAGAAAGTGTTAGTTCATGCTTCCTGCTGCTCAGTTCCCTGCCTCTGTCTTTTCAAAAGGGAGGGAGAGTGGGAGATGAGTGGTTGATGGAGGAGCAAGTAGTGTGGGTGGGTAAATGGAGGTATCCCACCAGCATCATCAGGTAAGCAGAGCAGGGAGAGTGGAAATGCTGGGGGATGAAGCTGTGGGGCACAAAAGAGGAGAAAGGTGTGGGCTGGAGCGGGGGAGGGAGGAGGAAAAGCACCATGGGAATCGGGTTCTGGGTTGGAGGTGGGAGGGGGGAGGAGTCTGGGGGAGGAAAATGCTCTATGGCGTGCTTTGCATATGGCAGGAATGGGGTTCTGAGTTGGGGGAGGGAAATAGTTGTGTGACACAGTTTGCATTCCATGAGAATGGGAACAAGGTAGTAGCTCCGCAAGGCACTTCAGCCTCCAGCAGGGCTTGGGATGGACTTGCATACAAGAAAACATTGTGTCTGTCTGAATGTACATGCATCTTTCGATTAGATCAAAAGCTGAAGCAGACTCAAAAACTAGATGAAATATGAGTAGGATGTACAGTGGCCATGATTTTTCCAGTCAGTGAATATTCCCTGTCATTGCTCATAGCTCCTATTCCTGAGCCCCAGTGCCCCTTCCCTCCTCTTCCAGTTGGTCTACATAATTCAAATCCTAGTGCTTTCTCCATCAGAATATATTATGCAAGTAGGAAAGTGTACCTTTTTAATTTACATAACATATTCTGAATAAATGCAGATTTTTTGTTCCAGTCTGAAATCAGATATAGCCTTATCTTGAATAATCATCATGCCAGTGTACCAATGTCTGTAGATAGTTTCTGGGTGCTAAGCAGCAAGGGAAAATAAAAGAGAAATTATTAAAGTGACAGGAGCTGGTAACTCACTAAACAGCTTAGATTCAGGATATTTAAGAGAATTTCATCTTCTTTATGAGCCCCGCCACCCATTGAAATAACCTGGAGAGGGTCATCTGCAATTGGCACCATCTGGTGGCTACTGAGAGGCAGGCTTAATCTGTTGCTGCCCTGAGGCTTTGAAATGTGCTCTCTGCTGAAATAAGAGCCTCCCCACCCCATCTCTGACAGCTTTTAAAAAGGCTCCTAAGATGCATTTATTCATCCAAGCTTTTAAAACTAGAATTGTGGTTTTAAACTGTTTTGCCTTATGTTTGTTGTAAACTGCCCAGAGACATGAGTTTGGGCAGTGTACAAATATACTAACTAACTATATACATACATACATGCATACAAGAATTTTATATTTATGAGGTCACTGGGAACCAGTGAAAGAGAGAGAGCCTGGCAAAATGGAAATAAAATAATTATGTATTTATTTGATTAGCATATACATTGGCATCATATAATGGTTGTTTTGTGATATTTTATGTTTTTGTTAGTGCCTTGTGTCTGTTTTTAACACAGAAAGGAAATAAAAAACATTAACAAACTCTTAAGTATAATCATCAAAGTGCTCACTAGCTTTGATAGGGAAAATATTTTCCATTCTCAATTCAGTGTGTTACCTGTGGTGTATTATCTAAATTAGAAGTAATGATGACCATTGTGTTCCATGAGGCTAAAGTAACGCTAAAGCAATGAAAACCAAATGAATGCTCAGTAAAGCTCTGAAGCCACTGGATAACGCAAAGATTTTAATCCAGTCTCTTTCCCATTGCACACCATTATGCACATGTGATCCTTTCACAAATGTAGCTGTCTGTGCACAGGAGTACTATTGCGTGGAGTAAGGAGGACACACATAGAAGATACTTTCACACATGGAGCAGTGCACATAACTGCAGAAGAGAAGGATGTGATGGGGAAGTGGATAGTTATACTCCCGAATTTGACTTCTAGTGTGGGATGGGGATGTCTGAAGCACAGTGAAGTATTACTTTACCACCAGCTCCTAAGAACAAGAGAGATACTAAGGAATGTGGAAATTATAATGGTGTTAGTTAATGAACCATATAATGAAGTTGTGGGTAAAAATCACGGTACAATGTCTTAAGACAAGTAGATGAGGTCAGTGATAATTAATTGTCTTTCAGGTTAAGCAGAAACACGATCAGTGCCAGTTTGTGACTAGATATCTACAGTCAAAATGCTGGGAAATTGGCAGTAGGCTTTGGAATTGGATGGTGGCTGATTAATATTACTGAGTACAGGTGTGTGTTGTGTTTTTTTGGAAGGATGTATCAAGCCGATCCAAATAATATGAGATTACTTTTATCTGGATGCAATAATACTCTGATCCATTATTCTACATTTTCCCCAGTTACAATACTAACTACCGTTATTAAACACCTGTATTGCTATATCCAGAACAAACTCTGGGAGTACGTAGCATTGAACTGAATTTGCTAACGAAGTAAACAGGCTGCTTTCTAAGTGGTAGTTCTTTTAGATTTAGCAGTGAGAGAGCAGCTGTATCTGTTCAGCACAGCACAGCATTTCTCCAGTGGCTGTTTGCTGGTGTCTCCCTTGTATCCCATTTTAGATTGTGAATCCTTCTTGGAAAGGGAACCATCATTTCTTTCTCCTTGCTACGTAAACTGATTTGAGAACTTTTCTTTTTTTGAAAAGCAGAATACAGTATAATATTTGTTGTCGTAGTAGTCAGTCAGAACAATGGCCCATCTAGCCCAGAGATTTTCAACATGTTGGTCGCATCTCCAAAGTGGGTCACAGCAGTGCTGCCACAACCATTTTGTTTTCTAAGGACAGCAGTTTCTTAACTGCAGAGTTCATCTTTGAAAAGATTTCTTTAATGAGCTGGGTAACAACCAGTCTCTGGCCATGCTGAGCTGCAACCACTGCCGCACTCCATGCCTCACCTCATCTCTTCTCACTGCTCCTCTTTTATTCAAAAAGAGCATGTGTGATTGCCTCGCTGCTCTGTGTCTCTCTTCCTCTCCTTCCAGGCCCACTGAAGGAGATGCCCTGCAGAGCAAAGTGGTAACAGTACATGCTATTGGCTGCTGAGATAGAGGAAGAAGCAGAGCGCTGCAGCAATGGTTGCAGAAACATGCCCACTGGGCAGTTCAGCCACTCGTTCAGACCATGCTAAAGTCCAGTGGATAGCTCAAACACAGTAGCCATTGATCAGGAAGACCAAGCCGGGTAGATAAGATGTGTGCATGCACAAGAGAGAGAGAGAAATATGAAAGCAAGATAATCAACCCTTGATGGATAGTGTGACCCAGTGTTCCCTCTAACAGGGATTCCCAGATGTTGTTGATTGCAACTGCCATAATCCCCAAGCAAAAGCCATTGAAGCTGGGGATTCTGGGGGTTGTATTTAACAACATCTGGGAATCCCTGTTAGAGAGGAGAGCTGGTCTTGTTGTAGCAAGCATGACTTGTCCCCTTAGCTAAGCAGGGTCAACCCTGGTTGCATATGAATGGGAGACTAGAAGTGTGAGCGCTGTAAGGTATTCCCTGTAGGGGATGGAACTGCTCTGGGAAGAACAGAAGGTTCCAAGTTCCCCCTAGCATCTCCAAGATAGGACTGAGAGAGATCCCTTCCTGCAACCTTGGAGAAGCTGCTGCCAGTCTGTGTAGACAATACTGAGCTAGATAGACCAATGTTCTGACTCGGTGTATGGCAGCTTCCTATATTCCCAGGGAACAGTGGTGTGACCCTCAGTTTACTGCAGTCTATGCACTACTGTGTTTAATGGGACTGCTGTAGAATAATTGTGTTTAGTACGTATATCAACCTTACTCACCAAAGAATGAATTTGTCTCTTCCCTCCATTCTTTTACAGGAGTATTTCAATGTGATTCAAAGAGCATCCACCTCCTATGAATGGTTATATAGAAGCAAGTCCCTCTCCAGATAACCATTTATAGGATTGCAGGCCTATAGTGTTATCAACTACAGAATAAGGGAATGGTAGTTACTTTAAGCAAAGGAGAGGCTTTGTGTGCTGTGTACCCTGAAGGTCAACTATTTATATGTTGCCTAGTAAGTTATGGACATTTGTTTAGGGAGAGTGGAAAGAAAACAGTGCTAGCCTTAGAATTAAGCCCATTATTTCTGTGGGGTTTAAATTAAACTAACCTCCTGCATAGGATCAGCCATTGAACAACATAGGAATGATGTCTGACTTTCCTCTTCTCCCAGCCCCTGACAGGAAGATGCCCATTAAACTTTCTGTGCAATTTACTTCTGAGTAAATATATATCAGATCAGCTGCCTTCCTGGCAAGAAGCCACGCGTGGTGTAGTGGCTAGAGTGCTGGACTAGGACTGGGGAGACCCGAGTTCAAATCCCCATTCAGCCATGAAACTCGCTGGGTGACTCTGGGCCAGTCACTTCTCTCTCAGCCTAACCTACATCACAGGGTTGTTGTGAGGAGAAACTTAATTATGTAGTACACCGCTCTGGGCTCCTTGGAGGAAGAGCAGAATATAAATGTAAAATCATCATCATCATCATCTTCACCCCTTCTTAATCTGGCCGGTAAGATCAGGTGTCAAATGACTGTGTGTGAGGGCTGCAGCTCAATCCTATGCAAAATCAGGCAGCTCTGATTCTATGCAGAATTGGGTTGTTTGCATAGTTGCACTGGTAAAAGCTGGAGGGCGGATGTCAACACAATCCTGTGCATGCTTACTCAAAAGTAAGTCCAACTGTGTTATCAAGCAGCAGGTTCCACTGAATTGTGTTATTAAGCAGCAAGTTCCACTTGTGTTTAGATTGCAGCCTGTGCAGGGGCGTAGCGAGGCGATTGGGGGCTGTGTTCACTGCTCTCCCCAGTGGCCTCTCAGAGTGAGGGAGATAAGGAAGAAAAGAAGGAGGGGTGGAGCTTGGGGCCCCCGAAGTTCTTTGCACCCATTTGCTCAGTTATAGTTAAGCTACAGCCCTGAGCCTGTGCTGTGCAACGTCAACTTATTCTAGCATTCGTGGCAGCAGCAAGAGGCATGGAACAAGAAAATGAAAGCTGGGTCTGGAGGAAGTTTGTGCCCTAAGTTCAGAATAAGTAGCCATGGGGAAAGGACCTTAACATGTGGTTGCTCAGCCATCATGTCCTCTGTAAGTCACTCTGCTGCACCGAGCTTGCCCTGGGTGTTTGGTGTGGGTGGGAAAAGGCAGGCAGAAAGTTTTAAGGAGGCTTGCTTGTTCTTTGCTGTGCCTTTAAAAAAATGCTGAACCTGGCATGTGATGTTTTGTGGTGTAAAGTGAAGAAATATTCACTGAGAAATTGGAAGAGGCCCAGACTGTTCAATCTAAGCATGCTTACTCAGAAGTAAGTCTGCTATGTTCAGCGGATGTTCTCTTAGGAAAAGCTTGCATGAATTTCAAAGTTATGATTTCAGTAGACCTTTTCACAGTTTTGGAATGAGTTACACAACAGTAGTACAATATATTGTCGTTTGGTGCTGGCTATGTTTTTGATCTAGTCTTCCCTGCAATGATGGTCTTCAAATAAGTGTAATAAACAGATTGACGCTGGTTGAAAGTGACTTGCAGGTAAAACTTTCTAATTCTTTGCTGGAATAAATGGAAACTTCCTAAGGAAAAGGGCCAAGTGTCCAATTAAAATAGTTGAGCAAGTCTTCTTAGAATATTACTGATTTTAATTCTGCAGTAATAGTAAAGCGATACTGTATAAATTGTACACTGGATTATATAAATTTACCTGTCCTATATGTTTTAAGATTAGCCCATTGTATGTCATTTGCATCATTAAGTATAATTGAAAGGTAAAAAAGCATGAACATGAATCCTATCTTACAGATGAGGCTTTGAAGAGATCTTGAGTTCTCTGCCCCTAGTATTTGGTGTGGCTTACTTCCTTTGCTTGTATTTTAAGTACTCTCTCATGCATTCTCTGTTTGTCCTTACAATTTGAAATATTTGGCCTTAGTGTTTTTCCATTTGTAGAATGGGTAAATTTGTCTTCTCGAATGTCTTCACATTTAATTCCTAATTTGCTGCATATGTGTGTGTTTATATATGTGGCATAATGTGTAAATAGCAGCCGTGTTCAGCTGAGTTCACTTCATTCCTCCTTCTGCCCTTGTGACACACCCGGTCTGAATTATATGAGGATGATCTGTGTTAGCCTGGTATCATGTATGGATGTTTTGCTTAGTGGCAGGGCACCTGTACAGACATGTTTAATTAGCTCTTTCTTCACCCTCTTACTCTTTAGCTCTGCCTCTGACTCCACAGTGGTGGGCTTCGCTTGGCTTCGCTAGAGGTTTTGAAAAAGAGGCTGGATAGTATGTATCAAGGATACTGTCCCTGTTTTTCTGCTCTGGCCAGTAAACAAGACAAGAAGACATTCGGGGTCTGTTCAAATTCTAAAATTTTATGATTCTGTTGTATGGAGGTGTTGATTCTTGGATGTAGGCTCCATGTTGTAAACTGAGATTTTAAGTGGGACAAGTTAAAGAACACTGGTCTAGCTTATTTTCAGTTCTAGCTTGCAATACTTTCTATATTCTCTTGGTTTCAGAAGATGGAAAGTTTTGAAACAACACAAACAGTTACATTAAGGAAATAAAATAGCCCAAGATCCAAAGAGCGGCTAAGGCTTACACAGTATTTGTGCTTATCTTCAGTATAAGTGGCACAGTGGGGAACTGCTTGACTAACAAGCAGAAGGTTACCGGTTTGAATCCCCGCTGGTACTATATTGGGCAGTGAGATAGGAAGATGCTGAAAGGCATCATCTCATACTGCGCAGGAGAAGGCAATGGTAAACCCCTCCTGTAGTCTACCAAAGAAAACCACAGGGCTCTTTGGGCACCGGGAGTCGAAACTGGAGAAACTTAAAGTTCCTTTAGCTTCATAAAATAAGTTATGTGTTCATTTGTATCCTGGCTGCTGAATATAGAGTACCAAATATGGGTTGTGTGTGTCATGTTTTGGTACCCCTTTGGGTTCAGTTATGACTCCCAATTTTGTTGGAAGGGTTAAGTGTCTTTTAAAAGATCCTATACAGTGTCTTTGACAGTTTGGTACATAAAACTGTGAACTGACAAAGGCAACTGAAAACCCCCATTGTCTTCCTTACTGTATTCAGTGACAGTAAGGGTCAAGAGAGCATGTGTATGTGTGTGGTTTGGTCTTGTTCTTTGTGCTGTGTCCCTTTAGGCTGTGTCTGAATTTCAAACCGTCTCAGTTACATTTTCAGTGCTTTTAATTCGTGTTGCTTCCAGCACATTTTCCTTTTATCATGCAGCCCTTGCTAGCTTTTGAAACTCATGTAGGTTCTCATTCTCTCCCCGCACAGAGTCTTCATATGTGGGTTTATGCTTCAATAATTGGGCGGCTGTCTCATAGAACATGTGTAAGGTGGGGTTGTATGTTTCTCTTTCTCTTAGATCAACATTTTTATTATAGCTGTGTCAACTTGTAACAGCCACAATAGTCAAGTATTAATTGATTAACATTAAATTTCTGCTCATAGTTTCAGCCAGCATAATTTGAAACGTTATTATTCCCCTGTTTTTTAAATAAATAAATAAATTGGGGGCACTTCTAGCGCAATAATTGTGAACTAAACTGAATCAGAGTTGAGACTCGTACTGGCTCATTGTGGGCAAGATGTACTTTACAGCAACTTCTGGAGGTGGTATTAAATTTCTGGAGCAATTCATATCATGCGCTTTCTTTTTCACCCAACAGGGATTACTCTGTCTGTGTGTGTGTGCTCTCTCTCATATTATTTATATACAACGTAGCTCTTCTATCAAGCACGTTGTTGCTGTCAGGCACGGCATCTTTATCCCTCCTCCTCCTCTGCTTCCTAGGAATTGGATGCTGTGGATCTAGAAGCACGTCTGTATTTCATGAGAGATCAAATGTGACATTTTCAGTAACATCACTTCTCCGGAATGCCCATATTGTAGAGGTCAGATATGCTTCCATGTTGTGCATATTTCGGTAACAACTTAAGACATTATTACAGTATTTAGGAATTTTGGTGCTGGATGAAGGTGTAATGTTGTCTTTGCGGTTGTGCCAGGCTGTTGGTTCTGTCATCTGTATTGTTCAGTTCATGTTTTTTATTATTGTTTTATTGGATGTTGGGTTGTCCCATTTTGAGGTGGAATAGAAGGTTTTGAGAATAAAATAAGGTGTGGATTGTAAAATGGGAGCTTTCCACTTGGTGTAACTATACTTGGTGTGTAGAGAGATATATCTTAGTGTGGCATTGCTTTTATGAGTAAACTAACTGCTGTGCTGCTGTTTGTTTCTTGGCATGAGAAGAGGGTTTGTTTTTGTATACTAGTTATAAAGAATGGGAAAAGAGTTAATGTAGTATATGGGCTCATGCCCATGCAGAGAGAGGGTCATTGATCTGAATAAGCTGTGTAAAGTCATCAGCTGACTATTAGGATCCTCAGACCACTGTTGCACTGTTTCAGTATGTGATACAGAACATTTGTGCACCCAGTTCTCGCTTCCCTCTAGATCAGGGCTGCACAACTTCAACCCTCCAGCTGTTTTTGGACTACAATTCCCAATAATCAGGGATGATGGGGTTGTAGTCAAACATCTGGATGTGGGCTGTAGTTATACAGCCCTGCTCTAAACCCATATCCACCAATCACTTCACTTCTTACATAAAAAGTTATTCCTCTTTCTGAAGTTATCATGTTGACAAAATGGGCTGGGGAAAAGCTGCTCTGAAATTTGTGCAGTCTGAAGAAGAAAAGTAATATTTAGTATAAATATACTTCCAGCTAGATTTCATGGGGAGTTACACAGAAAACAGAGCAACTCCCCTCCACTCTGCTTTACCTGCTTGCTTGTAAAGCAGGTAAAGAACTAACAAATGCCGGGGAAAACTGGAGCTCCTGTGATTCCCAGTTTTTTCATGTCCATGTTGCTGGAGGGGCGGGGGCGGGCGGGAAGCTGTATCTGATACAAATATTCATTTTTAGAATCCAAGTGAGTAAAACAATGGGTCTTCATCATTAGGCACAAATGATTGTTATGGTAGTTGTGTGTGCATATTAAGTCCATATTCCTCTTCAGCACACAAAACAAAAGTTTTTATGTGTCATAAAGGGTCCTTTGCAGTTTCAGGTTTGTGGCAAAAGGTTCATGTAACAACTTATCCAAAAGCAGAAGTTGTATGCCATTGCACATTCTCAATATAGATTAAGCCATAGCATGCAAAATTGTATTTTCTGTTATTGACAAATGCATCAAATGACTCATCTACCATGAGCAGGAAGCCAGAGGTGCACCAACTTTGGATCCTGGACCTAAAGGCCTTTGGAGGTCCCCACCCCACATATTACTTTCTCTACTCCTCCTCTGTCTCTAAAGCACCTGGTACAGGTCACAGTCACACTTGGCTGCCCTGCACAGTGCGGGGCAGTGGCAACCACACCATTCAGGACAGACTAAAGAGGATTTGGGGAGCCCCAGGGGATATGGAGGCCCTGGACTTTGGCCCCAAAGTCCAGGGGTAAGAACGCCACTACAGGAAGCTCATAGTTAAAACAATTGAGCAGAAATTGTGTGGGGAAAGAAAGTTACTCCACTTGTGTTTATAATATAATGGTCCTAGGAACTGATGGGACAGTCATACCTCATTTTTTGTATTACTATTTTTTTAAGCATCAATGAATGTATGCAATCAATGACAAGAAAGCACACTTGATCCAACCCATCACCCCAGCCCACCCATATGTTGAATTGGCAGTTTGGGGAAGACTCAAACTGTTGTTTTGTTGATTTGCAGAGGCTATTGGTGATGCTCATGACGGCATTTGGACTGTATGTGTCTTAGCTGCTTCTCTTGGTATCAGATGATTTGAGAACACCATCTGCAGCACCATCTGAGCAAATTATCCTGAATTAAATACGATATTAAATTTACATTGTGAAAGCATAGAACACTTGGCAACAAATAATAGGACTAAAACAGTAAAATCTGTTAATTATAGCACTAACATATATTTTTTCCCTACTGCCTCTTTCACACAAGCAGCAGCAATAGGAATCTCTCTTCCAGGAAAAGGTCTAACGGTGCTCTTCCAGCTATAGCATGGAGTGCATCCTGAACTAGGCTAAGTGCTATTGTTCCAAACTTGTTCTAAATTATAAAACCATAATTTGGTCTACCATCCATTTTGGCCTGGTCTCTTCTTCTCAAGAATAACCTGACGATGTCAAAAGAATAAGCCTTGAAAGTCACAAGAGTTACTTGCTGAAACACCATTTTCAGCTCTAAAAAGTTTCAATTTTGATAGGCCCAGAAAAGTCTGGAAGGCAAGATTTGCATAGCAACAGAGCTCCACAAGGAAAAGTGGGGTGGGGTGGGAGGGATGTTGCAGGCTCTTCTTTCTAATCCTCTGCCTTGGGCAGAAGCTGACTGTACTGTCAAATCCTTCATCTTTCTCAGAAGAGTCACAAGAACAATTGTGTAGAGATGCAGACCAAATGAGATAAGCACTTTATACCTAAACATAATGTGGTTTATAGAGGGCCTGCTCTTTCTAAAGTTTAAAATCCTGAAGAGTTGGTGATCCTTTGTGGAAAAAATGGTATGAGGTTACAGAAAACTGTGATTTTTGGAGAAAAAAATGAACTGGAGGTAGAAAAGGGACTCACATCCTAGAAAAAGGACTTCAGGGTGCAGATGCAGAGTTTTAACCCTTCACACTGCAATAAAAAGAGGCGAGATATTCTAAGATGGTTAAAAATAATTAAAACCTCTATTAAAACCTGCAGACATTCTAAGAAATAGTTCTGGCAGATGTCTGAATGCTATGGGACAATTTCCTGCAGGAATATAGACTGAAAGAATCTTCCATTTCAGTGCATATGATTAGAAAATCACAAACCAATTCTTTCCATAGCCACAATACTAGAGCTGCGATGAGACTTGTAAGAACAAGTGTCTGCAGATCTTGGATGCCTTAAAGAATGATGCTGAATACTGCTGAATTGATATAACTCCCTCGCTTTGTCATTTGGATATTAGGCTGTGAATATGAGAGGAATTTGGGCTGTTTAGTGGGAATGAATGGATGGAATGAGCTCACCAGTAGCAATTTGTGTTGCTTGTTGCTGATGGAGAAAAACATTTTTAGCCATAGGATTTGAGAGGGAAGTGCAGGAAGCCTTACAAATATAACAAATATTTATATACCAGTTAGCAACAAAAGTTCCCAAAGTGGTTTACATAGCTATAAATAAATAAAATGGCTGCCTGACCCCAAAGGGCACACAAGCTAAAAAAAGAAACATAAGATAGACACTAGCAACAGCCACTGAAGGTATGCTGTGCTGGGGATTGTTAGGACCCATTGCTCTCCCTCTGCTCAATAAAGAGAATCACCACTTTAAAAAGGTGCATTGTTCATGATGACATCAGGATGATATGGCATTGACATGAAGCCAACAAGAGTTAAGGCAAAGTTTCCTGTTATAACTCTGGGATTCTTTGAGTAAAACAAAATGACGCCTATTTGGAGTCAGGATCACAATCCCAAATGGCTACCAAACAGGCAGTGGTATCAGGGTAAAAGATGACCCCGTCCAGAGACCCCCAGTTCGGGAAAAGAATTCTGCCCCACCAGAGATCCCAAGTTGAAAAAAATAAAAGAAAAATTGCCCCACCTAGAAATCCCAGATTTGAGCATGCATACACACAAATCTATAAAGAATTTCTGATGCTGAAACATATAATGTGCATTTAATGATATAGCTTCTTTTCATCCAATGGAATATGAGTTAAAGAGAATGGCAGCAACAGGTACAACTGAGAAAATGACTGCAGAGTGCTTGTGGTAAAATGGAAAACTTAGAATTTAAAATTTTCATTTAATCCTCCCCCAACTCAAATGAAGGGTTCTTAGAAGGGGGAAAATCATCCAAAAGTGCAGTTATTTCCTCTAAACTGGATGGATCCAGTAGATTCTGGCAAAGTCTTCCTTTTCAGGCCATACAGATCACATTCATAATACAGTTTGGACAAAACTCCTATAAAAGATTGCTGTTTGGGTTAATCAGAGCCCTTGAAATCTTCCAGACAAAAATGACCGAGCTGCTTATCAAGAATGTTACTGGTTTTATGGATCATATTTTAGTATTTTTATAATTTAGTATTTGGATCATAGAATTAGGAAAATAAAACCTAGGTTAACAAAGAAGCATTCAAATTCCACAGAGCTCTTCTCATGATCCACGAGAAGAGCTTGCAGGTGGTCTGCAGGGAAGTAGGGTTAAATGTACCTTCCCTGAAGATGATTCCCTTCCCTGAAGTTTGAAGTCCCTGGGCAGGTGGATTGCCCACCCAGACGAGCAGCAGTTCCTGCTGCAACTCCTTGGATCGGGGTGCTGGGATCTGCCGCTGCACATCACTCCCCCCCCAAACCCCAATAATACACTGCAAGCAGCCACGGTTGACACATGATTTAAAAAACGAGAAGGGAACGCTCCCTCCCTTAACCTTGTTTAACTGGGTGGCTCAATAGGTGGCTTTGCCGCTATGTAGCCACTGGGATTGATCCCAATGGTTCAGATGAGTGTACAAAACCAGACTGGGCTCCCTTAGCCCGGTTTTGCACACTCTTGTGAATAGCCTCCACTTATATCAAACTGATTTGGGGGCAGACAATAAGTAATAAGACAATCTAGTGTAAGTCCAAGTCCAGAAAACATTACCAGAACTAAGTCATATACTGGGGACTGTAAGTTACTTGGAGTGGTGCTTGTAAAATTTTCCAGAATTGAATGAGATCTAGAAGAAAGAGATTACCTGACTTAAAGGGTAAAGACAGCTTTTAAATAAGTGAAATAAAATATCTCAACTTTTCTCCTTTTATTTATAAATATCTTTTGTTTCATCTTTCAGTTTAAAAAAAATCGAAGTGGCTAACAACAAAAATCAGCTAACTGGGCAAAGAGGCACCTTTTACCGTGGTGATTCTCTTTATTGAGCAGGGGGAGAGTAACTGGCCCTATCCACCCCCAGCACAGAACCTCCAGTGACTGTTGCTGGTGTCTATCTTGTGTTTTTTTAAGAATGTGAGCCCTGTGGGGACAGGGAGCCATCTTATTTACTTATTATTTCTCTGTGTAAACCGCCCTGAGCCATTTTTGGAAGGGCGGTATAGAAATCGAATTAATAATAATAATAATAGAACACCATACAAGCCATAAACACCTGGGCTATACCTGTTATCAGATACACTGCAGGAATAATAGACTGGACCCAGGCAGAGCTAGAGACGCTAGATCAGGGATGGGGAACCTTGGCACTTCAGCTGTTTTTGGACTACAATTCCCATAATCCCCAGCCACAGAGGCCAATAGCTAGGGATTATGGGAATTGTAGGCCAACATCTGCAGGAGTGCCAAGGTTCCCCATCCCTGTGCTAGATCGTAAGACCAGGAAAATCATGACCATCAATCATGCTCTGCATCCCCGCAGTGATGTCGATAGGCTATACCTCCCTCGCAGCTCAGGTGGAAGAGGAATGCTGCAAGTCCATCAAACAGTAGAGGAGGAGAAAAGAGGCCTTGAAGAATATATCAAGGACAGTGAAGAAGATGCACTTAAAATGGTCAAGAACGAGAAACCATTCAACACCAATGAAAGAAAGCAGGCCTACAAGAAAGAACAAGTCAAGAACCGAGCAGAAAAATTGAATAATAAGCCCCTACATGGTCAATATTTGCACAATATAAGTGGAAAATCAGACATCACCAAGACCTGGCAATGGCTTAAGAATGGCAACTTGAAGAAAGAAACAGAGGGTTTAATACTGGCTTGCACAAGAACAGGCACTAAGAACAAATGCAATAAGAGCAAAAGTAGAAAAATCCACAACAAACAGCAAGTGCCGCCTTTGTAAAGAAGCAGATGAAACAGTGGACCACCTGATCAGCTGTTGTAAGAAGATCGCACAGACTGACTACAAACAAAGGCATGACAAGGTAGCAGGGATGATACACTGGAACATCTGCAAAAAAATACGATCTACCTGTAGCCAAGAATTGGTGGGACCATAAAATTGAAAAAGTTGAAGAAAATGAAGATGTAAAAATATTATGGGACTTCCGACTACAAACAGACAAACATCTGCCACACAATCCACCAGATATAACTGTAGTCGAGAAGAAAGAAAAACAAGTGAAAATAATCGACATAGCAATACCAGGGGATAGCAGAATAGAAGAAAAAGAAATAGAAAAAATGACAAAATACAAAGATCTACAAATTGAAATTGAAAGGTTGTGGCAGAAAAAGACCAAAATAATCCCAGTGGTAATTGGCGCCCTGGGTGCAGTCCCAAAAGACCTTGAAGAGCACCTCAACACCATAGGGGCCACAGAAATCACCATCAGCCAATTACAAAAAGCAGCTTTACTGGGAACAGCCTATATTTTGCGACGATATCTATTTGCGACGATATCTAACAGTATTGATGATAAAATTCTGGCATCCCAGGTCCTTGGGAAGGACTCGATGTCTGGATAAAACAAACCAGTCAATAACACCTGTCTGACTGTGTAAACAAGAAATAATAATAATATTACTACAAAAGTACCAGAAATGAATACAAAAGTACCAGAAATAAATACAGCAGACCTCTTGACAAAACAGTATAATAGCTGGCATGATGAATAGCATGAAATTAAATTGAATAACTCAAACAAAGCTCACACTGGTGACTGCAGATGACATTCATATACATGGATATAATATATATGCCCTCAACGCCTGCCTGTAAGCTTTCAGTGGCATCTGGTGGGCCACTGTGTGAAACAGGATGCTAGAATAGATGGGCCTTGGGCCTGATCCAGCCAGGCTATTCTTATGTTCTTAAGTGGGAGCAGGTGTATTTTATGGGAGGTGTAAATGGAGAGTTTTCACAATGGAGAAAGTAGGAAGTGGGGTCCCCCAGGGATTTGTACTGGGATGAGTGCTTTTTAATTTATTCATAAATGATCTAGAGGTAGGGGTAAGCAGCAAGGTGGCCAAATTTGCAGATGTTACCAAACTCTTTCGGGTAGTGAAATCCAAAACAGATTGTGAGGCGCTCCAAAAGGATCTCTCCAAACTAGGGGAGTGGGCAACAAAATGGCAAATGCGGTTTAGTGTTGGCAAATGTAAAGTGATGCATTTTGGGATGAAAAACCCCAACTTCAAGTATACGTTGATAGGATCTGAGCTGTCGGTGACTGAGCAGAAGAGGGATCTTGGGGTCATGATGGACAGGTTGTTGAAAGTGTCGACTCAATGTGTGGCAGCTGTGGAAAAAGGCCAATTCCATGCTAGGGATCATTAGGAAGGGGATTAAAAATAAAACTGTTAATATTATAATGCCCTTTTACAAAATGATGGTGTGGCCACAAGTGGAGTGCTGTGTACAGTTCTGGTCAGCACATCTAAAACATGACATTGTAAAACTGAAGAAGGCAATCAAGATGATCAGGGGCCTAGAGCACCTTTCTTATGAGGCAAGGCTGCAACACCTGGAGCTATGTAGTTTAGAAAAAAGATGCCTGAGGGGAGACACGATAGAGGTCTATAAAATCATGCATAGTATGGAGAAAGTGGAAAGAGAGAAATTTTTCTCCCTCTCACAGATCACTAGAACCAGGGGTCATCCCATGAAACTGAGTGCCAGGAAATTTAGGACCGACAGAGGTACTTTTTCACACAACACATAATCAACCTGTGGAATTCTCTGGTGACAGCCAACAACCTGGATGGTTTTAAGAGGGGTTTGGATAACTTCATGGAGAAGAGGTCTATCAACGGCTTCTAGTTGGAGGGCTATAGGCCACCTCCAGCCTCAAAGGCAGGATGCCTCTGAGTACCAGTTGCAGGGAAGTATTAGCAGGAGAGAGGGCATGCCCTCAACTCCTGCCTGTAGGCTTCGAGTGGCCTCTGGTGGTCCACTGTGTGAAACAAGATGCTGGACTAGATGGGCCTTGGGCCTGATCCAGCAGGGCTGTTCTTATGTTCTTAAAATATATAGGCAATATGCACAGATAAAGAAGGAATGCCCCGCAGCAGCATGGGCCTGTGAGAAATTCTATAGAGGTCCATGTAAATTGAATTATTTTATGGCACCTAGTAGCGCAGTGGATGAATGGCTTGACTACCAAGCCAGATGTTACCGGTTCGAATCCCCGCTGGTATGTTTCCGAGACTATGGGAAACACCTATTTTGGGCAGCAGCGATATAGGAAAATGCTGAAAGGCATCATCTCGTACTGCATGGGACGAGGCAGTGGTAAACCCCTCCTGTATTCTACCAAAGACAACCACAGTGCTCTGTGGTCTCCAGGAGTCAATACTGACTCGGCGGCACACTTTACCTTTACTAAGTGACCACAAACAACTTCTTGTTCTAATTAGTGGGAACAACCTAAGCAAAGCACTGTTGAAATGCCAACATGTTTTGAAATGACCAGTGCAGTTTAACCCAGTTTCTGAATTTGTTCCTTGAAAGAAACTGATAGTAGCAGACACACTGTCACAAAGCCAATGCCATATGGCATTCTGTTGGAATTAAAAAAGATGCAACCATCTATGTGGCAGCTGTGAAAGCCTACAGACCAGTGTCAGAAGGTAGGTGGCATAGCTACAAGTGGTGTCTAAGGCAGATAAGCAATTTCAAGAAGCTATTAGTTATCTGTATTATCTGTTTAGAATGGTCAAAGTCCCAACCAAACATGAAGCCTGAAATAAGATATGATGTTGCTGGATGTGGACAATTAAGTGAATCCAATGGATTAAAGGCAGAAGGGAGATTGCATTGCTATCCCAAGGACAAATATTTTAAGCCTGCAAGAGTTTTGCCATCCCGGGGGTGGGGGCAGCTTCACATCAAAGCACCCTGGAGCTTTTCCTGGGTGCTTGACTGTAAGTTCAAATTTGCCCCCAAAATTGATGCAAAAATTGAATTTTTTTTAACCCCAAAAGTAAATTGGGCTACTCTCCAAAGCACAATGAAAAACCTGAATTGTGCCTAGAGTGCTCCCCAATGGCTTGCAGAGACTTCGGAATAAATCTGGCCAATATGTGAATGCACACCTCCATTCCGGAGGAGAAACGAGCCAAAAGCCCCATCTGGAAATACTCCTGGTAACTTTTAAAAAAAACCCCAACAGCTGGATTGACTTTTCAACATGATAGGGCAGTTGAAGAGATTGACATTAGGGTAGGGGCAGCCTCCTACCCTAATTTGGAAGCTGTCCACGCACCTTGTTCCGAAGCTGGGGACAGAATTTGGATAGGGTGCGCCTGTCCTACCCAGCTAGGCCTTGATTGAGGAATCAAGCTCCCTGCCTCTGACCTTGTTTTTATCTAACACTTGGAATTGTGCCCAGCTCCCAAATTAGGGCACAAGGCTTCTCCTACCCTCATGTTAATGTGCACTGCCCTAGTGACCTTTATTGCTGGGTTCATTCACGGCAGTTTTCCTATCCTGCCTTGAGGTAGCCCCTCTACAGTTGCATGGTCCTGTCACAGCCACTTGCTATCAGGGAGCTGCTGACTGCCCCTTCTCCATCAGTTACTGGTGTGTTTCCCATTGCAGGGCAACTCCTGCTCCTGCCTCATCCTTACCTTGGCTATAACCTGCAACTTATCAGCTCCCGGCTGAAAGGTAGCTTAAGAAGGGTTTTGGAAGATAACTTAACTCCTAAACAATGTTATATTGGGAACATTGCAAAATCTGATTTGAAAAGGCAAATGACAAGAGATTTACAGACACTTTATAACAGCCACTATTCTGTTGGAGGACTTTAAGGGTTAAACTAGGCAGGAGGGGGATATAATGAAAAGATTTAATTTGTAATATTCTTCCAACAGGGATGGCACTCTGTTCATAACTAGGCATCTGGCCTATATAAATGCTGTTACTCTAGCTTCTTCACAGTAAAATTGTTCTGTTCACAATTACTTACTCTGATCAGTTCTTGGAAATAAATAACCTGACAGCCATGCCAACAAATTTCTGACATGAAAAATTCATCTAGCTTTATGCTTGCTTATTGTTGCATGAAGAAAGATGCTTATCAACAGGAAATATGCATGTGGCTGGATACTTCTGTTGGTTATTGCCATAGTTGTGACCGGCATGTATGGAACCGCAATGGCTGTGAGAGCCATAAATTCTTTGTAACCAGGTGCATAGCAGTACCTATGTTCTAAAAAAATAGGATTCCAGGGTTCAGGTCCATTTGGAAAATCACTCTCTGACCTGGAAGTCTTTTTCCTTAGTCTAAATCATGTGATGACCATGTAACTAAGTTTTGAAATTCTTTGGCTTGGAATACGATTCTTGACTACTCATCTTAAACATAATGCTCATCTTAAACATGAGGTGAGAATTAACACTGTTGCCTGCAGCTGTCCAAGTTCTTCTCTGGTTCAGTTTTTAATCTATGAACTCCTATCTCCCTCCCATTCTCCTTCCTACTCACCCAGCAATGCATGATTCTCTAGGAGCTTTTTCACACATTGGTTTCAGCCAATGCCCTTTTGCATATTTGGCACAGTTAGAAATACCAAGCCATAGAAGGGCGTTCCCCCTTGCCCAGTGTCATGCCATTCCCTCAGCTGTTCTGGAAGGCAAATACAAGATGATCCCATTCATGGAAAGGCTCTGTCCTTGTGACTCTGGGGAGGTGGAAACCAAAGACCATGTGCTCCTTTTGTGTCCCATTTATAAAGATAGTCGGGACAGGCTCATATCTCCCCTGCTTCTTAAATACCCCGGCCATTCTAGTCAAGTCTACACCAAGATGCTGCTCTCAGATGACAATCGGTCCTTCACATACAAAGTTGCCAGATTCTATGGCAAAGCGTGCAAGATCCGCAGGGTCCTGACTGCCAGTTAATATCCCTGGCAGCAGACGTCTGACTATTGAGCATTTTATTTGCTTGACTGTATAATAATTTTAATTTGCCTTTTACTTCACTGCTTTTATATTGATTTTATGTAGCTTGTATATATTATTTTAACCACTTAATACTTTTAGTTGCCCTACTTTTAAGGATAGCTTTTGAATTACTCTATTAATCTTCCTACAGGTTTTAGGCTTAGCCAGTAGCATTTTACTTTATTAATTCCATACAGTTTTTAGAGTTGTATTTTATTATTATAATCATACTTAGCTTCTAGAGTTATATTTTATTTGGCATGAGTTTTATTATATTGCATCTGTACTTTATCCTGTGCTGGTCTTTGACCGTAATAAAGAAGATGATGATTTCAGCCAATGAGCAAAGCCACTTTGAATAAGAATTGTGGCATTATGCTCCCTCTTTTTAGTTGAAGTGAAGCAAGCAAAGAAGCAGCAACTGGGGCACCTCAACAGCTGCAAACTCCCTGCCCTGGCTCTCTACTCCAAGCATCATGGTCAGAACTATGAGGAGGCACTTTGGAACTGGGATCCCACTGAACAGAGGGGTGGGGAGAGTGTGCAATGTGATCCCATTAGAGAGCTCTTTATTATGTTAGTGTGATCATTGGCAGCCACTCCTGGTTTATTCAGAAAAAACCTCACTAAACTACAGGATTTTTTTTAACCTGGACAAAAATCAGGATAAGCTTGAATTTGGAAGGGAAACCCTGAATTATGTGGGAAGTGCATCAAAAGATCTCACACTACTTCAGCGGAAATCTTGCTGATGTGTGGATTCACACTCTCCCTCCCGGGGGGGGGATTCACACTCTCCCTCCCGGGGGGGGGATTCACACTCTCCCTCCCGGGGGGGGGATTCACACTCTCCCTCCCGGGGGGGGGATTCACACTCTCCCTCCCGGGGGGGGGATTCACACTCTCCCTCCCGGGGGGGGGGATTCACACTCTCCCTCCCGGGGGGGGGGATTCACACTCTCCCTCCCGGGGGGGGGGGATTCACACTCTCCCTCCCGGGGGGGGGGATTCACACTCTCCCTCCCGGGGGGGGGTTCACACTCTCCCTCCCGGGGGGGGGGATTCACACTCTCCCTCCCGGGGGGGGGATTCACACTCTCCCTCCCGGGGGGGGGGGATTCACACTCTCCCTCCCGGGGGGGGGATTCACACTCTCCCTCCCGGGGGGGGGATTCACACTCTCCCTCCCGGGGGGGGGGATTCACACTCTCCCTCCCGGGGGGGGGATTCACACTCTCCCTCCCGGGGGGGGGATTCACACTCTCCCTCCCGGGGGGGGGGATTCACACTCTCCCTCCCGGGGGGGGGGATTCACACTCTCCCTCCCGGGGGGGGGGGATTCACACTCTCCCTCCCGGGGGGGGGGATTCACACTCTCCCTCCCGGGGGGGGGGATTCACACTCTCCCTCCCGGGGGGGGGGATTCACACTCTCCCTCCCGGGGGGGGGGATTCACACTCTCCCTCCCGGGGGGGGGGATTCACACTCTCCCTCCCGGGGGGGGGGATTCACACTCTCCCTCCCGGGGGGGGGGATTCACACTCTCCCTCCCGGGGGGGGGGGATTCACACTCTCCCTCCCGGGGGGGGGGATTCACACTCTCCCTCCCGGGGGGGGGGGATTCACACTCTCCCTCCCGGGGGGGGGGGATTCACACTCTCCCTCCCGGGGGGGGGGGATTCACACTCTCCCTCCCGGGGGGGGGGATTCAAGGTAAAAGTACAATATGAAAAACTTCCATGCCCCACACCTGCTTACCATGTTGCTGCTATTCTGTTAGCAGCAGGAAGGAGACTTTTCTTCAGTATCTCTTACTTGGTGCTATTATAGCAGCAAGCCAAGCATCAAGAGCAGTGGAAAGTATAGCTTTTTTCTGTGCTCTCAATGTCAGGTGCATTGAGAGAACTACATTTCCCACTGTTCCAGATGCCTGATTTACTGTCATAGCAGTCTCAGGGGAAAGGGTAGGAGTGAAAGACCTCCTTCCCACTGCTGCTAACAGGGATGCAGCCAGCAGCAAGATAAATAGGTGGGCAGTGGGAAGAAGGGGGTTCAGAAGCTCATGAGAGATTGAAAGGACAGGACCCTATCACAACTATAGTTAGGGCACTACAGGGTCCAGCTTGACTTTGGCTTTGAGGAAACCAAGTGGTTTCCTAGAAGGGCTACTCAACATTTCAAGCCAATCTGAGGAGAACTGGGAGAGGGAAGAAGCAGAGATGTAGGGTGGAAATCTTTCTGGATGATTTCCCCATACTTTATCCCCATTCAGCCATGATACTTGCTGGGTAACTCTGGGCCAGTCACTTCTCTCTCAGCCTAACCTACCTTCACAGGGTTGTTGTGAGGAGAAATTTAAGTATGTAGTACACCACTCTGGGCTCCTTGGAGGAAGAGCGGGATATAAAATGTTGTGTTTTTTAAAAAGTTCCATTTCTAAAATATCATTGGCTGACACCGAGATTAGCATTGCACATGTGAGGGTCGTAACCCTCTGAGACATATTTTGGTGACATACAGTGAATTTCAGAGGGGAGAGAAGATAGGTGAAGATCACCTCTTTCCCTGTTCAAGCGATATCACATGTGCAGTGCTAGTCTGGATGTCCAGAATTGTTTGATAAAATTCATTAGGAGCAATAAATGCATACCAGTGCAATATTAGGCAAGTTTACCTGTTTCAAAGTTGTAATTAATTATTTGCAAGTGATTATACCCAGGAAATGTGTGAGTGGTTACATATGTTCTGTTGACTTATTGAGTATTCCAGTTTAAAAAAAAATCCACATAAAATTTTGAATTTGTTTCAGTGTAAAAATTAAAGCACATTAAGTTCTTTATTGACACCCCCACCCCCCGGCATCCAATATTTCAGTTCAACTGCTTGGTTGCTTGCAAACTTTTAGAGATACAGTGTGGGGAATTAATAAGGTGAAATTATTTTTTTACTATATAAGTAGGTCAAATAACTTGCCAAATCAGATCATAATGTGCATTAGGAAAATGTGTATAGTAAAAGAAAAATGAGGGGTATGTGTGAAAATCTTATGCAAATGAGGGAGAAATTTGCAGGAGAAAAATTTCCCAGTTCAAAATTTGCCCTACTACATAGCATGATCTCACAAATGTTAGCATGGAAAATATTTGTTACTGGTTTTGCATGTGTGAAGCAGCCAGGGAAATTAATCGGTCTGTCTTGTTATAGTTCAGGCAAAGTACGAGGGCAGTTCAGACTTCTTTACATAATTTGCTAATGAGAATGGCTGACATCCTAACCAAGGAAGCGTATTTGCTTCAACCCTCTGAGGGCATGCAGCAGGAGCCCTTGTGCAAATCCCCCAGTCTTCTCGTGCACGCACGCACACTATAGCATAGTAGCTCCAATACTTCTTCTGGTTGCTGTCCACATTCTTGAAGTGCTCTGTTAGAGTGGAAGCATGTCGCTGACCTTCAGGGGAGGAAGTCAAAAGGGGTTCCATCCAGTCACTAAAAGCACTTAATAGACTGTTGTATGATGGCTTTTCGTTACTGCAAGGAAGACTGTTTTAAATTCCTTTAATTGGCTATTTGAATGTGCCAACTTTGGTGACTGATAATGTGAGGCTAGCACTGTATGACTGACTTTGACACCTTGACTATGTGTCTGGATTCTCTGGCAAGCACCTGACATGTGACATGATTGACTACTGCAATTGTAAAAACTATACAGAATGGGTTCTGTTAGAAACTGACATCTTAACACATGTCTGTGACATGTCAAAACACTGAAACCACATATCAACTGGTCATTAGCGCCTGCTGTCTTATCTCTAGATACAGCACAACAGTCTTGATGAGCAGTGCACAGACAAGCACGACCCAATCAAACTCACTACCCAGGACTGGCCCAAGCTCCCCTGGTGCCTGAGGAGGCACTGTCCTCTTCCTCAGCTAAGCATGCTGCCTTCCCTTCTGGTGCTGCACTTGTGCCTCCGCTCTTCCTTTTCCTTGTGCTGCCTGCTGCATTTGGTACAGGAAGTGTAGAATGGTGTTCTAGAACATCTAGGTGCAGAGCAGCGGCAGCTGCTGGCACAGTGTTGGGTCAGGGAGGTACCAGTCAGAGGCGCATGGAGGTGAGTGCACCTTGCCAATCTGCTACTTCAGGTGATTACCTCCGTAGGCCTTGTGGGCAGGCCTGCCCTGCCCTGTGTCATCATTTGTTTAAAAGTGCCACCTGGGCAGCACCACAGCTGCATCTGTTTTCTCAGAGACTGTCTTGTGCCACTTTTGTAGGGAGAGATATGCAATGTTTTGAATTCTCTTTTGGAATGCGATCAGTACAAACAACCTAACTTAAACAAACATTTGTAGAAGATCAATACCTGTTATATCACTATATTGAAGCCAAGATTTAATTTAGAACTATTGTTTATTTAATTATCCTCATACAGTTTGTGACTAGGATTTCATGTAGCAGAGGGAATTTAATTAACTGACGTTGAATGGATAAAGCTGCATGGCAGTTAGTGGAATCGTAGTGAAGCATTTAGAAGTGATTAATACTGAAGTTGCATTGGTTTGTTTTTGTAGTTAGCACCAATGTTTCCTATTATAATGGTGAAACTATATATATCACAAACTTATTAGGGAAGAAAAAGCCCCAGACAGAGTAATACACAGTATACTAGGCAAAAGTACACTGTAAACAAAGCAATTAACAAAAATTTACCAGAGTGAAGCCAAATACAGTAGAAGATAATTAATGGGGCTGATACCGCTCAATAATAACCACTTTGAACTCTAAACAATGCATGGATGCATGTGTCAGAAGGACAGATTATAATTATTGTCAGTAACAATTTGCTATGGGTTAATTAGGAGCTGGTGATAACTGATTATTCAGATTACTGAAATAAAGGTTATTCTAGAAATAAGGGTTATGCTAGGATTTTTAAGTATGACATTTCCTCTTTCTATTTCATTTCTGTGCATTTAGAGAAGGCCTGTTCTAATCTATGCACAATCTTTGTTCCTTCTACATAATTGTCGTAGATAATAGTTGATAAATTTATTAATGGTATATTAAGTGTTCTGTTACATATGAAGCTCAACCATATGCACAATATAAGAAAATAAGAAAAGGTTCCTTTGTCACTTGTGTTCTTCCTTTCACAATTATAGGTTACAGATCTGATAATGGGAAGAAATATCTACTTTTAGTTTTATTTCATTCTCTCTTTTTAAAAGCTGTACAATTATAACATAGGCAAGGGGAATGATATTAATTATTCTCTTGAGTGATGGTGATTCTGTAACTAATTGTAACTTGAGAATTTTGTCTAAAAGTAATCTTACTACCGTACTCTTTGACTCCAGTTTTGCACATAATTAGAAACATCTACCTATGTGCAGGTATTCTTTGGTTTTGGTTTGTCAGGGAGCCTGCAGTAAATTGAAATTTGAATTGATCTAATTTCTCACTAAAGTCTGGGAAATGTGAAATCTGTTCACTGAAACAAATTATTCCCATAGCTTTACTTTTATGCTCTGTCTGTTCAAATAGCTGGACCTCTCTGGGTTATAAGTAAGAATGTATTTAATGAAAGAGTAAGATAATTTTATTTATGTATTATTCTACGCACTGCAGTACTGTCTCCAATCTTATTTTACTGAAGGGAACTCTCCCTGATATAATAATGTAGTACTTGTTATAATTTTGTGGAAATGAACAACCACTACAACAGCATTCTACCATACATGTAAAAATTGAGAAGCTGGGGATGTTACTTTATTTTGAAGGCAGTTTAGGAAGGAACTGATCATAAGACTGGATGTAGGGTGGTGGGGAGGGGGGAGAGGCATATAGTCCCAGCAGCATTTAGACTTTGTCTACATGTCTGTGTCTTTTTCAAAAGTAGTCACTTGAATCATTCTAATGTTATGGTTTTAGGTCTCCTGATCTATGTGTGATTTGCTGAACATCTGCATGACCTACACATATTCTGATTTTATTTGTGAAGGTAACAATTTCCATAACAATTTCAAAATGGAGCCCATATTCTAAAGATTTTGGGGTAGATCTTTACCCCCAGCTGCGTAAAGGTAGGGATGTGCACGGAACCGGTTCTGTTCTCTCCCAGGAGGGCAGGAAGGTTCAATTCAGAGGCTAGGGAAGGCACTGCCTATCTGCCAGCCCCCGCCCTGCTGCTCTTGCCCCTCCGACGCTCTCCTCAAAAGTGGGTGTGTGGGACTGCAGCATCCCTGTCTGCGTCACCACACAAATGGCTGATGTGTGTGTACACACATGCGGGTCGGCCATTTGCATGGCGATGCAGACAAGGGCGCAGGGAGGGATGCCGCAGTCCCGTGCACCTGCTTTTGATGAGAGCGCCAGAGGGGGACAAGCGGCAGAGCAGGGGCTGGCAGGTATGCAGCACCTTCCCTGCCTCTTAAGGGGAGGCTAGCCTGTAAAATGCACTTGCCCAGCTATGTGGTAGACCTGTGGTGGTTGTCTTTAGGTCAGTCAGAGTGTGTCCTTTCAACTGAAATGCTGAAGAACGGAGATGTTGAAGTATGGATCCTCATTAGTGTGGGGTTCGAAATGTTCATTTTTTCTTAGCTACTGACTCATTCTCAGTGAGTTGTGCATTCACAAAGGGCACCAGACTTGTGTGCAGGATCACTAGTGCATTCCCCTGAAGTGAAATATTAAATTATTGTAGGCTCTGCAGTCTGGAAAATTTAGGGGCATCCAGTATAACCAATGGGACTACTTGGGAGTAGGAAGTGCTACTCATGAGTAATAAATCATAACTCAAGATGAAGGTTAAAGAAAGATTTGTCTATAACACCCTATAACACCACTCAAACCTCAGTGGTTGGTTTAGAGGGCCTCTACATCTAATATCCCCCCCCCTTGAGAGGGTGGTGGGCAACCAGCTCCAGGCAGTTTTAGAGGAAACTGATTATTCTAGACCCATTTCGAACTGGCTATGGGGTTGAGACAGCCTTGGTTGGCTTAATCGATGACCTTTACTGAGGAATTGACAGAGGGAGTGACTCTGCTGGTTCTTTTGGATCTCTTGGGGGCATTCAATACCATCGACCATGGTATCCTTCTGGATTGCCTAGGGGAGTTGGGGATAGGGGTCACTGCTTTGCACAGGTTCCACTCCTATCTCTCAGGTAGATCCCAGATAGTGGAGCTTGGTGACAGCTGCCCTCAAAATAGGAGCTGTTACATGGAGTCCCTCAGGGCTCCATTCTGTCAGCAATGCTCTTTAATATCCACATGAAACTACTGGGTGAGGTCATCAGGAGATATGGTGCTGAGTGTTATCAGTATGCTAATGACATCCAAATCTACTTCTCCTTTCCATCTTCATCATCAGGAAATGGCACTCATTCTCTAAATGCCTGCCTACAGGCAGTAATGGGCTGGATGAGGGAGACCAAACTGAAGCTGAATCCAAGCAAGATGGAGGTGCTCATTGTGGGGGCTCAGAATCTGAGGGATGAGTTAGATCTTCCTGTGCTGGATGGAGTTACACTCCCCCAAAAGGAGCAGGTGTGCAACTTGGGAGTACTCCTGGACTCAGGGCTCACCCTGGTATCTCAGGTGGAGGCAATGGCCAGGAGTGCTTTCTATCAGCTACAGCTGATTTGACAGCTGTGCCCATTCCTTGAAGACCTCAAAACCGTGGTATATCAGCTGGTAACCTCTAGGCTTGACTAATGCAATGCATGCTGTGTGGGGCTGCCTTTGTATGTAGTTCGGAAACTTCAGTTCATTCAAAATGTGGCAGCCAGATTGGCCTTTGGAGCAACCCGGAGATACCATATTATGCCTGTTGCACTGGTTGCTGATATGTTTCTGGGGAAAATACAAAGTGCTGGTTACTACCTTTTAAAGCCCTGAATGGCTTAGGTCCAAGTTATCTTAGAGAACGCCTTCTTCTACATGATCCCCACCATGTGTTAAGGTTATCTGAGGTGGTCCATCTCCATTTACCACCAGTTCACCTGGTGGCAACTCAGAGGTGGGTCTTCTCTGTAGCTTCTCCGGGGCTGTGGAATGCACTCCTGGCAAAAAGCCGTAATCTGAGTTCATTGCTGGCCTTCAGGAGAGCCAATTAATTTGTTGTAAATTGTTTTTAACGGCTATAAATGTTTGGCCTTGTTTTCCAGGGTTTTTAACTGTTTAAATGTTTTAACTGTTAATTAGATTTATGCTGATTTTATAGTTTTGATTTTAATTGTTTTGTTTTTACTTTGATGTAAACTGCCCTGAGCTATTTTTGGACGGGCAGTATATCAATTGAATAAATAACTTAAATAAATAAACTACTGCTGAAAGTTATGTGCACCATATGATTGCACATCAATGGGATATTTCATGCCAAAAAGCTTGAACCCTCATTGACTGGGGATTTACTGACCTATCTATCTTTTCTCTATTTATTCATTCTGCATATAGACAATTCCATCCACTGTGCTAGTGCAACACAACATTGTGTTGCAGATCTGTGCTAATATCATACCTGCCAACTTGTCCCTATTTTCCCATTCACTTGAATTGGAAAATAGGGACATGTTGGCAGGTGTGTAATATGTAGGTAGCAAACACACAATCCTCCCAATACAAGGTGAAAAATAGGCTCTTCTGGTAGGTGATTGCATTTTGGGTTAGATGTAACATGAACACTGGCCTGGAGGGAAGCAGGTTACTTGCAGTCTTGCTTGGACTATACATAGTGACTATCGCAAGAGTGTGGGATTCAGAGAAATGTATTTCTGGGGATGCCTATACTGTTCCTAGCTGTTTTCACTATAGATGCTACGTTCCATCTGCTTCTATACTGAACAGTAGTAAGATGCCACTTAGATTTTTTCTTCTTCACAAGCTCTTTGCATGCATCTTGTTCTTTGTGAGTTCTATAACTGGTCCTATAATAATAAGAGTTTCTTCCTGTGGTACACTTCTTTAATTCTGTTTAAAAAAATTGAAGCTGTTACCAGTCCACAGTGTCATATTCAGACTGTCTTGTACAGTCTCAGAAATAATGTTCGCCTTCAAAAACCACTTCCTCCTTCAATAATTAATTTAGGTTTGTAGATTGTCCATAAAGAAATATGAGTAAAGTAATTGTAATTTAATATGTGAAGCAACTGGAATAGCTTTTCTCTAACATGTATGATTTAAATAGTGTGTGACAGTTTAGGGTCTCCATTTGCCCCATGGCATATTAGGATGAAACTTGGCAAGTGGTTGCAATGCTCTTATATCTTCTGGAAGAGTGAATGAAAGATGCATTATTCAAAGATGTATTAATCTTCATGTTTCTCAGATGATAGCTGCATTTCCTATTTACATCCTAATGTAAATTGTTGCCTTTAATGGGCTAACTTGATTATTTTGTCTTCTGCTCATAAGCTAGATGTTCAGTAAAATAGTTCAAACATTTAAAAATAATAGCTTGACACTCCAACTAGAATGAAATCTTTTTTTAAAAAAATTGTACATTAGGGATGGTAGTCTTTCCCGAAGTTATATTGAGCTGCATGGCTCAAGGGGTAGCTCCATTAAGTGAGGTCTGTTTGGAGTCTGTTCAGACATGTCGGAACCTATAGTTCAATAGTGTCCTTAGAAGAAATATACTGAAATAAAAAAGAAAGCTAATACATGAACAACTTGGCTCATTAAGAGTGCAGTGTTTCAGTAAGAACAATGAATTATAAATGCAACTGTAACACTGGTATTCAGTTTTGTTCTTTAAAAATACAACACAATTTGCAAACACATTCTTTCAGGGCATCATTAGTGTTGCTTTTAATGTGAGGGTTGTGCAGGATCTCTGGCAGCTGCTGAGGCTGGATCACATGCATACTGTTGTTCTGTTTGTCTCTTAATGGTGACAGTGGCCACCATAGCTAAGAAATGCCCCTGAAGGTGTGCACTTTGAAGATATAGCTGTAGTAACAAAGTTGTTTGCCACTGTGTAAAGTGTGAAATGACCCAAACTCTATAATTCAAACTTTTGAGATGGCAAACAGCAACTCCTGTGCTACAAGAGAAGCCACAATTGAACTCAAGAAAGTTATAAAAGCAATTTGCAATGTAGTACAAAAGGCTACTTCTTAAAGAAAAATAGTCACAAAGCCCACTGAGCCTGCCTAAACCCTTGTACACCCTTATAAAAGCTCTGTTGATTCTAGACAGACTGGATTCAGATGGTCCCATTTCTGTCATAACATATCAGACATAATGCAAAGAAAGTTATGCATTGTCAAGGCTCTTTGAAACCAATTTCCCATGCATTGTATTCAATCAATTTTTATTATAGCTGTTGGCCAGCCAAGAAATAAAAATCAGAATAACAAATATAACTAATATACACAATTAGTAACTGATAATAACACACAATAAAACAGTATACAAACATCCAGGATAGATTACTTTAAAAACAGTAAAACAGCTCCAAAAATTGAGTCCTTAATCTCATAGCAATATATTAAAAAAATTGGCTACCACTTTGTATTGTATTCCGTAATGATAACTTCAGATTCAGATGGTAACTTCACGGATGTATATATGGGGTTGCTACATGTGGTGACTGAAGATGATTTCAGGAAGTTACGTTTCTGCAAATTCCACTGCAGTTATAGAAATCAAGCAGCTTTTCATATTAACATGCGTAAATTCTAGAAAAGCTGGGAGTTTTGCAGACCCAAGCATTATTGTTAGGGACTACAACAAAATAAAAGCAGAATGCTGTTTCACTGAACACTCAAGTTTAATATGCGAGTAGAAATTAAGAGTGCACAAGACTCCACCCCCACTCAGTTCTGCATGATTTTCATTTTAATTAAGTTCCTGTTTGTTACATCATTGATTCATTAAATTCATGGTCGTTTCAACATGCATCTCTCTGTTTTCATTCTCCCATTGATTTTCATGGCATGCCTTGTAGCAGGGCAGAGGACATCTTCTTTTCTTTAAACTTTTTAAAGTGAAAAAGGAGCATCAGAAGTGCTCTGTCTCCTGGCGACCACAGTACCCCAACACTGAATCAGTCAGGCCTTGTGGGAGGAAAAAAGCAAGGCAGCTGCTATGTCTTCCTCATCCTGCCCCCCCTCCCAACTGATGCAACTGAGAAATAGAGAATTGGTGACCAGCCGGAGGTAGCTGATGAAAGAACCACTGATGCTCCTTTTAAAAAACTTCAGAGGTGGCAGAATCCTGGATTGTTATATGTAACTTTTTGAAGTTCAAGAGATGATAATGTAACCATGTCATTTTTAATTTTTTGTTTTCCTTATTTATTTATTTATTTAAATTATAAAATAAAATGATATAGTAAGTAAAACGTTGTTTCGGTCGTAGACCAGCTGTACAACAAGTACTAAAACAAATAACAAGAATAAGTTAATCTTATAAAATCAGACTATATTAATGTGCATTTGGCATATTATATAGTAATAGTTGGCATCAATATGGAAAACATCAGGGTTAAGGTTAGTAAGCAAATAGTTTAAATAAAAATCATCTCCATGATGCAGAAAATTAATCAAAAGTGGGGCAATTAATAAAAAGATATATTAAGAAACAAAAGAGAAAGAAAACTTTAGAAACAATTTAAACAAAAGGGAGGGGGATGACCCACCACTCTTCCTATCTACAAGTACCCAGAATGTTGGGGGGCAATATGCTAAATCATTGTAAACCGCTTAGAGAGCTTCCAGCTATAGAGTGGTATATAAATGTAAGTGCTACAAGGAAAGCCCCTCTAAACTTGGCACAAACATTAACAGAGCTCAAAGGAAGAGAGTTGGTCTTGTGGTAGAGAGCATGACTTGTCCCCTTAGCTAAACTGTCCTGAGCCATTTTTGGAAGGGTGGTATAGAAATCAAATCAATCAATCAAATCAAATCACTGTAAGATATTCCCCTTAGGAGAAGGAGCCACTCTGGGAATAGCATCTAGGTTCCAAGTTC
The DNA here is from genome assembly GCF_027244095.1 of Hemicordylus capensis. NCBI lineage: Eukaryota > Metazoa > Chordata > Lepidosauria > Squamata > Cordylidae > Hemicordylus > Hemicordylus capensis. Next base: position 259,329,757 of record NC_069660.1, read on the forward strand.
CTTCCCTGGCATCTCCAAGATAGGGCTGAGAGAGATTCCTGCCTCCAATCTTGGAGAAGCCGCTGCTGGTCTGTGTAGACAATACTATGGCATTGCGAGCTACACCTGGTTTTGCACTCTGTATATGCTCAGAGGGAAAGAGAGAAAGTCACATACATAAACTGAATTAATTCTTGGAGATGGTGACCATGTAGGATCTGGCTGTGTAAACAGAGAAAGAGGAAGACACACTCAGAAAATTCAATGGGCTTTATTATAGAAAGTTGCTCATCAGGATAAAATTCAAACAGGTCATCCAAATTAAACATGTTTCCAATTCAAGGTGTAGTGCATGTGCCTGGCTATCACGTGTGTGCAATCAGTAATCACAGCTGTCTAAAAATCCTAATAGAACATTTAGAGAGAAACAGAGAGAGAAGAAAGGAGGGCTTAGGAAAGGGATAGCAGTGATTAGTAGGGAGGAGGGAAGGGGGGAGCAGGCTGAGCTGTGCGTTGAATAGCCATCGCACCAGGTTCACGAAGAAGGCTTCAAAGGACTTGTTCGTTGCTGGGGCTTGGGAGTGATGCAGGCTTCAAGCAGTCAGGCAGGCTGGTGGTAGATGCACGGAGCAAGGCAGAGAGAGCGAGCACCATGGCTGGGTAGTCTTGACTTCTCAATCCCAGCAGAGGTCACAGACGGTCCCTGTCCATGGAAAGAATTCCTGCTCTCGCCCCATGGCTTGAATAGCAAACTCTGGGATCGCTCTTGAGCAAAGATCTGCTGGTTGGGCAAAGCTTGCTGATTTGCCATGTCCAGAGATCCCTTTTTATAGGAGATGGATCCTATAGACCTGTACTAGGAGTTCTTTCAAGATAGCAATTTCAGTCCTAGATCTCCAAAGTGTCAGTCACTCTTATCATAAAACTTCTCTCTCATGACAAAACTGTTTCTTTGTTAGACCAGTTCAGAGCAGCATCCTCTGCCTACTGTCTTAGGCAGGCTCCTGGCGCCTCTTGCTCCAAAGAGTGTTAAAAGGTCAAAAGGGGTTCTAAAATCTAAGCTGTGTGTGAGAGACAGCAATTAAATTATTTCTTGTGTACATCTACTTAGTGAGTGGTTCTAAAAAGAGAATGTTTAAAGTAACAGCCAAGGGGTACATGTTTGAGGCTAGTTAATCAATGCATTTGACTATGGCAGAACAATATAGGTGAAATCAACATGATAAGCCTTCTGCCAGAGGAAGTAAGGGATTAGCTTCTAGCTTGTCTCCTAGGGTTAATCATTTCACTGAGTTGAGTTTGGCCTGGCATCAGTGTTTCTCTCAATGGAATTGCTGGCAAAGACACACAGGCCTCAGCCTGACCCGCCGGGCTATGAGTTCTGGTCCAATATGAGCGACCTGGGCCATAACAATGGTCTGACTTAGTATATGGCAGCTTCCTATGTTCCTAAATGGACCAAATGACCCGTGAGTCATTTGGCAAATTCAGCTCACTCAGGCATTCATTTCAAGATGAATAAAAATTGGATGAAATGGTCAAATTCATTTTATGTTATTTATTTAGTGCATTTTTAGACCTCCCCATATACAAATCTCTGGGCAGTTTATAATTTTAAAACAAATAATTAAAACATTAAGTCAGTTTGAAACATTTTAGAATATAGATAAAATAACTTAAAAATTTAAAACTAAAACTTATGAACTAAAAGCCTGAATAAACAGGTATATTTTCAGATTTTTATTTAAAACATCCAGAGATGGGGAAGCTTTAATTTTATTTGGAAGTGCGTTCCAAAGTCCTGGGGCAACTGCAGAAATGGCTTGGTTTTGAGTTGCCACAGAACAAGCCAGTGGAAACCGCAACTGGCCCTCCCCTGATGACCTTAATAAGCAGCAGGGTTCATGGAGAAGAAGGCATTCTCTTAAATACCTTTGACCCAAGCCATTCTTGGCTTTATAGGTAATAACCAGCACTTTATACTTCACCTGAAAACTTATTGTCAGCCAGTGTAGTTCTTTTAGAATGAGAGTAATGTGGTCTCTTTGGATAGCCCTGAAGACCAATCTGGCTGCTGCATTCTGCACCAATTGCTGTTTCCAGGTTATGTACAAAGGCAGTTCAACTTAGAGTGTATTGCAGCAGTCAAGATGGAGGTTACCAATGTGCACACATTGGTACATTTTAAAGTCATTTATTTCCAGAAATGGACACAGCTGGCGTGTCAGTAGAAGCTGATATCAGTAGAAGCTTCTATATATTTATTTCTCCTATTATATTTAATAAATAAATATATTTATTTTGAATGTGCATCCCAGCACCCAGCCTGATTGGCTGGGCAGCAGAGGTGCCTGATTGGCTGGTGCACCCAGGAGAATTGGTTGGCAGCAGGCCAGGCCACAGTGACAGTGGTGGCGGGTCCGGCCCAACCATGGAGATGAGGAGAAGTGGCGGGCCCGGCCGCGGAGGCGGCACTCAGCCCGGAGACTGGGGCAGAAGGTGGGGATAGGGGGAGAGGTACCAAGCCCCGAAGAGGCTGGCCGCAGAGGCTGGCAAGCGGCAGCAGCGCAGCAGCGCAGCAGGCCTGGCTAGCCACAGAGGCAGCACTTGGTGCAGTGGGCGCGGCCGCAAAGGCGCTGTGGAGGCACTGGGCCCAGCCGCGGAGGCCAGTCACCCATGGGATGCTAGGGTGGAAAGGAACCGGGCAGCGGGACTTCCCTGTTCACCACCCGGGAGGAGGAGCGGCAGCAGGGCACTTTTTGGCTGCCCACTGCCCGGTAAGGAGAGTAAAATGGGGAGAAGGGAGGGGGGAGGGAAAGAGAGCATGGGGGAGGGCAAGAGAGCGTGGGGGAGGGGGGAGGGCAAGAGAGCATGGGGGAGGGGGGAGGGCAAGAGAGTGTGGGACGTGAGGGAGGGGAAGAGGGGCAAGAGTGTGGGGCAGGAGTGTGAGACGGAAGGGAGGGAGGGTGGGGCAGGAGGGAGGGGGAAACAGCCAGCCCCAAAGAGCACACAGATACTGTGTTTGTTGGCTAGTAAACATGAATTTCCAATAGAGTCTTTTTTCTTTTTCAGAAAAATTATGAATATCATATTTTAACTATTATTGCTTTCAGCAGAGTTTTAACACTCAGTGATCTCAATAATAGTTAAAATATGTTCAGAATGTTTCTGAAAAAGAAAAAAATATTTTTTGAAAGAGAAAAATACTCTGTTAAAGACTCATGTTTAAGTAATGAAAACAGCTATAAATATATTTCCTAGTTAATTAATTGAAGGTTTTTGTTCTGTATGTGATCAAGTTATTTCAGATCTTATCTACTGAGGGAATCTAGCACTATTCCCCAAGAATTATCAAATTTTGATAAGTGGCAGAGCAGATATTAGAGTACAGCAAGCAGGATTCTAATGCACAGGTCAAAACCAATCACTATTTCAAGAAGACACTACTCTCAGAAAAGAATAGATCTGGGTGTCATCAGCATACTAGTAACACCCAGCTCCAAATCCCCTGATGATCTCTCCCAGCGGTTTCATGTAGATGTTAAAAAGCAATGGAAAAATTATGGAGCCTTGAGGGACACTATACTTAAGCTCAGATTTCATAGGGCAACAATCTCCAATTGACACCATATGGAGCAGAACCACTGTAAAACAGTGTCTCCCACCCCCAACACCCTCAGACGTTCCAGAAGGACACTATGGTCGATAGTATTGAAAACCGCTGAGAGATCCAAAAGGACCAACAGAGTCACACTTCCGCTGTCAATTCCCAATTGGAGATCATTCATCAGACCAACTAATGCAGTCTCCACCCCATAGCCCGCCCGAAAACCAGTTTGAAATGGGTCTAGATAATCACTTTTCTCCAAGACCGCTTGGAGCTGAGAAGCCACCACACTCTCAATTACCTTGCCCAGCCATGGGAGTTTGGAAACAGGCCTATAATTGCTCAACTCTGAGGGATCTAATGCAGGCTTCTTTAGAAAAGGTCTAATGATTGCCTCCTTAAGACAAGAAGGCATCCTGTCCTCCCTCATAGAAGCATTTATGATTTCCACCAGGCTGCCTACAACAGCCTCCCTGCTAGATAGAACAAGCCATGTTGGACAAGGGTCAAGAGAACAAGTGATAGGCCTCACTGCTCCAAGCAGCTTGTCCACATCCTCAGGAGTCACAAACTGAAACCGATCCAGTCAAATCGCATAAGAGGAGTTGTTGGGCACCTCCAGTTCAGACATCAAATTAATTGTGGAGTCTCTATCTAGGTCGGCCCGAATCAGAGAGATTTTATCTGCGAAAAACTCTTTAAACACATCGCAGTGGGTAACTGATGATTCCAAATTCTAGTTCAAGGGAGGGGGAGCAGATACTAGTCCCCTCACAACCTTGAACAACTCCTCTGGACGTGAACTTGCAGAGGCAATATGGGCAGAAAAGAACCACCTTTTTGCCGCATGTATTGCCTGAGCATAGATCTTTAGATGTGCTCTATGTCGCAATCTGTCAGATTCGAGTCGGGTCTTTCTCCACGTGCGCTCCAGTCACCTACCTTGCCGCTTCAGCCCGCCGTAGATCTTCCGTATACCAAGGGGCCAATTTTGAAGTGGGTTGGAGGGGACGCTTGGGAGCAATCATGTCTACTGCCCTGGTGAGCAAGTTGTTCCAATTCTCAACAAGAACATCAACAGGATCACTGGCAAAGCCAACACTGAATTCCTCCAAGGCAATGACATCTGTAAAGACCTTGAGGATGGAAATGGACACGGAAAAACTAGGAAAGTTTTCCAAAAGATCTCTGAACACAGAAGGAGGCTCCAACTATCAAACTGGATGTCACAGGACAGATAGCAACTGATTCAGAGAAGATCAAACAGAGAGGGAAGGAGTATACTGAAAATCTATACAGCAGGGATGTCAACATCCAAGAAACTCTAGAAAATATTTCTTACTTGCAAGAACCTCTGGTACAGGAATATGAAGTTAGATCAGCACTCCGGTCATTACCAAGTCAGAAGGCTACAGGAATTGATGGAATAGCTACAGAAATATGGCAGGCCAGGCAACAGAAGAAGAATCAGTCAAGGCTCTAACCAAACTATGCCAGCAAATTTGGAGAACGACATAGAGGCCAACAGACTGGAAGAGGTCAGTCTACATACCCATAACAAAGAAAGGAGACTGAATTGATTGTGCAAACCATCACATAATATCTTTAATTTCACATGCTAGCAAAATAATGCTTAGGATTGTTAGATTAGAGTCCTACATGGAAAGGGAAATTCCAAATGTTCACGCTGGTTTCAGAAAAGACAGAGGAACAAGAGGCATTATTGCTGATGCGCACTGGACAATTGAGAAAGCCAAAAGATACCAAACAGAAGCCAATATGTGCTTTATTAACTAAAAGAAAATATTTGATTGCGTTGACCATGTCAAGTTGTTGAGTATCATTAGGAAAATGGGCATCCCAGAATATCTCATTGTTCTCATGAGAAATCTATACACAGGACAGGAAGCCACAGTCCAGACGGAACATAATGTTGAAACAGACTGGTTCCAGATCAGCGAAGGAGTAAGACAAGGCTGTATACTTTCTCCTTATTTATTCAACTTATATGCTGAACATATACTTAGAGAAGCTGGATTGGCAGAAGTTTTAAAGTTGGAGGAAGAATAATCAATAACCTGCGCTATGCTGATGACGCTACTCTGGTAGCTGAGAACTGATTTGCAAGCTCAGGAGCACAGTGAAAAAATGGCACTATGACTAAATGTAAAGAAGACTAAACTAATGACAAGGGGTACAGCAACCAGCCTCAGAATTGATAATGAAGACATTGAAGTGGTGGATAGCTTCTGCCTTTTAGGATCAACCATCAACAGTAAAGGATCCAGCAGTTAAGAAATATGCCTCAGACAAGCACTTGGTAGGGTTGCAATGAAGGCCTTGGAAAGGATATTTAGATGCCGTGATGTGTCTATACTGACAAAGATTAGAATTTTTTGGACAATGGTTTTTCCTGTTACACTCTATGGATGTGAAAGCTGGACTTTGAAGCAGCAGGATAGAAAAAGTATTGACGCTTTTGAGATTTGGTGCTGGAGAAGACTTTTGAAGATACAATGGACAGCCAGGGAAACAAACAAATGGATCATAGAAGAAATCAATCCAAAATTTTCACTTGAGGCACAAATGACCAGGCTCAAACTATCATACTTCAGACACATTACGTGAAGACCTAGCTCCCTTCAGAAGTCCATAATGCTGGGAAAAGTTGAAGGAAAGAGAAGAAGAGGACAACCAGCAACAAGGTGGATGGACTTGATTACAACAGCAATGAATGAACCACTGAGAGACCTTAAAGGCCAAGTTGAAGAGAGATCATTCTGTAGAGAATCTATCTATGTGATCTCTAAGAGTCAACACAGACTTGACGGAACTTAATCAATCAATCAAGCTTCAGCTATTGTATATCCCAACAAATCTCCCTTAAGCGTTGTCTCTGTTCTGCATTAAAATTGGCCCTATGGTATACAGAACTGCTATGGGATCTGAAGCAGCAAGGGAGAAGCCTGGAGTTGCAAGTGGAGGAGAACTTGACTCGAATCTGACAAGATATGACACAAAGCCCACTTAAAGGCTTATAATATGGTAATACATGCAGCAAAGAATCAATTCTATTCTGCATGTATTGCATCCCCAATTTCACGTCCAGCAGATGACTTCAGAATTGTGAGGGGACTGTCTCAGGCCCCCTTCTCTCTCAACTTGAATTTGGAGTCTTCATCATCTTGCTGTGATGCCTTTAATAACTCTTTTGTGGACAAAATCTCTTGGATTTGGGCTGACTTGGACTCTGCCATTACTGCAGAGTCAATGGTAGGGGTGTTCAGCAGTAACTTCACATTGTATTAGAATGGATCCATTTCAATTTGTGATTCTAAGGATAAGAACATAAGAAGAGCCCTGCTGGATCAGGCCCAAGGCCCATCTAGTCCAGCATCCTGTTTCGCACAGTGGTCCACCAGATGCTGCTGGAAGCCACAGGCAGGAGTTGAGGGCATGCCCTCTCTCCTGCTGTTACTTTCCTGCAACTGGTACTCAGAGGCATCCTGCCTTTGAGGCTGGAGGTGGCCCACAGCCCTCCGACTAGTAGTCATTGATAAACTTCTCCTCCATAAAGCTATCCAAACCTCCCTTAAAGCCATCCAGGTTGTTGGCTTGTGGACAAGCTTCTTGGAGTTGTACTACCACCTGTCCCCTGCATCCATTCCCAAAATGGCTTATATCATCCAATAGGAAGGCCGTTAGAGATGGCCTCGTTAACATCATAAATGCCTCATTAGGGGAGGGCAGGATGCCTCCATGTTTGAAGGAAGCAATTGTGAGACTTTTACTTAAGAAGCCTGCCCTAGAGTCTTCAGTGATGGATAATTATAGGCTGGTCTCCAACCTACCTTGGTTGGGCAAGGTGATTGAGAGGGCGGTGGCGGTGGCAAGGTGATTGAGAGGGCGGTGGCTACCTTGGTTGGGCAAGGTGATTGAGAGGGCAGTGGCTGACCAACTCCAAGTAGTTTTGGAGGATACTGATTATTGATACTCATTTCAAACTGGCTTTAGAGCGGGCTATAGGGTTGAGACAGCCTTAGTCAGCTTGATGGATAATCTATACCAAGCAATCAACAGAGGGAGTGTGATTCTGCTGGTTCTTTTGGATCACTCTATTTTTATTTTATTTATTTATTTTGACATTTATACCCTGTTTTTTCTCCAAGGAACTCAGAGGTTATGTTTATCCTCACAACAATCCTGTGAGGTAGGTTAGGCTGAGTGATACATGACTGGCCCAGAGTCAACCAGTGAGTTTCATGGTTGAATGGAGATTCAAACTTGGGTCTTCCAGGTCCTAGTCCAACACTCTAACCACTACCTATAATGGCTTTTGATACCATCAACCATGGTATCCTTCAATATTGATTTGGGAATAGTGGGTACTACTATGCAGTGGTTCTGTTCCTATCTCTCAGGAGATTTCAGATGGTGTCATTTGGGGATAGTTCCTTTGTATATTGAGAGCTATTGTATGGTGTCCCTTAGGGCTCCATCCTATCCCTGATGCATTTTAACATCTACATGAAATGGCTGGGTGAGATCATCAGGGGATCTGGAGCATAGTATCAATAAGCTGACGACACCCAAATCTATTTCTCTATGACATCATCATCGGGAAATGGCATATATCTGCTAAATGCCTGCGTTCAGGCAGGAATGGATAGATGAGGGATAATAAATTGAAGCAGAATCCAAAAAAGATGGAGGTAGTAATGGTGAGGGGTCATAATTCGAGGCATGTGACAGAACATCCTGTTCTGGATAGGGTTGCACTTCCCACTAAAGGAACCGGTACATAGCTTGGAAGTGCTTCTGGACCCAGGCCTCACCCTGGTGTCTCAAGTGGAGGCTATGGCCAGGAGCGCTTTCTCTGAACGTTGGTTGATATGGCAGATGTGTCTGTTCCTTGAAGATAATGATCTCAAAACTGTGGTGCACTCACTGGTAATTTCTCTGCTTGACTACTGCAGTGCGCTGTATGTGGGGCTGCCTTTGTAGATCATTCAGAAACTTCAGTTAGTTCAAAATACACCAGCCAGATTGGTCTTGGGGTTTCTTGGAGAGACCATTATTAGAGAATGTTTAACACATGGTTTACAAGAGCAGTAGTGAATAGAGTTTCCCGATAAAACACGGCCGCGTACTAACGAATGTGTGGTTGCAAAGGCAGAGAGAATACATCACTGTACGCAAGTCCCTATGGGTTTGGGTAGAGTCTGGTTAAAGGAGTTCAGTAAGAGGAATGTCTAAAAGGTCCAAGGGAGGGACGAATCCCAGCCTGACCTTGTGTGTGGCCGGCAGGGCCGTGCCAGTCTTCTTCTGCCAATTGCAGCCTCTGGGCGTGGGTCCTTGACGGCGAAGGGACTTCTCCAGGTCCAGGGGGTCCTCCAGGGGTGTTGTCAGCAGGAGTTCCTGGCGTGGTCAGCCGCTGTGCTGGCATGGTTCGTTTAGCATGCAGATATGCTATAGATCACGTTCCCGAAGCGGGAGGTTACATACATACGTACATACATACATGCAGGTCAAGACAGCCATAAGAAAATAAGTGTCCATCTGAGATAGTCGTGAGCTGCAAAGCATCGCAAATGTATGTTAAGTCCTCCTTCGGTTCTTATACCTGTTTAAAAACAGCTGCACTGGCTCCCAATAGGTTTCCAGGCAAAGTGCTGGTAATTAGCTTTAAAGCCCTAAATGGCTTAGCAGCAGGTTATCTGGGAGAGTGCCTTCTTTAGTATGATTTCCACCTTACTGTATGGTCATCAGGAGAGGTCTGTCTCCAGCTGCTGCCAACTTTCCCTGGTGGTGACGTGGGATCAGGCCATCTCTGTAGTTGTTCCTGGGCTCTGGAATGTGCTGTCTATGGACATTAGAGGCTTAAGAGTTTTAGCAGCTTTTAAAAGATGCATTAAAACATATATTTTTAGCTGGGCCTTTAGTGAGTAGTGAAATTATTTTAAACCGGTTTTCATTCTGTTTTAATGGCTTATTTTTTAAATCTGTTTTTATATTTGTGAACTGCCTAGGGCAAGGAGGTATAAAAGTCTAATAAATCAAATAAATAAATAAAAATAGACCATGCTTAGCACAGAAACGCTCATATGCAGGCAGTGTACACAAGTGAGTAAAATATTTGCACCTGTGAATCCCTCACTTCAGAGCCAAGGGGGTAATGGCATGGTAGATCTTTGTCATCATGAGAAATTCTCTTGCAAATGTTTGGTTGGAAATAGTGACAAGAAGGAGATTGTGCACCAAAGTACCGCAGAAACAGGAACATATTCTTATGCTGATATCCTTCTCAAAAAATGTATGAATGTTGTATTCATGAGGTTTAAATACCATTCATGAAACCCAAACACAGAATTCAGTTCTGACTGTACAATGGGGGCAATTTATTACCACTATGAAGGTTTGTTGAAGCTTTCTAGCAGTACGGATAACTAGCTTAACCTGTGCAGGGAATCTGCGTGCTAGTACTTGATTGCTCCTCTCACCCCCTGCCACAGCCCCCCTCACCTCAGAGATCTCTCCACCCTCACCTGAGCCACACTCCTGCTCCTTCTCCTCCATCCGGTTGCTTCCTCACCCCTCGGTCACTCCTCCATACCTTTAAGAACATAAGAACATTTCTGCTGGATCAGGCCCAAGGTCCATCTAGTCCAGCATCCTGTTTCACACAGTGGCCCACCAGATGCCACTGGAAGCCTACAGGCATGAGTTGAGGGCATGCCCTCCCTCCTGCTGTTACTTCCCTATAACTGGTACTCAGAGGCATCCTGCCTTTGAGGCTGGAAGTGGCCTGTAGCCCTCCAACTAGTAGCCATTGATAGACTTCTCCTCCATAAAGCTATCCAAACCTCCCTTAAAGCCATCCAGGTTGTTGGCTGTTACCACATCTTGTGGCAGAGTATTCCACAAGTTGATTATGTGTTGTGTGAAAAAGTACTTCTGTCAACCATTGCTGCTGCTTTACTCCATCCCCCTGACCCCTAGGGATGTGCAAAAATTGGTCTGAAGGCCATTATAGAGGCCTCCAAACTGTTTTGAATGCGATGGTGTTCGAAGGTTCGATGCCGGGGGGGGGGGGGTTGGCTCTTTAAGGGTGGGGGAGGGTGCACTTATCCCCCCTGCTCTTCCCCCTCTATTTTTTGGAAAGTATATGGCGCAGCAGTATACCTCCCTGCCACCTCTTCTCCTGTTTTTGGCTGGAAGCGGCCAGAAGTAACGTCTGCTCGTGCGCCTGGCCCATGCGCATGTGCACATGTCGTGCCCAGCACACACATGTCATGCACGTCACATATGTGACATGCACAACATGTGCTCGCTGGGCATGGGCTGGGAGCATGCGCAGACATTACTTACATCCACTAACGGCTGAAAACAGGAGAAGGGGTGGCAGGGAGGTATGCTGCCGCCCCATTTACTTTCCAGAAAATGCAGCACTGGGGCGGGGGGGAGAGTGGCGTGGAGGGGGGGAAGTGCACCCTCCCTCACCCTTAAAGATCCAACCCCCGGTGTCGAACTCCAGCTTCGCGGTTCTGTGCACACCACTACTCACCTCTCTTGATCACGGCTTCAGAGTTGCTGGTCAAGCTGCAGCCCCCTATCCCCAGAGACCTCCCCACCCTCACTCAAGCCCCGCTCCTGCTCCTCCCCACAGGAGTAGCAGCAGCAATAGCTGACTGGGCCATTCCTTGCTGCTGCCTAACCCTTCAGGCCACTGACAGGCCCAGGCTCATCCCTTGCCTGCCTGCCTCCCTGCGCCAGTGGCCTTGGTAGCCCCAAACAGCAGCAGTGGTTGACTGGGCCCTTCCTTGCTACCAATAGACGCCGCCATGGGTGCTCATTCTCCTCAGGCTGCTGCCAGACTCAGGCTCGTCCATCACCCTTCCTTCTTTCTATCTCGCTCCTCTCCCTCTCCCTTCCTGAGTTAACAGATCTTGTTTCCTTGTCTAATTAACAGAACAGCAGCCTCCTTCTCCTGAAGGGGCACTTTCCTCCCTCTTGACCCCTCTCTTCGCAGACCCCTGCACACTATCCATATAAAACTCTACTCTACAATCAAGAACATCCTCCGACCAGTAACAGTTGCATTCCAACTGACCTTAACCATCACATGCTCCTCCTCACTATCTGCATATGGAATCCCTACTGCCCAATCACCACAGTGCTTCTGCTCGCGAACTTTCATGAGAGCTGCCATGCATGGGATTAGCCACGGGTATGCCTTAGAGAATTATATATAGAGAAGATTTTGGCATTAAATTTAAGGTAGTAAATAACTCCTCAATATGTCCAGGTCTATATTTGTAGAGATGCTTCATCTTCCCAAAGGGGAAAAGAAAGAAAAAAACCTGAAGCAGATAGAGGGTTTCATGTTTACAGTCTGGTCCAAGTCTATTGCGTTTTTGTTTATTCTCTAAGCATGATCTGAACAGATAGGAAATTTTCTGGTAGAAATACAGTCACAACAAATTCAGATCGTCTACATTTTGATTTTGTCCCACAGAGATATATTGTCACATGCTATGAAATCAAGAAGTTTAGAACTCAGATTGTAGGATTCAAGCTTATGCTAAATATCTTCTCAAATATGATTCAAGTTCCTGCGGAAAGGTTCCTTAGGCTGGGGTCTGTAGTTAAATTAGATCTGCTGGGTAAAGATGTTGAATGAATTTGTATTGTATTATTATAATAAACATGAAGTCTGTTTTTTTTTAAACTACAGAAACGTAACTGGCTTGACTACCAAATGCAAAGCATATTCCAAAAACCTTTAGTTAGACAAAGATGATTGAAATAATGCATGCTCAAACCCTTACCCAAATAATTGTGGGACCATCTGAGGATTTATTTTTCCATTCAGAAGACTACGCAGTGAATCTGTGCACCAGAGGGCCCCAAGTCACTTCTTTCTACAAGCAGTCTCCCAGGATCATCTGCCCTGAAACATCAGGGGAACTTCAGAACCAACTCAGGCAACACCATAAAAAGTTGCTGCTAGTGAAATGTGAAACGAACATGAAGCCTGTATGCAAGTTCTTGTGCAAAACTAAAGGGATGCTTTGGATTGTGATCTTCAAATGGAGCTGTTGCAGTTTCTGTGTATATTTGGAAGCAGAGATACTGAACATACATTAAATGCATGTCTGTGTTACTGGCTAGCACAATTTAGAATTTATTTTTTAGCAAAGTGTACTAAATACTCATTGTCATTCCTGGATCATGAAAAGCCAACATCATATGATAGTTTCCTGTCTAGAAGACACATTCCAACTTCAAAGTATTTGCTTCTGTCTCACTTCAGTATGATTTCTTCACAATGAAGAAGTTTGAGAATTATTCCTTTAGGCTTTTTCCAGATTAACATTTATTTATGCAGTAAATTAGTTGTTATTGCTCAGTTGTTGTTGGATAGGATCTAAGAGTCTTCTGCCTAGATGTTTACTCCTTGTTTATGGAGCACTGAATCAGCTTCTTCCATTAAAAGTAACTTTTATGAGGCTATTATATTTTCTTAGGGCTCACACACTATAATATATTATTTCTGGCTGTGTCTGTGTGTGTGTTTCACCATGTGAAAGGAGGTTGTATGAGTGTTCCAGATGTTTCTCGGTGTGTGTGTGTTCAAGTCAGGTTAAGCGCCTCTGTTTTGCTAGCCAAAGTCTGAGAAATTATCTGGAGCCAAGAGATAACAGTAACTAGAAGTAGAAAGCAAGATGGAGGGAAACTGGTCTAATCACAACAAGTAGCTGGTCAGAATCAGGAGCTCAGGTAGCTCCCAGGATAGCATAATTGATACAACCAAATCCAACTGAATCTTTGTATCGCTAAGCAGGGCCTGATTACTGCGAGAGCCCTGACCCTCAAGCAAACCTGCAGGGAATTTAAAGAAGCTGTGTCCAGTTTTGCGATTGCACGGTATCTGATTATGCTTTCTGTCTTCACCTAAGGGAGCTCTGGGAGGTCCCTTTGGCTTGGAACAATGAGATGGTTTGGTTAGCCAATTTAGTGAGGCTATTCACATGAGCATGCAAAACTTGGCTAAGGGAGCCCAGCCTGATTTTGCATGCTTGTGTGAATCGCTGGGATCGGGTTTGATCCTGGCAGTTATACAGTGGCTAAGCAGCCTAAGTAGCCTCCTTCTTAAATGAGGTTAAGGGAGCAAGCGCTCTGTTAACCTCATTTTTTCACTCATGTGCTACTGTGGCACATGGCGACACACAAGTAGACCCCCAACGGGGAGGCTTCAGCCAGTTTCCTGGCCTCGGGGGTCTCTCTAGAATGCCCTACACACTTGGGCAGGGCATCCTGCAGCTTCGGCCAATCTGGCTGCCCAGGGCTTGGAGTCTGCTTGTCTGCGGGGAGAGCAGGCTAAGCAGACCCATCAGAAGCTCTTCTCACTGATTGTGAGAAGAGTTTCCTTGATTGGTGTACTCAATATTAATCATGGTATGGTGAAACCATGGTTTGGTTATTTGGATCCCATCCCTTCTTCCCTCTTGTGATCTAGGCTTGACTCTCTCTATGTGAGAGCTATGTGAAGGCACAGCTACTTAAACATACCAAGATTAAACCATGACTCAGGGCTCAGACACTATTTCAGATTATGCTTAGGACAAACCAACCAAATTCATTCCTTGGAGTCAGATGCTGGTTGTCTGAAATAAATCAGAGTATCTTGTCTGCATGGATTCAGACTAACTAACCACAAGGGGAGGGGGAATTAGGCAGGCTAGCCGCCTTGGAGCCATTGTTGGCTGAGCACTTCTGTTTTGCAGCTGAAACACCCAGGTGCTTCTCCAATGTCCAACTTTTCAGGTTTTTCATGAGCCATTTGCTCAGATTTTTCATTCTCTCCTATGTCAGTGGACAATCCTATCAGACTTCTTAAACAAATGAAAATAGCAGCATGAAATAAATAATAGAAAAGCTTTGGTAAACGAGTATCAGGAACAAATATATAGAAGAGTTAACTGGTATCAGATAGAACAGACAAGTTGAAATTAGGAATCCAAACCTTTCTAGTTTCTAGGTCACTGATATATACTTTTTTCAATCTACTGTTAACAACTGCTCAAGGTTTGTTCTCCAAGTAGTTAAATCTCCATTAATAAGCCTTAAGCCTTTCCAGCCTCTCAGAGGAAATATATGAGAAATAAGTCCTTAAAAAGTTAAAAATATATGTCCCCTTGAATAAAAACCCCTGCTAACTTGGCAGAGAGGCACCTTTTAACGTGATGATTTTCTTTTATTTATCAGGGGGACAGTAACTGGCCCTATCCACCACCAGCACAGTATCTTTAGTGACTGTCGCTGGTGTCTATCTTATGTGTCTTTTTAGACTGTGAGCCCTTTGGGGACAGGGATGCATCTTATTTATTTATTATTTCTCTGTGTAAACTGCCCTGAACCATTTTTGGAAGGGCAGTATAGAAATCAAATAAAATTAATAAATAAAGTGATAGGGGAGCAGAAGTAATACAATACAAAGTCAGGGGGAGTGGTAGCTATACAAAAATAATACTGCATTGTCCATAGTGGGGGAAATCCAGTGGAGGGGAGTTCCAACTGCTAGGATACATTGAAAAATCATTCAGGAACGTGGTTCTTGAGGGGGCAGATGGGGCAAAAAAGGGGCTTTGGCATCTTCAGAAGTGACAGCTAGGTGTAGCATATAGTCCATGCTTGCTTAGATTTTTGAATTTTACATATACAATTTTTGAAAATAAATTCTGTCTTAAAATTTCAAAAGTAGCACAGTTCTTTCTCAACTACTGTTTCCAAGTTTTCCAAGAAATATATGTATACAAGCCGACCCCGCACAGAGCATCTGTGCGCTTTTTGGGGCCAGCTACCTCTCTCTCCACCCCCCGTCTCCGGCGGGGCTGAGTGCGGCCGCCGCCGCCAGCGGGCCGAGTGCCCCCCCCAGTTCTCCCTGACTATCCCCCCTTCAGCCCCTTCTCCCTAACTCTTCCCCCAGGTGTCTCTAACCACCGCCCACCCTCTCGCTTCTCCCCCCTCCCCGCTTGTGGTTTCTGACCGGCTTGCTGGCCCGTTTGCTCCTGCTGCCGCTTCCTCACACTGGCAGCATGTAGTGCCCGCCACGGCTGGTCCCGCCACCGTCCGCCCACCCGTCCGCCATTTCCCTGGGCAGCAGCTCAACAATCTCATGAATCCTGCCACGCGTGAGCTCCACCGCCCAGCCAATCAGGCGCATCAGCTTCCCAGCCAATCCGCTGGGTTGCCGGGACGCATCCCCACAGAGGCATGTCTACGGGGATTAAATATATAGATAGTCATCCCTTACCTATCGTGGGTTCCCCAATCACAGATTTGAGTATCCGCGACTGGAAAACTGACTCCCCTCACAAGCCAAGATCCAAGTATTCATGGTTTGGAGAGGAATTTTTTGTAATTGGTGGGGTATTTTTGTGCATTAGGGGGGTAATTTGGGGGGTCAGGGGGAGATTTTCAGGGGCTTGGGGGATCTGTTTTTCTTATTTTTGCCTCCACCACTGTGCGACGGTGGAGCACCAGGGATGCAGCAAGAGCTCTGCCTGCCTCCCAAACTGTTTGGCGCAGGAGGTCGGTTGCTGGAGACACAAGGAGGTCAGGTGCTGGAGGTGGCAAAATAACTCCTTACATGGGCCTGCTTTCCTCACAGATGCTACAGATTGGGCTGATTTCACACATGTGCTCTTTTTCACACCGGTTCTGAACCTCCTGCTGCCTCCAGTGCCCAACCTCCAGCACCCGACTGTTTGGGAGGTGGGCAGAGCTCTTGCTGCCATCCCTGCTGCACCTCCGCCACACAGCGGCAGTGGTGAAAGTAAGAAAAACAGATTTAACTTTCCCTCCCCCCGTCAGGAGATGATTTTCGGAGGTCGGGGGGATTTTTTCAGTCATGATCCCCCTAACCCCCCGTTTCCCATTCATTGCAATGTTGCCTCAACAACAAAATCGCCAACCGCGAGCTTTTCCCAGAATGGAACCCTTGCGGTTGGCGAGGGACGACTGTACTTTTACAGTACTTTACGACTGTACTTTTACCTCCATGGGCATGCTTTGGTACTCAAGTATATGTATCTGAATACAAAAAGTAAAGTGAGAATTGGCCCTTTGTGTATTCATGTTTTGAGTAAGACACATTGTTTTATTCGCCAATTGCCTCCTGTATGCCACATGCTCTTGTGCCATGGTAGAAATGGACACTATGAATAAAATGAAATGGTGATATCCAGATTATTTCTACAATGTGTGGTATTTTCACGATATATGGTAATGATTCTGACAATAGAAACTGGGCATTACAGTCTCCAAGATGGCAGTGCACATAGCAATGGCCAGAAACAGGAACAGGAATTATAATTCAGCAGCAGGGTGTTGGTGAACAGAAAGAACATCCTCTAAATCACAGATATCAGCCATAAATGGGTTGAAAGACCAGGCTTCTCCAGCTGTTGCCTACCAAATGTAGCCATAACATTTTCACCCCAAAGGTCACCCATTTGCCAGTGATAGGACTGCTGGTTAACTACTAAAAAACTCCTTGCAATCCAATCAGATTGTTTCAGTTTTCTGCATCTGGCCTAACAGAATTACTCTAGAGGAGGGATAGGCAACCTTGGCTCTCCAGCTGTTGTTGAACTATAGTCTCAATACCCCCAGGCACAGTTTATTGGAATGGAATACAGGTTGAGTATCCCTTGTCTGGACATCTGAAATCTGGAATGCTCCAAAATCCAGACACCACCAGTGGTGGTAGGAGCAGCAGTAAGTGGAGGCTGCGGGTGTTCTTGCTACATACATGTAGTGCTGCGGTTTCTCGGGCTGCGCTTGGAGTGTGCTGGAGGGCGCCACTGACCTAGTGGCGGGAGGCCCGGTTGCTACCAGGCCCATTGACGTGTTTCTGCTTTCTGCTCCGCTGCCTGCTACCTCCGAGGAGGAGAGCTTTATTATTCACTCTACACGGTCTGCATGGAGACAGCAATGTGCAGGTGCTGCTGCCGCCATTACCACCCCGGGTTACGCAAAGCATGCTGGGGCTTGTAATCCCGGTGATGGCAGAAAGTCCCCCTTTTCTTTTACTGGTCTTCTGGCCCCTGAAACTATAACTTTCCAAAATCCAGAAAACTCCCAAATCTGGAACACTTCTGGTCCCAATCAGTCCGGGGTAAGGGATACTCAACCTGTATCTATGGAATATATCTAAAACACACATAAAATGTAACTCAACTTGGATTCTAAGAGTATATGTCTAATATCCTGGTCACTGAACAATAATGTTCAGTATTAACAATAAAGATGGAGGTACTGACTGTGTGGGGTTGGGACCCAAGAGATGGTTTAGATCTGCCTATTTTGGATGGGGTTACACTCCCCCTGAAAGATCAGGTACGTAGCTTGGGAGTGCTCCTGGACCCAAAACTCTCTCTGGTTTCTCCAGTTGAGGCAGTGGCCAAGAGCACTTTTTATCAGCTACACCCATTACTGGAGATAAATGACCTTAAAAGAATGATACATATGTTGGCAACCTCAAAGCTTGACTACTGTAATGCACTCTACGTGGTGTTGCCTTTGTACGTAGTCCAGAAACTACAATTGGTGCAGAATGCGGCAGCCAGTCTGTTCTCTGGGACAACTCGAATGGACCATATAGCACTGATTTTAAAAGAACTGCACTGGCTGCCAATATGTTTCCAAAGAAAATACAAAGTGCTGGTTATTACCTATAAAGCCCTCAATAACTTAGGTCCAGGGTACTTAAGAGAAGACTTCCATTGTCATGAACCCTGTTGCCTATTAAGGTCATCTGGAGAGATCCGGTTATGGTTGCCGCCGGCTCGTTTGGTGGCAACTCAGGACTGGGCCTTCTCTGACTGCCCTGGGTCTTTGGAATACGCTCCCTGTTGAAATAAGAGCATCTCCTTCTGATTGCTTTTAGGAAGACTTTCAAGACGTACCTGTTTTCTCCAGCTTTTAACTGAAAGTAATTTTAAACTGTTTAATTTGTTTTTATCTTATGATATTGTTTTAACTTTTTATTCTGTGAAATTGTTGTAACTGTTTTTACTCTGTTTTATATAAGTTGTGTTTTAAAGTGTGTACACCACTTAGAGATGCACATATCAGGTTGTATACAGATGATAGATAGATAAATAAATAGTAAAGTGTTCACACAGAAATAAAATAGGTAGACCCTGAAAAGGGGACATCTTTCAAGCTCCAAGAACTTACAAACAGGATTTGAATTGCTTGAAGATATTTTCAATCTATTTTTCAAGGAGTAATATGTAACTATTGCCGGCCAATCCTGTGCCAGCATGGAACATAGTAAGCATTTCTTTTGTAATCTCTCTTTTTTTTTGACTTTGTACTGTATCAGAATGTGACTTGCATATGAATCATTGTTGGCATCCTAATCTTTGGATGCTAGTGCTCTGTTGTTGGATATTGTTGTAGAGCTATTAGACCACAGAATATTGACTGTTACTTGCTTTGAATTTCCTCCAAAGTTCTGAAGACTCCAGCAGAATGTTTATCCCATTTCTCCAGGTAGTATACAAATGGTTTTACCATACAAATGGTCTTACCTTGAACTTTAAAACACACACACACACACACACACACACACACACACACACACTCCCTCCTATCTTACCAAATGAAAATTCCAAATTACAAAATGAAACCTCTTACCAGAAGATACATAATTAGCAAGGGAAAGGGCCCACATACAAGCAAGTGAAGCCAAGGGAGGTTATGCCTTATTCTGATGATGTTGACATTGAGAAATAGATTTGGGTGTCATCAGCATATTGATAACAGCCTGCACCAAATCTCCTGATGATCTCTCCCAGCAATTTCATGTAGATGTTAAACAACATTGGAGACAATACGGAGTCCCGAGGGACACCATACAAAAGTTCAGATTTTGCTGTGTTCAGTCTCCAAGAGACACCATCTGGAATCTGCCTGTGAGGTAGGAGCGGAATCACTACAAAGCAGTGCCTCCCACCCCCAGTCCCCTCAGACGTTCCAGAAGGATACTATGGTCAATAGTATCAAAAGCCGCAGAGAGATCCGGAAGGACTAACAAAGTCACGCTCTCTCTGTCAGTTCCCAATTGGAGATCATCCATCAGGCCTACCAAAGCTGTCTCTACCCTTAGACCGCCCGAAAGCCAGTCTGAAATGTGTCTTAGATAATCAGTTTCCTCCAAGACCACCTGTAGCTGGGAGGCCATGAGGTGTTACTCCTCTAGCGAAAGTCTAGATACTTTAGAGAGAGAGAGAGGATTTATTGTTTCACAAAACATAACAAAAAAGCAAAAGTTGATCCTTTTCAAGAAATACAAATTTCACAACACAACTGGTTACCATTTTCTCTCATTGTGGCTGTGTCCTTTTCTCCCAGTTGCTTCTTCCTTGACAGCATTCCAGCTGACTCTGCTGCCCAAGTTCTCACTACTATGGAACTCCTCCTTCTGTCAATCCAAGTACCTGGCAACAAGTGCCATGCTTACCTCACTAAGCAACTTGAAGAAACATAAACCAATAAATCTTTTGTGACTGTGAGCCATTCCTTCACAGGTGGTCTCAGGGGTCACTAGTGGGTCCTGAGGATTCTGAGATCTTGACCTTGACAATGCTGCTGACTTGATGGTTGCCCTGGGGATTGATTGGGAATTAGATTTCTGAGACCTTTATTGTGTTGTAATTCAGGGCTCTCCTTCCATTTAGATAGGACTCCAAAAGTATTTTGAAAGACAACTTGTTTTAGTCTTGTAACTGCAGACTGAACTGTAGCTCGTCTTATCAAAATTCCTTTAAATTGCCTCAAAATTCCTGAAGAGATACCTCCTTGAATTTCTCCTTGCATTTTGAATCTCTGAAATTTCAGTGATTACTCAGAGTTTTTCCACACACTTTTGTTAGACATTGAGATTTAAAAAAATGTTTAAGACAGAATCACAACTTTAAAGCATTTACATAAATAACCATTGCTTGTTTTGTATTGGGGAAGAGAAACCCCCCCTGGAAAAACAGGTGCAGAGGAAAATCACAGTTTAAATGCTGGCTTTTCATTTAACTATAAGAATAGATTTTGAAAACAAAGCTGTAGTTTGAAGAATACACAAAATGATCACGCAGGCTGCAATAGTAACATTTATACATCATTTAATTATGGAGAATATCTACCACATTCATTATCAGAACATAATTTTCATTCCTTTCAGTTTCACATAAAAAAGGACATGCTTGCCCCGCCTATTAAATTATGCTATTTAAAACACATTCTATTTTGCATAAAATGTTTTTAATTTTAGCTTTCCAAATATGTTACAACTATTCAGAAGACAAATGATGTGCCATAAACACTGCATTTCTTTTGTTTTGTCCCCCTGTTATCAAATGTGGACAACCATGAATTTCAAAAACCTGTGCAGTGATCATCTTTTTTAAAATGGGGAAATGGTACATTTTAAAAATGAATTTACATCTGTTCACTTTCTTTGAGGCAGCCTAAATAATCCTTTGAGATTCCAAGAAACCCTTTTGTCCCATTGTAGAGAGCATTTTGCATTCATCATGCACTGGACAGGCTAGGTTGTCTGATAAACATTGGCGTCCATGACCAGACACCTTCAAACTGAATTAGTGCTACTTGATTAAAATAGATTGGCTGGTATCTAGCATCATGTTAGGAGGATGAAGCAGGAGCTGCAAGCTCATAAAACAGTTGCTTCAGAGCTCAGCCAGTGTTTCTAAGCAGCAGAGTACATGTGTAGTGGGAAGGGAGAACAATATTTTCCTCCAAAAATACTTTTTGGCTGAGGCATGAATTCCTCTGGGACATATTTCTAGAAGCCAGAGAGTACTTTTGGAGGAAAGGGAAAGCAACAAAAATTGCTCCCCCCCATGTATGTGTGCTCTGTAGGGATGTGCATGGAGCCGGCACAAGCAGTTTGGCTTGAATTCAAACCAAATTAGAACCATACTGCCTGGTCCGTAAACCAGTTCGTTAGAACCAGTGGTGGTTCAGTTTGTACCGTCGAAGTGTGAAAGGGGGATTGCCTATGTAAAAAGGGGTCGAGGGGGGCAGGCAAGAGGGCACCTTACTTGCTGTTGTGATGGCAGCACTGGTGGCACTGGCGGCACTGGCCACTCTTGGCCCCCACCGGTGCTAGCCTAGGTGGCCCAGTTCCTGCCTCTGCACATGCACAGAAGCAATTTATGTCACTACACAAATTGCATGGTGACATAAACGCTCTCCCTGCATGTTTGGAAGTCACACAAATGACCTCCATACATGTGCAGAAGCTGGAACCAGGCTGCCCACCGGGCCACAGTGTGTGTGGGGGAGCACTGGCGGGGCTCAGAGGGGCCGCTGCTACTGGGCAGCTGCTGTGAGTGCTGCTGCCACAACAGCTGGCAAGGTGCCCTCTTGCCCGCCCCGAACCCCTTTTTACATAGGCAATCCCCCTTTGCTTGCAAAAGGAAATCCTTACTGGCTTCCCCTTTACAAGCAAGGTAATCAAACCAGGCTGAACTGGTTTGATCCAAACTGGAACCAGTTCAGTTCAAACTTGGACCGGCCCCCTCTTTTGGAGGGCCAGTCCAGTTTGGGCTTGAACTGGTCGAAATGGGCCAGTTTGAATCGAACCAGTCCTGCACACCCCTAGTGCTCTGCGGCTCAACAACATACTGGCTAAGCCCCAAAGCAACCTCTTTGCTGGGGAACCACTCCTACTCCACCCTCCTAACATTGCCCTGGATTTCAGCTACTCATTTTTGCAGTGTGTATTTGGGAAATATTATCGTCTGAACACACCATTTGTTTATACATATTATCTGCTCATCTGTATTTCCATAATCTAGGGCAGACTAGGTTAGCTGTGGTACAGCTGTGAAAGCAATGTATCTCCCGAAATCCTGCTCTAGAATTGTTGCACGCTCCTTGTATGAGGCAACTGATAAAAGGATGCTAAGTGTTATGATGACCATTAAAATGTTTTAGTAAACTGAATAGTTCAGTTTGTGCCCAAACAAAAGTCCCTGCACTATTATGCATAAAAAGCTTCACCAATGTTTTTAAAAGGAGTGTGCATTCATTTCAGAATGAATTTTTAAAATGAACCAAATGGGGTTCACTCTGTTTGTTTTTCTTGGCACCAAAACAAATTCATCTCAAAATAAATTGGATATGAATTTGTACGAATTGGATTTCCATCTGTTCCCATTTGTATGTATTTGGGTATGCATTTGTGTACACATGGCCAACCGAGGACGGTGGCGAGGGGGGCGGGGAGGTTTTGTCTTTGTCAGCAGCAATGGAGAAAAGCAAGTTCCTTATGCAGTTGTTGCTAGCAGCTGCCATTTTGCTTTCTCCACAATACCCTGGATGCAGGGTCATGTGAGATTATGGGGGGAAGGGGCGGGAATTGTGGCAACCAGTGGATCATAGAGACCTTTTTTTTCCCCACCCACCTCCCACAATGACTCATAATACCCCAGAATTACTCTGTATCCAGATATTTTTGAGGAAATAAAAGTGCATCTATCACCACTTTATTGCCTGTCCAAACAGGAATGGGGGCGGCGGGACTTGAATGTGAATGGGAGTTATGAGTTATGATGGGTAGTGAAACAAATATAACTGCAATGCAAAGAATAACTATGTGAATGGAGGCCTAAATGATAAAAAACAAATAGAATACCAAAATGAAAATTAAACACAACGTCTAGTGTTTAGCTTGTGATTACTACAATGGACGTTGGATGGACACATAAAATAATATTTTGAGCATATGGACCAAGTAAGTTTTATGTGTGACATTTCCACTTTCTGCCGATGGTAACTTCTTGGAAGAGAGACCTATTCTGTCCCTGTTTTTTTAATCAGCCCTGCCATGTTTTATCTTAATTGTGACAGAAACCTTGTGTCTCAATGAAAATTGCAATAATAAATAGGGCACAGAGTCTCCATCCTATTTCCTGCTGCATTTTCTTTGGAGTAGAAAAATATTGAAAATTTTAAATACCATGCTTGATTTCAATTCTGACAAAAATGAACAGTAATAATAAATAAGGAATAGGATACTGCCAACCGCTCCCGCCCCCCTGTATAGAGGCATTCTTTTTAGACCTGTTTTCAAACTATTATACTGAAAACTTCAATGGAAACAATTACCCATTTTCCTAAATTTCTTTTTCATTAAAGGTGAAATTGTAGCTAAATTGCTTTTTATTTCCATTTTTTAACAGTTTTGAATATCAAGGTAATAGATTCTTTTATGCAAAAACATTTCTTGGTGGGGAGGAAAAGCTAAATAATTGACTTATTAAAGCATTAGCACTTTTAGGATTCTTATTTTATGTCATGATCTTGACACCAAACAATATTTGTATCAGTAAATAAACGTTGTTTTTGCTTGCTTGGCTATGCTGTAAATGCATTTTCCCTTTGTTTTCAAAAAGCTTGAAGTACATCATGTATTTTTCTGAATAAACATCAATATAATTTTATCACTGTATCAAAGGTATTTCTTACTCTGGAAACACTTTATTATTTCACTTTTGTGGGTCACAAAGAAGTGCTGTGTGTTTAGAAGTACATCCAAGTCCAACTACTGGATCAAGTGGCAGCTGTGGCTTGGAAAGCATTTGTCTAGCTTCAGCTGGTGAACCAGCTATGCCTGTTTCTGGCTCAGGCTGATCTGTCCATGATGACCCATGCCCTTATCAACTTATGACTAGACTAATATAACATGTTGTATGTGAGGCTGCACTTGAATACTCCTCTGGATCCACACCTGGAACATGGGAACAGAAGTCTGCCTTCTTGCCTGTGAGCTTCTCAGAGGCATCTGGTGGGCCACTATGTGAAACAGGATGCTGGACTAGATAGGCCTTGGGTCTGATGCAGCAGGGCTGTTCTTATGTTCTTATACCAGGTCAGAGAATTGGTCCATCTATCTTAGTATTGCCACACTGACTGGCAGTGGTCTCTAAAGCTGCAGGCAGGACTCAGAGTCTCTCCCAGCCCTACCCAGATATGCCAACAATTGAACCTGGAACCTTCTGCATGCAAAGCAGGTAATCTACCACTGAGCTATGGCCCATATGGTACAGAATGCAGTGGTAAGAGTTGTGATGGGCACTAACAGAATGCAGTGGTAAGATTTGTGACCTGAGCTAAGCCATCAGAGAATGACAGCATCTCAGCTCTACCAGCTGCACTAATTAGCAGTAGGCTTCTGGGTCCGATTCACTGGTTGCTACCTTTAAAGGCCATAAGGTATTTTAGGGAGGCCTCTCTTCATGTTGCCCCCCCCCCCTTTCAGGGTGATATTGACAACAAATTGAGAGTGAGGCTTCTCTGCAGATGCTCCCCTATGCTGTGGAACTTCTTTCCCCCTGAAATGCAATTAGCACTTACTCTACCCATTAAGAGGAAATTTAAAAAACGTTCCTGTTTACCCACACTTTTAAAAATATGAGCTAATTATTATTAGGTTTTACTGTCTCCCCCCCACCCACACACATCCTGTTTGATGGTATGTGAATTTGCTTACTGCTTTTATTGTTTGTTTTTGTTATGCTGTTCAATATATTGTGTTAGCTGGTTTGAATTCCTACAGGATAATAAAATGGGATATAAATATTTTAATAAGAAAAAAAATCCATGAGAATGCTTAATTAACATTGATTTCTATAGCTTTGATTTGATTGATTTCAGTATTTCCTTTATTTCAGTAGGAAGTACTTTACATGCTGAAATTTCACATAATCTAAAAATACTCTAAATTTCATGTATCCCCGCACTAACTCTGTTGTAGCTGAGGGACAATGCTATGCCTGAAGCCACCTGGGCTTCATTGCTGCTCAGGGTTTGTACTTGGTACATTTATTTTAATTTTCTCCTATAAACTCCTATATTTTGGATTCTCCCAAGTTTTGGTTGGTGTAACTGTTCATTTGTGTTACATTCACCAATCCTGAGAGCTACAGTTGTCTATTGGAGACAACTCACCTACTTGATAAGAAGCAAACAAAACCCTCGAGCTGCGAGTTATTCTAGTGCAGAAGTTACATTTACTTCATGATTTCTGGTCTTTTTGTGTGATTTTTGTGTGCTTTCCAGCTTTGGAACCCACATCTCATAATTATCTGATGTGTTCAGGTTCTTCCATGGCATTCCAATGTTTGCATTAATATCACATAGAATACTTCTCAGGCAGATGTCATTAGTTTGCCTGAGCATTTACTCCAGGTGCCAAAGTTTCTGGACTTTCATCAACTGAGTAGGCATTAAGTCTCTCTGTCTCTTAAAGTACTGGCATCCTGTGTCTGCTTGGTCAGTGTGTACAACAAGCATTTTGAAAAGAGCAGAAACTGTGGTAGAGTTATCATGGGATATCTTGAAAAGAATGAATGAAAAAAAAAAAAACTTAGAGCATCTTTCTCAGCTAGGGCTGTGCAAGTTTGGATTGGGGTGATCGGAAATGCTTCAATTTGGGCCATGATTTATTTTATTTTATTTATTTATTGTTGCATTTATATACTGCCTTTCATTAAAAACAATTGCAAGGCAGTTCACAAAATTTAAAAACACACAATAAAATGAAAATAAAAGTATTAAGCTAAAAATATAAAAACAAACCAAATTTAAAATCTATAAATACAAGCATAAAAACAATAGAAGCCACAATAAAAACAATTATGTGAAAGCCTGGATAAAAAGCCAAGATTTAACAAGCTTTCTAAAAGCTGTAATGGAGTCTGAGGAACGAATAGCCACTGGGAGAGCATTCCAAAGTCTGGGGGCAGCAACAGAGAAGGCCCTGTCCCGAGTGCACGACAGCCGGGAGGTCATTATCGGCACCCAGCATAATGAGGGAGGTCATTATCGGCACCCGGAGCAGAGACACCTCAGATGTCCTCATCAAGCGGGCAGCAACCCTTGGGAGCAGGCAGTCCCTCAGGTACCCCAGGCCCAAACCATTAAGGGCTTTAAAGGTCAAAACCAGCACCTTGAATTGGACCCAGAAACGAACTGGCAACCAGTGCAACTCTTTCAAAATGGGTGTGATGTGCTCCCATCGGGCAGCTCCAGATAAAACCCTAGCTGCCACATTTTGCACTAGCTGCAGTTTCCAGATATTCTTCAAGGGCAGCCCCACGTAGAGAACGTTACAGTAATCCAGCCGTGACATGACTAAGGCATGGGTAACCGTGGCCAGATCTGCCTTCTCGAGAAAGGGACGCAGCTGGTGCACTAGCCGAAGCCGTGCAAAGGCACCCCTGGCCACCGCCTCCACCTGAGCTTCCAAAAACAGAGCTGGGTCCAGTAGTACCCCCAAGCTGCATACTTGCTCTTTCAAGTAGAGTGCAATCCCATACAGAACCGGTAAAATCTCCTCATCCCGATTGGCTCTCCTACTGACCAACAGTACCTCCGTCTTGTCTGGATTCAATTTAAGTTTATTAGCTCACATCCAACCCATCACGGCCTCCAGCCCCTGATTTAGGACATCCACCGCCTCCCTAGGATCAGGTGACAAGGAGAGATAGAGCTGAGTGTCATCCGCATATTGCTGACAACTCAGTCCAAGTCTCCGGATGACCTCTCCTAGCGGCTTCATGTAGATGTTAAACAGCATGGGGGACAAGACCGAACCCACAGGCCAGCGGCCATGGGGCTGAGCAGTAGTCCCCCAGCACCACCTTCTGGACCCTCCCCCCAAGAAAGGACCGGAACCACTGCAGTGCAGTACCTCCGATTCCCATACTCGAGAGGCGGCCCAGAAGGATACCATGGTCGATGGAATCGAACGCTGCCGAGAGGTTCAGCAGATGCTGAACAGGGATGCACTCCCCTTGTCTAGTTCCTGGCATAAGTCATCCACTAGAGCGACCAAGGCAGTCTGTCCCATACCCAGGGTGGAAGCCAGATTGAAAAGGGTCCAGATAATCAGTATCATCCAAGACCCTCTGCAGCTGGGATGCCACCACATGTTCTATTACCTTGCCCAAAAAGGGAAGGTTATATACAGGTCTATAGTTGTCCAGGTTGGAGGGACCAAGGGAGGTCTTTTTTAATAGTGGTCTTACTACCGCCCCCTTGAGGCATGATGGCATCTTGTCCTCCCTTAATGAAGCATTAATGATCACCTCCAACCATCTGCCTGTCCCGTCCCTGGCAGCTTTTATTAGACATTAAGTGCAAGGGTCAAGAGCGCACGATGTCGCCTGCACACTGCACAGGATCTTGTCCACATCCTCAGGCCACACCAACTGAAAAGAATCCAACACAATGGGACCAGATGGTGCCAAAGGCACGTCTGCCGGAACTGCCAATACTCTGGAGTCCAGGTCAGCACAGATGCGAGCAACTTTATCTGCAAAGTGGCAGGCAAATTGATCACAGTGAGCTGTAGATGATTCTTCTCCCATTACCTGGGGGGATGTGTGAAGCAATGTTTTTACCACACGAAACAGCTCTGTTTGTCTGCACTGAGCAGGTGCAATGGAGGCGGAGAAAAAGCATTTCTTCGCCGCCCCCACCGCCACGGAGTAGTCCCTAAAATGGGCTCTAGCCCGTGTTCGGTCGGATTCGTCATGACCCTTCCTCCAGCGTCGTTCCAGCCGTCGCCTGAGTTGCTTCATCACCCTAAGCTCCGAGGTAAACCAAGGAGCAGATTGGGATCCACCAAGCCAGAGAGGGCGTTTAGGAGCAACCGTGTCAACAGCTCGGGCTGTCTCTCCATTCCAGAGATCAACCAGGGCCTTGACAGGGTCACGAGCTCTGGACACTGGAAACTCCCCGAGGGCCGTCTGGAATCCAAGCAGATCCATAAGCCTCCGGGGGCGGACCATCCTAATCAGCCCACCACCTCTGCAGAGGGCAGACGGAGCAGTCAAACTAAACCCCACCATATTATGATCTGTCCATGATAAGGGAGTTTCTCAAATCCCCCCACCTCCAGATCATTTATTTCCCTGTCGTCAAAAACCAGATCTAGATTATGTCCCACCACATGGGTAGGGCCTGATACCAACGGAGACAGGCCCATGGTTGCCATGGAGGCCATGAAATCCTGAGCTGCACCCACTAGGAGGGCCTCAGAATGGACATTGAAATCCCCCAAAACAATAAGCCTGGGCCACCTCCGAGACCACCCCCGCCATCTTAGGTAGGGAGACTGAAGTGCAATGGGGTCGTAGGTACACCAGCAGAATCCCCAGCCTATCTCAGAGGCCCACCCTCAAGAACAAACACTCAAAATTCTGAGATTGCCTGACCAGGCATCTGGAAACGGGGAGGCTCTCTCGATAGATGAGTGCAACGCCCCCTCCCCAACCCTCGAGGCAGGGCTGTTGCACGATCTGGGAACCTTGAGGACAAAGCTGAGAGAGACCAACCCTGCCCAACACATCCAACCAGGTCTCCGTCACACATACCAGGTCAGCATGCTCATCCACAATCAAATTGTGGATGAGAGATGTTTTAGTATTAACTGACCTGGCATTCAGCAGCAGCACCCTAATCCTCGAAGGAGTGTTCTCAGAGCTCCCTGGGGTCAGAGGGTTGGGAGAAGAGCTGGAAAAAGGAACAGGCCTCAATTGCCTGGACCATTTCCCCCGTAACGGCCTGCCCAACTCCCACCGCCATACCTCCCCCTGCCCACTACCTGTGATATTGCTGCCCCCACTCCATCCCCACTTTTCCACTCTCCCAGACACATCTCCTCAGCCTAACCACCACCGCTCCTCAGCTTGATTTAAAAAACGACAGCAACCAAATCCAGACTTATGCAGTCTCTTGTTCAACTCTTGCTGACTTCTTTGTAGCAGAAAGGAAGGTCTTCCGGGCCGCCGGCAGCTCGCCCCACAGCTGAGAGTCACAAGGACAAGAGCCCTTGTGCTCTCACCCTTCGGCTCACGCCCTTGGGCCAGCCTGCCCTATATAGGAGCAAAGCCCCAGCAGCAGCAGCCCAGAGGCCCTGCTGATCTCTCATCATCAGATCTTGGAAAACCTAGTCCAGTTGGAGTTCTTTGATAAGGTTGGTAAAAATTGGAGAATTTTGGAGCTCCTAATGGTGGCAGGAATCCGCATATTTTTCGCCGCTGAAGTTTGGTTGGGGAAAATACCTGACTCTGGCATTGTGAAGGGTCCAAAGGACCCTGACCGACATTGGTGGGATCGTGTGAGATTGGATTGGACCCAATCCTGACATTATTGGTCATGCACAGCCCTATTCTCAACCATATTTATCTTATAACCATGATGTTAAATTTATCCCAAAACAATGATATTATTATTAAGAATGAAGAACACACATAGCAATGGTCTTCCTCCAGTTTCCATATCTGCTCATATATCCATATATATGTATTCTCACTCCAGTTTCCATATCTGCTCATATATCCATATATATGTATTCATATATATATATATATATATATATATATATATATATATATATATATATATATATATATATATCTCCTAACCTTCCTCACAGGGTTGTTGTGAGGATAAAAATAAACATCTGAGCTCCTTGGAGGAAGAGCGGGATATAAATGTAAGTAAATAAATAAATAAAAATTTGTGTCTCACCCATCCAAAGAATTCATAGCTCACACACTCTCACCTACTTTAATTACATGGACTGTTTAGTGGTTAAACCGATAGCAGCATGTATCTGTTTCCTAAAGCACAGGTCTTTATTAACTGGGGTACTTTGTTTTACATTTTTCTGATCTGGCATCTAGAATAGAAATATGCAGACGTCAAGCTTGTGTGATGTATTATCCAGAGCTTTTGAGTCTCCCAGCTGGACTGTGGAGTTGGTCACAAAAATGTCAGCATGAGTTTGGAGCCAATCAGGATTATCTTAGATACCCCATGTCATCTATATCTGATATACTACAGACTATGGATTCTGACATCCTAAAAATTCACCAGAAGATGTACAAAAAGACCTAGGATTAACTTTAAGAAATGGGATGCACTGGAGCTCAAATGTACCCTGAAGCTCTTTTCTCTAATACCAGATTATGAAATTACTTTTTGTTAATGCCAGTGGTAAGAGTAAAGAAGGATACAGATGTCTGTTCACCTAAGCCTTAGATGCATAACTGTCATGTTTTACAAGGTTTCTGTTGTTAAGCAATATGATCCATATAAAATACTGGTCCTCATATATATCAGTATAATGCAATATCAGTGTAGTGTCACAACCAGAAAGCAGGAAATACAAAATATTAGATGGTAAATTCTGAAAATATTGCCTATGCAATTTTTAAGCCAGACTCTTATATCTTTATTTGTCTTCAGTTTAGGAGAGAATTCCAGTCTTCTCATTTATTTAGACACACTTCCAACTCAACCTTCACTTCTAATACTTATCATTGATGTGCACTTCAATCCTCCATCTCAGTGTTCATCTTTCATACTGTATCTTTTTCCACACTGAAAAATAAAATATTTGCCTGGTGATTTTTCAGAATATTGCACACAAAAAAGTGACCACACGATTATCATTAACATTTATGGGAATCTTGTAGCTGTTTTTGTATAACATACCAAAATATTACTTTTCAGCACACTATCAATTCACCATATTGCCATCAGTTTAGACAATCTTTTGAATTACTACTACTTTAAAAACAACTTCCTTTTCTATAGAATATTTCTAAGTGAAATATTCACTATCAGCCACTGCAAATATGCAGAAGAAACCATGTGATTTGCATTCCAACATTTCTTGATATTTCTCAATGCAAAATTAATCTTTGTTACCTACACAGCTGCTGCCAACCATATTTCAGAGATGGCAGATGAGTACACTTGTTCAAAAATAAGAGAATCTTACCATAAAAAGAGGCTTACCATTCATTCGAAGAATTACTAATTTTAATATGACCTTTAACTGTTTAGGAAATTAATGGTCTAATCCAAATGCAGAGGAAAAGATGGCTTGCTTTAGTAATTAATGAAAATCACAGGAGACACTGGCTCACATGCTTATTAATGAATTGTGTGCAGTAGCAGGCACTATGGGGGTGAAGAGGAATGTGTGTGTTGCATTTTTCCACAATGGAGGGAGTGGGTACTTCTAGTGCAGCACTCTGCCTTCCTCCTGAAGCCCTCTGTTGCTGTGTAAACACATCACAGCCCTCTGCTACTGCAAGTGCTTGGCTAGTATATGTGATACAGTATTCTGGGGATGTAACTACTAGGCTTGTGCTATCAGGAGCAATGGAACTCCCGACGGCACCATTCCTTCCTCCCATCTTGGATGCAACTGATCGTAGGTAATTGCCCCACGTACTGTGCTGGTGATGGTGGTTGGGGGTTCTTTGAATCCTAACCAATAATTGTTGTGGGGAAAGCTGGGAGGATGGAGAGAATGCTGGGAGCATCCATGGGAGGGTGAGGATTCATGCAGGGGAGGCTGGGGACAAGTGTCTGTGTGTTTGTGGTGGGGGTGGCTGTTGTTTCTTTCAGAAGCTTATTCAGAACTTGAGAAGAATTAAAATGTTCTGACATAATTCTTGTGTCTGGTTTTTAATCAGTACTTAGCATCCTACTCTCATATTTCTGAACCTCTGCCCCAAAGTATTGAATAACAGGAAATTTCCACCACTTGTTGAAAAAAACTGCTTGCTTTACCCAACACCTTCAACAGCTATTAACACTTAATGAGAAATTATCTGTTCTTTTAGAAGTCATGTACCAATGGTAAAGGATGTTTTTTTTTAAAAAAATTCTTTAAGCTTAGTAGAGATTCGTCTTGGTCCTTCAATTGAAAACATTTATTTTTGTTCCTGTTCAGAAATATGTGTATATAACAAATTTTCCTATAAAGTATTCTCCATCATTTATTATTAATTAATGATTTATTATCTAATAATAATCTTTTATATCACCCATAATTATAGACATCCTCAAATTACTAATAATAGGGTTCGTAAATGCCCCATCCTATTTTTTATTCATATAGAATCTGATCTGAAAAAATAAATCTCATGATTTATTTTTGTACTTAACCTACATGACTTAATGAAGCCCCAAATCCTGTAATATGTTTGCTCTAAACTGAAGATACATTGAGACTGTTCTCATGAGCAGACAAGCCCAGGCTTAGGCAGCCAATCACTGTGCTTGGCTGCCCGTGAGAACTGTTGGGATCGACATGGGTTAACCTGGCTGCTGGGATTGTGTGTTGGTGCAAGCTGCTTGCCGCTTGTGCTGACACAGAGATGGGTGCCTAGAGTGCTTGTCCCCTTGGGGAATCCCCCAGTGCACTGTGCACGGTACATTGTGGGATACCCAGAGGCCGGGATAACATGTCCCAGCCTCTGTTGATCCGCACTGCTAGGATCAGTGTGGACCATGTGGGTGCACAGCTTGCGCACCACAGGGGCAAAGAGAGGTCATCTCGGGGGGGGGTAGGTTGAACCCAACCTCCCCCATCCACCCACCCACCTGCATGATTATGTGAATAGCCCCATTATTATCATTCTTAAAACTGCTGTTAATGAAAGAAGTCAATTGAGACTTAAACACCTTCTACTATTATCCTTTTAATGTAAATATACTGTAAATTAGCAGCCATGGTTTCTATTGAACAAGCTAACTGTAACATCCTTTTGCAGAAAATATCATGGGCATACAATGGAAAGTTTCAACAAGCTAAATATCTAAAAATTGAAAGTTGCTCTATATTAGCAACTTTCAATAGATTTTTTTTTTTACATTTCTGTTCAGAAAGAAGAGTAATAATAATTTCCTCTTTGATCTCTCCAAAGATATGTTCTTCAGCTTACATTATTCTGGCATTATAACAACACAGTGATGTGTTATACAGTAACAAACTGTGCCAAGTATGTCTCATCATATCTCAGTTTTGTTTTTGTTCCAAGATGTGATGCTTTCCCAGGAGATCTCTTTGCGGAAAAGCCTTGCCTTGGCAGTTATCCAGCAAAGGGCCTCCAAGTGTACCACAATTTCCCTCCTAAACTGACTGAAGGATTAAAACCAGGATTATATCCAATCTCATCCTGAGTCCAACAGCTTTTACAGAGAATTTTCTCCTTTGATCTAGTCCTGTGACCTAACTATGCCCAAAAGCCACCCATGTGATGCTCCTTTTGGTCAACTCAGGGGGTTACATGGGGGTTTCTGTGGGTCAGCTGAACACTCAGCTAGATTAATAAAAACAAGAGAGGACCTGTAATGCCTCACTTGTAATGGGCAAAACCAACTAATTTTGCCAAAACTCTAATTCTGTAGAACAGTAGTATAATTATGGTCAGGTTGGTTGGTTTTGGCTTTTTCATAAAATGCTTTATAAAGTTGTGCAAGTGCCCTGGGTCTTATCTGAAATGTGTTGGGCCTATTAAAAATAAGAGTGAGGCATCTGAGGGTCCCCTCCCATTTTTGTCTCTTTAGTGGTGCCTCTACCCTTCTCTTTTTCTTTCATTTAGCTGAGTAACATAAAACTACTGTAGGCCCCAAAATTATATGACTCAAGTATTACATTAGAATTCACTTTGACTGAAGGTGTTTTATTCTAATTAGTAATATTTTTGTGGCTTTGTCCTAGAGTTTGAAGGACAAGGTCTGAAAAATGCATAGGTCACATTTAAGTCTAGCCTATTGTTTTCGACTACGTTTCTCTGTGTCATTGAAATCTCAAGAAAAAACCTGCTATTCCACATGCAAAAGAGGGCTAAGGAGGGATAAGATGTTAGCATGTTGCCCCTGCTCCCTCCCCTGATTGGCTATATGGGTCCCATATGGCTTGAAACACCCCCTTGTCTCCATTTCTTGAAAAGCCACCATCACCCATACTGCCAATGCCTGGGGTTGTGACTCCTAAGGCTACAAGCTGATAAGGCACGGGACAGTAGAATATGCACAATTTTTATTTGGAATATGGGATTGCAATCGTGAAACCATTTATCATGACTTTTTCTTACTTCGTATTGGGATAGCTGTCTTGCTGTAGTTTTCATCAACTAGTCATACACAGAATGCCTGAATACAATCTAGTTTGGTGATTGTAGGTTTGTATAAAAGCTCACTAAAAGTTCATAATATTATATAAAAGCACATAATTTTTTTTAATATTTATACCTTATATCAGTAGTACAAAACAATATCTGCAAAGAGATATGACACAGTTCAGGAATGCTGACAACATTTAACAGATTTAACCATGACAGGGAAGACTTTTGTAAATAAAATAATGCAAAACATTGCCTGAACTAAAACTTAAATGGTGGACTACAGCTGTGAAGTTTGGAAGAATTTTGAAAATGGTCTGGTTTAACCTAGGTTCAATGTGGGTTACTGACATTAGTCAAGGTGTGGCAGATTCATCTCTGGCCATAAACCAACTGGCGGGGATTCACACAATCATGCTGATGTTGGTAACCTGGATTATTAAACCTAGGTTTGAACAACTCTGTGAACCAACCCAATGAGCCCTTCTCATGATCCCATGAGCGGGCTTGAGGGCGGGCAGTGGGGAAGGCTGCAGCAGCTTACCTTCCCTATAGATGATCTACAAGAGTTGTTGGGTGTGTGGATTGCACGCCCAGAGAAGCCTCTGCTGCCTCAGGCAGCACTGAAGTTTGAGGGCTAGGATGCATCTTTCCAGCCTGCAGAAATCCCACAATGCACTGTGTGAGTGTGTGATGCATTGCGGGGATCCCTTCGGTGACATCCAGGAGCCTGCTCATTGTCAGTGCTAGCTGGGAGCAGCCAGCGCTTACACATGAGCAGTTAGCCTGGGTTAAGGGTGCGCTTAACCTTGGCTAACCGCAGCTCCTGGTGGTTTTCACAGGCAGCCAAGCCTGGGCTCAGCTGCCTTAGCCTGGTCTTGGCTGCTCGTGAGA
Source organism: Hemicordylus capensis (assembly GCF_027244095.1). Classification (NCBI taxonomy): domain Eukaryota; kingdom Metazoa; phylum Chordata; class Lepidosauria; order Squamata; family Cordylidae; genus Hemicordylus; species Hemicordylus capensis. The sequence continues at coordinate 259,365,268 of NC_069660.1, forward strand.
ACAGCTTCAATGATTTTTAAGTTCTGCTTTCTTATATCAAAGACCATATCAATATATATGCACTATTTTTACAATCCAAGCTGCAACATAAATACCAGGTATCCTGAGTAGTTTAATGTATGCTGCCATTATCAGCTAATATGTAATGAAGAGGAATAGAGGTGACTGCTGGGTAAGACAAATTACTAAGAAAATATATTTTTCCAAATCATTGTTGTTAATATATTATTACAAATTAAGCATAACTCTAAAATCAGAAATGGCAGTCAGGGAAAGAATCAGAAAAAAAGAATCCACATTGAGTAATCTCATATTTTTAAAATTCTGAAAACAAACCTCACTGTTCACAGTTCTCCTGTGCAGGCCCTATTGAAATGCATGAAGGTAAACAAGAATATAACTCCATGGTGCTTGTGCAGGCGAACTTGCTAGTGGATTGTGCCCACTTGCTTTAATACTATGTTTCCAACCTTTGATTTTGGGATACATATTTAATTACTTTCTCCTCAATGGAGATCATTTTTAGAGCATGTGTTTTTGTGTTGTTTAAATAATGATCATGACAGTAAAATGTTCCACAGGATAATTCCCATGGGGATGAACAACAGTCCCCCAGTACTCCCTTATAGATCTGCCACTACTACTACCAATATTTATATATCACTTTTCAACATAAGTTTGCAAAGCGGTTTACATAGAATAATAAATAAGATTATTCCCTGTCCCAAGAGACTCATACTCTAAAAATAAACATAAGGTAGACACCAACAACAGCCACTGAAGGGATGCTGTGCTGGGGTTGGAGAGGACCAGTTGCTCTCCCCCTGCTAAATATAAGAGAATCACCACTTTGAAATGTTTCTCTTTGCGCAGTTAGCAGGGGTCCTGTATATTATGGGCATAGATATAGCTGTATCTGAATATTATGATATGTATATTATGGGCAAATAGCTTGCTCTATCCTTTTTTAATAGTACTAGATGAATTTATTTTAATTCATATTCTAGGTATCCTTTTGCAGGAGGGGGGATAGTGATCTTAGTTTATTAGGCAACTTAACTAAAAGGTCAAAAAATAATAGCTCAACTTACAGTGAGCTTGCAAAATACCAAAGGTGCGGGCAAGTTCAGATTTTTCCCTGCCTATTTGCATTTCTCACACAAGGTAACTTTGATTGATTGGTTTCCCTGGCAACTATTCCTGGCTTGACTTCATAAGCACACTGGTGTGCTGTAGAATAGATTACTGCTGAAAAAGTCTGGTGTAATAGGATGTTGTTTGAGCTGTTTCAGAGTTCTTAATTCCATTATTCTTTACGTTCCCATTAATGCAGCATTATTGTCAAATAACAAGTAGATTTAGTCTAATCAAATTCTCTTTCAACAAGTTTGTTGTAAGCCTATGATAGGCATTCTTTTGACAGAGGATGAGAATTCTCTAACCAAAACTTGAATAAAATTTATTATGATGGATGCAGATGTAAACCTAATTCTTTTTAGTCAGTTTTACATGATAACAAAGAAATGTTAATACTATCAGCAAAGGATTGCTTTATTCATCCCCTATGTTTATCTCCTCACACAGATTCTGATGTGTGTTTATACTAGATTATTTGTATCAAATGTCATTAATTTCAAAACCAATCTAATTCCATTTCACATAAGCAGATGTTTTGGATTCATTGAACAGTTAAGGTCAAAAGTGGGTAGCAATAGAGGCTTAGATAGCCATGCAGTAATAGAGGATACAGATTAATTTTTTTTAGAAAAACAGTACTATGTGAAGTAATTGCACAATGTGAAAAGAATAGTAATTCAGGAGTGGGGTTGTTTTAGTCTTTCTCATAAATAATCAAGAGCTCTCCTCTGATTAATAGGAATTTCTTATTTTTGGAAGTCAAGTGACTTTGCAGGAAAAATAAAATTGAGATGAGAGCAAATATGTCCCCCACCCCCAGTCTGCAGTCCTATACAAAATTACACTGAGACTTATTTGAACATTGCAATGAACAGAATTTCAGTCTTGAATCTTGAACTTATAACATCCCTAAAATCTAAGTTCTCAGAGTTCAGACTGAAGGGGGAGGGAAATAAAAGTACACGAGTAACTGGGATTAAAGCAGGCCACGGTGTTATTAAAGGAACATGTGATAACCATCAAGTCATTAAGATCAGTGTAGAGGGGATAGTTATAGCCCTTCACATATAGATTCCAAGAGAGACTGGCATGGACAGTCAGCCAAAATGTCAACTCGTACTGAAAAATTAGCCAATAAGAATGTAAGAACAGCCCTGCTGGATCAGGACCAAGGCCCATCCAGTCCTGATTGACAGTCCTGACGAGTTGACATTTTAGCTGATTGTCCATGCCTTTCTCTCTTGGAATCCTGTTTCACACAGTGGCCCAACAGATGCCTCTGAGAAGCCAACAGGCAAGAGGTAAGGACATGCCCTCTCTCTTGCTGTTGCTTCCCTGCAACTGGTATTTTGAGGCATCTTGCCTCTGAGGCTGAAGGTGGCCTATAGCCACCAGACTAGTAGCCATTGATAGACATGTCCTGCATGAATTTGTCTAAGCTCTGCTTAAGGCCATGTAAGCTAGTGGCCATCACCACATCACCTGTCAGAGAATCCCATAGATCCCAAGTGTTGTGAGAGAGGGAGAAAAATTTCTCTCTTTCCATTCTTTCTGTTCATAATTGCATGCATACTTTTATACACCTCTATCATGTTGCCTCATAAGGATGTCTTCAGGCCCAGGCCCCTGATTATCTTGGTTGCCTTTTCCATTTCTACAATGTTCTTCTTAAGGTATGGTGACCAGAACTGCACACAGTACTCCAAATGTGGCTGCACCATAGATTTGTATAAGGGCATTATAATGTTAGTTTTTCTATTTTCAAACCCCTTCCTAATGATCTCTAGCATGGAATTTCCCTTCCCTTTTTCAAGAAGGCAGATCGGGCCACAATTCCCCACGCCTTAGTCACGTCACGTCTAGATTACTGTAACATGCTCTACATGGGGCTGCCCTTGAAGACTATTTGGAAATTGCAGCTAGTGCAAAATGTGGCAAATAGGATTTTATCTGGAGCTACCGACTGGGATCACACCCATTTTGAAAGAGCTACACTGGTTGCCAATTTGTTTATGGTTCTTATTCAAGGTGCTGGTTTTGACCTTTTAATCCCTTAACAGTTTGGGTTCTGGATACCTGAGGGACTGCCTGCTCCCAGAGGTTGTTGCCCACTTGATGCGGTCACCTGGGGGCTTTGCTGTGGGTGCCGACAATAACGGAGGCTTCGCTGTTGTGCACACGGGACAGGGCCTTCTCAGTTGGTGCCCCCAGACTCTGGAATGCTTTCAGGAGCCATCTGTTCCTCAGTCTCAATCACGGTTTTTAGAAAGTGTGTGAAATCTTGGCTTTTTACCCAGGCTTTTATATGACTGCTCCTATTGCTGCTGCTTTTTATCTTTTATGGTTATATTGCGCTTGCTCTTTAATCTTTTAATCAGATTTGTATTTTTATATTCTAGGCTATTTTGTGTAATTTTTGTAGTCTTGTTTTAACTTTTTTGTGAACCACCTTGAGATTATTTTAATGAAAGGCAGTATAGAAATCTAACAGTAGAAAAAAATTTCATGGCTGCTGCACACTGAGTCAACACTTTCAACGAGCTGTCCACCACGACCAAGATCTCTCTCCTAGTCAGTCACTGAGAGCTCAACCCCCCCCCCCGGGTTTTTTTGCTCTAAAATGCATCACTTTACATTTAATTACACGAGTAAGGAGAGCTGGTCCTGTGGTAGCAAGCATGAATTGTCACCTTTGCTAAGCAGGGTCTACCCTGTTTTCATTTGATTGGGAGACTAAATGTGTGAGCACTGTAAGGTGTTCCTCTTAGGGGATGGAGTTGCTCTGGAAGGAGCCTCTGAGGTTCCAAGTTCCCTCCCATCTCCAAGAGAGAGCTGGGAGAGACTCCTGCTGGCAACCTTGGAGACGCCATTGCCAGTCTATGTAGACAAAGTTGAGCTAGATGGACCAATGGTCTTACTCAATATATCACAGCTTCCTATGTTCCTATATGTCCCTAAACACATTTGCCATTTTACTGCCCACTCACACAGTTTGGAAAGATCCTTTTGGAGCTCCTCACAATCAGTTTTGGATTGTACTACCCTAAATAGTTTAGTGTCTTCTACAAATTTGGCCACATCACTGCTTATCCCAACTTCTAGATCATTTATGAACAAGTTCAAGAGCACTGTTCCCAGTACAGATCTGTGGGGGACCCCACTTCTTAATGTTGGGATATGCAACAGCTGCAGCCTAACTTACTGTGTATAGTTTGCATGTAATCTGCTATGAAGCCAGAGGGGGCACTGTAGTTTCCTCTGTCCTGGTTGGGCTAGCTAGGAGTTTCTGTTCTCCTTCTTGTTCCTGTGCCTATGTGTGAGAGTCAGCAAGTTCTATACTGACCTCTAAGCGTTTGTCTCACATGTAAAGTTGTCTTAAACCTCGCACTGGTTGTCTGAAAAAAGTTTTCTGAAAACCATGCAGATAGCTCACGTTCTGCAACTTACCTCCCTCCATTGTGAAAATTGTCAATTTATTGCTGCCCTCTGTTTCCCTTCCTTAACCAGTTACCAATCGACACATGGACCTGGCCCCTTATCCAATGTCCTCTAAGTTTACTCAAGAGCCTTTAGTGGGGGACTTTGTGAAAGCCTTTTTGTAAGTTCTGTAGTTACAATTTCAATTTATACTGTCCTTACTCTAGGAATTAATTTGTGTGAAGTGCCCCAAATCCCTTAAAGCATGTCCAACTAATTGGAGACTGGGTTCTTTGCCAAAGCCATTCTTGCCAAGATGGGCTTTGGCAAGCACCTAGGCAAACTGTTCCTGTTTTACCTTTTCACAGAGTAATGACAATGGCTAGTCCCACTGCATTTATCAGGAGCTAAAAAAACAAATGCAGATTCACTGGCTGATGCCTAGCTGAGTCTCTAGACCACTGACAGGCACTCATTTTGGGGCCCGGTGTACTAAACTGCACTCACATATCCAATCCTCTATGGTGACAGATGTGCATTTAAAAAAATACAACCACTAATGAGAACTGGAATGTCCCTCTGTTCTCCTGTCAGAGTTTGGGACTGTCAGCCTCTCCTCCAACTTCATTATGACCACAAAAATCATTACTGCCACAAATAAACGCCTTGCCCATGTTCTTCCCCAACTTTAGATACAGATTCAGGCATCGCCACACTCTATTTTTACTGTCAGTTTACATGCAATGGAAAGCCTTATAATTCTGCTTTCTTTTGTTTATATTACTTGACAGTAAAGGTGATATGGCCCCAAGTTGCCCAGGGTGGGAACCTAAAAAATTGCCCAGTGAGGGAGGAACCATTCCCCAACAAATTATCTAAATTCAAAGGGTGTCAAGTATTGAAGGAAATCCTCAGGTTGAGGGGGCTGCTTTCGCCAGTCAGCCCTGTAAAATGATACTTCGCAAGAAATGCAATACAGATCAGTGATCCGTCTTCTGACTGGGGTCTCTGCAGCTGCAATTCATGCCCCATGGGGGTAGTACTGTTCTCCTTTGAACTGCATTTAAATTTACAACTGGACTGGGTATGCTCAAAACGATTAGTTGCTGTGGTTGAGTGTTTGACGCTGGTCCCAAGATGACTTTGCATTCCAGGCTACCTGATTCCTTGACTATCATGGCCATTCTATCCCATGATGCCCATATTCCTCTTCAGTGACATACATACAATCTCTAATATTTTACTTTGACCCTTCTCTCACACATGCACCTGTTCTCATCTCCCTTCCTTCTTTGCTTTATGAATCTCCCTTGCTCCCCCTCTCATCTTCCTTCTCGCTTCTCCTTCATTTTTGCTCTAACTGCCATTGTATCTTTCTGCAAGTTGAACTGTCATTCCCCTCAACATTCTTGATTTCTTTGACAACTGTTGATGCAAACTCTCCCTTTCCTCTTGGCCCATCCAAGAGTCTATCATCCAGGGGCAACTTCCTGCACCTGCTATACTAGCATGTCGGGGGGGGGGAATTCTGGGCTAGTCTACTCCCCAGTCTGTTAGCTCTCTGTGAACAGGGAGCTTTTAACATGGAATGAATTGGAGTTACAATGTCTACTTTTGTATTCTGAAGTGGTATTCCCAAGTGCACTTGTTCTCATAATGCTACCAATCCTATTTTTTTGGCTAAGATGCACACACACAGTTCATGACAACATTTGACAACAAGTAGAGTCCTAGTGGGTAAAAAAGTAAAATGAAAATGTGTTTCAACAGACAGCACACTCCACTGCAGGACCATGCTACAAACACACTCTTTAACATTTGTGCCAGCATTTCGCACTTACAAAACAAAGAAACTCAGTGGCAAACCCCCTTCTGCTACATGCAGTTTTAAGGCTTATGATTAGAATAATTTAATGCCAGAATCAAGGAGATAAAGATCTAAGTAATCCCTACAATGGCCACTGTGGTACCCTCTGCTGCAATATCAGTAGGTAAACAAAATGAAACCTTGAGGAAAATTGAGAGAATAACTGCCTAGCACCCATGAGAAATGTGACTTCACTAAAGTATATGTAATGCATGTTAACTAGACAGACATGGTAAATATGTACTTTTAGAACATGGTTTTATTTATTTACTTGTGAACGTTTTGTGAATGGTTTGTGGGAGTATTTATATAAGTTCCCCCCACACCCGCCACCTGTTCATGGGGCAGTACAGATTTAATAGTTCTGTGCTAGCTACTGAGGGCAAAACGTTCTCTGTTCATCTCTTGTGGTGATGGTAGAGCAGAGGCAGCCAGATGGTGATAGTGGTGAGGGCAGGAAGAGGTGGGTGTGTGCGGATGAGCAGAACACTGGGTAGGCGAGCATCTACTGAATAATTACTTGCAAGGCTCTGTACACACACTCGTACTTTTTATAGGCCAAATGGTCTATTTTTTGAAGTATAACACATCCTTCAAAAATCTTCTTTTTCAATATGATAAATGCATAATCAGTGCACATCATGTGGGACGGAGTTCAATATGTCATTATAACCAGTTGGCTGCATGCCTGTAAAATATGAAAATGATTTATAAAACAGAGCAGGAACCATTTCGCCTCTTGAATGTATTCCAAAATATAATTTGCCAGCAATTAAAATCCCAAGCAATGAAAACGGAATTACATTCACCCTTGGGGTTCCCTTCTTGTTTTAATCTTTAGCATTTTACTTTCTGATAAATCTCTTAAGAGGAATGAAATACTAGCTTTTATTCTTCAAGTGGGTAGCAAGTGCACTAGCAATTAGTAAATTATTCTGGCCAAAATATCAGTATCATTATTTCCTCTGTGTCAGACAATAAAATCTTGCTTAGTACTGTTATGTAGGAAAACCAGTAATATCTGCATATCATGAAGGAAAGAGTTCTTGCATAAATCATCTGCATATTGGAACTGGTCTTCTATGATAGAGATGGTGACTCTTGGGGGGGACGTCATAGATTTACAGTACACTCCTAACTTCACACTCCGCCAAACCCCGGAAGATGCCAAATGACCCCACATGTTTGCTGCATAAGACCATAAGAAATTCAAGTGGCAAGTCCAACAATATTGTTGCTGCCACTCACATTCCTTATGCCTAATACCTTGTGCCCATAATTGGCCCTCAATTAGTACCTGGCCTGCAAACACTCTTGTTCAGAGCTTTTTTCCATTGTTGTCTCAGCTTGGTTGCCAACCTTTCAGTTGGGTGGGCGTATGGCAGCCTAGAAAATGTTCATCTTCCAAATATAAACAAGCAAGTATGGACCCACCACAAAATGTCACGGTATAGAATCATAGAATAGGTTATATATAATGTTGAATGTTGTTAGTTTGGTGTGTGTGCACGCGCTTCATGACAGATTCATGACTGATGAAAAAATAAAGATTTTATATACCTCCTCCTCAGAAGCAGAAGGGGTTGTGACTGTCTTGAGGAAATATTATTCAGGTTATTCAGGGAAGGTTCAAGGGGATTTCTTATGTTTTGCGCCTCTGCCCTTGTGGCTCAGGTGCTATTGAGTTGACTGCACATTTTATTCTTTACTGTGACCTCTACAGGGATGCCCGTTTAGATTTTATCTCACCCTTGTTGAAGTCTTTTCCTGGCCGCTCAGATGACTTTTATCTTGATTTATTACTGACTAAATTTGATAGTATGAGTACTAACTCTGTGGCCAAGTTTTGTTACGTTGCATGTAAGTTGCGTACTACTATTTTATGATGTTTTATTCTTTTTCCTTTTTGCTTGTGTTTGTTGTGGTCATTGATCGAAATAAAGCTTGTACTGTACTATTTAGGTTGAGGAACTTCTCACTCTTTTCCAGGCCTTAAACCACCACCCTCACCACTGAGTTCTATTAGCTCCACCCATATGCTTGTCTGTTAGCTGCACGCTGAACCTGAAAACATTCCATCCCACTGACATACATGGGGAGCAGTTGGGGGGATTTGGGGCTTCCTTGGCTTTTTCCTCAGATTCTTTCACCAACATATCCTTGAGTCTGCTGGTACCTCCCACTCACCCACAGGCACTCAAGTTATCTGTTTATAAGGATCATAATATTCCAGCTCTTTCAGAAATAGTATATAGATTAACCAGATATGATGGGCTCATAAATGAAAAACTATGCATTTAGCCTTAATGCTATAGGACATAGGCATAGTTTGGAAAACTGCATATAATAAATATGTGGTAGAGCAGTAGGTTATTACTAACTTATGGAAGCAAGGATGATGCCTCTGCACCATTGTAAGTTTATCCAGTTTGCTAATGTGTCATTATCATGCAATCTCTAATAGTCAGGCTGTATAATACAACCTGTATTTATTATACATTATATATTTTGTATTTATTATACAAAAAAATATAATAAAACACTGTCACGACACTGGCCTCTCCACGGCCATTCTCCTGCTTACTTTTCCTTCTCACCTCCCCCAGGCAGGGCCTCAGATTTTTTGAAGGAAGGAGGTTTGGTTCACCTGAGCCCTCCTCCTCCAGGCTCCTCTGGGTCGCTGCGGCAGTCTCTCTCCGGAGGCTCCCTCCACTCGCCCTTCAACTCCCCTCATTACTGGCCTGACAACTGATGCATCCCACACCCCCACTAATTGGACCTCCACCCTGCCATATCAGGCTGCTCTCACCCATATCCCCCTCAGCTGTGCCTCTGTCTGCTGCTGCCTCCTCGCTCCTTCGTCCCTGCCCTCCCCCTGCCCCCTCTAGCCTGGCTCCTTGGTCCCACAGCATCTCAGCTGGCCACTTATCGGGCTTCTCTGCCTGGCCGCCTGTGGCCTTTCTGGCCTTGGCCGCCGAGGGAACATGGGAGCCAGTAAGGCCGGCGGGGGGTCTTGCCGGAGATATAGATAAGCATATTTTAATGTGGAAAGCAGAGTGGTGCTTTCTACTAACCCTAGTTGTACTCACCCATGTCTTGCCAAGCTGTACACTAGGTTCATTTGGGTGCACCTTCAGCATGACTAGAACTTGGAGAGAAGCTCCTTTACAAATGTGGATGGAAGTGTTTGCATTCACAGAGCAATGCCTTTTCTCTTCTTTCTCAAATATTCACCACTACTCACTCACCCACCATGGCAGTGTTCTTCATAGGCAGTGGTGGCTCTCATCAGCCCTAAGTATGGTTCCCTGATTAATTGTTTGTTATATCTGTGCAAAGCTTCAGCTGGAACTGAATAGTCCACGCAGCCTCCTGGCACCATATGGCTGTGACAGTTCGCATTGAGCTTTGCCTAGTGCAAATGAGGCTCCTCTAAGGGGAATGGAGCTCTCTTGAGGCCCAGTGCCATCTTTTGGAAGGTGGACATGGAATTCTGGAAAGTGTTGTCCTTTCCTGCTCAGAATGCTCCAAGGGAAAATCATTGGGAGTGCTCTGTGTATGGCCCCAAGATGGCACTGGGCCCAAGATGGCCATACTGCGTATGGCCCCAAGATGGCACTAGTGCTCTGTGTATGGCCCCAAGATGGCACTGGGACTTGACAACTGCAATCCCCTTAAAGGCTGCTATCCACCTCCACAGGCTCCTGCGCAGTGCTGGGGAAAGCATAGCAATGTGTGGCTCTCACACTGAAGGCTGTTGTATTTTAATGCCAAAGTGGCCTTCATTTGAAAAATAGTGATGGTCGCTACACTGTATGATACAACCTGCCTTTTGAATTTAGGTGAGGTTAATGTTTTTAATGTTTTAATGTTTCACCCGTTACTTATATCTGGTAAATTCTTTAGGTTTGGGGTTTTTTAAAAAAAAGCAATTCTTAGGTTTTAGTTTTTTAAAATAACTTTTAATTTGAAATTTTGAAATTTGTAATTCTGATTGTAGTTTTAGCTTGGACTTTTAACTAGTTTAGCTTAATTTGGTGATTTTGATTAGTCTTATTTAACATTATAACTATTTTATAAATGTTGTGAGCCGCACCAAGCAGTAGTGTGTACTGGAGAAGTGGGGTATAAATATTTCAAATAAATAAATAAAAACAGCTTGTGATGCACCACAGTGGAAGAGATGCACCTCCTGTACTTTTTAGTTTGTGGCCTCCCAGCTACAAGATGTTCTTGGAGTTGGGAGACTGCAAATCAAATGATCAAATCAAGATAATTGCCTTAACTACCACCTAGAGCCTTTGGAGTCAGGCAGGGGCATAGCTAGGGGAAAGGGGACCTGTGTTCACTCCTCTCCTCAGTGGCCCCTTGGAGTGAGAGAGATAATGAAGAAAATAGGGAGGGGTGGAGCTGGGGGGCCCTCGGGAGCTGGAGGGCCCGGCTTATTTGAACCCATCCGCTCAATTATAGCTACACCCCTAGAGTCAGGCGGTATATAAAATAAATAAATAGATAAATAAATAAGAAGAGTGGGACTAGGCTGAGGGTCACATTGTATGTGACCTTTAAAATATTGCTAGCCTGACAGGCTTAGTTTTTATTTAGTTAATAGCAGTCAGATCACACACCCCCTTGTGGATCAGGGCTGTATTGGGAGAGAAGAGTGGCTTTTGACTCTCCCTCCCACTATAAGCTTGTTCAATGGGTGCTTATCCGCTAGGGTGCTTATCCTTAGGGCAGGGCAAGAAGGGCGACTGCTCCAGGGCCCACTCTTTTAACCCCCAATAAAATTAACTAGGGGTGAATTAGGGGCCCCTGTACTAGATGACTTGCCCCAAGCCCTGTATGCCACCAGAGCTCTCTAAGGATAGCTCTGCTGGTTGCTATTTAACCCAGAAACCATTTATTGTTATCAAAAGGTTATTTCTTCTGGTATAAAAAGCAGTTGAATTAGGTCCCCCACAGCCTCCCCATGGTACAATCTGTAGGAGGCCCAATCTGGCTGCAATTAATGCAACAAAACCTAAGTCTGTCAGGGCTAATAATGTTTTAACATTTCTGCATGGTACTTTCCCTTTTGCTGTGATGTTTTTAGAGCCTCTATCACACAAAAAATGTAGCTATCCTTATTAATAATAACTGGTCCATCATAATATTTGTAGCCAGAGCCATCACCATTGGTGATTTTTTCCTCTCATTCCTGTTACTTTTTAAAAAGGTAATTCATTATTTCTACAGTACAGACAAAATTAAATCAGCCAAAGCCCCAGAATGTCATCTCTACTCAATGTTATCATTTTCTACCTTTGCTTGGCAGTTTGTGCTAACCATTGTCATGATGGAAACAGAAGTGGCAAGGGAAGAAGATTCATTTCACTTAAAAAAAAACAACCCACACCTTGGCTGGAATCCTGTACTGAGTTGTGTCTGCTCATTCTCTTTGCTATTGGGCTAGCTCATCATGAACATTTTTGCTCTTGGTCACACTCAGTACAAAATGCATATTTGAAGTGCAAACAGTTGTAGCATCAGGTGCATATGGCAAAATTAATCTTGGAAACAGTTGCCTATTCCTTTATTGGCCACCCCGCCCCCCGCCCCCCGCCAATTTTCACAATACTAAATATATGCATCACTTATACTTGATAGGAGCAGAAAAAGCTGTCTTATCTTGACACAGAACTTTGGTTGGTCTAGTTCAATATTGCTGATTGGCAGCAGGAGTCTTCCCCTTACCTGAAGATGTCAAGGAGTGAGCATGGGACCTTCTACATTCAAATCATATGCTGTACTACTGAGTTACAGCCCCTCCCTCTGATGGAACACACACTCAGAAGTGTGTTTGTGTGTGTGTGCAACCACAAAATGGAAAATGATAAATGTTATATTCTCCATTAATGGGAAAACGGTGCATAACAATTCTGTATTCCATATCCGTTGTGGACACATATCTTTCCTTCCCACAAGGGCTGTCTCATTCAATTAATTCAGAGGATCCATGTGTTAAAGGATGGGAGCAGGATGTGAAATTTTCAAAGCCTTGAATTGCCTAGGAAATATATTGAGGCTATTCACATAAGCGTGCAAAATCAGGCTAAGGGAGCCCAGCCCAGATTTGCACACTCATGTGAAGCACCAGGATTATGCCTGATCCCGGTGGCTATATGGCAGCAAACCTGCCTATTGACCACCCAGTTAAACAAGGTTAAGGGAGCGAGCACTCCTTTAACCTCATTCTTTTAATTGTGTGTCAGCCGCACCCCAACCCCGGGAGCTGCAGCAAGAGCTGCGGGCAATCCGCCCGCCCAGGGACTTCAAGCCAGTCATCTGCAAGGAAGGTACATTAAACCTTCCTTCCCTGCAGACTGCCCACGAGCTCTTCTCACAAACTATGAGAAGAGCTCTAGAGTGAGTGAGTGTGTGTGTAGAACTCAAATAGTTTCCGAGTTAATTCGGGAAGAGCGCTCAGAAATTCACACATCTGTAGTATACAAAGCTGATCTATGTGCTACAGATCAGCTTTGTGCTAGAGATATGTGAACTTCTGAGTGGGACTGCTTCTTGAATTAACTCGAAAATTATTTGAGCTGTCCACCCTTCCAAATAGGATATATTTACTAGGCAATTCAAGGCTTGGAAAATTCACATCCTGCCCCCTCCCCCATCCTTCAACAACTTGTCTCATCTAACCCTTTGCTTACCAATCCCTTACAGCACCAAAATAAGATGAAATTCAACAATCTGATTTCTTGGGGTTTTTTGTTGTTACAATGACTATATCACGATTAATATTTATGATAAATATTTATATACTGCTTTTCAACCAAAGTTCCCAAAGCAGTTTACATAGATATAAATAAATAAAATGGCTGCCTGGCCCCAAAGGTCTCATAATCTGAAGAAGAAGAAGAAGAAGAAGAAGAAGAAGAAGAAGAAGAAGAAGAAGAAGAAGAAGAAGAAGAAGAAGAAGAAGAACATAGACACCAGCAACAGCCACTGGAGGGATGCTGTGTTGGGGATGGATTGGGCCAGTTGCTCTCCCCCTGCTCAATAAAGAGTTTCAGCACTTTAAAAAGGTGCCTCTTTGTTCATAAAGCAGAGATATGGCTTCAGCTATCTGGTTATAATTGAACTGAAATGGCAAGTTTTGTGGACAAACCTTTTACATTAAAATAAAGGGGGAAACCCTTGTGGGTAGGGAAACTGGGACGTCTTTGCTTATAGAAAATTGTTATATTAGGCTGACTGACTTTATTGTGCAGTGCAGCTGCTATTTGAGTTTCACAACAAAGGAACCATGGAATTCCTCTTTCCTAGATGGCCTCTTTAGTAGGGTAGAATAGTAAGCTGTCATGCATTTGCCAGTTGAATTATTCACTGTATTGCAGGTTTTAATGTCTTTAACTTTTGCCCATTAGCAATCATCTCTAGTCTAAGCATGCTACAATACCTAATCCCTGAAGGTTAGATAAAAAGATTTTTCTTTTCATCTTCATTCAGCTGAAGTTATGGAATAAATGGCAGCAATATCACATGGGATTGAGGCACACAAACTGTCATTCTTTTTCTTTTCCTGGGGGCAACAATTGTTGATTTCAGCTTCTCTGAGTGTTTGTGACTTTTCTTCCCCTTATATTTGGATTTCCAGTCATTTGCCAGTGTATTTTGGAGACACAGAATTCCACAACAGATATAATTATATTCTTAAATTAGGTATTTGTGTCACCCCGGCTCCTATATTCTTAAATCTTAAATCTTCTTTTCTCTATAGTTTGAAAATGACTCATTTGACAGTTTGATAAGGTTTAACTTTTATTGTTCCTGCTTTTGTGGGGTGGTTGGCTGTTCTATGGATCCCACCCCACTTCAGGAAAGACTGGTCACATAGCCTGGATTTCCCAGGGATTTCTGTGTTGGCTTATTAAATTACAGGGCAAGCTACAAAGGCTGCCAGTCTCTTCCATTTAACCCAATGTAGTAAACCTCTAAATTAAGTGGATTACGCTCTAAAAACCTAGAATAAAATTTGATGCATCAAATTGTAGTTATAAGTGGGCTAGTGGAATGTTAACAATATAGATTACCAAGTCACTTAAGAATAGTTCTTCAAATCATGTCGGCTTTGTAAATTGTATAAACACCATTTAAAGGCTCATCCAGAGAAAGCCAGCTTCATTCAGGAAGAAGATCAAGATTCTATGATAGCTTAATTCAAAATAATTCTCTGTCATAATGTGTGGTTATAAGTTTTGCTATATAATGGGTCTCTGATCATTACATTTTGGATTAGTTTATCTTAGCTTCCTGAAATGAAAGCAGAGTGATCAGGTAGTTTATCAAGTGTTCAGTCTTCTCAGGGGGACCTGATTTGCAAACATCATAAAATTATGGAGCAATGGGGCAAAACATATAAAGCTGCCATATACTGAATTGGACCATTGGTCCACTTTGCTTAGTATTGTCTACACTGACTGGCAGCAGCTCTCTTGTGTTTTGACAGGGTTTCCCCTGAGCCCTAACTCTAAGGTGCCAGGAATTGAATCTGGAACCTTTGCAAGCCATTTGCTCTACTACTGAGTTATAGCCGCTTCCATATAATACCATAGCCTTTCATCCTTCCCTATCTCTGTTTAGTTCAGGATGTCTCTGCTACACTCATTTATCTGTCCTAGTGCAACCACTCCTATTATTCTTCCTTAATTCCCTGAATCAGCTTCCTGTCACACTACAAACTAGTTTCAAGGTTCTAGTCTTTGTCTTCACAGTTCTCCACCTCTCAGCTTCTCATAACTAACCCCCCAACACTGCTTCTCGCTCTCTTGAATCTCGTCTCCAGTCAGCTGCTTTCTGTGTCTCCATCTCCCATTCCTGGCATTTTTCTTTTTCAAATTAAATATGTCCAATGATGCACAATCATACATTAATGAAAGAACAGTCAGCAAAGAATAGATTTTAAGGAAGTCTGCAGTTCTGTCACAGCATGAAAAACCATTAAAAAGGTAAATATAATTATGTGGATAAGTTTGCCTTAATACATAATTATGCACATTTATTACAGCATAAAACTCAGCTAGTAAAATAGCTAGGTCCATGGATGAACCTATATCAGTTTAACGCTGTATCAGCATAAAGAAAATTAGAAGGGTTTATTCCTTGTAATGAGGGCCAGTGTGAAAACCACTGATTGCCATTTCCAGACTATTTCTTCTTTATTCTAATTCAGTCAACATATACATATTTTTAGAACCACAGTTCCTGTGTTCTGCTTCTTGGTCTGGTTGAAAGACTGCTTTTATGTCAACCACTGTGTGGCTTGAACCAGGACATCTGGAGAGCAGTCTCTGGATCCCTGCTTCCTGTACCACTAAGGCAGCTGGTTCAATGAACAAACCGCAAGCAGTTCATAAGTGTTGTCATTATAGCCAACACTTGCCTGTAAGAATAAGGTGGTTCCTGAAAAATCAGTCACATGCCACAGTTTTCTATAAAGCTTCCAGGTGATTAGATCTATATCTATATCTGTATCTATATCTATCTGAATGATAAAGGTCTCAAAGCAATTTACATTAAAAAAAATTAATAATAAGATGGTTCCCAGTCCCTACAGGTCTCAAACTCTAAAAATAACTCAGTGTTGGCAACAGCCACTGGTGGGATGCTACACTGGAGTTGAATAGCATCAGTTGCTCTTCCTCTGCTAAATACAGCATGAAAAACCATGGTTGGGCAAGGTGTGACCAATTATTAAGGGGTCACCTTTAATTAGGAGTATTGCTTCGGATAGGCTAATGATTTAGTTCATCAGTTTATTGTTACACCCTAAGTATTAGCTAAACTATAGTTCATTCACTCACACATGCATACTTACCAGCCCCAATTAAAGGTGATCAGTCTTTAACAGGGAGTTGGGAGAAGCTGGGGGCCCCACAATCTTCTGTGCTTCTCAGAGAAAACCTCTGTTGATGCCTGACTTTAAAAGGGTTGCCTGTCTTTGAAACTGTTTGCTGTTCCATGTTTGCATCCGTCTGATCCCAAGATCAACCTTGTTTTCCGAGCAACTCCTTTTCTGCTGTGTTCAGCATTTTATGCAGTTTTCTCTGGTCCTTTTGGGTCATCTGCATTTCTCTCCCAACATTTTACCATGTTTTGGGGGCTGGTATATCCTTTGCTTACTCATGCACTGTTTCAAACACACACACAGAGTTCCTTTTATCATTTGTTTAACCAGAAGTAAATCATTCTATTAGGCTTGCTAACAATCCTTGAAGTAGGAGCAATTCCTCTTATCAACATCAATACTTCATTCATTTATATGCGTAGGCTATAGAACTATGATATAAACAATCACTTTTAATCAAATAATTATACTAGCTGTATTATATGTAAAGGTGGTTGAGCGGGTGGTGGCCTATGAGCTCCAGGCAGTTTTGGATGATGCAGAATATCTAGACCCATTTCAAACTGGCTTTTATGAGTGCTATGGGGTTGAGACTGCCTTGGTTGGCCTGATGGATGATCTCCAACTGGCTATTGAAAGAGGGAGTGTTACTCTGCTGATCCTTTTGGATCTCTCTGCAGCTTTTGATACCATCGACCATGGTATCCTTCTGGACCGTCTGAGGGAGGAGGGATTGGGTGGCACTGTAAAACGCTCCTATCTCTCTGGCAGATTCCAGATGGTGTCGTTGGAGACTCTTGTTTCGCTAAGCGAGAACTGGTGTGGAATTCCACAAGGTTCCATACTGACTCCAATGCTTTTTAACATCTACATGAAACCGCTAGGAGAGATCATCAGATTGTTTGGTGCTGAGTGTTATCAATATGCTGATGACACCCAGATCTATTTTTCCATGCCAACCTCATCAGGAAATAGCATATCTTCCCTAAATGCCTGCTTGGAGGCAGTAATGGGCTGGATGAGGGATAACAAACTGAAGTTGAATCCAAATAAGTTGGAGGTACTGACTGGGAGGGCGGGACATCTTGTTTAGATCTGCCTGTTCTGGATGGGGTTACACTCCCCATGAAAGATCAGATACGTAGCTTGGGAGTGCTCCTGGACCTAAAGCTCTCCCTAGTTTCTCAGGTTGAAGTGGTGGACAGGAGCGCTTTTTATCAGCTTTGGCTGACACGTCAGCTGCATCCATTTCTAGAGGCGAATGACCTTAAAACAGTGGTACATATGCTGGTAGCCTCCAGGCTTTACTACTGTAATGTGTTCTATGTGGGGTTGCCTTTGTACGTAGTCCAAAAACTACAATTGTACAGAATGCCGGATTGGTCTATGGGACAACATGGAGAGACCACATAACACCAATTTTGAAAGAACTGCACTGGCTGCCGATATGTTTCTGGGTGAAATACAAAGTGCTGGCTCTTACCTATAAAGCCCTTAATGGCTTAGGTCCAGGCTATCTAAGAGAGTGCCTCCTGTGTCATAAACCCTGCCACCTGTTACGGTCCTCTGGAAAGGTCTGGTTACAGATGCAACTGGTTCTTTTGGTGGCGACCCATGACCGGGCTTACTCTGTGGTTGCCCTGGGGCTTTGGAATATGCTCCCCACTGAAGTAAGAGCATCTCCTTCTCTGTTTGTTTTCAAGAAGAATCTCAAGACTCTCCTGTTTTCACAGGCTTTCAATTAGAATTAATTTTAACAATTTTAAAACTTGTTTTTAATATCTATTCTATTCTATTGTTTTTATTATGTATTTTGTAACTTTTAAGTATTTAAACTTTTGTATACCACCTAGAGATGTACATATCAGGCAGTATAGAAATATGATAGATAGATAGATAGATAGATAGATAGATAGATAGAGAGTCATTTTATTCTATTGTTTTTATTATGTATTTTGTAACTTTTAAATATTTAAACTTTTGTACACCACCTAGAGATGTACATATCAGGCAGTATAGAAATATATGAGAGAGAGAGAGAGAGAGAGAGAGAGAGAGAGAGAGAGAGAGAGAGAGAGAGAGAGAGTCATGCTTTGAAAGAGATCTCTTTGCTCAGTTAGCAGGATTGCCACTTTCTTTAGCAGATTTGCTTTTGTCTATCAGTATACAATTTGTTGTGGACTGAGGCCAACAGGTTATCTCTAAGTGCTGCCAAATTGTTTAACTGCCTGTCCCAGGCACTTTCCCATCCTTGTACTTGAATTTCAGGAAACTGGAACTGTCAGTGTCATTGACAGATAGACAGAAGGATCAGGCTGCATTCATACATAATGGGAAATGGGAAGCTGTGGGTAGACAATCCGAGTTAAATTTTTCTAACTGTTAATCACATCACAGACATCATCCAACTATAACACGGCAGCCTCTGGTTTGAGGGTAGGGGAGCCCCTCCCTCTTGCTGGTCTGCCAAGTCCGCATCCCAGCAAGCTCTGTAATGCTTGTGTCGCCAGATTGGGGGCAAGGCGTCAGAACATCTGTAGGGTGGCAGCCATTGGCCATAATCTTCAAGGGGGCATGCCAAGTGCAACTGTGCCTTTTCAGAATGGACAGCCTGCCCTCCGTAAGGAAATGGCATTTAAATCCCTTTAAATAGCATTTAAGGCCTTATTCTGACTGTAATTGTGCCACCAGCTTCGTAAGAGTCTTGGACCAAAACTGTCTTGCATAAGCACAATTGTTGGCAACGGTTGGGAGAGGGGGATGCAGAGGGGCAGTATTTTTATGTTACTCCAGGAATGGATCACAATGACTTCCTAGGAGGGAATATGTATATGAGGGAGGGCAAAGGATCTTGGGGTCTTGTCCATTGTGGCTAAGGATATTCTTGTGGTGGCAGACCCCAGCAAAGCAGCCCAAGCAGACTCCTGACCCTGTGATGGCTTTCCACCTGAGGATTACTCCTCTCATGAGAGGGCCAGTACCTGGGGAGGACCAGAGGCTCCAAGACCTTTGGTCATCTGTCAGACTGCACTCTCATGAATTAGGTCATTCAAATAAAGGGAACACCACTTGTATGGGGCCCCTTTTCTCTCTGGTTAATAATAAAACTTGTACACCATGACACCCTCCTCTCCAAGCAACCCTTCAATACTCGCAAAGGGTAGTGGCCACTCCATGTTTCTGGGGAGTACCAGGTGGGCAGATTAGGGAAACAGCAGGACTGGGAAGAGATCTTTACCCTCATTCAAACCTACCAGGTTTGGACAGAAGTCATGGAGTATGCACATTGGCTGCCGTGGGGAATCACAGGAGAGGGAAGCCCCAATTATCAGTGATCCCAGGAAAGTAGAACTGGGCAAAAACTAACATGGATGTGTGCCAGTGAATGCCTGGAGTTGCAGAGGGCCAGCCTTGACTGGTTCTTCACAGCAGTCACCAAGACAGGGAAAGGTGTTGCCTGGCTACCTGTACCACAGTTTGCTTGTTTGGAGCAACCAGGCTGGGCTTCAGGAGAGTTCTTCTCTTGAGTAGTGCATGGGTGTCTCCATGGCCTTTCACTCTTATGAAAGAGCAGTCCTTGGGAGAAAGGGCATAGTCACACATTATTAGAGATTCTGCCAGATCCTTTTACCCCTGGATGGGTCTTCTCATGAGCAATGCCATAAAATGTGTTCTTGCAACTCAGGGGAAGGGTCTGGGCCCCCTTCCTCAAATTTATTGTACAAAAAATAGAGCAGAGATATTCAAGAATTCCTGGGTGTGGCTGCCTTTTAAAGCCAATACCAGATATTGCTGCCCTGCCATATGTTATATTTGCAGCTATCTAATTGGGTTGCCACCACGACTGTATGTGCTTGTGATCATACTGTTTTATCAATTTATTTTTGCGGCCAACACAAATAGTGCCCATCCTTCCATACCTCCCCCTTTCTCTTATGGTTTCTGGAGAGGGGAGCAAGAGACACAGTGGAAAGCAGGCATCCCCCAATGTGGCCTTTACATTTGACAGGCTTAGAAGGTGGGGATGGGCAAGGCGGCATCTCTGTTTCAGCAATGGCTTGAAAGGAGCATGGAGAGAGGAGGCAGGGCAACTGCTTGGAGAGGCGGCCATCAAGAAGTGTGGCAGGCATGGAGTGGGTGCATTCCTGGGAGGATCTGGGCCTCTCTGTGATTTTGGTTCCAGAAACAGCACAAAACTGTGGTTATGGCGGCGTCTGCATTTGGATATAACACAGCTGCCTTCAAACCTCAAGTCGGAGCAGCGAAACTCACTACAAGTCAAAGGTTCAAACTGGAGTTTGGTGAGGGAAACTGCAGGCTACTTTTGCCATAAAACCACGGTTTCATGCATTCGGACATACATGAATTCTAATCTCTGCCCCATTCAACTCTGGTTTGAAATTGTTTGTGAATGGGACCTCCTTCTCATGATTATGAATAGGGTAGGAGTATTGGGGGTTGTAATTTTTAGCCCCCAGTTAGTTAGCAGAGCACTAAAGAATCTACCCACTCCAGTTACAGAGTAGAATGGAGAGTTTAGTTATTGCAGCTATTTAGAGAAGACACGTGGAGATTCTTGTAGAATAAAATACTAAGTAGATTTATTGGTGAAATACACCTTTGGATAGGAAAGACATAATCCTTAATCTAAAGAACTACATAATGAATAGGTAGGGGGAGGGATATATGTTTCCATCTGCTCTCTAAGAGGAAAGGAAGGGATTCTGACTCAGTACAGGAAATACCTGATGAGTCGTATCAGGGGTCATAGAGTAGAGACAGGTTGAACAGCTAGGGAGACACTCACTCATTATCTCTACTCCCGATGCCCCTAGTGGTCATTAGGATTGTTGATGCACTGGAACTCAAACAAGGAGACCCATTCTAGTCTAGTTCAGGAGCTCTGCCCACTCCCATGTTCTGTTCAGCTGCAAGTGCTAAGCAGCAGCTGGGTCAGAGTGCTCCTTCCTACCCAGCAGCTGTATCCAGATCCTTAATGAAGTAAGAGAAAAGGCCTTCTGACTCAGCTGCTGCTTAGCACACAATCACAGCGGGCACCTCCGACCTTGTTTTTAACTCTTACATGAGAAGAAAATGGGAGTGTGTTCAGCTCTCGAGTTAGGGTAGAACAGATTTCTTAGGTTATTCATAATTGTGAGAATGGGCCTATTGTTTTTCCTGACATGCCTATACCCAGAGAAGCCTTTGGACCTGGCATAGTCTGCGGGATTAGAGGTAAAGCCATCAGCCCACCCATCATAAAAGGTGCTGTGCTGAGAACAAAAGGTGGTAGCAAGTTCACGTCTAGTGCTTGCTCACATCAAAGTAGTGACTTAATGAAATGCTGCATGGAGGGTGTGTGCTCTGGGATCTAAGTTTATGCTCCTGTCTCACAGAGATTTGACACACCTATCCCTGGTTAAGAATATCAGCTGTGGGTAAAATAATGTTTTTGTATTTGGCCTGTTTGGTCCCTCCCCCCACCTTTAATATACAGTAGGTTGCAATACCCAGTATAAGTACATTGGTATATGGTTTACTATAAACACAGTTTTCAATGGGAAGAGTGTAACTTCAGATTAGATCTTCTCAGAAGTCTCATCCCCATCATTCTGGTTTGTGTGGCAGTGGGGTCAAACTTTCTCTTGGGGTGTAGCATCTGTGCTCGCTTAATATGTGGCTTAGTCATGGGTGTGCTGAGAATTTTCTGCTTATGACAATGTCATCATTAATTTCAGGTGCTGAGCAATTGAACATAATTCACACAATGCCTGTATTCATAAGATAGGCAAAAGGAAAGATAATTTTAAGGCATTCCTTTTAGTAGTTAGGCTTTGAGTAGCTGGTGCATGCTGTGGGTTGCACAGCTCAAATGATTCTGGCGAGCTGACAGTACAATCTTGTATGTCAATAGATGGGTAAGAATGAATGTTTTTTACTGTGGGTGGTTTTGAATCCAAAGATTGGTACAAGCCTTTTTTCTTTCTTTTTTGGTCTCATGTTCTGTGCAAGAGATTTTTATGAGATGTCTGGGCAATATATTCTGACCAGTCTTGTCAATGTGTTTTTGCTAATGGGTGAAAGAATTTATGGTACTACTAACAAAGGCAACCTGTCTTTGGAACTTGTATTAGTTAATTTGTTCAAATCACACAGTCACTTTAAAGGCACTAAGGAAGCTTTTTGTAATGAATTAAAAACTCCTCATTAATCAGCATTTAAAAACCAGCATTAAGAAACCACTTTGGCATTAACAAGACAGCAAATAAGCCCTCTAAAGTGCAGTGTGGCTGCCAATTAAAACTGGCATAAAAACAGCTTAAATGAAGATTGTATTTTTTGTTCTAATTTAGGGGCTCTCTTGCATCCTCCTTAAAAAGATCCATAAAGATATCTTTAGTGCATTTAGGTAACCCATTTAACTCTAAGAGTAAGTAGAAAACTGATTATGTGGACATTAAGACGGTACATTTTAAAAAGGATTGTCTGGCATTTGTGACTATAAGCCTATTCTCATGGGCAGCCCAGCCTGGGGTAGGTTGCTTGTGATTGGGGCTGATCCTGCCACCAACACACCTCCTAATGCTAGTTTTAGCCCCATCAGCTAGTTTTAGCCCTACCAGCACCAAGGTCTTGTTTATGCTTGGTCTGCACTCAGCCCAAGCATACACAGAGTTGGGCACCCAAAGTGCTGGACTCCTGGGGGAATCCCCCAATGCACCACGCTCATCGCACACTGCATTGTAGGATTCCTGGAGGCTGGGATGAGTCCTGACCTCCAGCGATCCATGCTGCACAGAGCAGTGTGGATCGTGTGGGCGTGCTGTGGCGCACCCACAAAAGGCTCCAAAGATTGTCTGGGCAGAAGGTACGTGAAACCCTGCCTTCCCTCCTGCTCACCCTTCTGGTTGTCTGCATACCCTCTATATGTATATGTTTTCACTTCTGTGTTCATTTCCTAATAAAACTAGCTATCCGCTGTAGGCCATAGGAACTTTGGGTTAAATAATATTACATTATATATTACATCCTGTTATTGAATCCTGAAGCATCTGAGTCTCTAATGGTCATAAATCTGTAAATCAAAGGGTCCATTTACACAGTCAAGATTCAGAGATAATTATCTGAGGACTATTGTTTCAGTATGATCTTGAGGTAATTAGTCCTGTCAACATAAGCAGGGCATTTCAGGGTGCTTGAACAAATATCTTTTACTGACTTTCTTATGATATCTACAGGTCATGCTGATCTCCATGGCAGATATGTCAACTGTATTATTATTTATGTGATCAAGAACTAGGTCATGTTGTGAGGCTGACTGTAAGTCTGAGATTGGATTATGGGCACCATAAAAAGGGGAAATTGACAAATTGTTTTTTAAATGATTATGAGGTGTAGAGGACATTTGGATTTTTCTCCCCCAGTACCCAAACATCTTGGGTTTGCTGTGACATGATCACTTACTTGGGGTTTGAGAATTAGTTGAATAGAGAGTGCCTGGCCTTGGCCAGGTTTGTTGACTCCAATTTCTATCAACTCTCTACTCCCCAAACTCAATGGGCATGTGAATCAGGGAATTGTTACTCCATGTTTGCAGACAGCACAAAAATACCTAAGTAATAGGAGAAAATCTCATTAGTGCTTATGCCGATCATACAACCAGGTAATACATTTTCATAGCATGCATGTGTAAGCCACCAGACTTCAGTGACAAAAGAGTGACAGCATGAGGCAAAATATACTTGCCACAGTTAATTTAATCCATATAACAGTGTTTAAAATCTGAGTAGATGGGAATGAAATGTTGCAAAAATACCACTTAGCATTTCGCGCGCGCGCGCGTGTGTGTGTGTGTGTGTTTGTGCATGAAGTCTCTTTTTATATACCCTATAGGTGCACACATTCTGAGTTGATAGAAGCTTCTTTTGTGTGGAAATGGTGTGTGTGCGGGGGGGAGGGGGGACTGTTCAGTAGAAACATTGAAAACTGCCACAGCAGACTGTTTCTACATGCTGTCAATGTAGACACATGAAAGGATCTGTTTTTTCCACCCATCAAGTATTCTACATCTAAACAAAGACTTGCAGCATATCCAGTATTCTCTCCTTGACAAATTGTACTACCTTTTCTCTTGAAAGCACTAAATAAGTTTTTCTAGCCTCAGTCACTTTTTCTAATATTGTTGAGTATGGACATGATTGCAGTACTGCCAATTTCACTAGCTAGCTCACATCTTTTTCTGGAGCATCTTGTCTTGCTTTGGCCCAGGTGAAATGGTGCTTGACAGGTGGTCTCTATAGCAGCCATTTGCCTATCTGAACTGTGAGGAGAAGATAAAGATCACTTGCTAGATTGCAGACCCAGTTTCGGATGACAGACACATGTATATTAACATTTGGTATCTGTCCTTTTTTTTTTAATGCCCACATTCATTTCTCCAAGTTTTGTGGAAGTTTTAAGAATAACTGCCTATGGATTTTAAACCCCACTAGCTGCATTCAGAATTCTTCTAACTTTTGTACAAAGCACTGGACATGTGCAGTTTGCCAGAGCATTCAGTTCATTCATGTTTTCTGCCCGTGTGTGTGTGTACATGCAAGCAAGTGTGTGCACAGGACAGCCTCGTTAATAGCGGACTCACTATCTGTGGTTTTGCATATTTGTGGTTGGGTAATAGACACCTGACCTTGGTATTCATAATCTGTGTATCCACAGGTTGGGGGGTGGCCAGAAATGACCTCAGAGGTAATTTCCGGCCTCCATTTTGGCATTGGGAGCCATTTAATGGCTTGGGTTTTTTTTGAAAATGGGCAGAAATTGTGATTTTTAACTAATATCTGGCCAATTTTCAACTCTTGGGGCATTTCTGGACTGCTGGGGATCTATGGAGCACCCTAGGCTGCTGCCACCACCCATCATTTCTAGGGCCTTTTAGCTCCATTTTTAAAAAGAAAAATGGCCAAACAATTGATTTTTGACCAGTTTTCCTTTTCTGGAACCTAACCCCCATGATCCCATTGTACCAATAACCCAGTATTCAGGGTTTCCATATCAGCAGAGAATGGAACCTCCGGTTCTCCTGTATTGGAAAAGCAATAGTGATAGACGTGAATGAGACTAAACCAATATGGAAGTCTGGAAGATGAACAGCTCCTCCAGCCAGCAGGTGGTGCTGTAACCCATTGCTGTTAACACTCAACAAAAAGACCCTTTATTGTGCAAAAAGAAATAACAGTTGGTATACTTAAATAGATGTGCACAGATGCATCTGTGCTTGTTTGTTTAACTGATGATGGTGTGTTACACCAAAATGTTTTAGTTAAGTATACCAACTTTTATCTCTTTTTGTGCAATAAAGAATCTTTTTGTTGAGAGCTGAATATTAGGGATGTGCACAAATCATTTTTTCCCTAATTTATGCCCAAAACAAATCACCCCTGATTTGTTTTGTGTCCAAATCTACCCCCCCCAATCACCTCAGATTCAATTTGTATTTGCTTCAATTTGATTTGGACCGATTGGGACCACTTAACAAGGTCCTAGGGACACCAAATTGGGTGATGGGGAAGTCCCCATTGATACCACCTAACACCCAAATTTCAAAGCAGTGGGACACTTGGTTGAACTTTAATGATTTTTTTAAGTGTTTACTGATCTTGAACATTTCAGCCATAGCAAACAATGCGGATTCAAAATTGCCATATCCTAACCCTAACATGGACCCCCAGCTTTCATATTTATTTATTTATTTATTTTAAAAAAGCTAAGCTCTAGCCCTTGTAGAAGTGGAGTTATGGAGCAAAATGTGCAGTCATTATTTTTCAAGTGTTTGGATTCTTTGGTGTATAATAACCTTTCCTCATAATGAATATGAGGATTCATTGCACACCTGGACAGTACCAACTGTCAACTGCCATGTGTCAACTACACCCTCACCCCACCCCACACCCACATACTGGGGTACTCAGTTTATTTTTTTTAAGGTATTTTTGACATGTTTAGATTCTTTGTCTTCCTGACACACCTTCATTTCTTTTCATTTTGACACCACTGCTTTGTAGGTGGGGGTGGGGAATTAGTGGCATCCCATGTTCCAACTACCCACAAGCCACTGGGTACTTAGTTTTTATTTTAGGAATTTTTGAGGCGTTTAGACTCTTTGGTGTGTAATGAATCCTCATTGGGACTTATTATGAGGAAAGATTATTAGACGCCAAAGAGCCTAAACACTTGAAAAAATCCTAGAACATAAACTGTGTAGTACCCCACTGCCTTGCAGGTGTGAGTGTAGTGTAGTTGGCACATGGCAGTTGACAGTTGGCACTGTCAAAAATACAGTCAAAATGAATAGAAGAAGTGAAAGTGTGTAATGAATCCTCATAGGGATTCATTGAGGGAAAGTTATTATACACCAAAGAATCCAAACACTTTAAAAATAGTGACCATACATTTTGCTCCATAACTCCACTTCTACAAGGACTAGAGCTTAGCTTTTTAAAAAAAAAAAGAAAAAAGGAAGAAAGAAAGCTGGGAATCTGAGGGAATTAATAGGAGGGATCTGAATCTCCAACCTATTCAAATCGAATCAGGCGTGATTCGATTTGGACATGAATCTAGCTAATGGATCACAGGGGTGATTTGTTTTGTCTCCAAATCACCCGAATCAGCTAGATTTGGGTACAAATTGATTTGTACCTGACTTAATTTGCACATCCCTAGTTAATATGTGCATTGCATCACCAACATGTGTGGTATAGTGGTTAGAGTGCTGGACTAGGCCCGGGGAGACCCGAGTTCACATCCCCATTCAGCCATAAAACTAGCTGGGTGACTCTGGGCCAGTCACTTCTCTCTCAGCCTAACCTACGTCACAGGGTTGTTGTGAGGAGAAACTTAAGTAGGTAGTACACCGCTCTGGGCTCCTTGGAGGAAGAGCGCAGGATATAACATGTAATAATAATAATAATAATAATAATATAATATTATAATAATTTATACCATTACTGTTAGTTGTCTACTGGTTGGAAATGATTTTTATTCTTGTTTTCTGTTTCAGCCCATATGATTGCCTGTTTTATTATAACTATTGTCCTTGTTCCTTTCGTCCTGCAGCACTTTGTTTTACAGTATTGTTTCCTTATAACAGCAATGCATTCTAAAGGAACTCAGCTCTGTGCAACTGGCTAATTTGTGAACTCTGCTAACAGGAAGATACAAATGAACGCTGAAAGCTGAAGCAAACTGTACAGTCTCCAATTCTGAATTGATTTTAGCAATTCTTTTAATTTAAACCAGAATTTAAAGGCATTGGGTGCAGGTCACAATGAACCATAAGAATCATGAACTATAAAGGAATAATGTATCTTATCCTCAAATTACTTCTTTTATATAATATTTTGCGTTGGAAATTGCAATGCCAGTTCTAGGAAGTACAGACTCACATGCTTGCTCTCAGTCTCCGCTCTCCTTAAGATATATGTGTTGAAAATATTTGTGGATCTCGTATATCTTATTGTAGGGATACATGAGTGCCTATTTCACACATTGTGCAGGAAGCATTTCGAATGCTACTGTCACAACATGTGTGGTTCCTGTTTAAAGCTACTTGTGTCCAGGGGCATAGACTTCTTTAATGTCCAGTAGGGATGTGCACGGACCGGTCTGGAGGCCATTATAGAGGCCTCTGAACCGGTTCAAAATTGGGCTGTTCCCGGAGGGGGCTTGCACTTACCCCTTCTGCCGCTTCCCCCTACCAGCGCTCTGTTTCTGTGAAAGGTTTTGGGGGCAGCAGAGTTCCTCCCTGCTGCCCCTGCCCCTGTTCTTGTCCGGAAATACCAAAAATAATGAGCGTGCATGCGCACCCCACCCGCGTGCCCACCGCACACATCACATGCTGTATGTGCACGTCACGCATGCAGCATGCGCATGCAGTGTGTGATGTTTGCGGCAGGCACGCACAGCTGCTGGTGCACACGCGGTCGTTACTTCCGATATTTCTGGACAAGAACGGGGCAGGGGCAGCAGGGAGGAATGCTGCCGCCCCCAAAACATTTCACAGAAGCAGAGCGCTGGTGGGGGGAAAGCGGCAGGAGGGGTAAGTGCAAACCCCCTGCCCTTAAAGGGAGACCCCCACCAGCACCAGACTGTGCGTCCGCGGTTCCATGTGCATCCCTAATGTCCAGGAGGGGATACACTGGTCCAATCTTAGAAAGGTGCACTGTAGACTTATTAAGAACACTAGTATTTTTAAGCCCGTTATAATAACGGGCGCTAGCCTTTTTACCCACCTTTATGTGTTCTTCATCTTCTTTTTCTTTGTGTGTGTGTGTGTGTGTGTGTGTGTTTGTTTGTCTCTCCTGTCCCACCCTCCCTCCTGCCCCACACTCTGGCCTCTCTTCCTCCCCCTCCCACCCCGCTCGCACCCTCCCCTTCCTGTCAGCCTCCTGCCCCAGTCCCTCCTGCCACCCCACTCCCTCTTGCCCTTCCCTTCCCCCTCCCCCTGCCTAACTCCCTCTTGCCCTTTCCCCTCCTCCTGCCCCACTCCCTCTTGCCCTCCCCCCTCCCCCACTCCCTCTTGGCCTTCCGCCTCCCCCCTGTCCCACTCTCTCTTGCCCTCTCCCCTCCCCATACCCCACTTCCTCTTGCCCCTCCACCCTGACCCACTCCCTCTTGCCCTCCCCCACTCCCTACTGCCCTCCTCCCTGCCCCATTCCCTCTTGCCCACTCCCTATTGCCCTCCTCCCTGCCCCAGTCCCTCTTGCCCTCCCCCCTCCCCCACTTGCCCTCCCCCCTTCCCCCTCTCCCCTGCCCAGAAGAGTCTTGCGCTCCCCCCCCCACCCGGCAACTTTACTCACTGTTTTGAATGTGACGGAGAAAGGAGCTCGCAAGCAGAGCTCATTTCTCGGCCAAGCCTCTTCCCAGACTGTTGCATTGGGCGTAAAGGACGCCCAGCGGCAGTCTGGGCAGTGTCTTTGCCGAGAGAGTCTGGGCAGTGTCTTTGCCGAGAGAGGCCCTTGTTCATGTGTGGGGGAGCGGGGAAGGCGGGATCGGGCTCCTGGGAGGGCGGTTGGCGGCGGCCGCGGAGGCATTTTCCTGGGCCATGTTGGCCCTTGTTCATGTGTGGGGGAGCGGGGAAGGCGGGATCGGGCTCCTGGGAAGGCCGTTGGCGGCGGCCACCGCGGTGGCATTTTCCTGGGCCATGTTGGCCCTTGTTCATGGGGGGTGGGGTGCGGGGATGTCGGGCTCTAGTGCAGGGAAGTCGGGCCCCAAAGTTCCCCCCGGCCGGCTTTAGCGGCTCCGCCAGGCCTCGGCAGCGGCTCTGCCAGGCCTCGGCAGCAGCTCCGCCACCACCTCAGCCGGCTTCCCCCACCGCCTCTTTCCCCTCCGTCTCTTTCCTATCTTCGCGGCGGCCGCTTCTGGCCCCGCCGTTTCCCTCGCCACCTCTTCCCGGCTTCTTCTGAGCGGCCGCTTCTAGCCGCCCAACATGGCCGCCGGGTGCTGGCGGTCGTGCCTCCCTCGGCGTGTTCTGGGCATGCGCTCTGCACATGCCCAGAACCGCCAAGGAAGGCACAGACACCAAGCGTTTTATTAGAGAGGATGAGCTCTTTCCTCCAGCAAATCTCAGTGTCTGGACACAGGTAGATAAGGGAAGGGATGCTTATGCAAACTTAAGCATGATCTACTACAGTGGCGCAGCAGGAAATGACTTGACTAGCAAGCCAGAGGTTGCCGGTTCGAATCCCTGCTTATATGTTTCCCAGACTATGGGAAACACCTATATCGGGCAGCAGCAATATAGGAAGATGCTGAAAAGGCATCCTCTCATTCTGTGTGGGAGGAGGCAGTGGTAAATCCCTCCTGTATTCTACCAAAGACAACCACAGGGCTCTGTGGTCACTAGGAGTGGACATGGACTCAACAGCACCCTTTGTCTTTACTACAGTTCAGCTTCAAAGATACCCTTGTGGTTAATAGATTGTTTGCAGTATCAGTGCACCTGGGGTTCTAGAGGAACTTTGTCTACTCACTGTACTTTATATATTGATAGCAGTCACTTTTTACGTAACCTAACCTAACATTATACAACTTTTGCATGACTTGAATTTTTGCATTCAGTATAAATGTTCTTTTGAAACTGTACATTTTGTCTGGCTGCACAATAAAAAAGCCCTGCTTTATTATATGAATTAAAATAAATTTAGTACAGCTAACAAACCAGAGAGAGCACCAACAAGAAGAAATTCATCCAGTGTACACATTGCTAGAATTCTTCTGCACTGATGAATGTATTTTTCGAATTAGTGTTGTGTGGATGAACTCAGATTCTGATGGCCAAATTTCCCAAGGAGTGAAGAACTTCTCCTCCCTCTTGAAGGACTGGTCTCCAGATTCGTGGATGGATTTTTCAACAATGCATTTACTAGAACAGTCAAATTTTTGTGTTTTTAAGTTGTAAACTGCCTGGATATTTTTATATGGGATGGTATAGAAATGTGCTAAATAAATAAATAATTCCGCCCCCATAGATCCTTCTTCCCTTTCCATTGCTTCTGTATAAACAAAGAACGCCACCTGAAGAGCCTCCTTCCCTTCTTCTTTTTTAAATAAACAATAAACAAGGGAGCAATGTCCCTCCAGGATGTCCTGCAAAGACCAGGAAGTCCTGGAACCTTGTCTTCTGCCAAGTTTACCCCTTTGCTTCTGCCTGCCAGTAGGCCCTCTTTAACGGGTTTGCAGAAATAATAGTGTTATAATACGAAAAGGAATAGCTTGCATATCCCAGGATGAAAAGCCTTCTCAGCCATCTGTGCAAAGAAGTGTAGTTCAACTCTTGATGGAAAGAGTGTCCCCACATCTTTAATAAGTATGTGGCAGGCAGGTGTTGGGAAAGCTGGCTTTCTGAAAAGATGACTTTTACAGCCATGCAGTGATGGGAGTTTTGTGTGTCAAACATTTTATTGACAAACAGCTATTAGAGGCAAAGAGGTGCCTCTTCAAGACTAGGTGATAACAATTCTTTCAAGGCCATGTAATGACACTGGCTACTTGCAAATGCTTCTCCTAGACAGAGAAAAGACTGTTCTGTTTTACCCTTCCCATATAGAAGCACAGCCCATACTTGCTTCCCAAATGGCTTACTGCGTGTGCATTAGACAAGACAGTGCTGGAGCATTAGGCATTCAGAATCTACGGCAAGGATTGAGGATGAATTAAAGGGAGTTAGGTGGCTGAAACCTCTCAGAAACCTAGCTGCGCAGCTCTGTTTTTGAGAGGTTTCAGCTAGTGCTGGGCTCTCAGCCTGGCCAGAAACACCTCTCCCTGCCTTTGCAAGCAGGGAAAAGCCATCCCAGCCACGCTTGGGAGCCCAGCACTCGCCAAATTTTACTTCAAAACAGGGTGTGCGGCTGCATTTGCTATAGCCTCCATGCCCCCTGCATCTGATGTCAGTTGCAGGGGTGTGGCTGAGGCACTAGGTGTGGCCCCTGGAA
The DNA here is from genome assembly GCF_027244095.1 of Hemicordylus capensis. Taxonomy (NCBI): domain Eukaryota; kingdom Metazoa; phylum Chordata; class Lepidosauria; order Squamata; family Cordylidae; genus Hemicordylus; species Hemicordylus capensis. Next base: position 259,397,075 of record NC_069660.1, read on the forward strand.
CATGGCAGCAGAGGCGCTCTTACCCCTGGACTTCATGGCTGAAGTCTAGGGCCACTACAGCCCGTGGGGGCCCCCATTCTCCAAACTGTCCCAGGTGATGGAGCTTAATTAATGGAGGGCCCTCCAAAGGCCTTTAGGTTGAGGCTCCAAAATTACCTAGGTTTACCTCTGCATGGCAGCCCTTTCACACCATGGATGCTTCGCCCCTGGTTTTCCTTTCTGTTTCCCCCTTGAGCTTTCTAGAATAACTCTACGTGTTGTCTGATTTGGTGGGGGGCAGGGAGAAAAGGAAAGAGTTAGAATTAATCTAACTTCCCCTTTCTGTAGAGCTGACTAGGTCGGTGTGCTGAAATGTCCGATTCTGACGAACATGTACCCCTTACCTGGTGCTGTGCAGGCGAGTGTTCCCAGTGTGGGTAGCTGTATGCAGTACCTACTATTTATGATGCAGCTTTTCTGCAGAACCAGAGCCCAGAGAGATGCTGGAAAGGTGCAAAGGGGGTGCTGTGAAGGTACATAGGGAAATCCCTAAGGCTCCAAAGATATCACTTGGAGCTTCACCTATTCTATGATCTCTCCTTATCTCCAACAGTGTGAAAAATGCTGTTACATTTTTGTTTTAATTTCAGTTTTTAAACCTTGATACTTGTTTTTCAGTGAGCAAAAACAATTATGTATACCCTTTGGTTGTTAACCTCTGTTTCCTTAGATTGTTAGCCACCTTTACAATAAATATATAGTATTGTAATTGTAGTGAGGTACAAGTTCAGGCTCCTCGCTGCTATTACGGAAACATTTATAGCTCGTATAATTAAGTTTATATTAAGAAAGAAATAATTTGGCATCCTAAACCATTTTCATGTATGTGTTCTAGAACAAGAAGAAAAGGGTTAAAAATGCTGATGGGATGCATATCCGGTTCCTATAAGGTTCAGAGCTGTCATCCCCTCATGAACTGTGGAAAAGGAAGGTTCTCTTTACATATTTGTACGTTTGTAGAAAGATATTGATTATATAGGACAGAAATAAGAAATATTTCTTAGCAGAGTTCCAATATCTTTGATTTTTGGATGATTTGAGTGATGGTTTAGATTGTCAGTTTGGTTATTCATTTACGTACTATCCTGCTCATTTATTACATGCTGCTCAGTGATGTAGTTCTGTCTGTGTGTGTGTGTGTGTGTGTGTGTGTGTGTGTGTGTGTGTGTGTGAGAGAGAGAGAGAGAGAGAGAGAGAGAGAGAGAGAGAGAGAGAGAGAGAGAAAGAGAGACTGACTGACTTTCAGCTGGTAGTGAAGTGTGAGGGACACTGTTTTGAAGCATTTATCCCAGCTAATTATTTGATATCACATGTAGTTTGACAAATCAATTCAGACCCAACTGGTTCTTTGATCTGTACTCAGTCCGATGCATATTTAATTAGACATACCCACCAACTTAAATGGGACTTGTTCTCAAGTAAATGTGTATGGAATTATGGCGTTACAGTGCAGTCTTAGGATGTTTACTCAGAAGTAATTCACATTTTGTTCAGTTGGGCTTACTCCTAGATAAATGTGCTTAGGATTGCCGCCTTGTGTCCTTTTGTTACTATTCCGTAGATATTATTAGATAATTGCTAGTTATGAATGCGTAGAGACTGGGGATAACTTAAACAGTATAGACCGGTTATATTGGTATATAACATGGTATATAAATATTCACCATCATGGACTGCACAACTTCGGCCCTCCAGCTGTTGTTGGACTACATCTCCCATCATCCCCAGTGACAGTGGTTAATAGTCAGGATAGTGGTTATCTAACAGCAGCTGGAGGGCCAAAGTTGTGCAGCCTTGGTACAGATAAAATATTATTTCTATTGGGTATAATCGGGGCGGGGGCGAAATTAAATGTGTAATTCCTGATTGCTTTAGTCCCTAGATCCATGTGAATGGGATAAAATGGCATGTGATTGCCCTACCACTGAAGTAAAGTTAATTGCAATGTTGTACCAGGATGCCAACACAATTGCATAGTTCTTATTTTGTACATGTTCAAGATGCTTGAACCATGGAGCGACAACTCTGGGGATGTGTCATGCAAGTTCTTGTGCAACGGAAAGGGACACAAGGAGATTGTGATATTATTTTTTTCATCCTGCCCACATCAGAATCATCACCACCACCACTTGCTGGAGGCGGGGCGGTGAGGCAGCAGGGTGCTGATCACAAGCTCCACACCAGTGCAAAGACCAACAATAGCTTGAAGGATAAGATTGTGGCTAGAGATGCCTTGTGTAGTTGCACCCCACCCCATCATGCTATTCCTGTTGGAGATGGAGTTCCAGTGTATCAACCTTTTGTACCATCTATCCCAAGCCTACACAACATAAGGCCTGGGGACTGGATCTGCCCCACGGGGACTCTTTTGCTGGCCCCAGGGGTGGGCCCAAAGTTTTGTGGTGCCTGAGGTGAGGTGAAAAATGCTGCCTTGACCCATAGTCCTGATGGGAGTCATCCCCCTTTCAAAATTAAGCTTTGAAAGTCCATGAGGGGCAGGGAGGAGGAGAGCCAACCTCCTCGTCTCTCCTCATGCTGTGGTTAATTAATATTTGCTTTCATTAATATTTTAATGAGAAATTAATAATTTCATTTATATTTAATAACTAATTTTAATGCAATCATTAATGTGCTGGACATTTACCTCGGCCCTACCCTAATGACCATTGGGGGCCCTGAGAGTAGAGGTAGTTAGTGAGGGTCTCCTTACCTGTCTCTGCTTGCCTCTACTCTATGACTCCTGCTTTGACTCCTCATGTACTTCCTGTAGTGAGTCAGTCCTCTTCCTTTCCTCCTAGAGAGACGATGGAAACATCTCTCTCTCCCCCCCACCTATTAATTGTGTAGCCTTTAAATAGATATCCTTTAGATACATATTCATTGTGTAGCCTTACCTATCCACATAAACTTCACCAATAAATCAATTTAGTTAAAACTCTACAGTGAGCTCCATGTGTGTTCCTTAAACAGCTGCAGCAACTAAACTCCACACTCTGTAACTGAAGTGGTAGCTTCCTTGGCACTCAGCTAAATAACCACAAACCCCAACAGGGCCAAAGAGTCTGCAGCAGAGTTTTTCCTTTTAGAGTACAGCTGAGTGAGTTAGAAAGACAGCATGGACCCACAGGTGAGCAGTGCTTCCTTTTCCAAGCTAAATGGAAGTAATTACGAACAACGGGTTATGCAAATGGGAGTCCTTCTGATAGCAAAAGCACTAAATGGAGTTCTCAACACCACAACCAGTAGATTTCACCCATCCTCTTCCCCCACTTCTGTGGAAGAGTAAATTCCAGCTTGTTAAGTGTGGGAGCAGAATGGTGTAGTTTCATGCCATATAATTTGATATATGTGCTCTGTTCCTCTGCGGCAGCTTATACATGCCTGGGGTTGGGACATCACTAGCTACTACACCGGTTTGTCTCTTGGTGCCTCAGAGCTTGTAAGAATTCTACTGGCACTACTGTACCAGTATAGCATGTAAACTGGATAATTTGTGCTTTAAATTTTGCATCTTAATAACTGTGCCTTTTAAAATTATCCAAGAGCTTTGCATAGGTTTTGCAATCACCTAAAGGAAGTGCATACTAAAAGCACTGAAGAATTTAATGCACAGGTCACTTCTAATCCAAATGCATCAGTAAACACAGATTGCCATGGTTAGAGTCAAATTTCTGATATGCTCCAGTACATAGTACCAGTGTGCAGAATGCCTAGCCATTGCTAGCAGGCTTGCAGATTTCATTACATAATGAGTGACATATTGTCTAAGAGATTTCACAAGGATGAACCAGGTTAGTTTCATCCATTGACCCTGCACTGGAAACTTAACAGCCAAATAATGATATAATAAAGTGGTGTATTGTTAAATATGTATTTTAAAGAATTTATTCATATTAGAAATAGGTCCATTGTATGACAGTGTAAGCGCCATCCATTCTCCTCCATATTCTACTAGTGACTAATCTTAGTTGTCAATTCAGGTAAAGGTAAAGTGTGCCGCCGAGTCAGTGTCGACTCCTGGCGCCCACAGAGCCCTGTGGTTGTCTTTGGTAGAATACAGGAAGGGTTTACCATTGCCTCCTCCTGCGCAGTATGAGATGATGCCTTTCAGCATCTTCCTATATCGCTTCTGCCCGATATAGGTGTTTCAGCGGGGATTCGAACTGATTCTGTTTTAAAGGTGACTTCCTTAAATTTGTGTAGAGTTAATACAATCTCTCAATATATATAGGTGTTGTATTCTATCTAGTTATCTTTTATATATTTTTGTTTAGACGTTTGCCCCAGTGGGGATCTAGTAGAGTGTGGGGATTGGAGTCAGAAAGAAAAGGGAGGAGAAGGAGAAAACTGAGTTATTTTTGAATACACTCTTAGTTAAATGTACCTGTTTACCTTGTGTTTATGAAGGAAGCAGCTATAAAACAATAGTCAAGGATACAGCCATTTACTGCAAAGACACAAAATGTTTACAAAGAAGACTAGGGTGTGTTTGAAAACACACAAAGAAGACTGGGGTGTGTTAAGAAATTATTAGTGGTTATGTAGCAATTTATTTCTGCAAAACATTGTACTCTTCTTAAACGCCCTTTTTGATGGGTTACTGAGTGTCGCATCAAATTTCCTGACTGGAAAGCACTGGCATTTCAAGAAAGCATTAAGCCTGCATTTAGATAACCACATGTGATGATTTCACATATTCAGTAACATATGGGTTAGGGTTAGTTTGTATCTAAGCCACAAAGGACTTAGCAAGCAGATGCATGTTCTTATCACCTTTGTTGCAGGTGGAGGGAGTTCAAACATCCAGTGTTTATGTATGTATGTATGTATTTTATTTATATACCACCCTACCCAAATTGGCTCAGGGCAGGTTACATCAAAATAAAAACAAAACAATTAAAATCAAAACAAAATCAATTAAACAAAATCATTCAAACATTAAAATCATTAACGTTAAAATCATTTAAAACCATTATAAATTTAAAACCATAAATCTAATTAAAATCCTAGGTGAATAAATGTATCTTTAGTGCCTTTTTAAAAGCTGCCAGAGATGTGGAGGCTCTTATTTCAACAGGGAGCACATTTCAAAGTCCAGGGGCAGCAACGGAGAAGGCCTGTTCCTGAGTAGCCTCCAGAAATGAGTTGGCAGCAACCTCAGACAAACCTCTCCAGATGATCTTAACAGGATCATCTCCTGCCACTGAGTCCTTAGATTCAGCAGCAGGAGAGGCATAACCCTTTGCACGCACAGGGATTTCTCTGCCATCAAATGAATGAAGTTGACTTTGTGTGTGCATCAGTGCACAAATGGAGCTCTAGGTCATGGCCACAGAGTGCAGAGTGCAAAAGCATGCAATGAGCTTTTACTTGGGGGAAGAAGAGGGGAAGTAATTCTTTAACTAGAATGTCAAGTATGAAATTATATTGTTGAACTCTATTATTATTGATTATATATACTTGTACCCTACCTTATGCTATTATGCATGGAATAAAAAGAAATCAATTACTTGCCATGTTAAAAGCCTTTTGAAACAAGAGCATTTCCACACACCAACACGTCTTTAAGCTTTTCCCCTTATAGGGAATAATGGGGATTTCAGCAGCCCCATAACTCCATGTGGAGTTGGTGGCCCAGTGCACACAGGGTGCCAACAAACCCACTAGCCCATGGGGCACTAGGATTTGTTGTTTTCAATGTCTGAGTGTTCTGAGAGTTGATTTTCTGGTAGGAAATAAGATATTCTGGGGAGATTCTACTACACCACCACCCGCTCTGGGCTACCCTGTTGCCCCCCAAGTGGAGTTATGGGAGTGCTGAAATCCCCCATTATTCCCTATGGGGGGGAAGCGTAAAGACGTGCAAACTAAAGAAAAAAAAATAAAAACCACTCCTTTCACCAATTTATTTGAAATCCGGATGGTAGCAGGCCCCCATTGGGGCACCACCACCTGACCCACTCTTCTGCCCTCAAAGCCCCTTTTCTGCCCCAAAGCTGCCACAAAGACATGCCAACTTCAATTTTTTAAAAAAACAACACCCCTTTGCACAATTTCTTTGAAATATGGGTGGTAGCTTCCTTGCACCCATTGGGCACTACTGCCAACCATAACCCGCTCTGGGCCACCCTGGTGCCCCCCACATGGAGCTATAACGTTGCTGAAATTCCCATTATTCCCTATGGGTAAAAGCTTAGAGATGTGCCAACTTCAAAAATTCGTTAAAAAATCACCCTCTCACCAGATTTCTTTGAAATTTGGGTGGTAGCTTGCACCCATTGGGCATTACCACCCAACCCATTTTGGCCACAAAATGGAGGTCTGAATCTCCAAATTTTTCAGGTCCAAATCTGGGGTGATTTGTTTTGTACCCGAATCTGGGCAATTGAGCATAGGGGTGATTTGTCTACAAATTACCCGAATCAGCCAGATTCATGTACAAATCATTTTGTGCCCAAATCATTTCACACATTCCTAGCCACCAGATAAGCTGGTAGCAACTGCAGATTAACCTTTCTGGGTGATCTCAATGGGCGGGGGGGGGGGGGGCTCAAGGCAAAGTGGCACCCATTGGTCATAAGGTAGAAGACAGTCAAGTGTGTATCCCAGTCAGGCCATTTACCTACAACGAGTTAAAGATATTTGTATAGATAACCTTCAGCAATTATATCAAACCATTGTATGCACTGTCTTAGCTCCTGAATTACATTTGGATTTAGAATGGGATTATGGAATAGAAGTAGTAATAACAATTCTACAGTAAACAACGTTTCAAAAGTTTCAGGAGCTCTGCAATTATTAATGTGTTTGTACTGCCTCTGCATCACTGTGCTACCATTTTCTCATTTTTCTGTCAGAAGTACCGGGTGGGGGGAATCTTATGATGCATCTTTAAAGTAGGTTGGTTTTTCATTTTTCGTCCCATTGAGCTAGGTACTTATATGTTCTTGTTTGCAAAAGATTCATATATTTTCTTGTAATTTCCTCCTTGACCTTTAAGTATCTGCATCACAAGGGAATCTTTCGTTGCCAGAAAATATAAATATGTGTTCTCTACTTCTCTCTATAGCAGCTCTGGTATCCAGAGGGGATTCAAGACAGAACTTTACTTCATGTTCTTTGAATTCATAGGCAGTCAATGAGCAAAGGTTACAGCAAGCTACCAGAATATTTAAAATGCATTTCATTCTCATAATGTGGGCATGTAGCCAGGTTCCAGATTAGGCAAGGAAAGGAAAAGCAGGTCTGCATTGCTACCAGGTCAGATAAGTTGCTCAAACTAATGACTGAAGCCTAGAGTACGGATGTGCAGAGTTTTCTTTTATTTATTTATTTATTTATTTATTTATTTATTATTAAACCTTTTATACCGCCCTTCCAAAAGGCTCAGGGCGGTTTACATTAAAACACCATTACAATCAGTTAATAATTAAAACAAAAATTATAAAAGCATCAAACAATGATTAACAATTAAAAACATCGTAAAACAACAATTAAATAGTCAGAACAATTTAAAAACAAGTTTAAAAAAGCTGAGAAAGCCTGGTTGAAGAGATGTGTTTTCAGAAGTTTTTAAAAAACTGCCAGAGATGGAGAGGCGCGTATCCCAGCAGGGAGCGCATTCCACAATCTCGGGGCAGCAGCCAAGAAGGCCCTTCTCTGTGTAGCCACCAAACGAGTTGGCGGCAACTGGAGACGGACCTCCTCAAGTGACCTCAGTGGGCGGTGGGGCTCATAATTCTCATTTGAATTTCATTAATTTTCTCATTTTAATTCAATTCCTTTTTTTGTTTTCATTTTTATCATTTTTCCTCATTTTTTTTAAAAGGCAGCAGCATATAATGTCTTCCTGACAGCCATTTTGGATCACATGGATGGCAATACAGTGTTATAGGGCACTGTTGTTTAAAATAATGGCTCCTGGTAGTGCCACTGGCCCTTTAAAAAAAATGGTGGCAGCAATTTTAATAAAGAACAATGATTCATGTAAATCTTGGATTGCAGACCATATGATGAAAGAAATGTCCACCAGGAAACGGCAGCTGCCCTCTTATCTGGAGCCAAACGTAGCTTGTTCTTTTACAAAAAATTAATGAAAAATTGATAATAATACGTAGCATCTTTGTAGCACTTTTTGAGTGTACAAAGCCTTTAACAACTGTTATCTTGATATTCTTACAACAGCCCTGTAAGATAAGTGTTATTGTTCCCATAATGTAACTGGGATGCTGAGGCTGAGAGGGAGTAGCTTGCCTTCTGTATTCATGGCAGTGGCAGAATTTGAATTTGGAGGTCAGTGGCATAGCAAGGGCACATAGAGCCCATGTTCAATGTACATGAACTCACCCCACTCACCCATCCCACTGCCCCCTTGCCAGGCTCTTCCCAGCTGGTGGGAAGCAGGAAAGCTCGAACAGTGCTAAAAGCGGTGAGGGGGTGGTGGAAGTAGTGTACAAGGGGACAGCATGGTGAGTAAGCAAGTGGGAGGGAAATGGCAGGAGTGGCTGGCCAAAGGGGAAGGTGAGCGTGGCCCCAGAGGCAGGGCGGCATGTATTCTTTGGATACTCTCAACCAAATATAGCCCCACCCCTGTTAGACGTTCTGATTCACAACTTGTCTCTTTATTTGCTACACTAAACCAGCTCAGTCAGAAAATAACCCCTATTTATTGTCATTAATTATGGATGCACTTATTTTGGAATGAATGGAAATGAATATGAATGGGACCCATTTGTATCCATTTCAAAAATGAATGCACACTCACTCATTAGCCACAGCTAGGGATGTAGCTATAATTAAATGGATGGGTTCAAAGAGCCCGGTCCGCCAGCTCCACCCCTCCCTATTTTCTTCATTATCTCCCTCACTCCAAGGGCTGCCAGGGAGAGGGGCGAACACAGGCCTCCTTTCTAGGGATGTGCATGGGTCCGGACCGGCACGGGGGGGTCTACCTTTAAGGGCGGGGGGGTAGAATTTACCCCTCCCGCCGCTCTTTCCCCTCCGGCGCTGTGTTTGAAATTGAAGTTTTCAGGGCGGCAGCATTCCTCCCTGCCGCCCTTGCCCCCGTCGTTGCCCGGAAGAAGCTGTAATAGAAGTACGTATGCGGCGCGCGCGCACGCCACGACACGCGCATGTGTGCTTCTATTACAGCTTCTTCCAGGCAACGACGGGGGCAGGGGCGGCAGGGAGGAATGCTGCCGCCCTGAAAACTTCAATTTTACGCGCAGCGCCGGAGGGGGGAGAGCGGCAGGAGGGGTAAGTTCTACCCCCCCACCCTTAAAGGTAGACCCCCCCGGTGCCGGACCACCGGACCGGTCCGTTTCCGAACTGGTTCGGAGGCCTCCAACATGGCCTCCAAACTGGTTCATGCACATCCCTACTCCTTTCCCCTAGCTACGCCCTTGGCCACAGCCCGGGTAGTTCCCTCAAGCTAGCTCGTTGAAGGATGGCAGTTTCAGGAATTATGTATTTAATCATCATACTTATATGCTGTCTGATATGTGTATCTCTAGGTGGTGTACACAATTTTAAACAACAAATTTTAAACAACAAATACAAAACAGAGTAAAAACAATTTGACAGAATAAAAAGGTAAAGCAATTTCATAGGATAAAAACAAACAGTTGGAAATTAATTTCAGAGAAAAGCCTGAGAAAGCAGATGTGTCTTGAGGGTATTTCTAATACCAATCAGAGATGGAGATGCTCTTATTTTGAGAGGCAGCATATTCCAAAGTCCCGAGGCAGCCACAGAAAAGGTCCAGTCCCGAGTTGCCACCAAACGAGCTGGTGGCAAACATTACTGGACCTCCCCAGGTGATCTTAATAGGCAGCTGGGTTCATGACGGTCTCTTAAGTATGAGGGTGGTGTAGCAGTTGAGCAGAGCTTCCTTGTGTCTTAGACCCCATCCCCTGCAGAGTGCAAAGTGTTCTGTGCAACATTCTCCTCCCTTCCACAATTTCTCTCCATACCACACACATGAGCATGCCACACACCAGTTTCCCCATATTCCCTTATCTAGTGGTGGTGGCGGCTGCTGCGGAGCAAAGTGACAGGAAGTGCTGTGAAGTAGAGTTTTGAAAAGACGAGGCAGGATGAGTGGGAGGAGCAGCAGGAGTGACAGCTAATAATAGCCCAGCTAGATCAGGCCTGTCTAGTCCACCATCCTATTTCATACAGTGGCCCACCAGATGCCTCTGAGAAGCCTACAGACAAGAGGTGAGGGTATGCCCTTTCTCCTGCTGTTGCTCCTCTGCAAATGGTATTTAGAGGCATCTTGCCTCTGAGGCTGGAGGTGGCCTACAGCCCTCAGTCTAGTAGCTGTTGATAGACCTGTCCTCCATGAAGTTATCTAAGCCATTCTTAAAGCCATCCAGACTGGTGGCTATCACCACATCTTATGGCAGATAATGCCATGGATTAATTATGTGTTGTGTGAAAAACAACTTCCTTTTATCAGTCTTAAATTTCTTGGCAATCAGTTTCATGGGATGACCCCTGGTTCTAGTGTTATGAGAGAGGGGAAAAATTCTCTCTCTCCACACCATGCATAATTTATAGACCTCTATCATGTCTCCCCGCAGTCATCTTTCCCCCCTAGAAGAGAATTGGTCTTTTTCACAGCTGCTGTGCACTGAGCTGACACTTTCAACGAGCTCTCCACCACGACCCCAATATCTCTCTCCTGGTAAGTCACCAACAGCTCAGAACCCATCAGCATATAAGTGAAGTTGGGGTTTCTTGTCCCAGTATGCATCACTTTACACATGCTAACATTGAATTACATTTGTCATTTTGTTGCCCACTCCCCCAGTTTGGAGAAATCCTTTTGGAGCTCCTCACAATCTGTTGTGGATTTTACTACTCTAAATAGTTTGGTGTCTACATATTTGGCCACCTTGCTGCTGACCCCAACTTCTAGATCATTTATGAAAAAGTTAAAAAGCACTGGTCCCAGTGCACATCACTGGGGGACCCCACCTCATACTTTCCTCCATTTAGAGAACTGTCTATTTATATCTACCCTCTGTTTCCTGTCCTTCAATCAGCAATCCACACATGAACCCATCCCATTATCCCATAACTGCTAAGTTTTATCAGGAATCTTTGATAAAGAACTTTGTCAAAAGCTTTTTGAAAGTCCAAGTATATGATGTCTACTGCATCACCTTTATCCACACACCTGTTGACACACTCAAAGAACTTCAAAAGGTTAATGAGGCAAGACTTGCCCTTGCAGAAGCCATGCTGATTCTCCTTCAGCAGGTCCTATTCTTCTATATTCCTGTATATTCCTATATTCCAGGTCTTGTTCTTCTATATTCTTAACAACTTTATCTTTTATAATGTTTTTCATCTTTTCCCCCAAAACAGACATTAAGCTAACTAGTCTGCAGTTTCCCAGATCCCCACTAGAAGAAGAAAATCAGTGTTACATTGGCTACTTTCCAGTCCTCTGGTACAGAGCCTGATTGCAGGGAGAAGTTACATATCTTTTGCAAGAAGGTCAGCAATTTTACATTTCAGCTCTTCAAGGTCTCTCAGTGGATGCTACCTGGCCCTGGCGATTCGTTAATTTTTGTTTCAGACAGTTTAGACTGTCATCTCTCATCACCTCTGTCTGACTCAGTTCTTTAGCCTCTGTCCCCAAGAAGCTTGGTTCAGGCACAGGTATATGCTTAGTATCCTCTGCAGAGCAGTGAGGACAGATGCAAAGAACTCATTTAGCTTCCTTGCAAACTCCATATCCTCCTTAATAATTCCTTTCACTCTTTCATCATCTAATGATCCAACTGCCTCCCTGGCAGGCTCCTCCTTCTGATGTATTAATGAAATTATTCCCCTTGATGCAGTTAGCCAAATGTTCCTCAAACTCTCTCTCCACCTCCCTTATTTTCTCCTTGAATTTCTTTTGCCAGAGTTTGTGTTCCTTTCTCTTCTCTTCATTTGGGTAGGCCTTCCTCTTTCTGATGGAAGTCTTCTTCCCCTTTGTAACTTCCTTTACTTGACTTGTAAGCCATGTTGGCATCCTTCTGGACTTGGTGGAACCTTTCCTCCTTTCTGGTATACATTCTAACTGGTCTTCTTTTTAATGGTTTTAAATAAACTCCATGCATTTTGGCGTGAAGTGACTCCCCCTTTCCCTTTCACTTTTCTTTTCACCGAACTCCTCATTTTAGAGAGTTTTCTTCTTCTGAAGTCCAAAGTGTCTGAGACTTCATTGGTGATTCTCTCCTCACATATGTGCTGAATTGAACATAGTCTGATCAATGCTCTCTGTTGTAGCTCACCACCCCAGTTACTGTCAGGTTGCATAGGTGAGGTGGTTGTCAGATATGGGTATGGGATACCTGCTGCTTCTGTCAGTCTTCTGCTTGAGGTGGTCATTTTAGAGCACCTAATTAGTAAACCTGCCTTCTCGCAGGTTGATAACTCCCGCTGCCTGGGAGTTTTATTGGTGGTGCAGTGAGTAAGGCACCTGAGCATTGCTGCTCGAGTCCTTGGTTCAGGACCCCAGGGACTTCACACCCATGTAGTTGGCATCATTTGCTGTCATCTCTCTCTCATGAGAGCTTGCCTGTGAATTTATATTTGTTACAATAGAATGGAATGTCTACAGGTGTGTTCATGATTTGGTATAGTTGTGCCTAAGTACATCTGTAATTAATGAGGCTGAAGTGTTCTAATGTCTGCACAGATCACAGTGTCTTCAATGACATTTAGGCTTGCTTAAGTTTATCTTCAATATGTAATTAGTTTCTTGATTATAGTGAATTTTAATTTATAAATCATGTTTTGCATCATGTACCTTCAGATATTATATAAAATAATCTGACATCTCATACTTTTTTTTCCTGGTTCTGAATTCCTGTTGTTTCATCCATTGTTATAGTTTTACAGTTGATGAGAGAAGTTACAGTGAACATTCAAAACTAATCTTTGTGCAGATTAGTTCCAGATTAATCCGTTCACAAAAAAATGGTTTTAATACTGTATCCATGCTCTATGTAGGGATGAGGCTACTTTCTTTGTAATTATTGTAATTACAATAACTATTTTCTCTGTTACTATATATTGCAAGTGTAGTCAAGTACAGTTCTTTGCATTCTTGCATTTCTTTGGCTTACATTCTAAGCAGTAAGTTACTGATCCAAGGGAGAGGTAAGCTCACAGCTTCCATAGCACTTTAAATTAAGGAGAGCTGGTTTTTGGTAGCAAGTATGACTTGTCCCCTTAGCTAAGCAGGGTCTGCCCTGGTTGCATATGAATTGGAGACTAGAAGTGTGAGCATTGTAAGATACTCCCCTTAGGGTTGGATCCGCTCTGGGAAGAGCAAAAGGTTCCAAGTTCCCTCCCTGGCTTCTCGAAGATAGGTCTGAGAGAGATTCCTGCCTGCAACCTTGGAGAAGCCGCTGCCAGTCTGGGTAGACAATACTGAGCTGGATAGACCAATGTTCTGACTCAGTATATGGCAGCTTCCTATGTCCCTATACTCCAGTAGCACTGTTTTCGAAGTGAGGGAGGCCCAATGCCTACTAAGTGTTGGAAATTCTCTGTGGTGAGAGAATCCCTTTTTCAATATAGCAGAGTGCACAGAGGCACAAACACAGCGGATTTAGTTATGCATGCATGTGTGCTAAGAGTAAAGTAACTTGGAGCCAATTGCTAGTTTCAAATCAATATAAAAGGTATTTATTAAGGAACTCCATTCTAGATAGGAAAGTGAGGATTTAGGATCTCTAATCTATCTATCTAAATGGATGCAGATGGATTCACCATCTTCTCTGCACATATGGTGCAGGGCAAGAGACTTGCCATGTTGCAAGGTCAACAGCCAGGTAGGAAGAGAGAGAAGGAGGAAGGAAGTTGAATCCCCTAAGATTAGCAATCTACATTTCAAAGGGATAGCATCAGAGCAGCAGGAAGTGATGACCAAGTGTCTTTGACCTTCTAGCCCTCTGACTTACTAGTCTGTCCTCCACTGTCTGAGGCAAAGAGACAGCGCAAAGTCCTTTCCTTCCAACACCCCCTCTCGTTGTCTCGTGACTCAGTTCACAATATTCATTTTCTCTCTCAGCTTTTCAAAGCAGGGTCTTGGTAGTGGCTTAGTGAGTAAGTCTGCGAGCATTTCATTTGTCGGGCAGTAGAGCAACTTGATTAGTCCATCTTTCTGCAGACTTCTCACTACATGGTACTTCACATCAATATGTCTGGTACTCCTCTTTACATCTTCTTGTTTGGAGAGTTGAATGCAGCTTTGGTTGTCTTCATACACTGGTATGGGCTGTGGTACATCTGTACCTAGGTCCTTCAGTAGTTGACACAGCCATTGTATCTCGTGACAGCCCTGTGCAGCTGATACATATTCCGCTTCAGTGGTTGATGATGCTACTATGTCTTGTTTTCTGCTTGACCAGCTTATCGCTCCATCTCCATAGAAAATTATGTGACCACTGGTGGATTTCCTGTCTGTTATATCTCCACCCCAGTCTGCATCTACGTATGCTTCTAGTTTTGGTTCACTATTAGCTGGCAGCTTGAGCTTAAAGTGTGCAGTACCCTTTAGGTACCTAACAAGTCTTTTCATTGCATTCCAGTCCTTGACTGTTGGTGATGCAGTCTTTCTACAAAGTAAACCAACTGCTGTACTAATATCTGGCCTAGTGAGTGTACTAATGTATAAAAGCTTACCCAATGCTTCACGATATCTATGGTTGTCAGATAGTGGCTCAGTTTGATCTTCTTGCTTTATGTAGTTCACTTCCATTGGAGTTGGTGTAGGATTTGCATTTTCCAGTCTGAGCAAGTTTATCAAGTCTTTAATTTTCTGTTCTTGGTTGATCAGGAAACTTCCATCTTTCTCTCTTTGTACTTGAATGCCCAAGTAGTGTGCAATGTTGCCAAGTTGCTTGACTTCCACTTCTTTGTTCAGATGATCCATTATTTCCTTGCTGTCATCTGGATTTTCATAGGCAAAAATCAAATCATCAACATACGCCAAAATGTAAGTCCATTTCCCATCTCTGCATCTCGTGTACAGGCAGGGATCAGCTTCACTTCTTTTGAAGTTTGCTTGAAGCAGCATATCATTCAGTTTTATATTCCATGCTCTGGCAGCTTGTTTTAAACCATAAATGCTCTTTTGCAGTTTGCATACATAGTCCTCTTTGCCTTCCTGTAAGAAACCTGGTGGTTGTTGCATGTAAATGTCCTCTTCTAGTTCACCATGCAAGAATGCAGTTTTCACGTCTAGGTGCTCAACATGCATTCCTTTGCTAGCAGCAATACTTAACAGAGTCCTTACTGTGGTATGTTTAACCACTGGTGCAAAGGTTTCATCATAATCTTCTCCATATTTTTGTGAATATCCTTTTGCTACTAATCTGGCTTTGTAGCGCTGAATCTCACCATCAGCATCATGTTTGAGTTTGAAAACCCATTTGCAGCCAATAACTTTTCTTCCTTGTGGTAACTTAGTAAGAGTCCAGGTTTTGTTTTTCTGTAGAGCCTCAAGCTCTTCAATTGCAGCCTGTTTCCACTTCTGGGCTTCTGGTTGTGGTAGCTGGGATATTTCCTCCCATGATGAAGGTTCTGGTTGTTCCGCTGTTCTTGCGAGGTAGGACAGCCTCGGAGCTGGAACACCTCTGTTTGAGCGCGTTGATCGCCTCACCTCACCCTCTGTGGTCTCTTCTATCACCTCAGGTGCGTCTGGTGGATCGCTGGGGGTCTCTGTGTCAAGTGTGGTTGGATCTGGATCTGCTGTCTCCTCCTCCTCCTCAGTTCCTCTGAGATCAGGAAGCATAATCCAGTCATCAGGGTGCTTGGTCTGGTTGCTTGCTTCAGTGTAGGCCCCCTCTGAAGGTGTAGCTCTTTCATCCTCTTCAAAACACACTGCTCTGCTTATGGTTATCCTGTTGGTGTCAGGATCCAGAATTCTGTAGGCTTTGGATTGTGCTGCGTAGCCTACAAAAATCCCTTTTGTGGCCCTAGGCCCTAACTTAGTCCTTTTTTCCTTTGGGATGTATGAGTAAGCCGTGCTTCCAAAGACACGCAGATGCGTCATGGACGGCTTATGACCATGCCAAAGTTCATAAGGTGTTGTTTCAATAGGTTTTGTGTTCATTCTGTTGTGTATGTATGTAGCAGTCATGATGCCTTCTCCCCAGAATTTCTGTGGGAGGTGTGCGTCAGCAAGCATGCATCTTACCATGTCCAGTAGAGTTCTGTTCATTCTTTCTGCGATTCCATTTTGGGGCGGGCAGTAAGGCACCGTAGTTTGATGCACAATTCCATGTTCTCTCAAGAACTGCTGTGTAGCATTGGACATGTATTCTCCTCCATTGTCTGTGCGCAGGATCTTTGGCTTCGAGCCAAATTTGTTGCTTGCCATCGCCACATATTGTTTTAATTTCTCCAGCATCTCTGATTTTTCCTTCAGTAAATAAACACACGTGTATCGTGAGAAATCATCTGTTATAGTTAGAAAATATTTATGATTACCTATGGTCGCTGGTAGTGGTCCAGATATGTCACTGTGGATCAGATCCAAGGGTCCTTTCGTCTTCCTTTCATTATGCTTTGGGAATGGCTTGTTTACTGCTTTGAACTCGAGACAAGAAACACAGTTAGTTACAGTGTCACATGGTACAAAATCAATGCCATTAGCTAATCCCTGTTCCTTCATGTTTTGAATTGATTCAAAACTTCTGTGTCCTAGTCTTCTGTGCCATAATTGTAAGCAGTTTCCATGCTGACACAACTTGGCTAGGTTCATTACATTAGGCTGGTATGCCTCAGGTCTGGACTGGGCTGGTCTTTCTCTGTCTGTAAATTGCTCTTCCACATGATAAAGACCTTGAAATTCCGAGCCCACAAGGCAAACTTTTCCATTCTGGGTAACAACACATTGTCCATTTTTAATATACAATTCACAGCCTTGTTGCTCTAGCTTGGATATTGAAATCAAGGAGCTTGAGAATTCAGGGATATACAAAACATCTCTCAGAAAAAATGGTTTAACAGATCCATCCAGCAATTTGCAATATAAAATTCCTTCGCCCTTTTTCTTTGCTTTAATTGTAGTATTATTGCCCAAATAAACGGTCTCTTCAGGAATATCAAACAGTTCAGTATAGAAACTTAGATTTTTAGAAATATGGACAGATGACCCAGAATCTAAAATCAGCTTTTCATTATTTTTCATTAAATTAACACTATAGTTCTTGTTGAAATGTCTGTCTGTATACTTGGAATCTCTATTTTCATTCTCCTTTGTTTGACTGATATTCCCAGACCTCCTGGTCTGATTCTTGGGACAATGCGCCACCCGGTGGCCAAATTCGTTACATAGGAAACACCTGAAGGCTTTGTTTCCAGCTGACCTCATTTCAGCACTGGCGGTCATGTGACCTCTCTCTCTGGGCTGAGTTTCTCTGGTGAAATCGGCTCTCTTTGTATGCAAATGTGAGGTGCCCATGCGGTTCCCTCTTGCAGCATTTCCTCCAGCATTCCCTCCCCATCTCGGGTTACGTCTGGAATGATCAATTGTTGCTTTAAGAGCAAAGTTGCTAGCCAGTTCACTTTCATAGCGTGAGTTTAAAAGGTTTCTTCGGTTAGCCTCCGAAGACAATGTTTCTACAGCCTTTTCAAAGTTTAGATTGGTGTGGGTTTCCAATTGCCCAATTATAGTGCTATAGGAAGCAGGCAAGCTCAAGAACAGAGTCTCCAGCTTTTGACTCTCTGTAAATTCCTCTCCTGCTTGTCTAAATTGAAAAAAGAAATCTTCCAAAGTCCCAATAAAAGTAGAGAAACAGTCCCCATCTTTATATTGGAGATCTTGCAATTTTCGGCGTAAATTAAACGTGTATGCCCATCCTTTCCTCATATGCATAGAATCTAGCTTGTTTAGCATCTCCTTTGAGGTTCCAAGATCACAAATAGCATAAAGGAAAGTTTTACTCACGGAAGCTGCAATCATCGCTTGTGATTTTCGGTCCTTAATTAGCCAGAGTTCCTTCTCCTTTTTCTCAGCATCCGAGGTTCCATCTGGCGGGGGGTCTTCCTCAGTAACTTGGTGGAGTCCCTCTGCTTTCAGTGCAATCCTCAGTCGAGTCTTCCATTCCAAGTAATTATCCGCTTCCAGGATGGTAAGCCTGAGTTTTCCCTCCAGGTATGCAGCCATGCTCACCGGCTCCAAAAGGCAGTTGCTGTAGATTAGCAATTCAAAGTGTCCACGCTAGATCTCAATGGATCTCCTGGAACAAACCTAACTATCTAGTTGCAGCACACGCAGCTCAAAATACTGCTCCCATAACTTGCTGGAGCCCATAACCTGTTGGAAATTCTCTGTGGTGAGAGAATCCCTTTTTCAATATAGCAGAGTGCACAGAGGCACAAACACAGCGGATTTAGTTATGCATGCATGTGTGCTAAGAGTAAAGTAACTTGGAGCCAATTGCTAGTTTCAAATCAATATAAAAGGTATTTATTAAGGAACTCCATTCTAGATAGGAAAGTGAGGATTTAGGATCTCTAATCTATCTATCTAAATGGATGCAGATGGATTCACCATCTTCTCTGCACATATGGTGCAGGGCAAGAGACTTGCCATGTTGCAAGGTCAACAGCCAGGTAGGAAGAGAGAGAAGGAGGAAGGAAGTTGAATCCCCTAAGATTAGCAATCTACATTTCAAAGGGATAGCATCAGAGCAGCAGGAAGTGATGACCAAATGTCTTTGACCTTCTAGCCCTCTGACTTACTAGTCTGTCCTCCACTGTCTGAGGCAAAGAGACAGCGCAAAGTCCTTTCCTTCCAACACTAAGGAGTGTACCATCACAGTTCTGATGGTACTCCCATTATTTCCAATAAGAGTACTCCTCAAAAGTACAATAATGAACTCCTAGATAGTTCAGATTGCCAATGCTGCACTGGGGTGTGTCTGTGTGTGTGTGTGTGTGTGTGTGTGTGTGTGTGTGTGTGTGTGTGAGAGAGAGAGAGAGAGAGAGAGAGAGAGAGAGAGAGAGAGAGTCAACAATCTCCCCTTTCCCTGGAAGCCTCGGTGTCACTGGAAAATATGTCCTGAGGGCTTTGTGATCATCAGGGTTATATTTCTAGGTAGCACCAAGCACTTATTGGAGAAAGGGAGGTTGTAAGAATTTGTCCCCTTTGCTGAGCCAGCCGTGCAGCTGAGTGAGTTGAACGTTTCAGAAGCACTGGTGCTTTGTAAGTCAGGATGTCAGCCACTATTTTTAGGCATTTATTGTTAATAGTATTGTTATACACTGCTTGGATGCCAGATTTTATATCTACAAACATTCTAAATAAATAATCGGTTATTTGAGCCCATCCCTTTGGATTGTGTTTGACAGATGTTTTAGTTCTGTTTAGATGTTTAGTTTAGATTTAGTTTAGTTCTGTTTAGATGTTTTAGTTCTGATTAGTTTAGATGTTTAGTTAGTGTTTGACAGGTGTTTAGTTTAGCT
This sequence comes from Hemicordylus capensis, assembly GCF_027244095.1. NCBI lineage: Eukaryota > Metazoa > Chordata > Lepidosauria > Squamata > Cordylidae > Hemicordylus > Hemicordylus capensis. The sequence goes on from NC_069660.1 coordinate 259,416,596, forward strand.
GTTTTAGTTTAGTTGACAATTGCTTTAGTTCTGCAGTGTCAACAGTTTCAAATAATCACCTTAGTTAGAAAGGAAAAGTAATACTCCACTTCATAGTGGCTCTTTCCCGAGAGCCTCCTTTGCATTTCCCATAGAGAATGGCAATTCTGTCTCCTAAGATGCAGAGACTCCCTCTGTGTTACTTGGCTGTAAAAACAATTAAAACTGCATATAAATGGTTTGACTCCTTAACTTTCAATATGCCAGCCCAAGGTGTGATGTCAGTGCAGAAAAGCCACTAATATAAAACCAGTATTTCTTCATGGTTAATGAAATGACTCATTTAAATTATTTAATTCCTGTTATATGCCATATGAAAAGCAGTTCATGCTTCGGAAGTGTGTACCAATGTGTATCTGCTGAAGCAAACCTAGAAATCTTCCAGTCAATATTTTTCTAAACAATATTTTAGGGGGAAAGTCAAGTGGTTGCACTAGGTTGCAGTTCAAAGAACAGGAAGAAAATCTAAAGGGGCTTGTGTGTAAATTATTGTGATCACCCAAAGCATTTGAAGTGATGCTCTTCTTTGAATGGATTTCTTTGTATTGTAAAGGACAGTGCAACTTCCTATGTTCTAAATGCTCTCTCCATTCTCGTGATTATTGTTCAGAATGCATTAATAAAGCACATGCACAATGTTAGATTCCATCTCATTTGTTAAAAAAAATCAAATCATGCTTTGCATTGTTATACTCTTGCTATATCACTGGAAGTTTGGGTGTATTTTAATCCTTGAAAAGTGAAAGACCCTTGATGTGACAATTCTGGGCTGGGCTTATTTCAGTTTCTCCTTTTAGGAGTGCCTCAGGAAAATAGGTGAAGCTTCAAACTGGTACTGGTAAGTAATGATTTATTGACACATGTTAGTTGTCTGACACATGTTGATGATAAAATATCAGGGTGCTGTAAATGAACAACATGCATAAGAAATTAAAACAAATGCAACTCTGAGGCAAATCAATAAAAATGACATAGCAACTTATCAGAATGAGATGCCATTCCAGGGACATAGAAGGCTTTTGTAAAAGAGAATAACTGATTCTGTTACTAAAAATAGTAATAGAATGCTTTTCTAAAAGGCTTAGGACACAAGTTGAAAACTGATTATTAATGTTGAACTGACGAAGTACCTCAAATATTTAGGAAACCATTCCACATGGATGGGTCATCTGCTGTAAGTTCAAACAGTCTTGTGAAAATAGCTCATGCAATGTTAAATTTTGCTCAGGCAATATTCATTCTTCCAGAATTTAAAACCTTTTGGAAGGTCTCTAAGCTGTAGACCTGAACTATGGCGAATGGTGGTGTTAGGAGCAGAGCCACCATTGTGCAAACAGGTTCAAAGAACCCAGGCTACCAATGAAAAAGGCCACCGAAAGGCCCCATGCACATGACATCAAGCACACGGGGGCATGGCTCGGGCTCCGGAGAGCCCCAAGCAAGCTCTCCCTCGCCCGGGCTCCAGAGAGCCTGAGTGAGCTCTTCTCCCATCCATTTCAGGCAGTGTTTCTGCCTGACAGCTTTTATTTCCCTTTCTCTCCCTCCAGCGGAGAGAAAGTGCACTTGCATGAACTAACCCATCCTTAGTTTTTCTGTTTGTATAATGTTGAATGCTGAATGTACTTCTTTGCTTTAAAGTATTGATGTTAGTATAAATGTTCCATATAAAGTGAAACAAATAAAATACTTTTAAAACCAGAGATCCCACAGTACATCCAATACAGTTAAAAGGGGATAATACCTTAAGCTCATTCTTCAGGTTATCCCCATACCAGATTGTGCTGTGAAAATCTTTTTCTGGTTTCCTAAGATACAGGTACATACAAAGCCGATTTATGTTACAAACTTGTTACTGTTAAATTACAGATAACAGATTTTCTCACACTGTGGCTGGAATTCTTTCCAGAGTATAAGCAAGGAGCCTTCCCATAGCAGAGGCATATAGTGGGCAATATAATGCACAGTGAACAACAGCCTCCACAGACAGATACCCACAATACTAAGCTCCTCTTTCATAGGATTGTTGAATCTTTACGCCATAATATGCCAAAGGCATAGAGATGCCAGTGGTGTAGTTTGAAAACAGAGAACAATAGGAAATACTTTCCTTACAACAAAGAATGTTATATCATGCAGATACAACTGTAGAGTATGATTTTTTTAAGAAAAGCACCACACTATTGAAAGAATCAGATCTTTTGAACATACAGGAAGCCCTTAATTAGTATGGGTTCAGTGTTTGTGGTTTCAGCTAGTGATGGTTCAGTTATATATACCAGTTTTCAGTTATCACGGGTGAATTTCAGCCATTTGTGGTTCCTTTGCTCATTTTTCACATTTCTGGTGGTATTTCCAGCTGGGAAGAACTTCAGAAGGTAGTGTGAAGCCATGCTGGGATGTATTGTGTGGAATGTGAATGATTTTGTGGGGCAGGCTTTATTGGAGGAGCAGGAGAGGCTAAAGTACAGTGCTGTCCTCTCTTATTCCTGGGTTTCCCCCCTACTTTTGTTTGTAATTTTTAATACTTTTTTATCAACTGAGGAACCTAGCTTCATCATTCCCACAGGCACAAGGTTTCAATTATCACAGTTTCATCATTCATGGTAGTATTGTGGAACGTAAACCCATGATCATTGAAGGGCTCCCATATAGCATAACTGTCTATGTGTCCACCTCTTTATTCCTACTTTTATTTCTCATCCTAGTTACATTTACAGGGAAAGCTTTCAAATACCAATATATCTAGCCAGTATAGTTTAGCAACTTTTAGCCTAGCGTAATTAATCTATGGAATTCTCTGCCACAGGATGTGGTGATGGCTTTTAAAGGGGCTTAGACAAATCCAAATCCATGGAGGACAGGTCTATTAGTGGCTACTAGTCTGATGGCTATAGGCCACCTGCAGTCTGAGGCAAGATGCCTCTAAATGCCAGATGCAGGGGAACAACAGCAGGAGAGATAATATACCCTCACTTCTTGCCTGTGAGCTCCTCAGAGACATCTCGTGGGCCACCGTGGGAAACAGGACACTGGGCTAGATAGGCATTGTGCTGTTGTTATGTTCTAAGTGTTTGAACAGGGGTTTGAAAAATCAACCCCTGATGGACCTGATGTGGATCAGGTCCAGATATTCACAACTGGCTTGAATTCAGATACTCAATCAGACTTGAAGTTCTTTCCCACCTGACAGCCTTCTGCTGCCTGTCCTCCTCCCTTCATAAGCAGCTCTCCAGAGATAGATTGGACATCCTACCTATCCAAACATCTCCAGAACTTGAAAGGATGCTACTGAAAATATTGAATGTAATTTCTTCTGTGAACAAGAGATTTATAGTTTCCTCTCTAAATTATCTCTCTGATAATTCTCCCCTGATAGACCCCAAATCCTGTATTTTATTGTTATTCACTGAGAGAATGGTGCTATGAAATGGTAAAGGGTAAAGTGTGCCATCAAGTTGATTTCGACTCCTGGCACCCAGAGAATCCTGTGATTTTCTTTTGGTAGAATACAGGAGGGCTTTACCATTGCCTCCCCCACACAGTATGAGATGATACCTTTCAGCATCTTCCTATATCGCTGCTGCCCAATATAGGTGTTTCCCATAGTCTGGGAAACATACCAGCAGAAATTTCAGTTAGTTCAAAATGTGGTAGCCAGATTGGTCTCCAGGGTAGCCCAGAGAGATCATATCATGCCTGTTCCTAAACAATTGTGCTGGCTGGCTGCTGGTTGGTTTCCAGGCAAAATATAAAGTGCTGGTGATTACCTTTTAAACCCCTGAATGGCTTATGTCTGGGTTACTTGACAGAGCACCTTTCTTGGGTAGAAGAGGTTTACTGTCTCTGGAGACATTCAAGAGAACCATAAAGACCCATCTCTTCAGCTTCGCTTGTAATAACATTTAAAAGTTATTTGGTTTTATTTTTAATTGTGAACCATCCTGAGCCATTTTTGGATTGGCAGTATATTAATGAATTTTTTTTAAAAAAAACCCAGCATAAATGCTAGGCCTGAGCAGGTTTTAAATTATCGGATTCCATCCAACTGTACATGATAGAAGAATTGTTGGGAAAGCCAATATGACAATTGTACCGGATTGGAAATCTGATTACTTTTGAATATTCTATCAGGATTTAAAAGTTATTCCTTAACCTTTTTAAATCCCAATAGAAAGAGAAGCCACCACTCTCAGCTAGGGATGTGCACAGTGGGGGACAGTTCGAAGGCGGGGAGACACCTTTAAGGGTGGACCCTCCCCACGCCACATTTCCCCTGCCTGCGCTCTCTTAAAAACTGCTCCAGTGGGGCGGCAGTGTACCTCCCGGCTGCCCTGTTCCCTCCTCAGTCCGGAAGTGACCAGAAGTACCCCATGCACGTGCACACATCATGCACATGCCTGATGTGTGCATGAGTGAGCATGACGTGCGTGTGTATGCACCCAACATATGCATGCGTGTGGGGTACTTCCGGACTGAGGAGGGAACAGGACAGCCAGGGAGGTATGCTGCTGCCCTGCTGGACTCGTTTTTAAGAGAGCACCGGTGGGAGAAATGTGGGAGGGGGGGTTAAGTGCACCCTCCCCCACTCTTAAAGATGTCACACCCACCTGTGAACTGGCTGAACTGCTGGCTGTTCAAACCTATTTGAAGGCCTATAAAAGGGCCTCCAAATAGGTTTGTGCACATCCCTACTCTCAGCTGAGAGTGAGGGATGGCTCTTTAATGTTGATTATTTATTTAATAAACCTTTTATTTAAAACTATTCCCATGAGTAACTCGGGGGGGGGGGGTTGTTCCCCTTCTACCACCACCAAATCTCCAGGAGGCACCTTTTAACATGGTGATTCTCTTTATTTAGCAGAGGGAGAGTAACTGGCCCTATCCACCCCAGCACAGTACCTCCAGTGACTGTTGCTGGTGTCTAGCTTATGTTTCTTTTTAGATTGTGAGCCCTTTGGGGACAGGGAGCCATCTTATGTATTTATTATTTCTGTGTGTGAACCGCCCTGAGCCATTTTTGGAAGGGTGGTATAGAAACTGAATTAATAATAATAATAACAACAATATTTGATTTTTATTTGACTTCTATACCGCCCTTCCAAAAATGGCTCAGGGTGGTTTACATTAAAATAAAAACAATTAAAAACAATTAACAGTTAAAATCAAAAACTATTAAAACAATATAAAACCAATTAACAATTAAAACATTTAAAACGGTTTAAAAGCATTTAAACCAACGTGTCAATGGTCTGCTCCCACTTCTCAGATTTGAAGCGGGGGCAGGCCATTTTAAAATCCTCTCTGTCTTGCCAGAGGGCTGATTTGGCAGCTTACTTACTGGAAATTGGGGGTTGGCAGAAGGGTTTGTATCCTATAGGGCACCCACTCTCGGGCGAGGTGTCCCCTTCCACCACCACCAAATCTCCAGAAGGCAAGCTATCATGATCAGTCCTGTGCTGACTTGAAAGCTCCTGGTTGAGGGGATGAGCAATTTTGACAGCTTGTCTTCTGGAGGCTGGGAATTGGCAGGAGAGAGGCAACCCCGCGAAGGCCCACCCACCGGAATAATGGATGCCCCACTGGGAATCACCCCCTCTTGCCACCCAATAATTTCCAGATTCAAGTTGTCAAAATCGCTTCCTTGCTGACTTGTAAACTCCTGAGTCAGCAGAGGAGTAATTTTGACAGCTTACCTTCTGGAGATTGTGGGGTGGTGGGAGAGGGGAAACAGGAATAGTGGGTGCCCGGGGTGGGGGGGTTGCCATGCCAGACATTACCCATTTCCTGAAAGAGAACTGTCAGATCACTCCTCTGCCAAATTAGAGAGGATTTTTAAATGGCCTGTTGGACTTCCCAGCTGAGAAATGGGAGCATGCCATCTAAAAATGTCCTGCATGCTGGCTCTCAGCTGATAGTCTGTTTTGCTGGCCCTTAAGTGTTCCAAAAGGCATATCGGAATTGAAGATATTTCTGAAATAATAGGAGGAAATCTAGTCAGATTTCCGACTGTCAGGTCTCCCTCCTATTTGTTTTGGAATTAATTCCAATAAGATTATCAGAACCAAGGAAGCAGACAAAACAACATTCAGAAAGCAGATATATATGCCCACACTCTCTCTACCTTCTTTCTAAATAACAATGGCAGTAGTCACTCTGAGATGTAATTCTTGGTGATGGTTTTTTTAAACACTCTAGGATGCCCGCTGGGTGAAAACTACTTACCTAATGTTGACAGTTCGATATATATACACTTGTTAACTTTGATAAAAATGGAAACAGCCTGGGTTAGAATAGGCTTGAAATAATAACTCAACTTTGGTGCAAAGCAAGGCTCAAACTAATAGGATAAATGATGTTACATGATGTTGGGCTATAAGAAGTACTAACCTCAATGCCAAACGAATGTGTATATGCTCAGATGGTTAGTGAGTTAGTATTAAATCTTAAACCATTTCAAATACTATAGTGAACTACATATGCATCAGAGAGCAGATCACTTAGACATGCCAGGTAACGCAAGCATTATTAAAGGCAAAATGACATGGAAGAAGATAGCACAGAGTGAAGCGGGTTAGGGAGTTGAAGCAGATACTGTTGCCACCATCAGTGACTGAATCCCTCAGAGTGTAATCTAGGACATAATAATAATTGCCCGACCAAAGTCAAACAGGTTCCTCAGTCAATCAGGTTCCTCGGGGAAGCTTACAAGCATAGCATGATTATACCATCTGCTGTTTGCTTCCATCTAGTAATTGTAAGTATTGTGCTCCACATGATATGCAGCATTGAGCCTCTGTAATGTGGCATCCTGGAAGGCAGTGCTGATACTGCTCTGGATGAGTGGATGCCCAAGCATTGCTGCCACAGTTTTCCCCATTGTTGTGAATGGGAAACACTGCAGTAGAACTGCTTGCACAGCTGCATATTCAGAGTAGTATAAAGGCTGCCTTCTAGGTCTGCAGTGGTCCCTGGATGAAGGTTATGTAGGTGTAATGTTGTGCATCATGTTGGCAACTGCTCTTGAATATGGAGGTCCTACTTAGCTATCATTGCTAATAGTATTATGAGGGGAGCTTTTTACCTCCTTGCAGGACCTTATAAGTGACATTATAAGCAAGAGAGCAAGCGTAGCGTAATGGTTAGACTAGGACTGGGAAGACCCAAGTTTGAATCCTCAGTCAACCATGAAACTCACTGGGTGACTCTGACTCCTCAGCCCCCTGGTGTCTGATGTCATATGCAGGGGAGGGGTCAGTGCCGGGGAGGGGTTATTAGTCCATCCCTCTCTTCACAGCATGAAACACTGGCTGGAGAGGAGAGGGGCTTGCCTTGTGCTCCAAGCCTTGCTTTCTGGCAGGTGCAGGAGGGTGCAATAGGGTGTACTGGCCAAGGGCAAGCCTTGTGGGGGCCCCAGATTCTAAGGGCCTGGGGACAATCATCCCCCCTTGTTCAATATTCGTTATGCCCCTGGGTAGTGAAATCCACAACAGATTGTAAAGAGTTCCAAAAGGATCTCTTCAAAGTGAGTGAGTGGTCGACAAAATGGCAAATGTAGTTGAGTGCAGGCAAGTGTAAAGTGATGCATATTGGAGCAAAAATTCCCAATCACATATATACTGATGTGGTCTTTGCTGTCAGTGACTGACCAGGAGAGAGATCTTGAGGTCATTGAAAGGGTTGACTCAGTGCACGACAGCTGTGGAAAAGGCAAATTCCATCATTAGGAATCATTAGGAAGGGGGTTGAAAATTAAAATGCTAATATTAATATGCCCTAATACAAATCTATTGTGCAGCCACATTTGAAGAACTGCATGCAGTTCTGGTAACTGTATCTTAAGAGGGACATTGTACAACTGGAAAAGATGCAGAGGGCAACAAAGATTATCAGGGGGCAGGGGGCTAGAGCACCTTCCTTATGAAGCAAGGCTACAGCATCTGGGGCTCTTTCATTTTGGAAAAGAGGCAACATTGGGGAGACATGATAGAGGTGTATAAAATTATTCATGGAGTAGAGAGAGTGGACAGAGATGAAATCTTTCTCCCTCTCTCACAACACTAGAACCAGGGGTCATCCCATGAAACTGAAGGTCTAGGAAATTACAACAAAAGAAAGAACTTTTCACACAGCACATAATTAATCTATGGAATTCCTTGCCATGGGATTTGGTGATGGCCTCTAGCTCAGATGGCTTTAAAAGAGGCTTAGACAAGGATGACAGGTCTATTAGTGGCTACTAGTCTGGTGGCATAGGCCATCTCCAGCCAGGGGCAAGATGCCTCTAATTACCAGTTGCAGGGGAGCAACAGCAGGAGAGAGGGCATGTCTTCACCTCTTGTTGTGGGCTTCTCAGGGGCATCTGGTGGGCCACTGTGTGAAACACAATGCTGGACTAGATAGGCCTTGGGCCTGATCCAGCAGGGCTCTTCTTATGTTCTTAAGCTTGGTTACAGTCACCTGTACCAAAAGGGATATCCGGAAGCTACTCTTTGGTGAAAGAAACTGGCTGGAATTCATTCTTACTCGTGCATATAGGCTGAGTCTCCTGGCATAGATTGCACTCTCAAAAGAGGGTGATCCCCTCCCAGGCCCAACTATAACCACTAAATGTCATCATTAGACAAACATACAGACTAGGAAGGGTATATGCTTTCCCCTGTATTTTCTGCCTGATGGTGGACCTTTCCTCTTATGAGTTCATGGTCATTGGATCATGAATTCGTGGTATTATTGGGGACTACCCTTTTTAACCTAAGGGACTGACCTCCCTACTTTATTTGGTGACAAATAGATCTAAAGAAAAGTGGGGAGCCTTCCAGCCTAGCACAGTGAAACTGCCAGCACTTGCACACCCATGCACATACCTAGGAAGGGAAGGGGGACTTGGGGAGGAAAAGGGAAAAGAACGCCCAGGAGCAAGGAATGAAGGGCTCTTCCTGTATTTACTTGTCTGATGTGAAGGGAAGAGAAATCAGGCAGAAAGGGGTTTGATGGAAATGGAAAGGGTCACAGTGTCCTGGAAGACTGTGCAATTTGGGAGCTTTTGATTTGCTATTCTTATAGTGTAAATAGGGTCCATTTTAGTCCTTCTCAGTTAATAATTTATGGGAATGGTCTTCACTGGAGAACAATGAGTTTTGGAAGAGCTAGACAAGAAGATGGGATTATCTTGGAAGTTAAATGTTGCTTTTAGGGATTTTTGGCTGAGCATCTCTGTAGGGTTTCCAAGTGGAGAGTCCCATTTCTGGACCTTCTAACACTAGTAATTTCTATGGATTGTCTAAACTCTATTTGATAGACTTCAGAAGTTCTACTTTGTATCTTTACTGTTTGAAATTTACACACATACCCCTTTACTAATCACTCATGATACATGATTAGTATTTTATACATTTTCTGTATTTTCCTTTTTAAATCAGGGGTCAAGGAATTATGGACATGTTTTTTACCATCTTCTTCCTCATAGACTATTCTTGGATTTTTTTTCTGGATGTTCACCAAATCTGCCCATAAATTATTTATTTCTATCTAATGGATACATCATAAAATTCCACTTTTCTTCTTATGTACAATGTACTCAAGGCCTGTATTTTATCACTGTCTCACTTACAGAATGCCTATACATCCTCCTGCAACCTCCCCTAAATTTAGACACGTTGCTTTTAGCCATTTTTTTCATTTAAACTTCACCCAGGATATCAAGTTTGGGGGGGCCTTCAAGGTATCATTACCGGAGGATAAAACTAATTTAAAGTCAGAGTTAATGTAGATTAAGCAGCAGCTATAAATAAACCCAAAAGGGAGACTGAATTTTATTTTGAATATGAGTAGCTGGATATTTCACAGAGTTCACATTAAACCATGGAATAGCTTATGCTCATACAGCTATTTTGCTTTTAAGACATTGGCCCTGAGAAGTCATTTAACAACAGTTAGCTTCTTGCATGACTAATGCTAAATCGTTCATTCACATGCCTTGTCCAGGCACCTGCCAAGCAATGGCCTACTCAAGAGGAATAAGCAGACAATCTCTGTTTATTCAGAAGTAAGGCTGGAACTGCTTTCAGCAGACAGAATGGGTGTGGCTGTCCCTAAAGCTTTATAAGCAGTTTCCTGAAGCAAGCCCAGCCCTAGAGACGTTCCAGACTAACCTGAGAATAGACCCAATATATAATAAACATAGGTTTAAAAGATAATAAACAGGCAAAATGGTGGAAGAGAAAGGCTATAAATGTAAAGGTGTGGGCAATAAAGATGATATAAATAATGACTGACAATCCAGTTCTAAGATTTGCTGCTCCTCCCCCAAGTGCTAATAAGTGCAGTGTTACATGATAACAGCAGCATTGCAAAGAACCACATCATAGAGACATAGGAATATGCCATATACTGAGTCAGACCATTGGTCCATCTAGCTAGGTATGGTCTACACAGACTCGCAGTGGCTTCTCCAAGGTTGTAGGCAGGAACCTCTCTCAGCACTATCTTGGAGAAGCCAGGGAAGGAACATGAAACCTTCTGCTCTTCCCAGACCGGTTCTATCCCCTGAGGGGGAATATCTTGCAGTGCTCACACTTCTAGTCTCCCATTCATATGCAACCAGGACAGACCCTACTTAGCTAAGGGGACAAGTCATGCTCGCTGCCACAAGACCAGCTCTCCTCCCAATGAGTATTCATCTGCATACTAGCACAGCAAGTATTCAGTTTGATGGGTGATAAATATTTAGGAGTAAGATGTAAGAGTAGGAAAAGAGAACTAGGTAGAAAAGAGAGAGCAAAGAAAGATTAGAGAAAACTGGTAAGGGAGCGGGAAAGCAATAATGAAGAGGGGGAGAAGAGGGGGAGAAATAACATTGCTTGGTTGCAAGTTTATGACAAAATGCAAAGATTTCCTGGATGAATTGGAGGAAAATAAGAAATTGCACTGTTTCAATGGAAACAGATAAAATAGAAGAAGTGAACAGATTTAAAAAGTTTATATTTTCTCTTTTAAATACATTTCCTTCATTTTGTATGAATTTCTTATTTGGATGAACTTTTTAACTCAGATTTTACATGTTCAGTTATTCTCCGAAAGTGACACCATATCTGTTTCTGTACAATTTAAAATGCACCCCTATTTTTAATCACAGAATCTAGGCCACAAAACCTGCTCAATTCTTTTATTCATTCCAGCCAGTGCCAATAAGCAAAATGGCTCTAATAATAAAGACTGGAGTAGTTATGATTATGATGAATACACAGAGTAAGAATTAAATCAAATATATCTGTATAATAAAGTGACCATAATTTCAAACTCCTTGCAGATTATTTGTGATCAGAAAAAGCAGATAAATTATTCACTGCAAGTTATTCACTCAGCTGTAATACAAACACAGACGAACTGCTATAAGAAAATTGGTTTTAGAACAAAAGGCCTCAAGGGTTAAATGAGTTACTGAACCCAGGACTCTACTGGTACAGGGAAATGATGTCCTGACTCCTTTGGCAAACTCATCTTGCTTGTAAATCTAAATATAAAATCAATGGCCACTCCTACTCTTTTAAAATTCCCTATGATTAGATTAAGAATGATCTGGAAATGTTTCACACCCAGCTTTTCGTTCATATCTCCTCTGGAATGGAGGTGTGCGTTCGAATATTGGCCAAATTCACCCTGAAGTCCCTGCAAGCTATCAGGGAGCACTTCACACACAATTTGGGTTTTTCATCGGGTGTTAGAGTGTAGCCCAATTTATATCCAGGGTAGAAAAATCCACTTTTTGCATTGTTTGGGGGAGGCAACTTGAACTCAAAGTACAGCCTCACAGAAAACCCATGGTAAAGCCTGCTGTCTGGGAAAGCCTCTGGTGTGACTCTACCTTGAACTGTTTGACTTCAGTTTCAAAGTCTGAGTGTATTTCCATACTGCATCCATTAGTTTAGCATAATTTCTTCGAGTCAGATCCAAGTCCAAGAAGTGAAGTGCTGTTCTAACCAGCCATTGGATGTAGATATTGGCACTGATCCAATAGTACTCAGAATGTAGCTGGGAAGGCTGTGTTGTTTCTTTAACCTAGCTTTTATTTATTTCCATGACTGCTGGTTACCCTTTCCCTTAAAAAAACCCAAACCTTTACTCTTTTGCTTACAGTCTGCACTAGGCATGAAATAGACGAGACCAATTTCTTAAATCGGGCCAAAATATAATTGACATTTGTTTAAAAAAATAGTGGCTAACATCCTGATTAATGACATGTCTATGCAATAGTGTTGTGTTCCAGAATAAGACTGCAGTGGCACACATCAGTGGAAAGAATGATTACCCCCTTCCGACCACAGCTGCCTCTGCCCCCACCCCCTGGCTTGGCAAAATATGTCCCCAAACCTTACTTTAATGCTGATGGGAATCAGTAAAAGAACTGCAATTTGGACACAGTTGGAGGTGAAATATAGGCACTATCAAGAAGGCAGTGCTTTTAATGCAGGGACAACTTACCTAGCTTCCCATAGGGAAAGCACCACTGATTTGGGACATTTAAAAAAAGGTACACAAAGAGGAAGTGGGAATGACTTGAACTTTTTTTAATTGACTTGAGCTTTTTAATGTTTTTACAAGTTCATAATGTGAAACTATTTTAAGATCTTATTTAGCCTAAATGTTGGTGGTTCTGGTTAATCTGGAGTGTGTAGGCAGGAGTTTGCTTTAATGAATTGCTACAAACTTAGAGCCCTTGGGAATTAACAGATGACAAAGAGGGAAAATATGGAACTAAACTGGTATACTGTAAGAGAAAGCATAACACTTCTGAATGTTAATGTATTGAGCATTAGAGGAGCTGTTTTGATTTCACTCATTGCTAAAGGATTTATTTCTTTATAGTGAGATATCATCACATATGCAGCAAGCTTTAGCTTAGCAGTCTTTTCTGCTGTTCTTTGGCAGCTGATCTAGCCTTTATTTTATGTTGCATTTATCTGAAAAATATGAAACGATGATCCAGATTTATGGAATTATGCTGGTTTCTCCCTCTTTCTTCCAGTTGTATTTATTAACCTGTAAAACCTTGTTTTAGTTGGAAAGTGAAATAAAATAAAATATGTGAATGGGAAATTCTTTTGTTGTACTGGGAGTAAAGTGAAATACAACTTTTGCTTGCTTGAGAGACAGGCATTTTTTATTATGTCATGTGCATGATAGCTGTTGTTTGACTTGATCCTGTGAAACTGCCAGCATGAAATATTATTTTAGGCAATTATTTAATGGTGAGAGTTAATCTGAGAAGTGAGTAGCTTATTGGACTGCGCAAGAGGAATCAACCATCTCTTACACTCAATATAGTAGGGAAGCCCTGTCTCAAGAACAGCGACATGTGACTTCTAAGGCTTTATTAGCCTTAGGAATTGGTTATTTCAGTTAATGTAAGTCAGATTGGGATATATCACGGGTAGGGAGATTTAACTCCATCTTTACCGCAGTCCTGATCTGACTGTGGTGAAGATGGAGTTAAATTGAAGATGGAGGGGTGGGGAGCTCCCATTGTCATCAATGTTAGCTTTCTTTTCTAGGGGAAGTAATAGCCAATTGGGCGCCAAAGCTTTCAACCCATCACATAGGGCACCTCCTTCTGAATGGGCTGAACACAACAGGGGTAAAAAGTACTGAGATCATCATAGTGAGTTATTTGCTCCATTGTTTTGCTCACAAAGAAGCATGGACTGTGGTTCAAATAAAATCTAATAGGGAAAAATTTTCTGATGCAGTGAAGCCCCATTAGCTCTTAATTGCGAGCTGTCATTGCTGGTTCAAGCTTACATGTTGGTTGTAAACTAATGAATTGCTTGCATTTACAAGGAGCTATGGCTGGAATTGTTTACAGCTTTATTGATTTTGCCATGATGAATGTGTAATAGTATTTCCATACTGAAATAAAGAGTAGCAATAACCATACTTGTTAAATAAAGACAGTGTCAGGTTATATATTTGGAGAATTAATGCAAAATATGTAAATTTTGTAGTATTCATATTACATATTTGAACTTTTCCTTTCATAAGTTCATAGTATGAAGCCATTCTAAAGCCTTCTTTATTTACCAGGTTTTGGTGGCTCTGATCAATCTGGTATGAAGTAAATACAACACTTGTTAAGAGCCTCAAAAATCCTTCAAAACACATGAAGAGTCCAACTGGATTGGGCCAAGGCCTGTCTAATCCAGCATCCCACAGTGGCAAGCCCACAAACTGGAGATGAAGGTGTACCCCCATCCTGCTGTTGCTTTCCTGCTGCAACTAGTATTCAAAGGCAGCTTACACCCGTCAAGACTAATAGGGTGTACGGAACTGGTTGATATTGCACCTGGTTTGAATCAAACCAGCCCAGTTTGAACTCGAACCAGACTGGCCACCAAAAAGAGGGGGCCGAGTTTGAACTGAACTGGGCCCAGTATGGATTGAACTGGTTCCACCCAGTTCAACCAGTTCAAGGGGGATTCTCTTCCTGAAAAGGGAGAGGCAGGTGATAGGCCTCCTTACCGGCTGCAGTGGCTGTGGTGGCAACTCCTGGAAGTGGAAGGGCAGTTCCATGATGGTGGCCCCTCTCAGCCCCACTGGCACCCTCCCACACACACCACAGATCCCCCACAGTCCCTCCTGCATTGCGGACCTGGTTGCGGGGAGGCTGGAACTGGACCACCTGCCAGCCCGCAGCACAGAGGGGAGCACCATCAGGGCCGAGAGGAGCCACTGCCGCAGAGCCACTGCCACCGGGAAGCCACTGCCTCAGCGGAACCCCGAACCCCTTTTTAGGTAGGGAATCCCCCTTTGCTTGTAAAGAGGAATTCTTACTGGATTCCCCTTTACAAGCAAGGCACTCAAACCGGATTGAACTGGTTAAACTCGGTTTGATGGCACAAACCGAACTGCCGCCTAACAAACTGGTTTGCGGACCAGCGGTTCAATTTGAATTTGAACTTAACTGCCACTGCTGGTTCTGTGCATACAGACTAGTAGCCATGGATAGGCTTGTTCTCCATTCTAAATCTCTTGCCATTCATTTTCATTTGAGTGATTGCATCTGGACCCAATGAAGGCACGAGACAACAGTGATGGAGTAAAATGGACCACACCTATATTGATTAACATTTTATCAACATAAGAAGACTGGAACTCCACCCCCTATAGTGCAGAAGTGAGTCTAACACAGGATAGCACACCTTGGCTCCAGGCAGCATCAACCCTATGGCTGACTGCTATCCATCTTAGCCCACCTAATGTGAAGGCACCTGCTTAGGATTCACCACCTACAAGCTGCCAAGCTTTTAAGGCTGGTGATTCCATAGCAGGTTCAAGTAATTCCTTATCCAGCGCTCCCTAAGCTGCAAAGCCTCTAGGTACTGGCAAGGACTCCTCCCTGCAGGTGCTCACCAACCCTCAACTACCCATATAAACCACACTGTACCTACCGTTGCAACCAGTAAACCTAACTAAGGCCCATTGTGCAAGGTAGGCAAAAAAATAGGCTCCTGGCCAGGGGCGTAACTATGACTGGGCAAGGGGAGGCAGATGTCTCGGGGCCCGCCCGCCTCGAGGGGCACACCAGAGACAAGTCACATGATACATCCCTACTCCCCAGCCGTCGCCCGCTCGATTGCAGCCCACTGCCCGCCCTGGGCTTCCTTCGGTATTTTTTCCTTACGCGGTATTCCTTGTCTCCCCTCTCTCCTTTCCCCATCTCACTTTTGGCTCCTCCTTCCCCATCCTGGCCCCAGCCAGTCAGCCTTGAGCCTTCTCTGGCATCAGGGCTCAGAGAAAGGCTCTCATTGGCTGGACGCTTCGGCGTTCTCCACACACGCAGCTGCTGCTCCCGCCTTCCTAACATCACAGACCCTGACAGAGCAGCGTGCGGGGATCGAGCCGCCAACACTGTGAGGGCAGCAAAGCACATGCAAAGGGCCTACACACCTTCCTTTCCAGCTGTAGCAGGCAGCTCTTCTCCGCTGCTGTCCCTCCAAATTCCCCCTTTGGGCTTCTAAGATTACCAGGAGGTACGTTTCACCTGAGAAAGCCCATTTTGAAAGGCCTCCTTTGCCTAAAAGGTTGGAGTTTTAGGGATCCCTCCCCACCCACTCACTCTGGTTTAGTCTGCTTCCTGCCTTCACCCGTGAAAAGATTCTTACCCGGGCTAGGAGGACATAGTTCGTCTTTTCTTGATCATTTTAATAATTCGATCCTTCCCAAGCCACTTTCTTGGAAACAAGACCCATTACTTTCAGGGAGTTAATTCCAAATAAGGCTACTAAGGATCGCAGCCTCAGTATCTGCAACTAAATTGTCCTAGCTGCACGAGTCCTCCCTTGTTTGCATATTGCCACCGCAAAACCCAACGTCGCAGTAGTCCTTTCTCTTAAAGAGATAGCTAAGCCCCTTTCCACCCCCGCAATTTTTCAAACTGAACGTGCTTCTGGCTTCGGCAAGCTACGAGTTACAATGCCTAACGTGGAGAACAAGAAATGGCTGCTGGGGAGTTGCTGGGGACCTCCGAGTCCAGAGAAACTAAGTCAGTTGCGATCTGCCCCTTTTAAAAAGTGCATGCTGCCGAGATCTACAGTTCACCTCTCTTTTTAGGAACAAAGCACAGAAGAGCTAATTTTGCTGAACTTCTATTTTATTGTTGGGGATTGTGGTGAGGGGGTGGGGTGGTTGGGGGACCTGGGGTGCGCCCCAAATGATTGACTGGAAGGCAAAGAAAGTGCGTCGGGGAGCGGGTGGGGGGAGAGAAAGCCATGCATGCCAGCCAAGGCAGAGGGAGGGGGGAGCACGCCGAGAGGAGAAGGCACGGCGGAGGAGCAGCTGGGCGCGCAACTCCTGCAAATGATGCTGCACTAAGTGCTGTGTTTAAGAGCAGCTTGGATTTTTTTTTTTTAAGCACTTTCTCATGCTGTTCTCCTGCATGTTTGTTGAGCAAGGTGAAGTGGATTAGGCTTTTCCACAGGACAGGAGTTTCCAGCTTATGGTTCTCAGGATGTTGCTAACTCCAACTCCCATCATCCCCAGCTATAATTTATTGTGGCTGGGGTTGATGGGAGTTGTAGTTCAGCAACAGCTGGCATACCACAGGTTGGGAACCCCTAAGCTTACATGGCAGCTACTCCTTTTTTTGCCCTGAGTCCTCTGCAGCCACATGGGGGTTAACAAGCATGGTCTTGTTTTTCTTTTGAGCAGCAAAGCATCCATCTTTCCCTTTCAAAGTGCCAAATAATGTGTAATTAATGTGTAATAAAGTGCCTGCTACCTCACTGCCTTTGTTGTGCATCAAACATTCACATATTTAATCTTTCTGGGTCTAAATTCCCTTTAACTTCTATGCGCCCTTTGGAGCAGTGTGTTTGCTGGCATTAGTCTGATATTTTGCCAGGATTGGGTAGCTATTGAAGTCCTCATGGAGAGCCAAGGTCCCGAAGCACTATTAAAATTAAGCAGTATTAAAATTCTATTTTATTTCTGCAATAATTGCCACAGATCATGTGTCCTTTTTGAGATTCACAATTGTCTCTAGTCTGGCAGTTTGCTTTCTCTCTTTTTAAAAAAATCTCAAAAAGGACATATCTGTGGTAAGTATTGCAGAAATAAAATAGACTTTTAATAGTGCTTATTGGCACAATTAGAGGTTGATGAGTAAGTCTTTCAAATCAATAATAATATGCAAACTGAGGGAACAAAACCGTTACCAAACAGCCATATGTAATTAACTGATCTCAGAATAGAAGCAGAAGTATCAGCTCTCTAAAAACCCTTTATACAGAAAAAACTTACATTTTCTTCTGCTGTGCTGTTATTTATACCTTGCAACTAGTTGGGATAGTTAGCAGAGACATCGGTCCAGGGGAAGGAGAGGAAGGCGGTGACAGCAGGTGGGGGGGGCATTTTAAAATCTTGTCTCTGGGCCCACTCCAACCTTGTTATGCCCCTGCTCCTGGCTAAGGCCAATCTGCCAGGAGTAAAAAAAAACCTCCTACCCAGCTCTCCAAAGGGCAACCAGCCAAAGCCCGCACTATGGCCAGGGACAGGTGGGAGGAGTTGCTTCTTTAACTAGGACTGGCTGGGGCTGGAGCATGGCTGCAGTAATGGCTGTGCAAGCCCCGCCGCTACAGGCCCACCAGCCAATGACTGGCTCTGGGATGCCTCGTGCCTCATTCAGAGGCCAGAGCAAAAGCCCTCCCCCGATGAGCAGGGGGGGTGGACAGCCAAATTCCACTCCATCCAGTAATGTCGGACAGGGAAAAAAAACAAAACTTCCCTCTATCCACACCATTCCTGATAAGAAAGGTACTCTAGCCCCCTGTTCATGTTTTACATTTCCAGTTTAAAACCATTTGTCCGTTTCTGTTCTCTGGTGGAGGGCCTTCTCTGGACTTACTGCACAGGGGGGAAGCATGTCAGGTTTACTCCTACTCTTTGGAAATTCTCCAAGCTTGTGCAAGATGTTGCATAAGCTAAAAAAAAAATTCTGACCAGCATTCTGGAAGAGTTTTAGTGGTCAGCTGATTTTAATATATTGTATTACTTTTAACTGAGTTTGTATTTATATTTTTAATATGTTGTGATCTGCTTTGAGTGGGAATGTGGCATACAGATGTAGTAAATGGAATTTGTGCATCCAGCCACTGATATTTTTTCTTTTGACAGAGATTATATTGAATAATATCAGACACAATGTGAATCTGGTCTGCTTCAGTGAAACTTTGATATCAGTGTTCAAACCTAAACTCTAAAACTTTAATTAAGGAGCCAAAACCTTTTACTGATTATTCCTCTCAACATTATTTAGCACTTCATTTTATATTATCCCAAACTCTCTAAAATAATAATGGCTCTAATTGATAAGGGTGTGATGCTGTTTCCTTCCTCATGCGGGTAATTTAATTAGTAATATTATGGATTTCAGTTGGAGTAACTATAAACTAAAGTACTCTTCAATCCTAGTCACAAGGAGAATGTAGACCAGAATTTCATGTGATGATAAATGTTGCCATTCTTATTTAAATTAAATTATTGGAATGGTAAAGGAATTGAGTCTTGAGTTCATGTTTTCTTTTAGAGCACAGTTGGCTGCCATACTGTGGTTGGATGCTTGTTTTATTAAGGCTTAACCAGCAGTGGATCTTTCCAGCTGGAGGGCTTTTTTGTCCAAGCTTCCATAAGTTTGTGCAATGAATTGCATGCAGAGTCATAGCTGGGTGTCTATGCCTAGCAGATCTTGGATTAATACATTCAGCTACTTTCTGATCACATGAGGGGCAGAGCATTCAGGAATATAGTGGGTTTGAATCCCTCCTCTGCCCCTCCCACTGAAGTTTAGGGTTTATATTTTTGTGCTGTTGTACACTTATAGCTTACCAAGCTTCTGTAGCATTTCCCCATACACACTTCTGCCAAGATTCCCATGAAGCTTGGAATGGACAAAACCACGCTTGAATGTGGTTTTCACTGCCTCCTGGATTTCATTAATAAATCACTTCTTGAAAAACCTGCTTAATAACTAACTTCCTGAAGTTGTACTGAATGGTTCCTTTCCCTCCTGCATCCCCCTCACCTCCTCCTGCCTCCCCCTTTAATGGCCTGGCTACAATTCTATGCACACTTTCCTGGGAGTGTGAGTTCCATTTATTTTGGGACTTACTTCCAACTAAATGTGCATCATTTTTTGGATGTGTATTGCTGCTGCCTCGCTCTTTTGATTTGGGGGGGAAATAAGTGATATAGTGCAAGTGCTGTGTATTTATTATAGACTATAGTGGAAAATCACTAAACTGCTTCTGCTGGTTTATTTCATGTCAGTATGGAATGAAAACACCATGCATGATAGATACGTGTGAGGCCATTATACTTTCTAAATTTCAGACGCATAAATAATTTTGGGTTTGAGTATTTTTCCCTCTCCCATGGACTCTTTAAAGGTTTAAGGCTTTTGATCATTTATGGAGGACACATTTATGGAGGGAACTATAGGCCACCTCCAACCTCAGAGGCATGATACCTCTCAATACCAGTTGCAGGGGAGCAACAGCAAGAGAGAGGGCATGCCCTCAACTCTTGCCTGTGGGCTCCACAGAGGCATTGGGTGGGCCACTGTGTGAGACAGGATACTGGACTAGATAGGCCTTGGGCCTGATCCAGCATGACTGTTCATATGTTCTTGTCAATCTCTGTGAGCTCCACATTAAGAAAGGGAGGCAAAAGTTCATAATACTGTAATGATCACATGATTTGAGTCATGATTTTTTTTAAAGATCACATGAGGTGACAACAGGAAGAAAAGTGCCCTTAGATGTGGAAGTGAACGGGTGTTCAAGGGCATACCCTTGCCAACTCTCCCATACATGTGCAGATAATCAGTTCACGACTGGTTGTGCTCTATCACCTTATACCTTTTCCTCCTCATGCAAGGTTTTTTCCTGTGAACAAATCAGAATAAATGTAGTATGAGAAGATACTGTTTTTTCACGGATTGTCATGCAGGTCATGCAATGAAATTACACAGCGTGATTAGGTTGCATGTAAAAGTCAGTGTTCATGTTGGAATAAACCACAGTCTGGAAAGACCCAGTGTTTCCCATTAATTATATATGTGCACTTCTAGAAGTCCCCTCAAGGGACAGTCTTTGTAATTGTTCGATGGAACAGACATGGGCTGTAGTGTCTTACAACTAAGTGCTGAGTAGAGCCCAATAAAACATTTGGTTAGTTTCACTTTTCATAATGATTTAATAATAATTATAATTAATAAAAAATTAAAAAAAATCTCTTTTAATTTCCATTGAGTTTATTACTGCCCTCTCAAATTTTCATGTTTTTTTTTGTCCAAGCTCTGGGCACCAGATGGAAGAATGGAAAACCTCTGAAAGGGTTATTACAATCAAGGGAAGTATGCTATATTCTATAGGCTACAGCTCAGTGGAGCTCATGAGCTGCAGGAGCAAAGCTTTCCTGAACTTGGTTGATTGCCACAAAATCCCCTTTGATTCTCTGAAAGACCGTCTCATTGAATAGTTACAGCCCTGCCCTTACATATATAAAAGGATTCTGCCTAAGTTCTAACATAGGTTGGAAATCTTCCTCTAACTTAGTTGGACAAGCCCCAATGATTGCTTACTCCCTTGCTCCCTAGGCTTAGGATTTTCTCTGTGCTGTACCTTGTGGTTCCTAGGGACTGCGCAATTACCTGGAGCCTTAAAAAATAAAACAGCTTTTGGGGTCACAGCTCTGCCTGAGTTGTGATTAAGATCTAGGAAGGAGAGCAGAGGAAAAAATGTTTGTTTGCTAAATTACTCAAAGGTTTTCCCCGTCAAACAGCTACATTTCAACATGAAAATTGAAACGTACAAAAAAAATTCAACTGAGCTCTTCTGCTGAGTAATTAACCTGTGCACTTTAATATCTAGGAATGTCAGCTGGAGTAAATGAGTTTACCAGTTAGTAAAAGCGTGCAGAATCTGCCTTCTTTCCCTTATCTTTTTAAAAGTGCAGTAATGTATATATTGCCTGGCATAAGAACAGCCCTGTTGGATCAGGCCTAAGGCCTATCTAGCCCAGCATCGTGTTTCACACAGTGGCCCACCACATGCATTCGGGAAAGCCCACAGGCAGAGGTTGAAGGCTTGCCCTCTCTCCTGCTGTTGCTCCACTGCAATTGGCATTTAGAGGCATCTTGCCTCTGAGGCTGGAGGTGGCCTGTCTCCACCAGATTAGTAGCAATAGACACAAGACTAGTAGCTATTGATAGACCTGTCCTCCATGACTTTGTCTAAGCCCCTTTTAAAGAGATCCAAGCTAGTGGCAATCATCACATCCTGTGGCAGAGAATTCCATAAGTTAATTATGCACTATGTGAAAAAGAATTTCCTTTGGTCGGTTCTGAATTTCCCAACCTTCAGTTTCATGGGACGACTCCTGGTTCTAGTGTTGTAAGAGAGAGTGAAAAATTTCTCTCTATCCACTCTTTCTATTCCATGCATAATTTTATCTCCCTGTAGTCGCCTCTTTTCCAAACGAAAGCGCCCCAGATGCTGTAGCCTTGCCTCATAAGGAAGGTGCTCCAGGCCCCTGATCATCTTGGTTGCCCTCTTCTGCATCTTTCCAGTTATATAATGTCCTTCTTAAAATATGTTGCCCTAAACAGAACACAGTACTCCATATGTAACTGCACCATAGATTTGTATAGGGGCATTATCCTTTCTAATGATCCCTAGCATGGAATCTGCCTTTTTTGACGGCTGCCACGCGCTGAATCAACACTTTCTATGAGCTCTCCACCACAACCCCGACATCCCTTTCCTGGTCAGTCACTGACAGCTCAGATCCACCAGCTTATATGTGAAGCTGAAGATTTTTTTGCCCTAATGTGCATCACTTTACACTTGCTTACATTCAACTACACTTGCTGTTTTATCACCTACTCACTCAGTTTGCAGAGATCTTTTTGGAGCTCCTCACAATCTGTTCTGGGTTTCATGAGCCGAAATAGTTTAGTGTCATTTTCAAATTTGGCCACTGAGCTGCTTACCCCAATTTCTAGATCATTAATGAACAAGTTAAATACCAGTGGTCCCATTACAGATCCACAAGGGACCCTACTTCTTACTTCCCTCCATTTTGAAAACTGTCAGTTTATTCCCACCCTCCGTTTCCTGTCCTTCAAGCAATTACCAATCCACCCATGAACCTTTCCCCTTATACCATGATTTCTAAATTTAAGTAAGAGCCTTTGGTGGGCAACTTTGTCAAAAGCTTTTTGGAAGTCCAAGTATACTATGTCAACCAGATTACCTTTTCCCACATGCTGTTGACACTCTCAAAGAACTCCAAAAGTTTAGTGAGACAAAACGTGCCTTTGCAGAAGCCAGGCTGGTTCTTCTTCGGTAAGGCCTGTTCTATATGTTTAACAATTTTGTCCTTAAGTATGCTTTCCACCAATTTGCCCAGCACAGAAGCTAATCTAACCAATTTAAGTTATTTTAATGATAAATAACACAATAATTCCAACAGCATCATATGGTTGTGAGGGAGGATCATATAAGTGTAATTCAAAGTAAGCATAACACTAGTAGGGATCTCAACACTAGGATGAATGCACTGAATACATCAATTTGCCAATCTAACTGGAAAATGTAAGAGCACATTATGAACTTAATAGCAAACAAATGGTTATTGTAATGGCATTTCAGGATTGAATACAATAATTTAAGCTAAATGTGTCTAGAAATCCACCTAGCAATGGCTGTACTAATTATTAGAATTCGCACACCATGAAGCCCATAACATTTTTTTCCTTAAGAAAATGGGTCAGCTATAGAAGGAATGTACCCTGTCTTGTCTGCACAAAATATTATGGTCTATGCCTTACAGGTATTTCAGTAGTCTACAGAACTATTTTATATCTCTTTTAAGCAAGTCATTCAACCAAGCACATAGATGTATCACTTGTCTATCTATTTAAATTGTTTTATTTAGAATTTGTCATCACCAAACTGAAGTGATGAAGCAATTGTAATTAATAGAACTTTTAGAGACTTGTAGTTGTTGTTTTGTTTATCGCAGAATCCTTTTTTAAAACTGAGGTATCAACATTAAAAACAAAAGTGAATTATTGGTAATAAGCCTTGTGTGAGTCCTAACCAGTGTTTCCTCCAACAGGGATTCCCAGATGCTGTTCATTACAACTCCCAGCATCTCCAGGTTCAGTCACCTTTGGCTGGGGATTATGGAAGTTGTCGTCCACAACATCTGGGAATTCTTGTTAACACTAGTCCTAACATGCAAACTACTTTTCTTTGCAGCTCAAAAACTGAGTTGCAAAGGCTTTAAAAAACCCAACCCTAATTAAATCTTACCATAAGAATGGAGTTCTGCTCTCCTGGTTATTTCACCTTTGTACGCTTTGTTACTGGCCTCAAGACATAACTTTATTTCTATGTCTGTGATTACTGACCAGAGTGCCTGTGCAAGGAAAGCCCTGTGCAGTTGCATTAATTTCATCTGTCATTTTATATATCTTCCCATCAGAGTTTATGGAATACTTCCAGGACATGACTCTCAGCTTTTCCATAAAGCATCAGTTCTGTTAGCAGGCACTGATCCTGCTGGGAAATGTTTAAGTGGATTCTCATGGTTGAGGCAGGTAATTCATTATCTCGCTTGGATATAAGAGGCTTCATTTAAGTGGTCTGTGTAGATGAATGCAGCTATAGAATAAGCAGCCTAATGAGAGGGCCCTAAGAATTAAGCAATTTAGTGGAGAAGCTTTTTCTCATTGTTTACTAAGGCAGACATGTTCATGGCTTCGGGGTAAGTTTGAACTTAGAAGTGTGGAGATTGAGTTTGCAGGGCAGGTTATGAAAGTGCTCAGACAGTCTGGCTGATTGGAAATCAGCCATGTGGAAAGCTGGCAGGATAAGTCATCTTTGGAGTACATCAGTAAATAAGAAACAATTCAATTATGCAAATATTTGGTGAGCAACATTGTTGCAATTGATCTAGTTTTGCTGTGATTCAGAAAAGCGCCATTCTCCTTCTTTCTGATGAAGTGTGACATAGCAGCTAGAAAAGGATAACCACATATACAGTAACATCAATGGTTAAGCATTGCCTGAGACCATCCAATAAGCAGTTTTAGAAATGACTTTGCTCCTGTATGTGTCAAATTGCTAGTTAATTGATCAATAGAGTACAAGACAGTAAATCTACACAGTTTAACTGGTCTATGACCGTAATAAACTTTATCTATCTATCTTTCTATCACAGATGCATGTACAAATTCATCTTTATTTAAATTTATGAAAAATCAGAAATAGACCATTCTCTAACTTACAGTGCTTTTGATACATCAGCATTTAGTATTTTAGTTCAATAGCATATATATATATATATATATATATATATATATATATATATATATATAGTGTGAGAGATCATTATAGCCTCCACAGAATATTCAACTCTAACCACTAGCCAGGAATTTAAATATAATTAAAATCAAAATCGAAATTCTGCTATCTATAAAGGAAAATTCTGCAAGAAGAAAACAAAATGGACATGATCCAAGCAAAGTTAAGTCCTGTTGATTTCAATAGGAGATGAAATCACATGCTTACATTTTCCTCGTTTAAATCATAGGGAAATGAAAGTGCTAGGGTTTTTTTTAATTCTGCCCAATGTAACAATAAAATAAATAAATAAATAAATAAATAAAAATAATTAATCAAATGACCTTGGACTTATTAAATCCAATCAAAATTTGTGTTACCATCAGCTGGAATGGTAGCAGTAACAACCTTGCTGTTGATTTCTATATATTCTATTGTAGCAGAAAATTGTACAGGTGAAGGAAGAATGGAACACATGGGTTATTGGTGATGAATCTCCATTAGAAAACTTCAACTATTTAGAATAAAATTTTCACTAACTGGATTTGTGCCTTGTTCCAAGGAGCTCAGGGTTGCATTAATGGAACTTTTATTTTATTTTACTTATTTATTTCTTTATTTTTACACTTCTATCCTGCTCTTCCTCCAAGGACAGGCGTGGGCCATGAATGTGCCTTCAGGGGGGGCGGTGGGCGGCATCTTTAAGTGTAAACAGAGCCGGTGCTCCGTGCCGCCCAGCAGCCCTCACGGCGGGGAATCGCCTCCGTCACTCACCTGGACACTGGCGGGGGCTCACCTCCGTGGGAGCCAGGTAAGTGACGGAAGCGATTCCCCGCCGTGGGGGCTGCTGGGTGGCACGGAGCACCAGCTCCGTTTACACTTAAAGAAGCCGCCCGCTGCCCCACCCCCGGAGGTGTGTTCATGTCCCGCGCCTGTCCAAGGAGCTCAGAGCGGTGTACATGCTTATTTTTATCCTCACAACAACCCTGTGGGATAGGTTAGACTGAGAGATACATGATTGGCCCAGAGTCATGATACATGATTGGCCCAGTGAATTTCATGGTTGAATGGGAATTTGAACTTGGGTCTTCCCAGTCCTAGTCCAGCACTAATCTCTATATCATATTGGCCTTTTGCTCTGTGACTGGGAAGCTCTTTGGTTTGAGATTTTAAACACACTGTGGTTCTGGTCTAAGTAACTAGGAGCATATTTGAGACAGAGGTGCACCTAGGTAATTTTGGGGCCTGGACCTAAAGGTCTTTGGAGCCCCTCCCCCCACTGCAAATTAAGCATCATCATGCTTAGCTGGGCAACCACACCATCTGGCACAGACTATAGAAGATTTGGGGGCTGCCAGGGATTGTGGAGGCTCGGACTTTGGCCTCAAAGTCCAGGGGTAAGAGCGCCTCTCAATCGGAGAGGTAGCTTTCCCACTGCTGCACTTGTGAAACCCATCTTCCTTCTTCAAGGAATTATTAGTGGTGAGCAGGAACCCAGGTCTTCTCAGTTAAAGTTCAACATGCTACCCACCGCACTGGAAAAAGCTGGGCTAGAGACTGTATCTTTTTACTGTTGGTGAAGACATTGAACAAGATCTGATGTAACACCAAGCTGATCTTTCTCCCTTTGCTGTTCTGTTTGCATATGTGCTCAGAACTGGCTCAGGGTGCCTCTTCTACCTGGGGTGACCCCAAGAAAGTTATTCTTCCCCCAGCATACAATGGCTATGAGCACAGAGGTGGTCTCAGGGATCAGCAGTGGGGCCTTCTGAGAGCCGTGCACCTTCAGCAGCAGTGCTGACCCCAGCCCTGGCTATGATATAAGTTTGTAATATCTGTATTTCCAGAAGAAAGGCATCCAAAAACAGCCTAGTCTCCTCTGACCAGCCTGAGGAAGGCCGAGGCATCACGTGCTGACTGCTGAGCTGCAGGTGGCTTGTTCAGGAGAAGTGCATACTTCACCTGTGCCAAATAGAGGGGAATTGGCTCTTTTCATTCCTAAAGGATTTTTAGATATCACATTGGGGTGTACCTCTTCCCTGTCCATTATAAGATATGGGGGTGACAAGGAGCAGGCCATAGACATTAAGGCCATTCCTCCTTGTTTCACTGACATCCAGAAGGCATATGTGGGAAAATCAGAGTGGAGAAAGTAAAGATCCCTGCCTTGGTAACCTCAGCTTGACCTGGAACAGAATACAGAGGTGACAACTGTCATATCTCACATATGTGTTTCTGTCAATGGAAGTGGAAGTTGGGAGGCCCGAGTTCTCTTTTCTGACCAAAATATCAAAATAATTGATCATACAACTATCGTAATGTGAACCAAAAGAAATGCTCTAATTTTGGCATCTGAAATATTCTCCCAATAGATCTCACACCATATAGGATCTATATAATGGTACTAGTGTTACATGGCAGTTAAAAGAGGTTAGCTGCAGAATACAAGTAATATGTTTCAAAATTGTCTATATCTACCTCTTAGCCACTTTAGGTGCCATGGTTGATGATATGGCTGTGGATAACCTTATGATACTGTATTCATAAATAAGCAGATGCCTGTAAAATCATAATTCATTAGAACAATAACAATTCAAGTCATGCTGGAGACAATTTAGTATGGTCAAAACAACCTTAATGTGGTATCCTCTCATTGCTTTCCCACCAATTCTTCTCCTTTTAATTCCACATTGATGTAATAATTTCTGACATCAGGGATATCTCTGTTTCTCCACAACTGTATATGAAGTTGCATTGAGCCTTATTACAGAAGCCTTTTTGAACTATCATTGTCTACGTTGTTGTCAGAGGCATAGCATTAGACATCTAAAGACAGCACATTCATTTTCAAAAGAGCTTAAATTTTAATTGCCTAAAATTGCCTTGTCAGCTTCTTTGACATGGCTGAGTGACAGTCTTATCTTCAAGGCTTTGTGGGTGGCTCATAGGTGTGCTTTCTAAAAGTATTTCTGGAAAATGTTTTTAAAATCTACACAGTTTTTTTTTAAAAAAACCAAAAAATCATGCAACTTCATTATATATAGACATTAACACAGAATAATTAAACCAATGAAAGGACTAAACCAAACTAAATTTTATTGTTATGGTCAACAGACCAGCAAAAGAAATACATACATAGATAAAACACAAGGCGGAATAAACAATAATTCAGGGAATAATCAGAGTAATTATCTTGCACCAGATACTAATAGCAGCTGCCACAAATTTTGCAACTTTAATAGGGGGATCCCAGTCCAATATTAGCAAAGTAAAATAGAACTTATCTGATCTACCTGGATAGTTATTTATAATAGGCATAATAAACACAGACCGTATATTGCAATAGTAAGAGCAGTAAAAAACCAAAAGCATTCTTTGATGCCTACTCATTGAGAATCAGAGCCAAACTCAACATTATTTAGTCTAATCCTCATATGCAAGCCATTGACCATATGTACACACTCATCTCATCAACATAGCTTTGTGTGTGAGTGGGGGAAAGAGTGTGGAATTTGTATGTGTGACAGAAGGAGGATATGTTGGAATCTACATCATATTCTCCTTTTCTAAAAGGCCTCTGCATTTTAGATAACAGCTTGAACATGTAATGAGAATAGAGCTGAGATGAGGCTGCACCCGAGTTTGAGCCTCAAAATTATTTGTAAATGTTGATGTCAAATGTCCTCCAGATATTCTTTGAATAGTCTTCACTAACTACTTGTGACCAGGACTGTAAACTGTAGACTAGATTTAAGCAGATATGGGGTTGGTCAATGGAAGAGTGCCTGGGAATGCTAGTGCTATATATGCCGCCTTGAGCTTTCTGTGAAAGTAGGATGTAGATAAAATGACATTTGAAATTGCATGCTATTTGTTTTCAGTCAGTGTTATAGTTGACAGTAGTTTGATAGTTGTCGTGGTCCAGGTCATGAGTGGAGTGGGATTAGGAAAACCTCCTCTATCACAGAACTCTTAGCTTTGCCTAGGCATGCCCTCGCAGTATTAGAGATTACTGGATAGACTGGAGCAGCGACAGAGGACTTGTGGTCCAAATGATCACAGGAGTGATCATTTTGACCACAAATGAGATAAGAGTCCAGGTATCAGGACATCTGTGGGTTAACACTAGAATTGGATTGATGTAAGCAGAGGGGCAAAATGAAGTTTCTTCACCATGGAAACTTCACATCTTTTTCACACTCAAAAATAATATGCTTCTCCTGTGAAACAGGATGTTGATGGAGAGGCTGTTCTCAAGTTTCCTGGAGTGTGCATTATAAACAATTATAAGCCTTAATTTTCTTTTTATATGGCACCATGATAAAAATATGTATTAATGTTTTAAAGACCATACACATTACAATGTATAAAATTTGTATGGGTAGGACTGCCTTCTCTAAGATTAAAAGAGGAAGTGGGGAGGCCATTGCTGATCAATTTGTTTAAATGAGTGCACACGTAGTATTTAGCCCTACACTAACTTTGAACAAGAGAAGAAGACAAGCAAACTGGCTTCAAACCAGCCAGAGGGCGACTATTGTTTTGCTTGGAATTCAGACTCTGTAGCTTATCCATACAGATTGCCTGGTTTATCTTTTAAAAGTTGATTTTATTGGGAAGAGGCCAAGGTTGTTTGCTAAGGGCTATAGTGGCCAAGGATGGAGTGGTTTTGGCTAAATGAATTGCAATAATGCATAAAGGGAGCCTTCTATAATTTGCAACTAATTTATTTCTCTGGTGCAAATTCAATACTGAGTGCAGATTACAGCCAGAATGGTTCTTTGGGGATTTCAGAATGATATCAAATCTTAAGTAGGAAGCTAATTTAAAGAAACAACTAGCAGGGGTATGCTTAATAAGTATTCAATATCTATGCAATAAATGAGAGGAATGAGCAGAGGAGTAGTGTGCAAATGAAAGACATAATGGCTGGTGTTTTGTACAAGCAGCAGTTACTGGGAATTGATTAGGTTTTCATGAACTAGATGAGGCTTTGTACAATGATTTCCTGAATGATGCCACACAGGCAGGACTTAATTGGAGATGCAGCTCTCCAGAACTCAACCCCAACCCTATTTTAAATGGCAGGAATTATCTATAGACTATTGGGGGGGGGGATCATATAAGCATGTGTCTCTTTGCCTCCACTATATAATGGCAGCATTCCCTGCATATCTGGGGGAAAGAAAAGAACATGCACTTACCTCTAGTCCCTGAACTGCTCCCCACCTTTGAAAGTAAGAAAGAAAAAGAAAGAAAGAAAACACTGTCAACAGGTCTGGCTTAACTAGCCAGCATTTCCCGTGGAGTAATCACTGTTTTAGGATCTTTAGCAGTGAGTGGTTTCTTCACAGAACAGGAATAAGTTATGTTAAGTATCTTCCATTTAATAGTCGAAAAAGGCTGCTTCACATATTACAAGAATGAAAGATTCCATGCAGATTCTACCCATGATTGGGGAGATGCATGTGGTAGAGAACTTAAAAACTGGACGCAGCGGCACCACCATGGGGAAAGGCACTGATTGAAGGGTATATCATTTAAATGGTCCCAAGACTGTAATCCTAAGAAGACTTACATGAAGTAAATTCCTGAACTCAACTGGAGTTACTTCTCCAAGTAATAATATTGAGGATCTTACTGTGTTGTTTAGTGAGTATATAGCATTTTGAATAATACATTTCTTGTTATATCATTCTCTGCACTATCTGGAAACCATTACAGATGCCATTGAAACAAGGCTAGGATTTAGAGACATCTAAATCCAGCAATACATCTTCTTTGTTCCTCTTTTTGTCAGTACCAGCCTTCTTGTATGCCATTTCTTTAGACCTAGTTTTTCCCAAGGATGCTGTAAGGTTACATCGACCTGTATATTCAAACCCAAATGAGAAAAAATTAAAAGAAAGATATGCATGCACTCATAAAAATACTGATAAAAGTTAAGCCAGAAGCTGCTCTTGGGCAAAGAGTGTAAGTCTTCCCTATCCCACAAAAGCTAATTTCAAAGCAAATAAAAAGGTGAAGGGCAGAGCAATTCAATGTCCCCTCTATGGCAGTGGCTTGCTAACATTTGTATGATATTGGCATAGTTTATCTGGGATCTTATCCATACTCTGCAACAAAGCTGAGAAATAAATACCAGCTTGTTCCTGGTTCAAATCCCCTCTGGTGTGATTCCCAGACTATGGGAAACACCTATATCGGGCAGCAGCAATATAGGAAGATGCTGAAAGGCATCATCTCACACTGCGCAGGAGATGGCAATGGTAAACCCCTCCTGTATTCTACTGAAGACTACCACAGGGCTCAGTGGTCGCCAGGAGTCGACACCAACTCAACGGCAAAACTTTGCTTAAAACAAGAAATAAAATACTATCAGACACACACCCAGTGTCCATAGTAATGCCGTCCCCATAGATCAATCACAGCATAGTGTGGTGACAATGACTGCACATCAGCCATGCATGCATGTGTGATTGGAAAATGATGCCATGATGCACATGGTGTTACCTCCCAGTCACCATGCACCCATACTCACAAATATCATGTTGCCACACAAAAAGACACAGACACAAAAACACGGCAGCACCCTGAATATCATGGCCAACCAGCTTGCATCAGGGTCACCCACCTTGGATATTGGCTAAGGGCCCAAAGTCACCAAAGACCCCATGGCCAACTCCTGAGGCCCTGGTGTAGGGAAAAAACCTCACAGTGACTGCTGGTGCAGCTGCCAAGAAGCACTCCAAATTGTTTCGGCCACCACTAACATACAAATCCTGAAAACATTTATGGGGGCTTACGTTAGCAGCACTGGTGACTCAGTGTGCTTTTTGGTAACCATAACCTTTCTTTCCCAATAATGCAATGCCATATTACCACCATTGTACCTAGTGATGCCCTGCCACCTAATGGTACAGTGGGGAAATAACTTGCCTAGCAAGCAAGAAGTTGCCATTTCGAATCCCAGCTGGTATGTTTCCCAGACTATGGGAAACACCTGCTGGAGTAACACCTCCTGCTGTTACTTCCCAGTTGTAGGGGAGTAACAGCAGGAGAGAGGACATGCCCTCAACTCCTGCCTGTGGCTTCCAGTGGCATCTGGTGGGCCACTGTGCGAAACAGGATGCTGGACTAGATGGGCCTTGGGCCTGATCCAGCGGGGCTGTTCTTATGTTCTAATGTACCTACCTGTATATCGGGCAGCAGCGATATAGGAAAGTGCTGAAAGACATCATCTTTCACTGCACAGGAGGAGGCATTGGTAAACCCCTCCTGTATTCTACCAAAGAAAACCACAGGGCTCCGTGGTTGCCAGGAGTCGACATCGACTCGACAGTGCAACTTTACCCAGTGATGCAAAGGCAGGAGCAGGTATTACGTTAGAGTTTTTAAAAAGGTTATCTGTGGCATCCCCCTCCCTTTGCTGGCTGCTAAGAGGGCACACAAAGGAACTTGGCTGACGGCCCCCATGACACACTGCCAGCAATGCTCAGCAATGTCAGTCACCATCATATACCCAGGGCAAGCTCTGTATGCGAGGATTGTCTTTTGATGGAAGTTTGAACCTCCAGATATCATTTACATACAACCTTTAGCAACCATGCTTTTGACAGGAAAGGACATGCAGGGAAGGAAGAGCAGACATTCCAGCACAACTCCAGCTCACCCGACAGCTCATCTGGCAGCAAGCACTGGCAGGCAGCAGTTCTGTGGGGTTTCAGATGGACACTTCCTCAGCCCTTCCTGGGGATGCCAGCAGCTTGCCTGGGACCTTCTGTGTGCAGTGCATGTGCTCCACCACTGAGCTATGGGTCCCCCCCCTGAAATTGCATTATGCTACCTGAGTCAGACCCTTACGCCATCTGGCTCAGTATTGTCTACACTGACCGGCAGCAGCTCTGCAGGGTTTCAGGCAAAGAACGACCTTTCCCAGCCCTACCTGGAGATGCTGCTGCCAGGGATTGAACCGGGGACTTTCCTGCATGCAAAGCAACTGCTTTGCAGCCACTGAGCTGCACCCCCTCCCCCTAGCAAGGACCCATTCTTGCCTCACAGCTACCAGTATCTTCACCTTGCTTGGCAGATGGCCAGTTGTGTCTGAAGGGGACGAATCATTATGGATTGCACCAGACATCAAACACCATGCTGGCAGGAGAGATATGTATTAACTTATAAGGAAACTTGAAATATGATTAATTGAGGATTAAACATTGGGCTCCATGTGAGAAGCATAGTCTTTTGGACACACAGGGATTTGCAGACTCAGAACCTATTGGACCTTGGAATTCAAGAACCATTGGATTTTTCTTGTATTCATACTGAACTATTATTTATTGAGAATGTTGCCAAATAAAAGATTGATTTTCAAGTTCTCATATTTCATGTATATTGATATTGGTGGTTCTGATGGTCAGATTGATTGTAAAATTTATGACTTCTCATGGATATGTGTTGTTGTTAGGTTATATTTATATGTATGATTAATATTTATGGGTTATAAGAATATATATATATATATATATATATATATATATATATATATATAATTCCCTTAGACGTACCCATCGCTAATCCCATGTGTGGCGGCTCTCATGAGAGTTTGCGAGTGAGGGGAGGGGGAGAGGAAAGTGATGGCGGGAGGGAACATAAGGCCAACAGACAGGCCAGCAAGTGGGTGGGTGGGCGGGTGGGGAGAAAAAGTTGCTGCAGCAGCCAGGGGAGGAGAGAAAGCAGTGGCAGTGGGGGAGGAAGAGAAGTGGCAGGGGGAGGAGAGAAAGTGGCTGTGTTTGGAAAAAGGGGCTGGCCAAATGGCCAGCCAGAGGGAATAAATATTGGAGGGGGAAAGACAGAAGAGGAGGGGGGGCTGAGAAATAGGGGCCGCGGATGAGGGAGCTGGCCTGATGCTCTGCGCCTGGGCCAGCTATTATTTATTGAATATCCAATTGTTCTATCCCATATTTTTACGATTAGACATTTCTATTTGCAGCTCTGACCATTTTTTTTTCATTTTCCATGTTTTATGTTTTTCAAATTGCAGTTGTAAGGTGGTTTGACAGTGGTGGGTTCTTTTGGTTGGTTTTGTGCTTTTTGGTTGGACCCATCTAGGTCCTTGTTATTCCTTTAGAAGATAGTAGAAGGCCTGCTTAAATACAGGGCGGGTGGGCGGGCGAAGGATGATGGTTTGGAATATGCACTCCAAAGAGCATTTGATCACATTTTGGTACAGCTAGTCACATTTTTAAAACTACACATTTT
The DNA here is from genome assembly GCF_027244095.1 of Hemicordylus capensis. Taxonomy (NCBI): domain Eukaryota; kingdom Metazoa; phylum Chordata; class Lepidosauria; order Squamata; family Cordylidae; genus Hemicordylus; species Hemicordylus capensis. Next base: position 259,450,798 of record NC_069660.1, read on the forward strand.
TATTTTATATTTTTCTAGTTATATGAGCATAACTAGAATTGGACTGGGGTCCACATGTTGGAAAGAATCCATTGAAGCTCTTCTCACAACTAGTGAGAAGAGTTTGGGGCTAACTGCAAGGAGAGCGGGCTTAGCCCGCTCTCCCTGCAGACGAGCAGCCACTCGTAGCTGGGTGGCCAGATTGGCCACCCACACGACTGCCAGCTTTGTCACGGAGCTGACAGGGGCGGCGGGGATCGGGGGTTGCGTGGCCCCCAGAAGTTCCAGGATGCCAAGGGCATTCTGGAGAGACGCCCAAGCCCAGACGCTTGCAGCCTCCTGGTCAGGGGTCTACTCATGTGTTGCCGCAAGCCACAGCAACACACGAGCAAAAATACGAGGTTAATGGAGAGCTCTCTCTGTTAACCTCCTCTTAGGGGAGGGGTAGTTAGTCAGGCTAGCCACTTTGGGAGCCCACCTGCAAGCCCGGTGGTTCCCACAACCCCTGTAAAGCGGGCTACGCTCCCTTGGCCCGCTTTCCAGTGATCGTGAGAATAGCTTCACTGTCTTAAATAAATTCCTCTAACTTTTTCAAAGATATATACTCATAATTAAACATAATTAGAATTCCTTATGCATAAAAGACCTTATCCGTCATAGGAAGCAGAAAAGGGAATGTTGCAAGCATAAATGTTACCCAAAGATGACATTTTAAACACAGAAAATAAAAAGCTGATAAAATAATGCTGACCTTTTAGTCTGAACAAATAAAATAACAATTTCTAACTCCAAAAGGCTACTTTTGAATTCAAGGAATGTGATGTGCATCTTTGGACACAAGCAAAGACATTTTGTTAATTTTAGCCTTGGTTGTTTTTTCCCTTTAAGCTTTCCTCTGAACTACAGCATACGTAATGTATGAAGGACAAAGACTGTAAACGATAGGAAGAATGCACGCTGTAGGGCAGAGTCAATTTTTGTGATTGGTCGTGGTAGTAGTAGTAGTTTTGTACCAAATTTTCCCTTTATGTCTCATAATCGAATCCCACTGATTATTCCGGAAGCTTTCTTTAATTCTAAAATTGCATTCCTTTGGAGAAAATTATCCGTGTCCCTCAACATCTATGCAGCACAATACGGATGGAATGAAATATTAATACATTTCAGCACTGCCTATCCATGACATCACTGGTATTCACACAGCCATATGGGGGTGGGTCGGGGGTGTGTGTGTAAAAAACTACTCTAGTAGCCACAGACAAACAGAATTGTTTGAATCATCTAACCCAGTACAGTAAGGCAGCTGAGGACTACATTGCTGAAATTGGAAGCCGGAACAAATAGATGGTCCTCCAGGGGCTGAGAAAACCTTCCCAGCATATTTTGCACTGCCAGTAGACTGGCATTACATCACAGCTGTCCTCTGATTGGCCACCAAGGAGCAGGAGGTAGACCCAGTCCTGCTAATGAGGCTGCAGATATTAGATCATAGAGTGTCCTTTCTAGAGCCACTGCTCTCTCTGGTTGCAATAGCCATGATGCCCCAAGAATTGCATAGATGAGGTGAGTGGATCCACATGACCAAAAGAGCAAGGTAGGACAGCTCTCTTTTCCTCCTATATTGCTTAAGATCAGGGTAAAAAAACCTGTGTTACCCTAGTTTTAAGAACTTGGACTGGAGTGATTCCTGTAGGTTCACATGCCCATGAATACCTGGTCTACCTCTTAACTGAAGATTGTGTGAATGAGCCCAATAAATGTAGCAGTAGGGTCTCATTGAAATGAACATATGATGGGCAGCAACTATTTTTTGCTGAGTGGCATCACTACTTCAAAGATGAACCCAAATAAAAAGACTGAAGAGTTGATGCATTTTAAATGGAAGTATGCCTCTTAAAATATTTACAAGGAGAAACCTGCACATATTTACCCCCAGATTAAAATATTTTTTCTAGTGTGCTACTCATTTTCATCAGTGGAAGAAGCAGCATTATTTGTGCAGAGGAATAGCCCTCCATTTATGTGAATGCGAAGCTTTTGCATATAGTGCATATTCATAGGACGATTATAGGCTCTAAAATTGCAGTAAAATTCTTTATCAGAGTGCCTGTTGCTATCTGAAAAACTTATTTTCAGATAGCAACATTGTTCATAAAACCAGTATCATATTGATAAACCATTTTTCCTTGTGAAACTTCAGAATGTCTAAACTAAAAATGTCTAAATATTTGTCGTCGTTGTTGTAGTAGTAACCATTGTCCACCTCTTACTGGGCTGTCTGAAGGGTGGAGTCCAGAGAAGTGCAAATGTAACCTCAGTGGTACGTTCCCACTACATCACTTTTGCTACAGTACTTTGAACTCCTGCCCCAAAACTGCTCCTAAGAAACAGGGGGCTCACCAAAAAAAGGGGGTGGTGGTGCAAGGGGTTGCAGTAGAAGGGGGGAATGGGCACAGATTGGGGTCAGTCTGCATGAGTAGACATGTCTTTCACTTTTTTCAAGAACCCTGTTAGATCCCTTTTGGGGAGGGGGGTTAGATTTTGCTTCCTCTCAAACTATTAGAAATATCATAATGATCTTTGGCATTTTAAATATATTTTTAAAGAAGAATAGAAAAGTCCTATGCTTTATTTAGCTGGAATTGCTGTGATTTTTGTTTTCCTAGTAGAGGTATGCACAGAAACAGTTTCTGCAGTTTGGTTCGAATTCAGATTACATTTGACCCAGACCGCAGGTCTGCAACCCAGTTCAGTCAAACCAACCGGGTGGTTGGGTCCATTCGGGCTGAACCAGATTGAACCTTTTTGGCAGGCTTGTAAAGGGGAATCTGGCAAGGATTCCCCTTTAAAATCAGTGGGGAAGTCTTCACAAAAGGCTTCCAAAGGGCAGCTGGGGTGACGAGAAGTGGCGAGATGGACCTAAATTTAGATGATAAGGACCTCTCCTTACCACCCCTGGACAACTGCAGAGCAGTGACACGCCCTCCCGTCAGTAGCCTGCATGCGGGGATGACCTGGCCTCCACGCATTTGGGGGTGTTCCTCTGTGTGGTTCATGCACATGCCTATTTCCAAGCTTTTCTGCATAGATTGTCAGCATGAATATACGAAACTACTTGCAAATGTTGTGCAATATTTCAACACTATTTCAGGTATATATATTATTGCTTTGTTTATTATGTGTGCAAAGTTCCATAACAAGAAATTAGTTATGGCTATGGAAAATAGTAGTGAAATATTGCTTGAATAAGCAGCATAAACAAGAGGGAATAAACGCAATAGCTGTGCGACTGTGCTTTCTGTTCCATGCATTTGTTCATTGGAAATTAATGGGAGCCTGTAGCCCAGGCAGCAAGCTAGCTGGAGACCTCCTATGACAATTGGTCTCCAGGCCCAACCTGAGTGTCATTCCGGATCAAGAATACATGGAAGTGTTGGCAAGCCTGTCTTAAAGGAGCCCAACTTGTTTGTTAACTGAGACAAGCATGAGAAGACCTTTTACTAAAACTCTTAAAGACAGGCTAATAAAGGTAGAAAGTAACAAGAAACAAGGGATTTAAGTTGAACTGGGAACCTGAAGCAGAAAAAATACTGTATACATGAATGCAAAGCTCAGGGATGGAGGAGGAAGCTGGAAGAAGTAAAGTATTTGTAGAAGAACGGACAGATTTGGAGGAAAGTTGAGAAGACTGTCTCTTAGGTAAGGCCCATTGCTCCAATGATTTTCTGTGCCCTGAAGGAAGATGCAAGTATCTTATGGATATGGGGCTCCTTTGAAAATTTAGTGAGATAATCTGTGATTGAAATGAGCAAATTAAAAACTGGAGTTGTGCTTGTAAATGCCTTCTTAAGGTATTCTGTGAAGAAATAGAAGCCTCAGTAAAAAGGGGTTAACAGCACTTAATTTGCAGATGAGTCCCAAGAAAACATTACTAGGACCAACTCAGAAATGAATTCAGAGGCAATAAATTCAGATGGTCATCTTGTTGTTAGAACCAGTCAGGTTCAACCACTCTGGAAGAAAAGAAACCAATTACAATCAACCTCCCTGCATTTTGAAGAATTCTGCTTGCTTCATACTACTAGTTTCAACAGCCATGAGCTGGCTGGTCTGGCTTTGGGTTTGGCCAAACTGAGACCAGTCCAGTTCGGCCATCAAACTGGGCCAAACTGTTCACGAGCTGGTTCAGGGAAACCTGTAAAGGGGAATCCAAGTAATCCAAGTAATCAAGTAAATTGGGGCATCAAGTAATCAAGTAAATTAGGGATGCGGGGCATCCCTAATCCCTATCAAAGGCACTGGGGGGATGGCTAGAGAAAGGAGCCTCTGTACCTTTAGTAGAGGTGGTGAGGTGGCAGCAGAGACATCGGACATGGGGGGGCAGTGGCGGACATAGGCGGAACTGGGGGGGGCAGGCAGGGCACGTGCTCTAGATGCCACGCCAGTTCCTGCTACCCCTACCCCTACCCCCACCCCCACCCCACTGCCCACCTGCCCAGCCCCAGGGCCCCTCAGCCACTTGCCTCCAGCTCCAGCCTAGGATCGGCAACCAGGCCTAGGATGAGAGTGGCCTGCAAACTGCAGAGCTTTCTCTCCCCGCCTCTCAGCTGATCAGCAGGTGGGCGGGGCTTCCAGAGAGGCCTCTGAGTAGGCCTCCCTGAAGCCTGAACTCGGCAGGCCAAGCAAGCCAGGAAGGAGGAGGCAGGCAGAGTTCTGCAGCAGACCCTCTGCCCAGACCAGCCAGCACAGCTTTTGCCAGGTAGAGCGTGACCCCATCACAGCTTTTGCCAGGGGAGCGTGATCCCATCCAGAACAGGCAGATCAAAATCTTCTCCCGAGTTCTGACCCTGCACAATAAGTACCTTCATCTTGATAAAGGCAGTGGTGTGGTTTTTTTTAATTAAATCCAAAGTGCAGACTGATTCTCAGAAGCTAAACTGAATTCATTGGAGCTTATGTCCATGTGCATCAGATTGTATCAATAGTGTGTCAACTGGATTTGAAGCAGACTAATTAAGAAGCACATTTATTTTTATTTATATACCTCTTTTCAGCACAAAGTTCTCAAAGCACAAGAAAAAGTTGTTTTGTGAATTCTTCTGTGTGAAAATTGTTTTGTGATGAAATTGTATGTTGAGAAATGATATAATTGTAAAGCATTTGTGTACTGAAGTGTCATATACATTCATACTTTTAATATATATAACACAAAGATCAGTACTTTATATATTTCTGCATACTAAACAAAAAAAGTGGGAAAGTATTGGAAGGATTTCCTGAATATACTTTTAACCTGATATTAATTGCTAATTCCAGTCTTTGCAAACCTGAGAACCAGATTTTGAGTTTCTTAAACTTGAGAAAGCTCTTTTCTAAATCTGCCTAATTAGATGATAACATGAGTCCATGATCCACATAGGTTAATCCTACAGCCATTCATGCATACTGCAAAGTTATTTAATGTGCACAAGACTGGCTTGGCCTGTTTGGTTTGAATTTGAACCAGCTTTGAATCAGAGTGGGTAAGTTTGGTTTTGCTCGAATCCCCTCCCCCCAAGTTCAGTTCAAATGTGAACCAAATTTGAACCAGTTCTAAAAGGTTCTACACAGGTTATAGGAGGGACTCAAATAGGCCCATTATTCCCTATGTGGAGCACTTAGAAGCACAAAACTGGGCTGGTTTTTCCCCACCGTACAATCGTACACTCCTTTGATTATTAATGCTATTTTGAAGATTTTTTTCATTTGTTGCATTTCTCCCTTAGGGAATAATGGGGATTTGAGGCACCCCCATCCCCCCTTGGGGGGTGCCTTGGCACCCCAAAGTGGGTTTGAGGGCATGGCAGGTATGGCTACAACTCCCTCCAGGCAACCCCAAGTTGGTAGACTTCATGGGTTTAAAAAAAAATTAAAAAGATTTTAGCCTGTTTCAGTGCAATGAACACTGTGTGACCTTAATTGCTGTGAACTCTTGAGTTCACAGCAATTAAGGTCAGTATGTTAGGTCACACACTGTTCTACTTATATGAATGGGGAGGGACTCCTATTCATTGCACTGAAGCAGGCTATAAGCTTTAAAAATATTTTTTTAAAAAAACACACAGTAAACCCTACCAACTTGGGGCTGCCTGGGGGGAGTTGTGGCCATACCTGTCGTGCCCCCAAACCCACCTTGGGGTGCCAAGGAACACCCCAAAGGGGGATGGAGCTGCCTCAAATCTCCATTATTCCCTATGGGAGAAATGCAAAAATTGGGAAAATCTTCCCCCAAAAAATCTAAAATCTCAGGAATGTCTGATTGTTTTGGGGTTCGGTCGGTGGTAGGCACCCCTGGGTCTTACAACCTACCCCAGGTTTGTGCCCCTAGGTGCTCTGCATAGGGAATAATGGGACAGTTAGAGTCTTCATTATAACCGATGGTAAAAAATCAAAAAAATCAAACAATCATTAAAAGTTGTAGGAGTGTGGGGTTTGGGTGATAGTTGGCATCCATGAGTGCCTACCACTCAGCCCAGTTTTGGAGGCTCAAATGAGTTTGAACCAATTCGAACCAGTTTGAATAGAACCAGACTCTGTTTGGTTTGAACTTGGACCAGCATTGTCAATTCAATGCCCTGTTTGGTTTGAGATTGAACCTTCGAATCAAACTGGTTTGAATTTGAACCTATTTGCATATCCCTAGTATTAATAGCCCATGAATTTGCTATTTGGAATTGAGAAGTTTCCTTTTTGTGGAAATTTCTTAATCTCAACCAATAAAATCATGAATAGTGAGTCAAAAACATTTGTCCAATACGAAGACACTTGGCCTTAAAGGAAGCATAGAGCTGAAAAATATACAAGATTTATAGTTACCTATATATGAAATTCACAAAAACAGCTTATAATCCACTGTTCAGGTCCATATTCACATTTTTTTTCTGTGGTTTGTCTGTTGTGAAGCATAGCTGATGCTATTACCTTACAAACTTATTTTGCAATTGAATGACATAACCTAACCCTTATAGCCCTATACTCCTAAAACTCTTTTCTATTATTCAATACCCATAAGCACTAAAAATGTAGGGAGGTTATATTTCTCTGAAGTAAGATTGACAGCTATGGGATAGTAAGAACCATTGTTTGAGCCATTCTTATATATATTTCTAAGAAGACCTACACCTCTAGAGCTGCTTTCCTGTTTCTAGACTATTTGAATGAAATATCAACCCCTTACTTGGTTCAACATACTGCTCTTATTACATAGTATTCTGTTTGGTAAATTTGCTGTCAGCCATTTGGATGTCTGTTTTCTCTTGTGAAATAGCAAACCCAAGAATATAGACTGCAGGTGAGTAAAACAAAATAAATAATTTCAGCAAGTACTCTTTTTTTCCTCATTTCTAATTCCAGAGATTAGAAGTAGCAGGTAAATTCAACTAAGATAATGGGTTTTGACTTTTAACTGGACAATGAGACACCTTTTAAAGTGGCGATTCTCTTACAGAGGGAGAATAAGTGTCCCCATTCAGCCCAGTACAGTGTTCCTCCAGTGGCTGTTCTAGCATCTCCCTTCTGTTACTGTTTAGAATGTGAGCTCTTTGGGTACAGAGAGCCGCCTTCTTCCTGTTCGTTTTACTTTGCAAACACTTTGAGAACTCTTCTGTTGTATATAAATCCAAATCCAAATCTTTGGCACATTGTTGGAAATTCTTTCCATGAGCAGATGGACAGTTGTGCTCATACAAATGGTTGTTCTGCTCATGGAAGGAACCCATTTCCTTCTAAAAGTGGAAAGAGCTTTCTATGATGATACATCACTGTGCCAAAGATTTGGATGCTATCCTATGTGTGTGGTCGTCAGATAACCTCTATTGCATAAAGGAAGGTGGTTACTAATGTTCTCTCTAATTTTTTTCATCTGTGTGCAGAATACGTTTTGTTCTGTGCGGCACACATGCCTTGTGGGCGGCACACATGCATTGTGAGCAGATATGCATTCAGAATGGGACCTTTCTGATTCAACCTGAGTGGGATCTAAAATTAACTGAGCGAACATCAAAAAATGTATAAGCGTGCATACATATGCACACCTTACCTGTCATTCTTCTGCATGATAGTAGTGACTAGCAACCAACAACTAATGTTTTTGTAAGGAAATCTATCAACTGACTTTTTCCTATGTTTTAATTATTTACGTTGCTGCCCTACCTCTTTATCTGGAATGTATCCTTCCACATACTTTTTGTACTGCCTTGTACAATTAACCAACGAATAAATCTCAAATGTGTATTGGCCAACTTTTTGGAAATGGATGCTTTAATGATTGAGTGTCTTAATTTAATTCAGACATCAGATATCTCACACATAAATCAATATATACATCTCAAAATAGCAAGCACATATAAATTCAGTGGGTAGCATCTAGATCTAATAAAGCAGTGCTTCATTAACAGAAACTCCTTCTTTGAATGGAAGGAGAGTCCTGCTTGCACAAGAATATCTCCTGCTCACATAAGGATCCCTTGTGTGAGTGCAAATCTCCCTTAGTTCAAAGAAGAAGCTTCCATCAATAAATGCTAAATATTATTATTATTATTATTATTATTATTATTATTAGAATTGATCTATATAGATGGCAACTTCTTTTTTACTTTAAAATATCAATCAAAATTGGTTCTGTAGAACATATATATTTGATTTAGTAAGGAAGTATTACTTATTTGTAATAAGAAAATGAAGTGTTGTCTCCCCACACTTTCATATTTAGATGCAACTAATAAACACTTCAGAAAGAAAATAAGACAATATATCATTATTTAACAGTCACTTCTGCTGAGCTAAAAATAGAGTGAAGTTTTCTTTGGTAGCTAGGCAACAGGGGAAAAATGCCACTTACCTGAATTGCTGTTTATTTTACTTTATTTTAAACCCTAGCTGTAGAAATTTGTATTCTCTGTACTTATTAGTTGGTAAAAGGAAAGACTGCTTATGGTGTAGCTAAATTGTTTAATGTACTATTTGATTCAGGAAACAAATTAGTTATCAGAATAAATTTATCTTTTATGGGTAACCAGCCATCAGTGATTTTTAATCTTTTCAAAACCCTTTCAGTATATTATATAATAAGAAAATGCCCTCTTCTGACTTTTTATATTTGTTATAATAGTATTTATTTGTTAGAAATATTAGACTGTGTGAGGCATGAAATCAAGATACTTTATTTTTTCCAAATAATGCAAATTTCTTATTACTGTTTGGTATTTTCCTATTTTTATAGTTGAAATTGATTTAATGTTTTAATGTGATTTTATGGAATTTTATCGTATTAACTTTTGTAAACTGCCTAGGGATAAGTTTATGAAAGGCGGTATATAAATCAAACAATAAAAATAAATAAGTGAACTATGTTTATCTACATAAGAACTTTTCAGGTTATGTACATGGTCATACTATATCATTACTTTGGCATTTAGGATGGGTTCATATGAAGAAATGGACCCATTTCCGGCTGTAAGTAAGGAAGCTGGAAAGATGTGTAAAATGTTGGAAACCGGGGCATGATGTTTGAATTAACCCAAGTCCTCCATGTAACATTCTCCTAAGATTCTCCACTTGACTTCCAAATCTTGGTTTCAGAAGTTGGGCAGAAGTTAGGAAAATGTCAGGTGGAAGACTTAGGAACTGGACTTGGGAAAGTTCATGCAGCATGCCTGCCAGGAGCATTCACTGCCAGTTCCCAATATGTCACCTACATTTTACCAACTTCATTAGTTGTTGCAGGTTGTGGGAACACATCCTTAGAAAGTAAAACGGATTTTCTTCCAACCACGTTGCATACAGTATTTGGCACATATTTCCTCAGTATCAACCAGTTCTGTAATACAAAAAAAGATTGTAGAAAATAGCCCTATTATTTTTAAATGTAGCACATAAAATTCATTTAGGAGATGAGGAAAATTTCCTTAGGGAACGAATTCCATAATCTCACTGTCCCACAGGTATTAACTCCTTGTCTTCTGTAGCATATGCATATCTCAGAAAATGGAAGGAATAACAAGTAGGGTATGAAAGTGACCTGAAGTTCATGGAAACAGGTAGTCTATAAGAAGCTGTAGTATAAAAAAAAAATTTAAAGGTCAAAACCAACCCTTTGAATTGACCTAGAAACTAACTGGCAGCCATTGCCATAAAGAATTGGAGTTATGTACTCTGAATAGCTAATCTCAGTTAATTATCTGACTGCTGCGTTCTGACAAATATGACCCATTTTCAGCACATTGCATTACATAGGAACATAGGAAGCTGCCATATACTAAGTCAGAACATTGGTCTTTCTAACTCAGTATCAGAGACGTAACTATAGGGGGGGCAGGGGGGCACGTGCCCCGGGCATCGGCGCCCCCTCCCCCACGAGCAGTCACTTCCGCACTGCCCGCGCCCCCCCCCATTGCTTTGCTGGTGCCTGGCGGCCAGTCAGTGGCCAGGCTTGGCAGCGGCGGCGGGCGCTTGTGAGGAAAAACCTAAGTATAATTAGTATGTTGGGGCGGTGGGGGGCGCGGGGGGGGCGCCATTTCAGTGCTTGCCCCGGGTGCCGTTTTCCCTAGTTACGCCTCTGCTCAGTATTGTCTTCACAAACTGGCAGCAGCTTCTCCAAGGCAGTGGCATTAATGTATCTGCATCAGTACTGACTCTCCATTTCCTTTGAGATACAATTCAAGGTGCTGATTTTGACCCACAAAGCCCACACCAGCTGTGGCCCAATATATCTGAGAGCACCTCCACCCACCCCCACCCCCACACACAAGTTTACCATCTGCATGACAAGTCTAGAATGGCGAGAGATTGAGAGTCAGACTCCCTGCACCTGTTGAACTTTGCTCTTGTAATGGAACAGCAAAATCTGAACCTGAGTTGTTTCTACAACCCTGGTTCTTAAACTTTGTTGTCTTGATGACCATTGTAAAATTGTTCTACAACAGATTAAAAAGTCATTTTATGTAATTATTAGGCCTGTGCATCGCTGACAATGTCAGATTCATCTGACATGACGTGACTGGACCATAGCACTGTCAGGACCTACTGTCCATGACCCAGCTGTTGGGCCATGTACTGTCACTGAAGAACTCAAACTCTCCTCTTTCTCTTCCTCCTTTATCTGTAACTGGACAGGGGCAGCAGGTAGAGCTGCCTCACACCTCTTCATTCTGGAGGGAGCACTTAACCAATTGTCTAACTGGCTTTAGGCTTGATTTTAAACCACTTTTTACCCATTTAGTTGTCCTTTTAGGTGTCTGACTGGCCTGGGTAATCCCAGAAGCACTTGGAATACTGAGGTACCTCATAAGACAGCTTTCTTTTCAGGACACCGAGTGACCCTTAGAAGGAAAGCTATCCTATTAGGTGCCTTGGTGGCTCAGCTCTCAGCTCAGAGATTTCCCAGGCCCCTGAGACACCTAGAATGATAGCTAAATGGAAGGGGGAAGTCGGTGTTAAAATCAAGCTTCAAGTTGGAAAGGCAACTGATGAAGTGATCCCTCTGGAGTGAAGAAGAAGCAATGCAGCTCTGTCCTCACCCAGAGATGATACAGAGAGAGGAGGAGTGGAGGGCAGTCTGACAAACATGGTTGAACTCCAACAGACTTCTGCAGCAACTGCAAGGAGGCTCCAACAACACCCAACAGAAGTCCAGAAGTCATGTCAATCTGATATGTCTATCAGATTGAAACAAGTACACAACCCTATTATTTATTACATTACTGTAGATCAAACCTACTTCCCAGGTTTTGATTTGTGATTGTATGAACCTCGAACTTTGTATCCTGTTTGATTACTGATCTTTGTCATCTACTGCCCATCTGGATAGCAGAATTCTCATAAAAAACTGCCTGGAGAGCAGATGGGCACCACTAGAATTTGTTTCCCGGCTCTATTTCAGATACTATAAGGGGAATTAAATTAAAATGCTAACAGCACATTCTGTCTTGTTTTAATTCCACTTTCTTTTTGTTGTGATATCTTCAGCCTTTGATTGACTTTTTAATCTTGTTTACTGCTGGAATAAGAACAAACTGAAAATTAAGACATTCTTACCCTACAGCAGCAGTTCCCAACAGGGGGTACTTGAAGGGATCCTCAGAAGATACTCAGAGCCTCTCCACCACCCCACAATGCAGCCATGCTATTTGTTTCCCACCTGAAGATCACTGGCTTGAAGCTGATGTATCCTTAGTGATGTGTCTCCTGCAGAAGGAGAGGAAAGATGGTGAAGACCCTTCTCCTCTGCTCCTGATTGGTTGACTATGTACTGAAGCTCAGCATGCCTCTTCCTTTTGGGATGTGCCTGAATCATTTCGATGCCTCTTTGAAGAGGTGTGAAACGATATGGCACCCTGCCACTGAAATGTTTGGGCACATGGTGAGAGGTTGCTTTAAATGGAGGCAGGAAGGTCCTACCGGCCCCTCCCTCAAGCTGCAGCCACCCCGCGCTGCCCCATCATGGTGCTGTTGCAATCAAAGTTAGCCCATGCTGCTGGCTCCTTTAATGTACTGCAGTGATGGGATGCTGCGGTCAGCATCCCTCGTGAAGTGCATGCTGGGAGCAGCATCCCATTGCTGCAGCACAGCATGTTAAAGGGACCAGTGGCATGGGCTGCTGCTGGCTGGCACAGATTATCTTTGATTGCAACAGCACTGTGATGGGGCAGCACGGGTCGGTGGTGGATTGACGGAGGGGCAGGTAGGACCTGCCTGCCTCTATTTAAAGCAACCTCTCACCAGCCCCTGGGATATGCCCAAAGCAATTCGTGCACATCCCTAGCTCCCTTCAGCCTGACTGACAGGCTTCAGAAAATTAGCCCTGAGTACTCCCATTGAAATTGAGACAAGTAAACCTGTCCCATTAGTTTCAGTAAGAGTACTTATAAAAAACTTAGTGTGGATGTGAGCCAGTGACTGTAGTAGCCTGTCTCTGTAACACTTAATTTGTGTGTGTGTGTGTGTGAATACCACACCATATGTGTGTGTATATACCTCACAGTCAGACACCTAAAAGGACAGCTAAATGGGTAAAAAGTGGTTTGAAATCAAACCTAAAGCCAGTTAGACAATTGGTTACGTGCTTCCTCCAGAGCAAAGAGATGTAAAGCAGCTCTACCCCCTGCCTCTGTCCAGTTACACATAAAGGAGGAAGAGAAAGAGGAGAGTTTGACAGAATGTCTGAGTTCTTCAGTGACAGTATATTATTATTATTATCTATTATCATTTATTTATTTATTTATTTGATTTCTATACCACCCTTCCAAAAATGGCTCAGGGCAGTTTACACAGATAAATAACAAATAAATAAGATGGCTCTCTGTCCCCAAAGGGCTCACAATCTAAACAGAAACATAAGACATACACCAGCAACAGACAATGGAGGTACTGTGCTGGGGGTGGATAGGGCCAGCTAACTCTCCCCCAGCTAAATAAAGAGAATCACCATGTTAAAAGGTACCTCTTTGCCAAGTTAGCAGAGGTATATGACCCAACATTTGGGTCATGTCTGAGTTCTTCAGTGACAGTACATGTGTATGTATGCACACGCGCGCACACACACACGCGTTACAGTTATGAGACAGGCTGCTCCAGTCACTGGTTTATTCCAGATTAAGTTATCATAAACTGCCTTATATTGATATTATTTGTCCCATTAATTTTAATGGGGATAATGAATCTCAAAGGTAATGTGTACCATCTAGTTGATTTCGACTCCTGGCACCCACCGAGCCCTGTGGTTTTCTTTGGTAGAATACAGGAGGGGTTTATCATTGCCTCCTCTTGCTCCCATTATATCTTAGTCTGAATGTAAGCTGAATGTAAGCTGAATGTAAGCTGTCTCATAACTGTAACTTTTAAATTTGTATATGTGCTTATGTGCACATGCATGCACACACATACACAATCTGTGACAGAAGGGATACACTTGTTAAAACAAGGTAGAACCCCTGCCCTAGAGAAGGTGATAATGCAAACTTCAGACTCTTTCTCGAAGTCAGGGGCGTAACTACCATTAGGCAAGGGGAGGCGGCTGCCTGGGGGTCCCCACGCCTCAAGGGGCCCCCCAGAGGCAATTCACATGTAAAGTGAGTGTGTGTGTATCAGCGAGGGGCCCATTTTAAAATTTTGTCTCTGGGCCCACTCCAGCCTCGTTACGCCCCTGCTCGAAGTGTATCCTTTTCATCAAAGCTTGTGGGAAAACCTCTTGTCATATGCAATTGTAACTAAGTTAACCACATTTTATCTTGTTTAATCCTTTGCTGCTCTTGTCTCTCCATCCTTTCCCCTTCTCTTTTTCTGTTGACTTCCTCATTGCCATAGCGTAGGCTTTAATCTCCTTGGGGACAGACACCTATTAGGGTCGTGCACAAAATGGTTTTTGTGTTTTGTTTGGAGCTCAAAACAAAATGCAAAAGGCTTGAAACATTTTGATGAAACAGCAGCCAAGCCGGCTGTTTTGATGAAACAAACTCAAAACATTTCAAGTGCTTCAAGTGTTTCAAGCACCATTTTTAACAGCTGTTTTTCCAGGGAGAGCTGATCTACTGATTAGGGTTGGCTAGTAGACCAGTTCTTCAAGGCAGGCGGACAGGCCATCCAAAGTGGAGGACACGCTGTCCACACAGCAGGTAGACCAGTCCCTCCGGGTGGGCTGACCCTCTAAGTCCAGAGTGTTTGATCAACCTTAATATATTTTCAAGTTATTTTATTCAGACTAGGTGCAAATTGATAGGGCTGTGAAGTCATGTCAGTCTGACAAGTACGTCAGACCTGATAAGCCTTCGGGCATTATCAGAATGGGTTACACATGGCAGCAGGGAGTCCCAACAGTCAGAATTTCTGACTGAACTCCCTGATGTTGTTTCTGAACTCCTTCAGACATTCCTATCGGGTCCAAGTTAAATAACCCATGTATCATCTCTCACGTGAGAGGTATCCTGCTGGCCATTTAAACTGAATCCAACAGGGATGTCAAGAAATGTCAGATTTCTGTCACTTCCTGACTGGGGAGTTTGGGGTGGTTATGTCGGCCCTCCCAACCATTTATGTCAGGTCAGATAGGATCCGACACTTTTTGCTTACACAGGTCCACTGATTAAGTTGCTAGCATTTTATAATCTTCAATAAAGAGACTGTTATGTGAAATAATACATTTGTTTTCTCTGTTCCTGCTTTTGGAATAATCACTCATGTCCACTCAGCCTATTCTGAGGAGTATTCCTTTTCTGGCTCTTATTGATTGTTTTAGTGAGAGTATTTGCTAAAATATTTTTACTTCTCTTATACAGCAATCAGAAATAAAACCACTGGGTCCTAACTCTTAAGTAGTTTTTAATGATTATTTCTTTTGGAGACACTACTGAATGCATGCTTTGCTTATCTTTATCAGTAATTGTAGCATTCTTAAATTAGGGAAGAATGTATTTATATTATTTGCATCAAAATCTTCTGAAGCTCTTTATAATATTTTCATAACTGTTCTGTTTCTTCATTAGATGAAGCCATTTAATTATGTTTATTCCATTTTTAATACTACAACATATTCTAGAAAATCCAGGTAATATTGATTGTGTTTAATTCCCTCTAAAAGCAATGGAACTAAAGTGCATATTTTTTAGAGTTGCCAAGACATAAAACATCCCACCTTTCTTCTTTGCAAGTTGAGGCATTGGGAGAATATGCAGCTATTTTACCTTCTACCTTGTTCCCTCACCCATTGTCCTTCATGACCTGCTATACTGAGGTTCCAGCAAGTTAGGTGAAGGAGATAGGTGACATAATAAGCAAGGAGGTGCAGCATCATTCTGTACCCTCACCTGCTACCCTTCAGTTTGCATGTCCTTTTAAACACGTAAAGGGTCAGACAAGATCTCAGATTGCAATTTGGCAAACCAGCTGTACCTTAATGACCAGTTTGTTTCAATACTTACTAGACTTAGGCTATTTATTTTTGTGTGTGGCCTATACATGATGACATGCAGTTATCCAAAATATATGAAAACAATTTCACACTTTTTTCATGACCCTGCAGTTTATATATGTTGCAAATTGTTTTGATCATGGAATATACTCGTGGCACATTTGAGAATACAAAATAACCTTTCTTTTCAATTACCTTGGAACTTTTATTTCAGTTTCTTAAAACATTCTTTATAGGTATTTCCACACTATATACTTGGGCATCCGAAGTCGACAGAGTGGAGATAATGACAGATGGCGCTTTTATTGGAAAATGGTCTATGAGTATGCAGATGTGAGTATGCTGCATTTGCTTGCTACGTTCCTGGAAAGTGCTCCACAGCTGGTCCTGCAGCTCTGCATTGTTGTACAAACACGTACACTTCAGGCCCTTCAAGGTAAGGATTTATTGACTGCTTTTCTACTGTCTTGCATACTGTTTGTTAGGGCTGTGTGAAGTTTCGGGGGCCTATTCAGGTTCATCAATCTGCTTGGACCCTCTTTGGCCCAAAGCGAAGTGTCATCTGTGTGGAAAGAAGTGGGGTCAAACCTGCCGGAGTCCTTCAGCCCTTCCATAACTCCCCACGCCTCAGATTCCTTACCAGAACCAGTAGGGGAGAGAAGAAAAGACTCTTTGCTCCCCACTGTGAAGAAAATAAACTTTACAAAGGACACTTTTTAACCTTTTCCCCTGGAGTCCCTGGAAATGGTTATCTTGGGAACTGAAGTCTTTTCTGCCATTGCCACAGCCTCAGAAAAGGTTTCTAATCCCAGTAACACCCATATTATTTCCTGAGATTCCATGTGAAAAGGTGTAAAACTATCCTTTTTAAAAGTCCATCTGTAAAATATGGATGCTTGCTGCTTCACAATGGGGAGAAAAGAGAAAAACTAGAATCTTTTCTCTTTACTCCTGCCAGGTCTTGTAAGTAGTGTGGCTTACTTACAAGTGGCAAGGGGGAGTGAAGTTTTGCTTTGAGCACCAAAGGATTTGGCTCAAAGTGAAGGGGGCCCCCCTTCAGAAGCTCCAGAGTAGTCTCTGAAGCGAAGCAGCCCTGCTTTTATTTTATTTTTTTGTCTGTGTAGACACAAATTCAGTACTGTGCATGTTCAACTAATGTCTTATGAATAAGTTGTCCTTAATAGGAGCTAAAAATCAAAGTAGGACAAAAAAAAACATTTAGAGCAAAACTACACCAGTGACAATGGCAGCTGCACTCCTAGGACAAATAGATGTGAGTGGCCTGATCCAGATCAACACTGTAGTGGGGGCAAAAGGTTGAAGTCCCCACCCTTGACTCCGTGGTCCTGATAAAGATGGGACCGCCTACATCTTTAATTTATTTTATTTATTTATTGTTAAGCACGCAGGACCAAATAACACAAAGTCATATATGGTAAATCTTGCTCTTAGTTTCTTCCAGCCTGAATGTAACATGCTTAAGGTTTAATACTTGGAATACAATATTCTGGACACAGGCTTCAGGGTCAGACTCAATTTGAAAACTAAATTAATTTTCTCACCATGATGGGAAGGTCTGAAAGTTAATTTCATTAATTCAGATTATTTCTGCAGTATATTTGGTAAAGGGGAGGCTCTGCCTATCTAAACTATTGTTTTGCCTTCTCATCAAACTCATAATCAGAGTGTCAGGAAACAGTCAAGTTCAGCATTTAGTGAAGCCTACTGTATAAACTGATAGTAGTAATTATGCTCTAATAATGAGACGCAGTGTCTTGGGGATTTTTTGCCTTGTTTTCAAACCAATGGCTGACATATTCCACAGCCTAATGCAGGAGGTTTTTAACCACCCACACTGCTGGAGTCTAAAACAAATCCCCACACTGCTCTGCAACAGGACTCTTCCACTACTGTTTACTATTGTGTGATCATATATTGCAACCTGACTTGCATTGAGAATATTTCAAGTCATGTCACAATGTGTATCACACAATGGTAAATTGTATCAGAGCAATTCCGTTGTGCAGCAACATGGATGTGTGTACTGGCTACAGCAGTACATATGGTTCAAACCCCTTACCCTGCAGGACATGTCAGCCAGGGAATATACTGTTACTGAAACAGTGGATGATGTGACATGTCATTCCACAGGGAAGATGAGAGTGGATATTGTCAGGCTATCTGATAATGGAACGCATCCAGAATGGAACACATTCTGCTAGGCTGGAAGCTCTGAGGTAGGGGCTTCAAAATGGACAGAAGCCAAGGGTTGCTAACAAGATTTTTCCAATTGGGCAGGGAAAAGACGGTGCTAGGATCAGTCTTCATTTTCTACCTTCAACCCTCCATTTGTGGGGTTGGGTGGGTTGGGTGGGGCGGGGCTGTACTGGCTTCAGATCAGAAATAACATATGATCTGAAGTAACATATAGCGTATTACATGAGCATTGGAAAGCATAGATATTTGTTGTGGTAGAAATAGTACTGTTTCTTAAATTGTATATTCTGCTGTCTGCTGGATATACCCAGGATTTTAGATTGCTTGCAGCAAGCATGCTTATCACAGAAGAAGTGCCTTTGTAGTGCTGGTACTCCTGGCAATACTGTTGATCAGTGCCTTTATAATATGTAACACTTTGTATTGAGACACCCTTATGTCTTATCAGAGTAATAATATACTTCTTATGCAGATGGGTTTGTGTTTTATTTTTTAATTATATGAGATACTGTGCAATACCTCTTTTTATAGATATATGGGAAACCACATACTGTTTGTTTCAGACTTTTACATAATTTTAAGGGTTAGTGTATTTTCTCTAGATCGTTTTAGAGCGCTATGCTGGACTACTTATTCCTTCATCTCTTAGCTCTAACATGCATTTCCATGCTGGTTTTCCCCCCTGTATGAGTCATGTACAGTGAGACAGTTTTTCCTAAGTCTAAACAACTTTTTGGAAAGTTATTTCAAATACATTTTGGATGTGAACTACTATATTTCTAGAAAGTACCAAGCAAATAGCAGCCCCATTGCTCTCTATAGGTGGCAGAAGATAAACTATGATCTCTTTTTTACTAATATATTTCTAAATCCTCTCTGATATGCACAACTCATCCATATGGCTCTGACTCCTTGGGATTACTTATCAGGCTTCTGCCTTTAACCATGCCAAATCAATTCCCAGGTATCAGACAACTTAAATTCTTCAAAAGCATTAGATTAGGTTGCTATGGACGCGAACTTTTCTTGTTGGCTGCCTGTAGACCAGATTCTGTGAATCCATTGTAGGTGACACACACAAATGAAACAGAATATGCAGAATATGCAGAAATTAGTTAAGCACAGCTCACAATAGGATGCATTCTCTAAGAGCATTCTGAAAAGAAGAGTATATATCATAAGATGCTGATGAATAAAAAGGTTTAAAATTTTGAAGGTTCTGAAAAATGGGAGTGGCAGTTTTTTCAAACAACCACATTTTCACTCAAAATACTGACAACTCCTTTTATGAAAAATTAAAATTCTACTCCTTAGAAAGCATAAGTTTTTCCCAAGAATTAAACATAATGAAAATTCTGTGCAATTCTTAAGACACTGTAATATTCAGTAGACTGACAGCAACACCATAGAGCTGCATAAATGAAGACTAATTTCTCACAGCTGTGCTCTTACAGCTGATTTTATTTTTAAATCCCACAACATAGTGCATGCAGTAGCTTCTAATTCAGAAAAAAGGACCAACTGCTGTATGATTGTTTCCATAACTAATACACTTCCTTTAAATTTTCATTAGAGAATTATTTATTTAGCCATTCTTTTTCTTTTTTCTTTTTTGCTGGTGGGACTACTATGTATCAAGATATATTATGTCAGAGTAAATGAACCCAATTATTTCCCTCATAAACAGTAAATTTCTAATACAAGTTAATAATGATGGGATCTTTTTGTAATGATGAGGGAACTAGTTGTTTTATAGCTGCTTCCCTCATAAAAACAAAGTAATCTTATATAGATTTAACTAAGAGTTTATTCAGAAGAGCCACCTAGTATGTTTCCCAGATTATGGGAAACACCTATATTGGGCAGCAGGGATATAGGAAATTGCTGAAAATACATCATCTCAGACTGCGCGGGAGGAGGCAATGGTAAACCCCTCCTGTATTCTACCAAAGACAACCACAGGGCTCTGTGGTCACCAGGAGTCAACACCGACTTGATGGCATGATCTTGCCTTTCCTTTTTATTCAGAAACAACTCCATTTTCTCCTTCTCTCCCTTTTCTTTTCTGACTCCGCCCCCCACACTCTCTACATGACCCACACTGGGATAAATTTCTAAACAACAAAACATAGAAGATTAATAGATAGACTACAACACTAGTAGATCAGATAATATATATTGCACCCTCAGGCCCAATAAAGACAGGAAACGCTTAATTGGAGAAAACGAGGGCCACCTTAAGGTATTACATGCATACATCCTGCAACAAGGAATATAAACTTATATTTATATAGATATAGATATCACATTTGACCTTGTATCACATAGCTTCACTTTTTTTCTAATGATTTCTTAATGAAGCTGAAATGAATGCAATAAAACAAATTAAAGTTCAAAATAACTGAGTTATTCAAATCCGAATTTTACAGTGGGTGACATCCAAAGGTATATAACACTAGCAATAATGTTCTTGCATGAGTCGAAGGGCATTGCACAAGAGTTGTTACATAGAGAAAATAACCTTTGCTACCGAGTAGTTCTTATGCTAGTGGAAGCCATTATACAACACAATACAACCCCTTTCACAACCCCTTTCACAAACTCTTCTACTACTTGGGCTTATTCTGCTGCTACGAATATTTATATACTGCCTTTCAACAAATGCTCTCAAAGTGTTTACGTAGGAGAATTATAAATGAGATGGGTCTCTGTCCCAAAAGGGCTCACCATCTAAAAACAATCTCTGCACTAGTAGTTGCCTCCACTGCCTCCGCCATCCCCACCGCCTCAAAAATAAAGGTTAAAAGTATCCTTTCTCTCCCCCTCAAATTACTATAGGAAATGTCCTTTACTTGTAAAGGGGAATCCTTACTGTATTCCCTTTTACAAGTATACTCCCCAAACTAGCCCACAAACTGGTTCAACCCAGTTTCATGGCCAAACTGGACTGGGTTGGATCGGTTCGAATCTGGTCTGGATTCAAAGCAAACTGACCAAACAGGTGGCTCATGTATCCCTAATGCCCAACATTAGTGCATGCAGCCCAAGCATACACCAAGCTGGATGGCAAAAGCACCTGGCTGAGGGAGGATCCCTCAATGCACCATGCTCCTGGCACAGTGCATTGAAGGATGTCAGAGGACTTCCTCCTCTGACATCCTTCGGATGTCACTCCTGCCATGGCAGAGTGAACTAGGGAGGGAGGTGGGCTTCCTTCCCCAGCCCACTGGCCAGTATGGTTGTGTGCACAACCTTTATGTAGCACTGCCTATATTGCAATCGGATTTCATGGATTGCCTCTTGGATTGCCTCTTTCATGGATTTCATGGATTGCCTCTTTCCAGGATTGTTGTTGCATAGCAGCCAGTTGTAAACTTTCATTCACTAATCTGTTCACTCTTCCCACTAAACCATTCCCTCGAAGATGATACAAAGAAAGAGTCTTGTCTTTTATCCCATGGTTATGCAAGTATTACTCTATTTCAAATGAGGTGAGCTGTGTCCCATTGTCAGCCAATAGTTCTTTAGAAAGACCTTCCCTCACAAAAACTGCAGACATGAACTGGATCACCTTGTTCATGGTAATGTTGTCAGCAAATGAAACTTTTGGACACCTAGAATCGGAATCCACCATCACAATAACAAATATTTATTTTGCGGGTTGGTTATCAAAAGGCCCCATCATATCTCTGTCAACTTTTTAAAAGGCACTGAAGATATATTTGTTCACCCAGGTTTTTAATTAGATGTATAGTTTTAATACTTTTAACGTTGGGTTTTAAATGATGTTAATGTTAATATTTAATTGGAAACTACCCAGAGATGCAAGTTTTGGGAGGTATAGAAATATGTTTAAGTAAAATAAATAAATAAATATCCGGAGCAAGTTTCCCCCCAGGGATCATTGTGATACTCTAATGGAGTCAAGGGGATGGTAAAAGTCTGCAATTTGTCAGTTACAGCACAAGCCATACAGTGCCTGATTACATTTTAAATGTGTACGTCCATACCAGGCTACTACAAACTTTATCCGGTTCACCTTTTAGTCAAGTTCACGCCCAGATGATCTTTGTGGACAAATTTGATTACTTTTGCTTATAAGGAGGTTGGCACCTGCCTGCAACCTTGGAGAAGCCACTGCCAATCTGTGTAGACAATACTGAGCTAGATGGACTGACTCAGTATATGACAGCTTCCTATGTTCCACCTCTAGGATTGAACATTTTCAATCCTCCACGGGTGTGCTACATTTCATAATAAGACTACTTTATCAAGTATTGAAATAAGAAGATTTAAGGCTGCAATCCTGAGCATACTTGTTTAAAAGTAGACCTCCTTGAGTTGAATGAGACTGATTTCTGTGTGAACATGCATAGGATTATGAGCCATCACTTTTTTAATTGTAGGAAATTTACAAGAATCAATTTATCTCTCAACAATCTTGCTTCTACTAATTCCATTCCATTTTCCTTCAGATATATTGCTGTATATTTATGTATATTGCTATAACAGCCAACACATGTTTTATTTCTATAAATCATGTTTGCTTCTACAGCTTTAATTGATTGATTCATTTTCCCCACCATCCTTGGTGATTTTGTTAGTGTGTGTGTGTATGTTTTTATTTTTCCTGCCACAGCTACTGCATGCTTAGACATATCTTTCTACCTGTTACTTTAAGGAAGGAGCCTTCATGTTCATCTGTCATGCAGATTAAATTCCAATAATGCTAAGCTCTTGAGAAGACAGAACACATATTTTTTAAAAGACAAATGGGACATTAAGGTTGCAGGCTAGGTTTGGCTGCTCATTTAACAAGTTTAAATTTAGAAAGGTTCGTTGGGCTTAAAATATGCATAGCTGTTGGAATGGGCTTTTATATTTCTGTGCTAATGAGGTATCCCATCCAAATAATTAAACATTCTGAAATTGGTATAGCTCTTGTCAGTTTGATTGTGCCTATTGTATCAGGGCTGCCCTTATTACCGACAAGAGAGTGCCTATTACCCAGTAAAGGTAATAAGAATATAAGAACAGCCCTGCTAGATCAGGCACAGGGCCCATCTAGTCCAGCAACCTCTTTCACAAAGTGTCCCACCAGATGCCTCTGGGGAGCCCACAGACAAGAGGTATATGCATGCCCTCTCTCCTGCTTTTGCTCTCCTGCAACTGGTATTGAGAGGCTGGTCCCAAATGCTGACACAGTACCTGCTTTATTGAATGCCTAGTCTGAGGAAGGCAGCAGACCAGGCACAAAACAGGCACATAAGCTCATATTTATGTCAATTAATTTATATTCAAGTCTTCTGTTTGAAAGTATTCAAAACAGGTGACAATGTAATCACAGAAATAAATAAAATAATAAAATGACATATTGCAATTAATTACCAAACAGTTTACCAAATTACCAAACTCAGATTATGAGCAGAAAACAATTTTTAGGCGGAAATGAGCTCATCTCTAAATATAGTTGTTCCTTGCAAACTGGGCAAATATGCACTGCAAGCTGGATATATTCAAACTTCAGGAGTATAACAAGGATTTTTTCATCCACTATATGCTAAGATATATTTTGTGTCACCCACTGCATTTCCTCTGCACTTCACCTTCTTTTTATCCCTGCACTTAACTATCCGTTCAAAATGTCTGTAGTAAAAGATCAGTCACAAAAGGGGTGAACCTATGATCTATTCAGATTTGATAATACATAAAATTTAGTAAATGTATCATTCTTTTTTAATTACAACTGGAGAAGCACTTTTTCATTTTAGTGACAACAAAGCTTTTCTGTATTGTTGTCCATCCTCCACTCCTGAATTAAATAGCTTTGGCAGGAAGATTTTACAGAAAGAACCAGCAAATACTGATCTCACGTCATCACGTTTAGTGAGCACTGAGTCACTGTTCTCCTTTTCACCATGAACACTTAAAGGTGCATCAGAAAATTCTTTCATTATCTCAATAGGACAAATGCTTGTAAAAAACAAAATATTGCCATTGTGCCGACCTAGCAGAATTGTGACTAGTTTGGTATCTGAATAATCTATAGGAATGATTCTTAATTAATAATAAGTAAAACTTTGCCCAGTACAAATTGATAAACTGAGAGTCTCACTGTTGGATTCTTGAGGCAGTGAAAGGAGAAAGGAGAAAAGCAAGACTCTTTTCTTTTACAGAATAACCTACAAAGTGATCAAAGTCTAAAGTCTAACCCAAGGCCTAATGCAGCCAATAGGACTCTTTTCCAATCAAAGCATATTATGTCAAAGAATTTAAGTATTAAAGTCCCTAGTGAACAAGCACACATCTTTGTTCCAGAAGAGTTTCCTTTTAGTCTGTAATAGTTTAAAGATAAAGAGACTTTGAGCACACAAAGATTTGTTCTAATAGCTTCAATTAGGAGCACAACATTACTCCAGTTCCTAACCACCAGTAAACATGACTGAGCTAGGATAACTGCAATGTATACATCTTGTTGTTCAAAAGCAAATGACATGTTCACTTTAGTTTAATTTGATTTTTGAAAGGCAGACTATGGTTTACATAGGATATGCCCTAGTTTAGAAAAACTTCAGCAAAGGTGAGACTGGCCAAAGAAAGGTAACATAGATGTTCAAGAAAGCAGAAGCCAACAACCTGAAAATAAAAGTTCTCTAGAAAAAGGGAAAGTTTTTGTTCTCTCTGCTGTGTGTGTGTGTGTGTGTGTGTGTGTGTGTGAGAGAGAGAGAGAGAGAGAGAGAGAGAGAGTACAGTGCATAACATATCCGATTAGAATTTTTCATAGCTTTTAAATAAAACAGCCACTAGGGCCCCAAAATTTGGCACTGTAACTGGGGTATTTAACCATGTCCTCCATAACATTTCCCTTATTAAAACTGCCCCACAAGCTCTTATGATACCTGTACATTTTGCCAATAGGGAAAATAAATTAAAGGGGGAGTGAGGAGAGTTCTCCACTTCTGGAAAAGATTGTACCTGTTGCCCTCACCTAGCAAATACATACACACACATTTCAAGAGCTGTGCTTCTAAACTCCCAGTAGGTTCAGACTACAGCCCTCTGCCCTCTGGAGGGTAGCTTTCTACCACAATCAGTGTCCAGGACTCCCTTCCGAGCAAGTGGAGGGGAAGTGGGCTGCTGTTGTCTCTCTCAGATAACCAGAGCTCACCTATAAGAAGTAGTTCAAAGGAAACATATTTGATCTTGCTGTTGTACTCCAAATGTTTGCATACTGTTGGTGAATTTGGAGGTCACAATCTTTGTGACCTACTGTTGGTCACAATTGGAGGTCACAATTAGGTAGATGTCTTTTTTTTCTTTTCAGCAAAGAAAATCTCAAAAATTAAGCTATACTTTTCAATAAAATGTATATATATCAGCAGCCCTGCTGAATCAGGCCCAAGGCCCATCCAGTCCAGCATCTTGTTTCACACAGTGGCCACCAAATGCCTCTGAGAAGCCCTCTGGCAAGAGATGAGGGCATACCCTCTCACTTGCTGTTGCTCCCCTGCAACTGATGCTAAGAGGTATCTCACCTCTGACACTGGAGGTGGCCTATAGCCACCAGACTAATAGCCATTGATAGACCTGGCCTCCATGAATGTGTCTAAGACCCTTTTGAAGCCATCCAGGCTAGTGGCCAATCACCACATCCCATGGCAAAGAATTCCATAGCTTAATTACATGCTGTGTGAAAAAGTACTTCCTTTTGTTGGTCCTAAAATTCCCGGACTTTGTTTCAGGGGATGGATGACCCTTGGTTCTAGTGTTATGAGAGGGAGAAAACTTTCTCTCTGTTCACTCTCTCTATTCCATGAATAATATTATACACCTCTATCATGTCTCTCCATAGTCGCCTCTTTTCCAAATTAAAAAGCCCTAGATGCTGTAGTCTTGCCTCATAAAGAAAGCTGTTCCAGGGCCCTGATCACCTTAGTGGCCCTCTTCTGCACTTTTTTGAGTTCTACAATGTCCTTCTTAAGATAGGGTGACAAGAACTGCATGCAGTACTCCAAATGTGGCCACATCATAGATTTGTATAAGGGCATTATAGTATTAGCATTTTTATTTCCAATCCTCTTCCTAATGATCCCTAGAATGGAATATGCCATTTTCACAGCTGCCGTGCACTGTGTTAACAATTTCAACAAGCTGTCCACCATTACCCCAAGATCTCTCACCTGGTCAGTCACTGACAGCTCAGACCCCATCAGTGTATATGTGAAGTTGGCATTTGCATACATTGAACCGTATTTGCCATTTTGTCTCCCACTCACCCAGTTTGGAGAGATATTTTTGGAACTCCTCACAATCGGTTGTGGATTTCACTACACTAAATAGCTTAGTGTCATCTGCAAATTTGGCCACTTCAGTGCTTACTCCAACTTCTAGATCATTTATGAACAAGCTAAAGAGCACTAGTCCCTGTACAGATCCCTGGGGGACCCCACTTCTTCCCTCTGTTACATTTTCTGTTTATGTTTATATTTTCTAAACTGGCAATTTATTCCCACCCTCTGTTTCTTGTCCTTCAAGCAGTTACCAATCCACACATGAACCTGTCTCACTATCCTATGACTGCTAAGTTTACTGAAGAGCTTTCGGCGGGAAACATTGTCAAAAGCTTTTTGGACGTCCAAGAGGCTATTCTCATGAGCAGCTAAAATTGGGCTAGCAGAGCCTAGCTCAATTTTAGCAGAACTTGAGAACCACCGGGCTCGCAGGCGAGCCTGGTTGCCTCGAAGTGGGTAATCCGCTTGCGAAGCCCTCCCCTTAGGGTTTCTGGATCGTGTGGTTCCGCAGTGTGACTCCGTGCTGTGGCAACTCATGAGGAGACATCTGACCAGGAGGCTAAAATACAGCCTCCTGGCTCAGGGGTCTCTCCAGCATGCTCTGCGTGCTCGCGCAGAGCATGCTTGAACTTCCGATGGCTGTGCAGCCCCCAAACCCTCAAGCCCCTGCTGGCTCCGTGACAGAGCTGGCAGTCATGTGGGTGGCCGATCTGGCCACCCAGGGCTCCCCCTCCGGTTATCTGCAGGGAGAGCGGCCTTAGCCCGCTCTCCCCGCAAACCCGCACTGGGCTAGTCTCACTGATCGTGAGACTCGCTTCCAAGTATACTCTATCAACCAGATCACCTTTATCCACATGCCTGTTAACAATCTCAAAGAACTCCGAAAGCTTAGTGGGGCAAGACTTGCCCATGCTGGTTCTCCTTCAGCAATGCCTGTTCTCCTATGTTTAACAATTTTGTCCTTAAGTATGCTTTCCATCAATTTAAGCTTAAGAAGGTAAACTAACTGGCTGTAATATCCCAGATCCCACATGGAGCCCTTTTTGAAAATTGGAGTACTTTGCAGTCCTCTGGTACAGAGCCTGATTGTTACATGTTTTGCTAGGAGATCAGCTATTTCACATTTGAGTTCCTTCAAAACTCTTGGATTGATGCTATCTGGCCCTGGTGATCTGTTAATTTTTAGTTTTTCAAGAGACTTTAGAACATTCTCTCTCATCACTTCAAATTGGCCTAGTTCTTCAGCCTCCAACCTGAGAAGCTCAGTTCTGGAGTGGGTATATGGTCAATATCCTCTGCCCTTAAGACAGATGCAAAGAACTCATTCAGTTTCTCTGCAATCTCCTTATCCTCCTTAATAATCCCTTCCACACCCACATTGTTGAAGGGTCCAACTACCTCCCTGGCAGATTTTCTGTACACTGCTCTGGGCTCCTTGGAGGAAGAGCAGGATATAAATATAAAAAATAAAATAAATAAATAAATAAACTGAGCTTCTGTTATGCTGGTTTTGAATATGTTCCATGTATATGTATATTCTTAGTAGGAATATATATATTCTTAGTAAGTATATTCTGTGTGTGTGTGTGTGTGTGTGTGTGTGTGTGTGTGTGTGTGTGTGTATAGATATTGATATAGATATATAGCTATAATGGCAACGCAATATGCATGATGGATCTGCTACAATATTTCTCTCCAGAACATTTTTAATTGCGTAAATTAAAACATAGAAAGAGGGAATTGCAACAAAGAACAGATGTTTTGATGTATATACGTCAGCTTCAGTGTTCTATATCCCACTGTTTAAAATCCACACTTCTATCCAAGACTTTCCTCCAATCTAATTAAACACCTGGGTAATACATTGGGGGAGGAGAGAGGAGGAGAAGGTTGATGACACACAGCTATATCTGGTTATCGCTGAAACTGAGAGAGAGAGAGAGAAACCTGGAAGAGGGAGAGTATTACACAAAAATATTATTTGCACTCTTTAATAGCCTATGTACTTTAATATTTCCCTCATTTCTTCTTTGCCATTAACCTCTGGCTGTAGTTTATCCCCATATGATACTTCTCGTCCTTCTAAGCCTGCACAGTCTGTGAAAATGGAGAAGGCAATTGCAAGCAAAAAGGGGTTGCCTATAAAATCACTTATTGAGAATGTGGTAAAAATTACATAAGGGAAACAGGAAGACATCTGGTCACCAGATTCAAAGAACACCTTGCAGATTCTAAATACATAAACAGGAAAACCATGGTTGAAACATATGAAAAATAAACATAATGGAATAACAATGCCTCTCAAAGTAAGCATTTTAGAATCTGAACATTATACACTTACAAGGGTATACAATGGGGGAAAGTCTTGGATATAAGTGTGAATTTTAATCAGTGTGATATAGAACACTGAAGCTGATGTATATACGTCGAAACATCTGTTCTTTGTTGCAATTTCCTCTTTCTAGATTTTAATTGATGCAATATAAACAAGTTGTTCTAGTAAGAACTAATCAGTCTACTTTCCTTTCACTGTCTCTATGGTGCAAATATGGTGCAAATATGGTGCAAATCGAGGTCCACGAGTTAGATCTCTTGTGCCTCAAATGGTCATGTCTCTGCCATCTTGGATCGGGGTGGATGTCGTAATTACAAACTGCACCATTAAGGTGTCCCTGTGTGTCATTCACTATAGCTGTTCCAAATTTGGTTCAAATCAGTTAGTCAGTCCTCAAAGGTTTATGCATCTGCCATCTTGGATTGAGGTGGGAGACATCATCACAAACTACACCACTGTGGCATCCCCATGTGTCCATTCAGCTATAGAAAATTTGGTTCAAATTGGTTAGACTGTCCACAAGTTAGTTCACTTGCACCTCAAAAGTTTACATGTCCACTATCTTGAATTGAGGTGGATGACATCATCACAATCTTTGCCATTGAGGTATCCCTTTGTGTCCCTACAGCTGCAGCAAATTTAGTTCAAATTGGTTAAGCGGTTCACAAGTTAGCCCACTTATGCCTCAAAAGTTTACCCATCCACTATCTTGGATTAGGGTGGATGACTTCATCACAAACTACGCCATTGAAGTGTCCCTATGTGTCACTCACTGCAACTGTACCTAATTTGATTTAAATTGGTTAGATAGTCCACAAATTAGCCTGTTTGCACCTCAGAAGTTCATGCGACCACCATCATGAATTGGAGTAAATGACATCATCACACACCATGACATTTGGGCATCCCTATGTGTGCCTACATCCGTAGCAAATTTGGTTCAAATCAGATAAGCGATTCACAAGTTAACCGACTTGCGCCTCAAAGGTTTATGCATCCACCATCTTGGATCAGGGTGGATGACATAATCACAAACTACACCATTGAGGTTCCCTATGTGTCCCTAGAACTGTACCTGATTTGGTTCATATTGGTAAGGCATTGCAAAGTTGATGGGGGCAGTGGTCACACAGACACAAACATAGAAGCCGGGTGATCTCATAAGTAGGCTAAAAGGTCTGGAGAGAAGTGTTTGTGTCTGTGTGTGTTTATTTTCTTAGTATTCAAAGAGAATTCCACTGAGAAATAATTCAAAGTCCTCTAGAGTCCTAGAGAAACCTGGTGAATAGTTTTATTAAACCTTATTGCGCTCTTCAGAACCCTCAGAATAATGTTTGCAGGTTTCTGAAAAAGCTCTTGAAAAGATGCATGAAATGCAAATGTCAATTCAAATTTTGCATTCAAGGGACATCGGGAGCCACAAGAACTGCATTTCACATTGTTCATTGCAGCTGCACACTGCAAATAGTACTCCTGCTTCCATGAAAGCTGCCCATAATCCTGTTTCCCAAGGTGGTCCCCTCACCTTCCATATAAGAAGGTTACTCTGATTACAGTGTTTGTTTTTCCCTTACCACAACTTCTCTCTTTGGGTCTGGTTAGTTTTTGACTTGACAAGCTCCCTCTTTTACATGGAAATGAATGTAATTTTTGCCTTATTTGAAAAAAAAAATGCGTGGAAGCCAAATGAAATTGGAGCCTCAAATGTATTACAGTTGGTTTGACCTTTTACCAACCAATGACCTTACTCGAGTAGTTGCATTTTCTCTGTCTGGATATAACAGACTTTTTTTTATTTTACTGCTTATACTTTATGGGTACTAAAAATAACTACTTGGAAAGTTATCAGTAATGTTTACTGTCTCTGCTGCCAGGAAGAGAGAAAGAAGATTAAATGACTGGAAGTTAACAAGACATTGAAAATGGCTTACTGTTACAGCATTTTCTCAGCCACTTTTGTTCCAGCGGCAAGCATGCGACCAGGGCACAGTGGCAGCTGGTGAAGTGTGTTTGGTGGGGGTGGGGGGAGTGTAGCCATTCCTATGGACTGGGAGGTATGGAAACCCCACACCCTTATTAGCAGTTGTCTTTTAGAAGCAGCCAAAGTGGGTAAGCAGCTTGTACAGCCTCCTGACTCTCCTGCCTCCAACATATACCTGTTGGTTTTGGTGCAAGGTCTCTTGCCTTCCTTTGCTGATCGACTAGCAGCGCTTTGCATAGATAGGAGCCAGTGACATCATTAGTACATACTTTCCATTCTGCAAAGTGCTGCACAAGCCCCTCCTTGCCTTGGCTGCCTCCACAGAAACCTTCATTAAGGATAAATGGCTTCCCGCAGTTGCAGTGCATGCTCAGTGACCATGACATTTACCGCTTTCTGTCCCCCCTCAGGAGCTAGCACTGTGACTGCTCGCCCCCATCCCCCATGTGGGGTGTGGCCTCTTTGCCTCAGCCTTGCACGATGAAGCATGAGGCAATGGGTTCTTTGATTGGCTGACAGGGCCTGGGGGTCAGGGCCTGCTGGGCCATTCCAGTGCCAGCTTCCCAGCCCCTCGCAGCCATGTTTTGAGAAGCGACCCTCCCTCTCTCCCTCCCTGGACATAGTGCGGGCTCTGGCTGGTCACCTTTTTGGGGGCTGGGTAGGAATCTTTTGGCCCGGTTGTGGTTCTTTTTTTGCCTACCTCGCACTATCGTTCCTTAGGTAGTTAGTTTTTTTCCTTGGTCACAATGGCAGGTACAGTGTGGCATACAAGGGTAGCTTAGGGTCAGTGAGCGCCTTTGGTGTGAAGAGGCGACAGTCCCTAGATGCTTTATGGCTCAGGGAGCACTGGCTTGGGATTTCTCTAACCTGAGGGTGGGGGTCGCAAACCTTAAAGGTGATATGGCTTGAGAGAGGCGATTCCTTTAAGCAGGTGCCTTGACACTTGGTTGGCTAAGCTGGAGAGTATCTGCCTTAGGACTGATGCTATCTGGAGCCAAGATGTGTCACCCTAAGTATTTAGGTGGGACTTATGCTGATGGCAGCGAGTCCCTAGCTACCTCACAGTAGGAGGTGGAGAGTCAATCCTCTTTACCTTTTCAGCTTGTATACTTTTAATGAGGTTTTGGCCCAATTTGACTCCCAACATATGTATCTCGTGTCTTCATTGGGTATGGGTGCAATGACCAGGTGCCTTTGTTGATGATTTAAGTCAGAGGTAGGCAACCTTGGCACTCCAACTGTTGCTGAACTACAACTCCCATCATCCCCAGCCACTAGCTGGGAAAGATGGGAGTTGTAGTTCTGTGACAGCTGGAGATTCAGGGTCGCCTGCACTGATCTAAGTTTTCTCTAAACTGGAATTATATCATTTTCTTCTCAGGTCTTTCTCCTTTCCTTCTATGTAGAAGAAATAATTATCTTTTCTATTTCTGTATTTTCTTTTCTATAGAGTTTGTTTGATTTCAAGGGATATCATAGAACTCTTTCGATAGTGAAGATTTGCTTGGGGAAAGGAGATGATTCAGATTTTCACTTCTTCCAACCATCCACTGCTGTTTTTAAAAATGTTCTTAAATTTTACTTCTGCTAGGAACTGATGCCAGAGTAAAGGCTGTGAAAGCAAAATGCTAAGGAAGACTCTGTGTCCATTCCCTAGCCATATTTGCATCTTTTTGCACCTGGTTAGCATGGAGCAGCTCTGATTAATTCAGTGACATTCCTTCAGAATTGCAATTATGTAAGTGAAAGGAGAATAATCTTTTTAGGCTCTTTATGCACTGGCTCCAGATGGGAGTTCAGAGGACACATAATGGATAAAATTGACTTGGTATCTAAACATTTCTTAGCTTAAAATCAAAGAAATTCACAGGCACAAGCTTACAATGTCTCACTGATTGCAGTACAACAGACTCTGCTAAGTGCTGCCAAGGATATGGTTTTGTCAGCATTTTAATTCCCAGCTAGTTTTCAGTTACTTCTACATCTGTTTTTTTGTTTTGTTTTAAATCACTTCTAGATGGAGATTGAGGAAATAGAGGTTTTGAGTCACACAATATTTTTTCTTTTAACTTGCGCATTCAATGGAAGAGGGAAAATTGTAGCTTCTGTTTCAGTCAGCAGAAAGTGTTCTCTGTCACAGTCTTCTTACAAAGATAATACCCTGCTGTATATCATTCATACGAAGATCAAATGATCCAAAGATGGAAGATGAATATGGCTAGGAAAACCCCAATAAGAAACTCGAGACTCTTTATGATAGAGGAGATCAATAAGAAAGAACATAAGGCTACACAGATGACAAAATGATGTACAGAACAAAAACCTTGAGTGTTCTCTTTTTAAGTATCTAGAAAGAAAAGGCCATTTTGTGAAACCAAAAAAGTAGCAACTTAAAAACTGATAAAAGGGAATACTTCCTCCGTATCACATTACCCACAGAGCTTGATCACACATTATGTTTCTAGTTTCTTCTCTTTGAAGTACTTATTATGTTGGCGATGAACAAACATAACTGAGAACAAAGCAGAGTATGACAATGGAGGAAGAAATCTGAGGTGCCATGTTGCAGAGAAGCTCATACTTTCATCAGGTTTCCCCTGGAGTTTCACAGTGTTTGGCCAGTGTACCCCACACTACTTTCCTGTAACACATTCTATTTTTATACTTTCAGCTTTCCTTGTGGCATCTAGTACTTACTGCTGTTTGTATCATCCCTACAAGAAATAAGCCACTGCTCTTTCCAATAGGGATGTGCAATTCGATTCACTGTAGAATCAATTTGGGTCAAATCAATTTGGGTTGAATCGGGGGGGGGGGGTTTGATTCACAGATTCTACCCTGAATCGAATCACTTTCAAAATAGAGGTTCCAATTTGAGGGGAGAATTGCCCCTGATTCAACCTGAATCAATTTGGGTAATTCACGCACCATTTTGAGGACTCTTTTGGTGGGGGGGGAGCACCAGCAGGCCCTGGTTCAGCCACTGGCCCCTCACTGCCACAGAGAAGGTGCACCACTACAGCGGTGCATAAAGTAACCTCCCGCCTGCCCCCTTTTCAACCCCCCGATGCTTGTAAAGCGAAATCCTTATCAGATTCCCCTTTATAAGCATCCAAACGAGTCGAACTGGGCCAAACTGGTTTGATCCAAGCCAGATCTGGTTCAGCTCGAACTTGGACCAGCCCCCCTTTTTGGAGGGCCAGTCCAGTTCGAGCTTGGATCAGCTGAACTGGTTTGCACACCCCTAATTTTAAGGCCAGTTTTCCCAGTAAAAGGGGCCTCAAAATGGCATGAGAATCGATTTCAGTTATTCAGGACTGATTTGTTGAGGCAGCTCCTTTTGATGGATCGGTTCAAGGGGTCTGCAACTCAATTTGACCTAGAATCGAATCACAGATTTTGATTCGTGCAAACTCCTACTTTCCAATACCTATCTGCTATCTTTTAAAATATTCTAATGGTGATTGACCTCTTCCCAAGCTGTTTTGGCCTCAAAATGTCCCTGATATCAGCTGGAGGATTTCATATTTTCTGTGTGCACTTATTATAGTACATGTAAAACTGTATTGCATAAAATTTGGCTCAGTCTGGTGCTTTTATTAGAATGTCAGATTTGGACCAAGGATCCCCAGGTTCAAATGCCCTTTCAGCTATGAAGCAGATTTGATGACCTTGGGCAGAAGTTATTAACCCTCATCAGACATTATAAACCATAGATACTGTATCCAGGTGCAGCATGACAGGAAGCCCCACCCTCTGTGCCAGCATGCTCTATAGCCCACATGCTGGACAGCATTCATAATTACAGGGAAGTTATCTTCCTGGCTACAGGAAGATATTGTGTCTGCAGACAAATGCTATATTCTTAGATCTCAAGGACATGGCAAAGGAATGAGACATGTTCTAGTTGGTGCTGTAACCATGTACAGCAGGCATAGTTTGCATATCTGAAAAGGACTATTATCTCTCAACTTAGCCTGTATCACTTGATCATCCTGTTGTGAGAATAAAATGTAGAGTGGTCAGAACTATGTATGCTACCCTGAGCTTTGATGAGGAAAGATGGGATGAAACTATAAAGTTGACTCATCACTTTTCAGACATTTTGTTGTGTGTGTATAGGTATCTATGTATATACACATAAGTGATTCTGTGGCTCCCTGATCACCCCACGGGAGCAACTCCACATCAAAGGACCTGGGGAGATTGCTGTGATGCATGCAGCAACAAAATGAGCCTTTTTCAGCATATGCTTCAATAAATAATATTATTATTAAGGTACAACCATTGGGCAGTGGCTGTTTTCACCACCACCCTGGCATCTAAGTTTTTCTCCTTGCCTTGTTCCTTCATGGGATGGGTCCAGACATCTTTCATAGGGACCAGTGCCTGTCTTCTGCTCCAGGTCAGGGCTCCCTTGCTGCCTTGAAACCCTCTGGTGATCTCCCACTTCAGCTGGTACCCAGAATCATCTTCATTTCTTCACTAGCCCCCTTCTGTGGGGCTGCCTCATGTCTTATCAGATGTAAAACATGGGCCCTTAAGCTGGTCCTATCTCCAGGCCACAGGTGTGGTGATTCCTGTGGATGCAAACATTTGTTGGCTTCCAGGCAACCCATTTGCAACCTATTTGTTGGCTTCCAAACCTGTAGACCTGAGGTGATGACTCAGGACCTCCACATGTGCCCCATCCTTGTTGTCCCTTTTTGGATTCACAGTCTGTAGTACATGTGTTCATTTTTTTAAAAAATGAAGGTGGGTACAGACCGCCTGAAATATAGGATACAGGTAGCATGTGTACTAATATGTACTATTGCATGTGTGTTGAGCATAATGTGTGAATACAGATCTGCATGTGCGTATACTGTACCGACTGTATGTGTGTTGTGGCTTAAACATAATGTGTGAACAGGGCTTCCATGACATCAAAACCTGTTTTGGACAGATTGTTGTTGAAAAAGTGCTTACACACTGGGGACTTCATATGAGGACTGCACAGAAGTTACAACTGGGTATACTGAAGGTGTATAATACAGGAACAGGGTCATATGTGCTGGCCCCATTCCCTGCCTAGGTATTATAGTATAATTTCAGTATAATTTCAAAAAGAGCCTACACATGTACGAACGATTCATATAGACTTTGTATAAACAATTTTTTAAATGTCAGAAAAATTCAGGGATCCCCAATCATGCATACATAGTTGATACATGGACAGTTTGTATGCACGTAGGCTCTTTTAGAAGTTATGCTGAATGTATGTAGGTAAGGGGCATTCAGCATAATGCCCCTTTTCTATGTAAGCAGAAGGTTGCTCTCAGGTGCCCTCAGCATATTCCGTTGTAGTAGCTGCCCAATCTTATGTGCACAGACCTCTGTGGTATATTTCTATGTGCTTTTTATCAATGTTATTTGTGGGGCGGGGGGGGGGGAGACAACATTCTCAAAATAACGTTGTTGTGAGCATCCACCTAAAGTTTATTTAGCTAATTTGAAATTTGGCAAAAGGTCATGGGACAAGGAATCTAGCATCAAGAAAGTAACAAGGGAAGGTACTTTGATTTATGTTTCAATAGTGTGTGTGTGTGTTTGTTTGTTTGTTTGTTTGTTTTGTTTCATATATCACCTGACTCCAAAAACTCTAGGTGGTTCATAACAATACAACAGAATAAAGCCTTTCATATTTAGCTAGGGGAGAGCAACTGACCCTATCCAGCCCCAGCACAGCACCCCTCCAGTGGCTGCTGGTGGTGGTCTACCTTGTGTTTTTTTTGTGGGGTTTTTTAAAGATTGTGGGCCCTTTGGGGACAGGGAACCATTTTATTGATGTTTGTTTATGGGGAAAACACTTTGAAAATTGTGGTTGAAAAGTGGTATATATACATAGTAGTTGTTTCGTAGTAGAAAGGGTTTTGGCAGGCCTATTGCTCTGTCTTGTGGCCTTTGGCTTGTGGGGGTGTCCCAGCGGTCCATCATGTCCCCCATGCTCTCCTCTAATGAAGTCTGTAGAAATATCTGCATGGAACTACTGCAGGGGGTCATCACTGGCTTGGGCTGAGGTGCCACTAGTATGCCAATGACACACAGCTCGTTCTCTTCTTATATCTGTCTACCAATTCTAGGGATGCAGTGGGAAGTCTGAAGCAGTGGTCCAGGCATTTAAAAAAAAAATCTTGATGAAAGCTTGGGTTAATCCAGATAAAATTGTAATCCTGTTTATGGGTGATTGTGTGAGCTTGGTTGGAGGACATGCTTGATCTATCTTGACTAGAGCTGCATTCCTCCGAAAGGATTGTGCTTGCAGTTTGGGGATGGTTCTGTATCTGCAACTGCCCCAGGATGTTGAGGTAGCATCTCTGAGCATGGGCAGTTTTGACCAGCTTCAGATGGTATCCCAACTGTGGCCCTCTCTGAATTTATTCTGCAGAATAGAGTGGCTAGAAAGGTAGTGGACCGGATTTTAGTTCCCTTCTAGGCTCAGTTGAAGGTGCTGATGTAACAAAAGAGACACACTGAGTGGTCTTTAAACAGTCCCAGGCCAGGTTACCTTAAGAGCTATCAGGACTGCACAACTTTGGCACCCCAGCTGTTGTTGTACTACAACTCCCATCATTCCTGATTATTGGCCTTTGTAGCTGGGGATGATGGAGTTGTAGTCCAACAAGAACTGGAGGGCTGAATTTGTGTATGAATTTGCCCATGCCCTTTGATCAGCTTCAGAGGCTTTGCTTGTTTAACTGAGCTACGCACAGCAGGGACGAGAGCACAGGACCTTTCCAGTGGCAGTTCCATTGTTGTGGAATTCCATCACCTAGGAAAATGTCAGGGTCCCCTCTCCTGTCTTTTAAGAGACAGTCGAAAGCTTCTATTTTTTCTGGGCTTTCGGAGGCTAAATTATTTTCTGTTTAGTCATCTTTAAACCTGCTTTTAGGCTGCTACTTTTTAAATTTGTTTTTCTTATTGTTCATTTTATGCTTGTTTTATATTATGTTTTTATTGTAAGCCATCCTGTGTCTGTTTTAACATTAAAAATAAATAAATAAATATAAAAATATAAATAACAACTTTCAAATATTAAATGTTTAATTTACTATGAAGAATGTGTGTTAATTTAAATGTATGGGATGGTTATCTCTTTCCAGTGCCACACTGTGATATATTGGCCAAGACTGATCTCTTAATTTATACCATCTGTAGCAAGTTCTTATGACAAGGACCTGCTGTCTTCTGGAAGTATACAAACTCCACTTTTTGAAGGTGCAGACAGAGCTAGATATTTGGTGTCTCTCACTATAAAATATGTTTTCTGTTAAAAAATATAATTGGAGAAACATGCTTTTTAAATTGTAATGTCATATAATTAAGGTTATAATCACAAACTGACTGCGTAGTAGCTGATTTCCAGGATATAGAATTGTTATAACTGTACCAGAGCCTGACTCTTCTCCTCAAATATATGGTACTAAATGTGTGTTCATTGCTTCTGTTCTTGAGTCATTCCTTTCTATGACATAGACATACTTATTAGCATCTACCCACATCTTACCATATAAAATTAGCTCATGGTTATAAGTTATAAAATGACAATTGAATTTGCGTTTTAATACAGCACCCACAACAAGCATTAGTATGTCAAGTAATTATCACCACTAAAGATTTACCTAGGTGACCAGTTAATACATGACCTACCCATATTGTTTCCATTAGGAGAGATCTTGTTTAAATACAATACTGTAATAGCAAGCCTATATGTAATTTTAAATTATGAACCCTAAATATCATTTGTTTATTATATCTTTTTATATGTAAATCACTTTGAGAACTTTAGTTGAAAAGTAGGGGTCTGCGAATGAGTTCAAGCTCGAACTGGACTCGATTAGAACTGTTGTGGTTCAACTGGTTTGAGCTCAAACTGGACCAACCCTCCTAAGGGGGGGGGCAGTCCGAGCCGAACCGGGCTCCGTTCAGATCAAACTGGTTCGGCCCGATTTGACCAGTGCTAGTGCTTATAAAGTGGAATCTGGTAAGGATTCCCCTTTACAAGTACTGGGAGAACCCTATGGGATTGAAAAAGGGGAGGTGGGAGGGATTGTATATTATGTGCCACTGCGGTGTGGCTCCACGGCAGCGGGGCAGTGACAGCTCCCCCCTCAGTTCATTCACTGATGCCCAAGATGCCAATATGTAGTTGATTCATTTCATCTTTCACTATGTTGAGCTTTCCCATATTCATGCTTCTTACGTTCCACATACCCACTGTAATTCTGTCTTTGCAGCTTCAGATTTTCTTCTCCCACATGGCAACACTAGCAGCTAGGTGGCCGAAAGGCTTTAACCGAACCACGTCATAAACTCTCTGTGTTTTCTTGGTTCAGCAGGAAAGCTGAACTCTGGAAGATCCTCAGCTCTTCCTCAGTATCATGTTGATTACCATCTGACCTGAGGGGGCCCATAACCTGGCACTACATCGACAATCATTCTATCTTGTCTATCCATGTGGTTTTCCTGGTAAAACACAGGAGTGGTTTACCATTGCCTTCTCCCTCACAGTATGAAATGATGCCCTTGTCATTGTCACTAAAATGACCGTCTATCTCCAGCACCTTCCTATATCATTGCTGCACAATATAAGTGCCTCCTTGCTCTAGCTGGGCAGCTGAGATGACCTTCATGCCTTGGTTTACCTACTGGGAGTGCACCTCCCAGCGTACTTCACTTTATTATCGCTAGGGGCCTCAAAAGTTGGTCCAGTCCTCTCTGGACCTCCTGAGAGGGCTGAACAAAGTAGTGCAAATGACCTCCATGTTGTTTATCTTGCTTTCTTCTGTGTGTCCCCAAGATCTGGACTTGATACTTTCTATCTTCAAAATTTGATCTCCTATGCAAAATGTTAATTAGATTTATCCACAGGTTCTTTATTTAGTGGATTGCAGGAACAGATTACACCTGCAATTGCACTTAATAAATAGCTGTGTGTCACAGTAAGTCAATCTCTTTATTGTTTTTGGCAATGTTTTTCCCAGTCATAGTCAAGATGAGTTTCATTGAGGAATGTACTTTTAAAATGACTGAAACTCTTAAATCTTAGTATTGGTCCCTTCTTCTTCTTATCCGTTCAGTCATGTTCGACTCTCGGTCAGTCTGTATTGGTCTCACAGAACAAAATTAATTTTCTTTAGTTCAAGGTTTTTGTTGCTTTCCTGCTGAACCAAGAAAACAACAAGAGGAGGTAAATAGACACTGAAATGCAAAGAAAATGAAATATAACAAAATATGCTGCAGTAGTTTTTCTTGCAAGCACCATGAAGTTACATAGCCAGAGGACATTCCATGGCTAATTTTGACTTCAAGAGAGCAGCATTTTGGACTATTCTCACAACACTGACGAGCTGAATGAAAGACTGAGATTTAATTATAAATATTAATTTATGTTGTCCTTGAGTATCTTTCATGGTGTCTTTATAATTTAGGGCACCATCCAGCAAAGGTTAAGAACTATTAAGTGACACTGATTCCAAGAGAAACCAAGGGACTTAAAAATGCATAAATTCTGCTAGTCCTGGCCAGTATAACCCATTTTACAGGCCTGTAATATAATTCAGCAATGTCTTGCTATTCTCAGCCTAAAGAGCAGCACAAGCAGCTCTTTAAGGGGCATTAGAGCCATCACACCATAGTAGAACCCCTTGTTTATACAAGCTGCAATGGAAAGATATGAAATGGTGCTAGTGGATTGGGAATGCCTAAGAAGATGGCAGAGCCACCACTGAGCGAACAGATTCAAAGAACCCAGACTGCCAAGGAAAAGGGCCACTAGAGTTCCTGTTGCATGTGACATCACACACAAAGGGGGTGTGGCCAGATTTCAAGAAGGCCTGCCCCAGTCTTCCCCATCTCATTTCCAGGCAGCGCTTGCTGCCTGACAGAATTTATTTCCTTTCCTCTCACGCTATCCCACACAAAGGGTGCTTGGCCCAGACTTCCTTGCTGGAGGGAGAAGGGAAATAAATGCTGTCAGGCAGAGAGGGGGAAAGTTTGCTTGGGGTTCTCCAGAGCCATGCCCCATGCGCTTGACATCATGCACACAGGGCATCATTTGGGGTGGGGGGCACGCGATTCGGCTGCCTCTGCCACAGACAAGAAGTCTGTCACTGCTTGCTCCACATAATGCCCAGGACCATAGTGAGCTAAAAGGGGGGATTCTGATTTACTTCATTGTCTCCACTAAATTGTGCTGTGAAACGTTTCTTAAAGCAGTATGAGAAAGGGGACCCTTGTGCCCCCCCCACCGGCAGTTCATGGCCCAGAAGTTCTAGGGTGCTGCCGAAAGAAGTGGCCGAAATCTGAGAAAGCCACAGGAGTCCAACTGGCTGAAACAAATGGGGACTGAGCAACTCAACTGGTACCCACTGAGGGGGGTCTAGATTTACATCTGTATTTGAGTCAGTAGAACTCATGGATAACGACTTCGCCTGCAGTGATGCTCCTTCACAAATCATTGAGCAGAGGATTTGCATGTGAACGATGCCAAGTCAAATGAGGCCTCAAAGTGAAAAACCTGTCCCTTATCCCTTTGGAATATTTGGCCTTAGGTGGCTCCTGAGCGTAGTGATGTCAGAGGAGCACCTAGGGAATTTTGGAGCCTGGACCTAAAGGCCTTTGGATCCCCCCTCCCCTGCTGCAAGTTAAGCATCATTTTTTTAAACACATAGGTTCTTGAAGGCACAAACCACACCACCCAGGACAGACTAAAGAGGATTTGGGGGCCCCCAAGGGGTGGAGAGGCCCAGGACTTTGGCCCTGAGGTCTAGGGGTAAGAGCGCCTCTGGATGCCACCTCAGTGGTTGCCAAGCTGCTAAGCTAGGGGCCCTCCAACAAGTGAAGGGAACGTGGTTAGAAACAGTTGGAAACATAGCAGCAGTAGTGGATTTAGAACCCAGACTAGAAGTCAGCTCCCAGTGCTCTATTCCCATCTGCCTGGAGGTCATGTGATGCCATGCTTTGGTAGACTCTGTAAGCTTCCTGCCTTTGATCCATGAAGACACGGCCTTGATAGGAGTTGATGATGAACCAGAAATGCAGTCAGGGCTCTCATTCCTTCCTAGCTGTGATATTGCCCATCGGTTGGCATGAATTGGATTCATACCATGCAATTGGGCATCATCCACCTCGGGTACCCAGCTACTGAGTCCTCTTCCTTTTGCATTGGGGGAGGCACCCCAGCCTTGGTAGTAGCTAACCCATTCAGTGACAAACTGGGCCCATGGAATATGAAAGGGTCCTACACTGCTGAGGTTCACACATCACCATTAAACACACAAACGTGAAATGATAGTCATCTGGTACACCCAGATATGAGCACCATAAGGGAAGGACCTGAACCTCAGACTTTGATTATCAGCCTTATCCAACTTAATACATACTTTAAAAGTAGCTTTCATGCCTACTAGATATTGCTTCCACTACCCATAGCCTTGGGTATTGTTGATCCCAAAAGTGGACTCTGTCACATTCTTCAGTCAAAAGTTGTAGCCCACTGAATGACATCATTCCAAAGTGGAGAGAGCAGTTTTCATCATAAAATGAGCCATTGCATCCCACCTTTATTATATAGTGGGCATCCCCTTCACTGTGATATCTGACCAGACCTCAATTCAATGACTGAAGTCAATGAAAAAGACAAACCCACAGCTGATGTAATAGCACCTCTCTCCAGCTGTATGCTTTTTCAGCTGACTAATGTAGTATGGACAGGATCTGCCCATATGGATACAGATATGCTGTCCCCAGTGGCGTACGTAGGTAATTTTGGCACCCGGACTGCTCCCGCTACGAGGCCCCCACTGCTTTTGGGGCCTCCTGCCGCCACCCTGCACCCAGCCCACCGCTGCCCTGCCACACCGAACCTCTGATAGTTTTTTTCATAATTTAAGTCACCATATGCGCAGCTGAGGGGTGATGGACGGTGTGTGAGCTGAGCAGGCTCCCCCTCCCCCGTGGTGCCAGTAGCTGGAGTGACCACTGGGCCTGTCCATCTGGCCCAGCAGCAGCACTTGAGAACTGTGAGGTGCCCAGCATGCTTGCTCGGTTGAAACAGATCATCGCAAGCACAAACTATTGTGCTGGGATCACCCCGCCAGCCGCCACCCCTTGGTCATGCACATGGCGACTGAAATTGGGGGGAGGGGGTCAGAGGTTCGGTGTGGTGGGGCAATGGCGGGGTGGGCGTGGGTGGTGGCAGGAGGCCTCCCTGGACCTTTGGGGCCGGGGGTAAGAACGTCTCTGGCTGTCCCATCTTCATGATCCTAATCCACTCCTGTGTTCCTGGGTGTGCCCTAGATATTGGCACACGTACATTTACAATTACATTTTCACTTGTCTGAAGTCACAGAAGCAATCAACAAGGGTGTGCCGACTTATAAAGGTGACCCAGAACATATCTTGCTAGGCTTATTTACTTGTAATCTGCTCTCTCATTTCTGTTCTTTCATTCTGTTACATTGTTCTTCATTGCTTTAGTAACATCACAGTTCAAGGTGATCAGCCTGGCTTTTGTTTGGCATTTGAATCAATAGCATTTGATTTCATGTTTTGCTTTTTGCTTTATCTTTCTTTCCTCTTGCTGCACTATCCGTTGCTCCGTTTTTGGACAAACCTTCAGCACAAATCTGTTTTGATTAAACAAGGGCTACGTGCACAGCCAGGGACAAACATGATGAAATGAAATGAATGATGGCGCCTGAATCTTACCTTGTTTTAAATGCTGAATGATTCTTGAATCCGGATTGAAAAATAGTATTTAAATTAATAACTTTCTGTGCTGATATCTAAATAATACATTTAGGGAATGTTGTAACTTTGTAGTAGAATAAAACATTTTGACAGCTTTTAAGAAAATTAACTGCAGGATAACAACATTATGCCAAATGAAAGAGTTAGAAAATTTTTTAGGAGGCACAGAGCCCTTTCTCACAATCATGAGAAAGGGCTCAAAGGGGTGAGGGGAGGAAGCCTTTAAAAGCTTACCTCCA
This sequence comes from Hemicordylus capensis, assembly GCF_027244095.1. Classification (NCBI taxonomy): domain Eukaryota; kingdom Metazoa; phylum Chordata; class Lepidosauria; order Squamata; family Cordylidae; genus Hemicordylus; species Hemicordylus capensis. Next base: position 259,494,572 of record NC_069660.1, read on the forward strand.
CCATAGATGACCCATTCCTCCTTGCTGGGTGCATGGACCCAGATGATACCCAGATGATCCTCCACCACTGCAAGCAGCAGGGAGGTTTGGGGGCTAGGAGGCCCTCAGAACTCCCAGAATGCACCACATAAGTGTGCGTTGCATTATGGGGATTCCTCTGTTCCGGCAGGGAGCCTTGCAGTCTGATCAAAGGGAGCCAAGCAGATGATCGGAAAAGGAGGTCAACTGCTTGCTCCCAAAACCCCATTTTGAAGGTGGGCTCCCTAGGTGGTTTTGCCACTGCGCTGCTGCCGGAAGCCGAGCGGCTCCTGATGGTTCTCACACACAGGCGAAACTGGGCTGGATTTCCTTAGGCCAGTTTTGTCTGTGCAGAGAACAGCCTCACAGTGTGTCAAATTTCTACAGTCATTTTCAAATAGTTCCCCTCTTTTGTTCAGAGTTTTTTTTAAAAGCTTGCTAAATAGTTTCATGCGCTTTTGCCTCCTGGTTTCAAAGAGCAAACAAAAGGCGGATATTAATGCCAAGTAAAGCTGTAAAGCTGTGATGTGAAATAGCCTGCTCCACATTTGATTGCTAAAAATAATCTTGAATCAGTATATTAAAAGCAGCAACTTTGGCAATGCTCAAAATAGATCTAGGCTATTTTTAAACAATTATTTACCAGCTTCATCAAGTAGTTGTAAAGGAAGATTTAAAATGACAACGAATTACAGAGAAAAGTAGTATTTGTTTGCTAGGCTCCCATGTATGTCACAAATATGTTCTGTGTTCAGTCCTGTGGACATTCACATGAAAAGGTGGTGGCGAATTATTATTTGGAGACCTTGCACATACCATGCCATGGAAAATGGCCAGCACAATGACTAAGGAGTGAGTTTCACTGTATTTGATGAGTTACTCCCAGTTAAATGTTTTGACCCATGCAAAATCGTCCACAGTTAACAACAGGATAACTGCATACCTGCAGTGGTAAAACGTGGTAATTAACTTGATTGCAATACCTCAAGAATGCTTAATGAGCAACACTGTCTCACTCATTTAGGTCTGGTCAGCAGATACGACTAAGCTGTTAACAAATTGCAAAGGTTGATGGCAAATATAGAAACCGTAAAATACCTTTGCTCCCAAACCTGTCAATTGCACTGCACTGCAGTGCCATCTAGTGGAGAATTCACATTTCAATCCATTTTTCTTACTGTTTCCCAGACTATGTGAAGCAGCAGTGATATTGGACGGTGCTGGAAGGCATCATCTCATGCTGCACAGGAGATGGCAATGGTACACCCCTCCTGTATTCTACCAAAGAAAGCCATGTGGTTCTGTGGTTGCCAGGAGTTGACACCGACTCAACAGTGCAACTTCACCTTGTATTGAACTGTAATTAAGTATTCAAAGTTTTCTACTCTATTTTACTTATGAGACAATAATGATTCTCATAGGAAATGGAAAGCCTTTCTGCAAGCTGTTACCTATATCTAAATAATGTTAAGGCTTTAACACAAGAAGTATGGGAGATCAGTTGTTCACAGTGAGCAGTAAACAACCATGCTACTAAGAACCACATTAGAGGAAAAAGTGTTTAAGGGACAGAAATGAAACACTGCATTGGATAATGTGAATGTGATTCCTAATTATGAATGTTGACCTATATGTGTATTTTCTGTGGGGAAAGCAGCACATAGAAGCAGTTATAAGATTCTGTGAAGTAAAGGGCTCACAACAGGCTCCAGTGATCCCATGTGAACCATAGGTGGCAATAAAAATGGACTTATTTATTTATTTATTTCTATACTGCCCCATCCAAAGATTCTGGGGCAGTACACAACAAGTAAAATACAATAAGAAATACCATTTAAAACAAACAGGTTAAAACAAGGTTATTTCATCCCATGATAACTCCAGTTTCTCTCTGCATCCCACTCTCTCTCTCTCAATCATATTTAGATACTGCCTGATATATGTATCTCTAGGTAGTGTGCATAATCCAAAATACAATATAAAAACAGAAAAAAATGAAACACTTTAACAGAATAAAATCAAAACAATATCACAGAATAAAAAAATTTAAACACTTTAAAATTAGCTTTAATTAAAAGCCCGAGAAAACAGGTGTGTCTTAAAGGTCTTTTTAAAAGCAACCAGAGATGGAGAAGCTCTTATTTTGACATGGAATGCATTCCAAAGCCCTGGGGCAGCCACAGAGAAGGACTGGTCCTGAGGCGCCACCAGACGAGCTGCTGGCAACCCTAACCAGACCTCCCCAGATGATCTTAATAAGCAACAGGGTTCATGACAAAGAAGGTGCTCTCTTGTTTAGTGTAATACGATCATAGGGATCTTAAAATGTATTGAAGGTGAAGTTCTTATGAACAAATGTTTCATTTTAAGAAATCTATATTGTGCTTTGGCTCGCAGGTTGTTAAAGTGATAGGGATGTGGCAGAACGCAATTTGTGGCACTCCCTCCAGCTATAATCGTGTGCTGGTGGAGCGTCTCCAGCTGCCTCTGTGTGACGCTGGCATGTGCATGGCCTCTGTGCATGCAATTGTGCTGACCACACAAATGGTCGCTACGGATAAGTAGAGGCCATATGCATGCTGGCCCCATGTGAGGGCAGCTGGGGGAGAGGGCCGCACGATCATAGCTGGCAGACGCAACATGATAATGGAAGTGGTGGTGAGTGGAGAAGGAGCAGGCATGGATCTGCTCTCCTCTGTGTTAAAGGGGCTGTGGAAGCTCTCAGTTTTAAAGGGATGGTGCTGTGATTCAGATGCCAAATCACATTTCGAGCACATCCCTACAAAGAGAAAATAATTGATGTGAAATAGGACAAGGAATTATTCCCTTTAACGAGAAGGGAATAACTTACCCTTATTCCTGAAATGTTTGTTTATTGTCATGCTGTTGGGGTATAACATTTTTCTATTCTCAGAGCACTTCTGGCTACTCTAGAGAGAAAGGCACCCTTATTTATTAGTTGCATAATGCCAGATATGTACATGGAACTGTACAAAGAATGAGAAGGCAGATCCCTCGTGGGAAACAAAAAGTAAGGAGAATGAGATGAAATCACAGGTGAACTGGGGAGGAATACACTAGTTTTTTAGTTACACATTTTTGAGCTTTGTTGCAATAGGAATGGAAAGAAGAAAAAGAACCCTGATATAATCATGTAACTTTCACTGAACCTAGTTTGTCTTGTGAGGAATATACTATAAAGGTTGTGTGAGCAGTATTGAAGAAAGGGACTCACTGTTGGATAACCTCTGGAAATCATCTTAATGCAAAATGTGTTTGGATAATAGCTCCTGCTAAAACCATATGTGCATATCATGTAGAGCTACCAAACAGAGTTTGATACAATTTTCTATGGATGTGGTGGTTAAGACTTTGTTGTCCTTCTGTTCTGTTAGACAGAAAAGCTAGAAATACCAGAAGACTTCTTCAAGTTTAGATTCAGGGAATAATTTTAAGCTAAGATGAAAGAAGAGTCAAGCTCTTTAAATGTTTAATGTGCGCTGTAATTGCATTAAGTTCTCAAAGAGATCTGGAAGAGGGTTGTCTGTGTCTCAAAAGACTCAATTTCAGATCCTTTTTCTAAGTTCACTTCGCTTTGTAAATTGGAAATACAAATTGACCTTGCAAAGGGATCTGAGAGGGACTCGTCTGAGATTTAAAAAACAAGTTCTGGGATTGCATAAGCTTCTCTGTTCTCAGGTTTAGGAAAGATCTTGGCTTGTCCACGAATCCCTAGACCCTTAACGTCTTTTTTGGGGGGTGGGGGTGTCTTTTTTTTTTCTTTGCTAAAATTTTAAGAGACAAAACATTGAAAACTTTTCATTTTCTGTTCTCATCTTTGTGAATGTGTATTAATGGAAAAGATAGTTTTAAAGTAGGGTGTTTGGGGAGTGGAGGAAGTAGTTTCCAAGCTTCAAATTGGCTCATAAAATAAGGCAGCAATGGATGGGGAGCAGATGGACTCTCCCTCTCCTCCGCTGGGCTTCTGGCAACCTTTTTGAACTTCAAACTCTGTCAGTCTTCTCTAAGACTGAAGCTTTTAAACAAATTTATTCTGAATAAATCCATCTAAATGCTCCATATAAATGTTCTAGTTCCCCACACAAACCCCAAAGTAGTCAGGGGTGTTTGCCGATTCCCCAGGGGCAGTTTCATTAACAGAGGCACCTATCTCCCAAGTCTTTGAAGTTCTTGTCTATATACTTGTCTGTTTCTTTCAGCTTTTCAGTTATTCACCTTATCCTTAAGACCTTAAGAAAATTAATTTGTTCTCTATGAGCACAGAACTCATTGTACCAAATTGCACCAAGCAGAGAGACAGTCATGCATGTGACACTGCAAATACTAGATAGCCCCCCACACTTTTTGTCCTTAATGCTTGTGTAGTGAACAGTTACTGAACAGCTCCCCCTTTCCCCTAAAGAGTGAACCGGAAGTGAACTCTGTCCTCACTGACAGGCGGTGACTGGGATCAGCCACTCAGCACATGAGGCAGAGAGCAAGAGTTCCTTTGTGCAGAAGAAGCTAGGCTAGAAGAGAGAGCAGGACATGAAGCCAGGGAACATAGGAACATAGGAAACTGCCATATACTGAGTCAGACCATTGGTCTATCTAGCTCAGTATTGTCTTCACAGACTGGCAGCGGCTTCTCCAAGGATGCAGGCAGGAATCTCTCTCAGCCCTATCTTGGAGAAGCCAGGGAGGGAACTTGAAACCTTCTGCTCTTCCCAGAGCGGCTTCATCCCCTGAGGGGAATATCTTGCAGTGCTCACACATCAAGTCTCCCATTCATATGCAACCAGGGCAGACCCTGCTTAGCTATGGGGACAAGTCATGCTTGCTACCACCAAACCAGCTCTCCTCTGGTTTTCTATTTTCTATTCCAGGGGAAATAGTTGCAAAAGGGATTACAGCAGCCCTTGAAACATAGGACTGCAGGGGCTTCAATTCTCAATCCCAGAGTTTGGGGTGAGTTCAAGGGAGAAGGAAGCCAGGGCTTTCTGGCTTTTGGAAATTTAGTCTAAGGAACTGTTTGCTAGTCAGTTTGTATCAGAAACTTATTTTTGCTTTCATGTGCCTTGCATATCCTTACAACTGTTCTATGGTGTTTTATCTGTAATGCAACTAAGCTAAGATACGCTGAGCCTGCACCATTCCAACAGCACATTGCAAAAGTCTCTGTAAACTCTTAACGGTGCTTTTTGTATTTTCTTACATATAGGTTCATTGCAACTAGGTAATCATGTTTTTAAAAGTGTGACACTCCAATATCATCTCAGGGTGATTTTTGAAGTATTCTTGTAGCTACTGAGTGATCCTTCTACCTGTAACTAAAAGCTGAGACAACCTCAGATGGAAAGATTCTGTAGTATTTGGAATAAAGTTCTTTTTCCTTTTTTTTGTTCTTTACAATTTCAGTAAACCTCCTGAGTGGATTTTTAACTCAGAAAAGTGGGGCTGGAAAGGGGTGGTTGTCTCTGTCTCAATTTGATTGTCTCAATTTGATTGTTCGGCAACTCTACCAAGTTTTCTCATCACTTGTAGGCTTGCATATGGAGGTTTTTGTGTACTTTTCCAATAGTAAAGAGAAGGAGAGTTTGCCTGGAAATTCACCCAAGCCAAGGGGGTATAAGCTCTCGGTAATTGGGTGTGGTGGCAGCGTATTATCTACCAGGAAAGTTTGAGGGAGCAGTCTTTCTGAATTAAAGCAAGAGAGAGGATGATTCAGCACTTTTCTTCCCCTCACATAAACTTGCTCTAAGACAAAGGCTGGGTTAAATCTGCTACAGCTTGGTTTTAAACAAAGTCCCTCACTACAAAGTTAGGTAATGTGAAGAAGTTGTTGTTGTTTGTTGTTGTTGTTGTTATTTTACATTTATATCCCGCTCTTCCTCCAAGGAGCCCAGAGCGGTGTACTACATACTTGAATTTCTCTTTCACAACAACCCTGTGAAGTAGGCTGAGAGAGAAGTGACTGGCCCAGAGTCACCCAGCTAGTTTCATGGCTGAATGGGGATTTGAACTCGGGTCTCCCCAGTCCTAGTCCAGCACTCTAACCACTACACCACGCTGGCTCTCATTAATGTGGGTAGAGGGCTTAATTTTCCTCACCTCATTGCTCCATTGCTATGCTTGTAAAAGTGCTTAACTTGCATAATTTTTATTAATGTGTTTGTGAAGTATAGTCAGTGGGCCTGTGATGCTTCATATCTAGGGCTCTTTGTGCGGGCAGAACTGTATTATCTTACCAGTACCTAAGGCAATATATCATTTTTTTTCAGTGCTATACCATCTTTGACCTGTTTGGTCTGAATCCCAAAACTCTTATGAGGTACCACCCTAGTAGCCACCCACCTCACCTCATTTGTCAGGAGCACCCAGAGGAGGGCCTCCGAATAACATCTTAAGGACCGGGTTGGGACATATGGGGCGAGGTGCTCTCTCAGGAAACCCAGACCCAAGCCATTTAGGACTTTAGAGGTTAAAACCAGCACTTCGAATTGGGCCAGGAAATGGACTGGAAACCAGTGCAGCTGACGAAGCACTGGCTTAATATGCTCAAAATGTCCAGTTCCAGTTAGTAATCTTGCAGCCCTATTTAGTAACAACTGGAGTTTCTGGACTGTTTTCAAAGGCAAACCCACATACAACTCATTGCAATAATCTAAGTGAGAGATTACCAGAGCTTGAGTAAACGTGGCCAAGCTATCTCTGTCCAGGTAAGGTCACAGTTGGCATGTCAGCTGAAGCTGATAGAAGGCACTCCGAGCCACTTGAGCCTCCAGGGACAGTGCTGGATCAATGAGCACCCCCCCAAGTTGTGAACCTTTCCCTTCAGGGGGAGTGCAACACCATCTAGAACAGGTTGGACATCATTCATCCGGGCAGCAACCGTCTCAGCTTATTCACCCGCATCTAGTCAGCTGAGTGTCATCTGCTTATTGATAACACCTCAAGCCAAATCTCTCCCAGTGGTTTCATGTAGATGTTAACAGCATAGGGGAAATAATGGGACCCTGTGGAACCCTACAGCATACATTCCAAAGTGTTGAGCAGTAATCCCCTGGCACCACCTTTTGGGAATGAGTTTTGAGGTAGGAGTAGAACCACCTCCAAACAGTGCCTCCCACAACCCACTCAGCCAGCCTATCCAAAAGGATACCATGCTCAATGGTATCGAAAGCCACTGAGAGATTTAAGGGAATTAACAGGGTTGCACTCCCCACTGCCCCACTCTCTCTGCATAGGTCCACATGTGGTTCACGGGGCGACCAAAGCAGTTTCTGTTCCAAAGGCCTGAAGCCTGATTGAAAAGAATCTAGATAGTCCATTTCCTCCAAGCTTGTCTGAAGCTGGTCAGCCACTACATGCTCAAGCACCTTGCCGGAGAAGGGAATATTGGTCACAGACCTGTAGTTGTTTATATCCTCAGGGTCTAGACTGGGTTTCTTTAGGAGTGGTTGAATAGCAGCTTCCTTCAATTGAGCTCAGACCATTCTCAATGAGGCATTTAAAACCTGCTGGACACAGCTAAAAATCCCCTTCCTCCCCAATTAAATCATGGATAACAGAGATCTTATTCTGGACTGACCTGGCATTAAACAGCAGGACAGGACAAGCTGGTAAAGCAGCCAGGAACCCTTCCATCAAGGGAACAACCAAAAGAAGGGTTAGGAATAAAATGCTGAACCACTCTTCCCCTCTTCTGATGTGAGGCCCCATGCCATACCTTCTGCTACCCGCAATCACTCTAATTTACCCCAGCTTTCCTACCCGCAGTCATTCTAATTCACCCCAGCTCTCCACAGGTCCACATCCTCACCCAGGCACATAATTAATACAACTAAAATTTACTCCCAGCAAGCAGAGTAGAGCCCTTGCCCTTGTGGTTCCCAAAGGTAGGAGCCCCATCAGTGGTGACCCTGCTGGTGGTGAGCTTGCTGCCCAGGGCAGAGTGCTGTTTTATACTGCCAGGTGAATAAATGATGCAGGGTCCAGCAGAAACTGCCGAGTCAGCATTCTGGGCCCTCCTTAGAGCTGCAGCTCTGCCACCAACAGAGGGCTGCAGCAAGGTTGCTCCCAAAGAGAGAGAGACCCTCAGGGAGAGGGGGGTCAGCTGTTGGCACTTACCACAGGCTATACTCACTGCCTTCCAGGGCAAGATGACACACTCCCTTCCTCTCTTCTTCCCCTCTGTTGCAACTAGTGTTCAGCACTGAAACTGGTGATAGATTTAAGCAATCTATCCACATCATGCATACTGCTTGCACAAACAAAACTTAAATATTATTTACAGCCCATATTTTCGCTGATAATCCAGACAGGTTTGCAGCTGCCTTTCTGAATAGAGCATTAACAGATTAATTATGGGGAAATAGCCCTACTGTTCTTTTAAGACATTTGGCTCATGATGTCAGGTATAGATTCTTCCACTAAAAAGGTGGTAATCTAGTGTGGTAATCACCTGACTGTCTAGTGTGCCATCGAGTCGGTGTCAACTCCTGGCATCCACAGAGCCCTGTGGTTGTCTTTGGTAGAATACAGGAGGGATTTACCTTTGCCATCTCCCGCACAGTATGAGATGATGCCTTTCAGCATCTTCCAGTAGCTCTCTCATATTATTTAGCAGGGTAAAAACAACTGTGCCTATCCAGTCCCAGTGCTGTGTGTCTCCAGTGGCTGTTGTTAGTGTCTCTCATATGTTTCTTTTTAGACTGTGAGCACTTTGGGGACATGAACCATCTTCTTCTTGTTCTCCCCCCCCCACCCCACCGCCCATGTAAACTGTTTTGGGACTTTTTAAATTAAAAAGTGGTATATAAGTCATTATAAAATAATTAAGGATACAGTCCAGCTAGACAAAACAAATAAATGCATGTATTTTAGAAGAACTGATGAATTGTTGAGATTTGTGGATAGTTGAGATTTATGAAGGATCCACTATGTGTCGTACAAAAGCTAAAGGAACTATCTATACTCAAGCCCCTAGCATCTGTATATTATAGATTTGTATGAACAAATTTTCAGAGATGAGCAAAAATGATTGTAAGTAAACCAACTCCTCTAAGCTTTGTATAGTCAAACCTTTTGTTAACACATTTTCATTAGCTTTTGTCTGATCTGTCATTCTGTTATATTTGGAACCTGCAGGATTACATTTGATGTAACAATAGTTAACAACAGACTGAGGGATTTTCATAAACATGTATATCCTTGCTGCTCTCTCTCTCTCTCTCTCTCACACACACACACACACACACACTCACACACACACCTGGTCCCTGTGTTGAATTTTCTTCTACTGCTGGGAGCTTAAAATGAGACTGCTACTGCTTTTGGTGAACACATGCTAATAATAGTTACATTGAATCTTCCTTCTGATTTCCCTCCTTGATACCAAAATGAATAATGAAAGGAATCACCTACAGGTAGTGTGGACATTTTTCAGGCTTTCAGGAATCTCCTTCTGTTTTAAAAACTAGAATCCCTTGTAGGCAGCAAGGTAAAGCATACACTTAGAATGACGAAACAGGATGCCTATGAATCTGATCACATGCACAGCCTGGGAATTAGTTTTCAATACTTCCATTGAGTTTACAGTTCTTTCACACAAAAGTTCATTCCTGGTTTTTCCCAACCGGTTCTTCAATAGGAGTGAATCTTTTTGCTAATTCTGTTGTCATACTAGCTAGTAGTGGCCCACCCAGGAGGGGCATGGGGGTGGAAAACTGTTCCCACTCTGCTTGCCTCGGCCAGCCACCACATTAACTCCAGGCCTGTGGGCTAGTTCCCCAATGCAGGGATTGACCAGCCTGCTTGCCTGGTGTTGTGGTGGCGGGCTAAGGTGAGGGAGGGGCAAGCAGAGTGGGACTAAGCCACACCTGCACCTTATTTTATGCCTCCCTACCCCACCTGGATGGGTCACTACTGCAATTGGGAGTTGATAATCTACCTTATTGAACCCTTGCTAAACCCCTGCTGGTCTCCAAAATCACCTAGAGATCTATCAGTAGAACCCAAGCATTTGAAACCAATCTAGCTTCTATCTATCCCTGATATATAATGGCATCAAATTCTGTCTGACTATCTATCTATCTATCTATCTATCTATCTATCTATCTATCTATCTATCTATCTATCTATCTATCTCTTTCTCTTTTACTGAATTTTCAAAAAACAAAAACAAAAAACCAAATAAGAAATAAAGACAACTCTCCCTTCACCCCCACACCCTGACTGTTCACTCTTTGAAGGCTAACATTTCCATGTTAGTTAGCGCACATAACAGATTTACTTAAGATAAACATACAGTTTTGTATTTGTTTGGCATATTCCAGTTTACAATTTTAGGTTGTAGGTTTAGGTCCCCAATTTTGTGGAACACAATGGAGAGGAGAGCTGGTCTTGTGGTAGCAAGCATGACTTGTCCGCATAGCTAAGCAGAGTCTGCCCTGGTTGCATATGAATGGGAGACTTGATGTGTGAGCACTGCAAGATATTCCCCTCAGGGGATGAAGCCGCTCTGGGAAGAGCAGAAGCTTCCAAGTTCCCTCCCTGGCTTCTCCAAGATAGGGCTGAGAGAGATTCCTGCCTGCATCCTTGGAGATGCTGCTGCCAGTCTGTGAAGACAATACTGAGCTAGATAGACCAATGGTCTGACTCAGTATATGGCAGTTTCCTATGTTCCTATGTTCCTAATGGTCGAACTTGTGTGTTACCTGTAGAATCCAGAGGAAAGAGTTATGACACTCAAGGACCAGGCAGTAGAACATAATGGATAATGCTATTAGTTTTCTGATAAGATAATGCTATTAGTTATATGATAGAAATACTATTCACAGCAAAAAAGCAAGTGTAGACTGCTTTCTGTTCTCCTATTGCTTGCACTGCTGGGCTGTGGTCATGGTAATCTTTATCTGCATTATTTGATATGGTTCAGGATAAAAGGGTAGTGACAGTTTGTCCCAAGGTTGAAGGTCAACCACTTTAAAGGGTATTACAGTTGTTTGCCTGTGTTGATCAGTATACTGCTTCATTGCACTCTTTACTTGTTCATCACATTGACTTAAGATAGTGTCCTGACATGGAGTGTCAAGTTGCAGTTTTGTCCACAATTGTCTGCCAAACATAAGGGTAGCTGGTGCTACCCCAAAAGAGCAGTGAGGCATGGTCCTGAGAAACCAAAACAATTCTTCTTTCATATTGGCACCCTTTGCTGAGGCAATCTGGAGAACTTTTTTTCATGAACCTTTTAATTTCCCCATTGGCCTGTAGACAGTAAATTGTGATTTATTTATTTTTATGTTTGAATCCCAGATAGCTGGTGAATTGAGCAAACTGTGAACTCTGAAAAGTTGGCCCATAGGAAGAGAAAATCTTGTCAAATTTGGGATCACAGTATTAGCCAAAGTGCTGGTAAGAATTTCCACCTCTGGAAATTGGCTATAATAATCAGTGACAACCAACAGGTGCCCACCATTGGGGAAATCACAAAAATCAACACTGACCTTCACCCATGGTGAGGAAGGAAGAGAAGAAACTTCCAGTAGAGCTGAGTGACTCTAAGGAACTGCAGATTGGCACAGAGAGCAAGGGTGCCTACATTGTTCAGCAAGGGCTTCCATCCCAGGAAACCATACTTATCTCTTAACGAAGCTTTGGTTTTCACCACACCTTTGTGACATTTCATGAGCCAAATCAATGGTATGGTTCCATAGAGCCCATGGAATAATCGGTCAAGTGCCCTGAAGGAGATCATTGTCTATGACAATAAATTCATTGTACACATTGGCAAGGGATCAAATGGTGGCTTGTGCCTCAGAAATCAAATGTCCTAAATTATCCAGAAGTGTTTTCCATGGACCACAGCAAATGGCCTTAATGACAGCCTAGAGCAGGGGTGTCAAACTGTGGCCCTCCAACTGTTGTTGGCCTACAACTCCCATATCCCCAGTCACCATGGCCAGTAGCCAGGGATGATGGGAGTTGTATGCCAGCAACATCTGGAGGGCCTCAGTTTGACACCCCTGGCCTAGAGGCAAGATGCATCACTTGTAGCAGTCTCTATTTTATGCAGAGAGAGTTTTGGGAACTGTGTGTGGGAAAGGAGAAAGTTGACATGTGCTTCTGCCTTGTTTGTAATTATGTGATTAGAGACTGTGCTGGAGATAGGACATCTGGAAAAGTAATCAGCTGGAATATCTTTACCTAAGTGATACAACTACCTCTCGCTCTGTAGTCATATCCCTGCAGTTTAAGTTTCCAGTGTTCAATATGTGCTGGAGGTTGAAAGGATGGCTTGTGATCAATTATGACTATGAAAGGACAGCCATGACAGCCAACACCCCTGCTAACTTGGCAAAGAGGCAACTCTTAATGTGGTGAGTCTCTTTATTTAGCGGGGGAGAGCAACTGGCCCTATCCACCCCCAGCACAGTACCTCCAGTTACTGTTGTTGGTGTCTCTCTTATGTTTCTTTTTACGTTGTGAGCCCTTTGGGGACAGGGAGCCATCTTATTTATTTATTATTTCTCTGTGTAAACCACCCTGAGCTATTTTTGAAAGGGTGGTATAGAAATCTAAATGAATGAATGAATGAGTGAAAATGAGAACATGCCCCAAACAATTACAACTCTCTCTCGATCTGATTGAGAATACTGCTGTTCTGTGGGTGAAAGAGCTTTGCTAGCATAGACTATGATAGAAATATGTCCATGTTGATCTCTTTGTGTGGGGACAGCACCCAGGTCAACAGAGTAGGTATCCATTAAAAGCTCAGTCTGGTGTGCTTTTTGGGGGGCGGGGCCAAATTCAGACATGACAACATCATTTGCAAGAGCATTCTTGAGCTTTGTGAAAGCAGTTTGATTTTCAGCTGACCATTCCCATGGTTGATCTTCTTATGTAAGATCCCCGAGAGGCTGGGAAATTGTGATAAGCCACAGGATGAATCCGCCACAATAATTTGCAAGGCCCCAAAGCTACGAACTTCAGTGGATGTAGTACAGTAGCATTTTATATTGCCATTACTTTTTCGTGGGTCATCAGAGATACCATCTTTGGACAATATATAGCCAAAAAACTCCAAGGTGGTTATTTTTGAATTCACATTTGCTCTGGTTAAGAGACAGATTCTCCTTCTGCAGATGCTGTAAGACTGCAGTAAGGTGAGAATCATGCTCCTCTTCTGTGGTGCTAGACAGCAAATTATCATCACTGACATAAAGCATGCTTTTGCTGGTCAATGACCGAATAAACTTATAACCATAAAGCATGCCTGTAAGTCCAGCCAGGATTTAATGAATTGCATTCTGAAATATCTCCACAGTTGAAGAAATGCCCAAACTGAGGCACTTATAGTGGCGAAGGTCAACATGAGCTGAAAATGTCTTGATGTATCTGGAATCAGGGTGGAATTCAAGTTGATGGTAACCAGCAGTAAATTGATGATTATTTATTTATTACATTTTTAAACCACCCCATCCGAAGACTCTGGGTAGTGTACAGCATGGCTACACCACTATGGCCCATATCACCCAGGCCCATGTCCAGACTGGAATTGTGGCTGCTGAACCACCTCACCCTGGAGCACCACAGGTCATACTGCTGCATCCCCCGCAAACCCATGGTGGACCTCCTAAGGGAGGTGTGCCTCAGAGTGGTGTACCCACGCTCTCAGCATCCACACCCTCCCCCTACACTTACGGTATGTCTGTGTGGCAGGGCAACTGACTGAACTGTTTCACCAGTATGAAGCTTCACTTGCTTCCTTTTCCACTTTCTGATGCCTTGAAACATGTGCTCATACTGGTGAAGATTTAAAGGAGGGGATCAGGGAGTATATTCCAGAGCAGGGCTGCTCAACTTTGGCCCAGCTGTTTTTGGACTACCACAATTCCCAGCCACAGTGGCCCATAGCCAGGGATTATGGGAGTTGTAGACCAACATCTGCAGGAGGGTTGAAGTTGAGCAGCCTTAGTCCAGAGCATTGTGATTAGTTCTAAGGCATTGGCCAGGTCATAGGTGATCAAAATATCACCATTGGGCACTACCTACTGATGTGTCCTGGTAGGTAAAATGTGCCTGGAACCTGCCACATGGAGGCAACAGAGTTGGAGTTGCATAGGGACACACATTCATAGTTGAGTGCACCTCAAGTGGTTTCTGAGGAAGTGCATCATAGTGACACTGGGCTATTTATAGTTGCAATTAAAAACAAAAACTTTGTGTCCTTTGAAAACATAGTGATGGGGCAGACCCTTATGGTCGGAAGTAGTTGGGGCTGGAGAACAGCCAGTCTAGGAGGCTATTCATATGATGGGAGGAAATCGGGCTAGCGGAGGCTAGCCCGATTTCCTCCCATCATGTGAACCACTGGGCTAGGCTGCGAGCCCGGTGGTTCCTAAGTGGGTAACCCGCTGAAGAACCCTTGCCCTTAAACCAGGTTTGTAGAGCGAGCACACCGCAAACCTGGTTTTTTTACTCATGTGTTGCCGAGGCGCGGCTCTGTGCCATAGCAACTCACAAGTAGACTCCCGACTGGGAGGCTGAAAAGCAGCCTCCTGGCTCAGGGGTCTCTCCAGCATGCCCTGCACACTCGCGCAGGGCATGCTGGAGCTTCTGAGGGCCGCGCAGCCTCTGAACTCTCCAGCCAGCAACATGACAGAGCCAGCAGTCATGTGGGCGGCCGCCCAGAGCAGACTGCTGCTTGTCTGCAGGGAGAGTGTGCTAAGTCCACTCTCCCTGCTAACCCCCTAGAGGCTCTTCTCACTAATCGTGAGAAGAGCCTCTAGATGTATAAGTTATCTTCCCCTGGAAGATCAGCCTGAAGAGCATTTGCTTGCCAACGACCCTGCTGGTGAGGATGTGAGGTAATCTGTGAGGACCTGCAGACCCTGCCGTTGTGGTTCTGTTTTCCATACGCATGGCAAGTTGTGCCCCTGGCAGGAAAAACTGTGCGGATAAGATCCACCAACAGTTGTAACAAATTCATTGAGCTGCCTGCTCAGGCATGTGTTGCATGATTGAAGATGGATGGGTAGCTTGAGAAAGTGTTGGCTGCTTGCAACTGGGGTGTCTCTGAAGCTTTTGCAGAGTTTCCATTTGTGGTGCATGGCTTCCTTGCTCAATCAGTTGGGCATGTTGTTCAGACACTTCATTTGCTTGAACAGGGTCAAATATTTTGGTGAGGATCATCTGGGGTTCACTTAGCCGAAGCTTGTCTGAAAAACATCCTTGTATTATCAGTGCCCTTATCTCATTGTCTGTGTTTATGAACACACACGACTGTGCAAGGTGATGAAAATGGGTATGATATGCATCAATACTTTCTCCTTCCTCTTGACGTGCTTGCCTGAACATATGCTGCTCAAAATCTATGTTTCTGCAAGCTGTAAAATACTTGGTGAGTGCTAACTTTGCCTTTTCATAATAATTGCTGATACATAATCAGTATCAGGTAATGTGTTGGAAATCTGGTAAACTGCACTGCCTGCAAAATGTAGCAGCACTGCCCACGTGTTGTTGGAGTCCTTTTCCTTTATCACAAGAAGCAGATAAATGAAAATGCAGTATTTCAAGCCAGTGGTCCCCATCTGTGGAGTGGGAGTCATGAACAGCAAATTCAAGTAAAGCAGAAAGCATATTGATAACAACAAAAGCAGAAGTTCAGAAGACTGGAGAGGAACCCATCCCTGTTGGGAAAGTATGCTGTGCCACTGAATAAAAGAAGCACTCAGAATGGGTGCCACTCTATTCCAGGCATAGCTAAGAGATTATACAGTAGGTAAGATGGCTGTTGCACTCAAAAGCAGGCTCCTACCAAAGGGGCTGTGTGTTATACAGAGAAGCTATTCACACAACATGAACCAGGTAACCCAGGCAGCTTGTGTCATTTGGAGTGCCGGGAGCCCTCTGCTCCTGGCTGCTCCAGAACATGGTAGCCTGACTTTTTAACCCAGCATTTAGCCATGAGTATGAATGCTGCTGGGTTAAAAGGCTTCCCCCGGCCCACCACCACTTCTGGCAGTGAGCCCGGGGGAAGGAGTGGCCATGCCAAGTGTGGCAGCTGTTCTAATGAGAGCAGCCATGGTGGCCTGACATTTTAACCCAGCATTTAGCTGAGATTAAATGAACCTGCAGTTCAATCTGTGTGTGTGTGTGTGTGTGTGTGTGTGTGTGTGTGTGTGTGTGTGTGTGTGTGTGTGTGTTTTGGAGGGGCTCTTAGCCACTCTCCTTGCCAGTGCAGAATCTAGAGGAAAGAGTTTGGCAGGCACACAAGTACCATATAATTAAGAATGTTATTAGTTTAATGATATGTATGTATGAATGAATGGATGGATGGATCTTTATTTCAATCTCAGACTAGAGAATGATATAGGAATTATTTACAGAAAGGCAAGTGCAGACTGTTTTCTATTTTCCTGCTGCTTGTTTGCCGCTGCACCTCCAGTCTAGGACTGGACTAAATAGTAACTAAAGCACTTCTTTTCTTCCAACACAACCTATTCTTGCTCTTCTTCCTTCATTAATAGTTTGTGTTTGATTGGTTATTAGCTCTTTGAGAGTTAGCCATCTTTGGCAGAAGATGGTTTCATTTCTGAAATGTCATTAATGCTATGCCATACACACACTTGGCGAAGTTCTCTCCTCTCCAGTTAAGTTTTTAATTCAGCTTCTATCAAAAGCATTTGTTTATAGTATTTCTTTTAAAATATTGATATCCATTTAGTACTTTCAACTCATCTGACAATAGTAAAAGTAAATGCATTAAACATACACTATGATTCAGTGACTAGCAAAAATCTAGTTTTGCTAGACAGCATTGAAATCCTGATTTCTTATTAGACACTGTTATCTCACATTAAAAATTCAGACTTGTTTGAGTCTACAATTTACACCTTGAAATACTGAGAGAGAGAGAGAGAGAGAGAGAGACTAATGAAGTGTGTGCATGCTGCAAGGGACTGTGGGACATGATGGGAGCCCTAGTGTAACTCCCTCATTGTGCCTGCGTTCCATAAGAGCCCTTAGTGCCTGGGACACTCCCCACAATCTGAAAAGGCTCTGCACGAATTTAAAAACATTGTGGAGGGCCAGTGCTGTGTGTTTGACCTTGCCGAGCCCTTCCAGAGCATAGGGAGTGCTCCAGATTCTAAGGACTCTTATGGAAGTGTGTGCAGTTGCACATGGAGAAAGGGGGAGTTGCATGAGGGCTCCTGTCATATCCCCACAGTGCCTAAACGTGTGCATGTTTAGGATGTCGGCCACCATCAGGTTTCAGAAGGAAGTCTGTAGTTTGCTCTTGGTTGCTGAGACAAAGGTCCATTTCAAATGGGCAAGTTGAGCAAATCCAAAAGACCAGAAGCAGGGGCATGCCCAAGACTAGGTTGATTTCCAAAGAGACAGAGCCAAGAAGAATTTGCTGTGGCTGCTCCTACAAACAAGTTACTCGAACTGAGGAGCAAACTCAAAACTCAGCGCTTTAGTGGGCCCACATTGATTGGTGGGGTGAGATAAGAGTATTTAAGATGATTCTACAATCCAGAGGGCCTACTTGATCCATACAATCTGCTGGATTTGTTGAGAAACCAGAGTGCTAGTGACGCAGGGGGAAGTGTTAACTGAACAAATTGGCACCTTTAAAGTGATAACTGTCTTTAAGAGAGCAAGGACAGAGGAACTGTCCTATTGAGCCCCAGCATAGTGTACCTACAGGGGCTGGGGCTGGTGTCTACCTTGTGTTTCTTTTTGGATTGTGAGCCCTTTTGCGGGATAATGTTAAAGGGTTTTTTCCTAAACCACCTTTCTAAGCTCCCCCTTAGAGCTTTTTCGAGGTCTTTTCAGGCAGATGAGTGGTGACTTAGAGATTCTCTTTTCAATGACAAAGCAGAAGGTTTAAATAAAATATAAACAGTTTTATTAGGTGGATAAAGCATATATATTGTTACAGATTCCAAAAGACTTGTTTTCTCTCAAACCAAGTACATATAAATCATGTTTCCTTACAAACAACAATTGCATCCAGAGTTAGTAATTGTAAAAACAGCACAGCCACAATGCAAATAGAAATCAGGTTTCAAACTCTACACAGTTTGCATATTCAGATTTTCATGCAGTTTGCTCTCTCATACTTACCTGTTTTCTCCTGAAGCTTGGGAATTGGCTAATCTCTCAAGCGACAGTGCACTAATCTTTAAGGCAGGGTTGGTCTCCTCAGTAAAATGGTTGGTGCGCTTCATCCCTGGGTGTCGATGTTGGCTGAGGAGCCCCTAGCAAAGTTTGTATAAATGTTGTATAGGTTTCCCTCTCCCTGTGGAGACCAGGCAAAGCCAGAAGAACAAATCCTGCTGGCAGAATCTGGCAATCATGGCACTCTGCCCTGATTCTCCATGTAAAGGGGAAATTCCAAGAATAAGGGACTAATATGAACAAAATAAATATCCCCTTTCCTGCTTACACATGTGTCTCTCCTCCATCCCGGTCAGCTTCACCATCTCAGTTCCCGGCATCTGGCCTTGGTACAACAATCCTCAGTGCTATTTGACTGTCTGACAGCAAAGCACAAACTGCCAAGCATACAGAACACGCAGGCTGTTTTTCTCAGGCACTTGGAGACTGAGCAAAGGTCACTTTTCGAGGTGTGAATTCTCATTCTATCATAGCAAATGAGATTTTCTTCAATTAGACAACTCTCATGACCCCACTTTCACTTTTTCACACTCTCAATTACTATGAATATGAGGAAGTAATCAATTTAGCACACTTCACCTTATGAAGACAAACCTCAGAATTCACCAAAATTCACCCCTCTGCCCAATCACTCTGAAATTGGGGATGGGTGGTAGCCTCCACCCATCAGGCACTATCTACCAGCCCACCCCACTCCTTTGGGGCAGATCCACTTTCTGCCCCCAATCTGCCCCAAAGCCACCAAAACTTCAAATATTCCCAAAAAATCAGGCCTCTGCCCAATCCCCCTGAAATTGGGGTGGTAGCCTCCACCCATTAGGCACTACAACCCCACCCCACTCTTTTGGGGCAGATCCACTTTCTGCCCCCATACTGCCCCAAAGTCACTAAAACTTCAAAAATTCTCAAAAAATCATCCCTTTGTCCAATCCCCCTGAAATTGGGATGGTAGCCTCCACCCATTAGGCACTACCACGCCACCCCACTATTCTGCCCCAGTCCCCACTTTCTGCCCCAATCTGCCCCAAAGACATGAAAACTTCAGAAATTCACCAAAAATCCACCCTTTGCCCAATCCCCCTGAAATTGGGTTGGTAGCCTGTACCCATTAAGTAATACCACCCCACCCCACTCCTTTTGCCCAGATCCCATGCTATGCCCCCGAACTGCCCCAAAGTCACTAAAATTTAAAAAATTCCCCAAAAATCAGCCCTTTGCCCAATTCCCCTGAAATTGGGGTGGTAGACTCCACCCATTGGGCACTACCACCCCACCCCAAAATTTTGCCCCTGGGCCCCCTTTTTACCCCCCAAATCGATTCAGATTCAGATTCAGATTAAATCCAAATCCGAACCGAATCAAGGGTGATTCGGGTGGCCCATATTCGGGCACAAAACAGAGCAGGGGTGATTCGGTTTGGGTCCCGAACCGAATCACCAAATTCCCGAATTGCACACCCCTATTTTCTTTGTTATGATTGTATTGTGTTTTTGTATTAGAATATTTTTTATTCACAAATAAGTCAAATAACATTCCAATTCAGATCACTGTCTATTTAGATCATTGGTAAAATTTGCACAGTAAAATTTTCTGAGGGGAAAAAAATAATGCTAATTTTGTGCAAGTGAGTTAGATTTTATCAAATGATGAAAATTTTGCCTAGGAGATTTTTCCAGAATTTTTTCCAATTAAAAAACCCACATCTCTGATTTCAGTGCACACAAATCTTGTGAAGTGGGATATTGTATGTGTAAAGCTCTGATAAGATGCTGGTTTTGCATGTGAAGATATGAAATGACCATGGGATGCAAATTTTATCAAATCACATTTCATTCTCCCAGAAGGGCATGTGCACATGAAAGCGCACAAATTGTGGCCACTTTTTTTTTGAGGACCTGTTGTAATTCTGCATGTTTCCCTGCTCGTGCCTCTCTCAGACACAGAACCTGAAGTTTTGCATGCTTTCACAAACAGCACCAGTGCATCTTGAGTGGTGGTGGGCAAACTTACAGGTTCTGTTTTTGATGAAGGAATCAGATCTAGGCGGTTTGCAATCAGTTGAGAGTAGCTGCCACAGTTGCTTTTTAAATTTAAATTAAAAAGCAGTATCATGTATGCTGACCCTGAAACGCCGCTTAATCATTGTTCCCTCTAACAGGGATTCCCAGATGTTGTTGACTACAACTCCCAGAATCCTCAGCTATAATGGCTTTTGCTTGGGGATTCTTGGAGTTGTAGCCAACATCTGGAAATTCTTGTTAGAGGGAACACTGCCCTTAATTCTTCTCAGGACCAATGGCCATGGCCATTTGGAAGTCTCTCTCCACCCCCACCCTGAGTCCTGGCAGAATGTTTGCCCAACTGCAACAGTCATGTGACTCTATCCAGACCTTTCTGCTATGAGCAGAACCGACCAGCATGTCTGTAAAATGAGCCATGCTGATTGTTCTAGACAGTTTATCACTGACATACCAGCATTTTCCGCTCACAGAAAATGGCTCTGGTCACATTCACCCACCTGGTTCCCCATGAGATCCAAACAAATTCTCACATCTGTTTAGATGCAAGGAAAAACCAGCAACCCGTCTCCCTTTCCAACAATCCAGAGATCTAAGCGTGAATATAGAATTAATGCCCACACATTTTAATATCATTCTAACTTGCAGCAAAGTTTTTTTTTCAACATAGCACAATTTGTGCCCTCACAAGTTTCTGTAAGTCCCTTATTTTAGTTTGTATCTGTTGCTGTAGTTTAGATACACATTAAACCTACTTTTGCACTGATCCACAGTAACCAGTTAGCACAGCTAAACCCAAAACAGTCAAACATTTCTAACAAAGATTGGAGAAATATTAGCATATTCCAATGGAAAACTAATATTTCTGTATCTTTCTTTAGTCTACCATTAAGTTCCCTTCTGCATCACCAATTGGACCATATATTTTCCTTTTAAGGCAGAAAAGCAAAAACAAGAGAAAAAAGGTCAAGTTGTTGACATCTGTTTCTGTTCTTTCCCCTTTGTTTTCTGATACTTGTTTCCCATTAAAGTAAAGTGTGCCGTCAGGTTGAAACCACAGAGCCCTGTGGTTTTCTTTGATAGAATACAGGAGGGGTTTGCCATTGCCTCCTGCCACAAAAGTATGAAATGATGCCTTTCAGCACCTTCCTTTATCACTGCTGCCCAATATAGTACCCGCGAGGATTCGAACCAGCAACCTTCTGCTTGTTAGTCAAGCATTTCCCCTCTGTGCCACTTAAGCTCATTACATAATGTTAATTCTTTTGCTTTCTCTTTTCTTCTGCTCCCGAGCTTTCATTTTCCAGCCTTCCTCTGCTTAAAATTTGCAACTCCTATTACGTTTTTCCTTTGCCTCTCTCATTTTTGTTCCTTCTCCAATCATAGCTGCCTATTTAGAGGTGGTTTTTTTAAACTAGGTGGAAGCCACTAGAGGGAGACCTAACAGAATTGTTTGTTTGTTTATTTGTTTAGTACATTTTTATACCACCCCATACAAAAAGGTCCCTGGGTGGTTCACAATATAAAACCTTAAAACATTAATATAATTAAAACAATTTAAAATACAATAAAAAGCTTTAAAAGTATAAACGAAATGCCTGTCTAAACAGGTATGTTTTTAGGTCCTTCTTAAAAACATTCAGAGAAGGGGAAACTCTAATTTTGTTAGGAAGAGCATTCCAGAGTACCGGGGCAAATCTAGAAAAGGCCCTGTTTAGAGTCACCACTAACTGAGCCAGAGGCAACTGCAACCAGACCTCGCCAGATTATCTCAACAGGCAGTGGGGTTGATGAAGAAGACTGTACTCTCTTAAATACCTCAGACCCAAGCCAGTTAGAGCTTTATAGGTAATAACCCGCTCTTTGTATTTTGCCCGGAAACATATTGGCAGCCAGTGTAGTTCTTTTAAAGTGGTTGTAATATGATTTCTTTGGGCAAACCGAGAGACCGACCTGGCTGCTGCATTCTATACTAACTGTTTCTGAACTGTGTACAACAAGGCAGCCCAACATAGAGCACACTGCAGTAGTCAAGTCTTGATGTTACCAGCATATGCACCACTGTTTTAAGGTCATTTATCTCCAGAAATGGGTGTAGCTGGTGAATCACCCGAAGCTGATAGAAAGCACTCCTGGCCACTGCCTCAGCCTGAGAAATCAGGGAGAGGTTTGGATCCAGAAGCACTCCCAGACTATGTACCTGCTATTTCTGAGACAGTGTAACCCTGTCCAGAACAGGCAGATCTAAACCACTTCCTAAGTCTTGACCTGCCACAATGAATGCCTCTGTCTTGCTTGGATTCTGCCTCCCTCATCCAGCTCATTATCACTTCCTGGCAGGCATTTAGGGAAGTTAGGCCATTTCCAGATGAAGTTGACATGGAGAAATAGATTTGGGTGTCATCAGCATTTTGATAATATCCTGCACTAGGGATGTGCACGGAACCAGTGTGTGTGTGTGGGGGGGGTGCACCCCCCCGCCATGTTTCCCCCGCTGGTGCATGTCGCTAAAAGCCCATCGGGGCAGCAGCATGCCTCCCTGCCACCCTGCTCCGGCGTTATCCGAAGGTAATCGGAAGTAGCAGCTGTGACTGCATGTGTCGCTCGTGTGCACGTCGCATACATCACGTGCACACACCCAATGTGCATCCTCCCTCATCCTTAAATCCACGCCCCCGCCATTGAACCCTTGAGCCGGGCAATGTTTGAACTGGTTTGGAAGCCCGTAAAAGGGCCTTCGAACCCGTTCATGCACATCCCTACCCTGCACCAAATCCCCTGATGATCTCTCCCAGTGGTTTCATGTAGATGTTAAAAGGCATTGGAGTCAATATGTATCCTTGCGGGACTCAATTGAAATTGATCCAGTTTAACCACACAAGAGGAGCTGCTGGACAACTCCACAATAGACTGCAGTAACTGTAGAGTCTAGTTCAGCTTGAGTGCAAAAGATTTTATCTGCAAAAAACTCATTTAAAACATCACAAAGGGTAACTGATGGATCCAAATACTCATTCAGGGAAGGAGGGGCATGGACTAGCCCTCGCACAACCCTAGACAACTCCACTGGATGTGAGCTTGCAGAAGCAATGCAGACAGAAAAGAACTGTTTCTTTGCTGCACGCATTGCCAGAGCATGGATCTTCAAATGAACTCTGTGTTGTAATCTGTCGGATTCGAGCCGAGTCTTTCTCCACTGCCAAGGGGCTAATATAGAAGCGGGTCAGAGAGAGTGCTTAGGAGCAATCATGTCTATTGCCCTATTGAGTTCATTATTCCAAATCTGAACCAGGGCATCCAACACCAGCTCTGCAACCAAGTCAGCCAGTTCAATTAAGGACTCTGGTGGTACACCAACACAAGTCCCAGTCTATCCTTGGTCTCCAGACGTAGGTACATACATTCAATATAGAACAATCCCCTGGCAGGAACCCTGGTAAGGGAGATATTAGTCTTATGTACAGTGGCACACCTAGGTGATTTTGGCATCTGGACTATCCCCACCACAAGGCCCCCCTGCTGCAAGATCCCCTGCTGCTGCGAGGTGCCTCTTGCCACCACGAGGTGCTTCCATGCCAAACTGCAACCTTTCTGTAATTTTAGCCACCATGTGCGTGGTCGAGAGCATAGCCGAGCAGGCCTCCTGCCTCCCCACCACCACCATGGCAGTGGGCAGCTGGGCTGGATGGACAGTTCCAGTGGCCGCTCCGCCACCACGGGGTGGGGCATGCCTGCTTGGCTCACTGCTCTGGGTGTGCACATGCTAGGGATGTGCAAACAGGTTCAACCATTTGGGGCCAAATCGAGCCATCCTGTTTGGTTCAAACCAGGACCAAACACCTCCCCCATGACCGTTCGGTGGGTTAGCTATTTATTTATTTATTTATTTATTTATTTATTTGTTTGTTTGTTTGTTTGTTTGTTTGTTTGTTTGTTTGTTTGTTTATTGTCCCCACTGAGGGAGTTGTTAGAGGCGTCTGGAGGGTCCGTGGAGGTTCCCCCTCCCCCACCAGCCTCCCTTGATGCCCTTCCAGTCGTCTGGCTGGCTCTTCAGCCTGTACATGACTGGGCCATGCAGAGGCCAATTGCACAGGTGCGGTGGCCTCCAAAATGGCCACCTCACCGGAGGGGAAAGGCCCAAACTGTCCAAAGAGCCAGCCAGCTGGCCGGTATGAGCATCAAGGGAGGCCAGTGGGGGGCGGGGGAACCTCCACGGAACCCCCCGCCACATCCAACAACTCCCTGGAGGGCGTAAGTAAAAATATATATTTTTTTGAAAATAAAAAATGTTTGCGAACCCCCCTCAGACTAAATGAACTGGGTGGGGCAGTTTGAGGGGGTGCTGGACCAAACTGGCCCTGTCCAGTTTGGGTCTGCCCTGTACTCAAACCAAACCAGACCAGCCGGTTCTATGCACACCCCTAGCACATGGCAGCTAAAATCACAGAAAAGCTGTGGTTCGGCACAGGAGGGCTGTGGCAGAGCAGGGATTGGGGGGGGTAATAGGTCCCCTGGTCATTTGGAGGCCTCCCTCAACCTTGGAGGCCATGGACTGGGGCCCCAAGTTCCAGGGGTAAGAGCACCTCTACTTATGTACCACAGCCACCCCTTCTCCTCGTCCATGTCCTCTCACCTGTTCTACAACAGAGTATCCTGCCCGGAGAAGCTGGGCCCAAACTGGACCACTAGCCTCCCCCATCCAGGTCTCTGAAATACATATCAGGTCAGCTCCATCCTCCACAATCAATCATGAATGATTTCTGTTTTATTTTGAACTGACCTGGCATTACAGAGAAGCCCCAAAGGCCGGGCCCCCTTGGCGGCTGCTTCCAGGCAGACAGCTCAGCAACCTGCCATTGGCTGCACCCTGGCCCAGACCCCAGTTTTATAAGTATAGTGGCAACCAACTACTCCTCCTGGCAGTAAACTCAGGTGAAATGTATGTTGCAATTAGCCAGAAGGAAGGAGTCAGCCCACAGAGTAATGGCACAAACACAGCAAGAACGGTTCTGCAGAATCCCTTTGCCAGCAGATCTCACAAGTGTCCTTGGCTGTCTGCAGCTGAAAACCAAACAAATAAAGTAATATGGGAGTTCTTCTCCCCTTTATAGTGGTGTTCTTGCATCTGTGTTGGGATGATTGGGCCCCCACACATTCCTTCCTTCCTTACTAACTCCAATTTCATACTGCAAGGAGGTAGGAGGATCATGTGGTTGATGTAATCTGATTCTGACACTTAAGTGAGACCTAAGAAAACAGGTTCAGGACAGAGAAGAACACTTAGCTGTCATCAAAATGTAGCAATATAAATAATACAACCCAGGGCAGTTGTATTAAAGGTCAAGAACACTGAATCAGATTATTTGAGGATTGCTTAGGAATCTTATCAAGGTTTAACAATTCATATTAATTGCTGCTGATATTATAGACTTTACTGTTCCACAATATAACAA
The DNA here is from genome assembly GCF_027244095.1 of Hemicordylus capensis. Classification (NCBI taxonomy): domain Eukaryota; kingdom Metazoa; phylum Chordata; class Lepidosauria; order Squamata; family Cordylidae; genus Hemicordylus; species Hemicordylus capensis. The sequence continues at coordinate 259,520,250 of NC_069660.1, forward strand.
CAAATATAGGAGGATATCATCTAAATAATGTAAACTTGTGTAATTCATTCTCTTTTTTGTTGAACCATGAGGATCACTTCCTTGTTGTATTTAATAGCTCACTTGGCAAAAGTATTTGTGGCAAAATAAACACTGGTGCCACACCTCATAAATATATGTTTTTATCTGCTGTCTCCTCTATAACAACAAATATTTATATACCGCTTTTCAACAAAAGTTTCCAAAGTGGTTTACATGGAGAAATAATAAATAAAAATAAGATGGCTCTCTGTCCTCAAAGGGCTCACAATCTAAAAAGAAACATAAGACAGATACCAGGAACAGTCACTGGAAGTACTGTGCTGTGGGTGGATAGGGCCAGTTACTGCTAAATAGAGAGAATCACCACGTTAAAAAGGTGCCAGTGAGCAGGGGAGATCATTCATAGCAAACTTGTGTGAGAACAAGTGTTTTCCTATAACAAAATCAGAACATGTTAGCAATAGCAATAGCACTTACATTTATATACCGCTCTATAGCTGGAAGCTCTCTAAGCGGTTTACAATGATTTAGCATATTGCCCCCCAACATTCTGGGTACTCATTTTACTGACCTCGGAAGGATGGAAGGCTGAGTCAACCTTGAGCCCCTGGTCAGGATTGAACTTGTAACCTTCTGATTACAGGGCGGCAGTTTTACCACTGCGCCACCAGGGGCTCTTAATACATATGTGCTTCCAAACCCGCAATATTTGGCAGTAGTCTGACATGGTCACTGTAGCTGGAGTGCTGGAAAAATACAGTGGCCAACATACAGACTAGTTAAGAACATATGCAGTGACTCTATGTGCTATGATGGAGGTGTGATTTTATTATTTATTTATTTAGCGTATTTTTAATACTTCTCAATATATACATCTGTGGGTGGTTTACACACCATAACTACCAACATTAATAAAACATCTATATATATATAATTCTCCTGGGTGTGCCTTGGAATGTGTGTCCCAGCACCCTGCTGATTGACTGGGCGGCGGACATGTCTAATTGGCTGAGGCGCACCCAGGAGAATTGGTGCCACTGCCGTGGCCTGGCCGTGGAGGCCAGAGGTGGTGGGCCCGGCCCGGCTGCGGAGGCAAGGCCCAGGAGGGGGGAAAGAAAGGGGGGCAGAAGTGGTGGTGAGGAAGAGAGGCGGCAGGGCCCGGAAACAGAAGGGTGGAGGGGCAGAAGGGTGGAGGGAGAAGTAACCGCCGGCCCCAAAGAGCACACAGATGCTCTGTGCAGGGTCGGCTAGTTAAAATGATTGAAACAATTAAAAATCTCAGTATAAATTTTGAAACTTGTTAACTAAAAGGCCTGATTTAAGAGGTACGTCTTCAACGGTTTCTTAAAAACCAGCAGGGATGAGGAGACTGATTTAATTTAGGAGCATGTTTCAGGGTCCTGGGGAAGCCCCAAAGAAAGCTTGAGTCTGAGTCACTCTCAAAAGTGCCAGTGGCAACCGCAACTGGATCTCCCCCGATTATCTTAATAGGAGGTGGGATTCCTGAAGAAGTAGGTGCTCTCTTAAATATCCTGGACCCAAGCTCTTCAGGGCTTTATAAGTAATAACCAGCACCTTATATTTGGCCCAGAAATTTATTGCCAGTCAATGTAGTTTAATGGGATTAATGTGGGGTCATTGGGTAACCAGGGAGACCAACCTGGCTGCTTCTACGGGTGTGCACAAAACTGGAAAACCTGATTCAGTTCGAGTAGAACTTGACTCGAACTGAACCTGGTCTGGACTGGTTCTGTGCACACTACAGCCAGGCCTGGTCCAGCTCAAGTCTGAACCAGTTCAGGCTCAGCTCCTGTGCCAGAGGAAAAAAAAAATCCCAAAAGAATGGCCAGTGTACATGCACAGCAACCTTGGAAATGGCCACCACCAGTGCAGAAAGGCCTGGAACAGGCCAAAAATAGCCCCAAATGAGCTATTTGAGACCAGGGGGAGGCTGGTGAGTGGAGGTAGAACCTCAGGAGTCTCCTTTCCATGGCTGCAGCAGCACCTCTGAAGCCCCGCAATGGAGATAAGTCCACCATTCCGTGTGTGTGTGTGTGTGTGTGTGTGTGTGTGTGTGTGTGTGTGTGTGTGTGTTTTTTCAAAAAAACTCTGATCAGCCCAGCAGGTTTGGCTCATCCTTCAGCCAAACTGGGCCCTCTCCAGATCTAGGGTGAGCCCTTGAGCTGGGCCAGTCTGAGTGCAAGCCAGCTCGATCTGGAGTTGGCTTGCACATCCCTAGGTGCCGCATTCTTTACCAATTGCAGTTTCTGGACTACATACAAAGACAGCCCAATGTAAAGCATATTGCAGTATTCAAGCCTGCATATTACCACACATGCACCACTGTTTTAAAGTCGTCTATCTACAGAAATGGACTTCGCTGGCATATCAGTTGAAGCTGATAAAAAGCACTCCTGGCCACTGCCTCAACCTGAAATGTTAGGGGAAGTTTGGATCCAGAAGTACTTTTAGACTACATACCTGCTTCTTCCAGGGCAGTGTCACCGCATCCAGACCAGGCAGATCTAAACCACTCCCTAAGTCCCAACATATCACAATAAGTATCTCCATCTTGTTTGGATTCAGCTTCAGTTTGTTTTCCCTTATCCAGCCCACTACTGATTCCAAACAGGGATTTAGGAAAGTTAAACCATATCCCGATGAAGCTGACATGGAGGAATAGATGTGAGTGTCCTCAGCATATTGGTAACACCCTGCACCACATCCCCTTATGATCTCTCCCAGCAGTTTCATGTAGATTTTAAAAAGCATAGGAGACAAAATGGAGCTTTGCAGGACTCCATACACCAGCTCTAATTTAGAAGAGCAACAGTCTCCAAGCAAAACCATCTGAAATCTAGCTGATAGAAGCAGAACCTCTACAAAGTGGTACCTCCTTTCCCCAGCTCCCTCAGATGATCCAGAAGGACTAAATAAGAAGGTGCTGCAAGCTTACTGGTCTGGTACCACTCCTGTCCCTGGAAGCTGCAGCCACTGCAGTGCTCCCCCCAGCAGCCTGGGGCATGGCTGTGGGAGTGGCTGCTGGCCTGGCACTCACTCACCTGATCTCCGTGCATGCACAGAACCAGAGGTCATCTGTGTGGTCGTGCATGCATGGAGGTCATTTTCGTGACCAAGGAGATGGATGGCCTCTGCACATCTAGAGTGAGTTCCAGGCTGGCAACCGCGCCAGCAGCCATGCCACCGCTGGGCTGCTGCGGGGAGCACCACTGTGGCCGCAGCTTCCAGGGACAGGAGCAGTAACAGACTGGTAAGCTCACAGCACCTTCTCACCTTTACCAGACCGGTTTGAACCGGTTCATGGACCAGTTTGGGGGTCTACTGGTAAAGGGGAATCCAGTGGGGATTCTGCTTTACCAGTTAAGGGGCAGGGGGCTTCCCTAGGGCTAGAGGGGGCGGGAGGGGTGCCAGGGGTGCCAGCAAGAATTGGCAGTGGCTGCAGGGGGATGATAGGGTCAAGGGCAGTTCCGCCCATCACCCCTAGCCTCCCCCAGAGTAGCCCAGGCTGGCATGGCCCAGTCCAGGCCTTCTCTAGCCCAGTCACATGGAGATCCGAACTGAGATGGATAAGTCCTGAACTGGACCACTGCTGTCCTGGGCTACTCTGGGGGTGGGAGGGAGCCAATGCCGCCACCACCACCACCACCTTCGCTGCTACTCCTTGTTGTAAGTACTCCTGACTCCCTCGCTGCACTGCCAATTCTTGCTGTAAGTACCCCTGGCACCCCTCCCGCCCCTCTAGCCCTAGGGAAGCCCCCCTGCCCCTTTACTTGGAAATTGGAATCCTCACCGGATTCCCCTTCGTCAGTGGACCCCCAAACCAGTCTGCGAAGCAGTTCAAACAGGTCTGGTAGTCAAACTAAACTGGGTCTGTTTCAACTGGAACCAGACTCCAGACTGGGTCAGGTTGGATTTGAACCAAACTGGCAAAACTGGTTCTGTGCACACCCCTACCCTCCATCTCGGGGGCTGAGTATCCTAGTGGGAGAAGCTGGGACTGGACTGAACCACTAGCCTCCCCCAATCAGGTTTTTTAATCCATATTGGGTCAGCCCCTTCATCCACAATCAAATCATGGATGATTTCCATTCTATTTTGAACTGACCTGACACTGCAAAGTATCAGGGTGAGGTTCTGTGGGAGGTTGGTCCTCCTCCCCAAGGTGAAAGAACTGGCAGGTTAGCTGGAAAGGATAACAGTTATTAAGTTTCTGATCTGCATTCTCCAGTAATGACCTACAAAACTGCTAATGCCACATCTTCTTCAATTACCCATTTCCACTTGAATAGCTTCCCCAGAACCAAGGAACACGATCCCTATCTCCCCATCTCCAGGTAAACCAAACAACATACCTATATCAGCCTAGACCAGGGCTGCTCAACTTCGGCCCTCCTGCTAATATTGGCCTACAGCTCTCATGGACCCTGGCTATTGGCCACTGTGGCAAGGGATTATGGGAGTTGTAGTCCAAACACAGCTGGGAGGCCTAAGTTGAGCAGGCCTGGCCTAGACAATATTTGTTGGAGAAAGTTATTGTCAGCAACAACATATCCTGGCCCAGCCCTCAGTCCTTCCCCTGAAGGCTGCCTTTGGAGTCATCCCTTTGATGACCACTTTGGTGACTACTCTGGCAACTTTTGACAGCTTTGGCAGCCTACCATCAAGCTGAGCCTTTGGCACAGCCCTTGCTCTATATAGCTATGATGACTACAACCTCCTCCCTCATAGGAGGAGATTCTCCTATTAATTATTCTGTGAATTCCCAGGTGGAAATTCTTACAATCAGACAAGACAAACCAAAAGCCAGGAGGAAGAGAAACAGCAAAATGGCAGGACAGAATCTTTTTCACTGACAGTTCTTATGCTTTTCTTGTTCTTCCAACAGGTGAGATAACAAAATAAGTTGGAGATAATTACCTCAGTACTGCTTTTCGTTAAACCCTCCTCCAGTGATTGTGACTTCTGAAAATATATCTCTGAGGGTCACACAGACCTCAGGGGCATATTTTTGGTTGTCACAGTCAGCTACAGAAGTAATGGGAGATCAATGAAAATACCACACACACCACAGTGTTGTGCACATTTGCTGCACTTGTGCACCTTTACTATGGATATCAGCCACTATCTTTACACTAAAGCATCTGTACCCTGATCTACAATGAGTAACTACTGCATATTTATTTGCAGCTGTGGGGGACTATTGTTTGGAAACTCCTAAATTATCATAACTTATAGAAAATCAATACAATCTTGATCTTGCCATGTTCTTTATTTATTGTATTCCTATGTATGAATAGTATTTGTATCATTTCAAAAAGCAGATAACAGATAACTTCAATGCAACTTGTAGGAGATGCTGGGAGGTACACACTCATTCCATCTAGCTTTCTTCCCCACCTTCCTTTTTGGGCTGGGAGAACAGCCTAAGCTGTAGCCTCTCTTGGCCTTCCTCCCCAGCAGCTTATAGGTCAATCTGTTCTTCCTAGATGCTCTAACATAGAGCATATGGGCCTGCCCTGCCTCATAGGGTGAGTGAGAGTCACCCCATGGTGTTTCCCACCCACCCAACTTTTGGCCCTTAAAAAGGAGAACAACATCTGGGGTGCAGCTGTGGGTACACTTCGCCAGTAGGCCACAAAAGGGGCAAGCCTTTGGTAGCAACTTTCGGTGGTGGGACTGAGGGGTGGGGCCCGCATTTTGTTTTGGACTCATAAAAGAGAGATTCCTGCTCTCTATACTGTTGTTGCCTAGTAATTGGCTGGACCTGGTACAGGTATGTGTCTTGGGTTGTCCAGAGATGGGGAGGTGGGGCACAACTTTGGAGCAGCTATGCCAGTGGTGGTGGGGAATAGATGAAGATATGGTTCTAGGTCAGCAGGCTATTACAGGGGAAGGGAATTCGAGAACTCAGAAATTTATTGCTGTTTCCCCTTCCAGTAGGCCTACCACTCTATGACCTTGGAAAGCAGTTCAAACTACCCACAGAACCTCACCTTATTACTCTGTAATGCCAGGTCAGTTCAAAATAAGTCTGAGATCATCCATGACTTGATAATGGATGAGGGATCCAAACTGGTATGCATTATGGAGACATGGTCAGGAAAGCCTAGCAGTCTGGTTTGGTCCCAGCTTCTCCCAGTGGATTACTCCATGGTAGAGCAGATGGGACAATGTGGATGGGGAAGTGGGGTAGCTATGGTCTAGAAATCTCCCTTACAAGTTGCCCTTTCAAGGAATTGGTCTATATCTAAGCTTAGGGAACAAAAACAGACTGGGACTTTTGTTGGTGTACCAATCACCCCACTGCCAAATGGAGTCCCTAACTGAGCTGACAGAACTGGTTGCGGAGATGGCATTGGAGTTGCCGAGGATGTGGGGGTGGGGGACTTAAATGTTCATTTTGGGACCGGGTTTTCAGGAACAGCTCAGAAGTTCATAGCAGCCATGACAACTATGGACCTACCCTAGTTTATTTCTGGATAGATGCATAATGTTGGTCACAAGTTCAGTTTGGTCTTTTGCTCTTATCAGGGTGGTGTTCTGTGGGTGGGAACTCCTGTCATCTCCCCAATGTCATGGACAGACCACCATGTGGTTAAGGTGGGATTTGCAACCACAACCCACCTCTGTAGGAATGAAGGTTGGTCCACCCAAGAAGGTTATTGGACCCATTAGGGCTCCTAGAAGCCTTGGAAGGTTTTAGAGTTGGCTCTGCTAGTGATTCTGTTGATGCTCTGGCACAAACATGGAATAATGAACTCACTATAGCAGTAGACTCAATCATTCCTAAATGTCCTCTCTGACCTTCATCAAAGTCTGTCCCATGGTATTCAGAAGAACTATGGGAGCTGAAGTGGCGAGGTAGACTAGAGCGCAAGTGGAGAAAGATTTGGTGCAAATCTGACAGGTTGCAACACTGAGATCATTTGATCATCTATGTTCTGACAGTGTGGGCAGCAAAGAAGTGGTTCCTTTCTACCCACCTTGTTTCCTCAAATTCACATCCAGCAGAACTGCCTAGGGTAGCAAAGAGGCCAGTATATGCCCCCTCTCCCTTGAATTTCAACTTGGAACCATCAGTCACGGACTTTTTTGTGGATAAAATATCTTGTATTCATGCTGAACTGAATTTCATAATTACTGCAGAGTCTATTGTAGAAGTGTCCTCTTATAGAATTAGATTGGATCACTTCCAGTTGGTGACTCCTGAGGATGTGGACGACCTACTTTGGACTGTGCATCCTACAATCTGTTCTCTTGACAGAGTAACTGGTCCTATCCACCCCCAGCACAGTACCTCCAGTGACTGTTGCTGGTGTCTATCTTATGTTTCTTTTTAGATTGTGAGCCCTTTGGAAACAGGGATCCATCTTATTGATTTATTAATTGTATTTATATACCACCTGACATAGAAATCTCCAGACAGTGTACAAATAAAAACATAATATAAAACAATATAAAACAGTTACATTCTTAAAACAGATAAAAATTCAGTAAATAAAAACATTAAAATTTAGATTTCAATTAAAAGCCTGGAAAAACAGGTATGTCTTCAAGGTCCTCCTAAAAGCAAACAGAGGAGGAGATGCTCTTATTTCAGCAAGGAGCATATTCCAAAGTCCCAGGGCAGCCACAGAGAAGGCCAGGTCCCGAGTCGCCACCAAATGAGTCAGCAGCAGCCGTAACTGGACTTCTCCAGATGATCTTGATGGGTGACAGGGTTCATGACAGAGAACACCCTCTCTTAAATATCCTGGACGCAAGCCATTGAGGGCTTTATAGGTAATAAAGAGCACTTTGAATTTGGCTCAGAAACATATCAGCAGCAAGTGCAGTTCTTTCAAAATCTGTGTTATATGGTCCTTTTGGGTAAACCCAGAGACCAATCTGGCTGTCTCATTCTGTACCAATTGTAGTTTCCGAACTATGTACAAAGGCAGCCCCATGTAGAATGCATTAGTCAAGCCTAGAGTTTACCAGCATATGTACCACTGTTTTAAGGTCATTTTTCTCCAGAAATGGACATATCTGGCATATCAGGCAAAGCTGATAAAAAGCATACCTGGCCACTGCCTCAACCTGAAAAACCAGTGAGAGTTTAGAATCCAGGAGCACTCCCAGACTATAAGCCTGATTCTTTAGGGGAAGTGTAACCCCATCCAGAACAGGCAGATCTAGACCATCTCTTGGGTCCCCACCCCCTACAGACAGTACCTCTGTCTTTTTTGGATTCACCTTCAGCCTGTTATCCCGCATCCAGCCCGTTATTGCCTCCAGGCAGGCATATAGAAGAGTCATGCTGTTTCCTGATGAATTTGGTATGGAGAAATAGATCTGGGTGTCGCCAGCATATTGCTAACATTCCAGGCCGACTCTCCCGAATCTCTCCCAGGGGTTTCATGTAGATGTTAAAAAGCACTGGAGACAGTATGGAGCCTTGTGGAACTCCACACGTTAGCTCTCGCTTTGCAGAAAAATAGTCTCCAAGCAACACCATCTGGAATCTGCCCGAGAGGTAGGAACAGCACCACTGTAGAACAGTGCCACCCAGTGCCACCAAATGACCCAGCAGGATACCATGGTCAATGGTATCAAAAGCCACTGAGAGATCCGGAAGGATCAGCAGAGTCACACTTCCTCTGTCAATAGCCAATTGGAGATCATCCATCAGGCCGACCAAGGCAGTCTCAACCCCATAGCCCACTCGAAAGCCCGTTTGAATGGGTCTAGATAAATTGTGTCATCCAAAACTGCCTGGAACTGAGAAGCAACCACTCGCTCAATCACCTTGCCCAGCCAAGGAAAATTAGAAACAGGTCTATAATTAGCCAACTCTGTGGGTTCCAATGCAGGTTTCTTCAGATAAGGTCTAATAGCCTCTGTAAGACTAGGAGGCATCCTGCCCCCCTCAGAGAAGCATTTATGATATTTACCAGACTATCTCTAATAATGTGACTGCCAAATGAAATAAGCCAAGTTGGACAAGGGTCAAGAGAGCAGGTGGTAGGGTGTACAGTCCGGAGCAGTTTGTCCACATCTTCAGGAGCAACAAACTGAAAGTGATCGAGTGTGCTCTGTGTTGCCGGCTCTTCCTCCACTTGTGCTCTAGTTTTCTACCTCACCACTTCAGCTCCCATAGTTCTACTGAGTACTATGGGGCTGACTTTAAAACAGGTCCGAGAGGACGCTTAGGAGGAATTGTGTCTACCACTCTAGTAAGTTCATCATTCCACATTTGTACCAGTACATCAACAGAACCACTAACAGAGCTAGCTTAAAACCCTTCAAAGGCTTCCAGTAGTCATATTGGGTCCAATAACCTTCTTGGGTGGACCAACCTTCATCCCTACAGAGGTGGGTTGTGGTTGCAAGTCCTACCTTAACCAGATGGTGATCCATCCATGACAGTGGGGAAATGACAGGAGACCCCATGCATGGAACACCACCCTGATCAGAGCAAAAAACCAGATTGAGCGTGTGACCCGCATCATGCATCAGTTCAGAAGCCACCTGGAATAGGCCCATTGTCGTATGGCTACTATAAACTCCTGAGCTGCTCCCAACAACCTGGTCCCGAAATGGACATTTTAAGTCCCCCACCAACAACAGCCTGGGCACTCCAGTGCCAATTCCGCAACCATGTCTGTCAGCTCAATTAGAGACTTGGTTGGTCAACAGGGTGATCAATACACCAACAGAAGTCCTAATCTATCCTTGGTCTAGACTAAGGTCACACACACAATATAGGCCAGTTCCCTGGCAGGGATCCTGGTAAGGGAAATTGTATTCTTATAGACCACAGCCACCCCTCTCACCTGCTCCACCATGGAGTAACCCATCGAGAGGAGCTGGGACCAAACCAGACCACTAGCCTCTCTCGACCAGGTCTCCATAATGCACATCAGGTTGGCTCCTTCATCCATAATCAAATCATGGATCGTCTCAGACTTATTTTGGACCAACCTGGCATTACAAAGAAGTACAGTGATTTTCTGCGGGTTGTAGGCACTGCTCTCCAAGGTCAAAGGAGGTGGTAGGCCTAATTGACAGGGAAACCACAATTAAATTTCTTAATTCTCTTCCCCTGTTATGACCTACTGATCTACCAGTGCTTAATCTTCATTGATTCCCCACCAAAACTGGAATAGCTGCCTCAGAGATGCCCCCTGCCTCCCCATCCCTGGACGGCCCAAAACACATACCTGTTCCAGGCTCAATAATCACGAGACAGCAACAGTGTAATTATCAGGAGGCTCCCTTCCAGGAGTCCAAAACAAAACCCAGCCCCGGAGGAGGAGGAGGCCGCCGCCGCCACCAAGGGCTAACCCACATTTGCAACCGCTTGCCAGCAACCTGCGCCAGAGGCTATGCCTCCAGCAGAGGCTTCCTTCTTTTTAGGGCCAAAGAGTTGGAAAAGCCCATTCAGCTGTCTCTCACACAGCAGTGTGCAGGGTTGGCCAGCTGCTCAATGTTAGAGGAAATTAGAAGGACAAGTAACCAGTGGGATGGAAAGGGAGCCTTCGGCAGAGTCTGGAGCTAGACTGACCACCCCAAACAGGGAGGAAAGGGAAGGATGGAAGATGGCAGGAGACGTTGGGAGGAGGTTTGTGTACATTCCAAGTGCCAGCAGCAGCTTCCAGCAGAGACTTTCTTCTTTTAAGGTCCAGAACATTTGCAAAGCCCAATCAGCTGTCTCTCACACAGCAAAGGTTTGCCAGCTCCTCCCAGCATCTCCTGCCAAGTGAGATAGATCATCTGTCTCTCTATCTATCTATCTATCTATCTATCTATCTATCTATCTATCTATCTATCTTATTATTATTAATTTCTTACTATTTATTATTTCTCTATGTAAACCGCTTTGGAAACTTTTGTTGAAAAGCAGGATATAAATATTATTTGTTGTTGTTGTTGTTGTTGTTGTTGTTGTTGACCCTTGCCTAACTTGGCTTATCTCATCTGGTAATTGTATTATCAGAGAACGCCTGGTAAATATTATAAATGTTTCTCTGACGAAAGGCAGGATGCCTCCTTGTCTTGGGGAAGCTATTGTTAGCCTTTATTTGAAGAAACCTGCATTGTATCCCTCGGAGTTAGCTAATTACAGACCCGTTATCTTCCATGGTTGGGCAAGGTGACTGAGCAGGTAGTAGACTCTCTGTTCCAGGAAGTCTGCCCTCCTGCAGATGTTGGCCTACAATTCCCATAATCCCTGGCTATTGGCCACTGTGGCTGGGGATTATGGGAGTTATAGTTCAAAAACAGCTGGGGAGCCTAAGCTGAGCAGGCCTGATCTAGACCCATTCAAACCACTTTCAAGTGGGCTATAGGGTAAGACTGCCTTGGTCAATCTGATGGATGATCTCCAACTGGCTATCAACAGAGCGAGTGTGACTCTGCTGATCCTTTGCAGATCTCTCGACAGCTTTCAATACTATCAATTATGGTTTCATTTTTTATGTTGCATCAGGAGGGTGGAATTGTGTGGCACTATTTTATCTACATGAAACTGCTGGGAGAAATAAGCAGGGGATTTAGATTGTGAGCCCTTTGGGGACAGGGAGCCATCTTATATATTTATTATTTCTCTGTGTAAACTTCCCTGAGCCATTTTTGGAAGGGCGGTATAGAAATCGAATAAACAAACAACTTTGGTGCAGGGTGTTATTAATATGATGATGACACTTCCAGATCTATTTCTCCATATTAACTTCATCAGTAAATCATATACCCTCCCTAAATGCCTGCTCGGAGGCATTAATCGGCTGGATAAGGGATAACAAATTGAAGTTGAATCCGAATAAGATAGAGGTGTTGACTGTGGGGGATTGTTTAGATCTGAGATTGTTTAGATCTGTCTGTTCTGGATGGGGTTACACTACCCCTAAAAGATCAGGCTCATAGCTTAGGAGTGCTTCTGTATCCAAAACTCTCCCTGGTTTCTCAGGTTGAGACTGTGGCTAGGAGTACTTTTTATCAGCTTTTAATGATACATCAGCTACGTTCATTTCTGGAGGTAAATGACCTTAAAACAGTGGTGCATATGCTGCTAACCTCTAGGCTTGACTACTGTAATGCATTCTTCCTGGAGCTGCTTTTGTACCTAGTCAGGAAACTAGAACTGGTACAGAATGCAGCAGTCAGCCTGGTCTCTGGGACAACCCAAATGGATCATAGAACTCCAATTTTAAAAGTACTACACTGCATGCTGATAGGTTTCCAAGGGAAATACAAAGTGCTGGTTCTTACTTATAAAGCCCTCAATAGCTTGGGTCCAGGGTATTAAGAGAGCACCTTCTTTGTCATGAACCCTGTCACCTATTAAGATCATCTGGACAGGTCTGGTTACGGTTGCCACTGACTCATTTGGTGGCAACTCAGGACCGAGCCTTTTCTGTGGCTGTCCCAGGTCTTTGGAATATGCTCTCTGTTGAAATAAGAGCATCTCCTTCTCTGTTTGGTTTTAGGAAGACACCTTTAGAAGCACCTGTTTTCTCAGGCTTTTAACTGAAATTAATTTTAAACTGATTAATTTGTTTGTATGTTATGAGATTGTTGTTGTTTTTATTTTGTGAAGTTTTAACTGTTTTTACTCTGTTTATATTTGTTGTGTTTTCAATTCTCTACACTGCTTAGAGATTCACATATCAGACAGTATACAAATATGATTGATTTGTTGATGGATTTGTGTTGAATTGTTGGTCGGTTGGTTGTTAGACAAACAAACAAATAACTTTTAAATTAATTGTGATCTTGAAATTAGGAAGACAGAACCAATTATTTTGTCAAACCAAGTATACTCGGGTTCAATAAGAACTGGTTGAGGTCCTCTATTAGGGCTGTGTAAAGAAGCAAAAATTAAATCTAAATGTCCTCTTCATTGCTTTAGAAGGACCCCCAATTCAGTTTGCCTCATTGACTACCCATTGTTATATTTTTCAATCTTGATTTGGTTGTCACTTTGATTTGGGTGCCATGCTTCCCCTTTAGACTATAATGGAAATAACTAAAATGTCTATTACTTTTTCTTTTATTGGCAGAACAGGGGTTATAGAAACTGCTGAAGGTAATGGTGCCTGCTACATTGCAGACAAATGGTTCTAGGTTTTCTGTGTCAACATACCTTTAAAAAGATGTTTTCCCCCTGCTATAACTTTCTTTTTTAAAGACAGAATTGGATAAATATTGCAGGGATGACAGATCTTCTGAGGACATGGAGCCTACCCATCTGCAGAGAAGTGGGTTTTGTTTTAAGGTACTTCAACATTTGAAGTTCCCTTCTGACAAAACATTTTTAGCAGTATGGGGTAAAAAAATAATAATGCAGGAATGGTAGGTAATCTCTTCTGCGGGCATGATGCCTGCCAAATTGCAACTCAAGATGACAACTGAAGAAGAGGACCAGTCACCAAATCTCATTTATTAATCAAATCTACAACTTTGCTTTTCCACTTTATTTTTATTGTTGTTTCTATACTGCTTGAAAAATTTCATGTGGAAGGTGATTTCAGATCGGTGGCAGTTTGACACCTTTCAGTGGAAGCATTATACTTCAGCTATTTACTGAGGCACTTCACACAACCTGTGTGGAGCTCCCCACATACAAACAGCCTCCAAGCCCTGGGCGGCTAGACTGGCCACCCACATGACTACCGGCTCCATCATAGAGCCGGGGGGGGGGCTGCGGAGATTGGGGGGTGCCTGGCCCCTGGAAGTCCCAGGATGCCCCATGAGAGTGCGCAGGGCATCCTGGAAAGATCCCAGAGACCAGGAGGGTTGTTCTAGCCTCCGGGCAGGGGTCTCCTCGTGTGTTGCCATGGAGCACTCACTCCGCTAACCTCATTTACGAGGAGGGGTAGTTTGAGTAGTTTGCTGCCGGGAGCCACGCCGCTCCCGTGGCAGCAGGTGACCAGGAGAAATTGGGATAGGCTCCCTTAGCCCGATTTCTCCTGGTCATAAGAATAGCCCCACTCTCTACTTACATTTCACATCACATGTAGTATGTGGTGTGTACAGATAGGTTTGTGTGTCAGTTTTTTTGTTCTTGTTTTAACCATGTGTACCTAATGGCGCAGCAGGGAAGTAACCTGCCTAAAGAGCAAGAGGTTGCTGGTTCGAATTCCCACTGGTGTGTTTCCCAGAATATGGGAAACTCCTATATCGGGCAGCAGTGATATAGGAAGGTGCTGAAAGGGATTATCTCATACTGTGCAGGAAATGGTAATGGTAAACCCCTCCTGTATTCTACCAAAGAAAACCACATGGCTCTGTGGTCACCAGGAGTTGACACTGACTCGATGGCTCCTTTCCTTTCCTTTCCTTTCCAACATTCTGTAAACACACATCTGGGCGCTTTCCAGATAAGCCGCTCAACAGCAGCCAAATGCTTCTGTTCAGGCAAATCACTTTCAAAACATAAATAGCAAAGTGCCCAGCAGGGGGAGCAGTTTTGCGAAAACGAACAACGGGGGCGGGGGAACGGACACAACTTCTTTACGCTGGCTATATGACATCATAGCACTATATCAGAGCGATTAAATTTGAAACAAGGCATTGGGAATCTGAACGGCACACTGCTGTCAGCGTGCGGGCTGTGGTGTCACAACACAGGAAGTGTGGAAGCACACTTCAGAGATTCGTCGTGACCCCATTGCGGGGTGTAATCTGGAAAGCACCCTGGAGGCAAAACACTCCAGCAGTTTCACATTTCAATTTGGTTTGACATGTGAACTCATCTCAACTTATTTATTAACAAGAGAAGATTAGAAAGACCCAGCAACCAGTTTCTCAGCAAGTTTAGTGGGGAATAAGGTGGCAGGGGCTGTTACTAAAGAACGGAAGAAAGCTTTGCTTTGTATGCATAAGACTGGAGATATTTAAATGGGATTGCTGCGACACTCAGGACAACAATACAGGGTGACATACACAGTTCCTCTTGTTCTGGAAAAAGGGGTCTTACTCCAGAGAAAGGACTTTTGCTCCAGAATAGTATCTGTCTAAGTAAAACTATCTGTCTAAGTAAGGAAAACGATGGGGCCATAATAATGTGACATACTGGGAAGGTGGAGGAGAAGACTTCACAAACCATTCCATCCCCCCTCCCCCCCCCCCAATTGTACTTTGCTTGGTGGGAATGTGGAGTGCACTCTCACACCATCAGCCCTGCTTCATGCAGGATCGCTCTGAGGCTGGGACTCCTTATCTCCAGGTATCCCAAAGTGCACTGCACACTGAGTGTGGTACACTGGGGGAGTCCCCCAGGATTCCCCCAGGGGATGGGCGCTCTAGGCTCCTATCTCTGTGTCAGCACAAGTTGCAAGTAGCCCGAGCTGACACATGATCCCGGCAGCCGGGGTAAAGGAACATTTGCAACCTTAACCTGGGATAAGAGCCAGGCTTCGGTGGTAGGTTTGGTGCCATGGCACCGCCGGGATCTGCATGGATCCTGGCAGGGCTCACAGACAGCCAAGCCCAGCATTTGGCTGCCCAACGTGGGCTCAGCTGCTCATGAGAACAGTCTCTATGTTTGTCACCCTATTTATTTTATTATTATTTATTTATACACTACTTTTCAACAAAATATGTTCTCAAGTGGTTTACATAGAAAAGAAGAAAAGAAAAGAAGCTGGTTTATCCCTCTCGCCCACCCCTTCGCTTTTCCATATCCTTTTGTTTGTTGTTCTTTAGATTGGCTGTTTTTTCCTAAAGCATCGAGATTGCTGCTGCTACTGTTGTTATTTTGTAAGAGCAGTAGAAACACATCCCCACTGGTTGACTTTCACTTGCTAACTGTGGAACAAAGTTCTTGAGAGACTAGTCATTAACCAGATAATATATTCCAGGGCAAATATATTCCTTGAGTTTCAGAGTTGCAAACAGCTATGTTTCTATTTCAAGAGAAGTCCCATGTCCCCTCTTTGAAAAGGCAAACCAGTAAAATCATTCACATGATCCTCATCAGGGAAGGAGAGATGGGTGTGCCCCCTACTGCGGCCATGAGAACTCTAAAATTAAGATAGGAGGATGAGAGAGTGACAATATGGGAGGCAGGAACTGGGTTGGATGATGTTTTATCCACCCTTGGTAAAATGCTGGGGAGGGCATTTGGACAGGGTGTACTAATCCTGACTAAGCTCCTGTCTCCCACATGCTCACACTCCCCATCCTCCTACTTGATTTCTCATGACTGCTGACTGGGAGCATACCCAACTCTCCTACCCACTCCTGGGTGTACCTCCTACCCCGAGGAGGATCATGTGAATAAGCTTAGTGTCTGCCAAGCAATTGGGATGTCAGTTTTAATGAGAGACATTCATATTTAACTATGCAAATCCTAGGCTCAAACGACACATGACATTAAGTGCATCAGTGCAGCTCTATCGTTTTTTTAAAAAAATACCAACTGTGAGAAACCCCATTCCAACTCAGATCATTCCAACCCCCATTCCTTCTACAGATCGCACCTGCATTTTTGTTAAAGAAAAAAAATAGTACTGTGGTGCATTTAATGTCTCATGTACTTTGACTCCCAGAGAAGTAGCTAAACAGTATATGAATTGGGATGTAAGTTTATATTTTCCCCTAAAAAGTCTGGAAGTATACAGTAAGCATTATACTTCTATCTCTTCCTGTCCCACTTGATGTTATATAGCTGGTTTCCACAGTTCCCATCAACTTATTTTCTTTTTTGTTTTGATTGCTTTAAGAACATAAGAACAGCCCTGCTGGATCAGGCCAAAGTCCTATCTAGTCCAGCATCCAGCATCATTCTGCTGTTGCTCCCCTGCAACTGGTATCCAGAGGTATTCCTCCTTGGAGGCTGGAGGTGACCCATAGCCACCAAATTAGTAACCATTGATATATCAGTCCTCCATGAATTTGTCTAAGCCCCTTCTAAAGCCATCCAAACTGGTGCCCATCACAACGTCCCGGGGCAGAGAATTCCATAGATTAATTATGCGCTGTGTAAAAAAAGTACTTTCTTTTGTCAGTCCTAAATTTCCTGGCCTTCAGTTTAATGGGATGACACCTGGTTCTAGTACTGTTAGAGAGGGAGAAAAATTTATCTCTATCCACTCTGTCTACTCTGTGCAAAATTTTATATACATTTCGATCATATCTCCCATTGCCTCTTTACCAAATTAAAAGGCCCCAGTTGTTGTAGCCTTGCCTCATAAGGAAGGTGTTCTAAACCCCTGATCAATCCTGATTGCCCACTTCTTCACCTTTTCCAGTTCTACTGTCTACTTCTTAAGATACGGTGACCAAAACTTTTTGCAGTACTCTAAATGTGGCCGCACCATAGATTTATAAGGGCAATATAATATTAGTATTTTTATTTTCAGTCCCCTTCCTAAGGATCCCTAGCATGGAATTTGCCTTCCATGCACTGAGTCAAGACTTTCAATGAGCTGGCCACCTCAACCCCAAGATCTCTCTCCTGATCAGTCACTGACAGTTCAAACCCCATCAGCGTATATGTGAAGCTGGGGATTTTTGCCCCAATATGCATCACTTAACACTTGCTTACATTGAACCGCATTTGCCATTTTGGCACCCACTCCCCCAGTTTGGAGAGATCCTTTTGGGGTGCCTCACAATCTGTTGTGGATTTTACTACCCTAAATAGTTTGGTGTCATTTGCAAATCTGGCCACTTCACTGCTTTTTACAACTTCTAGATCATTTATGAACAAGTACAGATCCCTGAGGGACTACACTTCATACTTCCCTCCATTGTAAAAACTTTCCATAAATTCCTCCCCTCTGTTATCTGTCCTTCAGCCAGTTAACAATCCACACATGAACCAGTCCCCTGATCCCAGGACTGCTATGAGCTAACCTTTGATTAAACTTTTGTAAGCTAATAGCTGGATTAAGACATTCTGATTAACATTCCTAGAACAGAGCCTCCCTGGCAATGCTGTTGGTTGTCTTTAATGAACCTGGAACCCAAACCACAGAAAACAAACCACACAAAAACAACACACATTTCTTATAATTATAGTCGATTGCAGAGTTATAATCTGTTTCACTATGTTGACAATATAGTTCACAGTGAAAAATTTGACCTTGTAATTGTAAGCCTCCTTAGATAGCATGAACACTGGATTATTCCCTGTTTGGGTGTGTGCCCGTGTCTCTGATTAAGCATGATATAATATGATTAACTTGTATAAGCAATACAGAGAACCAGGTCTCAAGATCAGTGAGACCCGGTTTGGGGCGTTGAGCGGGGAGAGGGAGCCCTGGGTGGCCGGATCAGCTGCCCACATGATTGCCAGCTCAGTGATAGAGCCGGCGGGGGCTGGGGGGAGCGGGGGCCAATTGGCCCCTGCAAGCTCTAGCATGCCCTGCGTGAGCGCGCAAGTCATGCTGGCAAGACCCCCGGAGCCGGGAGGCAGCTTTTTGCCTCCCCTCCGGGGGTCTCCTCATGAGTAACCACTGCACGAAGCCGTGCCATGGCTACTCATGATTATTAAAACCAGGTTTGCAGAGCACTCGGAACCACTGGGCTCGCAGCCGAGCCCGGTGGTTCACACGATGGGGCAAAATCGGGCTAGCCTCTGCTCGCCCAATTTTGCCCCATCGTGTGAATAGCCTCTGTGTCTATACAGTCTAGATATTTCTACATCTATTTTTGGTTCTCTTTGTCAAAGCATTACATCTGTTCATTTCTCACGACATGGGTTGGGCTCAAGTCTTACAGTCAGAATGGGCATACAGTTCAATCGCAAACAGCATATTATTTGGGCCAAAAGTCACTAGAACAGAATGATCTTTATACTGACATACTTAATATCATTAGCACTCAACAACTATGTCTTCATATGCTAAGGACATGTGCATGAAAATTTCTCTGATCATTCAGCTTCACAATAAGTTGGCAATCAGCTCAAAATATTTCTTGGAATGCTCTAACATTCTTCAACCTCTGCAAACCATAGAAAAGCACATATAGGAGCTTCCCTTTCTGCAGTTTTCACAGGTCCACGACAAACAATAAAAATCAGGGAAATGGTGCAGCAGAAAAGTGTTTATCCCCTTTCCACATCACTGTACCACATTTCACTCCCTTAGTTTCTCTGCTCTAAAATTACAAAATGAGTCCTCTTATTCACAGATCTCCCATTACATGTCCCATGTATATCTTGCATCCCAACTCATTTCTTAGATTCTCCATCAGTATGGAATCAAACTGTCCCATCACCTTTACACACATAAAGTTATCATTGTTTGGCACAAACTGAGCTGAACTCTCACATGGAGGTAGGTTTGAGTAATAGCAAACAATAGCAGTTAGACTTTTCAGAACATTTTGCCAGTGCTGAGTCATGAAGCACTTATTTTATCATATATCGTTGAATTTATCCTTCGTCTGATCCCAACATTTTTCCATCTACAGAATGCTCTCTGATGATATGATGCCTTCTCATGTTTTACCAAATTTCTAGTCAAGTTTTTCCTTCCAAAACAGGCTTTTTTATGAGGCCAAGTTGGGAGGAGTCTCAATGGTTACCTGGTAACAACTTGGGCAGAGAGCTGTTTGATTTTTATTGTCCTCCCATTTGTTACTGTGTTGGGAACCTTAATTTTAATCGTATCAATATATGGAGTTGGATAGTGTAATTAACTTTTGTCTGCCATCGAAATTGGGATATATATGCTGATGATAAGGACTCAACTAATTAGGGAGAATGGTCTCCAAAGAATGACCATACACTTCCCCAGTGCAGCTAGGGCTCGAGGCTAAGAAAGAAAGATGAGGCCAAGTGGAGTGGTCAGCATCAGCAGGCAATGATCAAGGGGTGGTACAAGAATAGTTGCCTCATCATAACCTCCACAGACTCACTGGGTTTTCAGAAGATTCATCGGGTGTTACATATGTCAGAAGAGCTCTTTCTTTTTAGGAAAGAAAAGTCCCCTTTGCTTGCTTGCTTGTTTTTGTGTGTGTGCTCTTCTTGAAAAACATTTTCTTCCCTCAGACATGGCTGCTGCAGTCTTAATGGTACTTTTGAAAGCAGGGATTGAGGTCATGACAGGTATTTTGTTTTTCCTGAAAATGAGTACAAAACCATTATGCTAAAGACAATGCTTCACACCAGTCTGTGGTCCTTGAAATAAGTCATAAGAAAAGTGGATTTTCCCCACAGGCTTGGGGGAGTACCTCTGGATGTTTCCCAGCAATCGGTTACTAAAATTGTTATTACTGTGCTAAAAGTGGTCTGGAAAGACTCATGGTAAATAGAAACACAACGGTACAAGAAATTCAGGTTATCTTGTGAAATATTGCACAGTATAAATGTTTATTTAATATCCACAGTAAGTTAACTTTGTCAAGTAAATAGAAATATCTTTCCACGCTATGCAGTATTGGATGCTCTGCAATCTCTGATAAAGCCCCTGTTTCGCAGAGTTGCTTGGAATCCAAGGCCACTAGTTCTGCATACTCAAGGGGGGTTGGGGGTTTGTGTTTGCAGAGCAACAGCCCCTTGCCATGTCACATGGCAGCCCCTTTTTGAAGCTGAGGAGACTTTCAAAAGCAGGTTGTGAGATGGTACAGAAGCCTGTTTTCAAAAATCCCATTGAAAATGCCCTCGCCTGTGAATATTGGAGCATTTGAGGTTTTCTTGGAACTATCAGAGCAAATCACATGTTAATTTTTATTTTTATTTTAAATTATTTCCATATTTAATAGATTTCAAATGATACAGCATGTAATTTGCACGATTTTCTACATTGTAACGCATAGTATTTTAGAGCCAATATTGAATAACTTATCCATGGAAAGGGAGAGGAGATTCAGGTCTGCTTTAGAAAGCTCAATTCATTACAGCATCTTTTATTTATTTTATTTATTTTCACTTTTATATCCTGCTCTTTCTCCAAGGTACGCAGAGCAGTGTACATAGTTATGTTTCTCCTCACAACAGCCCTGTAAAGTAGGTTAGGCTGAGAGAGAAGTGACTGGCCCAGAGTCACCCAGTGAGTTTCATGGCTGAATGGGGATTTGAACTCAGGTCTCCCCAGTCCTAGCCACTCCCCGGTCACTCTAACCACTACACTACACTGTAAGAATAACAATAAGAATTCGCCTTCATATTGCAATCACCACATTTCATTTGTTCCCCTCCTGAAACAAGCTATTGTACAAATACATAAATCTAAGAGAATACAGTACACAACCAGAGTACATACTGCACTCTTTACAAACTGGACATGCATGCCACAGAATGTCTAAATCCCTTTTGTTCTTCCACATCTTTCACTATTTTTGAAATATCTAAAGCAAGCCTGCTCAACTTTGGGCACCCCAGCAGTTTTTGGACTATAACTCCCATAATCCCAGCCACAGTGGCCAATAGCCAGGGATGATGGGAGTTGTAGGCCAACATCTGCAGGAGGGCCAAAGTTGAGCAGGCCTGGTCTAAAATGTTTCAAAAACCACAAGCAGCAGTACTTTGGTAGGAGTAAGACTCAAACTTGGAAGTGGTAATCCTTTTGTACAGATGTTTTAAAAAGACATATAACTGAGCTAGATGGACCAATGCTCTGACTTGGTATAAGGCAGCTTCCTATGTTTCCATTTTCAAAAGAATGAACTGAACTGAAGTTTCAAATTGGAGTGTGGCGAGGGAATCCACAGGTTGCTTTTGCCATGAAACCACAGTTTCACGCATTTGGATGTTCACAAATTCCAAATTCCGCAAAACCTCTGCCCCATTTAACTGAGGTTTTGCGGGACGTGCTAATGTGGTCTATGTGTCTTCATTTAGAGATCAATCAACAGGAATAATACTTTGACGTGTTTTTACGTTTTCAAATAATTGCTCATTACTGAAGTACTTTGAAATATACGCTTCTAAAACTGAGCTCTATTTAGAGACTATTGCCGTTTGAATTACTTACATTTTTAATATATTCAGGAGCATTTGTTTGGCAAAATATTGTACTTGGTTATGACTTTTACCTCACCTTCCTCGAGGAGCTCAGGAAAGATTATATGGTTGTTTTCCCTTCCCCGTTTTATCCTCACAACAACCCTGTGAAGTACCCATTCCACAAACTAACTTAGTGATCATCTTTCCATTTTTCTCAGTGACAAAAATGAAAGGAGTATGAACTGATGATAAGGCGGCATTCCTATGAGCATTTATCTGGGAGTATGTTGCACTGAACTCCATTGAACTCAATAGTCTTACTTCTAACTCAATGAGTAGATACGTTAACAATTACACTGCAGAATCTGTGACATAAAGGAAAGGTTTTGAAAATAAGGTATTCAGAGAGAAAAAGCTGTAGGAAAGTAGTACTGATACTTGTCATTTAGAAGTCTGGGTAGACCTTATTGGCTGGATAGTACCAAAAGGGCAATAGATCATGGTGGATGAGCTGCAAATGAACACATTAGGGTCGTACTCAGGTGGGGAGGGTTTGCGGGGGGACACATAGGAAGCTGCCTTATACAGAGTCAGAACATTGGTCCATCTAGCTCAGTATTGTCTACAGAGATTGGTAGCAGCTTCTCCAAGGTTGCAGGCAGGAATCCCTCTCAGCCCTATCAGGGAGAGGACTCTCAGTTCTCTCAGGGAGGGAACTTGGAACCTTCTCCCAGCAAGCATGCAGGTGCTCTTCTTAGAGCAGCCCAATGCCCTAAGGGGAATATCTTACAGTGCTCACATGTAGTCTCCCATTCAAATGCAAACCAGGGCAGATCCTGCTTAGCAAATGGGACAATTCATGCATGCTACCAAGACCAGCTCTCCTCAACCTACCTTCACCCCGATGATTGATCTTCATGTGTGCAAGCTGCGCAACCACATGATCCATGCTGCCAGGAGCAGCTATATGTGCTGTTCCTGGCAGTATGGAACAACAGAGTCCAGGACTCATTTCCTTGGCCTCTGGATATCCCACAAGGTACTGTGCGACAAGTGTGTTACCTTGGGGTATTCCCCCATCAGATGGACACTCTAGGTGCCATCTCTGTGTCTCATCAGGCTGTGTGCAGCCCAAGGAAACACATGATCCAAGCAGCCGGGTTAAGGGCTCACTCATGCCCTTAACCTCAGCTAAGAGCCAGGCTAAGAAGTGGGGTGAGGCTGGGCAGGAGTGCCAGGATCCGCGTGGATCCTGGTGCTCCACAAGAGCAGCCTAGGCTGCTCGTGAGAACAGTCTTAGTGTTTTTGGTATGTGGCTATTTCCTGGCTTCTCTTTCTGACAGATGTGAGGGACACATGGCTGCATGTGCACAGCCCCACAAATAACTAGAGATGTGCATGAATTGGTTCGGCAGTCTTTTCCGGATGTGCACCAACCAGTTTGGCGGTCTGGAGTTCAGGCCAGTTTGGTGGCCGGGGGGTTACCTTTAAGAAGCAGGGAGGGTACTCACCCCCCCACACACACACACACTGCATTTTCACCACCTGTGCTGTCTCCAAAACCACTGGCACGGGGTGGCAGCGTACCTTCTTGGAGCCCCGGTCAGCAATGGACCGGAAGTGGCTGGTGCGCATGCGCATGTCACGCACATGCACTGGCCACTTCCAGTCCCACACTGAACAGGGTGACAAGGAGGTATGCTACTCCTTAAAAGTACTGCCTCCACTGCCTAACTGGCTGAGTGCCGGTTCATACATATCCCTACATCCCTACTTCAGCATCCGGGCCTGCTGCACCATATGTGTGTGTTGCTGAGCTCCACCCTTAGCCTGTGTCTGTGTGCCAGGAGAAGTTTCCACCACCACCTCTGTTGTCGTCCTGGCTTCAGCAAGCCGGAACAGCATAATGTGCATTGCCGATGGAGCAGCAAATCTCCATGTGTGTGCCACCAGAAGTGGGGACCAGTAGCACCTTGTTCTGCTTCGCCAACTAATCAATCTGCAGACCCTCAACAGCAGCAACTTCCTGCCAGCTGTCACCACTACCACTACTTGATTTCTGCTCCACTGGCCAGACTGATTTCTAACACAAGTTAGACACAGCATGAATAAATGGCTTTTGGCCACAAGCAGCTAGCCACAATGACAGGGAGCAGACGGGTCTCACATCTTGCTCCCACAGATGTTACCAACTGAAATGGGTCACTTTGACTTGCTTCATGGATGGGCCACCCCTGAGTGTGCAGCAGTTAGGAGATTCGTATGCATGTGTGATTTAGGGGACAATGTTATGAAATTAAAGACGTTTCTGCTATGTTTGAATTTCTAGATGCAGAAATCATTCACCCTTTAAGATGAACTAGAGTCAAGTAACATTCTGAAGTTGCATGTGCTGAATGTTAGCTGGTATCTGTGCTGAAAAGCAGCAGTCAGAAGATAAATGTGAGTTTTAAAATTGACATTTCAGGCAGTAATTGTGGTGTTTCTGGTTAATCCATTCCTTGATCCAGACCAGCTCTTGAATGGTGCTTTAGTTACTTTTGGAGGTAGGGCAGACAAAGAAGCAGCAGCAGGATAACAGAAAGCAGTCTGCACTTGCCTTGCTGTAAATCATACTTCTATCATTAAACTATTAACATTCTTAACTATATTCCACTGCCTGGTCCTTGTGTGCCACAACCCTTTCCTCTAGATTCTACAGTAATTCTAATAAAGTAAAGTAAAGTAAAGTAAAGTAAAATGGACTGGATACAGATAAAGTTTCTCAGTTTTTTGTCACAATGCTGTCAAATAAATACAAGGTAAGGGCAGCAATATAATATACTTACAACATTTAGCTCTGATCATTGAGAATAAGCCTGGCATTTCATTTCTCCATAAACCTTCATTTTGCCATGAAGCAATGCTTGATCAGAAATTGAGATTGGATTAAAAAAATGCAAATATTACTTCATGGTTGAAAGGAACCAACTGGTGTTTTTTAATGTAAACTAGCTAGTGAGGTTGAATAGGTACTGTGAAGTGGGTCTGTTTTTCATGAAGTGAGAAAGAACTTTCATAGAAAGTTCATAGAAAGAACTTTGAATGTTGGACCAAACCATTGTCTCGGCTAGCATCTGGCTCAATGAGCCAATCCCAGATTTTCCCCCCTACCCCGGGACTTAAATTCCTCTAGTAAAGACAGAGGGTACATTTGTAGAATATGGGATAGAATATCTGCCTACTCATTCCCCTCTTGGTAGAGTCAATAGCATGATTTAACTAGATGGCCTTCCGGAAGGTTGTCAAGTTTCTGAAAATATTTTAGCAGTATCACACAGATCCTAACTGAGATTAAGGGCAGCCCCACCTCCATTCTTAGATGTATGCCTGGGGGAAGGCCCAGGTCCTCAGGAAATTATTCTGGACTATTTCCAATTTATCACTTACTTTCATATTCCACCCCCCAAAATCTCTGCTACATACAAAAGCTGCACAATTACTTTGCCCTGAAACATTTTGAGTGCAGGAGCTATTAATTGACACACGCACCCCCGAAGAAAAATTTTAAAATGATTTTCCACTCTGCATCATGCAGTTAATAGGGCTGCATTAAGGTGGACTGACCATGTCCAAATATTTCTGAAAGGATATACCCAATATATAAAGGAGGGGCATTGTTCTGTTTGCTGAGTGTTAATTGTCCATCTCTGTTTGATTCTACCGGTACCAAAAACTACCACTTTTGTTTTACCATAGTTGGTCCTCAACTTCTCTTTGCAGGAATCGCCAATCTGATCAGCATTCTTCTAAGATCAATCTTGACACATGATATAAGTGCCATATCATCAGCAGACATCTAGATTGAGGCTTTGTGCCCATTAAGTGAGTGGGGAGAAGAATTTCTGAGACTCCATGGACTGTACTATATCATTGATATAACAATTAAATAAAAAGGGAGCCAGTAGACAGCGCTGTTTGACTCCTTTGTTTAATAAAATGGGGTCATATAGTTATCCTTGTTGACCCACTCTCACCCTATCCGTGGGAGTGCAAGTCAATCAGTGACCTGAGAAGCTGTCTGTCAGTGTCAGCCCTCTTAAGCTTTTCCCACAATCTAAATCTATCAGTGGAGTCAAAATCTGATGAAAGGTAAATACACACAACATAAAGGGTTGTGTGGATCAAGGACTTCAAGATGATTCAGTGATCTATTGTACTGTGACCCCTACGGAAGCCTTTCTGCTCTGGATGAAACAATTTCATCATATCTGCCCAATCTTCCAGCTTGTTTAAAAGGTGTTTAGTATATAATTTGGAGGATACATCCAGGATGCTGATTGGACAGTAATTCGAAGGCTCCTGCCTATTGCCTTAATATTGGATAAATAATATTTTGTTTCCAGTTTGGAGGGACCACACAGGTGTTAACTATTTTGGAGAAAAGCTTCACAAAAATTGGAGTTTTTCTGGTCAAATGACCATAACAATAAAGATTTGAACTGAAAAATGGGAGTCCACCGATGGGCATTCAATTTAAATACCTCAGGAGTCACCATGTCCTCTCCAGGGGCTTTTCCCAGGGTCAAAACACCAATCAACTGTGATTGTAGGACACTCTGGAAGGGGGCCAAATTCAGGGTATACTTAAGTTGTCTCATTCTATGTACTACCATAGATGCCCAGGAAGTATTGAAACCAGGTCTCAGCTGGGATATGTGCATCTGAAATGGAATTAGACTGAATCCCAGTTGCCACCAATTCCCAGAACTTCCTATCATTTTTCTGGCTTATACAGAGATCCAGTTCTCTCTATTGATCTTTATAATTGAAGAGTTCCTTAATTTTCAAAAACTACTTGTATTGAGAGCAAAACTGACGTAATCAGGGGGTCCGATCTTTCCACCCTAACTCAGGTCTGGAGTTGTCACAACGCTGGTCTTAAGCTAGCATTCCTGGTCAAACCAGCCCTTCCTTGTCTGCCCCCTCTGAGTTTGACTTGTTGTGGTCAAATGGGGTTTCAATATAGAAATAATTTCTGAAAAAATATCATAAATGTCTGACTTGGATAGTCTTGCAAATTGCCTCTGTTTCAGCAACTGCTGAGAGTTTAACTAGGTTGTGAGCTTCTCATTAAGAGCAGCACTCTATTGAAGGCATTGATTACCTTGCGTAAGGCCCTCTAATGTATACAGTGTGTTGTGGGGGCGGGAGCAGAACATGCAGAAAAGGACATGACCAAGGATAGATGGTCACTCTCTGATCTATTATGTATGTCAGATTAATGAACCCAGGAAAGGAATATCAGAAATACCAAAATGTAATCTATGACACTGGCCCCGTTAGCACTTTAAAAGGTGTAGAATCTATGTGAGTTATCATGGTCAATATCTGCAAAGACTGTAAAGTCTAAATCTGAAAGCCAGATTAATTAATTACATCTATTAATCATTAATGATTGATTAATTAATTGCTAATAAGCCAGTGTGGGAAACTACATCCCATGTGTTAAAATAAAATGGGTAGCATGGGAAGCATGCTACCCATGCTTCTACAAAAACAAATGGTAGCAAGTATGTGATAGAAGACTAGTGTAGTGCTAGAATGCTTAGAATTTTTTTTTGAGAAGTGAAAGAAAATGAGAAAACACTGCCTAGGATAGAGAACCGGAAGAGGAGTGTGCACAAAGGAAGAGAGGTGTACAGATGTGTGCCCAGGTGTGGAAATGAGGGGGCATTTGGGTCGGTACCGTTCAGAGCCAATCCTCTGTACACAGTTACCCACAAGCTAACCACAGCTCCACAGTTTACGCTGCAATCTGTCCACACGCTGTTCTTCCTTGTGCAATATTTTGCTCTGTGTGTTCATGGTCACAAAATGGATGTTCCGTGGTCGTCCCATGGCTTGGAAAAGTACAGCTCTCTCACAGATTGGGCAGCTAACCATTGGGGGCGGGGGGAGGGAATCCAGGAAGGGCTGGATTCCGTCTGGACATGGAGTGGCATTGGCCACAGTGATGAAGATGGGATTAATAATCCTTTGGGAATCCTCTGAGGAGAAAGAGGATTTATATTATATATTATATTCTTAGCCGTTAGCACCATCTGTTGCCAATCTGCAGCAATCTGTGAAACAACAGTGAAAGAACTGTCTTTTTACATACTTTTAAAATTCTGACTTCTTGTTTACCCACTTGGAAAAAGACAGCTATTTCACTGTTATTTCATGGATTGTCACAGATTGTCAGCAGATGACACTAAGAATATAACATGAGTCCTCCTTGTCAGTGTGGGTTCCGTGGGTTTTTATCCATGGTAATTTCTGCTGCTGTTGGAATATATCAGCATCTGAAAGGACCTAAAGAGAGAGAGACTGCATGGAACAGCTAAGAGAGGCATTGCTGAAAGCTGATGGGTGGCACTTTGGGCCTTGAGATCTGTTGCAATAGAAACACAGAACATAGGAACACAGAAAGCTGCCTTCTACTGAGTCAGACCATTGGTCCATCTAGTGCGGTATTGTCTACACAGACTGGCAGCGGCTTCTCCATGGTTGCAGGCAGGAATCTCTCTCAGCCCTATCTTGGAGATGCCAGGGAGGGAACTTGGCATCTTCTGCATGCAGGCATTTGGGTGCTTTTCTCAGAGTTGCCCCATCTCCTAAGGGATCTTGCCCTGCTCACATTTGGTCTCCCATTCATATGCAAACCAGGGTGACCCTGCTTAGCAAAGGGGACAATTCATACTTGCCACCACAAGACCACCTCTCCTCCCCAATCTGCTGCTAGAGCTGCATATAGCTATGTTCAGATTTTTCTGTATAGTCTCTGATAACAACCAACCTTTTATTTTCCTTATGGCAGGCAGCAATTAGTCAAATCAAATAAAAGTTGCTTTTAAAATTCCCAAATAAAAATGGGAGAAAAATGAGTAAGAAATTAGGATTAAAAAAGGAAAATAGGAGGTTTAAAATTTAAAAATACAAGATTTATGTATTATCCCTAAACTATATAACCATACGAAAACTTCCATTTTATAAAAGTTTATGAATGTTTATATGGTATAGGTATAGCAAATACTTCTGTTACATTTCAGAATTAAATTGAGTATTCAGTTGATTCAGACGTTAGTAAGGTCAAGAATGTCCCCATAATTCAATCCAACAGTTTTTCCATAGGAACCTATTTTGGAACCTGGCAGAATACCAAGAAGATTGTAAAGTATGATAAGAATGAGAAACAGACTATGCAAACCCAACGAGTCTAGGCATGAAATTATCCTCTCGATATTAACAAGATACATCACCAGGTTCTTAAGAAAAGTCTTGATTTTGTGCCAACCTTGAGATAAACTGCTTTTCATATGTGAACTAACATCTTTAAATTAGTTAGACAATTAAAGTTGCAAGATTTCTTAAAATGATTTCATCCAGTACATGGGGTACAGACAAACCACTATTTACTAAATGAAAACCTAATATGGTGTGCACATAACTTTGGTAGATCAATTACCTGTAAGTCAGTTGTCTGTGTTTTCAAATGATGAGGGAAACTGTTACCACTCCCATGTTTCCAAATAAATAATTGGAGGATTCAATATCTAAGGCTCAGAGCAAACACACCCATGGCACAGTTTCTCTAAACTCGGCTTATTCAATCTTAATCATCTTGGAGTGGAGAAGATGTGTCAAGAGAAGAATGTTGCTTGATGCATTCTTCTCCTGAGCCCAGGTCAAGCCTCCACAATCTCTTCAAAAGGGTGGCTGTTGTAACCTCCAATATATAATTAACTTCTTTCATGTAGCTCTTCACCTATGTCGGAGAAGCAGGTAACAAACTTGATAAATTAAACTAGTTTAACTAGTAAGTTTATTGTTGTAGCCACAGGGTAGTTCACCGCCCCATGAACCAACTAGGGATGTGCACAGAACCAGTTCCTTTCACTCCTGGGAGAGCGGGGGTTGCTTTAAGTGGTAGGGAAGGTGCTGCCAGTGCTTGCCTGCCAGCTCCCACCCCAATACTTCCCCCCGCTGGCACTGATCCCGGCTGCAAGGAGGAACGCTGCAGCCCTGTGTGCCTGCTTTTTGGAAGAGTGCAAGTGGGGGGGAATCGGCAAAGCGGGGGCTGGCAGGTAGGCAGCACTTTCCCTACCCCTTAAAGCAACCCCCGCTCCCACCAAACTGATTTGAATGCCAGTTGCCGAAACCGGTTCAGTGCTCTTAGAATGGAGCACCAAATGGTTTCATACACATCCCTAGAACCAAGTCAGAACCTCCTACTTCCTCTATTAGAATGAAGAAGCCCTACTAGATTTTCCAGCTAGCTTGCTTCAACACCTGGCTTCTTCCTTACCCTAAGTAGCAAAGAAAATATGGAACTGGCTTTGTAGGCTATTCACTTCTACCACACTTTGTACCACTGTTATCCACCGTGGTTGGAGAACTCCATCATTGTTCTAAGTAGGGATGTGCAAAACGGAATTGAACTGGGTTAAACTGAACTGGGATGTGCAATTTGAACTGAACTGGGTTTGATTCAAACTGGCCCTGATTAACTGGTTTGAGCTCAAACCAAATAGGCTATCCAAAAGGGGGGGGGCAGTTTGACTAGTTCCTCATGCTTGCAAAGAGGAATCCAGTAAGGCTTTGCCATTAGAAGCAAAAGGGGAACTCTGTGGGGTTGGAAAAGGGCAGGGGGTGGGAGGGAGGTCACCTTATGCACTGCGGCAGCAGTGTGGCTCCTTGGCAGCGGTGGCAGGCAAGCAACAGATCCTCTAGGCCCCTCCAATACTGGGCCTCCACCCACCCACACTGATGGGGGGGGCATCGGCATGGGTGGGTGGAACCCCAGTTTGGGCCATTAAAGTGACCTCCAGTCCAAACCAAGCCTCCACCCACCTGTGCTGATGGGAGGAGCACTGACAGGGCCTAGGGAAGCCAACACTGCCAGCCCGCCACCACTGCCAAGGAGCTGTGCCACTGCTGCAGCATATGAGGTGACTTGCCTGCCCCCCCTGACCCATCCTTTTCCAACTCCATAGGGTTCTCCCTTTGCTTGTAAAGGGGAATCCTTACTGGGTTGGGTGGGAGGGAAGTCACTTTATGCACTACGGTAGCAGTGCAGCTCCTTGACAGCAGTAGAGGGTAAGCAATACTCCGTTAGGCCCCTCTGGTGTTCCCCTCAACAGTGTGGGCTGGCAGAGGCCTGGTTCGGGCCATTATAATGATCTCCAGTTCAAACTGGGCTTCCGCCGGCCTATGCTAATGGGGGTGGAGTGCCAATGGGGCCTGGGGGAGCTGCCACCATCACCGGGGAGCTGCCACCACCATCAAGGAGCCACACCACTGCTGCAGCATGTAAGGTGACCTCCCGCCCACCCTACCCATCCTTTTAAAGCCCCATAGGATTCTCCATTTGCTTGTAACAGAAATCCTTACCAGATTACCCCTTGCAAGTATGCAGAACCGGGTTGAACCAAACTGGTTCAACCCGGTTCTAGTGCCTGGACTGAACCACTGGCCGGTTCTAATGAACTGGCACACGAACTGGGTGCTTGGGTTCAAGTACAGTTCAAATTCGAACTGAATTGCCCAGAGTGGTTCCGTGTACACCCCTAGTTTTAAGCAGTGCTCAAACCTTAAAATATACTTAAGCTTTTAAGATAAGAGATTTACGATTTCTTATTTATTGTACTTGACCAGACATTTTAGATGTTACAAAGATGGTAAGCATGTACCTCCCTGTACATTTCAAACTCATTTGTGATTGATGAACAGCCCTAAATGGCTTGGGCCCCAGCTTCCTTAGGAATTGCTTGCACCCAGCTGAATCTAACCACCTGACTAAGTTGACTGGGAGGGCTCTTCTGCATGTGCTGACACCTGCTGAGGTCCATTTGTTGAGCACACAGGGCAGAGCCTTCTTAGTGATTGCCCCCAGGCTGTGGAATTCTCTTGCAGTTGAGATCCGCATGGCTCCCTCAATCAGTATTTTGAAGGAAATTGGGAACTGCCCTTTTATATAATGGGTATAAATACTGAGATGTTTTTGCTTGGCTGTTTATACCAGTCTTGAATTATGGGTGTGCGGGCTGGCTCAGCGCAAGCTGGGCTTGACTCGACAGGTTTGTGGTCAAACTGGACTGGCCTCATCCAGTTTGAGTTCAAACTGGACTGGGCCTGATTCGAGCCAAGCCGGCTTGGAACTCTACTGGTAAAGGGGCATCTGGTGAGGATTCCCTTTTATCAGTAAAGGAGGAGCAGGGGGCTTCTCTAGAGGTAGACTGAGCAGGCGAGGAGTCAAAAAGCACTTTTAAAGTGTCACCAGATGCAGGGGCAGTGCCAGCTTCCCGCACCCCACCAGCTCCCCCTGAGTAGCCCAGGCTGTTTTAAGCCTGGTTCAGGACCGGTACAGAATTGTGTGGTCACACAAATGGCCTCTGGGCATGCGTGGAGGCCTGAATCAGGCCTGAACTGGCCCGGGCTACTCAGGGGGAGGCTAGCAGGGGAAGGTGGTGGAGCCTCCACCAACACCGCATCTGCCGGCGGCAGCATTTTAAAGGGACTTTTTGACTCCCCTCCCACC
Source organism: Hemicordylus capensis (assembly GCF_027244095.1). Classification (NCBI taxonomy): domain Eukaryota; kingdom Metazoa; phylum Chordata; class Lepidosauria; order Squamata; family Cordylidae; genus Hemicordylus; species Hemicordylus capensis. The sequence goes on from NC_069660.1 coordinate 259,552,733, forward strand.
CAATCTCCCTTTAGAGAAGCCCCCTGCCTGCATCCCATGCCCTTTACAGGTAAGTCACATTGGTGAGATCAGTGCTCCTCAATAAGTTATTCCATTATTCAGGTTCAGTCTTTAAAATTCAAGATAGGTATCCTCACTGGATTCCCCTTTACCAGTACACCTCTGAGTCCTTTTGAATCAACTTGGTTCAAACCCTAACTGGGTCCGGTTTGAAATGAAATCGCTTATTAAAGAGCATTGATCTCACCAATGTGACTACCTTAGAAAAAAGATCTGACCAGCTGTAACTGATAATGTGATCATTTCACTTATTCAGTAAGAAAACCCCAATGTCTAACAGTATGAACTCCTTTTTGCCCCATTTAAATGCTTCAGGGCCTGGAGGAAAGGGGAGGCAACAATTTGTACCTCACCTCAGTGCCCAAATACCTAGGGCTGCTCCTACTTCTAAATGGAAGCAGGTCTCAAATAGATTCTCCAGAATTGTTACTTTGGCTCTCTTGAATCATAAGTACAAACTAATGTCTTATGAAATCTTTCATTTGATAATAAGAACCCTAAGTCCCTGATCTTGAACCACCTCTTCTAGCAAAACAGGAAAATTCTTAAAGATAATAATTATAAAGCTACTCCCTTTGTTATATTCTCTGTATCAGTTGCATAAATGGTTCCTCATTGCACAAATTGTTCATTGTTGAATCTTGTTAATTACATTATATTTAAGTATTTTCTTCTTTTCAAGTATATTTTATACTGAATTATTGAAACATGTAACTTCACTACTGAACTTCCTCCATGATCAATGGGAATGTTTGATTATCTAGTTCAACTTGATTAGAACATATATTAAGATTCTGTTACTGAGTAACAGGCCTGTAGTAGATCTGCCTCCTTTTCTGAAATTGTCATGACTCCTCTGCATTCCTAGTCATTATGCTTTTTCTTTTCCAAGGTACATTCTTACGTATGTATGTATGTATGTATGTATGTATGTGTTTGTTTGTTTAATGTGTTTGTGTACTGCCCAAAATGCAAGTCTCGGGGGGGGGGGTTACAACAAAACAATAACAACAAGTAAAAAGGTTAAAACATTACAACAATTTAAAATTTAAAACCATGTTAAAACTATTTAAAAATACTATCAAACTATTAAAGCAGCATCTAATTAAAAACCTAGGTGAACAAATGTGTCTCGACTGCCTTTTAAAAAGTTTTAAAAACAACATTCTTGTTGCAGGGATGATCAATTTATGCCAAACATTTATCTGAATTTGCCCATAAAGCTTTAGATTTTAGGTTGTTTGGGGATAAAGATTCATCAAAAGCTTCAAGCTGTTCTCTAGGGATGTGTATGGATCTGCTTCTGCACACACCCGGGAGGGCAGGGTGGTTTGTTTAAGGGTCAGGGGAGGTGCTGCCTCCCTGCCAGCCCCCACCCCACCACTTCCCCCTCCTGCTGCCACTCTCATAAAAAGTGGGTGCATGGGGCTGCAGCGTGCCTCCCTGCAGCCCCAGACAGCAGCACCCCAGAAATGGCCAGTGCATGTTGGCCGCTTCCGGAGCGCCACTGACTGGAGCTGCAAGGAGGCATGCTGCAGCCCTGCACTGCTCACCACAGCAACAATTGTATGTGCAGCTGCACAGCACGGCACAGCACAGCATTCCAGGAGATCATTTGGAGGCAGGTAAGTATACTTCTGCCTTCCTCCCAGCCCTCCCTAGACACCCAGAATTTCGGTCATGTGAGCAACTTTACTATCTTGTATTTCCTCCCATCTAGCAACTTCTTCTTCCATATTCATTACTTATGCAATAATGTTAACAATTAACAATTTCTTCTGCAAACAAAACTACCTTCATACCCAAATCTGAATCACAATTTGGAGTCATGGCTTAAAAAACCCAATTTCTTGCGTTTCTTGTTTCTTGAATTATCTTGTCTTAGGCTTTTTAGTAAATATTAGCTGGCCTAGATGCAGAGCATCTCCGCCTCTAGTTCTGCCCCCTCCTTCCTGCCTCCCTCTTGGCTCTCCCCCCTTCTCAGCCTCCTGGCCACTGCCACTTTCTATCCCACCATCGCTGTTTTCTCCCCCCGCCATCGCTGTTTTCTCCCCCGCTACCACTGCCATCACCATTTTCTCCCCCCAAACCCGGACACCACCCTTTTCTCTGAATATGTCTTAGAGAATTATATATATAGATTCTCCTGATAACCTCAACAGTTCAGAAACCTTCTTGAGTTTCAGTTTAATAATATAGGGGTGGGGTTTTTTGTGTTTTCAAACAAATCTAGCTAATTCATAGCTGGATATTAAAACTATAATGATCTCATTTATAGCTTTCTGTTCTTAAGATAAGCAAAATATTAAGAAGCTCAGAATCTATCACTTTCTAAGAGAGATTTCAGACAATCAATAACAACTTAATATGCAAAATGTCTCAAACATAGGCCACATACACACTTAACAGGGAACCAGAGTTGCAGGGACATGAGGTTTCCTTACCATTATTTCCAAACATGTGCAGTTCTGGTCCCATCCCTGTCATGACCCAAAGTTTCGCTCAGGGGGCTCCAGTTTGAACCCTCAGCTAGTGGTGAGTTTTGCTGCTCAAAACGGGCTCAATGGAGCCTCCATTACATCTGAATGCAGCACTGGAGACTGCATTCAGCCTGACTGGAGTTGAAGAAGGAGACTCCTCAAGAGTCAGACCAAAGCTTCAGCCCCTCATGCTGCCTTGCCACTCCCCTGAGCCCTGTACTAATGTAGCAGACTGGGCAGGAGGCAAGAGACAGGCTATGGATTCATCTTGCTCCTGGAGGTGAGGAAGGAGGGCGGCTGTGGAGACTCACGCAAGCCCTGCCTCTGTAGCTTTGCCGCTCTGTCTCCTAAACATGGATTCTCACACTCTTCCTTACTCTAAAAAGACAGGTCAAAATAAGATTTGAGCGAGAAACACTCAAGACATCTTGATACCATTTTGGAAAAAGTAGAATTTGAGTGTTACTGATTGCATGCCAAAACCTAATCTTAGCTGAGTTCAGTGCGTGTGAACACATGTGATGAGGATTCCTGCCACCCCTTAATCTAAGGCATTGATAAAAGTGTTGATGACTATTGGGCCCAGTACAGAGCCCTCCCACACTCCACTTATAAGTTTGACAAAGAGCCATTGATAAGTACTTTTCAAGCACAGTTTCCCAATTGGTTGGCCACTTTCACAGGTATTATCTATCTATCTATCTATCTATCTATCTATCTATCTATCTGTCTATCTATCTATCTATCTATCTATCTATCGGATTTATATACCGCCCTTCCTTAAAAGGCTCAGGGAGCCTTTACATCAAAATAAAAACAATTAAAATCACTTAACAGTTAAAATTAAAATTATAAAAACAGTATAAATTGAAATTAACAGTTAAAATATTTGGACAGTTAAAAACCCTGGAGAACCAGTCCGAACACTTACAGCAGTTAACGGAACACCTCCGAACACTTACAGCAGTTAAAAACAATTTACAACAAATTAAAAACCCTGGAAGGCCAGACCAAACAGATAGGTTTTCAGGGCTCTCCTGAAGGCCAGCAATGAATTCAGATTACGGATTTCTGTCGGGAGTGCATCCCGGGGCACCTACAGAGAAGGCTCGCCTCTGAGTCATCACCAGACGAACTGGGGGCAAATTGAGATGGACCGCCTCAGATGACCTTAACATACAGTGGGGATCATGTAGAATGATCCCATAACACAAAACTGGAGTAAATGGGGCGGAGGTTGGAACTCTGGTACTTCCAAATGCATGCAAGCAAGCATGGTTTCAAGGCAAAAGTGACCTGCGGTTTGGCTTGCCAAACTCCAATTTGAACCTTTTGTTTGTAGTAGGTTTCACTGAGGTTTGGTGGCGGCAGCATTATGTCTGAACACAGACCGCCATTTCTTGCTGCTTTCAGAACCATAATAATAGAGAGGGTGGCTCAGACTCACCCAGGAACATGGTAGCTCTATGCACACCACGGCTCTTGCTGACCACCTCTTGGTGAAAGCCCTTGCCATCTTCCTTTCTCTTTCCGATTCTGCCTCACAACAATGATGTCATGGCCCCACATTCGGAGTATTTAAAGAGACACTAGCCTTTCAGGTTTTTGCAGATTTCTTGGCAGACTGGGTGTCCCACCAGAAATATAGGAGAGGAAGACAGCGACGGGGGAAAGTGGGGAGGTAGCCCCACCCACCACTGCACATGTCACACCATTAAACCCATACTGGCAGCCGCCTGTGCAGAAACACTGGTGTGCACAACACATCACTGCACATCAACACTGCACCTCAGACTACCTTCTTTGGGATTGCTGTGCAATCCCTTTCTCTCTTTGGAAATGTCTGCCTTACACAACGATGCCCCTTGTTGGACAACCTGTGGTAGATCACAGACACCCCCAACATTGGCAACCTGGCATAGGAAAGTGTTACCTGCACAAAAGGTTGCACTTACTGCAATTCCCGTTGCCAGGGTTCCAGGCAGATGGAAGTTGGCAACCATGGTGTGCATGGGGTCCCCATGGCAAGGAGACTCTTCTCCAGATGTTGCACAGAAGATTTTGTTTCTGTTAAAAGCATGGGGCACAGCTTGGCATTGCTGTGAATATTCTCTGCTGAATGTTGCAATTAGTTTTGTGCTGTCAAGTGGCCTCCTGATTCATGTGAGACAACTGAATTCCTGCAGGCTGCCACTGTGGCATTGAACGTTGTCCTCATTATGCATGTGCCTCACAATGTTTGGAAGGTTGCTTATTAACTTCAGCACCAGCAGGGATAGTGGGATGAGGGGCTTCATACACAAGAGGAACTTGTCCTACTTCAAGAATAGGGCACAGAGGCCAGGGGGCCTCCAAGGCTGCCCTTTGCTCACCCCCATCCTTGTTCCTCCCTATGAACACTTGATGAATCTGTCATCAGTGCCCACTCTAGTGGTATCCACTGCCTTGCGGCTACCCCTTCATTTGAAGTGCACCACTGCTCTATCAGGGCCTGTCTGTAGTAGATACTTTTGATAAGGCCATGAGGGCATGTCTCTTCACCTGACCTGTTCCTGCTGTGCACGGAATAATTGCCTGGCCACACCCGCATGTGTCCAGTGCTTCATGATTGTGCATGCAACAGTTGGCCCCTTTCATACACCCAGACATATTGTCAGTCACGTTACAACAGGAGTTTGGTGGCTCACAACCTCTTGGGATGTGCAGATGCCTAGGTGCTCCAGACAGCTATGCAGTCCCAGCTTCCTTCTGCTGCCACACCTGCACCACGGGGAGCAGTCAAGCTGGAGATGCCTTGAGAATGGTCCATGCCAAGCTTTCAATGGACGTGGAGACTGGGGACTTTGTGAAACTGTGGACAAGTGAGAGTGTCCAGGCACAACTCCAGAACCAGATCCTCAATGAGGTCACTACGGCTGGATCTCCCAGCAGATGTCTCTCTACAGGTACCAGTGCACTGCCAGCCAGTACAAGGAGAGACTGTATCATCTTAAGAAGAAATTTAAGAGGTGACCCCACAAAACAAACTCTCTGGCGTGGAGCCCAGGACAACAGCCCACTACAACATGTTGGCATCCATCCTGCTGGACAGGAGGGACATCACCCCATGGGCCACAGTGGGACTGCCCACCAAATGCCAGGGAGGAGGCCAAGGGCTGGCCAGAGGACCACCCATTCTACCATCTAGGGGGCAAGTAGGCCCTTTCAACCAGCAGCCATCATGACCACTGTCCCTGCAGCACTGGCTGTCACCTCAACCTTCATAGGGACTTACTTTTTAATGCATCACATTAATTTCCACATTATGGATTTGATTATTCCTCTCCTACCATACAATTGTTTCAGTCTGGTGATGTGAGCAGCATGCGGGTGCCTGGAATACAGCCTCAGCAGCCAAGAATGAGGGAGGGGGCACCCAGCCCTGAAACCAGAGGCTGCCCAACTGCGGTAGGATGCATGCCTGTGATCTGATTAACAGTTTCAAAAATTAATCGCGGGTTTGTCAACCTCTGGTTTTGCATTACATGTGAATGTGGTCATTGTGAACAGGGCTGGTCTATCCACTAGGCAGACCTAAGCAGTCGCCTAGGGTACCAATTCTAGGGCAGGGGAGGCAAAGCCAAACAAAATCTGAAATCAATATGCTTCAACTAAATTTACTTTGTGCTGGATTGTGATTGTTATGGTTTGGATGAGAGTGTAAAACAGGATGTAATTTGCTTTACACTGAGTTTCTGCAGATTTTGCTACCCAACTGTCTTCTAGTTATCACACTCCTTGAAATATAACTAGAAGAAACAGTTAGCATTGCTCTTTAACTTTGAGGTACAACGCTTTAGTGAAATCCTCTCATATTTAGCCTAGTTTTGAAGGCTTATGAGATCACCATGTCTGTCTGTGTATGTCTCCCTCTAAAAATTTTTGCATCTACAGACCAATGGAAAATATTCACAGCCCATGGGAAGGAGGGTTTGGGACCCCTTGAGGGAGATCTCCTTTCTGATCCACCAAATTATTTCAAGATAGCAACCATTCAATGTATACACAACACCCCCTTTATAACCGAAGTTCAGACACTTGGATAGAAAGCACTTTCACAGTTCATGGGAGGGAATCCTAGATAGGAATGCCATGTTAAAAGAGGTGGTAAGTGGAACTTTACACTCTCTCTCTCTCTCTCTCTCTCTCTCTCTCTCTCTCACTCACTTAATGTTCCTTGTCATAGCATTAACAATAACAATAATGTGTAAAACTGACAGCATGTTGCTGCAGAGGCTAAGAAATTGGGAGGGAGGGAAGGAGGGAGGGTGTGTGTGTGGTGTCTTCTAACATTTTTTAAAACCACACATTTTTTTCAGCTGGCTAAAAGCCACTACACAATTCAATTTTTGTTGTAAATATGGATTCAGGCATTAATATGTATGGGTCTGATACTCGCATCTTTATTTCTGTCTATTTGTATTTGTAGTCAACTGACCAGCTCTACAAGAGTACTATGTTTCTTTCAATTTGTTAGGACAATGGTGGGTGGGGTCCACCACTCTTAGAACTAATGACCAAATGCTACTAATGACCAAATTAGCATTTTCAGTTGTGTAATAAGGGTCAAAGACATAACTTAATCATGTTTCACTACATCTCATGTATGAAACATGTGCATCTTTTGCATTTAATGTATTTAATGTATTTCTTTTCCCTTCTAGGTCTAACTGCTGCAGCATCTCTTGTGTCTTTGGCATGGGCTTTGGCTTCATATCAAAAAGCTCTCCGTGACTCCCGCGATGACAAGAAGCCTATCAGCTATATGGCTGTAATAATCCAGTTTTGCTGGCATTTCTTCACAATTGCAGCCAGGGTGATTACTTTTGCTCTTTTTGCCTCTGTTTTCCAACTGTACTTTGGGATCTTCATAGTCCTCCACTGGTGTATCATGACCTTTTGGATCGTCCATTGTGAGACGGAATTCTGCATCACTAAGTGGGAAGAGATTGTTTTCGACATGGTTGTTGGGATAATTTATATCTTTAGTTGGTTCAACGTCAAGGAGGGAAGGACACGCTGTAGGCTTTTCATTTACTATTTTGTGATCCTTTTGGAAAACACTGCCTTGAGTGCTCTTTGGTACCTGTACAAGGCTCCTCTGATTTCTGATGCATTTGCCATACCGGCACTATGTGTGGTGTTTAGCAGCTTTTTAACCGGCATTGTTTTTATGCTGATGTACTATGCCTTCTTTCATCCTAATGGACCAAGATTTGGGCAGTCACCAAGCTGTGCTTGTGAGGACTCAGTAGCTGCCTTTACTCTTCCTCCAGAAGTAGCATCAAGTACTTTAAGGTCTATTTCTAATAATCGGAGTGTCACAAGTGACCGGGATCAGAAATTTGCAGAGAGGGATGGGTGTGTGCCTGTCTTTCAAGTGAGGCCTACTGCACCTTCTACCCCTTCATCCCGGCCACCAAGGATTGAAGAATCTGTAATCAAAATTGATCTGTTCAGAAACAGGTATCCAGCATGGGAGAGACATGTCTTGGACAGGAGCCTAAGGAAGGCCATTTTAGCTTTTGAATGTTCTCCTGCTCCTCCGCGGCTACAATATAAAGATGATGCCCTTATACAGGAGCGCTTGGAATATGAAACAACACTATAAATACAATTTTTAAGGAGAAAATGCAGCGGCTATGATACAGATTCAAATAAAAGGGTGACAATAGGGCCGTGGCAATAACTGCATTCTACAACAGAGTGACAAAATATAGTAGTGTCCTTAGTCTGGCTACCATCATGATTATCATTTGATCCACTGTCCTGCAGCCTGTCTGCAATACATCTATAAAACAGCAGCATCCAAAAGCCTCAAAAACAAAAACAAAAAAAACCCAAAACAAAAATCTCAACTGAGAAATAGACCTAGTCCATTCATAACTTCCTATTGCTTTCAAAGTGCACTGCACAGTACTTAAAAGTAAAAGAGGAAAGTTTGAAAGGTGGCATCAACATACCACAGTGCATTTTTTAATATTTTATTTTACAGAACTTCAGCATTGATGTTTACATAGTCATTTACAAAATGAAGAAACAGTTTGAGAAAATGTGTCAAAACCAGCTTATTTTGTAAGAGGCAATGTTACTGTTATGTGAACTCTAGTTTCTATAAAAGAAATTATAAAATTATAGTCCTCTAGTCTTTAATAGGTAAATCATAAATCCTTTGCAAAAGAATTATCATTGAAAAAGACATTAATAATTTTTATCCAAAACCTAGAACAAAATTAAATTCTAATTCAGCAAATTACAGGTGTTGTAATCATAGGGGCTGTTTGTTTATTTATTACAAACATTATTGTTATACACATAACTTCAAAGTTTGGGGTTTTGTTTACAGAAATCTTACAGATAATCCCACCAATTCCATCAAGAATCTGGAGCTCTAGTACTTAGCAAAGTACATTAAATGATAATCATGATTAAGTTTTCAAATGCAAAGAGAAAGGGAGGGAGGGAGAGAAAGCAACAAGAAGAAGGTGTAGATTCAATATTCTAAACCATTTGAGGACCATGTATAGAATGACATCAAAATATGAATAGTCTTTTGACCTAAATCTTTTTCAAGACCCCCAGGATGCATGGCTCTGTGTGTGAATGTATGTAGAAGGTGTGATAATATACCACAACATATCATGCCCTTCTAGTGCCAAACATTGTGTAACTACAAAATTGATATTGTTGTCTGAGGGACAGAAAATGGGTGAGCACAAGTCTGAAAGAAGCAAGAAGCTGGGAAGAACAATCATACTTTCCACATTTGCAGATAATGCTGTTTGCTCCTGCTGAAGGTGAAAATCAGCCATTTGTCTGTAAGTATACATATACAATAAACCAAGCTGTGTGCAAGATTTTTTTTGTGAACTGGCCAAGACCTGTTTCTATATCTATCAAATGTTATTTGTACAAGAGTGCTATTGCTTGCAAACATCATCTGGGTATGAAATACCTCCCTTTTATCTCTCTTTATGTTCAAAGTATCCCTTGATGGTGCTTTCAGTTGCATTAAAGGTGCAAGTCAAAATTTGATAGTGTTTTTTTAAAGAAAACAACCTGGTGCAATGTGGAATAACTCATGGATTATGTCAATATTTTTGTAAAGCAAAAATGCAGTACACAAAGGTGTTACTTTTTATAAACCTTGAATCTTTTCTCACAGATCTCATTCTCTTTGATAACATAGAGTTTATGAATTGGTCCGTAAATATATATGCTGATTCTTGTACATTGATATAACTACATAGTACTGATACCTTATTAATTTGTTTTGCAATGTAATCCCATATAGCTTCTATGGGTATGTTTAGAATATTCTGAAAACAGTGAACTTTCAGATGAGTGCTTCAGGTTCAGCAAAATGTGTATCCTAGATGCAATGGTAAAAACTTGCTTTGTCACAGATAAGGGGAAGAATTAGAAACAAGCCTTATGATGAATTAAAATAAACAAATGTGGTTACAAATGTGCTTTTTAAAAAACAACAACCCCTAAATACAAGATAACCTGCTCTTTGTGTGTCAGAGATACACAAAGAAATAACAATTTGCTAGCTTTTGGTTCCATACATTTTCCAGTGCTAGCAAGGCAACATGCATCTGCAAAACAGATGTAGAAATAGGTGTTTTCCATACTTGGTAAAGGGCAATGTTCAAATGGTTGGTCATGACACAGAAATGATCACCCTATGATAGATTGATCATTTTATTCACTAGCACAAGAGGCTTCAGTCTCACCCTAAATTTGCCAGTTGCAAATGTTTACAGTAGTAAGTAAATATAGTCTATATGGAGCACACTGCTGAATGGTGACTTGAATCTAATGCACTCGCTCCATGAGAAACACCCAGTATAGTTTCATATCCCCTTCAGGAAAGTGGATTCTCCAGCAAATCTAACGTTTAAGCAACATGGAGGCCAATTATGCTAAAAATCATTGTAAACCGCTTAGAGAGCTCCGGCTATAGAGCGGTATATAAATGTAAGTGCTAATTCAACCTAAAACACTTAATTTATAGGAAAGTACTTATCTGAGCACATTTCTGGCCTGAACCCAAGATCAGCTGCCGGCATAAAGAAGTACTTTTTGCTATGGTGTTGAATCCATTTCATGATACTAACAAAAGATTATGCTGGTATTTCAGCAAATACACCAACTTAAAATGTGGATAATTCAGACCGTCTGTTGATCAAAAGAGACAAGTGGCCATGATTTGTAGGTTAAACTGCACCAGCAGGCATATTAAATATAGACTTAGTTCTCACTGAAGTGGTGGGACACCTGAGTCTTCTTTGGACAATTTCAAATTACAGATGATTGAATTCCCTGTCCATACAAAACATCCCTCCAGACAGAAAACTATATGGCAAGTATGAGAGTTCTAACCAAACTGTCTCTGGTATATTATTATTAATTATTTATCATCATCATTATATTTATTAACTACTTCTTAAATGAAACTCTCCCTCTGCTAAATATAAAGAGAATCATTACTTTAGAAGGTGCCTCTTTATTAGTTCTCTATATGTTGAGAGAATTTAATCATGTGAGCCCCCACTTGCAGTAGGAAATGGTGCAGGCTGAACACAGAGTTCCCCATCTCAGTGAGAACTAGGTCTCATGTTGCTTTGATATATACAGCTGGTGGACATATTCAGTCCTTTCTGTTAGATTTGTAAGACAAAATGAAAGGTTACCTGCCATGGATTCCTATTGAAATGGAAATCATGTTTTTATTGGCTGAACGTGCAACGTATTTATTTTACTAAGTCCTAAAAATCAAATAAAGTGAAAATAAGATAAAGTGAAAATAATTAAAAGTGGAAGGCTCTGAATTATGAATGGGTAGCAAATATAAAATGTATGATTAAAGTTTGGGAGGCATTGGTGTAAATGAAACAGCCATATTTGCATGTCCAGTATTTGCATGTAAATGAAGCAGTAATTTTATATTCCTCACATGAAATGTTGGAAGATCTGGCTGCTCCCTTTCCAAATGTAGTTCAGTTAGTTAGTATTCCTTAGTTGCATAATTAATCTTGCTGCACAGTTCACAGGTTACCAAGTTCACACCCAGCTAAACTGAAGTAATCTATTATATTAATTCTCCTGGGTGTGCCTTGGAATGTCCGTCCCGGAGCCCAGCTGATTGGCTGGGTGGCGGACGTGCCTGTGGCTGAGGTGCATCCAGGAGGATTGGTTGCCGTGGCCCGGCCATGGAGGCCAGAGGTGGCGGGCCCAGCCCAGCCACGGAGACAAGGCTCAGGAGGGGGGAAAGAAAGTGGTGGGGTGGGGAGAAGTGGCAGTGGGGAGGAGAGGTGGCTGGGCCTGGAAGCAGAAACTGGGGCAGAAGTGGGGGGAGAGGTAACCGCCGGCCCCAAAGAGCGCAAAGGTGCTCTGTGTGGGGTCGGCTAGTAAGATCTAAAAGCCATTTACTTGAATTTGAGTAACAGATGGAAACTATTACATGCATCTGCAAAGCTGATCGTAAGTCTCTCCACTGACATTTGCACTAGCATGATCAAAGGGTGCCAAAAAAGATCACTTTGATAGCTGTCTCTTTCTGTCCATCCAATATGTAACCTTCCCTTGCCACTATAAAAAGAGACTCTTTGAGAATAAAGACCAATGAGGCTGAAGCTGATAAGGGAATAAATTGTTCAATGTATACAAATGTGCATTTTACCATAAATTTAAGAATTCATTATAATTTGTTCATAAGAAGTTTCTCAGCTTAGTAAACTCCCAAACCCCCTTTCTCAAGTTGGGGTTGAGAAGAGATTCAACCCCCAATCTGCTGAGGTTAAAGTAGTCTTCTTTGCAGACATTTTAGCATCTACTCATTCACAACTTGACTCCAAAGATACGCATTCAAAGTGGCTGAGGTACTGCTGTTTGCTCTATACCTCTTCACTTCTGTGATTACTTCGTTCGGGATATTGGTGATGTTCTGCTTCTTCACTTGCTCCTTGCATAATAGAAAGCAAGTAAATTGCTTCCTATCATGAAATATCATAAATTAGATTCATTCCCAAGGAAACATTTCCATTAGGATGTGTCTATTTAAGCCGAGCAATTCCAGAAAGTGCAAGATGAAAACAATTGTATCATGTTCATAAATTAAAAGGTTCCACACTCTAATCGTATGGCACAATAACAGAGAATGGGAAATAATTGTTTTTAAACACAATGAGCTACTTAACTGTGCTAATTGTGGCAATTAAACACTCTCACATTTAGCCCGTTCTTTAAGCAGAAGACTAAAGTAGCAAATCTGTCATCTGAATACCAGAATCAATATCTTATGAAAGCCCTTCTCAATTATACATAAAACCATGTGATTTACATTGTTGTCTAGAATCCTTTCTTCTTTTTCATCTTAAGCATAAAAAGTATATATTTTTAGAGAAAATAGTGATTTTAAAAAACCTGATGAAGGTTTATTTGAAAATTGAGTTTTTATGTGCACACTTTCTGAAATATATTGGTCTCTGGTGGCTATTATTTATAGATATTGCTGCAGTTCACATATCTCATTTCAAAAAGATACACTTTATCTACTGCCAAGACTATCATTCAAATTCACATGCAGAAGATTGGTTGGTTCTCACAGGTAAAGCAACACTTTTAGAAACTCTATGGGTGACCTTTGAATATCAAAATCATAATTACAATGGAATTGACTTTTTAGTGAGATCCAAACTGTCACAGTCTATAAACATTTCACAAATACTGCAATCCTTAATACGTATCCCTGGAAATATGTCCTACTTTTTTTTTTTTGCCCCCAGGGGAAGTTACATTCAATTAATTGGTTTAAAATTTGTATAAATGCTTTTAGTATGTTGAGTCACACACTTCACAGCTACTTTCACTGCCTTATATTTAATTTATTCATTTGTTTGTATGCTTGTTTTACTAAATACATTTTTATACTGCCCCATATGCAAGTCCCTGGACAGTTCACAATCTAAAAACACAACACAGCTGTAACATGTAATTAAGGGGGTTGCCATCATCCAGCAGCAGTGGATCACCCAAAGCTCTCAGACAGGCTCGCTACCAATTCCCGCAATCACCTCTGTGCCCATAGCCTTTCTGTGGTGGTGATGCAGCAACTCTTTCAGCCAAGAGAATCACTCCATAGTCTCTTCCTCTCATTCATCCCATCCTCCGAGGCAGGCCTGCAGATGTTGGACTTCAACTCCCATCATCCATATTAGCCGCTGTAGCTGGGAATGATGGGAGTTATGGTCCAACCACAGCTGGAAGGCTGAAGTTGTGCATCCCTTCTCTAAGGTAAGCTGTATCATGAATTTTAGGAGTGCCAGGTAGAGGGGATCCATGGAGGAAGCTCACTGAAACATGGAGAGGGCACGCACACAAGCAATCCTGTCAGGACTTGCACAGCCCTACCTGGGCTCGTGTGGACTGCTGGGATCAGTCCCAATCCTGGCGCTCTTCACCAGGATAGCCAGTACCCAGTCATATGATTGCTCAGCTGCCTGCAGTCCAAGCATCCATAGAGCTCCTCACATGTTGCATTGTGGGATTTCTGGAGGCCGGCTTTCTCCAGCTTCCAGATGATTGCACTGCTCTCTGCAGCATGGCTCATGTGGACACACAAGTAGTGTGGCCAAAGACAAAGCAAAGATCATCTGCAGGGGAGGTAGGTGTAATCCTGCCTTTCCCACCCAGCCCTCTCAGCCCTGGTTCCAGGGTTATATGAACAACCTTAGTGCACACTTACCTGGAAGAAAATGCCATTAAACACAGTGAGACTAGTAAACATGAATAGGTTTGTACTGCAAATAATCCACTTAGAATGATGGGACAATACACATGAACGATTACTGATTACAGAAGCAGAATATGATATTAGTCAGAGAATCTGCTTATGTGACTCAGGTCTAAAAAAGGTTCATTTGGTTTAGTTTTCATTTAACTTTGTTTCGGGTAGATGTTACCCCATTTGCTCTGAAGTATTCTTGTTATCACTATTCCTGACTATGCTTTGGCTAAAATGAGAGAAATTAATTTGAATTGGGTGTAAACAGCCATGTTCTTGATAATATAAAAAACATGGCTTATACTGTATATAGCTAGAAAGCTGGCCATAGGTAGATGGTAACATACAGCACATATGTTGAGTCATTTCTTTTTGCTGTGTGCCATCTCTGCCTATTTTGGCAAGTCCTCTTGCAAGCAGAGAGCTGCAGCTGAGGAACAACCTTAGGCCTATTACTCTTTCATGATAATTTCAAATGAGAGAGTTCTGAAAAGAGGAGAGTTGACCTAGATCTCATATATTTTTGTTTGGAGCAGAAGCTCCCAATTTTGGATGTTCAGATGTTGCACTACAACTCCCAACTTCCCAGGAACAGAAGGCAATTGTGGCTTAGGGTGATGTGAGCTGTAGTCCAACATGATCTGGGGACCCAGAGTTGGGAATGCCTAGTTTAGATATATGAAGGTTAATTAAGATGTGTTTAAGATTGAGGCCATGAGGGCCTCAAATAAGACTTGTTTGTTTGTTTGTTTGTTTGTTTAATGGATTTTTATACTGCCCCAAACCAAAGTCTCGGGGCGGTTCACAATAATAAAACAATAAAACAATACAAATTTACTTTACTGCCTCATTTACACATTTTTCTATAGTAGTGCCCTGATGAAAATTGCTGTTATTGCCTCAGAGAAAAAGTTATGATGAAAGTTTTTTTCATGATGTGACTGAAGTGATTTTCACATGAAAAAAACAAGCTTCATGAAAATAATATGGTTTACCACCATAGATTTCAATATATGAAACAGCAACAATATTTGCTGGTTTTTCTAGATATCATATAAAGGTCAAACTGTTGTCTGGTTTCTCAGCTTGTTCAAACCTGAGTTAGTTAACAGACTAAGATTCTGATCTACAAGTTAACAAACTGATCTAGAAGTCAAAGCAGCCAAATGGCCAAATTTGCAGATGACACTAAGCTATTTAGGGTAGTGAAATCTAAAACAAATTGCTAGGAACTCCAAAAGGGTCTCTCCAAACTGGGGGAATGGGGAACAAAATGACAAATGTGGTTCAGTGTTAGCAAGTGTGAAGTGATGCATATTGGGGTTAAAAAAAACCAACTTCACATATATGCTGATAGGGTCTGAGCTGTTAGTGACTGACCAGGAGATACAGTAAATCTTGGGGTCATGTGGATAGCTCATTGAAAGTGTAAACTCAGTGCATGGCAGCTGTGAAAAAGGCAAATTCCATGCTAGGGATCCTTAGGAAGGGGATTGAAAATAAAATGCTAATATTATTATGCCCCTATACAAATCTATGGTGTGGCCACATTTGGAATACTATGGGCAGTTCTGGTCACCGTATCTTAAGAAGGATATTGTAGAACTGGAAAAGGTATAGAAGAGGACAACTAAGATTATAATGGACCTGTAGCACCTTCGTCATAAGGCGAGGGTACAGCATCTTGAACTTTTAAGTTTGGAAAAGAGACAAGTATGGGGATACACGATAAAGCTGTATAAAATTATGCATGGAGTAGAGAGAGTTTTTTCTCCCACTTTCACAACACTAGAACCAGGGGTCAACCCATTAAACTGAAGGCTGGGATATTTAGGACCAACAAAAGGAAGTACTTTTTCACACAGCATGTAACTATAATCTGCCATGGGATGTGGTGATGGCCACTAACTAGTGTAGCTTGTTTGTATGCTTGTTCGCTAAACTCATTGAGGACAGTTCTATCAATGGCTACTATTCTGGTGGCTATAGGGCACCTCCAACCTCAGAGGCAAGATGCCTTTCAATACCAGTTGCAGGGGAGCAACAGCAAGAGAGAGGGCATGCCCTCACCTCTTGCCTGGGACCTTCTCAGAGGCATCTGGTGGGCCACTGTGTGAAACAGGGAACTGGACTGGATGGGCCTTGAGCCTGATCTAGCAGGGCTGTTCTTATGCTCCCTAAGCTTGCACATATCATAGAACTGTGCTTTATATTTATTTATAAAGTAATAGTGGAAACTTCCTCTAATGTGTGGAAGAGAGAGAAGGGGAAATGTATAGTACAAGCTTGTGGCTTTCTGAGGTTCACTCTTGTACTAGGAAACCACAAATTCTGTTACATCTGAGACTTTCAATAATACTTTCCCTCCTTTATTTTCTCTGCTATGCTTTAGCATTTTTTAAAAAATCTTTGGGTTTTACTTTTTAATGATTTTTCTGTTTTAATTTCAGTATACACTGCTTAGAGACTTCGGTAGTGGGCGGTATACAAATACATTAAATAAAAAAAATTAAAAAATGAGAGAGGACTGTTAAAATAAGCTTTAACCTCACTTTCCTTTTTGTTGATAGTAATTGTTCAGCAATAAATTAGAACAGTGGCATCTCAAAATATGCTTAGAGCTTGCAAAGGTATGGTGTTATAGCTTTGAACATATGAAGCTCCCTTCGAGCGAGTCAGACCTTCAGTCCATCTTGCTCAGTATTATATCTACACTGAATGGCAGCAGCTCTCCAGGGTTTCAGATTGGGGTTTTCTTCAACCCTAACTGGAGATACTGAGAGGGATCTTCTGTGTGCAAATGAAGCATATGTTCTGCCACTAAGCTGTAGCCCTGCTCTGTAGCTCAGTCACTAAAGTAAAAGTTGTGCCATCGAGTTGGTGTTGACTCCTGGCGCCCACAGAGCCCTGTGGTTGTCTTTGGTAGCATACAGGAGAGGTTTTACCATTGCCATCTCCCGCGCAGTGTGAGATGATGCCTTTCAGCACCTTCCTATATCACTGCTGCCCAATAGAGGTGTTTCCACACCAGCAGGGATTTGAACCAGCAACCTCTTGCTCCTTAGGCCATTTACTTCCCCGCTGCGCCATTAGGAGGCAAGCTCAGTCACTATACCACAGTTAAATGGTGTCAAGGATCTGGTGCAGGGAAACAGAGAGCAAGAGAAGGATTGAGCCCCCCTCCCCCGTTTCTCCCACTGCTGCTCTCCTCTCATGGACTCTTTCCCACATGACTTTTCTTTCTTTCTATTTTCTGTTATTTTCTGTCATTCTTAAGAAAAGCTCCTTTGCATGAGAACAACAGAGGTACAGTTCTGGTTTAGAGAGACGTTTGTCATAAGGTTAGTACCTGGGGTAATCCATTATTATTGTTATTTTTTTGTTTACACAGTCAGACAGGTGTTATTGACTGGATTGTTGTTATTATTATTAATTATTATTATTATTATTACTATTATTATTTTACATTTATATCCCGCTCTTCCTCCATTGAGCCCAAAGCGGTGTACTACATACTTGAGTTTCTCCTCACAACAACCCTGTGAAGTCGGTTAGGCTGAGAGAGAAGTGACTGGCCCAGAGTCACCCAGCTAGTATCATGCTGAATGGGGATTTGAACTCGGGTTTCCCCTGTCCTAGTCCAGCACTCTAACCACTGCACCACGCTTGCTCTTTCCTCCTCCTTGCACTCAGCCAGGGTACCCCTTTGTCCCCACCCACACCGATCTGGCAAGCAAAGCATTTGCCGCCTGGGAGCGCAAGGCACACCCCTCTCCTCTCCTCTCCTCTCCAGCCAGTGTTTTACGCTGGGTGGAGAGTGATGGACTCGCTTCTCCCCTCCAGCATTGCCCCTTTCCCTGAGTCTGATGTGAGACACAAGGGGGGAGGGGCCAATGCAGAGAATGGGGCTGTCACAGGGCAGGGGGAGTTCCCTTTCAGCGATTCCACCAACTGCTGACAGGAGAAATGAAACTATGCCGGAGGTGTGACAGGCCCATTCTCTGCACTGGCCCCTCCCCCCTTGTGTCTCACATCAGGTGTAGGAGGCATTACTTGGGATGTGTGCAAAAGAAGACCCAGGGGAGCTGCTGGTCAGACTTTGTCCTCTGGCCCCCACAAAGCTTCCTACGCCCCTGCCTGCCAGGACCATGTGGTAAAACAGCTTATGTAGGGCTTGAGAATTCTACTTCTTCCATACGTGATGGGATGTGTGGGGCCTGAAACTACTCTCACCCCTAATCCTGTTCAGGCTTATAATACATAAGCAATCGAATTTTTTCCCCTTCAGACAAGGCATTCATTGTTTAGGCCTGAAGTTCTGTACTCATTTATTTGGGAACTCAATAGGATTTACTTCTGTGTAGGTGTGCATATTGCATGGAAGTCACTATTGCAGCCACTTAGCTTTGTTCATCAATAGACTTGATACTAATTAGTGCTGCAATCCTAAACAAGGATTGTTTCATTCAGCTTGCTAGAATGTACAGCCAAGTGAATAATTAGTAGCGTTAGGATCCTGCCACTGGTTAGCTTCTGTCTTAGTGCATTCTGTATTGCACTGCTTGACAGACTATACCAGAGGTGTCCAGCTGCCCGCCTGCAGGCCAAATCTGCCTTAGGGAGCTCAGCAAGCCAGCCCCTGACAAGCCACTGCTTCTCTCTCTGGCACATTTTCCCCACGTCACCTCACTGCAATCCCAGTCTGCTGGCCTCTGCTTGGGTGTCTACTGCCACTTCGGAGTGTGGCATGGTGGGTGGGGGGGAAGCATTCAGAAAAGCACCAGAGGCTAGATGCAGCCAGCCATTTGGCTAGAGTGCCTCATTGACCCCTCCACTGCCTCATTGATGGAATCCTGTCCTGTTGTAGAGGTTGTGAAAGCACAGGAACTCTACCATTAAATCACTCTAGCTGACTCACTGAACCTCTCTGCCTTTCTGTTGCTGCTCCTATTTGCACCGCCTCCCATCCTCTCTTTGGGTTGCTTCTCACCAGGCAAAATTTCATTCCCAGTTCCTAAATGGACATCAGATGGAAACAAACCAGGAGGAAGAAGGGTTTCTGTAAAGGAGAGTAAACTCTGTGTGTGTGTCTGTGCCTGTGTCTGTGTGTTTCTGTTTGGATTATTGTGTGTTGAAAATAAGTTGAGAACAATAACAGTTTTGAAATTTATTTTCATTTACATTTATATTACTTTCTCTGAGTAAGAAGTGGCACATTCAGCTAATTTAAGTGGCAGGATTCCCAATGGAAAATTTGGTATCTACAGATTATTGGGAAGAATTTCTTCTAAAAATACAAACAAAAATTCAACCTTTCCCTGAGCATATTCTGGTGCAAACAGTAGTGCATTCAGCCAATTTAAATGGCAGGGCAAGGGATGGAGGAAGAGGCAAGAGGTAAGAAGAAAGGAAGAAAGTGAGAGAAGAGGGTGGAGAAGGAGGAAGATAGAAGGTGGTGCGAGGCAGTTGCAAAAACTACTACTACTACCACTACTACGGGTGTTTATACAAACACCTCTTCATACAAAGTTCTCAAAAATGGTTTATACAGAAAAAATAAATACACAAACAATATGGTCCCCTGTGCCCAAAGTGCTCACAATCTAAAAAGGAACATAAGGCAGATACCAGAAACAGCCACTGGAGAGATGCTGTGCTGGGGTTGGATAGGGCCAGTTGCTCTCCCCCTGCTAAATAAGAGAATCATCACCACTTTAAAAGATGCCTCTTTGCTCAGTTAGCAGAGAGAAGGAGCACAAGGCTGTGTGTGCCCCGCCCCCAGAGCACTGGAATCAAATCAGGCCCAACACCCTATTTAAGTTTGATACATGGTCTGATACATGATTTGATATATAGCATAATAAAATATTTGAAATGAATATAATTTGCTTATTGGTCAATTGCATATCCATGACAATTGCTACTGCATTTGGATACATCGGAAGAATAATTAGTTACATACTTGCACCTAACTGAGAAATGCTTTATGTGTAGTAATCAATATGGAAATATTATACATATCAGAGGTGCTCCTACCCCTGGACTTCCGGGCCAAAGTCGAGGGTCTCCACAGCCCCTGGGGGCCGCCAACTCCTCTTTAGTCTGTCCCAGGTGGTGCGGTTGCCTGACCAAGCATGATGATGCTTAATTTGCAGCAGGGGGTGTGGCGGCTAAAAGACCTTTAGGTCCAGGCTCCAAAATTTCGTAGGTGCACCTCTGTATCCATTCATCTACAGGCTATACAATGCAAGTCGTACATGGACAGGAGGGAAAAAGCCAAATCATGCTTTTATCACACACAACACCTAAGAGCCCAGATTGAATTCAGTTGTTTTTGCTTTTCTATGGTTGAGAATGTGGATCTGGAACTCTGCTTTTAAAATATTATTTTGCCTTGTTGAATGCTTTGTAAAGTTTGTTTTGGCTCAGCTTAAATACACCATCCATCGGATTCTTGATTTCGTTTAGTTCTGTATTATAGTTTTTATATTAAGTGGTCGCTTCATCTATGCAAACACCAAAAAAATGGTGGCCTCCCTAAGAGACTTTGTTTAGTAAACAGAGTATTCCCTTTTAACATACCAATTTACCTGGTATATTGCTGTCTTTTCTTTGTCATGAATTGGCATTTGGGCTTCTAATAAATTATTTTCCAGAGTTCTTTATCTAGTCAGACTTGATATTCATGTCAGTTTCATGCTGTATTATCATAGAAAACCTTTCTTTCAAGAAAACATTATAGCCAGATATTAAACACACTTCTGGTAGATCAATACAAGTTTGTTGTTAAAATGTGAAATATTTTACTGTATAGGATCATGATGTCTGTGCTGCTAATAGGTAAAAAGTCAGAAACAGTCATACCTCCATTCACACATACTTTTGTTAAAAGACAAGGGAATTGAATTGTTTGGAAAGGAGGCATAGATTCCATATTAACATGTGAGCATGGAAAAACTGCTGCAAGCATATCTTCATAAGTTTTTGAAGAGCTGCATTCCTCTGGAGTATCTAGACAGAAATTTTATCTGAAATGGAGATGGAGCTGTGACTTAAGAGTGCACCAGTTTATCTGAGAATAAATAGCAACTAAAGCAAAGGCTTGGCATTTAAATTCAAAGCCACAAGGTTTAAAAAAAAAAGGTTTCAGATTATGTATACTATGCTGCAAGGCTGGAAGAAAGGATAAATCATCATTATGGGTTTTGACCTTCCATCCCATTTTAATCCCTGCCTCCTGGAGTCCTGTAACCCAGCTATTTTGCAGCTTGCCAGGTTGATCCATTAGTGTTCCTCACCCTGAAAGGAAATGTCTGTGTTTGTCAATTTAACATGTTAAATGTCATGGTACAGGTTCCTGAAGATCTAGCAGCTGTTGAGCAATAGTGGTAAAACGGGAACATCTTTCTTTATAGTCCATAAACCAGCCTGCTTCTTTATCCAAAACACACCTGGAGCTGTTGTTTTTTTCCTTAAACCAACATTTAATCCAATAGGACAGACTTATGCATAGCCAGATGCCTGTTTTCCAGAATTCAGTGCTTGCTTAGGAGTATAGTCTAGCCTCCTCATGTCAGAGATTAGTTCCCGTGGCTTACCTACTATGCAGGAACTGCTGGTCCAAGTGAGAGACATGCATACTCCAAGCCACTGCAAAGCATGCCTGCTTGCACAGTTTGTGAAGGTCCTGCTGCTCTGTAGCTAGGAAGGGTTGCATCATTGTAGTTGTGATGAGTGGCAACTGCCTTCACAAACAGTGCACATACATGCTTTACAGTGGCTCACAAGCAGCATGCACACCAAGGTCCCTTCCAACTCTGATTCTGTGGTGGACATTCAAACTAAAGGACTGAAGTTTCCAGCTTAATAGCTTTAATGGACTAACACTGACTTAAATCCAAGAATTTCAACATAACTGTTCTAGATCAGGCTGCCCATCTGAACTCTAAACCAGTCTTGTAAGAGATGATCTGCAAGGGTAGAAAAAATATGTTTTGTGAAATAGATACTGTTACCAAATCTTGCTGAAGCTGTGGTAAGTGGGCACCTGATTTCAGTGTCACTGGTTCAGATGGGACTGACGTTATATCTGAGTAGATATTAGAGCGCTGTCAATTTTCTTATAGTGGAAAAATGTACTGCTGGTGCAAATATAATTTTGTTAGGTAAAAGATGTATGGAAGCATACATATATACAGAAATGTATCAATACTTGAAAATAAAATTTAAAAATGCTGTTCTCCATGTTTGTCTGTAGAAGGTGGCTACTGGGATGGTGCAGGGTTGGGGATTTTATTACTTATACTATACTACTAGAGAATCGGTCAAGTAAGTAGGACTGCACTAGCATAAGTAGTCATATCTAAGGAGCACAGGACACAATTCAGGGAAAGTTACACACATTTTTAAGGCCCACTGATTCCAACTGAAAGCAATGGGACTTGCCTGTATTTTAACCCATTCACATTTTTAGTTAGATATCCCAAATGCATATCACCAGATTTTTGAACACGTAAATTCCAAGGACTTTTGTAAAACAATAGGTTTTTATTTCCCTAGTGAGTTTGGCAAATCACTTTTGTTTTTACATTGAACTACCTCAGCTGCTTTTCGTTTACTTTCCCTCCCAAACCTACAAAACCATGCATTTTATATTTATCAGGGTTTCTTTCTTCTTTTCCCTCAGTTTGGAAAATCCTGTTTCAAAGCCATGCCAATTAATTTATCTATGTCTCAGAACAAAACATAGTTGCTAACCATTGCAGAGCACACATTCTCGCCCTGATCCAGCTAAGGTGGTGCATGCACACAAAAACTTTCAAACATGTACCCTATGTTGTACTGTGAAACAACATGCTATAATTACATCTAATTCCTGGAGCTGAAATCGGAATTGTGAATACAGCCATGCTAAGATGTCTAGCAATGATGGCACCAATCACTTGTTTAGGAGCAGGGAGGCCATACTCTGCCTCCTCCCTCCCATGAATGACAGGATCAGAGCTGACAGTCAACCACCTTGATTGGGTGCATGCATAGCTGGATCGGAGCCTTGGGTCTGTAATGTAGAGTTTAGATATCCAGGAACAAAAATTGCATAAGCTGCTTGTATATGCTTGATTTGCCTTAAAAGATTTGTGCTCTTTTGTATCCATAATACTTCCCCCCATTTTATCTATCCTGTATCAGATATAGATATAGACATATATAAAAACTTTTAAAATGAAAAGTTACTGTTAGCACCAGACTAGCAAGTGGAATTGAGTGGACCAATAATTTCTCAGATCCTGTTGTAAACTGTTTCATTAAACACTGATCGTGCTAACTAACTGTTACTGTGCTTTTACTCAATAGTTACCATTATCAGAAATGAGTTTTGACCGATCACCTTTGTGTTTTTGGAAAAATGTAGATATTTCCCTCAGTACAAGCACAGTGACTTGAGCTGAATGATATTCATGACAGTACTTGTGCTTTGACCTGTAAAAACATTGTACAAATGTATTTGGTATTTTGTTTGAAATGAAGACTCAAAATACTAGTTGGGGGGGGGGGGGACCCCTTCATGTAAATAGATATATTCAGATTCATGTATACAGACATTCCCTTAGAGTCCCGATTGTGAAGAGTGTCTTTATTGGCTAGAGACTACTGTCTTGTGTGGCAGTGGTTACATGTGCTATAGTAAAGAACACAGTGTGTGAAGTATTTGGTGTACTACAGTACCATAGTTCTTTTGGTCTGTTCAGTAAGTTGCAATTTGTGATGAAATGAAGTTGAAAGTAGTGCTTCATACTAACAAATCTCTTTCTTTGGTTACAACTTGATTTTTCTTGTAAAACTTCAAAGGAAAACTTGAAAATTTTATATATTTGGATTTTGTAGATTTTTTTTATTTTATTGCAACACAAAGTACCAAATCATTAAATAAAGTACACTGTGGTCATTTTACTGATGCGGTGGATTTTTTTAAAAACAAACAAACAAGTTAATTGCATTCTGCTTATAGATGCAGTCTGTTTCAATAGATTGTGTACGTGTGCAGAGAAATGGCTTCTCAGTCAGTCATGGAATGTACCCCTTAAGTGACTACATGTCTGAGGCCCAGTTGTGAACTGTTACCACAAACAGACTACAGAGTTCAATGGGAAGCAGCTCTCTACAGCTGTGGCATTTTCAACCCAAACAGCACATGCCCTAGTACTGCTGTGGCTGAAGTCCCTGCAACTGTAAAGAAAGCCATTTTACACAAGCAGCTCCCCATTGGAATCTGTGCTTACCCACATTTGCAGAGCCATCACTCCAGCCACTCACTGGATGGCATACTGGCAGAGTGTTCCCAGCTGCTAACAGAGGCAGAGTCGTAGTTGATTTTCATCTCAATAGGCCTTCCACTTCTGACAGCCACACTACCCTCTTCTAGTCTTACGTTGCTTTTTAAGAGAGTCCCAAAAGATTGTTATATCAGGTAATAAAAGCAAAATCAGTGTATTGGCTATTTGATGCTCTGGTTTACTTGCGTAACAACATAGTAACAACATAGTGGACAGTAAAGTCCACTAATCTCTAAGTTGGTTATAAAACACAACCAATCCAAAGTCATTGCCAATTATATATGTAATTGCTAGACATAAAAGATAATTTCAGGGCATAGTTGACAGCATGTGATGCTTCAATCTTGTTGAAGCTAAAGCAGGCTTAGACCTGGTCGGTGTCTAGTTGGAAAGAGACACTTGGGAATGCTATATACACTAAGTTGCATTAGGAAAAAAGTAGGGAATGTTTGTGCTAAAACACAGTATCATGGCTAAACTGCCACACTGATATCCTTGGAGGAAGGGTAGATTATATAAACAAACAAGTAGTTCTGCAAACAACTAATCTGCCTACTTTCTTACATTTACATACAACTGGATTAAATTTCATCCAAATTTGTTAAGCAGTTCACAAGTTAGCCCACATATGCCTCAAACATTCATGCATCTGCCATCTTGAACTGGGGTGGATGACATCATCACAAACTGTGCCTTTGAGGTGTCCCTACAACTGTACCAAATTTGGTCCAAATCGGTTTCCATTTGTACTGCAAATGTCCATGCATCTGCCATATTAAATTGCAGTGGATGATGTCATCACAAACAATGCCATTGAAGTGTCCTATGTGCCACTCACTACAATTGAACCAAATTTGGTTCAAATTGGTTAGACGGTCTACAAGTTAGCCCGCTTGCACCTCAAACGTTCATGCTTCCACCATCTTGAATCAGGGTGGATTACATCATCACATTAAGGTGTCCCTACAGCTGTACTCTATATTGGTCTAAGCATGAGTAAATGTGCCAGGTGATTTCATAAGCTTATTTTCCTTAAGAAAAGTAGGCTAATTTTTAAAAAGGAGTTGTCAGAGGATTATGCAACCATCAGATAATTAGAGGTATTTACTTTAATACCTCACAGTGAAATAAAAGGGATTTAACATTGCTTAACTCAACTTAACTTAAGCCATCCCATCACTGCAAAATTCTCATCAGTCCCTTCACCCTCTTTTCTCCAACAACAAACATATTGTTTTATTCTGTTATGCAATACTCATGATCAGCAATGTGTTAACTTACTAGCAAAAACTATATTTCTGCTTGTTCCTATTTGAAGATCTTTTACATTCAGTTATCCAAGATATTCCAGAAGGAGACAGCTTTGAAATGAATAGCACACATACAAGATTTTTCTAGTTACTAGTTCAGCTTTATTCTGTAATTGCTTTAACTACATACAAATATACAGAAAAATGGATAAAGAAAAATTATGCAATTAAGAACAGTGATAAATAACCTTAAAAGCACATGCTGCATTTTATTTAAATATTTCAATACCTGAATTGGGGGCAGGCGGAGATCCTAGAATAAATATGCAATGACAACAGTAAGTCTGGTTCCATCTTTCAGGTTTACCTTCATGTAAATTTCAATTTACTGGCTCAAGCCAGCAATCTTTTGGCTGTTAGAAAGTATTCTACTACTTTCATAAGTAGTATTCTACTACTTTCATTACTTACATAACTCTTATGTAAGTGCTTTCTTGTACGAAGCTAGGGTTATAACTTAAAATAAATAAATAAATTTGGAGTGGCAACAAAGGTTCAAATTTCTACAAAAGTGCAAAAGTGGCCTATGAGCCATTTGTTAAGTACTGAAAGAGTGCAGTCTCTGTTTCCCAAGGATTGCACCTAGGGGACATTTCAGGCTTCAGAAGAAGAAAGAAAGCAAAAGTCAAACGCTTGCTCTTGAATATATTCAAGTTAAAGTGGAATAAGCATTTGACAGTTGCTTATGACAGCTACTTTTAAATACCCAAGAGTAACCAGGGATATAGATGGAATATACTAAAGTGTGGTCTGAACTATGGTGTGTTGGGGGGACAGGACCCTATCTCTTTATATCCAGGAGTCCCACACAAGCCTGACTGATATTACATGCCATTATTCAGCACCTGGTGGACTTGACCCAGGTTTACACTGGTTACAGAACTATCAAAGAATATTAAATCTTGCTGCAAATCATTTGTTTAGAAACTTGACAGCCAAAGTACTACCAAGAACAAGAATTATTGGATTTTCTCATAAGCAAATATTATAGATCTAGTTCAGTAGGGATGATTTCATTTGAGATTGCCCTGTGATCTTGTGGCTAATTTAATTAATGCCAAGAACATGAGAGAAGGTGGCAAAGTTCTACTACAAATCTGATTTGTTAGACATTTCTGCTGCCTCATCTCTCATTCACCTGAATGTCAGTGTTAACATCCCTGACACAAAAGTTATTATGAAGCTATATACTGGATTTTTAAAAGTCTTTTGAATGGGCCTTATTTCTAGATGTTTGAAATCTGACAATTAATAGAACGCTGAATTCGCACTACCTAAAATTGCACTATTTGTTCACATAGTGCTTAAACAGCTAACCTTCCAATGAAGTCAAAGCAGCATAATCCTTGCCTGAAAGCTCATACTCTATATTATGTGGAATAACTCATATCCAAGATTGTCTGCTTCAGATTGTATGTCCAAATGTACTGAGAGATCCTCTGCTTCAACGTCTTCAATTGTGACTTTATTCACAAATATCTTTAAAAGTACTCAGAACTACACGATAAAAGCCAATTCAGCAAGAAAATAAGCTAAATATATAAATACTATACATGTACAAATATACATGATAAATTAGACCTTGGAATGTTTAAAATATAAAAATTAGACATTTACTCAATAGTCTGCACAATAATTGAGTAAACTCATGTTGTTACACAACATAGGACCACTGATATTACCCTGAAGGTGGTTATTCAAGGATCAACTTTTGAATTATTTATAGAGCAAACTTGATCTCTTCTTGTTAAATAAGCCACCATATTCCAAAAACATGTTTAAAAAACCACATTAATTAGTACTATTAGTTTTATGACAAACAGGCATGAATACAAATTCTGGGAATATGAACTGACCCATTAATCTGTCCTTAGGGCCACTTTATGGCAGTCAAGATGAGACCACAGAAAAAAAGTTTGTGTGATACTAGTTCCATGCAGTCATAACATGCAAGTAATTCATCATATGGTCCTATTGCATGGTCCTAGTGCCATAAATTTCTGATAGTAGTTGGTGCTGTCATGGACACGCTCCACAACAGAGTCAATCTAATCTGGGTGAAGAACAGGTTTCAAACATTATTACCCCTGCATGGAACCATTACCTTGCACAGATGATTTTTAGTGACTTCCATTCTGCCATAGAATTTCCCATAGTCTGGAAATTTCCCATAGTCTGGCTGAGAATTTGGGACACATAATGACTGCTCCACAGCTTACTACATTTCCATCTGGAACAGGCATTTCTATCAATCCACCCATTTCACAGCATGCTTAACTGAATAAGATTAATTTTGTCAGACTAATGTGAGTCTACAGGTGTAACTATGGACCTGATCAGCATTGTAGAATCTCTGTTACTAATAATACTGGCAATGGAATATTCCAGTTCTATTAAAAGTCTAGACCCAAACATTTTACCTTCCAATTGAGAAAGTTGGAAAATGAAAATGGGCCACACATTTCATACATTTTCAGAAAGCTTAAAAAGTCATTTATACAGCTTTTTCCAAAGCAGAACTGGCTTAAAAGAAATATTGTATTGATACCTAAAGATTAAATTTGCTCAAGTTTGAGATTTAACAATGATCATTTGAAAATAATATACATTTCTGTAGAACTGTCCAATTTTTAACACCCCCCCACAAAATCTTCTTAAATATCATATTTCAGAAACATTATTTTAAAATTCTATGCAACTATCACAACCCAAATATACTAGTCATCTTTTTGTGATTTATCAAATCGTTCCATCAAGGCCCTAAATACATTCCCTGGAATTTTCTGATGCTTGTCTATTAAAAACTCGACTGCAGTCTTTGCCTACAAAGTAAAAGAGGGAGACAATATTAAGAGCTTGTTACATACATTATAACAACTGAATATTTTCAGTAATGTTACTCCAAAGCAAAATCAGAATAATATTAGAGTGCTGGACTAAGACTGGGGAGACTTGAGTTCAAATCCCCATTCAGCCATGATACTTGCTGGGTGACTCTGGGCCAGTCACTTTTCTCTCAGCCTAACCTACTACTCAGGGTTGTTGTGAGAAGAAATGTAAGTATGCAGTACACTGCTCTGGGCACCTTGGAGAAAGAGTGGGATATAAATTTAAAAAAAACAACACACACACACACACAAACTATAATACTATCCAAGATCCAATATTGTACCACAGTCATGACCCAAAGAGTACAACTTGTGTCATGCACCAAAGCATATTTAGAATACTGATCTCTCCCCGCACCACCCCCAACACATGTGCTGAATGGCAACCCACTTTGGAAGCTAAAGGTTTTGGGTTTTTTTTTTTTAAAGTGGTTTGAGATACTCAAATTATCTACATTCTACTTTCCAATCCTGGCACCAAAAAGAAGCCATGGCCAGCACCAGGTGAGCCTCCTTGGAGAGGTTATTTCAAAGGACAAACTGTCACAAATGGGAAGCTGCTATCTTGGATTGCTGACCACCTCATTTCCCAAAGGCACAGGGACTCCCCAAAATGATCATATACAGTGAAAACTCTTTAAGATTCCAAGGTATTTAGGGCTTTAAAGGTTAAGACTAGAGTCTTTGGAGTCAGGCGTAATATAAATTTAATAAATAAAAATAAAATAATAAAAACACACTTTGAATTGTGCCTGGAAAGAGACGAGAAGTCAACGTAGTCCCAGTTTCCAAACAGCATTCAAAGACATCCCCAATGTACAGGCAGTCCTCAATCTAAGATTCTTAAAGTTAAGACAGAAAACCCCTACTAACTTGGCAAAGAGGCTCCTTTTAATTTGGTGAGTCTCTTTATTTAGGAGGGGGGAAGTAACTGGCCCTCTCCACCCACAGCACAGTACCTCCAGTGACTGTTGCTGGTGTCTATCTTGCGTTTCTTTTTAGATTATGAGCCCTTTGGGGACAGGGAGCCATCTTATTTATTTATTATTTCTCTGTGTAAACTGCCCTGAGGCCATTTTTGGAAGGGTGGTATAGAAATCAATCAATCAATCAATCAATCAATCAATCAAATAAATAAAGGCACTTAAGACATTTGTAAATTAGCACCTTGTTTCAATTTTTCAACCATGTTTCAACTGTATACTCACTGCAGGTAGCAAGGCTGTGCTAGACGGTGGCTAATGTGTGGACTAGAGAAGGGAGATGAGGTGACAATGGTAGCGAAGGCTCACCTTGTCATCAAGCCTGGCAGTACTGGTGACAGCACTGGTGGCAGGTGCTACTGCATCTGAGACTGTGGAGGGAATTTATAACTCGCCTGTCCAAGAGGCTCCCTCCCCCACCACAGTTTCAGCGCCTTCTCCTCAGTTACCATGCTGTGATGGTAAGATGGAAAGTGTTCTGTCCATTCCCAGCCCACACTCCACCTTCTGCTCACCCTCAATCCTTCCCTTTCTAATGGTTACCCAGGAGGAGGGAGATGTAAGTGAGCTACCCAGTTGCCTCACTTCCTTCCACAGAGGAGTGAAAAGGAGCCAGGAAGGAAGTCGGTGGCAAGCAAGCAGTGTTCCTTGTATCAAGGATCCCCTGGTGTGGTTGACTACGACTCCAATAATTCCCAGCCAAAAGGCCACTGCAGCTGGGGATGCTGAGGTTGTCAACAGCATCTGGGAATCCCTGTTACAGGCAACATTGGTAGCATAAATAAGCACTTCCAACCCTCCGCCGTCAACTTTCATGCTGCATGTCTGTGAAACTCTTCACATGATCTGTGTGCTAGCCTATCTGTGGGGAAGGAGGGTTTAACTTACCCTCCCCGCAGACAAGCAGAAGTGGTTCCCTGGGTGGGCGGATTGCCTGCCCAGATGAGCAGCAGGTCTCCTGCGGGCTGCCTGTGGCTTGCCCAGCAGCTCCAGGGGTGGGGCACAGGGAAGCACCACTGCATGGTGCCCCAACCCTAACCCAACCTCCCCCCCCCCTCCGAGTGTGAGAGAGCCGCAGCAGACACATGATCAGTTAGCCCGGTTTGGGGGTAAGCTCGCACCCAAAACCTGGGTTAAGCGATGGGCTACTTTAGTCCCTGGTGGCACAGTGGTAAAACTGCCGCCCTGTAACCAGCAGGTTACAAGTTCGATCCTGACCAGGTGCTCAAGGTTGACTCAGCCTTCCATCCTTCCGAGGTCGGTAAAATGAGTACCCAGAATGTTGGGGGCAATATGCTAAATCATTGTAAACTGCTTAGAGAGCTCCGGCTATAGAGCGGTATATAAATGTAAGTGCTATTGCTATTGCTATTTAGAGGACTCACCGCCGCACCGCTGCTGGGAGCCGTCCCAGCGGTTCTCACAAGCAGTGAAAACCAGGCTAGGGAAGCCCAGTCCGGTTTTCGCTGCTTGTGAAAATAGCTTCTGGGACTTACACACCACCAGCTTTGACAGAAGCATAAAAACAAGGGGGTATCTGGCTTTGTTTCAGGAACCAAGCCCCATTTATAACATTGTTTCAGGAACCAAGCCCCATTTATAACATTGTTTCCAATGGGGAAACCGTTTCCAACTTAAGATGATTCAGCTTAAGACACAGTTTTCAGGAACCAATTGTGTCTGAAGACTTCATGTATTGCAATAATAGAGACAAATGTTACCAAAGCATGGATAACAGTAGCCAGTTTTCTCTGATCAGGAAGAGCCACACCAGACACACCTGCCTCAGCTGGTGAAAGGCGTTCTATGCTATGAAAGCCACCTGATCACCAGTGAGCCATGCTGCATCTAATAGCACTTCCCCTTAAGCAGATTTCCAACCTGAGGTACTCCAGATGTTGCTGAACTGGGAGTTATGGGAGTTGTAGTTCAGCAACATCTGGCATACCGCAGGTTAGGAATCCCTGCCCTAAAGGATCAGGTTTACAGTTTGGGAGAAATATCCCAAACAGCACAGGTTGAGTACCATTTCTAAAGTCAGATGAACCATCTAATTTAGTCTGGCTCCTGCCCAATTCGGTTATGTACCAGCCTTAGATTTCCTGGAACCATACAAATGTTTTAGCATAATATTACGAAATAATTTTTTAAAAACCCTCTTACTTTTTCTGCTAGTTCTGCAGCAGTTATATTTGGATCATATGGAATAGGATTCCCAATATATGTCCGCATCTTGACAGGAAAGTTCCCATACAATGGGACTATTGGCAAACGAAGATACTCATATAGAATCCTAAAGATTTCTGGTTCATGAAAAAGGCAAAAGAGACAACTTAAAGGATAGCAGGCAGAATGATCTCATCTTCCAGATGTTTTAATTAAATCATTATTTGATTTTCATCTCTTAATTGCTTCACAAATGGCTCTAGATCAGATCTATACAACTTTGACCTTCCAGCTGCTGTTGGATTACAACTCCCATTATGTGAGTTGAGGCCACAGTGGCCAACAGTCAGGAATGATGGGAGTTGTAGTACAACAACAGCTGAAAGGCCATTGCACAGATCTACTCTAGACAGTATGCATGTCTGACTCCAAGCCAGTTGCATGCATTAAGTCTTCTAAGCAAGAAAATAGTTGAAGGAATACTTCCATGCCTTAAAAATGCAAAGCAGGCAGCATTTCTGGGATAAGACCCTTTGCAGAAATCAACATCTGTTCTCCAATATGACATAGTAATAGGGATAGATTCCAGGAGTAGCTGTTGTGAGTTGTTCTCTTACAGTGTCCTTTCTATAAATAGTTATATGACAATGGTCAGCCTGCCATAATGAAAGCAGCACCTCTTATTTACAAACCGGCACTGAGAACTTCATCGTGAGACCATTTTGCCTTTTATAAGAAGATATTTATGTGACTTAAGTCTGTCTTTATCTTGCATTTTGTAATCAAGCAATCAATTTTTTAAAAAATAAACACTATTCTAACTTCTGAGTCAGTGGTAGAATTTTAAACAGCATAGCTTCAATGCATTGGTGGGGAGGTGGGGAAAGAGGAATCTGGTTGATAAGATGGGATGGGGGACTTCAAACAGTTGCCTAGGGTAAAGGAAAGGTGATGTAGAAAGGATGAAAGCAGACTAGGAATTGGGCAGGAGCCCAGGTGTATGTCTGATCAGGAGCGAAGACTGGAAGGAACTGGGGAATCGCACCTGAGCATGTGCTGGGCGAAGAGGATGGATTTCAGCTTCCTGAAAAACACCTGAGATTTCCTATCTATCGGGAGCAAGTTAACCCTTTGTGAGCTGTGACCTCCTACTTTGAGGGAGAATGAAAGGATGCCAAGTGAACACAGGACTTACGAAACAAAGAGGATATAGAATAAAGCATGCAGAACTCATATGCAGGGAGGCTAGCTGAAGGAATATGTGGGCAGAGAACTTGAGAAAATTAGTGGCTTATTAAGAGAAACGTGAAGGCCAGGAGGGACCAAAATAAAAATAAATAGGGGCTCAGGAATCTCTCAGCATCTGGGATCTGAAGAGGTTGTCTACAACCAAGACAGACTTTGGGTTTCATCACCAGTGGATTATAGTTCACATTTTACATTGTCTTATACTAAGAATTTCCCAGTAGAAAAATAGGAGATCTAGGGGCCATGTGAGAAGCCGCATGGAGCTCATGCCACGTGGAACTCTGGTTGCTGGAGGGAGAAGTAATGCTGTTCCCAGTTCTTGCCGTTGCTGTGCTGCTGTTCCTCATGAGGGTGTGCAGGGCAGGGGAGGGGAGGGGAGGGGACGGTGGCCCCTGCTCATCTGCCTGGGAAAGCAGGCAAGCTCTTGCTTTCCCCTCAGTAGCAGCCACTGGAGATTGTATGCATGACATCTAATGTATAACAAAACATTAAGGTCTCAACAATAATTCTGTAAGGAAGAGCCGGACTTTTGGACCTGTAGCCAGAGTCTGTATATACTTTTCACAGAAGGTGTCAGATACTTTCTGGTAAAGTGCAAGTCACCACATTGTTAAATGCCCAACACAGAATGTACTAAGGGCAACTAACTATTCAACAGTTCAAGCACAACAGAAAAATATTTGCTGAAATTGCTTACTTAGTCTACCAAGTGATCGAATTCCTTCCCGGACATTTTGCGTGAACATAGGAATGATAGGCTAGAAGACAATGGAAGAAGGGACAAGAATTAGTCATTTCCCATTTATTTACACACACACACACACACACACACACACACACACACACACACCTAACTCAATATTGCTTTGCTTGCAGAGTAAGAACACATTCATTAAATGGGAAGCGAGGAAAATATGCTAATTATTAGTTACAGTCATAAATGCTGCTTGCTTTTCCTTCAGGGAGCGTAAGAACAAGTTCTCTCCTTTTGCAACAGACTAGCGAAGTAGAAACTCAATGGGTTTCTTAGCTAAATGGAAATTTTTCTGAAATTGAGTCTTTCATATTCATACCCTATTCTATGGCTAAAACACTATAGCTACAATACAGTAGCAGTAATAGACCAACAGCAAATTTTCCTGCTCACAGAAAAGTAGCACATTCAGGAAACTAGAGAGCTCTTTTCACCAACGGAATAGCTTTCCCTAGGCATTGATTTTGACAGCAGAAACATTCTCATGGAAAAAGAGTAGAGAAACTTTGAACTTCAATAACTTTTGGGCCAATTCACACATACACCTATAATATTCAAGTATATGCTGGTGGGATCTGAACTGTCAGTGACTGACCAGAAGAAGGATCTTGGGGTCGTGGTGGACAGCTCGTTGAAAGTGTTGACTCAATGTGCGGCAGCTGTGAAAATGCTAGGGATCATTAGGAACCCATGATAGGGATCATTAGGAAGGGGACTGAAAATAAAACTGCTAATATTATGATGCCCTTATACAAATCTATGGTGTGACCACACCTGTAGTACTGCATACAATTCTGGTCACCACATCTAAAAAAAGGACATTGTAGAACTGGAAACGATGCAGAAGAATGCAACCAAGATGATTAAGGGCCTAGAGCAGCTTTCTTATGTGGCAAGGCTACAACACCTGGGGCTATTTAGTTTAAGAAAAAAAGACAACTACAGGGAGACATGATAGAGGTCTATGAAATCAGGCATGGTGTGGAGAAAGTGGAGAGAGAGGAATTCTTCTCCCTCTCACATAACACTAGAACCAGGGGTCATCCTATGAAATTGATTGCTAGGAAATTTAGGACCAGCAAACGGAGGTACTTTCTCCACACAATGCATAATCAACTTGTGGAATTCTCTGCCACAAGATGTGGTGACAGCCAACAGCTTTTAGGAGGGGTTTGGATAACTTCATGGAAGAGAGGTCCATCAACGGCTACTAGTTGGACTATAGGCCACCTCCAGCCTCAAGGGCAGGGTGCCTCGGAGTACCAGTTGCAGGGGAGTAATGGCAGGTGAGAGGGCATGCCCTCAACTCCTACCAGTAGGCTTCCAGAGGCATCTGGTAGGCCACTGTGTGAAACAGGATGCTGGACTAGATGGGCCATGGGCCTGATCCAGCAGGGCTGTTCTTATGTTCATTCAGTAAACATCTCATTGCTTACTACTTCTCAACTAAATGTGCAAACAGCCCCTGTTGGACTTGAAGTGACATCAAATAATATTTATTTTATTTAGTATGTTGGTACATCATCCCAGACTCATGTCTGTGGCTGGTTTACAACAAACATAAAACAAGTTAAAACAGAAATTAAAGTATTGAAATAGTTTAAAATTTCACAAGTCTAGTTATAAAGCTTGGGTGAACAAATGTGTCTTAAGAGTCTTTTTAAAAAAGCTGTTAGAGATGGCAGGCTCTTATCCCGGTGGGGAGAACATTCCAAAGCATCAAGGTGGCAACAGAGAGTAAACAAATGGGTAACAATTGCCAATAGACCTCTCCAGATGATCTGAATGGGCAGCGGGGCTAAAAACAAAGAAGATGTTATATTAAATAATAAATAATTCGGGCCCAAGAAGTTTGAGGCTTTATAGGTTATAACCAGCACTTTGTATTTTGCCCAGAAACATATTGATAGTTAGTGAAATTCATTTAATATAGGAATAATGTGGTCTCTTCGAGATGACCCAGAGCCCAATATTTTGTGCTAATTGCAGTTTCTGTACTATATACAAAGGCAGCTACACATAGAGCATATTGCAGTAAACAAATATCAGGGATTCTAGTAAGCACTACTGGTCTGAGGATACTAATCTCAAGAATAAGATACAATAGCTGGTGTATCAGCTGTAGCTGATAGAAAGTCACTGTCTCAACTTGAGACACCAGAGAGAGGTTTGGATACAGAAGCACTCTCAGACTGTGTACCTTGTTCCTTCTGGGTGAATTTATCTAGCAATAGCAATAGCACTTACATTTATATACCACTCTATAGCCGGAGCTCTCTAAGCGGTTTACAATGATTTTTAGCATATTGCCCCCAACATTCTGGGTACTCATTTTACCGACCTCGGAAGGATGGAAGGCTGAGTCAACCTTGAGCCCCTGGTCAGGATCGAACTTGTAACCTTCTGGTTACAGGGCGGCAGTTTTACCACTGCGCCACCAGGGGCTCTTTAGCCCATCACTACCTCCAAGCAGGCATTTAGGGTGGCTATGCTTCTGCCGAGTGATGCTGACATGGAGAAATTAATTTGGGTGTTATCAGAATATCATAACACCCTGCACCAAATCTCACATCGATCATTCACAGCAGTTTCATATAGTTGTTAAAGAGCACTGGAGACCATATGGAGCCTTGTTGGATCCATACAAAAGTTGGGACTCCAAGTGATACCATCTAGAATCTTCCCAACAGGTAGGAGTGGAACAACTTCAAAGCAGTGCCTCCAACTCCTAACTCTCGCAGATAGTCCAGAAGAACACTATGATCAATAATACTGAAAGCTGCCGGAAGATCAAAAAGGACCACTCCCTCCATCAATTTACAATTGGAGAACTGCCTGACCAAGTTCTCCACCCCATAGCCTGCCCAAAAACTGGTTTGAAATTGGTCTAGAGAGTTTCCTCCAAGACTATCTGGAGCTGGGAGGCTACCACTCTCTCAGTTACCTAGCCCAACCATGGAACCTTGGAGACAGACCTATAGTTCTTTAATTCTAAGAGATCCAATGCAGGTTTCTGCAGAAGAGATCTAATAAGATAGTTAGAAATCCTTGCTGCCCTCAGAGAAGAGATATGAAAGGCCACATGCAGTGTGATCATCTGTGATATTCATTGCATACAATTTTTGTTTCTTTGTAGAGTTCTATATCACTTATCAACTAGAGTAATCAAATCAACTCACAATATTGATAAAATGCAACAGCTACATTAAAGTTCCACTTTAAATAAAACTAGAACTAGTCCAGCTGAAGAAGGAGCAGGCATCAGATGTTCTCACCTGCCTCCCTGCCCCTCCTAGTGGTTCTCCTCAAAAGCAGTTGAGGAGAACAATTGAAGATGGACCTCTGTGATGCAGGTCATCACATTTATTGTGTACTCACCCTTATTGCTGAGCTGGCTTAAAAGCTGAAGCAATCTTATTTATTTTTTTAAAAAGTAAACAGCTTTTGACGGGAGAGAAATAGCCGCTAACAAGTGATAAAAGTGTTCAAAATGATCCTGATATTGAGTAGTGCATGGAAATCTATGCGTGTCAGGGGCAGAGCCACCATTGGGCGAATGGGTTCAAAGAACCCAGGCTCCCACCAACCAGGGGCCGTGCCTCACGGCCCCGACACCACCCCCCCAGCATCTGACGTCAGACGCAGGGGTGCTGGTTTGGCTCCCGAGCAAGGACCGGAGTGGGGGCTGCACAGCTCCGTTCAGGAGTTAGAGGCAGGGAAAGGCAAGGAAGAGCCACTCCTGGCCATGCTGCGAATGCAGCACCGGCTGGACTCTAACTCCCGAACGGAGCCACGCGGCTCCATTCGGGAGCCAGACCACGCCCTGTCTGGCTGTGAGCGGGGCAACCGCCGCAGCCAGACATGGGCCACTGGCGGTCTGGGCTCCACAACTGATGTGTGTGGTGGGGCTTTAGTTTGTTCCCTCCCACACCCACAAAAAGCAACATCTATACCACATTGCTAGCTTTTTAAAAACATCCCACCATGCACTGTAACACAGGATGCAGCTGTATAGAAGAAATGAAGCCCCTCCGCATGAACATGATATCTTATAAGCATATAAAGAGTCCTGATGTATCAGGACCATTGAGGTCATCAGAACAACGTTAAGAGAAAACCTCATGCCTAGTGAGAAAACCTAGTG
Organism: Hemicordylus capensis; assembly: GCF_027244095.1. Classification (NCBI taxonomy): domain Eukaryota; kingdom Metazoa; phylum Chordata; class Lepidosauria; order Squamata; family Cordylidae; genus Hemicordylus; species Hemicordylus capensis. The sequence goes on from NC_069660.1 coordinate 259,590,930, forward strand.
AGAAAAGATTCAAGTTTAGCATTGTTGCTTATGTTAAAGAACTTCAGATCTAGTATATGTGCACGTGCACACAGATACAGACTTCATTTTTCCTAGTAAAAACACGCCCTTTCCTAAACAGAAATATTTTAATTAAATTTAATGTGATGATTTGAAATATCAGAACGCATCCAATTCAACGATATCATCGAGAATAGTTCATATGGGTTTACAGAATCTTGCACTCATATTCCAGTATTCTAGTATCCATCTAGACACCAATCAATCTACGGTAAGATGACAGTTCAATCAGAAATCTCATGTTCCAAATATATTTTAACCATATATATTTTAGTCTTAATGGTGGTGTTGCTTCCCTACAACCAGGATCTTTACAATACAGATTCTTGCTTATCTTTCTTCTCTGGAAATAATTGATCATTTCTCCATCTGTTTGCAATGCTTTCCCCACACAGACAGAGAATTGCCTTTGGGTCATTAATAAGTGGTTATAATTTAACTAAAATTATAGGCTGAAATTTCATTAATTACTGATATTATGGCTTTCAAAGTCTTAATAAGTGGGCATGACCAAAATATATGCAAAATATCTGCCCCAGGAGTCCAACACCTCCAACCATGATCATCTTGTTAGATGACATCATCACAAACTACACCACTGAGGTGTCCCTATGTGTCTCTACAGCTGCAGCAAATTTGGTTCAAATCGGTTAAGCGGTTCACAAATTAGTCCAGTTGTGCCTCAAAAGTTTACGTGTCTGTCATCTTAGACGGGGTGGAGGATATCATCACAAACTATGCCATTGAGGTGTCCTTATGTGTCCCTACAACTGTACCCGATTTGGTTCATATTGGATAGGGTGTTATGAAGTTGATAGCGGGGAACGGACGGATGGAAGGACACACACACACTAGGGATGTGTGAGTGGGGGGGGGGTTTGAAGGTGGGAGGCATACCTTTAAGGGTGGGGCAGGACCCTTACCCCTCCTTCTATATTTCCTCTGCTGGCACTCCATTTAAAAAGTCTGTCGGGGCGGCAGCATACCTCCCTGCCGCCCCAGTGTCATCTTTGGCCAGAAGTATAAGGAAGTACCCAGCGCATGCATGTTCCACGCACTCACGTGCACATTAAGCAGATGCACAAGTGAGTGAAATGTGCACTTGTACATGCCCGGTGTGTTCCTTTTACTTCCGGCCAAGGAGGACACTGGGGTAGTAGGTAGGTACACTGCCACCCCAACGGAGACTTTTTAAATGGAGCACCGGCAGGGGAAATGCGGCAAGAGGGGTAAGGGCACTGTCCCATGCCCTTAAAGGTATGCCCCCACCTTCAAATTGGCAGAACTTCCAGTTGTTCAAACCAGCTTGGAGCCCCATAAGGGGCCTCTGAACCGGTTCCGTGCACATCCCTAACACACACACGGACACACACAGAGAATGATCTCATAAACCTACTGGAAAGTAGGCTTAAAATGAAAATACCATAGATACTGTAACTTATACAGGCTCTCTCAAGAGAGTTTTCTAACACCATTTTCCCATAATCACATCTATTCTTCTGCAATTGGGTTTGAGTGTTCCCTATTCCATTTAAGAAGATAACCAAATCTAGATGAATTCATCCTAAGCAACAAATGATACCAACGTGCTATCAGTTATTTACTTTTAGCATTTGTCAACATGATTTCTGGCTCTGTTGGACTAGAAAAATTTCTAGTCCATCAATGATGGCAAAAATAAATACATTCTCCACACATCAACCAATATGCCAGCAAATTTAGAAAGCAATTATGTGCTACTAAAATATTTCTCAACCAAACAGTTCTGAGAATATGTACAAATACACTGGCTGAAATGCTATTGGATTGGTTAGAAGTATACAGGTGAAACTCGGAAAATTAGAATATCGTGCAAAAGTCCATTAATTTCAGTAATGCAAATTAAAAGGTGAAACTGATATATGAGACAGACGCATTACATGCAAAGCGAGATAAGTCAAGCCTTAATTTGTTATAATTGTGATGATCGTACAGCTCATGAAAACCCCAAATCCACAATCTCAGAAAATTAGAATATTACATGGAACCAAGAAGACAAGGATGGAAGAATAGAACAATATCGGACCTCTGAAAAGTATAAGCATGCATATGTATTCAGTACTTGGTTTGGGCCCCTTTTGCAGCAATTACTGCCTCAATGCGGCGTGGCATGGATGCTATCAGCCTGTGGCACTGATGAGGTATTATGGAAGACCAGGATGCTTCATTAGCAGCCTTCAGCAATTCTGCATTGTTTGGTCTCATGTCTCTCATCCTTCTCTTGGCAATGCCCCATAGATTCTCTATGGGGTCAGGTCAGGCGAGTTTGCTGGCCAATCAAGCACAGTACACTGTATACTTTTCAGAGGTCCGATATTGTTCTGTTCTTCAATCCTTGTCTTCTTGGTTCCATGTAATAGTCTAATTTTCTGAGATTGTGGATTTGGGGTTTTCATGAGCTGTACGCCATGATCATCACAATTATAACAAATTAAGGCTTGACTTATCTCGCTTTGCATGTAATGCGTCTGTCTCATATATCAGTTTCACCTTTTAATTTGCATTACTGAAATTAATGGACTTTTGCACGATATTCTAATTTTCCGAGTTTCACCTGTACATAGAAATGTTCATTAAAAGAAGTCTTGGAATAGGGGAAACAAAAAGTGTTGGCAGTCTCCACAAGCACAAGTTTTCAATCTGAGCTATTAGCTGAGTTCCTGTACAAACTGGTTTTTCAGCCACCAAGATAACGGTCGATCCCTTTACTCTGCTTGCATCTTTTCTTACATTCCGCACCAACACGTCACATCTTGTCTTAAGCAATATATGAGGATCTTCAAAGATGTTCATGTCACATGAGCTTCTGTGTATGGGCTGTCCTATTTACCTCAATGCCTTGAAGTGGATGGGGCAACCTATCCACTATACAGAAATAGTTTCTTTACTCACTTGTAATTTTTCCATTATCTGTATGCACCATCTGGTTCAACAGGCTATTGCAGTAATTATTAACTGAAGCAATTCTACAATGTGAGACACACATTCTTCTAAACAAAACTGTGGCTTAGTATTAAGCTTGTGTTTCCTGGAGTCTTTTGCAAATATCCAAGCACTAAAGTACTCTAAAATTAACTTATAAATTTGAGAGGGCAAATGATCTTTTCAGTATGCAAATATGAATACAATTTCTTTGTGCTGGGATCTTTTTCATAAAGATCCAATATTTATTTTCAAGCCGACAGAAAAACCACAGGTGGCTTTTTGCAGTTCACTGTATGAAAAATAATAAACAGGAATGCCTGAAAGCAGCATAAGTACTCATAAAAGTCTCTGATAAAAGCCTTATAATATAATGATTGTTGTTTTTGTTCAGACAGGTCCAGCTGGGCACTCAAAAGACAAGAGGGGACAGTTCAGGACTTTTCTTTGGTTGGATGTTTTACATTTACCAGGAAATATTCTCTTTTGACTCACACTAAGTAGGAGAATCAGCAGCACTAGCATAGTGCCAGAGCAAAATTATATGGGAGACATCATTCAACCCCATAAAATTTTGCGAAATTGAATCACATAGATTCTCACTTTGTGAGGCTTATTTTCCCATAGGGATATTAAACAATTCCTGGAAAGGTATAAGCTTCATCATTTATTTTCCATAAAAAGCATTCTGCATACCTTTAATGGTGTGCTCACTTGACATTATTCTGTGTCACTCTACCTGGACAGATGGCAAGAGCAAGCACAGCCAATCAAAACATCAGTCTTTATTTTGTTTCACTCACACCTAGAATAATTAGTTTTGTTAACTTAGGAAGGCTACAACCAAGTGGAAAAAACCTCCAGTTGAGAATTATACACCAACAAGGCTCACCGTACACTTACCACTTTTGCTTCAATGGCCACCTGGGCAAATCCTTTACGTTTTCCCCAAATAAGGGTGTAGTTTTCATCACTGAACAATGCTTCTCTAACTCCCCCTGGTGCAATGGCCAACAAGTTCCCATTCTTCAGTGCTTTTATACATTCTTCTTGTGACCCGTGCAAAACATCAAACACATCAAGTAACAGCTTGAAACCTGCAAGTAGCAAGATATCGCATGTCACTAATACACAACACAGACCTGTAATCTACCAGCATACCATTATACTTCCTGTGGGAATTATTCCTGTGTTTACATGATCACATTTTTTTTCTAAGTGGCCATTACCATCCTAAAAAAGATTAACATTTCTTTTCTTCTTCTTTTAAACACCTTTTAATGGTATTTTATGAACTGCAGATATGCAAGGCTTCAATTAAAGACAGTCTGAAATCAGCAACAATCCTCCTTAGCTAATAAACTGTATTAAGTAATTGTTCCCTATGGTCATCCAGAATTTTATTTAGAGTCCTAATATAGCAATGACTCACTTTTATCTGAACATCATAGCAGCTGAGAAGCACCTTTAACTTGGAAAATATGGTAGAAAATATGGCCCAGTGTTGTCAACTTGTAATTAACCACCCGGTAAGTCTCCTGATTTTTATTTTAGAATACACACAATAGTGTTAGTGTTGTGACCACCGGTAGTCTAGCCCTTATTAGTGTTATGCTAGTACCCTCACATGAGCCATACAAGGCAGGCACTAAGAGCTGTTGGCATTCCAGCTGCAAATCTGCTTGTCGGTTATTGGGGGATGGGGAGTGCATGTAAGATTATTTGGGGGTGAGTAATTGGGAGAGCCATGCCACTTCATAACCAGGGAGGCAAACTCAGAAGACAACAAACAGAGAGAACATTATTTCTCACCATCAGCCAGAAAAGTTTCCTTTTGGCTGGAAGCTTTTCTGTGTCTAAATGGAAACAGAAAAGACTCGGTTTACCCTCTTTTTGATAAGTGAAAATGGGAAAGGATTTGTTTCAATGGACAGAAATAGAACGGATTACAAAATATTAGTTGGCATGCATCTTATTTTTTTTATCTCTCCTATCTGTAAATACTAATAGAATAGTAGGGTTTGGAAAGATGTAAAAAAAAAATGCTTAGCAGTTATTTGTATAGAAATCCTATGGGTTCTCTCTATATAAAATCCTTAAAATAGGATACATTGTGAATATCATTTAAAAGATGTATAGATTTCAGGATATGAGCCAAATTTTATTTTATTTTATTGAAACTGGGTTTTAGTTGCCTCTGTGAAGGAGTGGCTTACACTCAAAACGTCATAGCAACAACTGTGAATTGAAGTAAATAATGCTATTTTATTTAGGCCCTTCTGAAGCTTGTCTTTTGTTTGAACTTGTAGATTCTTCAGTTCTGCGTATGAGTAATACAGCTTTCTATTACAACAAAAATATAGCACATCACCACAACATGTTTGGCTGTAGTTTCGAGTTTAGCAAAGCTACTAGGGTAGCATGCTCAATAATCCTGGCAGACATTTCAAGCAGTGCTAGAAGAGAGACAGCATGGTGTAGTGGTTAGAGTGCTGGGCTAGGACCGGGGAGACCTGAGTCCAAATCCCCATTCAGCCATAATACTAGCTGGGTGACTCTGGGCCAGTCACTTCTTTCTCAGCCTAACCTACTTCACAGGGTTGTTGTGAGGAGAAACCTAAGTATGTAGTACACCGCTCTGGGCACCTTGGAGGAAGAGCGGGATATAAAATGTAAATAAATAAATAAATAAATATTCCAGTCGAATCAGAGACGTTTCTACCAAAGCATAGAAGGAGAAACTGCAAGAAACCTAGAAACACCAAATAAAGAAGAAACAGTGCAATTCTGGGGGAAATTATGGTACAATCCAATAGATTATAATAAAGAAGCAGGCTGGATGAAAGAGGTCAAAAATGTAACCAACAAATGCAAGATCTAATAATAACACCAGAATTAATAAGTGAAAGTGCAAAGAAAATTAAAAATTGGACTGCACCAGGCGACGATGAACTACATGGCTTTTGGCTTAAATGCCTAACAAGTCTTCATTAACAACTATCAAAACAGTTCAATCACATTTTGCAAGGAGGTGATATTGAACAATGGCTAACAACTGGGAAAACTCATTTCATGATGAAAGACCCAGCAAAAGGTGCAGTTCCAAGTAATTATAGACCGATAACCTGTCTGCCAACCATGTTCAAATTATTAACTGGAATAATAGCAGATGAAGTGATGCAACACTTATTAACTAACAAACAGCTTCCAGTTGAACAGAAAGGAAATTGCCTAAACACCAGAGGCACAAAAGACCAGCTGCTGACAAAATGACAAAATTGACAAAATGATTTTAGAAAATTGCAAGAGAAGAAAAACCAATCTAGGTGTTGCATGGATTGACTACAAGAAAGCCTTCGATTCATTGCCTCACACATGGATACTAAAATGTTTAGAAAACTGGTGTCACCAAAAATATTCAGATATTTATTTTAAAAAAGCCATGAGCATGTGGAATACACAGTTAACAATCAATGGCGAGACACTTGGACAGGTTAGCATTAGAAGAGGCATTTTCCAAGGGGACTCACTATCCCCTCTGTTGTTTGTAATCGCCTGACCCCACTTTCACAAATACTAAACAAAACAGGCCTCAGATACCAAACATCTAAAACATCAAGTCAAATCAACCATCTGCTGTACATGGACGATCTGATGTTGTATGGAAAGTCCCAGTCAGAAATTGAATCACTGCTAAACACTGTCCGTATATTCAGTAGCGATATAGCAATGGAGTTTGGACTAGACAAGTGTGCTGCATTAATAATGAACAGAGGGAAAATAAGCAAAATAGAAGGAATAGAACTGCCCAATGGAAGCAAGATCAAGAACCTGGAAGAGAAAGAACATTACAAATACTTGGGCATTCTCCAGGCTGATAACATCGCACACACTGAAGTTAAAAGAAAAATGGGAAGTGAATACATCAGGAGAGTTAGAAAAATCCTCAAGTCCAAACTCAATGGCGGGAACACCATACAAGCCATAAACACCTGGGCTATACCTGTTATCAGATACACTGCAGGAATAATAGACTGGACCCAGGCAGAGCTAGAGACGCTAGATCGTAAGACCAGGAAAATCATGACCATCAATCATGCTCTGCACCCCCGCCGTGATGTCGATAGGCTATACCTCCCTCGCAGCTCAGGTGGAAGAGGAATGCTGCAAGTCCATCAAACAGTAGAGGAGGAGAAAAGAGGCCTTGAAGAATATATCAAGGACAGTGAAGACGATGCACTTAAAATGGTCAATAATGAGGAACTATTCAACACCAATGAAACAAAGCAGGCCTACAAGAAAAAACAAGTCAAGAACCGAGCAGAAAAATGGAAAAATAAGCCACTGCGTGGTCAATATTTGCACAATATAAGTGGGATATCAGACATCACCAAGACCTGCCAATGGCTTAAGAATGGCAACTTGAAGAAAGAAACAGAGGGTTTCATACTGGCTGCACAAGAACAGGCACTAAGAACAAATGCAATAAGAGCAAAAGTTGAAAAATCCACCAAACAGCAAGTGCCGCCTTTGTAAAGAAGCAGATGAAACCGTGGACCACCTAATCAGCTGTTGTAAAAAGATCGCACAGACTGACTACAAACAAAGGCATGACAAGGTAGCAAGGATGATACACTGGAACATCTGCAAAAAATACAAGCTACCTGTAGCCAAAAATTGGTGGGACTATAAAACTGAAGAAATTGTCAAAAATGAAGATGTAAAAATATTATGGGACTTCCGACTACAAACAGACAAACATCTGCCACACAATACACCAGATATAACTGTAGTCGAGAAGAAAGAAAAACAAGTCAAAATAATTGACATAGCAATACCAGGGGATAGCAAAATAGAAGGGAAAGAAATAGAAAAAATGACAAAATACTAAGATCTACAAATTGAAATTGAAAGGCTGTGGCGGAAAAAGACCAAAATAATCCCAGTGGTAATTGGCGCCCTGGGTGCAGTTCCAAAAGACCTTGAAGAGCACCTCAACACCATAGGGGCCACAGAAATCACCATCAGCCAATTACAAAGAGCAACTTTACTGGGAACAGCCTATATTCTGCGACGATATCTATAACAACTGACAATAAAATTCAGCCATCCCAGGTCCTTGGGAAGGACTCGATGTCTGGATAAAACAAACCAGTCAATAACACCTGTCTGACTGTGTAAATAAATAATAAAAATAATAATAATGAAATCACAGTAGTCCCCACCCATGGAACTCTGATTTGCCCTCTAGGAAGTACTTTTTGACTTCAGAAATATGTCCCTTGGGGCTGCACAACCTCAGGAATGTGTGCCTGCTCTTCCAGAGTGCTTTTGGAGCATGGTGCTCTTGCAACAGTGCGAGCACAGGAGGACTGGGGGAATTGTACAAGGCTCTTTTTGCATCCCCACAGATCCTAATATGCACTCTTTGTAGTCAGGATGAGGCTAAGTCACATGCTGTTTTCCATAGCCACGCTGAAGAGTTATGCCTGAATACCTAAACTTTCATTAAGGATCAGGCCTAAACCATAATCTGAAATCAAGGTTGAAGTGGGTTTGCAAGCATGGTTTGCGCTATCTGTGGTTAAGCATTTGACCAAGTTACCTATGGCTCTCCATCCACTAGAAAGCTGGTCTCCATGAATAACATGAGGTACATTACTCAAAGTAGTCCCACTGAAAAGGACAAGTTAAGCACTGCCTAACTATCCTTTTAATTTTAATGAGACTATTTTGGGTAATTTTCCTCACCATGCAGGCCACTTTCTGAAGGCAGGGCTTAGCTCAACAAGTCAATTAATTGTTGACTGAGCTCCTGGGAATTTTAACTAAGATAAATGAAACAAACTATAGTGAGCGCTTGCCAGGTAAGCATTGGATTATCAAGTTGGTGTAGTGAACAGATTGTTCATTTATCAATTACTTAGAAATTGGATCCTATATTCAGAAGAGGCACAAAACTTGTATTTCCATATACTGTAAAGTGATTTTCTCAAGTGAAGACACAGCTCAAAAACCCCTCCACTCCAGAAGTTAGATCATGAAAAAACAAGTATAATTTCAGGTTTGTTATCCTGAAGCCATTTCTTAAGAATGCTGACATAGATGCTCTTTCCAAAGCCACATAACAGCAATCCAAAAGGAAAATTGCACAATCATTCCCCAAACTTGTACATGCACGTACCTGCATGCATATAATCAGCCCTGTAATAGACATTTTAAGACATACATGTTGGTTCTCTTTACATCATAATCACTTTACCTGGCATTGAAAAGACAAAATGATCAGCTACTACATGTATAATTCTTTTCTTCTTAATAAGGATGTTTGACAACAAGTAGAAAAAATCTACAGGAGTTGCTCCATGGTAAAAAATTATAAGTGCTGGTCCATCAGGTATATTTTCCATGCCATGCACCTCATAGCCTGTTGAGAACAGAAGGTATACTAAGTTAGCATTAGACAAGAGTGCACACTGAAAAACCTTCTTTAAAATGATTAAAAAAAAAAAAAGACAGAGTAAGTCCACCACAATCACCAACTGCAGACACATTACATAGAAGTAGAGAACAAATCACAACAGAACTAATCAGCTAGGAATCAAATAAAGACTTCACTGGAAACAGCCACAGAATTTACAGCTTCTTATGTCATCTTATTTTCACTCTCCTATAAATGCCTGAAACACTGATGCTTCTGTCAATTTTTACTTCTTCATCCTTTTAAACAGAATGGTTAAATTGGTTTTAGGGAATGAGATTTTATTGGATTAATCTCTGCTGATGAAAGAAACAGATAACTTCTCTTCAGATAAAAGAGACCAAATAAACATCTATCAAGGGCAATACTCATCATTTTTTCATAGTACAGATGATCTGAATTAGTCACACCTTAACATTCTTATGAACTTTCCTGCAGACACAACCAAAGTCATTAAAGACTATTTGCTACCTCAGGAAAATCAACATCTACTCTGGACATTAATTATGGTGTCCTGTTGAATCTAAAAGGGCTTCAGATCTAGGGATGTGCAAAAAATTTCGGGCACAGAACGATCTGTGCCTGAAACGAGCAATTTCGGGTGATTCGGGGCCGAACCGAATCACCCCCGATGTCCCCCGATATTTTTCGGGCCCGAGCCAAATCACCCGAATTTCGGGCATGAAAAATTCGGGTGATTCGGTTCATGGTTGATTGGGGAGATTTTTTGAAGTTTTAGTGACTTTGGGGCAGTTCGGGGGCATAGCATGGGATCTGGGCAAAAAGAGTGGGGTGGGGTGGTAGTGCCTAATGGGTGCAGGCTACCACCCCAATTTCAGGGGGATTGGGCAAAGGGCTGATTTTTGGTGAATTTCTGAAGTTTTCATGTCTTTGGGGCAGATTGGGGCAGAAAGTGGGGTGGGGTGGTAGTGCCTAATGGGTGCAGGCTACCACCCCAATTTTAGGGGATTGGACAAAGGGATGATTTTTTGAGAATTTTTGAAGTTTTAGTGACTTTGGGGCAGTTTGGGGGCAGAAAGTGGATCTGCCCCAAAAGAGTGGGGTGGGGTGGTAGTGCCTAATGGGTGGAGGCTACCACCCCAATTTCAGGGGGATTGGGCAGAGGCCTGATTTTTTGGGAATATTTGAAGTTTTGGTGTCTTTGGGGCAGACTAGGGGCAGAAAATGGATCTGCCCCAAAGGAGTGGGGTGGGCTGGTAGATAGTGCCTAATGGGTGGAGGCTACCACCCATCCCCAATTTCAGAGTGATTGGGCATAGGGGTGAATTTTGGTGAATTCTGAGGTTTGTCTTCATAAGGTGAAGTGTGCTAAATTGATTACTTCCTCATATTCATAGTAAGTGTGAAAAAGTGAAAGTGGGGTCATGAGAGTTGTCTAATTGAAAAAAATCTCATTTGCTATGATAGAATGAGAATTCACACCTCAGAAGTTTTTTCTGAGGTGTGAATTCTCATTCTATCATAGCAAATGAGATTTTTTTTCAATTAGACAACTCTCATGACCCCACTTTCACTTTTTCACACTCTCAATTACTATGAATATGAGGAAGAAATCAATTTAGCACACTTCACCTTAAGAAGACAAACCTCAGAATTCACCAAAATTCACCCCTCTGCCCAATCACTCTGAAATTGGGGACAGGTGGTAGCCTCCACCCATTAGGCACTATCTACCAGCCCACCCCACTCCTTTGGGGCAGATCCATTTTCTGCCCCCAGTCTGCCCCAAAGCCACCAAAACTTCAAATATTCCCAAAAAATCAGGCCTCTGCCCAATCCCCCTGAAATTGGCGTGGTAGCCTCCACCCATTAGGCACTACCACCCCACCCCACTCTTTTGGGGCAGATCCACTTTCTGCCCCCAAACTGCCCCAAAGTCACTAAAACTTCAAAAATTCTCAAAAAATCATCCCTTTGTCCAATCCCCCTGAAATTGGGGTGGTAGCCTCCACCCATTAGGCACTACCACCCCACCCCACTATTCTGCCCCAGTCCCCACTTTCTGCCCCAATCTGCCCCAAAGACATGAAAACTTCAGAAATTCACCAAAAATCAGCCCTTTGCCCAATCCCCCTGAAATTGGGGTGGTAGCCTGCACCCATTAAGTACTACCACCCCACCCCACTCCTTTTGCCCAGATCCCACGTTATGCCCCGAACTGCCCCAAAGTCACTAAAATTTCAAAAATTCCCCAAAAATCAGCCCTTTGCCCAATTCCCCTGAAATTGGGGTGGTAGACTCCACCCATTGGGCACTACCACCCCACCCCAAAATTTTGCCCCTGGGCCCCTTTTTACCTCCCTGAATCGATTCAGATTCAGATTCGGATTAAATCCGAATCCGAACCGAATCAAGGGTGATTCGGGTGGCCCATATTCGGGCACAAAACAGAACAGGGGTGATTCGGTTCGGGTCCCGAACCGAATCACTGAATTCCCGAATTGCACACCCCTATTCAGATCATTTTTGCTATTCTTTGTCATCAAATGTATAATTAGGAACTCATTTATTTATTTATTCAAAGTACTTCATTTATGCAAATGTGTTGAGCATTTGGCCCATGAGGGGATATGTCATCATCACTACCTGCAAAGGAATTCTTCTCTTGATAAGGAACCTGTTCGGTCTGACTCAAAGGTTTCACTGACTACTTCATGGACACACCCTCCTTCTGTCAACTTCTGCAAAGTGGTGGAGAACAGCTTTTTTGAAAATATGGTTCAGGTAACTGTAGATACTGTAACCTCTAAGACTGGAACTCTAATTTTGGCTTCATTACATATACAGAAATAGAACAGCAGTTATAATGTTATTTATGTTTCTTCTGAGAAGCATGGGATTATGTTTTACTAAATAAGTCTACTGTAAGAAAGGTTCTTGGTTTTGCCCATAATGAATAATAATAATAGTTCATTGTATATAGTACTGCTGCTGTGCACTCGGAGCATTTCATATACATTGGTCTAGTTCACACAATCATTTGAATCTAGGTTTAAAGCCAACATTAGTATGCTTGTGGGAACCCACACCAAAGTGAGAATCTCAGATTCATCTTGGGACACAAACCAACCTTAGTAAGCTTGGTGTGAGTTCACACAATCACGCTAATATCAGTTACCAACTTCAAACCTAGGTTCAGATAAGAGTGTGAACCAGGCCATTATCTGTTATCCTTAGTACAATCCTATAAAGTAAACCACATATTGCAGAGTCAGCAATGGAAGCTTGCCAAAGGTTACACAGTAAGGTAAACAGGGGACTTCCAAGTCTTCAGTTTGTATTTCCACAGCCAATATAAATTCATATTACATATTATACTCGGGTATAACTTTTCATACCACTCATGTAGGAAACTTTATGTCAACTGACTCTTATCAAATAAATGTGTGTACAGATCATGAGGAGTCTCCAAAGGAGTAGAGTACAACAGCTACTGAAGGCAAATCCCAGAATAAACTTTATTCTGCCAGGTTATGCACTGCCAGGTGGTTTGTTTTAGGACACTTGCAATCCCACATGGGAATGCAAGAATCTCAATGGTGGGTGCATGATCTGGCAAGATCATTTGACAACACAGCAAATGTATCAAAACCATGTTGGTAGGTTTCGCTTCTTCAAAATACATGCTTTCATACCAGCATTACTGGATAAATTATTATCTGGAAGTAGCCTTGGTCACACTTTGATGGACTGAAGTGTCACTCCAAAGTGATCCTGATGATACTGGGAATGCGGGTTCAACCCAGGACTGTCTCTGGCTTTTGAGAGACTTTTCTGCCCTGTTTTTCTTAAAATTCAATGCAGCAATGAATTTTTCAGAATGGACTTAAAGGTGATGCTAGTAAATATAACAGTGAATTCATAAGAGTATTTCATCACTACCGAGAACTCTGAAACATATAAAATCCACATGCAACTGCATCATATCAAGCATTTACTTTGCTTGGAGGTGAATTTGAGCAATCTAATAATATGAGTATATGCCAGCCTATTGGTCAAATGCACACAGAGCTAGCAATTTTATTTAGTTGCACAACTCTTGCACCAATTTATATATCAGGGTCAGAAACATTTCAAAATGTCTAGTCATCCCAACAGCTCAAGTTTTGATGTTGGTGTCTAGAGATTTGAAATACTGTGCAGATCTGGCACCTAGAAATGGGATGCTGCCTTCAAGCAACCCAGCCATATGAAGTCTCACTTTTCAGTCTTCAGTATTCTGTCCTTTCAGTCTCCCATACATCTTACTTTAACTCTTTCAGAATGTAATTACTGAAACAGAAAAACCAAATTAAGGAAGGTTTGCTTTGTTTTAGTCAGTGACTAAAATAAAGACAGACACTGTAGCAGATGCTGCTATGAGGGTTTAGTAAAAAGATTTAAGAAATAAACAGAAATCTTTAAGCCTACTCCTATATATTCACACTCTTTTTGTACCTCTGAAACTGTTCCTGATTTTCCTAAATTGGACACTATGATGTTGCTACTTAAAAAAAAAAAAAAAAAAAAAGGTCTGAACATCAGGGACATTCATACGGCAGAAAATGTTACTCACTTTGAACCCACTTTTTCAAAACACGTCTCCTTTGCTACAGGATATATTATATTAATAACAACAACAACAACTCGATTTCTAGCCCACCCTTCCAAAAATGGCTCGGGGCAGTTTACACAGAGAAATAATAAATAAATAAAATGGATCCCTGTCCCCAAAGGGCTCACAATCTAAAAGAAACGTAAGATAGACACCAGCAACAGTCACTGGAGGTACTGTGCTGGGGGTGGATAGGGCCATTTGCTCTCCCCCTGCTAAATGTGCTAAAAGCCAGCGTGGTGTAGTGGTTAGAGTGCTGGACTAGGACCAGGGAGACCCGAGTTCAAATCCCCATTCAGCCATGAAACTGGTTGGGTGACTCTGGGCCAGTCACTTTTCTCTCAGCCTAACCTATTTCACAGGGTTGTTGTGAAAGATAAACTCAAGTAGGTAGTACACCGCTCTGGGCTCCTTGGAGGAAGAGCGGGATATAAATGTAATAATAATAATAATAATAATAATAATAATGAAAATCACCCTGGTAAGAGGTGCCTCTTTGCCAAGTTAGCAGGGGTTAGCAGTATATAAATACTTAGCAGGAATGAGAGGTCAAATGCTATGCTAACGTAAAACCATAAGATATGCTACATTAGGACAGTGATATAGGGCACAGATATTTCTACCACACTATTTAGGTCCAGGATACAAGACTACATACTACCTCTTCTTTCAGAGATTTAAATTAGTTCTCCTGACTAAACATCATGTATAAGACTTTTCTGTAGCCTGCAAGGATTATTACAATAGGATTTCTAATCATAGATCTCCAAGAGCACAATCTGCACCCATTTCAAGTTGCGCTTATGGGAGAATGTACCCAGTAACTCCACAAACCAAGAGATTACACCTCTCAGGTGGGTGTTCTTGCAGTTTCCATGTGGGTATTTCCAAACAGCATATAATGAGCTTAGACAAATTCATAGAGGACAATGGGTACTAGTCTGGTGGCTATAGGCCACCTTCAGCCTCATAAGCAAGATGCCTCTCAATACCAGTTGCAGGGGAGCAACAGCGGGAGAGAGGGCACATGCCCTCACCTCTTGCCTGTGTGCTTCTCAGGGGCATCTGTTGGACCACTGTGTGAAACAGGATGCTGGAATAGATAGGCCTTGGGCCTGATCCAGCAGGGCCATTCTTATGTTCTTTGAACTTTGCCATATATATATATTTTAAAAACCACACACAGAGAGCAGCATTCAGAGTCAGGCCATTCGTCTATCTAGCTCAGTATTGTCTTCACAGACTGGCAGCAGCTTTTCCAAGGTTGCAGGCAGGAGTCTCTCTCAGCCCTATCTTGGAGAAGCCAGAGAGGGAACTTGAAACCTTCTGCTCTTCCCAGAGCGGCTCCATCCCCTAAGGGGAATATCTTACAGTGCTCACACTTCTAGTCTCCCTTTCATATGCAACCAGGGCAGACCCTGCTTAGCTAAAGGGACAAGTCATACTTGCTACCACAAGATCAGCTCTCCTTTACTTTCAAGATAGTTGTAACATGCACACTGCATGCTGTTTCAGATAGCAATCTAGGTGCCACATTTTGTACCACCTGCAGTTTCCAAAGGCTTTTAATTGGCAGCCCTATCTAGTGTGTTGCAATAATTCAAACACGTTATGACTAAGGCAGGGGTGATAGAGGCGAGGTTGGCCTTTTTGAATATGACAAATATTTATATACCGCTTTTCAATAAGTTCCCAAAGCAGTTTACATAGAGATAAAATAAAATAAATAAGATGAACCTCTGTCCCCCAAGGGTTCAAAGTCTAAAAAAGGAAACACAAGATAGGCACCAGCAACAGCCACTGAAGTGATACTGTGCTGGGAATGGATAGGGCCAGTTGCTCTCCCCCTGCTAAATAAAGAGAATCACCACTTTTAAAAGGTGCCTCTTGGCTCAGTTAGCAAGGGAAGAGGTGCAACGGGCAAGCCAGCCAAAGCTGTGCAAAGGTACTCCTGGCTACCACTGCTACCCAATTCTCTTGAAGCAGCGCCACATCCAGGCAGACCCCAAGCCAGTGTTTCACTCACTGATGGACAGAGCAAGAGGAAGTTGCACAATAAAGGTAACCTCTGTTTCAGACCAGTTCTTGCTCTACTACATGAAGGTACTGCACTTCTCCAGTGCAACACAGGGCAGGAGTCAGTTGTCACACAACTACTTCTTCCACAACACAATGCACTACCTCTCATACAAGCTTGAATGTGGTCTTGAGAAAATCTTCTGCTAGCAGTTCTGCTACATTCCAGAGCACCTCAGGATGCTAAAACCAGCATATACTCTTACACTAGCACAGCACTAGTATGGATTCTGCCTACAGTTTATAAGGGAAAATAAATATGCAGACAGAAGATTTATAGACCATCGCCTGTGTATATTCCCCATCATTTGGCTATACAGTAGAGGCTTTGGAAGAATAGTGCGATTAGACCCCTGCTGAGCAAAGAGACACCTTTTAAAGTGGTGATTCTCTTTATTGAGCAGGCAAAGAGCAAGTGGCCCTGTCCAACCCCAGCACTCCTCCAGGTGCTGTTGCTGGTGCCTGCCTTGTGTTTCTTTTCAGATTGTGAGCCCTTTGGGGACGGGGACCATATTATTTATGAATTATTTAATTTTCTATGTAAACCACTTTGAGAACTTTGGTTGAAGAGCAATATATAAATATCAGTAGTAGTAGTAGTAGTAGTAGTAGTAGAAGACTAAATGGATTTGAAACAGCCAACTACACTACAGAAAGACAACTAGCCAAACACCATTAGGACACATAAATAGAAAAATCGCAATCTTAATCTCCTTCATAGTCTTTCATGTAAATTTAGACAGCTGTTGAAACATTTGTGTCTTTAAGTTACAGCAAAGTAACAGAAGAGAAGTCCGACCTACCAGATTGGGAAATGATAGTTAAAGCAGTCTGAAGCAGAAGAAAAGTAGAGTTGCTTATGTGAAGTTACTGTTTTCCTTGCACCCTCACAGGAACACCTTGAATCTGGCAGCTAGGAAGAAGGAAGGAAACCACTGATACATCCCCATAATTTCCCATTCTCATTAGCAAGAAGCTTGCCTAGTCAGCTGCTGTAAAATCTTGGGAGTTTGAAAAATATGATGCATGTATCAGATGCCGCTTTTAGATTTATTTATTTTTAATCTCTTGTCAATATTAGAAATACTCATGTAGGTCCCAAACCTGCAAGTTAGGGAAATACATGATGCAGCTGGTAGCTAACGAACAAATGGGAAATATCTCCTTTAACAGACTACATTGTGACCTGCCTCAAACACAGATGTTACATTCCAGACTGAGAAATTCCTCATATAGTCTTACCTGGGTTTGTTTTTAGAATACAGTTACTCACCCTGAGCCCTACAAAAGTGTTAGATTAGAAACAAATCAGTGAACAAAATCTCTGAAACTCTGTGCAGAAAAGTACCAAAAGCATGGTTGGGGGTGGGGGATGATTCTGGAAGTAAACATGAACAGGGTATGCACTGAATTTATAAATATGAATGTGCTTATGTGAATGAATGAATCAATGAATGAATGTTTATTACGGTCAATGACTCATAACAGAAACAACACAATACAGCTCATTTCACATATACAAGAAAATATTATTTACAATATTGCTTACAAGTGAGGTCATCGCCTACACATATTAAAATGCTCTTTTAGAAAACTTACCATTCCATATTCTTCCATGCCCAGTCCATAGTGTTGCCACCATGTGTCTTGCACCATCCCAGAAGTCATTGCAATAAGCCTCTTTTAGATCAGTCCGTCTCTTGTAAATATGAAGTATGATAATAGAAGAATAAAGGATGAGGAGGATGAGTAAAGGAAGTACAAGAGATATGAGAAGTGGTGCAAACAGCCACCAGAGGTAGACCATATAACTCAGATAATCTTGCAGATGTTCCACTCCAGTCCATCCTTCCAATATGTAAAGCAGACAGCTCAAGTAAGACATGGGTATATGTTCTGCATTACAAGAGTCATTTTGGCCTATCATATTCTGTTAAAAAAAGCCACATTAAAGCAAATTATCTAGAGGACAACATATCTGTATTTCTATTAATAATGTATCTAGTTGATTATATACACAATGTTTAGAACTGACTAATTGTTCACTAGAGGAACATCACAAGATTTAAAAGGTCAACAACAACAACACCAGATGCAATTTTTGCCAACAGTCATTCAGAGCATCCAGTTTCCACAAATACCAATCAGGAATGTTGTCAAACCTATTAACACTGAACTTATTAAAACTAAAAGCACTATACATGACATTAGATTATAATCCTAACAACCGTCAAGCAACAGCAGTGGGAGACACATTCTCACTGTGACTGACTGGAGAAAAATTACTCAAAGAAGTCAAGTTGAAATTAATATCAAATTTAAGTTAGTTTTCCTATCACATCAGCCACTGTATTTATCAAGGGTTTCCCTTCTCCTCTTGCTTCAGTGTTGCATCCTAGTACCAGTCCCTTGTTTGTACTGAAGCACCATGAGACCCAGCTGCAAGGCAGAACAGTGAGGCGAGTCTTAAGATCAGTGAGGTTCTGCGGGGAGAGCAGGCATAAGCTGCAGACGATCAAGGCTGCAGCACTGGTGGGCCAGATCAGCCACCCACATGACTGCCAGCTCCGTCACAGAGCCAGCGAGGACCCCCGAGACGGGGGTCTCCTCGTGTGTTGCTGCAGCACAGAGCTGTACCGCGGCAATACATGATCGGAAAACCCGGGTTAGCAGAGCACTCACTCTGCTAACCTGGGCTAAGGGGAGAGGTATTTAAGTGGGTTACCTGCTTTGGGGAAACCGGGCTTGCCTGCGAGCCCAGTGGTTCCTACAATCCGTGGAAAGCAGGCTAAGCTCCCTTAGTCTGCTTTCCACTGATCATGAGAATTGCCTCATTATGTCCATGTGTAAGTTATTTACACATTTAGTTACTTTTATGCTAGAAATCTCATCAGGTCAGTCACTAGCATGCTTGGCATTTGTCACAGCAGGGAAATGACTTGATTAGCAAGCCAGAGGTTGCCGGTTCAAATCCCCACAGGTATGTTTCCAGACTATGGGAAACCCCTATATTGATCAGCAGAGATATAGGAAGAAGCTGAAAGGCATCATCTCATACTGTGAAGGAGATGGCAATGGTAAACCCCTCCTGTATTCTACCAAAGAAAACCACAGGGCTCTGTGGTCACCAGGAGTCCACACCGACTCGATGGCACACTTTACCTTGATCTCACAGCCCAGCTGCAAGGCTGGCCTCACACCCAGCACAATCCAGGAGGAGGTGTGTAATCCTCCCCAAAAGATGGTGAACTAACCCGCTCCCCCTTTTTTAAAGTTAAGAGATGAGAGATATTGTTGCCCACTTTGAAAACAAATAGTTCACAGGGCTGTTGCAAGAAATGATTGCAAGAGGCGGGGTGGGGAGGGGGATTTGAAAACAAAGCATTCACTGTGGTCCAGGTACCCCATCCTAAGAGGACGCTAGCAACACCCCTGGCCGAGCCAGTGGGAGAATGCAAGCCTAGGAAGGTCACAAGAAGGATTAAGCTCCCTCCATCCGTCCCAAAGGAGGAAAATCGCCAACAGGAGGAATCATTGGCCGCCGAGAGGATCTACCCACTCGCTCTCCAGTGGAAGAGACTGGAAAGAACAGACAGGGAAACCGACCCACTCCCTCTCCCTTCTCATTTCTCGGTCTCTTACCTGCCTCTCGCTGCGATGGCTGCGATGCTTCGGCGCTCCACAGGGCTCTATATTTTCTCCTACCCTCTCGCCCCCAGAGGGGCGGTCTTGAAGGCGGGCACCTCTGGGGATACCGGCAACAACAGGTAATACTAATCCACAAGGAGGACAGCAGGGGAAAACGAGAAACCAACTTCCAAAATCCGGGAGCCTCAGTTCCACCCGGACCTATTAAGCAAGCGAACAGACAAAACAACAAATACTCTGTCTCAAGCTCTCTCGCTGGAGCGCGCAATTTCCTCTTACTACACGTAATCGCTGCGTAGAAATAGTACATAAACTCACAGAGACGTCCACACTTCTGGGTTAATTGGGACTCGTTTTTTTAAAAAAGTTTCCCGTTGAGGAAGTGAGAATGGCCTTTAGGGAATAATGGAGAGACCCAGGAACGTAGCATCCTTCTCCTTTGGCAAGAAACTAACCAGCCAGGAAAAAAAGCAGCAACAGCAAGGGTTTGTAGTTTTTTTTCTGCTTCAGGTCTTATTTTCTGTGACAAATGTATATGTTAAATAAACTATTTTAATATAGTTTTTATATTCAAAACTAATATAGATTAGTTTTAGACCATGCATGCAATGCAAGTCAGTAAGCACAAGGTTTTTGAATGCAGCTGCGTTGGGTTTGGAATGGGAATGCATTTCGTTATTTGGCACGAAAGAAGACCTGAATTAGAAAGAGCATTAGCTCCTTTTCTTCTTCATCATCTTCTTGAAGAACACGCTGTTGCCAGTTACAGCTATGCCAAAAACCCTAGATTTCTCAATTTTCTATGGAGCTATCACATGTATCTCCTGGAGAAAGAAACGGAACGGAAACAACATCTTCAGATATAACCATTGTCAGCCCAGACATCTCCTATTTCTGTGGTTCACAGTCGTTGGCATTGCTAGCACTGGGTACCAGAATCACGTGCCTCTAATGTTTGGTTGCATGTGCCGACCTTTTGCCTGCCTGGCCCCCCTCCCAGCACGCTTCCACCGTCCTTGTTGCCCCTGCCCCCCCCCCCCGGCGTCGCTCTTTGGACAAAGCAGGAGGTGATGGAGGGAGGGAGCTCATGTTTGGCTGGAATTAAATTCCCTGACACCCCCTCCCCTTCCTCTGCTATTCTGTGACATTTCCATTTGTTGCACCCCAGGGACAGCAGTAGGGTTGCCAATGAGGGACACAAGTTTGGGTGGTAGTGGGACAGGCTGGCTGCGGGACTGGCAGGTGTATGCAGTGGTAATCAAGAGCCCGAGTTTCATTGACGTATATGCAGGGGCGTAGCAAGGTTGGAGTGGGTCCAGAGATAAGATTTTAAAATGCCCCTCCCTCAGTTAGTAAAATTATATATATATAATATATTCATCCCATGTGCTACAATAGAACAGCATCCTAAATTATTTTTAAAAAGGCTTTGTAAATTGTGGACGATGCAAGTCATTTAATGGTACTAGAGAAAGACATGCTGTTCTGGTAGCTCCAGGTCTTAACACTCACATCAGGTTCGGAGGATGAATACAACTGAAGGAAGCCCGGGTGGGTGTGCGGCTGGGGGAGTCAGTCATGTGACATGCCTCTGGGGGGTCCCCCAAGGCAGTGGGCCCCCAGACAACTGTCTCCCCTTGCTTTATTATAGTTACGCCCCTGCATATATGTAATTGAATTATATGCTATTGAATAGTGTTATTATTTAGAACATATTCAAGTTATACCACTTTTCAACCAAAAACTTCTCAAAATAAGAAGCTGCTTGCCCTACCACCAAAATGAGGGACATATGCTGTCCCTTTAGGGACCAACATTTCATCCCTGAAATGAGGGACACCCCGCGTAATGAGGGACAGTTGGCAACCCTAGGCAGCAGGAGGCAGTTTTGCTAGTGGGCATCGTATGCTCAGCCATTGGCCTCATCCCACCCACAACACTCCTGCCAGGCTGAAAGGAGGGGGAAGCAGGTAGTCTCATGCCCAGCAGCAACACAAGTGTCGGACTGAGATGTAGACTTCTCAAGTTTGAGGTGGGGAGCGACACAGGGCACATGGGAGGAAAAGTCTTGTGGCAGCAAGGATGAATTCTCTCCTGTACTAAGGAGGGTCCTGTTTTATTATTTATTTATTACATTTATAGACCACCCCATCCAAAGGCTCTGGGCAGTGCACAAAAGTTTAAAAAGACATAAAAACAAACACCATTTAAACACACTGCTTCAAACAATTTTAAAATGATTCAAAACCATTTAAAGTCAATTAAAATACTTAAAAACAGTTAAAAAACCTTATAAGGCCAGGTCAAACAAGTAAGTTTTTAGAACTCTTAAAGGCCGACAGCGAGCCTAATCTGCAGGTTTCTGCCGGGAGTGCAATCCATAGACCAGGAGCAGCTACAGAGAAGGCCCAGTTTCAAGCCGCCAGCAGACATACTAGTGGTAACTGGAGATAGACCTCTCCAGATGACCTCAACATGTGATGGGGATCATACAGAAGAAGGCCCTCTCTAAGGTTGTTCGGACCCTCTCTAAGGTAGCTCGGACATTCAGGTTTGCATTCAAATGGGAGACTACATGTGAGCACTATAAGACATTCCCTTAGTGGGTGCGGCTGCTCTGGGCAGAGCACCTTGTGTGCTTGCATGCAGTAGGTTCCAAGTTCCTTCCCTGGCATCTCCACAATAGGGCTGAGACTTCTGCTTGCAACCTTGAAGCAGCCGCTGCCAGTCTGTAGACAATACTGAGCTAGTTGGATCAATGATCTGACTCTGTATAAGGCAGCTTCCTATGTTCCTATGGCTAAACCTGGGACAGGCATGGGGGTATTTGCATTTATTTATTTATTTATTTATTTATTTATTTATTTATTTATTTATTTATTTAACTTCTATACTGCCCAAACATTAGTCTCTGGGCAGTTAACAATGACATAAAAACAATTAAAACAGTTTAACAATTTAAAAACAGCATAACATTAAAACCTACAAATTTTAAAAGCTGAAAAAACTTGGTTGAAGAGTTGGGTCTTCAGACATTTTTTAAAAATAGTCAGAGATAGGGAGGATCATATATCAGCAGGGAGTGCATTCCACAATCTCAGGGCAGCAATCGAGAAGGCCCGTCTCCGTGTGGCGACCAGACAAGCTGGCAGTAACTGGAGAGGGACGTCCTCAAGTGACCTCAATGGGTAGTGGGGAACATAATGAAGAAGATGTTCTCTTAAATACCCAGGGCCTAAGCCGTTTAGGGCTTTATAAGTTATAACTAGCACTTTGTATTCTGCCCAGAAACCTATTGGCAGCCTATTGGAATATATGTATTCATTATTTCTATTTCTAGAAATCACTCTTTATCAACAATTTATCACATAGTTTTAAAAATGGAATATATAGTTTCACTTTGCAAATTGAATCCCACAATCTAAAATAAAAATCAAGAAACCTTTTATATGAAAGCACTGAAGAGTAGCTTACTACAGAGAGCACCGATGAGAAGAAATGCATTTAGTCTATGCTCTACTAGAATTCTTCAACATTGAATGTATTTTTTTCTGATTGGTGCTGCCTGGATGAACTAATTGGCTATAATGTTAAGATTCATTTCCCAAACTATCTCTTTATGTCAATGTAAAACATGAGGGGATGCTTTCTGTAGTACATCCAGTGGAAATGAGAGTGGAACTCTCACCATCACAAGTAGTATTAGTAGCAAAACCCTCAGCACGTATTTTCCGCTGTTTTGTTAGAAATATTTCTGTAGTAGTGGTGATGATCTGAATCTCAATCAAAGAAAGAGGACTCTATGGGAGAAGAGAGCAGATGTTGTGTAAGTGATGGACAAAATGAAGATGAGAGCACATCTTTCTCTAAAGGAAGGCATTGGGAACAGAACCCTCTTACAGTCCACCCTTGGGGAACCAGCTTCTTCCCCCCCTCCCTGGCTCCCCACCGGTGGTGGCTGGTGATATGGTTTATTCGTGGAGATACACACTTTTGGATAAGCATTGTATGCCAGCATCTGAGGTTTTTTAGTTTGGAAAAGAGGTGACTAAGGGGAGACATGATAGAGTTGTATAAATTTATGCATAGAATAGAGTGAGTGGACAGTGAGGAATTTTTCTTTCACTCTCACAACACTAGAACCAGGGGTCATCCCATGAAGCTGAAAGCTGGAAATTTTAGGACCAATAAAAAGAATTTTAGGAACAAAAAAATCATGTACAGCACGGGAGTAAAATATTATTAGTCACTTGTGGATCTATTTGCCTTCTCAATGGACCCATAGTTTCCTCCAAGGATAGTACATAAGAACAGCCCTGCTAGATCAGGCCCAAGGCCCATCTAGTCCAGCATCCTGTTTCGCACGGTGGCCCACCAGATGCCGCTGGAAGCCACAGACAGCTTTTGAGGGCGTGCCCTCTCTCCTGCCATTACTCCCCTGCAACTGGTACTCAGAAGCATCCTGCCTTTGAGGCTGGAGGTAGCCTGTGGCCCTCCGACTAGTAGCCATTGATAGACCTCTCCTCCATGAAGTCATCCAAACCCCTCTTAAAGCCATCCAGGTTGTTGGCTGTCACCACATCCTGTGGCAGAGAGTTCCACAAGTGGATCACACGTCGTGTGAAAAAGTACTTCCGTTTGTTGGTCCTAGACCTCCTGGCAATCAATTTCATGGAGTGACCCCTGGTTCTAGTGTTGTGTGAGAGGGGAAAGATAGTGGCCAGAGAAGAGTCCATGCTCAATCAGTGGGGCCCCTAGAGTGCATGCCAGCCCCAAACAAATGCCAAGTCCTCTCCTTTCCCTAAACTGTTGTTGCTTTCTGAGAAAGCATGCACAGGATGGTGCTATAAGCTCCTGTGCTGCTGCAGGATACCTGGGGGCCAGTAAAATAGTCACGGTGGGCCGAATCTGGCCCCTGGTTTACTCCATACCTCAGATACACAAGTTTAACTCCTTTGAAGCTTTGGACTCCCATTGAAGAATTCTCTTTGTGACTTTTCAGTATATATATTTACAAATATTTTAAATGAACCCCCCGGTTCATTTTAAAAATATCCTCTGGTAGTGCTACCACCAGTCTCCTATAAGACAAAACTAACATTAAAACCTTCCCTGTTCTATTTAGGACCAGGGTGAACTCAAAATATAGCCAAGATACCTTAAAACCTCTTTAAAGAGCATTTAGCCAGAGCAGGCAGGTAGGGAGACAGAACGGAGCACATTTCCAGCCAGATCAAGTTTAAAGCAATCAAGAGCTAATTTATTTACGTAGATTTAAAAAGTAGGACAGTTCAGAGGCAGACAAATCAAAATGGTTAAAATGCACAAGCAAGATACCTTTCTTCCTGTCTGGTGTTAGACAGGATATTTACAAATATTTTGCTCAGTAGCCTGGGTCCTAAATTGCAGTTCAGAAAACAAAAGCTTGCATTGCAGTGAAGTCTGTATGCTCCCAGGAGCCATGCAGCCTGATCTCAGCTAACAAAGCTAAACTAACACCAAAGTAACATGTTGGAAACAGCAACCTCAAAAGTCCAACCACTCACCTAACTTTAGGTAAACTATTCCCTCTTGGAGACAGGCAAAACAATCAAAAGCTTAATGTAGCAGGTTTCAAAACAATAGGAGCAATATTCCTGACAGAAAAGTAAGAGACCAGAAATCCACAAAGGAACTGCAAGAGGCCCAAGCCAAGCCAAAATTGGCTTTTGGAATTGAGGGAAGTTCTGATAAGAAACTGGAATGCATTTTTAAGCCAAAGGTCCATTCCTTCACATCCTCCGTCCCCGTCCCCGTCCCCCGACCTGTTCTAGTAGTGAAAGTGTTTTTCTGGACACTTATGAAAATGGGACAACATCGAAAAGGTTAGGGTGGCTTAACA
This sequence comes from Hemicordylus capensis, assembly GCF_027244095.1. Lineage (NCBI taxonomy): Eukaryota > Metazoa > Chordata > Lepidosauria > Squamata > Cordylidae > Hemicordylus > Hemicordylus capensis. The sequence goes on from NC_069660.1 coordinate 259,616,652, forward strand.
TAAGAACATAAGAACAGCCCTGCTGGGTCAGGCCCAAAGCCCATCTAGTCCAGCATCCTGTTTTGCACAGTGGCCCACCAGATGCCACTGGAAGCCACAGACAGGAGTTGAGGGCGTGCCCTCAACTCGGACAGGAAGCATCATCAGTGAATTTTAGGGAATGCTACACTCTAACTCATCATGTAGACTACATAGCCTATGGTGCAAATTCAGAATAGCACCACAAAGGAAAAAATATACGCAGCATCAGAACAAACATGGTCCCCAAGCTGTTCCCATAAAATGAACATGCAAAAATCATGTTCTACATGTGTGAGCACTACATATGTGGGCACTGTAAGATATTCCCCTTAGGGGATGGAACCGCTCTGAGAAGAGCATCTAGGTTCCAAGATCCCTCCTTGGCATCTCCAAGATAGGGCTGAGAAAGATTCCTGCTTGCAACCTTGGTGAAGCCGCTGCCAGTCTGTGTAGTAGACAGTACTGAGCTAGATGGACCAATGGTCTGACTCAGTATATGGCAGCTTCCTGTGTTCCATAACAAAGCATTTTCAGCAATCTAGCATGACAGACATAAGCATTTCCCTTACTCCTACTAGGTTGTGTGCAGCCAGCTCCAGGCACCTCAGAGGCAAGATGCCGCCAAATCCCAGTTGTAGGGGAGCAACAGCAGGAGAGAGGGCATGCCCCACTCAGCTCTTGCCTGTAGGCTTCTCAGAGGCATCTGGTGGGCCACTGTGCGAAACAGAATGTTGGACTGAGTGGGCATTGGACATTACATATAGAAAACATAGGACTTTTTCCAGCCACACAAACAAGGATTCTCAGTTTATCTCACCTCTTTTTCAATTAGGAAGCAAATGAAAATCTCCCACTCTCCCCCCCACATCACAACCCTACAAAGGAATGCAATAGAATGAAACATCCCCTCCACCCACCAAATACCTAACAAACAAGGTAGCTGCTGGCTGGGAATCAGCCTTTAAGGCTATTCACACGATGGGGCGAAATCAGGCTAGCAGAGGCTAGCCCGATTTCGCCCCATCGTGTGAACCACCGGGCTCTAGGCAGGTAACCCGCCTAAGTACCCCTGCCCTAAAACCAGGTTTGCAGAGCAAGCGCTCCACAAACCTGGTTTTAATAATCGTGAGTAGCTGCGTCACGGCTCCGCACCGCGGCTACTCGACGAAAAGCCGTCATGGAGCCGACAATTGTGTGGGCGGCCGATCTGGCCACCCAGGCCCGGATCATCTGTGGGGAGAGCGGGCCTAGACTGCTCTCCCAGCTCAGCTCACCAAACCGGGTCTCACCGATTTGATTTTTTTTGGAAAATCTTTGATTTTTTTGATTAAGTGTGCCTGTGTTCAAAATAACGTATGAATAACTGTATCTGTGTACACTGAACACTCATTGCACAAGTGTTGAACACAATGTGTGAATAGGATGTAAACTCTTTCTCCTGAACTTTTAGTATAGGATTGTTCTCTTAAGGTCATTGCTGAAAATTCTAGATTTACTCTCACATATATTTGTTGATGCTGCAAATTATTTGGAGTGTAAATTTCTAAATGCTTGTATATGTATTAGCAAGCCAGATGTGTAATCAAAGGACCTCATGTCTATAATTTCTATAGTCCTAACAGCATAGTGGAGGTTAGTATTTCTCCCCATAAAACCCATACACACTATATGTTCTGCACATTATTGTTACATCTTGAAATGGCCCTCAGCGTTCTCTTTTGTTCACAGCTGCCTTTCCCAACACATAGCTGAAATTAGAGTGCCACCTTGTGTTGATTTTCATCTATTCCATCCAATAAAGAGTTGTACTCTTTACAACTCTTTGGAGCTGTACATCACTCCATGTCTTTTTGGTACAGCTCAATAAAAAGGGTTTGACAGGTTCTTGTCAGTTTTTATTCAAAACACACACTTTGGGAAGTTTTCTCAGCTTTGGGGCCATTTTTACATCGACTCCAGAGAGTGGGGAAGCACCCTTTATTGGCCAGACCTAGCCCTTGGGTTTTTAGATTAAAACAACAACAACAAAAACAATGACACATTTTGTGTGCCATTATTTCCTAGGGGCAGCATAACCGCACCTTTGCACAATAATTGGAGTAGCAATCTTAGTCATTTAAATTCAGAGTCTAAATTTAGTATTTAGAATTAACACATTGGAGTTAAATCTTAGTTCCCCACCCTGTAAATTGACTGTAATAAAGAATGGAATGATTGCACCATTGCACATGCTCAGTAGTTGTTTATTTCCTTTTTCAAGAATTAGCTTCCCTTCCGGAAATGTGAAGGGTTGAGCAAATGGGAACATGTTGCACTTCTTTATGAAGGCAAAGGGCAGAATACTTCACATGGGGGTGGAATGATGGTCCAAGGTGGGGAGCTTCAGTTCAAGATATTTTTGTAACTTTCTGCTATGAAATAAGCGACATGACTTTTGAAGGTTTTTTTTTAAAATGTCAAAAAATCATTAGAAGTTAATGGATTGACAGCTCCACTTCAAAATCAATACACAGAGTCCTGTGTATCTGTGCCAAATTTCAGAACTCTAGGCCAGGCCATTCTGGAAATATTGCATCTTGCCTCTAAGGCTGGAAGTGGCCTTTAACCAGTAGGGATGTGCATTATTTATATTATTTATTTACTTACTTACATTTTTATATCACCTTTCTGCTTTGACAAAAGCACCCAAAGCGGTTTACAAGATTAAAAGTAAACTATAGAAGATTAATAAAGCATCAGGCTGTTGGTCTTTGCAGGAGCTGAGGACAAGAGCTCCCTGGCCTGGACGCATCCTTTCTTGCCTTCCTTTAAGGGCACACTGGTCTTGAACTGCATGGTTCAGCGATGGTGGGGGTAAACTTTAAGGAGCAGCGTGGGTGCCTTTTACCCCCCCCCCCCGTTTCCCCTGCCAGTGCTGTCTTCAAAATTGCTGGCACAGGGCAGCAGCATACCTCCTTGCCGCTCTAGTCAGTGTCCTACCGGGAATGGCCAGTGCATATGTGTATTGTGCACGGGGGGGAGGGCACTCTGCCTGCTCCTTAGAGGTACCCCCCTCTGCTGAACCAGCCAAACGTCCGGACCTCCACACCGGTTTGTGTGCATTCCTAATAGCCACCAGATCTGTAGTGATAGACCTGTCTTCTGTGAATTTATCTAAACTCCCTTTAAAGCCATGCAAGCTAATGGCCATCACCACATGCCATGGCAGAGAATTCCATAGATTAATTACATGATGTGTGAAAAAGTACTTCCCTTTGTTGGTACTAAAATTCCCAGCCTTCAGTTTCATGGAATGACCCCTAGTTCTAGTATTATGAGAGAAGAAGAAAATTTCCTCTGTTCCAAAATTAAAAAGCCCCAGATGAGCCCCTTGCCTCTTAAGGAAGGTGCTCCAGGTCCCTGATCATCTTGGTTGCTCTTTTCTATACCTTTGCCAATTCTACAATGTCCTTCTTAAGATATGGTGATCAGAATTGTACACAGCACTCCTGTTGTGGCTGTATGATAGATTTGTATAAGGGCATTATAATATAAGCATGTTTATTTTCACTCCCCTTCCTAATGATCCTAGCATGGAATTTGCCTTTAACTTTCAACACTTTCAATGAGGTGTCCACCGTGACCCCAAGATCTCTCTCCTAGTCAGTCACTGACAGCTCAGACCCTATCAGTATATGTGAAGTTGGGTTTTTTTGCCCCAATATGGGGAAAAAATAGGTTCATGATCTGGGGGGTCCTTCTGGACTTGCAGCTCCTGCTTGAACAGCAGGTGGAGGCCGTGGCCAGGGGTGCCTCTGGCCAGCTTCGGCTGGTTTGCCAGTTACAGCCTTTTCTCGACTGGCAGGCCCTGGCAACAGTAACTCATGCCTTTGTTACCTCTCATTTGGATTACTGTAACCCTTTGAAAATGATTTGGAAGCTTCAACTAGTTCAGAATGCAGTGGCCCACTTCCTCATGTGTGGCCATAGATTTGATAGTGTTACACCTCTTTTACAGTTGCTGCACTGATTGCCTATTCGTTTCCAGGTCCAATTTAAAATGCTGGTTCTCCCTTACAAAACTCTTATGGGCTTAGCACCTGTATTTCTCCACGATTGCCTATGTCGGCAGGTTGTATCCCATCATGTGAGGTCCTCTCAGTTGGCCCTCCTTAGTGCCCTGTGCCCTGGAGTAGTACGTGATGCCTGGGCCCGTAGGAGGGCCTTCTCTGTGGCCACCCTTCTTCTTCAGAACGCTGCCCCCCCCGATACATTCGGCCCCCTCCTTAGTGGCTTTTAAGGCCCTTCTTAAGACCTACCTTTTTTGCCAGGCTTTTTATTTTTTATTTTAATTTTGGTTCACTGCCTAGAGCCTTTGGAGGAGGGGCTATACAAGGATTTTTAAATAAATAAATAAGAAATATGTGTCACTTTACACCTGTTAAGACTGAACTGCATTTGCCATTTTGTCGCCCACTGATCCAGTTTGGAGAGATCTTTTTGGAGCTCCTCACAATCTGTTGTGGATTTCACCACCCTGAATAGTTTAGTGCAATTTGCAAATTTGACCACTTCACTGTTTACTCCAACTTTTAGACCATTAATGAACAAGTTAAAGAGCATTGGTCCCAGTACAGATCCTTGGGGCCCCCACTTTCTTCCCTCCATTGTGAAAACTGTCCATTTATTCCTACCCTCTGTTTCTATTTATTCCTACCCTCTGTTTCCACCAGTTATGATCCTCCTATGAACCTATCCCCTTATCCCATGACTACTAAGTTTGCTTATAAGCCTTTGGGGGGGGAATGTTGTCTTAAAGAGAATGTTGTCAAAAGCTTATTGGAAGCCTATATCAACCAGATCACCTTTACCCACATGCCTGTTGACACTCTCAAAGAACTCCAAAAGGTTAGTGAGGCAAGACTTGCCCTTGCAGAAGCCATGCAAAGCTCTCCTTCAGCAAGGCCTGCTCTTCTATATGTTTAATAGTTTTGTCCTTAGGTATGCTTTCCAGCAATTTACCTGACATAGAAGCTAAGCTAATCAGCCTGCAATTTCCCACATCTCCCCTGGATCCCTTTCTGAAAATAAGAGTTACATTAGCTGTTTTCCAGTTCTCTGGTGCAGAGCCTGATTGTAGGGACATGTTATATGTTTTTGCTAGCAGGTCAGCAATCTCACATTTGAGTTCCTGTAGAACTCTTGGGTGGATGCCATCTGGCCCTTGCAATTTGTTAATTTTTAGTTTTTCAAGATAGTTTAGAACATCCTCTCTCATGATCTCAAATTGTTCCAGTTATTCAGCCTCAAAACCCGAGAAGCTCAATTCCGGAGAGCGTATAAGATCAGTATCCTCCACCGTGAAGACAGATGCAAAGAACTCATTCAGCTTTTCTGCAATCTCCTTATCCTCCTTAATAATCCCTTTTACGCCGTCATCATCTAAGGGTCCAACTGCCTCCCTGGCAGGTTTTCTACTTTTGATATATTTAAAGAAGTTTTTGTTATTCCCCTTGACACTTGTAGCTATATGCTCCTCAAACACTCTTTTTGCATCCCTTATTGTCTCTTTGCATTTCTTTTGCCAGAGTTCTTTCTGTTAGCTTCATTGGGGCAGGACTTCCATTTTCTGAAGGAAGTCTTCTTTCCTTGCATAGCTTCCCTGATTTTGTTAGCCATGCTGGCATCCTCCTGAACTTGGTGGTACCTTTCCTCCTTCTTGGTATACATTCCAACTGAGCTTCTATTATTGTGGTTTTGAATAAGTTCCATGCTTTCTGGAGTTATTTGACCTTCCCGACTTTCCCTTTCAACTTTCTTTTTACCAGTCACCTCATTTTTGAGAAGTTTCTTCTTTTGAAGTACAACACATCCATGTGGACTTCCTTGGCAATGCTCCACTCACATATAAGCTGAATTGGATCACACTATGTTCACTATTCCCTAGTGGTTCTACAACTCCGACATCTCATACGAGGTCCTGGGCATCACTCAGGATTAAATCCAAGGTTGCCTTCTCTCTGGTTGGCTCTGTGACCAACTGTTCGAAGTCACAGTTATTTAGCATGTCTAGAAATTTGGCCTCTCTGTCCATACCTGCATATAAATTTGCCCAGTCTATGTGAGGATAATTGAAGTCACCCATTATTACAGCTCTGTCTCTCTTTGATGCCTTTCTAATTTGCTTCACCAACTCCAGCTCTCTCAGCAGTTTGATCTAGAGGGTGATAGCACATCCCTAGTAACACATTTCCTTTCAGTCCTCGTATGGTCACTGATAATGATTCTGTGGAGGAATCTGGTCCTTCTGGGTTTTTTAGCTTGTGGATTCTATTCTATTCTATTCTATTCTATCCTATCCCTAACATACAGTGCTACTCCACCCCTAAACCTCCCCTCCCTTTCCGGTCTGTAGTGTTTATATCCAGGAATAATTGTGTCCCACTGGTTCTCACTGTTCCACCAGGTTTCCGTTATGCCCACTATATCTGTGTTTTCATTAGGAACCATGCACTCCAGCTTGTCCATCTTGGCTCAGAGGGTACTGGCATTGCTATATGAAGACCTATATGCCGAGTCTCTTACCTGGCATTAGCGTGTGCTATCTCCCTTACTGTCATTTGACCTTTTTGACCAGCTGTCTGTCTGCTCTGCTCCTGGTTCTGCTCTGTCCCCTTCTCCTTTATATGAAAAGTTTGCACCCTCACCGCTTAGATTTTGCTTGCCAAACCAGATACCACCCAGTTCCCGTTGGCAATCCCCATCATCATCTGAAAATCTGTTCTGTGATCTTTTGCATTTTAAGCACCAGCAGTCTGTTTTAGGGATGTGCACAAAACTGATTTGCCCGGTTTGGTTTGAATCTGAAATAGGCTGCACGCATGTGTGGTGGCCTTGAAAATGACCGTTGCATGCTCACAGAGGGCCAAAACAGCACCAGAACAAAACAGGTGGGAGTAGACCGGTGGGGGAAGGGAGATGCCAGAGGACCCCCCCCCCCGTGGCTGCCACAACACCCCTCGAGGGCCACCGATGTTCTCGCCAGGTGGTAAGTCATTTTTTAAAACTAAAAACTGAACAACCCCCCACCCTCAATCCAGGCCCTATCCGGCCCAAGAGGTTCAGTCTGACTTCGGACCAAACCAGGCCTGATTGGGTGTGAGGTTGAACCACTCAAATGAAGGCAGTTCAAGTGCAAACTGGTTCTTTAGTTTGCACACCCCTAGTCTGGTTCTGTCATGGTTCAAGTGGAGCCCGTCCCTTTTGTAAAGGCTTTGATTGCCCCAAAATGTATCCCAGTGCCTAACAAATCTAAACTCCTACTCCCAAAATCACCATTTCATCCACGCATTGAGACCCGTCAGTTCCACCTGTCTCGTTGGCTCTCCACACAGAATAGGTAGTACTTCAGAGAATGCCACCCCTGGAGGTCCTGGACTTCTATATGTTACCTAGTAGCCTAAATTTGACTGCCAGGAACTCCCAGCTGCATTTCCCAACATTGTTGGTGTCGATGTGCACCACAACAGCTGTCTCCTCCCCAGCACTGCCTAATAGTCTATCTAGATGCTGCATGACATCCACAACCTTTGCACCAGGCAGGCATGTCACTGCAGTCTACATGCGGGTCACAAACCCATCTCTCTATGCCCCTAACAACTGAATCACCTACTCCTAGGATGCCCCCAACCCTCAGAGGAGTATCTTCTGTGTGAGAGGATAATGGTGTATCATTCAAGGAAGGGGTCCTTTCTAAGGAAACTTTCTCCTCTTTCTCAGACTGATATCCTCCTTCTCTGAGACCTTCATTCTCCATGACAGCAGAGGCGCTGTCAGCCCGGGAGTGGGATGCCTCTTATCATGTCCCTGTGGGTCTTACCCACATATCTCCTTGAGCTTCTCTGGGTCAGCCACCTTGGCTTTAAGGGAACGAACTTGTTTCCTGAGAGCCCAGGAGCTCTTTGTACTGAGAACACACCCACAACTTCTGCTCCTCAGGCAGATAGCCATACATGCAGCACTCTGGTGCATGTATGCATGTGCATGTATACATACAGTGGGAAGCATCCCCTCCCCTGCTGGCATTCTATCTTCATAACTGGTTTCAGTGGCTATTTAGTCTATATAGAGTTTGTTTAAATACATACATACCCTGGCCACCCTAAGAAGTCTAATAAAGGCACGGTTCTCCTTTGCTTATAAAACAACCAAACTCTTTTTGGTTTAATATACTTGTGTGAGCAAGTGTTCTCTAACGTGAATTTAGTAGTAAAAAAATCAACAACAAAGAAACCAACTGAAAGATGTGAGTCTCGTGTCATACCTGGAAACATATTCTGTTTTATTATGTTTACTATGTACTGTAATACTATAATATGTTTACTATTTTTACTATAATATTTTGTTTTAATCCTTTTTTATGTCTTTTGTATGGCCTATGGCTGTAATAAAATTGATAGATTGAAATGAAAATCACAGTGCATTCATCAAATATCAAGAAGTTCTCTAAACTTCTTGCAGAAGCTGCACTAGAAGGTGTCGGAATAGAAAAATAGCAAAATAATAATTAAAAAATAGCAATAGAAAAATAGCAACAACATGTATATATAGTTCTTAAATTGTTTTGGTAATGAGTAACAGACAGAATAGAAGGGGCTAAGAGGGCTGCATTTGATTCACCAACATTTTTCTTTCTGTTATGTCAGTCACAATTACTGTCACAGGTGTGTCTGTGTGTGCACGCGCATGCACATGTGCATTTGCATTATACACACACACACACACACGATGTGGCACTCAAAATATTGTGGTAAAAGACAAAAACAAAAAGGCTCATCTTCTTTGTAAGGTTGGAGGCTCCTGTTCTAATCTTCTTTCTTTTCTTTGTGAAGTCTTTCTTTTAAAGCATTATAGATGCTTCCAGGAATTTGCTGATGCATTTCAATTAATGATTGGAGTGCAGTCTTTGTCTGAAAATGAAAGTAAAGAAAACCATAAAAGAAAATTGAGCATTTTACTGTAATTATAGTTCCATGGACATGGAATGTAATACACTAAAATAGTAAAGTGAAATCAGTACATTGCAGGTAGCTATTCAGAGCCATAGCCCTGGAAGTTAACCCCTGCAGAGATATTCCTTAATTTTTAGCTTTCACTGCAAGTCCTGTGTAGATAAAAAGGAAAAGAGGCAACCACATCTCCATTCAGTTGTTCATGAAGAACAAAACTATTGCTGCTTTCCAGTGTTCTGGCTTTAAAAAATGTGCAAAGTACTGACAAGCACTTGGACACTTGGCACTTTTAAAAATGCATATAAAAATTAGTTTTCATTAAATTTATTTATTTATTTATTTATTTAAATGTAATAAATTAAATACCTTTAAACGAAACATGTAAGGATCAAACTACATGTTCAGCTAGAGGCATGCTTAACATCATAAGTGCCTCTTATTGAGCAAAAGGCAACTGTACAGGTGAGGGGGTCGATTCTGATCAGAACTACAGTTCCAGCTGCTTCCAAAGCAGGTATTTGCTGCTAATTGCCACTTTGTGGACCATCTTCAGCCGGAATGTTGAAAATAGCCATGGCCCCAAAGGGCCAAGCTACACACTTGTCTAAATGCATTGTTCAAAAAGCATGCTTAAAATCAGAAGCACCTCTTATCAAGCAAAAAGCAGTTGAGAGGCTGTGATCTTTTCTGTGCATGAAAGGAAGAGATTTAAGGCTTCCATTTGCCATCTGGTACATTCCACAGTTTTAGGTTTCCAGATGAAAGAGGAAGTAGCAGATAGGGATGTGCGAAACGTTTCGGGTACAGAACGATCTGTACCCGAAACAGCCAATTTCGGGTGATTCAGATCAGAACCGAATCACCCTTCTAGCCCTCCGAAATTTTTCGGAGCCGAAACAAATCACCCCTGTTTCAGCTCCAAAATATCTGTTGTTTCAGCCCTCCATTTTGTGGCCAATAAATGCCTGCTTCTTTCCCCTCCATTTTGAGCAATGACGTCTATTTGAATTTCCCGCCTTTTTGCCTCCCATTGACTTCAATGCAAAAAGGTCTGATGTGAAGTCTACTCGAATTTCGGGTCCCAGGGGCAAAATAGTGGGGTGGGGTGGTAGTGCCTAATGGGTGGAGGCTACCACCCCAATTGCAGAGGGATTGGGCAGAGGGCTGATTTTTTGTGAATATTTGAAGTTTTAGTGTCTTTGTGGCATATTTGGGGCATAACATGGGATCGGGGGCAGAAGAGTGGGGTGGGGTGGTAGCGCCTAATAGTTGGAGTTTACCACCCCAATTGCAGAGGGACTGGGCAAAGGGCTGATTTTTGGTGAATTGTTGAAGTTTTGGGGTCTTTGTGGCATATTTGGGGCATAACGTGGGATCGGGGGCAGAAGAGTGGGGTGGGGTGGTAGCTCCTAATGGGTGGAGTCTACCACCCCAATTGCAGAGGGATTGGGCAAAGGGCTAATTTTTGGTGAATTGTTAAAGTTTACGTATCTTTAAGGTTTTTCCTCATAAGGTGTAATGGAGGTTTCAGCAGCCCCTTAACTGCACTTGGGGGGTGCTGGGGTGGCCCAGAGCGAGTGGTGGTGTATTGCACATAGGGTGCCAACCACCCCCATGGGTTGCTAACCCATGGCGTACAGGGTTCTGTTGTTTCTGAGGTGTTCTGAGTGTGGATTCTATGATAGCAAATGAGATTTTCAATGAGACACCATGAATCCACTCTCATTTGCTATCATAGAATCTACACTCAGAACACCTCAGAAACAAGAGAACCCTGTACCCCATGGGTTAGAAACCCATGGGGGTGGTTGGCACCCTATGTGAACTACACCACCACTCGTTCTGGGCCACCCCAGGACCCCCCAAGTGCACTTATGGGGCTGCTGAAAGCTCCATTATACCTTATGAGGAAAAACCTTAAAGACGCGTAAACTTCAACAATTCACCAAAAATCAGCCCTCTGCCAAAATCCTTTGAAAAATTCAGGTAGCTTCCTTGCCCCTACCTTGCACTACCACCAACCCCACACTGCTCTAGGCCACCTCTTTCCCCCTGACGTGAATCGATACACCCTCCATTATACCTAATGGGGGGAAACCTTAAAGACGCGTAAACTTCAAAAATTCACCAAAAATCAGCCCTTTGCCCAATCACTCTGCAATTGGGTTGGTAGCCTCCACCCATTAGGAACTACCACCCCACCCCACTCTTTTTGCCCAGATCCCACGTTATGCCCCCAATCTGCCCCAAAGACACTAAAACTTCAAAAATTCACCAAAAACCAGCCCTCTGCCCAATCCCTCTGAAATTTGGGTGGTAGCTTCCACCCATTAGGCACTACCACCCCACCCCACTCTTTTGGCCCCAGGACCCATTTTTTAAAATCTGAATTGATTCGGATTCGGATTAATTCGGATCCGAATCGAATCAGGGGTGATTTGGAAGGGCCAGATTCGGATCCAAAACGAATTGGGGGTGTTTCGGTTCGGATCCAAATCGAATCGAAACACCAAAAATCCGAATTGCACACCCCTAGTAGCAGATTGTAATGGGCTACAAGAAGAAGCTTGAAATTTTCTCCCTTCATACTTATGGGGAGGGTAGAGTGTGCAAGTCGCCTCAGCTCCCACACACAACACTAAACCATGCTTTGTTCTGAAGTGAACCTATGCAATCTGAAGGGGCACTAAGAATAAGGCTATGCTGGAGACTGTTTTCTTTGGTATGATGGGAGTCCATTAGATTATTAGCAATAGGTACTTGTGCTCTGATCAAGCTGTGCTTGTACTTAGTGCACAATACAACAAGAATAATAATATAATAAACTTTGTTAGCCTCTGCATAACAAATTGTTCTCTGTGCAGCTTAAAACAAACATTAAAATATGAGACAAACACAAGTTAATTCTTGCATGTAGGAGCTGTCCCATGCATGTCAAAGAACAGTTCCACATGGAAAGGAATACATAAGGGCATCTGGTTTCCCAAATATGAAATGTACGGCAAGATTATTGTAGTTGGAAAGCTTCCATGTGGATATCCAAGTTCTAATTCTCAAAACAAATGGTTAGATTGGGTTATATATTTCAAAGCAGAGTAACACTGCAATAGGCATGCCAAGTTTTTATATTCTGTTTCTAGATTATTACAGCTGCCATTTTATAAGCATTTTACATTTGAATTCAGAGTGCAAAATCTATTTATATAATTCTCTTAGACGTACCCGTTGCCATCGCTAATTACATGTGTCGCAGCTCTCGCAAGAGTTTGCGAGCGAGGGGAGGGAGAGACAAAAGCGGCTGTGGCGGGGAACATAAGGCCAACAGACAGGCCAGAGAATGGGAAGAGAAAACAGGAAGAAGAAACAGGAAGAAGCGGGAAGAGAAAACAGCAGCAGAAGAAACAGGAAGAAGCGGGAAGAGAAAACAGCAGCAGCGGCAGGTGGGGAGAGGAAGCAGCGGCAGTAGCAATAGCACTTACATTTATATACCGCTCTATAGCCGGAGCTCTCTAAGCGGTTTACAATGATTTAGCATATTGCCCCCAACATTCTGGGTACTCATTTTACCGACCTCGGAAGGATGGAAGGCTGAGTCAACCTTGAGCCCCTGGTCAGGATCGAACTTGTAACCTTCTGATTACAGGGCAGCAGTTTTTACCACTGCGCCACCAGGGGCTCTCAGTAGGGGAAAGAGAAAGCAAAAGTGGCCGGGGGTGGGGAGAAAGCAGTGGCCAGCCGGAAAAAGCAGCTGGCTAGAGAGAGAAAAATTGGAGAGAGGAAGGGGGGCTGAGAACTGGGGGGGGGGCCGAGAACAAGCGAGAATTAGAGGCACAGATGCTCTGCACCCGGGCCAGCTAGTAATCTATAATGGTTTTATTTCTCTTTCAATAGCCCAGAGTCACCCAGCAAGTATCATGGCTGAATGGAGATTTGAACTCAGGACTCCCTGGTCCTAGTCGAGTACTCTAACCACTATGCCACACTGACAAAAGCCCAGTGCCCCATGGACTTGTGGGTGGTTGGCACCCTATGTGCACTACACCACCACTTGCTCTGGGCCACACTGGTGCCCCTCAAGTGGAGTTATGGGGCTGCTGAAATCCCCATTATTCCCTATGGGGAAAAAGCTTAAAGATGCGCAAACTTCAGAAATCCTTTAAAAATCACCCCTTTTACCCATTTCTTTGAAATCTGGATGGTAGCAGACACCTGCCTCACCCACAGACCCACCTCGCCCCCCCAGCAAAAAGACCTCATTGCCATCTACAAAGAGCACTAGAATTTTAGTTATTATAAAATCATTCCCATATATAGTATCGCATTGCTTCCTAGATGTTTTTAGAAAATATGCATAACTGAGTTAGGAACATAGGAAGCTGCCATATACTGAAGCTCTTCTCACGATTTTCTGGCAAGTCTCCGGGGAGAGCGGGCTTAGCCTGCTCTCCCCACAGGCAATCGAATGTGTAGCCCTGGGCGGCCGGATCAGCCGCCCACATGACTGCTGGCTCTGTCGCAGAGCTGGTGGAGGCTGCAGGGATCGGGGAAGTCCCAGGATGCCTCTGAGTACCAGTCGCAGGGGAGTAACAGCAGGAGGGAGGACATGCCCTCAACTCCTGCCTGTAGGCTTCCAGCAGCATCTGGTGGGCCACTGTGTGAAACAGGATGCTGGACTGAGCTATTTTGTAAGGGTGGTCTAAAAACTGAACAAACAAATAAATAAATGAGTGCACAGGACATTCTGGGGGGACCTCCGATGCTGGGAGGCCGCTTGCAGCCTCCTGGTCGGGGGCCTACTTGTGTGTCATTGCGCGCTGCAGCAACACATGAGCAGGAAGACAAGGTTAGTGGAGCACCTGCTCCATTAACCTCGTTTAAGGGGATGGTGTTTTAGGTGGGCTAGCCACCTTGGGAGCACCGGACCCGCCCAGTGGTCCCCATGATCACAGAAAAGCAGGATAAACTCCCTTAGCCCACTTTCCAGTGATCATGGGAATAGCCTCACTGAGTCAGACCATTGGTCTATCAAGCTCAGTATTGTCTTCACAGACTGGCAGCAGCTTCTCCAAGGTTTCAGGCAGGAATCTCTCTCAGCCCTATCTTGGAGAAGCCAGGAAGGGAACTTGAAACCTTCTGCTCTTCCCAGAGTGGCTCCATCCCCTGAGGGGGAATATCTTGCAGTGCTCACACTTCTAATCTCCCATTCATATGCAACCAGGGCAGACCCTGCTTAGCTAAGGGGACACATAATGCTTGCTACCACAAGACCAGCTCTCCTCCTTTTGCAAAGATACTGAAATTTATTTATTTATTGTTAGATTTATATATCACCTTTCATTAAAACAATCCCAAGGCGGTTCACAGAAAAATTAAAACAAGACTATAAAAATACAAAGTTAAAATATTAAGCTAAAATATAAAAACATGAGTCTGACTAAAGATTTAAAATACAAGCATAAAAAAAACTTTGCTCTAGTGTTTGGTTAATGCATTGACAGAATATTTAAGCTAATGAAATATTTCCTCTCTTGTTCTTTTTAACAGAAATATTGTAATAGTACATTCACAATAAGCTAGGTATTAAAGATGTTTGAATATGTAGAAAGAAAGTTTTAAAAGATAAATTACCTTTTCAGCTAATTCCACAGCAGTTATATTGGGATCATAAGGAATGGGTTTTCCAATATATGTACGAAATTTGACAGGAAATCCGCCATATGGAGGAAGGGCTGACATTCGAAAACGTTCATATAGCCATCTAGTTAGTTCTGTTTCATTAAAGGGATAGATAGACAGTTCATTAAAGAGATAGACCTGAATGGAACCAAAATAACAATTTTCATTTTACCAGTAACAACAACAATAAATTCAGAAGCATTTAATGTTCAACAAACACGTAAAAATCTCCAAATTCTTTTAATCTAATAATGTGTTTTGACTGCATCACATTAATATGGTATCACAGTCCACAGCTCTGTTTATAATGAGATACACACTTGGAGGTGCCTCATCTACAAAGGTGCTGCCCTTCACTTGAACAGGTGGACGTGTCCACATGTCCATCTTCTTGCACATTCAGAGCTGTTTCTACTTGTAGAGGGAATGCCCTTGTGAGCTTCAGCTCACTGGAGCTCCTAAACCCAGAATGATCACTGCACTGGGGGAGGCTGTCTCCAATCTAAAGACGTCCCATAGCTTCCAATGCAGATCAAGCAAATTGCTCTTCAGAAACTGAAGTGAGGTTTCTGTTTGCACAGGTACACTAGGGCATGTGTAAAGGAATTTGCAGGACTGAGACTACTTTCTGTATTCAGTGGTTTTGGTAGAACTTAATTCTAAATGAAAATTCTTACTTTTAAAAGTTATTATTTAAATGATTTTTTAAAAAAAATTAAATCTTCTATCAACATAGAAGTTTAATTTAAAAACAAGAGTCCAGATCCATCTGCTAGCTCTTAATACCTGTGGGAGTGCCTAGAAATTCATACAAAAATGTCCCCATTTGGAAATAGACAGGGAACTACAGATGCAGCAATACAAAATTTCAGGCACAGACTAACATTTGTTAAACACAGCAAGTTTGCCTTACTTGTATTTCCAAAGACCCTAAATCCTTCCCGTGTATTTTGAGTATACATTGGAATGATGGGCTAAGGAAGAAAAGAAAAAGTGATAGTTAAAAATTTACAATGTAGTTTATATAGATCATTTCTAGGCCTCTTCAGTTTTAGACTAAAAGGTATCTTTCTGAGCTGCACTATGGGAATGGGTTTGGGGGGCACCACTTTTAAATGGTTCTGCTCATTTTTGGAGAGTGATTTCTACAAGGTGCCACTGGGGAACCACTGCTCTTCCTCATGGCCTTTGGTTTATGGTAGGGGTTCCCAACAGAGGATACTAGTACCCCTAGAAGTACTTGAGGGACTCCGAGGGTACTCAGAGCCCTTTGGCCTCCCTATTCTTGAAGCCAATACATCCTCAGTGACGTGTCTGCTGCAGAAGGGAAGGCAGGAGGTGAAGACCGTTCTTCTCCGCTCCTGATAGACTGGCTAGACACTGAAGCTTAGTGTACCCCTTCCCCCGGCCTGACTAACAGGCTTTAGAGAATTAGCCCCAATTACTTCTATTGAAATTAATAGGACAAGCAAACCTGTCCCATTAATTTCAGTGGGAATACTCATGAATAATTTAGTCTGGCTACAGGTCAGTGACTGCAGTAGATGGTCTCATAACTGTAACATTTAAATTTGTGTGCATACACACACAAAAATGTCTACTGGGTACCTGAGCTGATGGTTTATGACACTTGTTAAAAAGATGGGCTCCCAGTTTATGGGATGAAAATCGTTGGATAAATTCTTTTGGAGATGTAGGTTGAAGAGTCATCTGTATGTTAATGACACACACATATCTCTCTCTTATCTACATTATCAGGCTGTAGGGAGACAGTGAAAACCATCTCACCTGGGTCGGGGAGAACAAACTGAAATGTAATGCAGAGATGGAAGTACTGTTGGTTGGACCATCAGATCCAGAAATAGATGTACAGCCTGTGCTGGATGGAACTGCACTTCTCTGAAAGATCAAGTTTGAAGTTTGGGGGTGATCCTTGATCCAGAACTGCTTTTAGAGACTGAGGTGGAGGCATTGACTCCAAGCACCTTTTACAACCCTCAGCTCATTTGCAGTCTTTCCTGTAAAAGGCGAACTCTAGTAACTTCTAGGCTTGACTGTGGTAATATGCCCTATGTGGGCTGTCCATGAAAAGTGTTCAGAAACTTTAACTGGGCCAAAACAGTAATATGAAATTAGATCCTGAGTAGCATGAGCAGAAGGAAGCTTGCACAAATAAAATTATATGTTCCCTTCTCCCCACTTCAACTATCTGCACGCAGCAAAATTGTTCCCACCCCACCCAACCCCCCCAAAATCTAGAGGGAATCAGTCCAAATTGAAAAGACACAACGTGCAGGAACTGAGCAGGAAAAGAATTTCCTGGGGGGAGCCAACCACAGCTAATAAAAATAAAATGTTCATCTTTTGATGAATACACATTATAATTATTTATGGATAACAATAGGAGTGCAATGTCATAAATCTTGTGTGACCCTTTGTTTTCTTGCTAGGGTTTAAGTACTGTAGATCTACTTAGAATATGCCTAATGGCCCAAGAGATGGGGATTAAATTTAATTGGACAGACAAGGTCCAGTCCAGGTCTTGTTTAATAACTGGGTAGGCTAGATAGTAATAGTGGTCTCTCAGGCCTGAGATAAAGATAAAGCCTAGGATAAAGCTAATATGTGTATATGTGTATATCTATATCTTCCAGCTGTTCCATTGCATATTTTGTTCAACATAACATGAACATCCAAAACAATCTGGCTATTAGGGATATGCATGAATCAATTTTTGCAATTCAATTTGAGTCTGAATCAAATCAGTTAGATTTGTTTTGGATTTGAATCTGCAAACATGAATCTGATCAGATTTGATTCAAGTTGGATTAGATCTGATTTGGATTTGAATCAATTTGACCCACTTTTAAAGGTCCAGGGGGCACCAAATTGAGGTGGTGGGTAGGGCCCCAAGGGTGTCACCTACCTCCCAAATTTCAAGGTACTGGGGCACTTCGTGAATTTTTTAATGATTTTTTAATTTTTTTAGTAGTTTTGTATATTTCACTGGGGATCTGAATAATGGGGATTTGAAGCAGCCCTAACCATATCCCAAACCCAGATCCCCAGCTTTCATTAAAAAAAATAAGCTAAGCTCTAGCTCTTGTAGAAGTGGAGCTCTGGAGCAAAATGTGCAGTCAATTTTTTAAGTGTTTGGACTCTTTGGTGTGCAATCCCTATAAGAATTCATTATACACCGAAAAGTCCAAACACTTCAAAAATTCCTAAACTGAATAGCCAACTACCTTGCGGGTGGGGGAGAATTAGTGGCGGCTTGGAGAAGCCGCTGCCAGTCTGTGAAGACAATACTGAGCTAGATAGACCAATGGTCTGACTCAGTGTATGGCAGCTTCCTGTGTTCCTGAATACCCTACCGGCTTGTGGGTGGGGTGGGGGTGGGGATAGTTGGCACATGGGGTGCCACTAATTCCTCCCCATACACAAGGCAAAATGGGGGTACTCAGTGGGCTACTCAGTTCAGGAATTTTTGAAGTATTTAGACTCTTTGGTGTGTACTCTCCACTCTTTGGTGGAGAGCCAGCGTGGTGTAGTGGTTAGAGTGCTGGACTAGGACCGGGAAGACCCAAGTTCAAATCCCCATTCAGCCATGAAACTAGTTGGGTGATTCTGGGCCAGTCACTTCTCTCTCAGCCTAACCTACTTCACAGGGTTGTTGTGAAAGAGAAACTCAAGTATGTAGTACACCACTCTGGGCTCCTTGGAGGAAGAGCGGGATATAAATGTAAAATAATAATAATAATAATGAATCTTCATATGGATTCATTATGAAAAAAGTCATTACACACCAAAGAGTCTAAACACCTCAAAAATAGTGACCACACATTTTGCTCCATAACTCCACTTCTACAAGGGCTAGAGCTCCCCCCCCCCTTTTTCTTTGTTAAATGAAAGCTAGGAATCAGGGGAAATGAATAAGGGAAGCACGAAACTCCAATCTCGAATTGATTTGAATTGAATCAGGGGAGATTCAATTTGAGCTCAAATTTAGCCAGGGGTGATTGGGCAGATTCATTTCGAGGTTGAATCACTTGAATAGACCAGACTTGAGTCAAATCAATTTGACCTCAAATCTATTTGCACATCCTTACTGGCTATACAATCATGCATGCGTAGTACTTACCACTTTAGCATCTATAGCCACTTCAGCAAAACCCTTACGTTTATGCCATACAAGTTTGTAGGATTCATCACTAAAGCATGCTTCTCGCACTCCCCCTGGTGAAATTCCAAGTAGATGGCCATTTTTCAGAGCAGTTAAGCATTCTTCCCTCGTTTTATGCTTTACACACATCACAGCTGCTAACATTTTAAGGCCTGTAAGAAATAAATAACATATAAAGTCTTAAAATAATATATAGCTACTTCATATGTGCACTTAATATTGCATTAAAGCCTTCCTTAATTTTGGGAAATTATTGTCCTGGAACTGAGACAGTTAAAAAAAAAAAAGGAAGACTAAAGTGTGAGGCCTGAGTTGGGGGTTATCCTAAACTTGGTTGAAGTCAGGTATGAGCATCCTAACCTTGGATTTATGAGTCTAGGTTATACTTAGGCTCACAAATCCATGGGCTGGTTCACATGACAGAAACAATGTCTGTTAAATGTTAAATAGTAGATTTGCATGGTGCACGCACTCCTGATCTTTAGTCATGTGAACTGAGACATATCCAGCAATGTCAGGTTGGCACCATGCCAACATGACATTTACCCAACATCAGTAGCCAGAAATTTTAGATTATCAGGTTGACACAGTGCCGAATCGACCAACAAACATTTCTGGGTTTCACACAACTGGACATTGGGAATGTGAGCACTGTAATCATCTAGAATTTAAAATGTTAACAGACATTGTCTCCATCATATGAACTGTCCCCATGAGAAATAAGGAAAGAGCTGCAGGAAGGAACCTTTAATAGGAAATCGCTCTGTTTTTTACATTGGCTGATGGCCAAAATGCCAGATGTGTAAAGATGTAGATGTTTGTTGCTTAGGATATATTTTCTGTCCAAATTGTTGGATAAAAGCCACCTGCTTCCTGCAGGTGGGCTGAAGGGGCAGGAAAGTGAAAATATGGAGACCATGAGAATAACTAGCAGAGGCACCACTCTGTTCAGTTTCAAGATACTCCCCCTTCCTTCAGCCCCTTGTGCCACATCCCATGCCATTGCTCCAATGACTCAAGCCTTAGCAATAGCTTGTCAGGGTCTCATGAAGCTTCAGAAGGGAAGAGGGAGTGGGGAAGGTGCCTTGCACTGGTGCATATTGCATCAGTGGAGCTCTGGATAGTACTCAGAATGAGAATCTGGACTATATTTGAGAAAATGGATTAAATGCAAGAAAAATACAAGAAGAGAAAGGAAATACAATAGGCTTGGGGGAGAGTTCCTCCCTACCAATACCCACCAACAGTGGGCTGTAGGATTCTGCACTAGCTGCAGCCCCTGAACTATCTTCAAGGACAGTCCCATGTAGAGGGCATTGAGTAGTCAATCCTTGTGGTTATAAAGGCACAAGTAACTGTTGCAGCAAGGCCTTGGCTCTTCACAAAGTAGATTAACGGATAAAAATAGCTCATATGCTCCTTTGCCACTTCTTCTTCAATGAAGTCATGGATCCAGGTCTGTCCATGCTTCATATCTGCTCCACTACAACATGTACTCCTTTGACAACAACTTGATGGTGTGCTCCCAGAGCCTCTGGCCTACTGTCCAACATCACTTACCTCTTGTCTGGATTAAGTCCAACTTAAAAACATGTATCTATCAAAGTGTACTGAAAGAAGAGAAGGCCTTTGAGGTGGCACTGCATCAAGGTTCAACAGGTTTAAGAGAGAAAAAAGAAAAGCAAAAAGGAGAAAACCTCTGTACTGCATTTTCATTTCTGACAAAGTTATTCTGTTTTGGATGGTGTAGTACTGTCATTCTTCATTATTTATTTATTTTATTTATATACCACCTGACTCAAAGGCTCTAGACGGTACACAACAATAAATACAATCAAGATAAAATAAAAACAAACTTTTAAAACAACAGTAATTTAAAACATTCAAAGATTACTAAAAGCCAGGCTAAAGAAATTCATCTTAAGGGCTGGTGTTTCTGTGATGTGGTGTTAATCTGATAATACTGTGACTACAATGGATGTTTAAATACCGCTTCTATAACACTGAGTGTTCGCTAAATAAATACAGGAAGCCTAAAACTATGGTAAATTGGATTACAAACTGAAAGGCCTTGCTGGAGGGATAACGTTCCACCTCCCTCAGGAGCAAATGTGGCTGATGTCGGAGTAGCCAGGCAAGTGGGTCTAAAAAACTGTTGCCATGGGTTGGGATGTTGGGAAGGAAGCAGTTAAGGAGCCTAGGAAGGAAGGGAGCTGAAAAGAGGAAAAGGACAGAAGGGATAGAGGGGAGAAGAGAAGAGCCGTTGTATTGGTGAACCATCAGGAGACCAGCCGATGGGACAGAATGGCTGTGAGGGAGCAGGTAGGAGTGGGAGGCCTGTCACACAAACATCTAACAGACTCTGGTATTGAAGATTTCAAATGGCTGCTCTGCATCAACTGGAGCACTGGGTGTGGATCCTGTTAAACTGAATACTGAGGTCAAAGGGGAGGTATATTTAACTTTAAGGGGAAGGGCACTACAAATGTTAAAGTTTCAACATATAAAAGAAAACCTTTTCCATATTAGCATTGTTTGGACTCTCTAAACACTTCTCAGACTCCTTTTTACAATCCTGTGGCTTCCACCTGCCGCACAAATTTAACAAGATGTAGATGGAAAAAACTATATACAAGCAGTCACTGAGCTGCAAACATCCAACCTACAAACATTTATACATACAAACGAAGCTTATATATTATATTAAACAGATTATAATAAACAAGCCCTCAATTTACAAGTGCCAACCCACACTTATACTCTGGGAACTACAGTATATGTGTTCCAAGTTATCAACGTCTGACTTACAAACGAACTTTTGGAACACAGCTCATTTATAAGTTAGGGACTTCTTAAATAGATATTTGAATATACTAATTTTTTTTTTTTTACTGCTGTTGGATTTAGCAAAGTAGTTTTCCTCAGCATACACTGGTCTTTGCAATTGCTATGTCATGTTAAACCAAACTAAGGTTTAATCTGCCCCACAAAACCATGATAATATCACATACATAGTTGTACAAATTTCCCTTGTTTGATGATGAGGATACAATATGAAAAGAACTCAGAAGAAGGCACTACTCTCCTTACAACCTTGGTGTGCATGTAGATGCTTGCAACAGTGATGTGTATGAACCATCTGACTGATGGTTTGGCGGCGGGGGGGTTACCTTTAAGGGACTGGAAGGGTGCTCTTACCCCCATCCACTGTGTTTTCCCCACCAGCACTGTGCCCAAAATCACTGTGTGGGGCGGAAGCATACCTTCTCATTGCCTCGGTCAGCGTCGGACTGGAAGTGGCCAGTGTGCGTGTGTGACATGTGCACCGGCCACTTCCAGTCTGATGCTGACCGAGGCGTCAAGAAGGTACGCCTGGCACCTTGTGCAGCTATTTTGGACACAGTGCTGGTGGGGGGCAAACAGGGTGGGGTGGGGTAAGAGCACCCTCCCGGTCGCTTAACGGTAACCCCACATCCAAACCACCGGAGCAGGTTGGCGGTCTGGAAAAAGACCACCAGTTCGGACACATCCCTAGCTTGCAAGGAGATATGCCTGTAGCGATTCTTTTGCATCATTCCGCTCCAGCAAGTTCTCTACTCTTGTTTAATGGAACAACATAATATATTACCTTAATTCACACTGATGGTTGGGCAATGCTTGCTCAAATGAGCACTGATGGTTTTTGATAGCAGGTGGCTACATGCACAAAACCCACCAGTCTAGATGAATCGTACTCTTTCCTCACTAAGAAACTGAGCTGTAAAAGGCTGCCCCTGAAATTTCATACCACTTTAGGAAATGGGTAGCAGTATATTAGATACACAATATTGATACAGTATAAATGATTGTTTTATATGATCAAAAGTACGTCACCTGGTAATTTGAATATAAAGTCATCAGCTATTGAGTAACAACACTGCCGTTTCAGGATATAAAATCTAGCTAAGAAGTACATGTAGTCTATAGGAATTGCTCCATGGTAATAAATAATTAAACCTGGTCCATTGGGTAGGTTTTCTATTCCATGTAGTTCATAACCTGTTGCGAATACAAAATACAAATTGTTATTTCAAAATGTAGATAATCATGTGCAACTTAGTCAAGTTACTCTTTCCAGTATGGAATGACCCTATGAATGATTCCTTGGCCAATATATCTATGCTAATATAGTAATGATATCCTCTACAATCTGTTGGGGTGCCATGGTGTTCAAAGTACCTTGCAGCCCCGCAGCTGATGGTGAAGCATACAGGGGGTGTGGCGTTCCGACTTCCTACCCATTGGTGAGGCAAGCGGGCCGTGATTGGATCATTGTGTACTATGAAGGCCTTTGGCGGGGAGGGGCTACTGGCAATCACGTTGGTAGCACCATGGGTCCCGGGAGGAATGGGAGTAGGGAATGGGACTTGAGAGGGGGAGGTATCGAAGGGCGGGTTGGAATCCTGCCAGCTCTGCACAGGGCTATTTGAACAGGAGGCAGCCAATGATAAGGACTGCTCCCTGGGAATGACCAGAGTTCTCCCGGAGTGGAGACTGGTCAAAGACTAGCAGCACAGGAGGAGGAAACAGGGTGATAGCACAACACACCCACCCCCAATGTATCTGCCACTGCAAAATAAGCTGGGAGTTAAACCCCTGAAGAGGCAGGTACACTGCTCACACCATTACCTAACATCATTCTATCTTTAAGGTCAATAACAAACAGCCAGACACAGACGAATAACTAAGCAAACCTGGTAGATTGGAGGTTTTTCATAGGGTGAGACATTTATACATAACCATTTTCCACAGTCCACTGATTTCACTACACCCCATTCTGGGTGCATAGTGGGAATTCATGTAGACATTTTTTATGATGGGGAGACATTTGGAGTGAAAATGTAATTTTAAATAGTGTTTATCATAAAAAATATTCCTTGCATACACTGGTGCTACAGTTTATGTAAGAGGTTATATTTGCAGAGATCTATTTGCATACTATCATCCCAAACCAGCATTTTTTGAACAGTTGCAACAACTTCACTGTACACAGGAAATTCCACTGCCTGCAAGAGCTGTCCCATTGATTTTCATGGAGACAGTACATCTACATGTGAATTTCTTTCTGTGCATATATTAGAAGCCCTACTGGGACAATCTGCAGGTACCATGATTTGTGTACATATTAGGGCCTATATGGGGTTGTGGACTGGGGTATATGCACATACAATAACAAGTCATCATCATCTCATATTTCTAAGTGATTCATCATGTTTTTGTTATTCTGGTTATATTAGGAAGTTTCACCTACTGTAGTACATTTCCTCAGGCTTTTACCTCCTAGAGGCTGCCAGGTTTCTCAGCTTTCTTGTGTTTGTTTCTTTTTAATTGTTTCTTGGTTTTTTATGGTTTAAATGTTTAATTGATTTTAAGGTTTTAAATGTAACCTTTATGGGATTTTATTATATTTTAACTTTTGTAAAGTGCCTTGAGATGCTTGATGAAAGGCGGTATAAAAATCGAATTAATTAATTAATTAATTAATTAATTAATTAATTCTGGACATTTCTACTCATCTCTATACATATGTTATTTATATAATACAATATAGCATAGGTTCTGGGTAGCATTGTTGGATTTTCTGTTGCACAATTTCTATATCAATCCATAATAGCAATAGTTATCAATATAAATAAGTATATATTTGGGCAGACTTAACCAAGTTTTAGCACAGGATCTGATTAACAATATAAGATAGCAGGCCTCTTGTCCTAAAAGTGACCTTACAGAGGTTTGTGAGTCAGAAGCTGTCTAGGAGGGGAAGCAATTTAGGCCAATGCTGACAATGTGAGGAGGGTTTCAATATGGGGCATAAAAAACAAGAGAACAACTAAACCGGAAACATCATGTGTGCAAAACCTGGCATGATAACTCATGGAGTATACATGGTCATGGTGGCATTTGTGATCACAATTTGTACATGCTGTGTGGCACTGCCAATCATTTTTTTGGGGGAAACCTGTGGTCAGAAAACCATAGCAGGTATAAAATTGATGTTTTATGCATTGTTCAGGGCTGACCCTGATTTCCGAGTACAGGGTCTGTCAGTCCAAATGATTGTGAGCTGCCTTGTGGCTACACACTTAGATGGTAGTAAGATAGAAATAAGGCCTGGCAGAATTTTTCCCTAAGTTTTTTTTTTTTCTTATTTGGGGGATTTTGGTGGGGATCAGCTTGCCAAATATTATCACTCACTAGGATTGATTAGAGAAGGTCATCCAAACAAACCTAACTTTCTGAATTGGATGTTTCATTTGGGCAAAGGCAAGTCCATTAGAATAATCCATTACACATAATTAAAATCCTTTTTATGTCCTGTCTTTAATTCTTACAGCATGATTATATGCAGGACACAAATATGAACGCTGTATACCAGGGCTATTCAACTTTGGCCCTCCTGCAGATGTTGGCCTACAACTCTCATCATACCTAACTACTGGTCACTGTGGCTAGGGGTTGTAGTCTAAAAACAGCTGGAGGGCTGTAGTTGAGTAGCCCTGCTGTATATATTTGCATATCTAATATCTAAGAACAAAGTTTAAAGCAAAAAAACCCTGATGCTTTTGACAAAAAGCCCTCTAATATTGAATTGGGTGTGCCCGTTATGTAATAGAAGTCAGAAACAGCCCTGAATATAAACTATTTACAGATGAGAACAGGCAGTCTGTGCTCAGATCTGTTACTAGAACACTTCCCACCCCTCACATCTTATAATTTAGCTTTTATCTAAGACAAGCAGAAGGGCCATCAAGGCACAAAGAAGATATGAACCAAGGTACTTTCAGATCAGCCTCTAACTCAGGCAAATGAGATGGTATTATGCTTGGAGCCTAGGAAAGGTGGGAACTGCACCCAGTGCTCTTGCAATCCGGATGTGGTTAAACTGCTTGCCCAGGAAGTAAGGGTCCCAAGGCAATGGAGAGGCTCACCAGGCCAACAAACCACATTCTAATGCAGGTCTCAATAAACACAATGTATTGGGATCTAGGAGCCAGCCCAGACATTTAGAAACCAGACTCATTTTTTCAGCCTCCAGGGTTTCAGATATCTGGTTGAAACAGAGAGAACCTTTTTACCCTCGCTCCCTCCACTAGTTCATAGTTGTCATGCATTCATAATTTCATGTGTCTATTTAGTTTATTAGTCTATTTATTTAGATTAGTCTATTTATTTATGTGTGTCCATTATGTCTCCATTAGTGTTGTGTGTGCGCTGGCTTGGCGTCTGGCAAGCCAGCAACACCCTCTGATCGATGGTGGGGCAGAGATGCCCTGCCTTGCTTGCTCCTCCATCCTCCTCCATGCTCCATCATTGCCTACCTGAGCAAAATGGATGCAAACAGGAGGCCATGGATCAACCTCTCCCTGGCTGATGTCTGCCTTCCCTGGCTAAGGCACCACATTTAAATGTCCAGGGGTCATGGGGAGCTGAGAGCTGGGATTTGTTGAGCCCTGCTGTAATGCAACTCCTAGTTACTGACTGAACTGATGTACCTGGAGTCATGTAACTTTGGTGCTCCTGTTAGACAGTGCTGATTGCAACTGCTCAACTCCCCTGACTCACAATAAGAGTTATTAATCCACCAAATCCACCTGGACTTTCCCCACTGGCAGAACTCCTTGGCCTTCATTTTCTTCTTTCCAAAATTCCTATAACTGCCCAAGACCTAGAACCCAGTGTGAGTCCAGATGTGGGAATACGAGTGGACACTGCCTGATGCTGCCAGCCAAGCAACTGCCATTGCATTCACCTGCTCTTTGAATCTAGTTGCAGCACATGTGCCATGAAACCCTAGCTTGGATCCTAACACCAACCAAGGAATCAAACAATTTCGACTCCTGGATTAAGGTTTTGTTTTCCCTTTGGTTTTTCTCTCTTCTCCATTCCTCCTCCAAGCCACATATTAACTTTCATTTTTCTCTGAAGTAGCTTGACTACATAAGAACAGCCCTGCTGGATCAGGCCCAAAACCCATCTAGTCCAGCATCCTGTTTCACACAGTGGCCCACCAGATGCTGCTGGAAGCTTACAGGCAGGAGTTGAGGGCATGCCCTCTCTCCTGCTGTTACTGCCCTGCAACTGGTACTCAGAGGCATCCTGCTTTTGAGGCTGGAGGTGGCCTATAGCCCTCCAACTAGTAGCCATTGATAGACCTCTCGTCCATGAAGTTATCCAAACCCCTCTTAAAGTCATCCAGGTTGTTGGCTGTCACCACATCTTGTGGCAGAGAATTCCACAAGTTGATATGCATTGTGTGGAAAAGTACTTCCGTTTGCTGGTCCTAAATTTCCTGGCAATCTATTTCAGGGGATGACCCCTGGTTCTAGTGTTATGTGAGAGGGAGGGGAATTTCTCTATCTACTTTCTCCACACGATCGATGCATGATTTTATAGACCTCTATCATGTCTCCCTGCAGTCGTCTTTTTGAGGCTAAACTAAATAGCCTAAGCTACATGATCCTCTGCTTTCCCCTTTCTTTCTATCTTGTTACTGCAGCCAATACTCAATACCCAGTTGTTGTGTTGTACTGTTATAAAAATATATATACCCTTCTTTTCAAAAGTGCTTGCTTCCCAAATCTGCTTGGTTCCACGGGATACAGTGATGTCTCACTCCAGACCTAATCTGCAGTTTGGTGCTAACCTGGGCCCACTCTACCAGATGGATATTTGCAGCCATCCCCAGCCAATTAAACCGCTCAGAGACGTAAATTTTGGGCAGTATAAAAATATGTTTGTTTAATTAATTAATTACAAAGGAAAATCCCCCCCTAGCACCCAAATTATCCCAGCTTCAGTTTTCCAAAATTTCAGCCATGGACATGCAACCAGAGCAAAGGACATGAATCCGAGCAAGCACGATAACACCGCTACTAGTCTGTACTTGTTTATATAAGAAACAAATTTCACATATCAAAGTATATATTGCTCTGTAACCAAGAACTGATATTATGAGATAAGCATCAGTGGAGCACCATTCTAGGTACATTCTGTGATATGTTGTAGACTATGCAATCTGTGTAATAACCCAAGAGCACTACTGCCTTACCCTAAAGTACTACAGGTTGAGTATCCCTTATCTGAACTGCTTGGGATGAGAAGTGTTCCAGATTTTGGACTTTTCTGGATTTTGGAATATTTGCATAGTGTAATGAGATATCTTGTCCATGGAATCCAAGTCTAAACACGAAAGGTTTCTGTACACTGTTTTGTTTTGTTTTTAGGTTTTATTTAAAGTATAAAATAAATAAGCATTGAATTTACAATAACTACAGGTAGCTGTAAATGTAATGAAAACTAACTGCAAGAAAATTTTCTACACAATAATGTTGCTGGTCATGTCAGACTCAAACAGGGCATTTTAAATGGAGATGAAATTCAGATTTCATGTGAAAATAATGTTTTGTTGGTGCTGCGGGCGCATGCCATGGTGGTTTCCGGATTTTGGAGCATTCCCGATTTCAGATGTCCGGATTAAGGATAATCAACCTGTACTAAAATCACTATTAAAATGACAAAGTGACCTTTAGAGTGGTTACTGGTACAATTTAGTCTGCACACTGAGGGAAGCAACCACTGATTTAAAAAAAAAGGTAAAAACATAACATGCCCTCATGTATGCATGCCTTTGAATATACGCTAGAATGACCCTCTAGATCATGCAGTTTTTAAAAATTGATTTTGCCTGTCTAGATTTTTAGCCTGCATCAACCCTAAGACTCAGAGTAGGTAACATTACTCTTGAATAAGCATATGATATAGAATAAAATCCCACTTAAACATAGTTAAAACCAACATATCCTGATAACAAAATATATGCTGAATAAACCCTTTTGGAGACTACCATGTAATCAATTCTAAGCTTCAAAAAAGCCACATTTCCTTACCATGCCAAAATCTTGCAAATCTATCCCACAGGGTTGTTAGAATTAATCGTGCAGCATCCCACGTATTACTGGAATAAGGTTCTTTTAGATTATGAGTCCTCTGATAAATCAGGAGGAATAAAGCGGAGAGGTAGATAAAGAAGATCAGGCATAAAGGAATTACAAAAATTACTAGGAAGATCATCATCAGCACTACTAAACTGATAACCACATATAGAAGGTACTTAAGAAAAACAAATTCTTCCAAAGCAGATTCAAGGCAGTCCAAGTAGGTCATAGGTGTCTCGCCGGGTATGAAGCATTTACTCACACTACTCATCTCCTGTTCAAAGAAGAAGAAGAAGAAAGGCAGTGTGAAATTATTTTCATGGCAATCATAACATCTTCATCTTATTAAAAAACAACAACCCTAAGTTTTATTCTTACAAATGTCATTGTAGTAGGTTATAGAGCTAGCTATATAGAGAGCTATTTTGCTAAAGGTTTCACTCAATGTGTGCTGTCCTAGTGATGCCACTAAATGATCCTGCTCAAGTTCACCCGGATCTAAACTTGAGAAACTAATCATAAGCCTTACAACAACAACCAAGGAGAAGAAGATCTCAAGCAAAAGGTGGAGTTGATAGAAACAACTGAGTGGGGCTGTACAATATAAACATCAATATTGCATCAGGCTGTCTTCTGCAGTATGGGCAAATGTGCAAGGAACTATATGATGAAGCATCTAAAGGTATGTTGATTAATATTTTAATCAATAAAATATTTGATTAAATATTGATTTAAAAGGGGCAGGATTGGAACCCTCAGAGTTGGCTAATTACAGACCTGTCTCTAATCTTCCTTGGTTGGGAAAGGTAAATGAGCGAGTGGCTACTTATTAGCTCCAGGCAGTTCTGGATGACACAGATTATCTAGACCCTTTCCAAACTGGCTTTCGAGTTGGCTATGGGGACGAGACTGCCTTGGTCGGCCTGATGGATGATCTCCAATTGGCAATCAACAGATGGAGTGTGACTATGCTGATCCTTTTGGATCTCTTGGCAACTTTCGATACCATTGACCATGGTATCCTGCTGGGTCGCTTGAAAGAGGTGGGATTGGGTGACACTATTCTAAGTGGTTCTGTTCCTTCCTCTCTGGCAGATTCCAGATGGTGTCATTTGGAGACTGTTATTCTTCAAAGCGAGAGCTAAAGTGTGGAATTCAAAAAGGCTCCCTACTGTTTCCAATGCTTTTTAACACCTACATGAAGCCACTGGGAGAGATTCAGGAGGTTTGGTCTGGGATGCTATCAATATAGCCAGCATAGTGTAGTGGTTAGAGTGTTGGACTAGGACTGGGAATACCTGAGTTTGAATCCCCATTCAACCATGAAACTCACTGGGTGACTCTGGGTCAGTCATGTATCTCTCAGCCTAATCTACCTCACAGGGTTGTTGTGAGGATAAAAATAAGCATGTACACTGCTCTGAGCTCCGCGGAGGAAGAGCAAAATATAAATGTAATTTTTTAAAAAAATTAAAGTAAATATGCTAATGACACCCAGCTCTATTTCTCCATACCAAATCCATCAGGAAATGGCATGATCCCACTATGTGCCTGCCTGGAGGCGATAATGAGCTGGATAAGGGATAACAAACTGAAGTTGAATCCAAATAAGATGGAAGTACTGTCTGTAGTGGGTTGGGATCTGAGAGATGGTTTAGATCTTCCTGTTCTGGATGGGGTTACACTCCCCCTAAAAGATCAGATCCGTAGTCTGGGAGTGCTCCTGGATCCCAAACATTCCCTGGTTTCTCAGGTTGAGTCAGTGGCCAGGAGTGCTTTCTATCAGCTTTGGCTGATACTCCAGATACGTCCATTTCTGGAAACAAATTACCTTAAGACTGTGTTACATATAATGGTCACCTCTAGGCTTGACTGCTGTAATGCACTTTATGTGGGGCTGCCTTTGTACATAGTTCAGAAACTACAATTGGTACCGAATGCAGCAGCCAGATTGGTCTCTGGGTTTAGCTGAACCATATCAGGGCCGTAGCTAGGGGAGTGGGGGCCCATGTCCATTTCCCTGGTGGCCCCTCAGAGTGAGGGAGATAAGGAAGAAAATAGGGAGGGGTGGAACTGGGAGGGGGTGCTCAGGAGCTAGGGGGCCTGGGTTCTTTGAAATATAGCTACATCCCTGGACCACATAACACCAATTTTAAAAGAACTGCATTGGCTGCCAATATGTTTCCAAATGAAATACAAGGTGTTGTTTATTACCTATAATGCCCTCAACGGTTTGAATCCGGGGAATTTAAGAGAGTGCCTTCTCTGTCATGCACCCAGTTGCCAATAAGATCATCTTGAGAGATCCGGTTACAGTTGCCGCTGACTCATTTGTTGGCAACTCAGGACTGGGCCTTCTCTGTGGCTGCCCCGGGGCTTTGGAATAGGGATGTGCAAACTGGTTCAACCATTCGGGGTCAAACTGAACCACCCCCTGTTCAGTCTGACCCCAGACTGAACACCCCGCCACACACACACACAGAGTTCCGGCGGTTCGTGAATTTATTTATCTATTTTTTAATTATTATTTTTTTAAAAAGTTTAACCTTCTCCCCTTTGGGGGAGTTCCTTGGGGCAGCGGGGGGGTGCACGGAGGTCCCCCCCCCCGATTGCCTTCACTGTCACAGACAGTGGCCTATTCGGGCTTTCAAACTTCGGCGCGGTGGCCATTTGGGGCGCCACCGCACCTGCACAATTGGCCTCTCTGACTCTAGTCTGAGAGACATGGCATAACAGACAGTAGTAGTACTTCTCCAAATAGCCCTCGCTGCTCCCTGGAAGACACAGTTTAAAGAACCAACCCTTAGCAGTAAACTCGCTCCTCGCTGGGGCTTGTCCCTTGGCATCTTGGTAATAAATTGCCACAAAATGAATTCCATTGATTAAGTGGAATCAGTTCTCCATCTTGGAATTTAGCTTTCATCCGAGCCCAGGCAAACTGCTGTGTGAACCAAAGCTTGTGCTAGGAGTGGTTGGTGTCCATTTTGTTTTATTTTTTAATAATGTATATCATGTCTTATAAAATTCAGTATGGCTTACAATACAATTTAAAATCACAAAATAAAAAAATACCAAGAAGCATGCCAGATCAAATGCCAATGACAAAAACATGTTGGTGGGGGGAAAGAAAGAAATGAGAGAAGGCAGTAAAGGGCTGGATGAGGGATAACAAACTGAAGTTGAATCCAAATAAGACAAAACTACTTATTGTGGGGGGTCAGGATCTTAGAGATGGTTTAGATCTGCCTGTCCTTGATGGGGTTACACTCCCCATGAAAGATCATGTACATAGCTTGGGAGTGCTCCTGGACCCAAAACTCCCTCTGGTTTCTCAGGTTGAGATAGTGGCCATGAGCGTTTTTATCAGCTTCAGCTGATATGTCAGTTACACTCATTTCTGGAGATAAATTACCTTAAAATGGTAGTACATATGCTGGTGATCTCCAGGCTTGACTACTGTAATGCACTCTACGTGGGGCTGCCTTTGTACATAGTTTGGAAACTACAACTGGTACAGAATGTGGCAGCCAAGTTGGTCTCTGGTGTACAAAAGGACCATATAACACCAATTCTGAAAGAACTGCACAGGCTGCCAATATACTTCCAAGTGAAATACAAAGTGTTGGTCATTACTTATGAAGCCCTGAATGGCTTAGGTCTAGGGTATTTAAGAGACCACCTTCTTATTAAGATCATCTGGGGAAGTCCAGTTACAGTTGCTGCCCGATCATTTGAAGGCCTTGTCTGTGGCTGCCCCAGAGATTTGGAATGCACTCCCTGTCAAAATAAGAGCTTCTCCATCTCTGGTTTATTTTTAAAAGACGCTTAAGACACACCTGTTTTCTTAGGTTTTTAATTAAAATTAATTTTAAACTGTTTGTTTTTATCCTGTGAAATGTTTTTGTTTCATTCTGTGAATTGTTTTTATTTGTTTTTATTCTGTGAAAGTGTTTTAATTGTTTGTTTTTGTTTTTATATTGCAATTTGGATTGTGTACAATGCCTAGACATGTATATATCAGGCTGTCTATAAATATGATTTTAAAAACCAAACAAATAAATGCCTGCTGATAAGGGTGTGTATGAACCTAGGTTCAAGCACTGGTTCAGTGCCGAACTGGTTTGGACAAGGTCCAAACCAGTTTGGCACCATGGGGAGGGGAGTGGTTGATTTAAGAAAGAGGAGAGCAGGTCCTTACCTGTGCTCTGCCACCCTGCTGTGGTGGCTCTCATCCCAAGTACCCCCATGTAACACCAACACATGGTCTTACGCACATGGACACATGGCATTCACACATGGTGTCTGTCAGCATGGTGTAGCTGACCACACAAATGGCACCTGCACATGTGCGGATGCCATGTGTGTGCTGGCATCACGCAGGAGTACTTGGGATGAGCACTGCCCCAGCAGGAAGCTGCACGGAGTGGCAGAGAGCAGGTAAAGGACCTGCTCTCCTCTTTCTTAAAGCTCCTGCTCCCCACTCCACTCCCCGCAGCATCAAACCAGGCTTGAACCACGTTTTGTGCACACCCTTACCTGCTGAAACAAGCAAAAAAGTCTTTCCAAGATGGCAACCCCCCCCAGCAAAGATGGAGGCAACCAGATGTTCTGGAAGGCCTTCTCTTGCATGGTCACCACTTAAGCCTCCAAGGGAAGAGGCAGATGCAAGAGGGCCTTTCTGAAATTTCATATAGGATGGGTAAATTCATGTGAGAGGAGACAGTCCTTGACCCCAAACCATGAAGGTTTTAATAGTCAAACAGCACCTGGAGATACACTGGCAATTAGTGTAGCTGGAGCAAAACAGGAATTACATGGTCTAAGGATCACATCCTGGACTAGCTGAAATTTCTGAAGGGTTTTCAAGGGCACCTCCATGTTGAACTCATTACAGAAATCCAGGATTGGGTGTGAGGCTAGGACTAAATGAAACAGAAATTGATGTAGCTAGTACACTAGCCAAAGCTGTGAAAAGGCCTCCTGAGCCACAGCCAACACCACCCAGGAACAGTGCCAGGTCCAGGTGAACTCCCAAGTCATTAACCCAGTCCTTCAATGGGAGTGTAATCTCCATCATGAACAGGTTGATAGACCATCACAAAATCAGTAGTCTTCTTGATCAAAAGAGACTAAATCTCACCAGGATTCACTTCAGCTTCAGCCTGCATTCAGTCCTTTACTACCTCCAGGCACTGACTTTATAACATTAACCACCTTTCCTGCTGTGGAGGCTCGTTAAAGAACTCAAATGCGAAATGGCTGACCTTGCAAAAATATATAACTTATTTCTACAATCAGGTTCTGTACCAGAGGACTGTAAAATAGCCAACATAACACCGATTTTTAAGAAGGGATCCAGGGACACCTGGGAAATCACAGGTAGGTTAGCTTAACATCTGTTCCAGGCAAATTATGGAAAGCATTTTCATGGATAAAATGTTTAAGTATATAGAAGAACAGGCCCTACTGAGGGAGAACCAGCATGGCTTCTGCAAAGGTAAATCTTGCCTCAACAAACTTTTGGACTTCTTTGAGAGTGTCAGCATGTGTGTGGATAAAGGTGATCCAGTTGACATTGTATACCTGGACTTTTAAAAAGCTTTTGATAAAAGTTCCTTATCAAAGACATTTGAGAAAACTTAGAAGTCATGGGATAAGGGGATAGGTTTATGTGGAATGGTAACACTGACATTCAAAGCCCTAAATGACGTGGACCCCAAATACCTAAAGTAGCATCTCCTCCCATATAGACCTGCCCAGGTATTATGATCAGCTGGAGAAGCCGACCTGGTAGTGCCCTCAGTGGTTTGAGGGTTGGGGGCACTTGAGAGGGCCTTTCTCTGTGATAGCCCCCAGGTTATGGAATGACCTCCCTGCTGAGGTGCATCAGGCTCCTTCATTATATACTTTTTGACAATTGGTGAAGGCACACCTCTTTACCCTGGCCTTTGGCTCAAAGTAGGGTTGTTTTTTGCACTATGTTGTTTTAACCATTTATTTGGTTTCCATAGGTTAATGTTTTAGTATGTTGTTAATATTTTTTTCAGTTGCAATCTGCTCTCAGACCATGTGTTTTAGGGCAAGATATAAATGTAAATAAATAAATAATCAATCAATTTTGCTGGTATCTGTGTGGCAACCCTGTAAGGTGAGTCAGTCGACAGCAGATGGGAGAATGAAAGGGAGTAGCTTCCCTACAGTACCAATGAGCTCATGGTGGAATTAAGACTGGAACAGAGGTCTTTCTGCTTCATAGCTTAGCCTCTGAAATACCAGCTCTGCCGCGTTCATACCTGTCCCCGCCTGCCCTGAATGCATACTCTTTCCCAACCTGCATAGCTCTCCTCCAGTAAAATCATTTTTATAAGGTGTGCCTGTAAAAGAGTACCTTTGCCTCCCCATCATCAGCCTAGGTCACTCCCTTTTACCCCATCTCACTTCTCTTCCTTCTCAATCTCCAAGCTGAGCTGCTGAGCTTGGACAACAAGAGGAAGAGAGCCCTGAGGTTCCCGGCCAACATGCTGCTTCTTGTCCACCCGCCCTCCTTCTTTCCCTGTCTTGCCATTGCCCGGGAGGAGGAAATTAAGGTGAGCTACCCAGAAGCCTCCCTCCCTTCCATGAAAAAAATGAGAGAGCCAGGAAGGGAATGAGTAGCAAGGTTAAGCAACTTCTGATTCTCCACCACTAACTTCTCTGCTGCATGCTTGTGCATGTCTGTGAGGGACACATCACCAGCTTTGACAGCAGCAGGGGTGGGGGGAAATAGGGTATCCGATCTTGATTCAAGAAGCAAACCCTCATTTATAACATTGTTTCCTATGGGACAATTGGTTCTGAGTTAAGACATTTCAACCTGAAACACCAATTTCAGAAACCAATTGCACTGTAAGCCTGAGGATTCCCTGTATTAATGTTTCTATGCCACTTTTTCTCCTCAAAAGCAACTCCCAAAGTGGCATCCAATCGGAATTCAAAAATAAACAACAAATCCTTCTCATGGCAGTGACACTAACTCTCTTAAGGGCACCATACTCTGCACCATTATCTGGGAGCAAGCCCTACTGAATACAACATAACCTATTTCTGAGAATAACCTGCACAGGATCGTGTAAGAAGGTTACTGAGGGTGGAAGCCTCAGTTACCTCTGACAACCCACTCCATGAGAAGAAGGTACACTACACAAGCACCCCTCTTTCCCCAATGCTGATTCTCTGGGTGGGGAGGGGAAGGCTACTGTCACCAACACTTTGCTGTTGGTGAAGGGAGGAGAGAGAGAAAGTGCTGCCCCCTAACTCACGTTAGATAGAAAGAGGGGGGCACATTTTCAGGGTGGAGAGGTGCAGGCTCTTCTGCAGCAGGATTCCTGCCCCTCCTCCCTCATAACTGGGGAGGAAGAGGTAATTCCTGTTTTAAGCCCCCTTTTCCCTTGAGGTTTTTTTGGGGGGGAGGGGACACACAATTAATTCTCAGCCAGGTTTCACTACTCCAGTTGGTGTTGCTTCCTGGGAGTGGAGAAGAGTAAGAGTACTAGTGGCTTCCCCAGATTAAACAGTAACGTATAGGGTGACACATTCAGCTGTTTCAAAATCCAGCATCCTCTAGCTGTTTCTCGAAGCACGGATATGTACTATCAGGTATCTCTTGATAAAAGCTGCACTAAGTTATTTGCACAGCTAAACAGCTATATATGGCAACCCTGAAGAAGAAACCACACAACATCCAACTGGGTTTATATGCAAGCAGAAATCACAAGGAGCCTTGGAGGGTTTGTTTTGTTTTGACAATGCAAAATATCACCAACCTCTGGAGGCTGACACAAGTAAGTGGGGTTGTGTAAACATTTCCAGAAACTAGCACTTTTTGCAAAATAATGAAATTCACACTGCTGCCCCACCATCCATAACTTTGCAAATCAACCACTAGAAGTCACTTCCTGATACTGACAACACTTCAGCATTATGAGGCAATGTGGCGTAGTGGTTAGAGTGTTGGACTAGGATCAGGGAGACCGGAGTTCAAATCCCCACTCAGCCATGAAACTCACTGAGGCTCTCCACATGAGCGGGCCAAGCCTGCTCTCCCTGCACACAAGCACCCACAGAACCCTGGGCGGCCAGATCGGCCACCCACACAATTACCGGCTCCATCACAGAGCCAGTAGGGCCTGTGGGGATCAGGGTCCCCCCAGCCCCCGGAAGTCCCAGGATGCCCTATGTGAGTGTGCTGGGCATTCTGGGGAGACCCCCAAGACCAGGAGGCTTGTTTTGACCTCCTGGTGGGGGTCTCCTCATGAGTCTCCATGGCGCGGAGCCATGCCGTGGCGACTCACGATCGCCAAAATGGGGTTAGCAGAGCGCTCGCTCCACTAACCTCATTTAAGGGGTGGGGGATGCTAACCGCCAGGAGCCAAGCAGCCCCTGGTGGTTCACACAACCACAGGAAAGTGGGCTGGGCTCCCTTAGCCCGCTTTCCTGCAGTCATGAGAACAGCCTCACTGGGTGACTCTGGGCCAGTCATGCATCTCTCAGCCTAACCTACCTCACAGGGTTGCTGTGAGGACAACTATAATCATGTACACCACTCTGGGCTCTTCGGAGGAACAGTAGGATATAAATGTAATAAATAAACTAAACAAGTTATTCCCTCCCCTCCATGCTGGGCTAAGGAGTAACCTATCAGCTAGTGAACAATTTCTTCCTGCCAACCCTCAATTTGCTCACCTTGCAGTTCTGCGTGGGAGCAGCTATTCCCTCTCCATTCTCCCTCTCTCTTCCCCCCACCGCCCGCTTAAGCCTGCTGTGCTTCCCTCTCCTGCTGATGCCCCCTTCCCTCTCTGGTCTCTGAATGGCGGCAGCAGCTCAGCAGGCTTTCCTCCCAGCCCTAGCAACACACAGGCAGAAAGTGATGCTTGTGGCAGGGCAGGTGGGGTCCAGGGGCACAGACTGTTCAATTTCCCGGGGGGGGGGGCACAGACTAAACCTGGGACGGACATAGGCATATTCATCTGTAGCTATTCATTATTTGTATTTCTAGAAATCACCCCTGATCAAGAACTGATCACATGCTTTTTAAAACAGAATATATATTTTCGCTCTGGAAATTGAAGCCCACAATCTAAAATAAAAAAATCAGGAAACTTGTTACATGGATTAAAACAAAGTAATTATTATAGTTAAAGCATCAAAGAGTAGATAATTACAGAGAGCATCAATGAGAAGAAATGCATTCAGTCTGCTAGAATTATTTCACACTGAATGTATTACTTCTGATTGGTGCTGCCTGGATGAACTCATTAGCTTTAATGTTAAGATTCATCTCCCAAATTATCTCCTTATGTCCATGTAAAACAGCCAATTGTGAGCTTGTCTTGCCCCTTGCTTGACCACAGGAAGATTTTTATCTTACAAAGGCATGAGAATGACCTTTCTGATGTACATGATGAAAGAAACAGGATAGCATAGCCTAATTTTAATCAGCTATGTCAGTTCTGGTAGTAGTTATCGCAGATGCTTGCCTTCTCACTCAGAAAATCAGCTACATCCTGAAGAGCTTTCCACTCCCTTGTGATATTAAGTTAATACCTGAAGAGCATAACTTTCACTCCCTTGCAATATCCACCAGCATATCTCTCAGTTGGAAGCACTTGAATTCAGACAAGAGCAGGTCTGGGAAGGAGAGCCAGTTTTATGCTAGCAAACATGAATTGTGCCTTTTGCTAAGCACAGTCTGCCTTGGTTTGCATTGGGAGTCTACATGTGAGTGCTGTAAGATATTCTCCTCAGGGGAGGGGGGCATAGCTTAGTAGAAGAGCACCTGCAACCTTACATGCAGACGATCCCAGATTCAGTCCTGGCATCTCCAGGTAGAGCTGGGAAAGACTCCAGCCTGAAACCTTAGTGAGCTGCTGCCAGTCAGAATAGACAATACGGCACTAGATGGACCAATGTTCTGACGTGGTACATAGCAGCTTCCTATGGGGATGGGACCATAGCTCATTGGCACAACATCTGTTTAAAGCTTTCTCCAAACAGAGCTGGGAAATACTCTTGCCCGAAACCTTGGAGAGCTGCTACTGTTCATAAAAATCAATGGGCTACCTTTGCGGGGGTGGCAACCAGAAAGAGAGCTCTTGATCTGTGGCTAAGAATTCAGAATGCTGCTAAGGACACCAGAACTAGAGTGAGGCTGGCCAGAATTTTGAAATTAATCCAGTTTGGAAGACCATAGAATACAACAACTAAAACTTGACATTAGCGTGCCCACCTTTTGTACAAATTATCTCCCTCCTCAGTCTGGGTTGTTTTGGGAAACAGTTTTCTAACCATCACCAAACTTGCTTTCACATTGTTTGTGAGACTAGCTTTGCATTGCAGAAGAGAGATCCAGCCAAAGAGCTAAGTTGAAAAGCACAGAGAGTCAAAGCAGCAGAGAGATCATCTGACTGCTAAAGAAGCAGAGCTGTACCTCCTTATTTACTTGGGGTTTTTAAATCACTTGGATATTTCCTATCTCCTGCCCCCTGCCCCCCTCATTCTTCCCTTTGCTGCTTGCTCAATTGTCCTTAACTTGTGGGGTGGGAGGGATGATGGCTTGGAATATGTTGGCATCAGGCATGGCCCTCCCCATTCTCTTCCCATCAGTGCAATCCTAGAAGGCATTCTAGGAAAGGCATTCTTGGATGATCCTGCTCTTCCTCCAAGGAGCTCAGATCAGATACATGGTGATTTTCACAACAACCCTGTGAGGTAGGTAACACTAAGAGATAAGTGACTGGCCCAGAGTCACCCAGTGAGTTTCATATCTGGAAGGGGATTTGAACTTGGGTCTACCCAGCCCTACTCCAGTACACTAACCACTATACCACACTGGCTCTCTAAGCTGCAAATTTAACACTGCCCACACGCTTTGACATATACTTTTTGTAATCTTCTCCTTATGTATTTAATTCTGGGGAGAATTATCATTAAACTTCTTAAGAAAAAACTTTAAAAGTAGCATAGCATGACTGTTTTTACCTACATATTTATTTGCTGGCTTATTACAAATTAAACAGGTCTTTAATTTAAACAGGTTGGCTTGCTACAAATTAAGTGATTTAATTTGTAGGTTGGAGACATAGTAGAACTGGAAAAGGTGCAGAAGAGGGTAACCAAGATGATCAGGGGCCTAGAGCACCTTTATTATGAGGCAAGGCTACAACACCCGGGGGGGGGGGTTAGAAAAAAGACGACTGCATGGGGACATGATAGAGGTCTATAAAATCTTGTATGGTGTGGACAAAGTGGACAGAGAGAAATTCTTCTCCCTCTCACATAACACTAGAACCAGGAGTCATCCCATGAAATTGATTGCCAAGAAATCTAGGACCAGCAAATGGAAGTCCTTTTTCACACAACGCATAATCCACTTGTGGAATTCTCTGCCACAAGATGCAGTGACAGCCAACTACCTGGATGGCTTTAAGAGGGGTTTGGATAACTTCATGGAGAAGAGGTCTATCATCAGCTACTAGTCAGATTGCTATAGGCCACCTCCAGCCTCAAAGGCAGGATGCGTCTGAGTACCAGTTGCAGGGGAGTAACAACAGGAGAGAGGGCATGCCCTCAACACCTGCTTGTAGGCTTCCAGTGGCATCTGGTGGGCCACTGTGTGAAACAGGATGCTGGACTAGATGGGCCTTGGGCCTGATGCATCAATCTGTTCCTATGAGATGGCTCTTAGTAAGTGTGTACACATACAAGTGTACACACTTGTGCACATGGTGCTGTAAAAGTCTCAAAGTGATTTACATAGCAAAAGGTATAAGAAAAATGATGCTCTACTCCAAAGAAGCTAACAGTCTTAAAACAAACTCACCCGCTCACTCAAACTATTTATACAGTATATCATCAGTCAATAGGATTCTGTAATCATGTGAAATGCTAAGGAGGCCCCACGCATGCTAATTCACCACAAACCCGGCACCCCACTAGGGGCAGCCCTTCAAGTGTCCTTGTACTGGTGGCTGGGTGGCTATCTTTCCACACCAGGAACACTGATGGGCATGTTTTCTGCAGTAAGTCCAATGAAGCTGGCAGTAGGACTTTCACTAGTGGTAGCAGCAGCACGAGGGTGGGGGGAGGATCCCCCCGCAGAAAATCCTGGAGGGAGTTTGAACCTCGCCACTCCCCGAAGTTTACACCCCTGGAGTTGGGCAGTGGGCCGGTGGACATGACAGGTAGGTATGCGCTTTGTGAATACGCTT
This sequence comes from Hemicordylus capensis, assembly GCF_027244095.1. Lineage (NCBI taxonomy): Eukaryota > Metazoa > Chordata > Lepidosauria > Squamata > Cordylidae > Hemicordylus > Hemicordylus capensis. Next base: position 259,657,741 of record NC_069660.1, read on the forward strand.
AATGGAGCCTCCCATGGTTCGGCAAAAGAGTGAACTGGGGGCAGCGGCAGGATACGTGCCTCTTGTGCCATCCCCTGAAGCTGGCTTTGCAGCCTGAGTCTACTCTAACTCTGAGCGCCGCCCTCCACCTGCCTATCTAAGCGTGCCCGTAGAGCTCAAGTGCGCGCCAGTCAGGCCTCCCTTTCGGCTCTCACCGTGATTTGCGCGCGTCCGCTCGCTCGCTCACTCCGGAATACAGCAGCAGTGGGGGCAAGGAAGAAGCACTCTCATCTAGCTCCAGCTTCGACGGCAGTATCGCCTGTAGCCTTTCTCCGAATGAATGAATGAAAGAAAGAAACGAAGGAGGATTTCCTCCAGCTCCTCGTTCAGGAGGCGGGTGGTTTCCACCCTCACCTTCCTCATGCAGTCTCAGCAGCATTACGTCTAAAAACCACACCTCCAGATCTCGGGAGTACTATTGGCTTTAGCTTCTGTCTCTCGTGAGCAAAGCGCAGAGATACAGCGGGCCTCTTGAATAGAGTGAACTTTATGCGAGGGTTTTGAATTCCGAGAAAGGCGGAAGGCACTAAAAAAGCAAATCCTAATGCACGGGCTGGAAGAAAGTGCTACTCGAGGGAAGGGGTGGGAGAATCGCAGCGGTCACAGCACACAGCTTTAATTGGTATTGTGTGTTTTTCTCCTCTTTTTCAGGTGCGCGGGCGGGTTATTGGTATTATTACTGCAGCTTCAGTTCTAAGTTCGCTTGATATGAAGCATCATTGGTTTGTATATGGGGACTTTGTTCTGAATTGAGACCTGTTTAGGCTCAGGCTGAACGTTTCTCACAATGTGACACTAAATAGGGTTTTGAGTATCGCACTGTTTGTGGGCATCTTGCTGCAGGACTGAAAGTCAAAGAGGGTTACCTTAGTTACTTCATAGACAGGAGGTGCTAAGATACTTCTTAGCCAGAAATATTGTTGTTGGGTTTGAAATATGTGAAATGCAAAAACTGAATATCATGTATAAAAAGGCTTTTGTGCTCAGACTGTGCTACTATTTAGGTTGGCATATGCTGTTGGCCTTAAACTGGAAGTAAGGTTTTGCAATGTTACTAGTACAGAGTAGAATCAGCTGGTATACTCGCGATGAAATATGCATGATGACAAACCTGCAACAATGCTCCTTTGAAGACCGTGTGTGTGTGTGTGTGTGTGTGTGTGTGTGTGTGTGTAAATCCCAAGAAGTTTTTGTCAACAACCTTGTCCTGGAATCAGCTGAGGGGGCCAAGGAACAGTCTTTCAGGGTTTTGGTGGCCCGGAGGACTAGGAGTGGCTCCCACTCGGGGGTGGATGGGTGGCATGATTCACCAGCTCAGAACTTTGGTGACTTGAGTTTGGGGTGGGTCGGGCCCCTCCCCCCTCAGTGGGGTGAAGCCTCATGGTGAGAGGAGGTCAGGACATGGCAACTGACTGAATCAATACCCGGCCCTTCATCCTGGTGTGGGATGGCCCTCACTAGAAGGTGGCCACCACACAGGAGGAGTACCCACACTCTGGTTAGTTACGGACCTGGTTGCAAGTTTATCTGCTGTAAATTAATTAAGTGGCCCTAATTTACTCCAGCTAAGCATGTCCTGTCTTCATTGGGATCTGGGAGTGCAATGCTGCTCCCCACCGCTGTGCCCATGTGATTACGTGGGGGCAGGGTTGTGCCGCCGAAGCAAGCACATCAGCTGCCAGCAAAGGCCCCCCCACATGGCCAGTGCCGGCCAATCGGAAGAGGGGACGGGGGAAATCTTGCCCGGCAGCTGCCATTTTGTTCAGTCTCCCAGCAGCCAGACACCTGCCCACCCACCCAATACTCAGTGAGGGATAGCCTGTGGGGACCAAGTAGGAATTTTTTGGTTCGTGCCAGATTGGCTTTAGGTGCGGCCTTCCCCCCCCCCCCCCCCGCGTACTTCTCACTGAGGCTTTGTAGTCAGGTTGCAGGCAGGCATAGTAGAACAACTGGTCACTTGGCAGGAGAGTACAGCTGTTGGGTAGGTAGATTCAGTATCGGTGTTCAGCTGGAGTGCCATTAATTGTGAATGTTTAGACTAAACAAGATGCTCCCAGAAATTATATACAGTTGCTGTGTTATAGTAACATGGCTATTTTTAGTTTATTTTTGTAAACAGTACAATACATTCACAATTGCTGCCTTAGTCTTGTTTCTGATGCTTACAAAATCGATCTAACAGAGCTCTTAATATGTTTCCAGGGATTTTTTGGTGCCTGATTATTAAGGTTTCTATTGCAGTTTTTGTCTGAAATGAAATAAATAAATGTTTATAGATCTCTCATAACAGAGCGAGAATGAATAGCACACTTCATATAATAAAAGTATATTCATCAAATATTTAGACTTAACTTTGGCATAAGATTAAGGCTTCAAGCAAGTTGTGTTTAAATATAGTTTTGTAAATATTAATTTCTTTTCTTTTTTTACACACACATACCTGAGAATGGGAGGTGTAGTGCTTACACTATATATGAAGAGTTGACTGCCTTTCCTGGAAAGTAGGGAGTGGGAATATTTGGGAGGGCACTGGGAATCTTAACAATGTTTAGACTGTCTTGATTCCTCTGACAAGAGAAACAGAACCACCCAGTTCTGTAATGTCCCAGACAAACTCTTACATAACTTCACTCTTACAATAAAGTTATATACAAGACTGCTGTGCAAATAGGCTCCTGGACAGTGCCTTGCCTCTTCACCCAGTTTGTAGTCAGTCCAGCATTGCTTTAAAAAAAAAAAAGTGCATAGTATCACAGCAGAAGAACTGTTACTAGCGGCCTTGCCAGCCATATGGATATTTTGCACTAGTACCTCTGACATGGATTGACTACTGTTAGGAGTAGAAAGCTGCATCTTGTAATGACTCAGAAACCTTGTACTTTGTGGCATTCAGGCAGCATCACACCAGTTCTGAGGACCAGTATCCAAATCCTTGCCATTTTTGTTGCTTGCTTTACATTATTTATTTTATTTTTTACATTTTATATCCCAGTCTTCCTCTCAGGAGCCCAGAGCGGTGTACTACATATTTAAGTTCTCTCCTCACAACAACCCTGTGAAGTAGGTTAGGCTGAGAGAGAAGTGACTGGCCCAGAGTCACCCAGCAAGTATCATGGCTGAATGGGGATTTGAACTTGGGTCTCCCTGGTCCTAGTTGGGCACTCTAACCACTACACCACACGGGCTCCTTATTAATTAAGTTGCTTGTGTTCTAAAGTGGCTGCCTATTCCCCATTGTTAGATAATCTACTCCTCAAAAGTGTACGTGTCCTCCATCTTGAATTGGGGTGGATGAAAAAACTACACCACTGAGGTAGCCCTGTGTGTTACTCACTACAACTGTACCCAATTTGGTTCATATTGGTTGAGGCGTTGCAAAGTTGATGGGGGGTGGACACACTCACGGACAGACAGACACACACACACACACACACACACACACACACACACAGACAGACAGACAGAATGCCGGGTGATATCAAAAATACAGCAGCCATAAAAACTGTGTGTGTGGGGGGGGGATACAGCAATTTTTACAAAATAAAAATCAATAAAACAATTTTAAAATATTTTAATTAAAAGCCTGAGATAGCAGGTGGTCTTTCCCCCCTTTCCTTTCCTTTTTAAGGCAGCCAGAGTTGGAGACGCTCTTATTGTACATTCCAAAGCACTGGGGCAGCCATAGAGAAGACCCAGTCCTGAGTGACCACCAAACAAGATGGTGGCAATCTTAACCAGACCTTCCCAGTGTTGGAAATTCTCTGTGGTGAGAGAATCCCTTTTTCAATATAGCAGAGTGCACAGAGGCACAAACACAGCGGATTTAGTTATGCATGCATGTGTGCTAAGAGTAAAGTAACTTGGAGCCAATTGCTAGTTTCAAATCAATATAAAAGGCATTTATTAAGGAACTCCATTCTAGATAGGAAAGTGAGGATTTAGGATCTCTAATCTATCTATCTAAATGGATGCAGATGGATTCACCATCTTCTCTGCACATATGGTGCAGGGCAAGAGACTTGCCATGTTGCAAGGTCAACAGCCAGGTAGGAAGAGAGAGAAGGAGGAAGGAAGTTGAATCCCCTAAGATTAGCAATCTACATTTCAAAGGGATAGCATCAGAGCAGCAGGAAGTGATGACCAAATGTCTTTGACCTTCTAGCCCTCTGACTTACTAGTCTGTCCTCCACTGTCTGAGGCAAAGAGACAGCGCAAAGTCCTTTCCTTCCAACACCCCCTCTCGTTGTCTCGTGACTCAGTTCACAATATTCATTTTCTCTCTCAGCTTTTCAAAGCAGGGTCTTGGTAGTGGCTTAGTGAGTAAGTCTGCGAGCATTTCATTTGTCGGGCAGTAGAGCAACTTGATTAGTCCATCTTTCTGCAGACTTCTCACTACATGGTACTTCACATCAATATGTCTGGTACTCCTCTTTACATCTTCTTGTTTGGAGAGTTGAATGCAGCTTTGGTTGTCTTCATACACTGGTATGGGCTGTGGTACATCTGTACCTAGGTCCTTCAGTAGTTGACACAGCCATTGTATCTCGTGACAGCCCTGTGCAGCTGATACATATTCCGCTTCAGTGGTTGATGATGCTACTATGTCTTGTTTTCTGCTTGACCAGCTTATCGCTCCATCTCCATAGAAAATTATGTGACCACTGGTGGATTTCCTGTCTGTTATATCTCCACCCCAGTCTGCATCTACGTATGCTTCTAGTTTTGGTTCACTATTAGCTGGCAGCTTGAGCTTAAAGTGTGCAGTACCCTTTAGGTACCTAACAAGTCTTTTCATTGCATTCCAGTCCTTGACTGTTGGTGATGCAGTCTTTCTACAAAGTAAACCAACTGCTGTACTAATATCTGGCCTAGTGAGTGTACTAATGTATAAAAGCTTACCCAATGCTTCACGATATCTATGGTTGTCAGATAGTGGCTCAGTTTGATCTTCTTGCTTTATGTAGTTCACTTCCATTGGAGTTGGTGTAGGATTTGCATTTTCCAGTCTGAGCAAGTTTATCAAGTCTTTAATTTTCTGTTCTTGGTTGATCAGGAAACTTCCATCTTTCTCTCTTTGTACTTGAATGCCCAAGTAGTGTGCAATGTTGCCAAGTTGCTTGACTTCCACTTCTTTGTTCAGATGATCCATTATTTCCTTGCTGTCATCTGGATTTTCATAGGCAAAAATCAAATCATCAACATACGCCAAAATGTAAGTCCATTTCCCATCTCTGCATCTCGTGTACAGGCAGGGATCAGCTTCACTTCTTTTGAAGTTTGCTTGAAGCAGCATATCATTCAGTTTTATATTCCATGCTCTGGCAGCTTGTTTTAAACCATAAATGCTCTTTTGCAGTTTGCATACATAGTCCTCTTTGCCTTCCTGTAAGAAACCTGGTGGTTGTTGCATGTAAATGTCCTCTTCTAGTTCACCATGCAAGAATGCAGTTTTCACGTCTAGGTGCTCAACATGCATTCCTTTGCTAGCAGCAATACTTAACAGAGTCCTTACTGTGGTATGTTTAACCACTGGTGCAAAGGTTTCATCATAATCTTCTCCATATTTTTGTGAATATCCTTTTGCTACTAATCTGGCTTTGTAGCGCTGAATCTCACCATCAGCATCATGTTTGAGTTTGAAAACCCATTTGCAGCCAATAACTTTTCTTCCTTGTGGTAACTTAGTAAGAGTCCAGGTTTTGTTTTTCTGTAGAGCCTCAAGCTCTTCAATTGCAGCCTGTTTCCACTTCTGGGCTTCTGGTTGTGGTAGCTGGGATATTTCCTCCCATGATGAAGGTTCTGGTTGTTCCGCTGTTCTTGCGAGGTAGGACAGCCTCGGAGCTGGAACACCTCTGTTTGAGCGCGTTGATCGCCTCACCTCACCCTCTGTGGTCTCTTCTATCACCTCAGGTGCGTCTGGTGGATCGCTGGGGGTCTCTGTGTCAAGTGTGGTTGGATCTGGATCTGCTGTCTCCTCCTCCTCCTCAGTTCCTCTGAGATCAGGAAGCATAATCCAGTCATCAGGGTGCTTGGTCTGGTTGCTTGCTTCAGTGTAGGCCCCCTCTGAAGGTGTAGCTCTTTCATCCTCTTCAAAACACACTGCTCTGCTTATGGTTATCCTGTTGGTGTCAGGATCCAGAATTCTGTAGGCTTTGGATTGTGCTGCGTAGCCTACAAAAATCCCTTTTGTGGCCCTAGGCCCTAACTTAGTCCTTTTTTCCTTTGGGATGTATGAGTAAGCCGTGCTTCCAAAGACACGCAGATGCGTCATGGACGGCTTATGACCATGCCAAAGTTCATAAGGTGTTGTTTCAATAGGTTTTGTGTTCATTCTGTTGTGTATGTATGTAGCAGTCATGATGCCTTCTCCCCAGAATTTCTGTGGGAGGTGTGCGTCAGCAAGCATGCATCTTACCATGTCCAGTAGAGTTCTGTTCATTCTTTCTGCGATTCCATTTTGGGGCGGGCAGTAAGGCACCGTAGTTTGATGCACAATTCCATGTTCTCTCAAGAACTGCTGTGTAGCATTGGACATGTATTCTCCTCCATTGTCTGTGCGCAGGATCTTTGGCTTCCAGCCAAATTTGTTGCTTGCCATCGCCACATATTGTTTTAATTTCTCCAGCATCTCTGATTTTTCCTTCAGTAAATAAACACACGTGTATCTTGAGAAATCATCTGTTATAGTTAGAAAATATTTATGATTACCTATGGTTGCTGGTAGTGGTCCAGATATGTCACTGTGGATCAGATCCAAGGGTCCTTTCGTCTTCCTTTCACTCTGCTTTGGGAATGGCTTGTTTACTGCTTTGAACTCGAGACAAGAAACACAGTTAGTTACAGTGTCACATGGTACAAAATCAATGCCATTAGCTAATCCCTGTTCCTTCATGTTTTGAATTGATTCAAAACTTCTGTGTCCTAGTCTTCTGTGCCATAATTGTAAGCAGTTTCCATGCTGACACAACTTGGCTAGGTTCACTACATTAGGCTGGTATGCCTCAGGTCTGGACTGGGCTGGTCTTTCTCTGTCTGTAAATTGCTCTTCCACATGATAAAGACCTTGAAATTCCGAGCCCACAAGGCAAACTTTTCCATTCTGGGTAACAACACATTGTCCATTTTTAATATACAATTCACAGCCTTGTTGCTCTAGCTTGGATATTGAAATCAAGGAGCTTGAGAATTCAGGGATATACAAAACATCTCTCAGAAAAAATGGTTTAACAGATCCATCCAGCAATTTGCAATATAAAATTCCTTCGCCCTTTTTCTTTGCTTTAATTGTAGTATTATTGCCCAAATAAACAGTCTCTTCAGGAATATCAAACAGTTCAGTATAGAAACTTAGATTTTTAGAAATATGGACAGATGACCCAGAATCTAAAATCAGCTTTTCATTATTTTTCATTAAATTAACACTATAGTTCTTGTTGAAATGTCTGTCTGTATACTTGGAATCTCTATTTTCATTCTCCTTTGTTTGACTGATATTCCCAGACCTCCTGGTCTGATTCTTGGGACAATGCGCCACCCGGTGGCCAAATTCGTTACACAGGAAACACCTGAAGGCTTTGTTTCCAGCTGACCTCATTTCAGCACTGGCGGTCATGTGACCTCTCTCTCTGGGCTGAGTTTCTCTGGTGTAATCTGCTCTCTTTGTATGCAAATGTGAGGTGCCCATGCGGTTCCCTCTTGCAGCATTTCCTCCAGCATTCCCTCCCCATCTCGGGTTACGTCTGGAATGATCAATTGTTGCTTTAAGAGCAAAGTTGCTAGCCAGTTCACTTTCATAGCGTGAGTTTAAAAGGTTTCTTCGGTTTGCCTCCGAAGACAATGTTTCTACAGCCTTTTCAAAGTTTAGATTGGTGTGGGTTTCCAATTGCCCAATTATAGTGCTATAGGAAGCAGGCAAGCTCAAGAACAGAGTCTCCAGCTTTTGACTCTCTGTAAATTCCTCTCCTGCTTGTCTAAATTGAAAAAAGAAATCTTCCAAAGTCCCAATAAAAGTAGAGAAACAGTCCCCATCTTTATATTGGAGATCTTGCAATTTTCGGCGTAAATTAAACGTGTATGCCCATCCTTTCCTCATATGCATAGAATCTAGCTTGTTTAGCATCTCCTTTGAGGTTCCAAGATCACAAATAGCATAAAGGAAAGTTTTACTCACGGAAGCTGCAATCATCGCTTGTGATTTTCGGTCCTTAATTAGCCAGAGTTCCTTCTCCTTTTTCTCAGCGTCCGAGGTTCCATCTGGCGGGGGGTCTTCCTCAGTAACTTGGTGGAGTCCCTCTGCTTTCAGTGCAATCCTCAGTCGAGTCTTCCATTCCAAGTAATTATCCGCTTCCAGGATGGTAAGCCTGAGTTTTCCCTCCAGGTATGCAGCCATGCTCACCGGCTCCAAAAGGCAGTTGCTGTAGATTAGCAATTCAAAGTGTCCACGCTAGATCTCAATGGATCTCCTGGAACAAACCTAACTATCTAGTTGCAGCACACGCAGCTCAAAATACTGCTCCCATAACTGGCTGGGCCCATAACCTGTTGGAAATTCTCTGTGGTGAGAGAATCCCTTTTTCAATATAGCAGAGTGCACAGAGGCACAAACACAGCGGATTTAGTTATGCATGCATGTGTGCTAAGAGTAAAGTAACTTGGAGCCAATTGCTAGTTTCAAATCAATATAAAAGGCATTTATTAAGGAACTCCATTCTAGATAGGAAAGTGAGGATTTAGGATCTCTAATCTATCTATCTAAATGGATGCAGATGGATTCACCATCTTCTCTGCACATATGGTGCAGGGCAAGAGACTTGCCATGTTGCAAGGTCAACAGCCAGGTAGGAAGAGAGAGAAGGAGGAAGGAAGTTGAATCCCCTAAGATTAGCAATCTACATTTCAAAGGGATAGCATCAGAGCAGCAGGAAGTGATGACCAAATGTCTTTGACCTTCTAGCCCTCTGACTTACTAGTCTGTCCTCCACTGTCTGAGGCAAAGAGACAGCGCAAAGTCCTTTCCTTCCAACACCCAGATTATATTAATAGGTGGCAGGCTTCATGGCAGAGGAGACACTTTCTTAAATACCCTAGTCCCAAGCCATTAAGGGCTTTATAGGTAATAACCAGCACTTCATATTTTGCCCAGAAACATATTGGCAGCTAATGCCATTCTTTCAAATCAGTGTTATATGGTGTCTTTGGGTTGTCCTAGAGACCAATTTGGCTGCTGCATTCTGAACCAATTGTAGTTTCTTTCTGGACTATGTACAAAGGCAGCCCTATGTAGAGTGCATTTCAGCAGTCAAGCCTGGAGGTTACCAGCATATGTACTGCTGTTTTAAGGACATTTACCTTAAATGACCAAGAAATTGATGTAGCTGACATATCATCGAAAGCTGATAAAAAGCAACCCTGGCCACTGCCTCAACCTGAGAATAGAGGTGTGCAGAACTGGTTCTAATTGAACCTGGTTAGATTCGAACTGGCCCTATTTTACTGGATCAAACATGAACTGAACCGACCTTAAAAAAAAAAAAAAAAAGAAAAGTGGCTGGTCCAAGTTTGAACTGAACTGAGCCTGGTCCATTACAGACCAGTTCAAGGGGTGATGCTTGTAAAGGGGAATCCTGTGAGGACTCCCCTTTACAAGTAAAGTGAAATCCTGCCTTTAAAAGGTTTCTAAGGGCGTCTGGGGGTGGTGACAGGGCACCTTACCACCACCACCACCGGCTCCTCTAAACCCCAGCACTCCTCCCAGCAGCGCAGCCCACATGGAGTGCCATTCCAGCCTCTGCATATCCACAGAGGCAGGAACGGTGCTGCAGCTGCTTAGGCCACACTGCTGGAGAGAGCGTGAGAGTTTAGAGGAGGTGTCAGTAAGGTGCCTTCTCGCCACCTTCCCAGCTACCTTTAGAAAACCTTTTAAAGGAAAGATCCCCCTTGGCTTGTAAAGGGGAATCCTCACTGGATTCTCCTTTACAAGCATCACCCCTCAAACTGAGTAGAACCATATTCCCCTTTACATGCAGCACCACTCAAACCAAGTTGAATTGGTTCAAAACTGGTTCAAAATCAAAAGTTTGATTGAATGGACCAGACCACCCGCTGGTGTGATCAAACTGGTTCACAGACCAGCAGTTTGGTTCAGCAGACCGGAGATCCGAATGGGCAAAAACTTCTCAGGTAGGGTGTGTTCCGTCCACACCCTACCTGAGAAACCAGAGAGTTTTAGATCCAGGAGTACCTCAAAGCTACAAACTTGTTCTTTCTGGGGGAGTTTTACTCCATCCAGAACAGGCAGATCTCAACCGGGTCAGGTCCAGACCCCCCCACAATCAGTATCTCTATATTATTTGAATTCAGTTTTGGTCTGTTATGCCTCATCCAGCCCATTACCACCTCCAAGCAGGCATTTTGGGAAGTTATGCCATTTCCTGATGAAGATGAAATAGATTTGGGTGTCATCAACATATTGATAACAACCTCAACCAAATCTCCTGATGATCTGTCCCAGTGGTTTCATGTAGATGTTAAAAAGCTTTGGAGACAGTATGGAGCCTTGTGGAACTCCATACATTAACTTTCACTTTGAAGAGCAACAGTTTCCAAGCGACACCATCTGGAATCTACCAGAGAGGTAGGAATGGAGCCATTGTGAAACAGCGCAACCTAATACCAGCTTCTGAAGTGACCCAGAAGGATACCATTGTCGATGGTATCAAAACAGCTGAGGGATCCAAAAGGATCAGCAGAGTCACCACCTTACTGTCAATACCTTATTGGAGATCATACATCGGTCTGACCAAGGCAGTCTCAATCCCATAACTTGCCTGAAATCCAGTTTGAAATAGATCTAGATAATCTTTCTCCTCGCAGATTCCCTGGAGCTGAGAGGCCACCACCCGCTTGATCACCTTCATTAGAGACAGGTCTATAACTGGCTAACTTAAATTGGGATTCAATGCAAGTTTCTTCAGGTATGGTCTAATAATATTCTCCTTAAGGCATAAGAACATAAGAACAGCCCTGCTGGATCAGGCACAAGGCCCATCTAGTCCAGCATCCTGTTTCACATAGTGGCCCACCAGATGCCCCTGGGGAGCCCACAGGCAAGAAGTATGTACATGCCCTCTCTCCTGCTGTTGCTCCCCTGCAACTGGTATTGAGAGGCATCATGCCTCTGAGACTGGAGATGGCCCACAGCCATCAGACTAGTAGCCATTGACCTGTCCTCTGTGAATCTGTAAACCCCTTTAAAGCCATCCAAACTGGTGGCCATCACCACATCCCATGGCAAGGAATTCTATAGATTAATTATGCACTGTGTGAAAAAGTACTTCCATGAGGAGGCATTCTGCCCTCCCTCAGAGAAGCATTTATAATATGATGATACAAATGCCAGATGGAATAAGTCAAGAGAACAGGTGGTAAGGCATGCAGCCAAAGCAGCCAATTCAATAATGGCTGACACCTTGACTCGATGTCCCACTGAAAATAATAGGACAAATTAGTAATTGTTCTGTTATTTCATCAGGATGCCAATCACAATTATTATTTCTAAGAATATCTATACATCTTCACTAGTAATGAATGCTATTCTCTCTAACTCACATGGGGAAATGAAAGCACATGGGAAAAGCAGGGGGTCAGTGTGCAGCCAGGTGGCCACCAATCCCTTATTGTATTGTGCATCAGTGTTGCTCCCAAGCGGAACATATGAAGCCTCCATATTCTGAATAAAATGCTTGACTAACAAGTAGAAGGTTTCAGGTTCAAATCCCCACTAGTATATTTCCCAGACTATGGGAAACTCCTATATCAAGCAGCGATATAGGAAGATGCTGAAAGGCATCATCTCATACTGCACAGGAGGAGGCAATGGTAAACCCCACCTGTATTCTATCAAAGAAAACCACAGGGCTCTGTGGGCGCTAGGAGTCAAAATTGACTTGACAGCACACTTTACCTTTTATTTTTCATCTATACTGGACTTGTCAAAACAATATTGCTTAGCATTTAAAAAATGGTTTATATAGAAATTGGACAATAGCAGAGCCATTTATATAATTTCTAAAGTATTTGTAAACATTAATCATGTATTCAATTTATAACTAAACAGAGTGTGTTTGATATAAATCATTATCTAATTTGATACTGTGTTGTCTGGATACATGATAAAAATGACACGAAATTTTTTAAAAAATTCAATATATTCAATCCAATATAGTTACATTGCATACTTTACTAGACGCTGCTTCTGTTCTTTTGTCACCTTGATTCTTTATAAGGGCAATTTCATGAGTCTAAGTAGAATATGCAGTCCTGTAAAGAGCTGTATTTATAGATGTGTGTGCTTGAAATACTAAGAAGCAGTAATCACTGCTGTCCTGTGTGTGGCAGTAAGAAATATTGTATCACTTTTTGTGTTGAGCAATTGTCAACACCGACTGGAATGCAGTACTTACTCTATTTTTTTTTCATCTGTGTGCAGAATGAGTTTTGTTCTGGACGTCAGTATCAAGGCAGTGTGTGCCCACGTGCATTCAGAATGGGACCTTCCTGATTCAACCTGAGCAGCATCTAAAAACAACGGAGAAGACATCAAAAATCTTAGAGTGAACACTGCGAATGTACTGTATACCATAGCGGCAATCACTCTTTCAAACTTCCTTTAGATGTCTGAAAAATCAGTATGTCAGCCTGAACAAATTGCAGCATTAACTTAACAGTAAATATGGATATTCAATTAAAATTTACAACTGAAGTGAGATAATATATCTGAGATTATCCAGGAGGTTTCCCAAACTGGGGTGTGGGGGGGCTTTATTCTGGGAGAAAGTGGTTTATGTAGCATATGTAAGCATGTAGAGATGTAAATAAGCATAAATCAAAGTAAATCAGCTGTTCACATTGCTGCTTTTTATTATGGTTAATTATGTTTCATAACTGTTTTTAAAAACTTTGTTTGTTCACACAGCCAGCTCCCATGATCCATCCTTCCCATTTCTGGCCAAGAGGGTTGCACAGGAAGTCCCTGCCTTTGGCTTCCAATTGGCACATCCACCTGTGCCCAGTAGTGAAAAGAATGAGGAGAGTACATGTGTATATGCATCCATGGTGCCTGCAGATCCCCCAAAATGTAATTTTCTGTCCTATCTATATTATTAATTCACTTGGCCACCCACCGTGGGGATGCGTGTCTTTGGGGCGGAACTCTCACACGGAATTCCCGCGACATGCTGCGAGAGTTCCCGGCATTGGGCAGGAGAACTTTGGCAGTCCAGTGGCAGACTGCTGGGACTGAAGCAGAGGAGACAAAGCACTGCGAAGGAGGGGCCCGAGGGCAGAGGCGGGGGAAAAAGAGGGGGGAAAATGGGAGCAAGGATGGAGAATTTGGGGCCCAATTCAGAAGGAGTCTGGAAAAGAGAAGGGCATGGCTGGTGGAAGCACATCCAGTGCGTGGCCCGCTTTGAGAGCTCTGGCAGTTGAGCGGTTGCTTGAAGTAACGGTCCAGTGCTGGGACTGAAGGAGAGGAGTGAACATTGCAGTGGCGGCAGGATTTGGTTGCACATTGGGAAGCGGCAAATACGGAGGGCGGACTTGATTGACCCGCTTTGGGAGTGCAAGAGAGCAGAGAGCTGGGGGGGAGGAAGAAAGGAGGGTAGAGCATCGGCCCCCAAATTGCCCACTTTGGAAGCGGGAGAGATTGCGGTGGTTAGACGAAAGTTCTGTGGCTGGGGGAAGCACATCCAGTGCTAAGCTTGCCTGCTTTGAGAGAGGAGCCTTTGCTGTAAATATAGGCTCCGTGGCTGGGGCCAGCAGAAAGAGGTCTGACGTAGAGGGCTGCACAGAGTAGAGTAGGGGTGTGCAATTTGGATTTTCTGAGTTTCAATTTGTAACCGAATCGAAACAGCCCTGATTTGATTGGATTCGAATCTAACCCATCCGAATCACCCCAGATTCAATTCAGATCCGAATCGTGGCTGATTTGAATCAAATCGATTTGGGTTTCAGATCTGTCCTATTAATTCCCCCAGATTCCCAGCTTTCATTTTTTTTAAATCAAAAGCTAAGCTCTAGCCCTTATAGAAGTGGAGTTATGGAGCAAAATGTGTGGCCATTATTTTTCAAGTGTTCGGATTCTTTGGTGTACAATAACTTTCACTCAATGAGTCCTTATGAGGATTCATTACACACCTTCATTTCTTCTATTCATTTTTACTGTCTTTCGACAGTGCCAATTGTCAACTGCCATGTGCCAACTACACCCTACTCCGACCCACAAGGTAGTGGGGTGCCTTAAACTACTCAGTTTAGGTTAAGTGCCTAATGGGTAGAGGCTACCACTCAAATTGCAGAGGAATTGGACAAAGGGCTGATTTTTGGTGAATTGTTGAAGGTTTAGTGTCTTTGGGGCAGATTTGGGGCATAAAGTGGGATTTGTGGTGTAAGAGTGGGGTGAGGTGGTAGTGCCTAATGGGTGTGTGTGGACCAGAAAAAGGTCCTGGGAGGGCCATCCACAGGCAGGCTTGCCCCCCGCAACAAGAAACAACCAGAGTCAATGCCACTTTTGGAAGGGCAGTATAGAAATCACATAAATAAATATTGCCCTGGTGTCTTGCCTATGTTTTCTTCATCAAACATAGACACAGTGTTCTGCTGTGCAGAAAGGACTGCAGAGATACATCAGGTTCTCAACAGAAAAGGACAAAACGACCACTTGTAGTCTCCCAACTAAAGCCAAAAGGGTAAGTGTACTCACGCATAGATGATCTGTGCAAGTTCAGTTAGTATAATATATATTTTCCCAGTGTTTTTGTGCAACAATAATGGCATGCTAGTTCGATGGGAAACTGCAGCTAATGTAATGGGGCACTAACTCCAAACCCCGTTTTGCAGCCTCACTGCAGGTGGGCTGGAAAGCTTCCCTCTGGAATGGAAACATTTTCCATTCTTACTGTCACCTGGAGTTTAAAAAATAACTTTCCGGTGGTGTTCTTGTGCAAGAACACCAGTACACTAGAGCAAGTGGAAGATCTACCATATCATTACCTCACTGAAAAGGCTATCTCATGGGACAGTAGGTCTCCAGGCAGGCCACCTCCCCAGACACCATCAAACTGTTATTACTTCTTTCACTGTTTCCTGCTGCTGGGCTTCTCTCATTTATTTGTGTTCTTGCAGAAGAACACTGCGGAGGTATAATTTTAAAAGGATAACTAAGTGGAAGGGAACACAGGCTTCCTGATCCCCCACAGAGACATCCCCCACCTCCAACCCCCCCCCCCCCCGCTCTTTCTGTGAACTGGGTATAGAATCTGCCTCACATCCCTGCACTACAGAGCTTGAAACCTGCTATGGATTTCTGCAGTAGCTGACCTTCTCATTGTTCTAGTGCGCTGCTGTTAGAGCACTCAAACACCAGGGGGAAATCTATTTCTCTCCATACTAGATGGAGCTCTGGACTGGACGTAGGTGTAGGAAGCAAGTTTGCCTAGGAGTAGAATTGAGAGGGGTGACAGGCAAAGGTGACATCCACCCCCCACCCCTGCACCACAAGTCACTCCTGGACAGGTAACCACACTTCTGTCTCATGCCTCTCATGCCTGTCTCTGCCTAAGACCCTGCACCCCACCAGGTCTCTCTAAGGACAGCCCTGAGACAGGCATGGAAAGAGACGGGGAAGATTAAAACATGAAAGACCAATAAGGCTCACAGAGTGCTGAAAGAGCATGTTCTCCGGCTGCTAGTCAGCTGACTGGCTGGAAGCTGTCACCCTCTTTCAAGCATGGCTCCGCCCCCAGCTGCTCCAGGAACTCCATGTTCAAGCCACAGACTTACAAAACACAAGCCAGCAGCCAACTGTTGTTGTTCGGCAGGGGAAAATAAAGAGAGGCAGCTTTGCAGATTTTGACCTACTCTTTTGCCTTTTCTCCCCATTTTTGCCAGCAGATTTCTATTTAGTTATCAAATCATGGGAGGTGAAAAGTGTGGGAAGAGGTTGCTGTTTCTATTCCTTTTTGAAAAATTTGTCTTGCTTGATATTTTCGAACACTATTGTTGTATCTCTCCTATATCTGCTTTTTATTTTGAAAATTAAAATTCTATTTTTAAAAAATAGTGTATGTCATCAATTTATTCTTTGTGCATTGCATTTTATGCAATATTGCTTCCTTTCATAATAATTTGGAATTATATTTAATGGCCAGTTGTCATATGACTGCAATCAGGGGTGTTGGTAGGTTAACAGTTGATTAAAATAAATACAATTTCATGCTATCTAAAGGAATCTAACACTCTTCCCCATTTTTTGAAGTCATCAGAACTTGCTTTACTTTCAAAATCCACTCCCCTTTCCAATTGTTTATTGCAGTGGTCTTGCCATCAAGTTTACTATGTAGAAGAACTTTATTTACGATCAGTGACTAGATACACAAAAGCCAACAGCCAAAGCAAGTCCTTCATATACAATATAATGCAATACAATAGGTACAACAAATCAATTTAAATATAATAATGGTAAGTTTACTATGTAGTAGGGATGTGCAAACAGGTTCAAATTCAAACAGGTTCGAATTAGAACTGGTTTGGTTCAAACTCAAACCAAACAGGGCATTGAACTGGCAATGCTGGTCCGAGTTCTAACCAAACAGAGCCTGGTTCTATTCAAACTGGTTCTAGCCTCCAAAACTAGGTCGGGTGGTAGGCATCCATGGGTGCCAACTACCACCCATACCCCAAAGCAATTGGACACTCCTACGAAGTTTAATTATTTTTTGTATTTTTTAAAATTATTTTTCTCATAGGGAATAATGGGGACTTGAACCAACCCATTACTCTCTATGTGGAGTACCTAGGGGCACAAAAAGGGTGGTGGGGTGTCAGGCACCCATCCACCGACCAGCAAAGCAATTGGACACTCCTGTGATTATGAATGGTTTTCTGAAGCCCCAAGTTTGTAGGATTTATTGGTTTTTTAAAATAATATTTAAAATTTTCCTTTCATTGAAATGCATAGGAGTCTCTTCCCATTCATATAAGTAGAACAGTGAGAGTGACCCTAATTGCTGTGACCTCTGAACTCATTGTTCACAGCAATTAAGGTCACACACAGCTATGAGAGAAATGCAAAAATTAAAATAATCTTCAGAAAATCAGTAATAATCACAGAAGTGTCTGATTGTTTCGGTGTTTGGTGCTACCACCCACCCCAGTTTTGTGCCCCTAGATCTGGCATCCCCAAACTTCAGCCCTCCAGATGTTGCTGAACGACAACTCCCAGCATTCCTAGCCACAATTTATTGTGGCTGGGTATGGTGGGAGTTGTCGTTCAGCAACATCTGGAGGGCCGCAGTTTGGGGATGCCTGCCCTAGAGACTCCACATAGAGAATAATAGGCTGGTTCGAGTCCCTATTATACCCTAGTTAGAACCTTTTAGAGCCAGTTTGAATTTGAACCTGTATGAGCCAGTTTGAAGGTTCTAGAGGTCATTTTAGGTCCTATCCTCCTTTTTGTATCACTTGTTTTGCTTGATTTTCCTTTGCTTAGCTCATGCTTTCCTGATTGGCCAGATGAGTCTGGCTCTCTGGTAGGCTCTGGAGTGGTGCCAGTCCTTGAGAACTGACAACCTATTGGCCAGAGGGGAGGGCAAAGGTGGGGGCCCAAAGAGAAGAGCGGAAAAAATGGTTTGTGTGTGTGTTACTTCTTTGTTCTCCTTCTTTGTGTTGTGTTTTTGCCTTGCCCCTCTTTCTTTGCAGTATGTGTGATGCCTGGTTTACTGACTTGTGCAGCCATCTTGATAGGTCTCTTGTTGGTTTGTGTGTCTGTTGTGTAGTCTGTGCTGTTTGGTTTGGTTCCCTTGGCTTTGCAGTTGTGCAGGCACAGCAGCAGCAGGTCAGTTCCTGTGGTGGTTTTTTGGTTCTTAGTGGGGTGACTTTTTCACTGTGTCGCTGTGTGTTGGTAGTGTGGCCTGCTAGGGGCAAAACATAGCATGAGTGGTAGGCACCCATGGGTGCCCATCCACCGAACATCCAAGCAATGGGGATTGGAGGGGGGGGTTAATTGCTTTTTTTTTTCCATTTCTCCCATAGGGAACAATGAGGGTTTGAGGTGGCTGATCTGGCCCATTTCCCCACTTTGGAGGAGTACCTAGGCACCTGTAAGTGTGTCTGGTGGCACAGCAGGTTGTGCCAGAACTCCCCCCAGGCAGCCCTTCTGAAGAGCTTTTAATAATATTATATACAAAGCAGAGAATCAACTCTTGAGATAGACTGTTAAGAGAGGATAGAACTAAAAAAAATCCTGAAAAAAACCCTGTAAACCCCACTGACTTGGAGCTGCCTGGGAGGAGTTCTGGCACAACCTGCTGTGCCCCCAAACCAAATTTGTGATGTGCATGCACCACCCAAAGGGGAAGAATAGGGCTTATTCATATCCCCATTATTCCCGATGGGAGAAACGCAAAAACTGAAAATATCTTCAAAAATTCATTAATAAACACAGGAGTGTCCAATTCCTTTGAAGTTTGGTGGGTGGTAGGCACCCCTGGGTGCCTACCACCCACCTCGGTTTTGTGCCTCTAGGTGCTTCACATAGGGAATAATGGGTCAGTTCATGTTCCCATTATACCCTATGTAGAACCTTTTAGAACTGATTCAAATTCAAACCAAACTGGGGGTGGTGGGTTTCGAGCAAAACCAAACCTACCCACCCTGGTTCGAAGCTGGTTTGAATTCAAACCAAAGAGGCCAAGACTGTTTTGTGCACATCCCTACTATGTAGTAGCATCTCAGCCTTCAAGCTCCCCCCACCCCACCCCACCCCCACCCCCACCCTTTTTTTTTTTTGCATTGCCACCATACAGGTATTTTTAAACAAAGATTTTTTGAAAGGGAGCAAACAGTACTTTTTGGAGGACTTCCACCTCCTCCTGCTGGAGTATTCCCAAATGGTGATTTTACAGGTGAAACTCAAAAAATTAGAATATCGTGCAAAAGTTCATTAATTTCAGTAATGCAAATTAAAAGGTGAAACTGATATATGAGATAGACGCATTACATGCAAAGCGAGATAAGTCAAGCCTTAATTTGTTATAATTGTGATGATCATGGCGTACAGCTCATGAGAACCCCAAATCCACAATCCCAGAAAATTAGAATATTACATGAAACCAGTAAAACAAGGATTGTCAATAGAACAATATCGGACCTCTGAAAAGTATAAGCATGCATATGTATTCAGTACTTGGTTTGGGCCCCTTTTGCAGCAATTATTGCCTCAATGCGGCGTGGCATGGATGCTATCAGCCTGTGGCACCGCTGAGGTGTTATGGAAGACCAGGATGCTTCAATAGCGGCCTTCAGCTCTTCTGCATTGTTTGGTCTTATGTCTCTCATCCTTTTCTTGGCAATGCCCCATAGATTCTCTATGGGCTTCAGGTCAGGCGAGTTTGTTGGCCAATCAAGCACAGTAATCCCATGGTCATTGAACCAGGTTTTGGTACTTTTGGCAGTGTGGGCAGGTGCCAAGTCCTGCTGGAAAATGAAGTCAGCATCCCCATACAGCTCATCTGCGGAAGGAAGCATGAAGTGCTCCAAAATCTCCTGATAGACGGCTGCATTGACCCTGGACTTAATGAAGCACAGTGGACCAACACCAGCAGATGACATGGCTCCCCAAATCAACACAGACTGTGGAAACTTCACACTGGACTCCAAGCATCTTGCATTGTGTGCCTCTCCATTCTTCCTCCAGACTCTGGGTCCTTGGTTTCCAAATGAGATGCAAAAGTTGCTCTCATCAGAAAAGAGGACTTTGGACCACTGAGCAACACTTTGGACCACTTTTTTTCTTGAGCCCAGGTAAGACGCTTCTGACGTTGTTTGTTGTTCAGGAGCGGCTTGACAAGAGGAATACGACATTTGAAGCCCATGTCCAGGATCCGTCTGTGTGTGGTGGCTCTTGATGCACTAACTCCAGCCTCAGTCCACTCCTTGTGAAAGTCCCCAACACTTTTGAATGGCCTTTTCCTGACAATCCTCTCCAGGCTGTGGTCATCCCTGCTGCTTGTGCACCTTTTTCTTCCACACTTTTCCCTTCCACATAACTTTCTATTAATGTGCTTTGATACAGCACTTTGGGAACATCCAACTTCTTTTGCAATTACCTTTTGAGGCTTTCCCTCCTCATGGAGGGTGTCAATGATGGTTTTCTGCACAACTGTCAAGTCAGCAGTCTTTCCCATGCTTGTGATTCCTAATGAACCAGACTGAGAGACCATTTAAAGGCTCAGGAACCCTTTGCAGGTGTTATGGATTGATTAGCTGATTGGAGTGGGACACCTGGAGCCTAGACTGTTGAACCTTTTCACAATATTCTAATTTTCTGGGATTGTGGATTTGGGGTTCTCATGAGCTGTACGCCATGATCATCACAATTATAACAAATTAAGGCTTGACTTATCTCGCTTTGCATGTAATGCGTCTATCTCATATATCAGTTTCACCTTTTAATTTGCATTACTGAAATTAATGAACTTTTGCACGATATTCTAATTTTTCGAGTTTCACCTGTACTTTGATTAACCATGGAGGGGCAAGTGTGCATTCGCATATCATCCAGCTTTAAGTCAAAGTCCTTGCGAGCTAACAGGGAGCATTCCATATACAACTTGGGTTTTTCATTGCTTGTTGGAGCTTAGCTCGATCTATGTCCAGGGTAAAAAAATCCACTTTTTGCATCGATTTTTAAGGCATATTCAAAATATCCATAACTTGCAGTACTTCACCCCTCTTAATCCCATGGTAAAGCTAGCCTGCTGTCTGGGAAAGCTCCTGGAAAGTCCCAAAACCTCCTGCATTGAGCCCAGCAGGGCACAAAAGCTGCTCACTGCCCTTTCTGTAGAGCCTGGCAGCTGTGTCGCTACCGGGCACAAGGCTGTGGGCACCACACACCAAATGAGCCATCCCTCACTGCAACAACTTTCCCCTTGTGTGCAAATGGGAAGGGAAGGGTGTAGAAGAGGGCAAAATGTGGAGAAGGCACTCATCTTCATGCCTCCCCTTTCCATTACAAGTTTATGAAGTGGGCATGATGGAGGCTCAATGACAGAGGAAGTAGTGACAGGGAGCACATGCTGTGCTGGAATGTTTAATTCTAGACGAGAATGTGCCCCTTTGCCATTGCCCCTTGCTTGGTCCAGACAAGGTTGATGGGCATGAGGTTTGAGGCACTCAGCCAAAGACTGGGGGCACATGCCACTTGTGCCCAGTGCTACCAACGGCATTGGCTGCCATTTTGAATAATCAAGTTGAAGGTGTTCCTATTGTTTTACTTGATTTTGAATATACTAATCAGCCATCATTTCCTCATAGGAGAAACTTTTCAAATGCTTCTGTTACTATTTTTCTTGGTCTCAGTACCTTTGTCTTCTTCCTTAGATTATTTAACAACCATATATTATTATTATTTATTTACACAGTCAGACAGGTGTTATTGACTGGTTAGTTGTATCCAGACATCGAGTCCTTCCCAAGGACCTGGGATGGCTGAATTTTATTGTCAGTTGTTGCTGTTGTTATAGATATCGTCGCAGAATATAGGCTGTTCCCAGTAAAGCTGCTTTCTGTAATTGGCTGATGGTGATTTCTTTGGCCCCTGTGGTGCTGAGGTGCTCTTCAAGGTCTTTTGGGACTGCACCCAGGGCGCCAATGACCACTGGGATTATTTTGGTCTTTTTCTGCCACAGCCTTTCAATTTCAATTTGTAGATCTTTGTATTTTGTGATTTTTTTTTCTATTTTTTTCTTCTATTCTGCTATCCCCTGGTATTGCTATGTCGATTAGTTTAATTTGTTTTTTGTTCTTCTCGACTACAGTTATATCTGGTGTATTGTGTGGCAGATGTTTGTCTGTTTGTAGTCGGAAGTCCCATAATATTTCTACATCTTCATTTTCTTCAACTTTTTCAATTTTATGGTCCCCCCAATTCTTGGCTACAGGTAGCTTGTATTTTTTGCAGATGTTCCAGTGTATCATTGTTAACTGTGTACTCCACATGCTCATTGCTTTTTAAATAAATATCTGAATGTTTTTGCTGACACCAGTTGTTTCTAAACATTTTATTATTATTATTTCTTGTTTACACAGTCAGACAGGTGTTATTGACTGGTTTGTTTTATCCAGACATCAAGTCCTTCCCAAGGACCTGGGATGGCTAAATTTTATTGTCAATGTTGTTGTTAAAGATATCGTCGCAGAATATAGGCTGTTCCCAGTAAAGTTGCTTTTTGTAATTGGCTGATGGTGATTTCTGTGGCCCCTATGGTGTTGAGGTGCTCTTCAAGGTCTTTTGGAACTGCACCCAGGATGCCAATTACCACTGGGATTATTTTTGTCTTTTTCTGCCACAGCCTTTCAATTTCAATTTGTAGATCTTTGTATTTGTAGATCTTTGTATCCCTCTGCGCATTTGCGCATGCACGGTGGCTGCTCGTTTTTACGGAGGCCCGAACAGGCCCAAAAGGCTATGTTTTCCTGGCCATGGTGGTGATGAGG
The DNA here is from genome assembly GCF_027244095.1 of Hemicordylus capensis. Taxonomy (NCBI): domain Eukaryota; kingdom Metazoa; phylum Chordata; class Lepidosauria; order Squamata; family Cordylidae; genus Hemicordylus; species Hemicordylus capensis. The sequence goes on from NC_069660.1 coordinate 259,680,331, forward strand.
AAGGCTGGCGGGTGGAGAGAGAACCCATGCAGACACACCCTCCCCCACGGCTACAGCAAGCCCCCCGAAGGGGCTACACGTACCAACTTTAACACTTTAATTTTTTTTAAGGAAAAATTTTGCGGTCTTGCCGGACTGGACTCGGCGGTCCAGTTCCGGTCTGACGGAACTGGGGGAGGGGGGCCTTGGTTTGATCATGGACCCACAAAGCCCCGGACTGAACCATCAGACCGCAGACAGTCAGACTGGTCTTGCACATCCCTACACAGCATCACTCCAGTGGCTGTTGCTGGTATCTGCCTTATGTTCCTTTTTAGATTGTGAACCCTTTGGGAACAGGGGGACATCTTATTTATGTATGTAAACCACTTTGAAAACTTGTTGAAGAGAGGTATGTAAGTATTAGGGATGTGCAAAACTTTTCAAGTACAAAACTATTTGTACCCAAAATGGGTTGTTTGGGGAAATTTGTGTACAAAACAAATCACCCAATGTCAACATCCAAAAGTTTGGGCAACAAAACATATTGTCCCTGTTTCGGCTCTGAAAGATTTGTTGTTTTGGACCTCCATTTTGTGGCGATCTCTGAGTCAGTCTCCATTTTGTGTTTAATCTGCATTTGAACTTCCCACCTTCAGAGCAGTGAAGGAAAGCATGGGCTGATCTTCTGATGATTCCCTCCTTGTTCCCAATAGGCTCCTTTGGCTCTTGCCACTTCTGAGTGACCCCACATTGGTTAGGGGAAGGATCGAAGAAGGGGCAAGGGTGGGAGGGAGGGAGGGAGTTCAAGGAGTGATTCATTCATGCATTTTGCCATTCATTCAGATTTAAAGAGGCAGCAGCCTGCCAGCCACCCTTCTGCCTTGTTCTGCTTCATACTAGAAGAAAGAGAGAACTTTTGCTTTTCTTTGCTTGCAACCATGCTGTTGCCTTGCCACCCTGAGCTCAGCACCCAGCACCCAGCCTGTCTGCCTGCCCCTGTCTGGGAATGCATTAAAATCGATTTCTGCTGCAGTGCTTTTTTATTTTCTTGTTGAATCTTGAGAAGAATTCTTTTTTTACCCCGTTGAGAGAATCACTGCCTGCCTGTGCCTGCTGTGTGCCAGCCACCAGCCCCTCTAGCCACTGGCCACCTGGCCAGCCACCACCCCCCGCCCAATTTTCCAGGCTTTCCCCCCAGCCCTCCCAAATCTGAAGAATGAGAAGAAGAAGAAGTCAAGAAAGAGTAAACTCAGAGACCGCTGGGTGGAAGAGGGCAGTGGCAGTGGCTGGTGGCCAGGCGGGGGAAACCAGCAGGTGGCGGAAAGGCGGGCAGCACACTCCCTCTCCAGCCCACCTGCCAGACAAAAGGAAGGGTGGCCTGGCAGCAGCAGCTCCAGGAGTAGGGGCGCCAGCCAGGTGGGAGCAGCTGGGGGGGAGTGACGGCAGTGATGGGGGATGGGGGAGAATTAGAGGCGCAGATGCTCTGCACCCAGTCCGGCTAGTAAATATTAAAATTTAATATTCTGTTTTGATCATGGCCACCTGAACACCATCAACCATCCAGTTCTCCCTCTATTGACAGAGCTTGTTTACTCCTCCCAATTAACTGCTACCATCAGGCCTACAATGTTGTGTTTTTAATTCTGCTTTTCAATGTCAGCTTGCAGAAAGGGGAGAGGAGAGGTGTGTGTCTTGAGGGCTACTCTTGTTCCTTAAAGCTAACATTCATGCTCTGAAGATTCTAGACAGGCTGCGATTAATTAAAAAAAAAAGCAGTCTTACTGAATCAGGCACAGCTGAATCAAGAGTTTGTTTTACAGTGAATCTGTAAATTAAGTCTGTGAGAAGACACAAAGTTACAATGATAATGGGTGATAATTGCTGGACAAGCAACCTTATCTACATTTGCCAGTAGGTTAAAAGTTAACCTTTCATTTGCAAATGAGTCTGTAGGGAGATCTTTTTTTTTTTTTTTAAAAGAATATTCTCCAAATATTTTGGAGTGTAGAAGGAATTGCTTAGAATTCTCACTTCGTATCCCCCTCACCCCCTGAGAATGTGTGTAGAATATTTGCGGGCATATTCATCCCAAATTTAGGACAGGGGTGTTTTTTGCAGTCATGAGATCTTTATCAAATCAATTGTAGTTCCTCCCTAAAGAGAAGTAATTGGGAAAACTGTTCAACTTGGGCTGCTGTATTATTATAGTATTCTTTTCCTGGTCTTGGGCCATAATAAAGATGTTGAAGTAACCTGATAACTGGATCCATTCCTACCTTACCGGAGATAAATGAACCTTTTCAATAGTAAAGCAAAGCATGCACAAGGGGATTATGCTCCAAAAGATGTGCTGTCAATGGAGCCTCGGATTAGCAGTCTTAACTTAACTTAACACTCCAAGGGGTCACTAGGGAGAGGCATGAACATGGGGCACCTCTCCCCTTGCTGTGTCTCTGTGTGTGTGTGTGTCCTTATTCTGATCTGGTAACCTTATTTAAAAATAAATCTGTTCAACAGAAACTTTCAGATAATGATTCAAATTCTGTTCCAGTTCAGGGAAAAAAAATAAAACTACATTCCAGTTTGGGGTGCCAGTTTTGTGTTTTATTCATAAATGAAACCAATATTTGAGAATAGGCCTATGCAGCAGAAAAAATGTTGGTTTCTACACAACCAGACAGAAGAATTGTTGGGAAGACTGACATAGACCCTCAAAAACTGTTATGGCTGGGTCATATTGGTTCCAACATTTCCCCAATATTTTGTTGGACTCCTGCCCTCTCTCACTGCCCTGTCCATATCCCTCCCTTTCTCCGCCTTTTCCTTGCCTTCCTCCAATCTCTTTCCATCTCCCTCCCCTACCGTGGAGTCCCAGATAAGGGTGGGAGACAGGGAGAAGGTGGAGGAAGGTGGGGAATGAGGACCAGGCAGTGTGTGTGTGTGTGTGTGTGGGTGTGGGTGTGGGTGTGGGTGTGTGGAGTTCTGACAAATTCCATGGCAAGAAGGATTTTAGTCAGAGTTCTGACTGTCAGGCATCCCTACAATTAGAATCCCTACAGAATGGTGGAGTCCATTCTGCAAGTGCCCAACATTGGGCATATTGGGTCTGACATGCCTGTCGGACCAATACAACTGCACAGCCTTATGTGGCAGGACATATATTTTGGGGTGGCATAAGCTACTATACTCTGCCTTTTGCAAGGGCAGGGCCAGGCGCGTAACAACGATCGGGCAAGGGGAGACAGTTGTCTGGGGGCCCCACTGCCTGGAGGGGCCCCCCAGAGGCACCTCACGTGACTCCCCATTGCCCCCTGCCCAGCCCCAAGGCCCCTCAGCCACTTGCCCTGTTCGCCGTCTCTCCAGCTTGTTCTCCTGGCCGGCAATGCAGGCAGCAGACAAGCTGCAAAGAGCTCCTTTTCTCCCGCCTCTCAGCTGATCGGCCGGTGGGCGGGGCTTCCACGGAGGTCTGGTGTAGGCCTCTGTGAAGCCTGAACTCGAGTAGGGCCCAAGCCAGCCAGGAAGGAGGAGGCAGCCAGAGTGGCCACCACTGTTCTCTGCAGCAGAAGACCCCCTGCTGCCAGGTAGAGTGTGAACTCCTTTTTGTGGTTACCTTCCCCCCCCCCCCCGCCCCCCGGATATATAGGCATCTGCTTGCCATAGGGCTTTGATATGGGGGGGAGGGACTGAGAAGTCTCTGAATATTTATTTTGAAACAGCTTTGAAAATTTGCTGGCTTAAAAAAAACTATCTAAAAAGGCCTATAAGTGGCTTGTTTCATGGCAGAAAATTACAAAAACTTCTGGAAGAAACAGTGTTATATTTATTTTATTCATTCATTCATTCATTCATTTATAAATGCACTTATGTTCAAGTTGTTTTGCAACCCAGAAGGTCTGAGTGAGAACTGTGAAGCATGGCTTGTGCTTTTATTTTATTTTATTTTTCTTGTGTGTGAACTGCTCCCCAATAACTTGCAGGGACTTCAGGGTAAATCTGGCCAACATGTGAATGCAGCACCTCTATTCCAGAGGAGATGTGTCTTAAAGGGCTTTAAAAGCCTCCTGTGAAAAACCTCCTGGAATCGAACTTGACTGAATTTGTTCAGAATTCTGAGATAACAAACATAGGCTCACCCTGCATGGTTGAAAGTCTCCTTTGCTAATCTGCAGCGAGGGATCCATTTTAATCATTCATCTTTCTAGTGTGTTCTAGGCATTAAAAGTAAAACAAATGTATAGTACTCAATGTATATCACTATATATTGTGACGTGTGCGTGTGTGTATTCAGTGAAATGTATTTGCAGGCAGCATACTTATTTTGGAATATCAGACTTAAATCCTTGGGGGCCTGGGGTGTGTGGAGGCCCTGGACTTTGAGTGGGGGGGGGGGCCATTTTAAAATCTTGTCTCTGGGCCCATTCCAACCTTGCTACGCCCCTGGGCAGGGCCTAGGAAGAATTAGGCTGGGATTGGACTGGAAGCCTGCTAGAACTGGTTTGCTATTTCATCTGAATTAGTTTAAATGAAATTGCAAACTATGGCTTGCCTCAAATCAGAAAATAAGATAGCAGTCTCTGCATGTGAAGGAGAAAGAGGGACCATATGAGTTCCAAGCTTGGGAATGTAGTGCCAAGCCACAGTTTGCTGTTACATCCAAAACACCAAATCCGCGCCCCCAGAGGGTTGGGCGGGGGGGGGCGTAGTTGTATTTCTGAATTGTGTTTATAAATATTCTCATATGCTACTATTAGAAGTGAGATTTTTCTCTCTGTCAGTTTTCGTTTGTCTCTTGGTTAGCTATTTTCCGCCGGACACCCGTATCAAAATTTCAAACAAAGCTTTATTTCATTGCTAGCAAAAGCTCCTGGGTGGGGCCACTCCCCTCTGGAGGGCCATCCATCTTTTTATACTGTGCAATCAACAACTTTTGCACCTGCGCATTGTATACAAGCCAAAATGTTACTTTTAACCCCAAAGGTTCCGGTTTGCTTCCAAGTGCTATATTCCCCACGTTCCACTTCTCAAGACATCTGGCTTGTGGCCTTGGCCTGGTTCCTGACCCCGTTGATACATACTTTCAAGCGATGTCGTCATAAAATATCCTCAAGGTGTGGAATGGAGGGATCTACCAGCCACCACAAGCGCCATTGATAAGGCATCTGTGCAAACAAACGGTGCTTTTTGGTTGTTTGAGAGCTATTTGCAAATAATATCCCAACATTACAAAAATACATTTTAGAGTTCCATCCATGTGCAGCTATATGGTGAAATAATAAATCATCTGAAAAATCTTGGAACTTGACAAGCACACTTTATAACAATTTTAGGAGACAAAAGTCTGACAATGGCAGTAATAACCAAATTGGTGATTACATTTTCAGCAAAGAACCATTCATGGTTCTTTTAATGCTACTAATCTTTCTTTGAGTTTGTATAAAATCGTTCCAAAAGAGCTGTTCCTATACTCCCTGGTAATTTTTGATGTCTCTCTATTAAAGTTTGAAGAGAAATCTTTGCCTGTTAAGAAAACAAAAAGCACGTTCAGGTTCTCCTCATGTTAAAGAATAGGCCACTGCACTATATAAGAATTTCAGTCCTAATTTTAAAGAAGCAGAAGCAACAGTTCTGTTCAGAATAAATGTTATCACGATATTGGAGAGTGGAATTTTATTATCTGGCATTTCCTGGCAAGGTGGTTCCCCTGCCTTATACTCAGGATCCCCCCACCTCGTGTGCGAGTCTTGAGATACTGCAGTATAAATAACAAGAACAAGTTCAACTTTTTTTTTTTTTTTTAGCTGGTTATAGGTCAACCCAATATGAATACAGTGGACCGGGTCTCACGATCTGTGAGACCTGGTTTGGGGCTGTGAGTGGGAAGAGCGAGCTAAGCCTGCTCTCCCCGCTCACAAGGGAGGGGAGGGAGCCCTGGGCGGCTGGATCGGCCACCCACACGATGGCCGGCACCGAGATGGAGCCGGTGGGCGCTGAGGAGGTCGGGGGCTGCCCAGAAGCCCCAGTATGCCCTGCATGAGTGCACAGGACATACTGGGGAGACCCCTGGAGCTGGGAGGTGGATTTTTGCCTCCCCTCCGGAAGTCTAACCGTGAGTAGGCACAGTGCTTGCTCCACAAACCTGGTTTTTGACCAGGGGTTCCTGAGCGGGTTACCCGCTTCAGAACCACCGGGCTCGCAGCCGAGCCCGGTGGTTCTGACGATCGGCAAAAATTGGGCTAGCGGAGGCTAGCCCGATTATTGCTGATCGTCAGAATAGCCCCACTAGCTAACTATTACTTAAAAGTTGATCAGAACTCTGGGTACTATTCAGCCAAACTGAAGCACTTTTAATTTTGCTGATTTCAGTGGGAAAGTTAAGACACGCTGAAATATTTCTCATTGATATCACTGAGTAGCATCCAAACTAGCACTTGCACGAATGGAACTATTCACTCAAATGATGGGGGGAGAGTTATTCTCACCTATCCTCTTCTCTTCCCTGCAGCCCCCAGCAGACCCTGAAGATATGCCCCTGAGCATTGTGGGATGTTCAGGGACACATTTTGGAGGGGCACAGGAGAGTGGAAGAAGGAAGGCAGGATCAACAAAAATCACTCCTCCCCTCATATGAGCAGAAGGTGTATTTGTCTGAGTACTAGACTGTATACTGTGCAAGAAGACGTTAAAGTAGTTTACTTTGACTGGAGTGTGCTCTGTACTTGATCAGTTGATGCCATATATTCTATTGGCGGAGAATGACTTTTGAGCATGATTCTGTCTGATATGCTATTGTGTCCCAGATAAGACAGGGCAGATGCCTTTTTTCCTCTTGCTGATCATCATAATGCTCACACAGTGCTTTGGTGAGCCCAATATTTTAAAATATCAGTTTCTTTCATCCAAAGAAAAACACTTTTGACAATTGTTATATGGGTAAGATCCAAATCTGAGAAATAATGACTTGTCAAGGAACACCAAATTTAACTGGATCATATCCATATATAGCTTACCTTTTCAGCCAGCTCTTCAGGAGTTATATTTGGATCATATGGTATAGGCTTTCCTAGATATGTGCGCCATTTGACTGGAAACCCACCATACACAGGAAGCAGTGGCCATCGAATGGATTCATACAGCCTTTGCATTACCTCTGTGTGAAATAGTAATGTTCACATATTCACGTACAGAGAGATAGTTTTCAAGTGAATGCATGGAGATAAGGTGAAGATGAAATTCTGTTAGAACAAAGGAGGTCGAACTATGGACTTTACAGGGGGTGTCTTGGTTCTGCCAACCTTTCCCCCATCTATCTCTCATGTTATATCTGTTAAAAGAAATGATGTGACATCATCACATTCAGCATTTCCCCACCTCCAATCAGTTTATTGGCTGCCTCTTGCTGGGGATGGAAAAACGCTGATCTTGATGAGATCACATCATGCATTTCTTTTATGTCATGTTATGGAGGAGACACAGGTCAGTGGCAGCCCTGAATCTCCTGTAAAACCTAGTTAGACCCTGATAAGAATGGCTGATAAAAAAACAAGTGTGCATGATTTTTTTTAAAAAAAAAGTACATGTGACATAACCTTAAAATAAATGTACCAATATTTATAATTTCTAGAGAACAATGTGCACTTGTTCTATTGTGCAATTTCTTGTGCAATTTCTATCTGCAGAACACTTGTCTGCAGACAGAAATAACAGACTTTTCATGTGCAGGTGGACCTTGTCACTTTAGGTACCTTCACCCAACAATGGATACCCAACCTTGGTATACACGGATGCAAAAAATGGTTAAAATCCATGTATACGCGGTCCTAGGTTGACAGAAATGACCTTTGAGGTCATTTCCAGCCACCATTTTGCTCAAAGAAGCTATTTTGTGGCTTAAAAAAAAAAAAAAAAATCCTGCAATTTTCCACAGCAAATCAGTAGAATTTGGAGTTTTGCTGAACAGTTGGACACCTGGAGAGGACAACATGGTATTTAATTTCACATATTTCTGCTTTTTAAAGCATTGTTGCCCTTTTTTTGCACTCCAGGGCAAAATTGCCATTGGTGAGGTCTCGTTATCTGTGGTTTCGCTATTCACAGAAATTGGCAGGAATGGAACCCCTACGGATAATGAGGTCCACCTTTGTACCACTTCTAGTGCAAAAGTACTACCCTGCAATAACAGTTGCCTGTTGAAAACAAAAACAGAGAATTGCTATGTATAGCTGGGTGGGCAGAGTTCAGAGCTGTGGGAACTCTTTTTTGCCCCTGGAACACCAAGGAGCAACAAGAAACCAGATGCAAAATCTGGTTTGGAGGCAGACTAAGAATTAAGGATGAAGGTGCCCCCCTAAGCATATTCTCAGTCTAAGAGTTTGTTTTCAGTACTAGAACTGAGCTCACAGTCTTTTCATGCACAAATGGACTCTTGGTTTCACCTCTTTCTTAGTTTCAGCAGTCCAATGTATGGTGGAGAGATTTTCGTTTATTGCTCTTCTTGGAGCAATTGGAAGTTGGAAACCATGACTAAACTACTACTTTAATTGTCCAGAGATTAGCACTGGTTCATGATATTTTGGTGCTTGAAGCAAAGCACCAGATGATGCCCACTTCAGTCCATTCTTTCTCTTTTCTCTTCTTGTCTATTACAATCACACTCCTCATTTTTCATTCTTTCAAATCTCTGACTCTTCCACTTTTTTTTTTCTATTTGGAAATAATAATATTAAACCTTATTTGTTAGCCACCTCATAACAAATGGTTCTCTGGGTGGCTCACAACAGAGGATTGAAATATACAATAACAACACATAACACATTAAATCATAACAGACAAAAAAAGGTAAAAAGAAAATACAAAATACAATACAAAACAGCTTAGAAACTGAAATCTGAAAACCTGAATTCAAAAATCCAAATTTAAAAGGCCTGTGTCAACAAAAAGGTCATTACCTGGAGTCTAAAAGAACAACGTGATGAAGCCAGGCGAACCTCACTGGGGAGGCTATTCCATAAATGGAGTGCAACCACCAAGAAGGTCCTCTCCCTGGTAGCCACCCACCTCTCCTTGTTTGGCAGGGGCACCCAGAGGAGGGCCTCTGAAGAAAACCTTAAGTTTTCTTAAGGTAGGGTAGGGACATATGGGGCAAATCACTCTCTCAAGTAACCTGGTCCCAAGCCATTTAGGCCTTTAATGGTTAAAACCAGCACTTTGAATTGGGCTCAGCAATGGACTGGGATACAGTGCAGCTGATGAAGTACTGGTTAATATGATCAAAATGTTCAGTCCCAGTTAATAATCTTGCAGCCCTATTTTGTACCAGCTGCAGTTTCTGGACCATTTTCAAAGGCAGCCCCATGTATACTGCATTGCAGTAATCTATGCAAGAGGTTACTAGAGCATGAGTAACTGTGGCCAAGCGGTCTCTGGAAAGGAACTAAAAAAGCAGTGTGGTAATGAGTTGACTTCCTTCCTATGATGGCCCACAATGTGTCACCTGAAGCAGCCTGCTTCACCCTACCTAATGGTGGGGCTGGCCTTGCTAGATATCTACAAAAAGATCCCAATCTACCTTCACCCTACCTCTGCTCTACAATATATAGCAATCTATTATCCTACTGACACAGAGCAGCTCCTTTAAACATCAAAGCATTCTTTCAAATAGATAAATAATATAAAATCAATCTTACGTATTTTTCCAAATGTCCTGTATCCCTCACGAACGTTCTGTGTGAACATAGGAATGATGGGCTAATGGGGGGGGGGATCATGAGAACAGGAAGAAAATATCAGCCTCAACTTTTGTTAAAATAACTGGGAAACTGAAGAAAATGTAGATTGATTCAAAATGTATGTCATCTTCTTATGTTACCTAGTAGGTTTCCCATAGTTCCATTCCGTGTGTGTGTGTGTGTGTGTGTGTGTGTGTGTGTGTGTGTGTGTGTGATTTATTTATATGCCTCCTGACTCCAAAGGCTCTAGGTGATTCACAACCATGAATACAATAAAAATACAATAAAGTAAACTATTAAAACAATGAGGTAGATCAATTTAAAATATTCCAAGATTACTAAAAGCCAGGCCAAAAAAAAGTGTCTTAAGGAATCTTTTAAAGGCTGTCAAAGATGTGAGGCCACAGATATCTATAGGGAGTGCATTCCACAGCCCAGGAGCCACTACAGAGAACATCACTCCCAAATCTCTGCCAGGTGAGATGGTGGCATCAGGAGACGGACCTCTCTCGCTGACCTTAATGTGCCGAGGGGTTCATGCAGAAGAAGGTGCTCTCCCAGGTAACCCAGTCCATGTAGAGTGCATTGCAGTTGTCAAGCCTAGAAGTTACCAGAGAGTGCACCACAATTCTGAGATCATTATGTTCAAGGAACGGATGCAGATGTTGTATCAGCTGAAGTTGATAGAAAGGGCTCCTGGCTATAGCCTCAACCTCAGATACCAGAGTGAGGCCTGGATCCAGAAGCACTCCCAAGCTACATAACTGTTCCTTTGTGGAGGGAGGACTGCAACCCCATCCAGAACAGGAAGATCTATCACGTCCCCCAAATTTTGAGCCCTTACTATGAGTACCACCATCTTGATTAGATTCAGTTTCAATTTATTATTCCTCATCTAGTCCATGATTGCCTGTAAGTAGGGGGTTATGCCATTACCCAATGATGATGTCTTGGAGAGAGATATTTTAGGTGTCATCCGCATATTGATAACACCCTACTCCAAATCTCCTTATGATCTCACCCAGCAGTTTCATGTAGATGTCAAAAAGCATCAGATAGGATGGACCCTGAGGGGACACCATACAATAGTTCTCATTTGAGAGAGCAATTATCTCCTAGCAACACCATCTAGAATATACCCAAGAGACAGGAATGGAACCACTGCAATGCAGTACCACTTATTCCCAAATACCTCAAACTATCCAGAAGGATACCATGGCTGATAGTATCGAAAGCTGCAGAAAAGTCCAAAAGAACCAACAGAGTCACATTTCCTCTGTCCATTCCTTGAGATCATCCATAAGGCTGACCAAGGCTGTCTCCACCCCATAGCCTGCTCTAAAGCCAGGTTGAAATGGATCTAGATAATCAGTATCTTCCAAAACTGACTGGAGTTGATCAGCCACCAGCCTCTCAATTACCTTGCCCACTCAAGGGAGGTTGGGGACTTGTCTATTATTACTCATCACCCAGGGCTCTAGGGCAGGCTTCTTAAGTAAAGGTCTCACAGAGCTCCCAAAACAAGCCCTGGCAAATGCTAGCTGTGGCAAAACCAGCCTCTCAAAATCTCCCCTTCTCCGGCTAGCTTGTTTGAAGGAAAAAGGCTTGTTGTTTTCTTCTATAGAAAAGTTTGCTTACCTCCCTGAATCTGCTTCTGCTCTTTTCAGAGTAGGCTTCAAACTTGTTCAGAAATGATCTAGAAGTTGGGTAACCAGTGAAATGGCCAAATTTGCAGATGAAACCAAACTATTTAGGGTAGTGAAATCTAAAATGGATTTAGAGGAGCTCCAAAAGTATCTCTACAAACTGAGGGAGTGGGCAACAAAATGGCAAATGCAGGTCAATGTAAGCATTTGTAAAGTGATGCGTATTGGGGTTAAAAAAAAAAAAAAGTCCCAACTTCACATGTAGACTGATGGGGTCTGAGCTCCCAGGAGAAGGACCTTGGGGTTGTGGTGGACAGCTCTTTGAAAGTATCGACTCACTGTGTGGCAGCTGTGAAAAAGGCCAATTCCATGGTTGGAACCATTAGGAAGGGGTTTGAAAATAAAACTGCTACTATTTTAATGCCTTTATACAAAACTATGGTGCAGCCACATTTGGAGTACTGCAAACAGTTCTGGTCTGCATTTCTTAAGAAGGATATTACAGAACAGGAAAAGGTTCAGAAGAGGACAACCAAGTTGATTGGGGCCTAGAGCACCTTCTTTATGAGGCAAGACTACAACACCCTGGACTTTTTAGTTTAGAAAAAAGATGACTGAGGGGAGACATGATAGAGGTCTAGGAAATCATGCATCGATCGTGTGCAGTAACAGGAGGAGAGATGACATGCCCTCAGCTCTTGCCTGTGGGCTTCCCAAAGGCATCTGGTGGGTCACTATGTGAAACAGGATGCTGGACTAGATAGGCCTTGAGCCTGATCCAGTAGGGTTTTTGTTATGTTCTTTTATCCCACAATGCACCATGTGAGAACTTCTGTGCATTGGGGTATCTCCCAGCTGCTGGGCCACTTCTTCTCCCTGGCTCTATGGTGAGTATCGCTTTCAGTAGCCTGAAAGAAGCTGCCAGAAGCCCACTCACCCACATTACTGGGCAGTGAGGTAGCAGGCACAAATGCATCCTCCTACCTCACTTTTAGCCTGAGTTTCAAACCTGGCCTGCCCGGTAGAAGAGTGTCAGGATCGAGAGCAATCCCAACAGTTCTCACGACCAGCCCTACCGGGGCTAGCACTGCCCTACTCGGTGATTTCCTGTATACAGGTATTACTATATCAGCATCACATTCATCGACCTATACCGACAGACTGGTAGCAGAAGAATGGGCCCTGAAGGATCTGTCAAATGGGTTAGAAGAAGGCATGCCAGACAGATAAATACTATAGATTCAGATCAGGAGAAATAACTGTCTTGAGGTACAAGGAGCATGTTGATAAATACAGTGCAAATTATACCACTTTTAAAGGTGGTCAGTGTGGAATACTATGGAAGATTAAATTTGGGTGCTCCACTGTACACTTACTAGTACTCACCACTTTTGCTTCTATGGCAATCTTAGCAAAGCCTATACGGTTTCTCCATATAGTCTTATAGGTATGATCACTAAATTGGGCTTCTCGTGTTCCTCCTGGTGCAATTGCTATCAAATGACCATCTTTCAGGACACTGAGACAATCTTCCTTTGTACCAGCCATTATATACAATACCTCTAGAATTTTTTTATAGCCTGTAAGAATGAAGTGTGGTATCAGTACAGTGGAAAGTGACATATCATAAGTTTATTCTTCTCTTATAGAAATGTAGTACTAATATCTAGAAAGATGAAACTGGACTGTTGATTATCAAGTCAAATCAGTTGCTTTCCTCCTGTCCCAGTAATTTTAATTATCTAGTAATATGGTGAATCATAACTCCTTCTTGGTATTAGGGGCATGCCCAAAATGTGGCTTGAGCACTGTTTGGGAGTATGAAGTGGGAGCTTTAAGAAAGAGGAGAGCAGCTTCTGATCTGGGGTCCACCACCCCAATCAGCATCCTGCTGGGGTGGCATGCAGCCCAAGTACCCCTGCACAGCTCCACCATGCAAGTCATGGCATCTGCACATGCATGGGTGCCATTTATGTGGTCAGCAACACCATGCTGGCCATGCAAATGTCACCCACATATGTGCAGACACCATGTGCCTGCTGTCATTGAGTGGGGGTGACTTGGGCCGTGTTTCTAGAGAGCATTCTGGTTAGAAGCAGAATACATCTTTGAAAAATATAATGCTCTGTCAGAGAAGACATTGATATGACCCAGAATTGATGTCATTATAACAACCTGTCAGGTTTGCAGCCCAAGTAAATATGATATTTGCATGCGTGTTTTTAAATATAAAGCAGGTGTAGTGTCTCCACTATGTATTGGGACCAGGGTGTGAGGAGGAGTTTTTAACCTTTTCTCCTTTCTAAGGCCACAGTCTGTTGGCTGTTGTTTGCCCCAGGAGAGAAGCTCAGTTGGTTTGCCTTCCAGGACAAATAGAAACTGCACACTCTACTCCCCTGATCTAGATCAGGAGCACAGCCATGGCAAAGGGTGGAAGCCTCCTCTTCATATAGGATTGTCCTAATACAAGCCATTGCAACTGCCACCACTACTCACCCCCCTGGCCCAATGTGGTTGCTATTTACATTTTAAAATATTCATATCTGTAGGGACCAATCATGTCTAGTTTGGCCAGAGAGACTTAGAACTTGCTTGCCTCAGAAGATTGGTCTATCCAGTACTAAGCCCCATGTCCGGAGTGGATGGTCTACCCACTGTGTGAGGTGAGTAGACCAGGGCTCTACCTCATACTTGGTGCATCTGCACACCTCAGATGACTGCTGTACCCGGTAGACCAGACCTCTGAGGCGGACTGACATGCTAGATCTGGAGTTGACGGCTGGTCTACCTGTCGACCCCAACTGGTAGACCAGCTCTCCCAGGGGAAAAAGTGCCATTTTGAGGCCCATTTCCCCTGAAAAACGGGCCTCAAAATGGCACTTGAAGCACCCAAATCAATTCAGATGATTTGAGGTTGATTTGACAGACAGCCAAGTTGGCTGTTTTTGATGAATCAGTTTGATGATTCTGCAATTTGATTCAAGCTTGAATCAAATAGTAGAATCTGATTCATGCACACCTCTGGTATTTATCTTACTCTGCCATCCACACAATTTTAGGGACATTGCAAATGATAGAACAAATTTTGATAGTGAACTTGTCTAAACCCAGAGCTGCTGTATAACTGTGGTTTACAATCCATGATTAAACCAGGGTGTGAAATAAAGTTTCAACTCTAGTTTCATACTTATTTAGCCATGATTTGTAAGCCACAGTTAAAACAGCAACATTGGGTCCAGATGAGCCAAAATGGTGAAGCCATTCTCAAACTAGAATGTGGTAGGATAGGCTTGGGAGGGTTAGCTATATATTCATGATCAACACACCATGGTTTTCTGGGTCATCTGAACCTACTATGGCTGTCTGAATAACAATGTGTAACTTCTGACTAGGAAGTACAGGATTTCAAACAAGAGACAACTTAGTTACACTCTCTCTCTCTCTCTCTCTCTCTCTCTCTGATGGACTATGGGAATGGGGCCCACACACAACTCTTGCAGTCCCTCCATGCATGTGCTGTTGTGCAAGTGTATGACACTTACCAGCTCTACACATGCTTTGGAAATGATCTTAAAGAGAGGAAGTGACATGTTTCCTCTCTTCCATATCATTGTTGGGAGTTTTCTGGGACGTTTCTGGGCAGATCACTGTTGGGAAAGCTGGGAAGTTTCATCTCCCTGTGCAACATTCCTGTGCATGTAAAGGAACTGTGAGAGTTGCGTGTGTTGCATCCCCACAGTGCCTCCTTGGGTGTGGTTCATTAGGATGTGAGCCAATGTTTATTTGCATGTCTCTTCCATCTGTAATAATTACAATATATGAAAATAATTTTACCTGGCAATTTAAAGACAAAGCGATCAGCAACTGTACGACATTTTCTCTTCTTCAGGAGAAATAGCCTTGTTAAAAATAATAGATAGTCTACAGGAAGTGCAGCATGGTAATAAATAATAAGACCTGGTCCTTCTGATACATTTTCTATACCATGTACCTCATAACCTGTTTTGGATACAAAGCAGAATGGTGTCATTGGTATGGATGAGGGCAGTCATTCCTTAGGCTTACTGTGACACCAACGTGTTTCAAAAAGTTGATCAGTTACTAGGATATAGATTTAAGGTAAATATGGGGATCATATCTGTTCTAAATCCCTATTCCAAGGCTCAGAATTGAAAACACTCAAAAGAGACAACAGAGAAAGAACAGGGTAAGTAGATTCAGGGAAAGACTGGAGAAGAATGTTCTTATTTGATGTGCACTTACGTAGGCTTACCTACAGAAAACCATGAGGACTACGTGGTTGGGCTAAAAGCTTGACAGAAAAGGTGGGTTTTGAGGAGGAGCTGAAAGGAAATGAGAGATGACTTTATAAGGTTTCCTGGGAGGTAGTACCAGGCATAAGAAGAAGCAAGGGAGAAAGAATGAAATCATTTGAAGGAATAGGAAACTCTTGGATGGTTGAGCTTAGGACTGATGGATAAGAAAAGTTCACAGGCAGTGATGTGTAAGAATATGAGAATGGAGAAATAAGCGGGGTAAGGTGATGCCATGGAAGGCTTTGAAGGGAAAGGAGAAAAGCTTATGCAGAATCAGGGAGCAGACGGGAAACCAATATAGGGATTTAAGAAGTGTTGACATGGAGCAAGAAGAGAGGTGGATTATTTTTGCAACAGAGTGCTGGATTGAGCTGAAGGGAGTGAAGAGAGACAGTGGGAGCAGTGTTCCCTGTAAGAGGGATTCCCAGATGTTGTTGACTACAGCTCCCAGAATCCCTAGCTGCAGTGGGCTCATCCTAGCTGAGGATGCTGGGAGCTGTAGTCAAGAACAGCTGGGATTTTCTGTTAGAGGGAACATTGAGTGGGAGATGAGAGAAAATAAGGTTATAGAACTAAAAGTGAGACATATGTTTTGCATACATCACCTCACCTCGCCTCGTGGAAGGATCACCAAGGCAAAATAGCAGGAAGGCACATAGATGTGAGATTGGATAAAGGGAAAACCTTCTCCCATGGACTGACTGCCATGGGATGTGACGATGAGTACTCTTCAATACTCTACTGCCCTTTCCTGCAGCTCTGATCTAAATCGCCCGCATGACTCCTTTTACAAGAAGAAATGTATGCTGGGGATCAGTATACTGATATATAACTGAAATTATATTCTGGAATGTTAGTGTTGATAGTCATGTTACACATCATAACCAGCAGCTTAACTTTGTGATTCTTTAGAATTCTTGGGTGAATGTTTTCTGATTTGGGCATCTATTTTTTGCTCTGTGCATCCGTTTTGTCTGAAACCTTTCAAACAGCACATCAATTCATAATAAATTTCCAGTTCTATTTCCTTTATGGTGTCTGTTATCTTTGAGAACTCATCTTACACTTGATTTGAATAGTCCTACCAGTCACATAGCAGATCATCAGATTCAAATATTTGTAGTTACAGTATTTTTGTTCTGTTCTGTTTTCTTTAGCTCACATTCTTGTTGCTATGGTATAAGCTGAGGCTTGTGCAGAAACCATTAAAGTAGAGTCTCTGATCATATATAACTCTTGCTTTTTACAGGTTAATGTTGCAGCACATGGGCACGCCCACACACACACACACACACACACACACACACTACTGCACTGATTTTCTGGAGCAAACATTCACTAGCATATTTGAGGGGGCACCTGTTCTACAGCTCTGAGGATGAGGCACTGAGGGTCAGGAACAGTCTACTTGCCACCCCTTCCTTAGCACACACAAGGAAGTTGAGTGAGTATTGCACAACACAATGGTTTATCTCTAGTGCCAACGCATTAGTACAATAACTATTGCTACCCCGGGGAACAGATCAGGGAGATGTAGTACCTGATGCTACATTATCAACTTGTTTTTAATTGAAATGCAGCTTCAGGGGGACGCCTACTTTTTTGGGGGGGGTGGCACTGTGGGGTATGTGTAACCTGACTCCTTAAGCACAGCCCAAGTTGCTGTTTGCCCCATGGGGAGTGAAATACAGGTGCCTGCTAAGCTGTTCTGAACAAATTGGCCGCAACTGCATTTCAGTTAAAAATAAAAAGAAGTAAGTTCCAGCCATAGATCTCTCACATAACATGTAGGGATGTGCAAATTGATTTGGGTACAAATTGGTTTGTATCCAAATCTAGCTGATTCAGGTGATCTGGAGACAGAACAAATTGCCTCTGTGGTCATTTGCTAGATTCAGGTCCAAATTGAATCACATCAGATTTTATTCAAATTGATTTGAGATTCAGATTCCTCCTATCAATTTCCCCAGATTCCCACCTTTCTTTCTTTCTTTCTTTTTTTTAAAGCTAAGCTCTAGCCCTTGTAGAAGTGGAGTTACTATTGCAGCAGTGTGGTCATTTCCCCCCCAAGTGTTTGGATTCTTTGGTGTATAATAACTTTTCATCAATGAATCCCTATGAGGATTCATTACACACCTTCATTTCTTCTATTCATTTTGACTGTCTTTGGAAAGTGCCAACTGCCATGCGCCAACTACAATCCTCTCCCATCCTCATGGCAGTGGGGTACTACTCAGTTTATGTTCTAGGGATTTTTTTAAAAAAAGTATTTAGATTCTTTGGTGGCTAATAACCTTTCCTCAATGAATCCCTAAGAGAATTATTTACACACCAAATAATCTCAACACCTCAGACATTCCTAAAATATAAACTGAACACCCAGTGGCTTGCGGGTTGGGGGGTAGTTGGCACATGGGATGCCACTAATTCAGTGGGGTCAAAATGAACAGAAAAAATGAAGGTGTGTAATGAAGACACCAAAGAATCTAAACACTTCAAAAATTCCTTTAAAATGCTGGAAAACTACAAATTTCAGTATGCTGGGGCTCATGAAATACCCAAATACTATGTGGAGATGTACTTGGAAAACTAAACAGAAGTGCCTCTCTACTATGCATTGTAGCATCACCATTACATAAGTTTTAAAAATCAATGGAGAATTTGACTTTTCCCAGATACTCTGTAAATAATTAAAGGATATGCAGAGTAAACTGTGTCACTGCTTGGAATATATTCTAGTATTTCAGAAAGACAGTTAAAATGAGAGAAAGAGAGCAAGAAACTCCCAGTGGGCCTTAATATTAAGGGTTTCACACTGATTCAAAGACAAACTCACCATTAATAGCCATATAAGCAATACATCACATTTAACTCACTTATCACAAGAAGCAAAGTAAGAGCAAATGAATACAATCCTAGCTCTTAAGCGTCAGCTCAGTATTCTCAAGCCCTGATTCTCTGTACATAGTGCCAATCTGAATATGTGTACAGTGTCTTATATTATATTATTATTATTATTATTTTTACCCGTAGCCCCTTTGGGGGGCTTCCTAAAGGCTGGGGGGGTTTGCAAAGATTTCCCCTCACCCCGCTGGCCTCTAGGGCCCCACAGGGACCATTTGAGCATGCACAATGGCCGTTTTTTAAAATAATCTTTTTTTTAAGGCCACTGAAAACAAAATGGCCACCGCGCATACTCAAATGGCCTCTGCAAAGCCTGGCATGACCTAGAGCCTCACAGAGGCCATTTGAGCAGGCACGGTGGCCATTTTGTTTTTGGAAGCCTTTTTTTTTTTTTTTAAATTAATTTTACAAAATGGCGCCCCCCTTCAAGTGGCGCCCGGGGCATGTGCCCTGCCTGCCCTACCCCTAGATACGCCCCTGTGTGTGGAATGCATACAGCTGCATCCAAAGTTTCCTTCTCCAGAGAAAAGACTCTTTCTAGGAACCTTTAGATGCAACCCATGGTTTGGCCATGATATGCTTGGGGATTTGTTTTTTTGTTTTTGCAAATTACATACACAGGAGGGAATGATCAATTTTAGAACCATGGTGTGGAGCTTTAATGCCTTGCCTCTGCTGTCGACTCATTCCTGATCATCCTGTTCTTCCTCCCTTGCTATGACTGCTGTTTTCCCTGGGAGAAAGTTCTCATTAGCTTCCTCCCTGTGGAACTTATTGTTATTGATTTATTTTAAAAATGTATACCCTGTCATTCAGACTCATGGTCTTACAAGGCAGCAAGGAGTTTCAACATGACGTTGCCTCGTGCAAGATCAGAGCCCAATACTGTCTACATGGATGTGCAGTGCTCGGTTTCTAGACTGGCCCTATCCATCCCCAGCATCCTCCAGTAACTGTTGCTGGTGTCTATCTTGTGTTTCAGTTTAGGTTATGAGCCCTTTGGGGACAGGGATCCATCTTTGTTGGTTTGTTATTTCTCTATGTAAACTGCTTTGGAAACGTTTGTTGAAAAGCGGTATATAAATATTTGTTGTTGTTGTTGACTGGGTTTCAGACATCTGTTTCCCCCAGTCTACATTTAAATACCAAATTGAACCTAAGACCTTCACTAGGTAATGCATGTGCTCTACCACAGAACTTGGGCCCTCCCATTTCTCTCCCAGTGGAAACAGTAGTCCCCGATCTGGATTGGAATCATGGCAGGAGCACAGCTCTCCTTCTCCCATGCTGAAGTCCCCGTCTGAACTTCCCTCTTATATTATTTGCAAAAAATGGCTCACACATACCATACTCAGTCATTTTTTATAATGTGTACTTTGCTCCTTTGGGAGGCAAAGTGCAAAAAAAAAAAAAAAAGGGCCCCCTAATCAGTAGTATGACCCAGAATTTAATGCAAATTATGCAAGCACTACTTGTTATCAAGCAGAAAGTGTTACAACAACTTTTATGTCCCATCTGTGGATTCAGATCTAGGTTTCTGTAATCTAATGGTGTGCTTTTGCCATTTCATCTGGTTTCAGAAAACCACTAAGCCTGGTAACAAAAAAGGCACAACAAAAAATGAAACAGTGCTTACCATGCCATATTTTTCCATAGATGTCCCAGAGGTATGCCAAAAGTGTTGTGCAGTGATTGGTGTAATCTCCCTTTAAGTTAACGGTCTTGTCGTAGATCAGGACGATAAAGATAGATATGTAGACATATACGAAAGTCAATAGAGGCATTGCAAAGAGTACCAGCAGCAACCACATGACCCCTGAAAGAAAGGATTTGTACAAAAGCACATCCATCTCCAGATGTATCTTTTAGGTTTGTTGAGTAGCTCATCGATGTCTGTGCTGTACTACACGATGTTTTTTGTATTTGGCATCTGCCTGAAAGAACAAAATGAGATTAGTTAAACTATACAGCTAGGACTATCATTAATAGCAAAGCAAATGTATTTTGTCTATGATGTATCTATCATCTTAACTGTAGTATATGCTGATCACTGTCTATCTATATAATTCTCCTGGGTGTGCCTTGGAATGTGCGTCCCAGTGCCCAGCTGATTGGCTGGGCAGCGGATGGGCTTAATTGGCTGAGGCGCACCCAGGAGGATTGGCTGCCACGGCAGCAGCAGGCCTGGCCACAGAGGCCAGAGGCAGCGGCGGGCCCAGCCCACCGCGGAGGCAAGGTCCAGGAGGGGGAGGAAAAAGTGGGAGGGGACAGAAGTGGCAGTAGGGATGAGAGGCGGCTGGGTCTGGAAGTGGAGACTGGGACAGAAGGTGTGGGGGGGGGAGGTAACCGCCGGCTCTAAAGAGCACACAGATGCTCTGTGTGGGGTCAGCTAGTCTTCTTTATATTTCTCTTAGATATACCCCATGTGTGGCAGCTCTTGTGAGAGTTTGCGAGCAGCTGCCGATAGCGACAGGGATGGGCGAGAGGAAGAGTATGGCGGTTTTGGTGGTGGCCGGCCCAGTGGCTGGCCAAAGAAAACCACAGGCAGGAGGGGGCCGCATCTGCTGGGCGGGCAGGTGGCTGTGACCAGCAAGCTGGATGGCTGGCCAGCAGGCGGGCAGCTAGAAAACGGCAGCGGAGGCGGGCAGCAGAAAAGAAGAAGATAAGGACACGAGGGGAAGAGGAAGAAGGCAGCTCTGGGCGGGAAGGGGGAGAAGAAGGCAGCTCTGGGTGGGTGAAGAAGATGGCGACAGGCTGGTGGCGGGTTGGCAAACTAGAGGCGCCCAGCCCAGCTAGTTATATTTATTACTCTAATGAATACCTGGTGTCATTTTATTAATGATATTTGTTTCTTTAAAAAATGGAAAAATTCAATGAAATGGACAATAAGGATTATTTAAGTAAGTTTTAAAAAGCATTCAGGAAATCACAGTTTCTATCTATATTGAAAATTGGTCTGTAGAACTGACAGAAAATTCATTGTCTATTAATGACCTTATGATACACCACAGGAGAGAACTTGCAGACAAATTTAACACAATTTAGCAACCAGAAATGGTTTTGTCTAGAAATGGTTTTGTTTGTTTATTTGCTTAACATATTTCTGCCCTGTGCCTCCAAGTGCAATACTGCTTGGGGTGGCTTACAAAGATGATAAAATAGTCTACATGATAATAAATAAAATAAGTAAAAGCAGGACTTGTTAAGACTGCCGTTAAAACACTAAAAAAACCTCTCTGAAGAGATGGGGTTTCAAAATGCTTTAAAAAACCCTGAGGGGGAGGAGTATGGTGAGGTTCTTCTGGGAGAGTGTTCCAAAGCTGAGAGACCACAATTTAAAAAAACACCCTGTTTCTAGTCAGGGGTTAGGTTGATTTAAATAATAGGTAGAGCTGGCTGTCGTCCACATATTGATGACACTGCAGTCCATATGCATGAATGACCTCTCCCAGTGGTTTCATGTAGATGTTAAACAGCATTTCACCCATGTGTAAAAATTTCTTCCTCTAATTCCCCCACTTCAGTATTTATTCATTTCTCCTCTTGGTTTGCCTTATTTCCTCATTGGGCATGTTGACTAGATATGGTGTTATGGGGAGGGAATACTTCTGATAATAGCAATAGCAATAGTAATAGCACTTACATTTATATACCGCTTTATAGCCAGAGCTCTCTAAGCAGTTTACAATGATTTAGCATATTGCCCCCAACATTCTGGGTACTCATTTTACCGACCTCGGAAGGATGGAAGGCTGAGTCAACCTTGAGTCCCTGGTCAGGATTGAACTTGTAACCTTCTGGTTACAGGGCGGCAGTTTTACCACTGCGCCACCAATATGGGAGATATTGTTCCCCTTTCTGATTATACTGTAAACAAACCTTTAATAATCACCTATAAATGTTCTTTTAAATGTTTGTTTTTTAAATGTCCTAAGGCAGAATGAGGTTGGGGGTACATTTGCTTTATTTCCCAAACTAAAACATTTTCCAGGCTGTAGAAGGATGAGAAAGAAGCCAAACTGTCTTTTTCTAGCCCATTAATCACTCCAAAAAGTGATGAAGATCTTGTTCAATGGTGGGGAGCCTCTAACAGTGTCAGTTTAGAAAACATTACCCATAAATTGAGTGTTATCATTTTAACAATGTAAGGTAGTTTTGGAGTATAAAACCTCAAACTCTCAAGACCGGGCAGATCAGTCAGTCAGTCTTTATTGTTACGGACACCGACCAGAACAAAAAATCAGCAAATAAAATTAAGAAAATTAGTTAAAATACAAATGTATCAATATCAATAAAATGGATATTATAAATTAAAACGAAATTCCCTTTTTAATCATCCGCTGACGGGTATTAATGGCAGCAGCACAGTATCTAGCAACTGTAGATGTAACTGCAGACTCCGAATCTGAAAGCAACAAAGAGCAATAGAATTGATCCTGTCGACCTGGAAATTTACATAATAGAGGTGTAATAAATCGTTCATGGATATCCTTATAAAACAAACACAATAGTAAAACGTGTTCAGTAGTTTCAACCTGGTCCAGCCCATCTGGACCAGCGCAGTATGAGATGATGCCTTTCAGCATCTTCCTATATTGCTGCTGCCCGATATAGGTGTTTCCCATAGTCTGGGAAACATACCAGTGGAGATTTGAATTGGCAACCTCATGCTTGCTAGGCAGGTCATTTCCCACTGGACCATTAGATGGCTTCTGGAATATATAGGGCAGGGATATTTGTCTCTGGGAAAATAAAACAATGAATAGATTCCGAGTTAATAATTCAGCAAATGGTTAGTTTGCCTAAGTGGATAATTGGGAAAGCATGTAATAGAGGTACAATTATGCATATTACCTCAGAAACAAAAGCTGCTCCTTCTGAATAATGTTTAAGACTAGATCTCAGGTAATTACTTATGTTACCAGTTTTTACTCCCTTCGAAGTGAGTTATCCACCCCTATTCAGAACACTTTCCAGATTACACCCTACAACAGTGTCACTATATGTCAGTTAAGTATGCTTCTATACCAGGGCTGCTCAACTTTGGCCCTCCAGCTGTTTTTGGACTACAGCTCCCATAATCCCCAGCAACAGTGGCCTATAGTCAAGGGTTATGGGAGTTGTAGGCCAACATCTACAGGAGGGCCAAAATTGAGCAGGCCTGTTCTATACTGTCTGTGTTTTGATATGGCAGTCCCTGCGCTCTCAGTAAGGGGCCATTCACATTTCTGATGCCTTCTTTTGGGTGTTATATTTGCATTACAGTACTACAACATTGTAAAAAAAAATTAGGGATGTGCAAAACGTTTTGGGTACAGAACGTACTGTACCCGAATCAGGCCGTTTTGGGCGATTTGTATACAAAACAAATCGCCCAATTGCAACTTCCGAAAGTTTTGGAAACAAAACACCTGAATTTTGGATCCAAAATATTTGTTGATTTGGACCTCCATTTTGTGGTGATCTCTGAGTGCAGTCTCCATTTTGTGTTTGATGTCGATTTGATTTTTCCGCCCTTCCAGCATTCAGATTGGTAAAGGAAAGCATGGGCTGATCGGCGGACAATTGCCTCCTTGTTCCCAATTGGCTGTTTTGGCTCTTGGCACTCCTGACTGGCCCCACTTTGGCCAGGGGGTCGAAGACGGGGCAAGGGTGAAGGGGGAGTTGGAGTGATTTTTCATTCAATAAGTTTTAAAGAGGCAGCAGCCGCTATTCTGCCTTGTTCTACCTCATAAGAGGAGAGAGAGCTTTGCTTTGCCTTGTTTGCCACTATGCCATGCCATGCCTATTGCCTATTGCCTTCTGCCTTGTCTGTCTGAGCCTAGCCTGCCCACCCAGCCTGCCTGCCCCTGCTGGCTAATGGCTGGCACGGCTACCAGCACGGGAATGGATTAAAATTATCTCTCTGCTGCATTGCTTTTTTATTTTTTTGTTGAATCCTAAGAGGAATCCTTTTTTCACCCCCTTGAGACTGAGAATCACTGCCTGTCTGTGCCAGTAGCCCCAGCCACTGGCCACCTGGCCAGCCACCCCCTTTCCCCCCAGATTTTCAAGCCTTTTGCCCCAGCTCCCCCAAATCTGAAGAAGGAGAAGGAGAAGTCAAGAAGAAGCCTGAAGAAGAAAGTGTAGACTCAGAGGCCAGACCACCGAAGTGGACAACTGGACACGCAACATGGGTGAAGCCCTAGACTGAGTGAGTGTACTCCATTTTCACACAAACAGACACACACAATCCTTTGGAATTCTTTATTCTTGGGAGTGTTTCCGGTTTGGAGGGAGGTTTTGGGTTGCAATTGAATTTAAAAAGTTGTGTGTTGTTTAGTTTAGAAGAAGTTTAAACATGGGTTCTGTGTAGGGATGTGCAAGGACCAGTCTTAGAAGGCCCATTCTAAGGGCCTCTGGACTGGTCTGGACCTGGGGCCGGTTCGGTGGTCCGGCACTGGGAGGGTGGATCTTTAAGGGTGGGAGAGGGTGTACTTACCCCTCCCACCACTTCCCCCCCTCCAGCACTCCCCGTTTTGTAAGCATTTGGGGCAGCATGGTCACGTCTGTGCGTTGCATGCGTGATGTGCATGCGCAGTGAGATGTGCATGCGCAGTGAGGCTTTTGAAGCCATTTGACGAGGAACGAGGGTAGGGTCAGCAGGAAGGTACCCTGCCACTCCAAATGCTTACAAAATGGGGAGCGCTGATGTGAGAAAAATGGTGGGAGGGGTAAGTACAAACTCCCCCACCCTTAAAGATCCACCCTTCCCAGTGATATCCCATGGAGGTGCGGTTCCATGCACACCACTAGTTCTGTGTGGGAGGGATCCCCATTACTCCTCCCTGCACCCATTTACCTCCCACCCCCACTTCAAACTGCAGCATTCTGAGGCCATGGCCAAAATTGACCCTAAACTCACTAACCCTTTTGCAGAGCACACATGCACAGGAATGCTGTGCTTGCTGCCTACATAATCTCAAGCCTAGCAGTATATATATTATGCAATTCAAATGCCTTGGATGGTTTGTTGTTGTGCCTGTATTTTGGGGGACTCATGGATGGGCACAGGACAGGTTCTCTCTCTCTCTCTCTCTCTCTCTCTCTCTCTCTCTCTCTCTCTGGACTTTTTTGCAATGAATATTGGGCCATATTGTGACTTCTAGCAGCAGCATCATTTTTATTCAAAGTAGATTGCTTGCATCTTGTAGATTGCTACAAGCAAAGTAAATTGCTTGTAGATTGCTTGCCATTGTTGCCATCATCACTCTTTTACTTGTGTAGGTGGGAGGGGGGCCAAACCTCACTGTTCCACTGGCAGAATGTTGTTTTGCATGCCTACTTAACCCGCTTTTATGGCCGGGTGCCACAGATGTAGTTGTGTGTTGCTTGCTGATGAAATGCTTGGAGGAGGGAGGGCAGCGCACATTTGATGCTGTTGTTGGTCCTATTCTGCCCTACTCTGCTGCATCTGTAATACCACACTTGCTTGCTTGCTTGTTGCTGCTGCTGTTACCCTGCATTGCATTTCATTGTTGTTGTTTCACACTGTTGTGTGTAGATCAATTGCATTTCTGAGGGGGGGATGGTGGATATGGCAAGTGACACAGTGGATGTGCGTGACCTTTGGAAACCTTGTTCTTTGCAAAGCTCTGCTGTTTTTGTTGATGTGTGCTGCATCCACCCTATGGGACAATGGGGGCAGACAGTGCCAATTTCTGCCTCTGGGTGCCTCCCTGGAGTGTCATAGTGGGTTGGGTGGTAGTGCCCCATGGGTGCCTGCTACCATCCAGGTCTCAGAGTGATTGGGCAATGGATTGATTTTTAAAGTATTTCTGAAGTTTGCGCATCTTTGGGGCAGATTCAGGGCAGAAAAGGGGCTTCAGGCATGGATGTGCACATGTGCATAGAAATGGGTCCTGTCCCCACCCCCACCCCCCCGGTTTGGTTCCATCCAGGGCGGTTCGCAAGTTCTTTTGTTATTTATTTTGGTCCAAAAAATATTTTTCTACCTTTTCCAGGTTGTCGAGGTGGGGGGATCCCATGGAGGTTCCCCCTCCCCCCACTGGCCTCCGTTATCACCCCCTCCAGCTGATTTGGCCTCCCAGGGGCCATTTGTGCATGTGTGGTGGCATTCAAAATAGCTGCCACGCCGAGCTGCAGAGGCCCAAACGGGTTGAATAACCAGCTGAAGTGGCCGGAGGGGATGATACCAGAGGCTGGTGCGGGGAGGGGGAATCTCCATGGACCCCCCCACCTCGATGACCTGGAAAAGGTTCAAAAAATTGACCTTAAAAAAATATTATAATAATGAATTTTGGTTCGGTCCGGGCCTGAACTGTCGAACCGAACCAGGTCGACATCGAACCCATTTGACATTGAACCCGTTTGCATTTCCCTAGCTTCAGGGGCAGTGTAGATTCAGTGTAGATTGTCACTGAAAATTAATCCACTCTCATTTGCTATCAGAGAATCTACACTCAGAACACCTCAGAAAAAACAAATCCCAGTACCCCATGGGCTTGTGGGTATGGGGGTGGTTGGCACCCTATGTGCACTACACCACCACTTGCTCTGAGCCACCTTGGTGCCCCCCAAGTGGACTTGTGGGGCTGCTGAAACCTCCATTATTCCCTATGGGGGGAAAGCTTAAAGACACGCAAACTTCACAAATTCTTTAAAAAATCAGCCCTTTGCCCAATTCCTTTGAAATATAGGTGGTAGCAGGCACCTATTGGGGCACTACTTCCTGACCCACTCTTCCCCCAAACTCCCTTTCTGCCCCAAATCTGCCCCAAAGACATGACAAATTTTAAAAAGTCTTTAAAAATCAGCCCTTTGCCCAATTTGTTTGAAATCTGGGTGGTAACTGCCTTGCACCCATTGGGCACTACCACCCACCACAACCCACCCTGGGCCACCTTGGTGCAACCCACCCGGGGAGTTATAACTACGGCTGCTGAAATCCCCACTATTCCCTATGGCAAATTGAAAATCTCCACTATGAAATCCCCACTATTCACTATTCCCTATGGTCCCAGGGCAAAAAGAGTGGGGGGAGGTGGAAGCTACCCCCCAAATTTCAAAGAAAGTGTGCAAAAGGGTGATTTTTAAAGAATTTTTGAAGACACATAAACTTCAAAAATTCTTTTAAAATCACCCTTTTTCACATTTTCTTTGAAATTTGGGTGGTAGCTTCCACCCCCCCCCCCCCCCGCCACACACACACACACACACACACACACTTTTTGCCCTGGGACCCTTTTTTAAAAATCTGAATCAATTTGGATTCAGAAAATTTGGGTACAAATCAAATCTGGGGTGATTCGGGGGGGGGGTCAGATTCAAACCCAAAACAAATCGGCGGTGTTTCAATTTGCGTACAAATTGAAATGAGAAAATCGATTCGTGCATTATGGACCATCTAATTTCTTTGCTTTCTGCAGTTCAGTTGGTGCTGTCACGCCTGTAACTATCTCTGTAAATAAAATGTGGTGGGTGTTTTGTTTTTTTATTTTTCTGCTTTAATTGAAAAGACAAACATTGAATCTGCCAATTTACAAAGTGTGTTCTGGCCCACAAACATTTATGCCACCCTAAATCCATTAGGGTTTAAGGGTCCACAAGACACTCTGTTGTTTTTATCTACAGGAAATATCTCCTGACAATCAAACACCCTGTTACTTACTGATCCTGGGAGTCTTGCTCTCTCCTTTCCTCCAGTCACCTTGCCGTGGAAGAAGCAGGATAAATTATACCTTCAGCTGAGGGCGGTATTTCTCTGCTAATCCATGGAGAGACTGCTCCCTTTGTATTTTATAGAGAGCAGAGTGTGCCACCCTTATTGAGAAATGATATATTGTGACAGATTAGCTGTAGGTTCTGTTGGAAATTCTCTATGGTGAGAGAATCCCTTTTCAATATAGCAGAGTGCACAGAGGCACAAACACAGCGGATTTAGTTATGCATGCATGTGTGCTAAGAGTAAAGTAACTTGGAGCCAATTGCTAGTTTCAAATCAATATAAAAGGTATTTATTAAGGAACTCCATTCTAGATAGGAAAGTGAGGATTTAGGATCTCTAATCTATCTATCTAAATGGATGCAGATGGATTCACCATCTTCTCTGCACATATGGTGCAGGGCAAGAGACTTGCCATGTTGCAAGGTCAACAGCCAGGTAGGAAGAGAGAGAAGGAGGAAGGAAGTTGAATCCCCTAAGATTAGCAATCTACATTTCAAAGGGATAGCATCAGAGCAGCAGGAAGTGATGACCAAATGTCTTTGACCTTCTAGCCCTCTGACTTACTAGTCTGTCCTCCACTGTCTGAGGCAAAGAGACAGCGCAAAGTCCTTTCCTTCCAACACCCCCTCTCGTTGTCTCGTGACTCAGTTCACAATATTCATTTTCTCTCTCAGCTTTTCAAAGCAGGGTCTTGGTAGTGGCTTAGTGAGTAAGTCTGCGAGCATTTCATTTGTCGGGCAGTAGAGCAACTTGATTAGTCCATCTTTCTGCAGACTTCTCACTACATGGTACTTCACATCAATATGTCTGGTACTCCTCTTTACATCTTCTTGTTTGGAGAGTTGAATGCAGCTTTGGTTGTCTTCATACACTGGTATGGGCTGTGGTACATCTGTACCTAGGTCCTTCAGTAGTTGACACAGCCATTGTATCTCGTGACAGCCCTGTGCAGCTGATACATATTCCGCTTCAGTGGTTGATGATGCTACTATGTCTTGTTTTCTGCTTGACCAGCTTATCGCTCCATCTCCATAGAAAATTATGTGACCACTGGTGGATTTCCTGTCTGTTATATCTCCACCCCAGTCTGCATCTACGTATGCTTCTAGTTTTGGTTCACTATTAGCTGGCAGCTTGAGCTTAAAGTGTGCAGTACCCTTTAGGTACCTAACAAGTCTTTTCATTGCATTCCAGTCCTTGACTGTTGGTGATGCAGTCTTTCTACAAAGTAAACCAACTGCTGTACTAATATCTGGCCTAGTGAGTGTACTAATGTATAAAAGCTTACCCAATGCTTCACGATATCTATGGTTGTCAGATAGTGGCTCAGTTTGATCTTCTTGCTTTATGTAGTTCACTTCCATTGGAGTTGGTGTAGGATTTGCATTTTCCAGTCTGAGCAAGTTTATCAAGTCTTTAATTTTCTGTTCTTGGTTGATCAGGAAACTTCCATCTTTCTCTCTTTGTACTTGAATGCCCAAGTAGTGTGCAATGTTGCCAAGTTGCTTGACTTCCACTTCTTTGTTCAGATGATCCATTATTTCCTTGCTGTCATCTGGATTTTCATAGGCAAAAATCAAATCATCAACATACGCCAAAATGTAAGTCCATTTCCCATCTCTGCATCTCGTGTACAGGCAGGGATCAGCTTCACTTCTTTTGAAGTTTGCTTGAAGCAGCATATCATTCAGTTTTATATTCCATGCTCTGGCAGCTTGTTTTAAACCATAAATGCTCTTTTGCAGTTTGCATACATAGTCCTCTTTGCCTTCCTGTAAGAAACCTGGTGGTTGTTGCATGTAAATGTCCTCTTCTAGTTCACCATGCAAGAATGCAGTTTTCACGTCTAGGTGCTCAACATGCATTCCTTTGCTAGCAGCAATACTTAACAGAGTCCTTACTGTGGTATGTTTAACCACTGGTGCAAAGGTTTCATCATAATCTTCTCCATATTTCTGTGAATATCCTTTTGCTACTAATCTGGCTTTGTAGCGCTGAATCTCACCATCAGCATCATGTTTGAGTTTGAAAACCCATTTGCAGCCAATAACTTTTCTTCCTTGTGGTAACTTAGTAAGAGTCCAGGTTTTGTTTTTCTGTAGAGCCTCAAGCTCTTCAATTGCAGCCTGTTTCCACTTCTGGGCTTCTGGTTGTGGTAGCTGGGATATTTCCTCCCATGATGAAGGTTCTGGTTGTTCCGCTGTTCTTGCGAGGTAGGACAGCCTCGGAGCTGGAACACCTCTGTTTGAGCGCGTTGATCGCCTCACCTCACCCTCTGTGGTCTCTTCTATCACCTCAGGTGCGTCTGGTGGATCGCTGGGGGTCTCTGTGTCAAGTGTGGTTGGATCTGGATCTGCTGTCTCCTCCTCCTCCTCAGTTCCTCTGAGATCAGGAAGCATAATCCAGTCATCAGGGTGCTTGGTCTGGTTGCTTGCTTCAGTGTAGGCCCCCTCTGAAGGTGTAGCTCTTTCATCCTCTTCAAAACACACTGCTCTGCTTATGGTTATCCTGTTGGTGTCAGGATCCAGAATTCTGTAGCCTTTGGATTGTGCTGCGTAGCCTACAAAAATCCCTTTTGTGGCCCTAGGCCCTAACTTAGTCCTTTTTTCCTTTGGGATGTATGAGTAAGCCGTGCTTCCAAAGACACGCAGGTGCGTCAGGGACGGCTTATGACCATGCCAAAGTTCATAAGGTGTTGTTTCAATAGGTTTTGTGTTCATTCTGTTGTGTATGTATGTAGCAGTCATGATGCCTTCTCCCCAGAATTTCTGTGGGAGGTGTGCGTCAGCAAGCATGCATCTTACCATGTCCAGTAGAGTTCTGTTCATTCTTTCTGCGATTCCATTTTGGGGCGGGCAGTAAGGCACCGTAGTTTGATGCACGATTCCATGTTCTCTCAAGAACTGCTGTGTAGCATTGGACATGTATTCTCCTCCATTGTCTGTGCGCAGGATCTTTGGCTTCCAGCCAAATTTGTTGCTTGCCATCGCCACATATTGTTTTAATTTCTCCAGCATCTCTGATTTTTCCTTCAGTAAATAAACACACGTGTATCGTGAGAAATCATCTGTTATAGTTAGAAAATATTTATGATTACCTATGGTTGCTGGTAGTGGTCCAGATATGTCACTGTGGATCAGATCCAAGGGTCCTTTCGTCTTCCTTTCACTCTGCTTTGGGAATGGCTTGTTTACTGCTTTGAACTCGAGACAAGAAACACAGTTAGTTACAGTGTCACATGGTACAAAATCAATGCCATTAGCTAATCCCTGTTCCTTCATGTTTTGAATTGATTCAAAACTTCTGTGTCCTAGTCTTCTGTGCCATAATTGTAAGCAGTTTCCATGCTGACACAACTTGGCTAGGTTCATTACATTAGGCTGGTATGCCTCAGGTCTGGACTGGGCTGGTCTTTCTCTGTCTGTAAATTGCTCTTCCACATGATAAAGACCTTGAAATTCCGAGCCCACAAGGCAAACTTCTCCATTCTGGGTAACAACACATTGTCCATTTTTAATATACAATTCACAGCCTTGTTGCTCTAGCTTGGATATTGAAATCAAGGAGCTTGAGAATTCAGGGATATACAAAACATCTCTCAGAAAAAATGGTTTAACAGATCCATCCAGCAATTTGCAATATACAATTCCTTCGCCCTTTTTCTTTGCTTTAATTGTAGTATTATTGCCCAAATAAACAGTCTCTTCAGGAATATCAAACAGTTCAGTATAGAAACTTAGATTTTTAGAAATATGGACAGATGACCCAGAATCTAAAATCAGCTTTTCATTATTTTTCATTAAATTAACACTATAGTTCTTGTTGAAATGTCTGTCTGTATACTTGGAATCTCTATTTTCATTCTCCTTTGTTTGACTGATATTCCCAGACCTCCTGGTCTGATTCTTGGGACAATGCGCCACCCGGTGGCCAAATTCGTTACATAGGAAACACCTGAAGGCTTTGTTTCCAGCTGACCTCATTTCAGCACTGGCGGTCATGTGACCTCTCTCTCTGGGCTGAGTTTCTCTGGTGTAATCTGCTCTCTTTGTATGCAAATGTGAGGTGCCCATGCGGTTCCCTCTTGCAGCATTTCCTCCAGCATTCCCTCCCCATCTCGGGTTACGTCTGGAATGATCAATTGTTGCTTTAAGAGCAAAGTTGCTAGCCAGTTCACTTTCATAGCGTGAGTTTAAAAGGTTTCTTCGGTTAGCCTCCGAAGACAATGTTTCTACAGCCTTTTCAAAGTTTAGATTGGTGTGGGTTTCCAATTGCCCAATTATAGTGCTATAGGAAGCAGGCAAGCTCAAGAACAGAGTCTCCAGCTTTTGACTCTCTGTAAATTCCTCTCCTGCTTGTCTAAATTGAAAAAAGAAATCTTCCAAAGTCCCAATAAAAGTAGAGAAACAGTCCCCATCTTTATATTGGAGATCTTGTAATTTTCGGCGTAAATTAAACGTGTATGCCCATCCTTTCCTCATATGCATAGAATCTAGCTTGTTTAGCATCTCCTTTGAGGTTCCAAGATCACAAATAGCATAAAGGAAAGTTTTACTCACGGAAGCTGCAATCATCGCTTGTGATTTTCGGTCCTTAATTAGCCAGAGTTCCTTCTCCTTTTTTTCAGCATCCGAGGTTCCATCTGGCGGGGGGTCTTCCTCAGTAACTTGGTGGAGTCCCTCTGCTTTCAGTGCAATCCTCAGTCGAGTCTTCCATTCCAAGTAATTATCCGCTTCCAGGATGGTAAGCCTGAGTTTTCCCTCCAGGTATGCAGCCATGCTCACCGGCTCCAAAAGGCAGTTGCTGTAGATTAGCAATTCAAAGTGTCCACGCTAGATCTCAATGGATCTCCTGGAACAAACCTAACTATCTAGTTGCAGCACACGCAGCTCAAAATACTGCTCCCATAACTGGCTGGAGCCCATAACCTGTTGGAAATTCTCTATGGTGAGAGAATCCCTTTTCAATATAGCAGAGTGCACAGAGGCACAAACACAGCGGATTTAGTTATGCATGCATGTGTGCTAAGAGTAAAGTAACTTGGAGCCAATTGCTAGTTTCAAATCAATATAAAAGGTATTTATTAAGGAACTCCATTCTAGATAGGAAAGTGAGGATTTAGGATCTCTAATCTATCTATCTAAATGGATGCAGATGGATTCACCATCTTCTCTGCACATATGGTGCAGGGCAAGAGACTTGCCATGTTGCAAGGTCAACAGCCAGGTAGGAAGAGAGAGAAGGAGGAAGGAAGTTGAATCCCCTAAGATTAGCAATCTACATTTCAAAGGGATAGCATCAGAGCAGCAGGAAGTGATGACCAAATGTCTTTGACCTTCTAGCCCTCTGACTTACTAGTCTGTCCTCCACTGTCTGAGGCAAAGAGACAGCGCAAAGTCCTTTCCTTCCAACAGGTTCAGCAATGTTTAAGTAGGTTTATGCAGTGCAGAGGAGTCACACCCAAAGCAGTATGCATCTTTTCAAACATAGGAATTAGTGCTTTCTTTCTTTCTTTCTTTCTTTCTTTCTTTCTTTCTTTCTTTCTTTCTTTCTTTCTTTCTTTAACATATTTCCATACTGCCCCAAATGTGGGTCCCTGGGTGGTTTACAAATAACAGGGCAATGGAATTTGCCATCTCAAAAAATATAGTTAATCACATCAGACAATGAGTTAGTCTATAATTCCTCCTGTAATTTCATCCTGATTTTCCAAGCAGCAAAGACATACACATTTTAATATTACAGACATTGTCATTTATCAGAAGTGACAGCATCAGAAATTAAAAATATCAGAAGGGTGATCTCATTGATATGACAAATATCTCAGAAATCTTTCTGTGGAATCTTCATAAGCATGACAGTAGATAACATGATGGACAATATCTTCTGTTTCTCTTGCATCACAAAAATCGGGATTTGGCAATAGTTACCCTCCAACCATACAGAAAGCATAGACTGACATCTTAATTCTGTGAATGCTTGTTGAAGAGGAGCATAGTTAAATTCTGGAGGTACACAGTCTGACTGGGCACACCCTTAAATAAGTTAAACTGGAATTAGCTTTTAGCTTGCTTGCTTTTGGATCAAATGGCTCAGCAGAGAAATGACTTGACTAGCAAGCCAGAGGTTGCCGGTTCAAATCCCCACTGGTATGAGTCTCAGACAGTGGGTAACACCTATATCAGGCAGCAGCGATATAGGAAGATGCTGAAAGGCATCATCTCATACTGCGCAGGAGGAGGCAATGGTAACCCCTCCTTTATTTTACCAAAGACAACCACATGGCTCTGTGATTGCTAGGAGTTGACACTGACTCGACAGCACACTTTACTTACCTCCATACAGTGCTTGCTTAGTCTATGGACCTCACTGCCACTGGTTTAGATGGCCTCTGATTGGGACTGAACAAATTTACAGTGGATGTAAATTTGTTCTCTCTCTCCCCATGATTCCAAAGATCCAGTAACTGGCCAAAGGTACCTAGAACTCAGTACTGTGTGGGGCTGCTGGTGGTTCCTGTGCCTAGTGTTGTCCAGGAATCTTCCAGCTAAGCACCTGCCTCTCATGCCAAGTAGAGGGTGGAGTATGAACTTCTGAAGCATGAAGTCATTGTGCAAAGCCACAATTTAATTCTGACTCTGTGTTGTCTCTGGTTTAGCCTCCCTCTGCCTCCCCCGCTTTAAACAACAGAGATAACAACAGAAATATTTCCTGAAAATGAAGGTGAGATGCTAGCAAAAGAAAGCTGGAGAGGGCAGAAAGTCACCGTTTTCAAGGCTTACATTTGAAATAAATCCTTCCTGGATGAGGTAACTGCAATTTGACTGTATAATTGTTTCCAATTATGCAGGTGGTGGGGTGGTAGGAGCAGATGCTTTGATGGAGAAATTCAAGGAAGAGACTCTCCAATGGACTGTAGTAGTTCTATTAGGAGGAGGCTTTAATTACATCTTTAAGATTCAACTTTCAAAACCATTAACATTTTATGGGGTTTATGTTTTGAAATCTTACATTTGAAATAATTTCTTCCTGATATTGGATTAGGTAACTGCAATTTAACAGTATAATTTAATCAGTCGTTCAGTCTTTATTGATACAGTCACTGCATCCATCGATCTTTATTGATATATAGACCAACACATTAATGGCATAATTAATTGTTATTAACTGCCCAGAGACAAAAGTTTGGGGCAGTGTACAAATTTGACAAATACATAAATGCATAAATAAATATAATAATTGTTCCCAGGGAAGCAGGTGGCAGGGGTGGGAGGAGAAGAGGCTTTGAATACCTATGGAGCAATTCAAGGAAGAGACTCTACAATGAACTATAGTAGATTCTCCCACCCCCACCACCAGTATTAAAGAGATGAAATCTGTTTGGGGGTGGCTTTAATTCAATTTAATTCAATTTTAAAGATTCAACATGCAAAACATTCAACAATCAATGTTTCATGGGATTTATGTGCACACATCAGGAGTGGTTTTTCCTAATGAGTCAGGGGGGCACCAAAGGAGCACAGCTTCCTCTGCTTCCTGGAAATCCTTTTGCTGCTCTCTCCCCATCCCTGTACTGCCTGCAGGCTGACCATTTGTCAGGTAGAGCTGTGCAGTTAACCATGGAGCAGCGCAGGGCAGGAGAGACAGAAGAAAATGGAGCTCCAGGAAGCAGAGGCAGTTGTGCCTCCTTTGTACCCTCTCTAGCTCATTAGGATGAGCCCATTGTAAAAAGTGCTTGTTGAAAATAACTTAACTCCTTGATTTGTTCATTTAGTGCAAGACAGAAGGCTACAGACATCAAAGGAATGTAGCAGTTATTAAGAAAGCTGGATCTGACCCAGAGTCACAGTTCTCACCACATAATCTTCCCAAAAGTGCTGAGTTTCTCTGACTCATTATAGCAACCTGCAACTGTATGTGAGAAACAACAACAACAACAACAAAAAGCAAGGTGCTGCAGATGGGACCATTGCAACATAGTGATTGATTGATTGATTAAGTGCCATCAAGTCAGAGACCACATAGATAGATCCCCTCCAGGATAATCTGTCTTCAACTTGGCCTTTAAGGTCTCTCAGTAGTCCATTCATTGCAGTCATAATCGAATCCATCCACCTTGTTGGTGATCGTCCTCTTCTCTTTCCTTCAACTGTTCCCAACATTATGGACTTCTCAGGTGAGCTGGGTTTTCGCATAATGTGTCCGAAGTATGATAGTTTGAGCCTGGTCATTTGTGCCTTGAGTGGAAATTCTGGATTGATCTGTTCTAAGATTTATTTGTTTGTTTTCCTGGCTGTCCATGGTATCCTCAAAAGTCTTCTCCAGCACCAAAGTTCAAAAGCGTCAATATTTTTTCTATCTTACCTCTTCAAAGTCCAGCTTTTGCACCCATAGAGTGTCATGGGGAAAACTAATGTTCAAATGATTCTAATCTTTGTATGTATAGACATGTGACGACATCTAAATATCCTTTCCAAGGCCTTCATTGCAACTCTACCAAGTGCTAATCTGTGGCATATTTCTTGACTGCTGGATCCTTTACTATTGATCGTCCATCCTAAAAGGCAGAAGCTATCCACCACTTCAATGTCTTCATTATCAATTCAGAGGCTCGTTGCTGTACCCATTGTCATTAGTTTAGTCTTCTTTACATTTTTTAGTCGTAATCCCATTTTTTTAAACTTTGCTCCTTGACTTTCATTACTAGAGCTTGTAGATCATCCGCATTCTCAGCTATCAGAGTGGTGTTATCAGCATAATGCAAGTTATTAATGTTTCTTCCTCCAACTTTAAAACCATGGTCATCTTCTTCCAAGCTAGCTTCTCCCAGTATATGTTCAGCATATAAATTGAATAAATAAGGAGAAAGTATACAGCCTTGCTTTACTCCTTTGCTGATCTGGAACCAGTCTGTTTCACCATGTTAAGTCTGGACAGTGGCTTCCTGTCCTGTGTATAGGTTTCTCATGAGAACAATGAGATGTTCTGGGACACCCATTTTCCTAAGGATATTCCACAGCTTGACATGGCTGATGCAATCGAAGGCTTTTCTGTAGTTGATAAAGCACACATTGACTTCTTTTTGGTATTCTTTGGCTTCCTTAATTATCCAGCAAGCATCAGCAATTATGTATCTTGTTCCTCATCCTTTTCTGAAACCAGCTTGACCATCCAGCATTTTCCTTTCCATGTAGGACTCTAATCTGGATTGGATGATCCTGACCATTATTTTGCTACCATGTGAAATTAAGGATATTGTGCAATCTGTTGCACAAACTTTCTTTGCAACATCTTGCAAAGATTTGCAACATAGTACCAGTAATCTTCATTACGCCTCCATCTTCATTACGCCTACATGATATTGTCATGGGGTGACACAACTGTCTAAGCTGCCCTCCACCCTGCCTGGGGAAAATGTTTCTATGGATGTTATAAGGAAGCGAGAAAAAGAGAGTTTAGCAGAAGACACAATTTATGCTGATCCTACCAGAGCAAGGTAACTGGAGGCAAGGGGAATTCTGGATTTCTAGAAACTATAAGTGAGAGGAAAGCATAGTAGTCAGTGACTGTCAGCTTCATGGTGATTCAGAAGGGCTTTGCCTTTTGATTCCATTGCACTGAGCAACTGGATCTTGGTGTCTGCAGGGATCTGTTTCTCTCTCGACTACAAACACTTGGGTTCCACCACCCCCACTTTCACCCCAGTAGCATTTGTGCTATGAAGAAGCAGACAGCAGCTTTATCTAAATTCTAAAGTAGGAATTCCTACTTTAGTTATATTCCTAATTGGTTGTTTTACTTTTGAAGCATTGTGTTTATTAGATATTATTATTAGTGAATTATAATTTATAGTTATTAATTTGAGTATAGAAAATTTTGTTCTTTTGTTGATTGGTGCAAAGTGTATATGTTGAATTCACATGTTTTTCTGAAGTGCTAGTATAAAGGGGAAATAAATCTCCCACCACTTTAGACTAGGGGCTCAATAGTCCCTTAATTTGACTCAATGCATTTGGTTCCTATTGTCAAGGAGGGCTACATTTGTGGTGGCTCATCCAGGATATGGGAGTATACCTTTGGATTTTTTTTTTGAAAAATTATGTTTGAAATACACACACATAAATGGAGTCAGAACATCAGAACTAGCTTTCAAAGCCTTCCATACAATTTAATAGACTTACTTGTACTCTAAACTGACTCTGCATATTTAAGAAATGTCCTTCTTCTCAAGGCATATGTAAGAAATGTCTTTTTTGGCAATGCTTGTGGTGCCTCTAAAATGAACAGTATGTTCTTGAATATCCCATTCATGCACAATATCTGTACATAGAAGCATTCTTCTGGGCCAGAAAATCACTTTTCATTTGACACTTTGCCTCAGATACCCAGGCCCCAAAAAGTCTCATCTTAGTTTTGATTGTTGACTGCACTTTTAAGTGGTTTAAATGGTGGCGGGAGGCATCTAACTGTAAATCAGTAGGTGCTTACCTCTCCTACTAAAATGGTTGTTTTTTCATCAAAATAATACAGTTATGTCATGTACTTGTTGCAACTGAGAATATAGACATTTGCTATAGTTTGAGCATGCTCTGCAGCAGCGAAACATATAAAGCATGTTCTGCATTTGTCCCAAAATTCAACTCCTGTTCAACCTACCTGTGTCTATAATCAATTTTGAATAATAAAGGTGAGTGGTGGCTGGTGTGGGCACCGCTGGGGGGAGGCAGTGGGAGGCACCTTTAACTGTAAATTAGGAGGTGTTTACCTCTCCTCCCACCACATCTGAAAGCTGTTCAGAGCAGTGGCATGCGGCTCTGAACAGCTTTCAGGTGTGGTGGGAGGAGAAGTAAACACCTCCTAATTTACAGTTAAAGGTGCTTCCCACCCACCCCTCCCTGGTAGCACACACACCAGACACCACTGATAAAGGTACTTTGGAATCTCCAAATGTATTAGCAGACTGTTAGCCCACATGATGTTTCTAACCACCTTTAATTTCCAGCACACATTGCTGATCTACCCTCAAAATTAATTCTGTATTATTTCTTGTTTACACAGTCAGACAGGTGTTATTGACTGGTTTGTTTTATACAGACATCGAGTCCTATTATTATTATTATTATTATTATTATTATTATTATTATTATTGAATTGGTGTGAATGCATCAATTTTTGTCATTCAATCTGAGGTCAAGTCAAATCAGCCAGATATGATTTGAACTCAAATCTGCAAACTTGAATCTGCTCAGATTCCATGCAAGTTGGATTCAATTCAATTCTGATTTGAATCTATTCAACCCACTTTTAAAGGTCCAGGGGGCACCAAATCAGGTGGTGGGCAGGACTCCATTAGTGCCACTACCTCCTAAATTTCAAGGCAGTGGGCACTCAGTTGATTTTTAATGAATTTTCTTTTAGTTTTTAGTGATTTTGTATATTTCTACCAGATAGAATCATGGGGACTTGAAGCAGCTCTTACCATAACCATAACCCAGATCTCCAGCTTTCATTTTTTTAAAAAAAGCTAAGCTCTAGTACCTCACTGCCTTGCTGGTGGTAGTGGGGAATTAGTGGCACTCCACAACCCATAAGCCAGTAGGGTATTAAGTTCATTCTTTTACAAATTTTTGAACTGTTTAGACTCTTGATTCATTACCTACAGTATGTGTCCTGAAGCCTCATAGGGATTAATTATGAGGAAAAATCATTACACACCAAAGGGTCTAATCACTTCAAATACAGTAATCGCTCATTTTGCTCCCTAACTCCACTTCTACAAGGGCTAGCGCTTAGCTTTAAACAAACAAAAGCAAGCAAGCTGGGAATCAGGTTGAAACGAATAAAGAAAACTTCAAACTTGAATTTTGAATAATTCAAATCAAAACTGGGGAGATTCAATTCAAGCTTTAATTTGGCCAGGATGACTGGGCAGATTCATTTCAAGGCTGAATCACTCGAATTGACCAGATATGAGTTGAATCAATTTGAGCGAAACAGGGGTGTAGCTATAATGGAGCTGATGGGTTCAAAGAACCCAGGCTCCCCAGCTCCTGAAGGCCCCCCAGCTCCACTTCCTCCCTATTTTCTTTATTATCATTCTGAGAGGCTGCTGGGGAGAAGGGCGAACACAGGACCCCACTCGCTTAGCTACACTCCTGCCTCAAATCAATTCGCACATCCCTCATTATTATGAATAACCATGTATTCACTTGGAGCCCTATATCATTACCAAAGAAAAACAGAATCCTATCAGATAATTTATTATTGATTGATTGATTGATTTGATTTATATACCGCCCCTCCAAAAATGTCTCAGGGCAGTTGACAACAAATAAAAACAATTCAAATCAATTAACAATTCAAATCAGTACTAAATCAATTAAGTAATTAAAATCATTTAAACATTAAACACATTAACATTAAAATCACTTAAAACCAGCATTAAAAATTTAAACCATGAATTTAATTAAATGCCTGGGTGAAGAAATGTGTTTTCAGCACCTTTTTAAAAGTTGCCAGGGATGGGGAGGCTCTTATTTCAACAGGGAGTACATTCCAAAGTCCAGGGGTAGCAATGGAGAAGGCCCGCTCCTGAGTGGTCACCAAATGAGTTGGCGGCAACTGCTGGTGAACCTCTCTAGAAGATCTCAACTGGTGGTGGGGCTCATGGTGAAGAAGCCGTTCTCTTAAATATCCAGGGCCTAATCTGTTTTGGGCTTTATATGAAATGTCATGGAAACATGAATGTAGCCTGTGGGACAACCATTTGTGTCTTTTGTTTTTCCAGGAAAAAGGTGAAGAAGTACCATCAATTGTCAGGAAAATTTCACATGATTTATTTACTTCATTAGTATTCATAAAATGATAGCTACAACGACATTGGAAGCTTCAGGGCAAGAAAGTGTGACCTGGTTCACTCACATGCTGAAAAACTATATTGGTTTTGGTTTTCTGGAAGGCTATGTGAGCTACATGGCTTATCCTTTGTGGTTATTAGTGCCTTTCATACTGTGCAATGCAGTATATTTAGGTGTATTTTGCTCTTTATATATTTGCTCATTTCTTTTCTATATTTACAAGAAAAAGAATAACATACAAGAAGACACCACTAGCAAATTATGGGACAATGCAAAGCAAATTATTGCAAACTTTATGGACACAGTTGGCAAGATATGGCATGGTGAGCAAATGATTTCTTTATGACCAGCAGTCCCAATCTTGTTTGTTTATTTATATCAATGTGTTCATTAAAATATTTTATTCCACTTCTTTAAAACTTATAGCTTTGGAACAACAATTAAAAGCAAAGAAATGACAAGAGGCAATTGATTTACTGAAGTATCAGTTACAAGTAGGAGCAATTGTTGATGAAACTGCCTCGAGAGTGATTGGCCTGCACCCTCTAGTTCGGGCGAATGTGGGATATTTAGCTCAAAGGGGGAGACCCTTCCAATCAGCCTCAATTTGTGCAAGCGTATGAACTCAAGAAAATCAGCTTGAGAGAGAGGTTTCAATTAACAAAAGGGAGATTATTGAAAGAAACATAATTTACTAGGTGGTCCTAACGGAAAAGCAATGCAAATATGTGGGGAACTAACTCAGATTCCTCCTTGCCTCAGGCTTAATTTAGAACACTCAGTAGCCCATTGTGACACTTTTAATGACTCTTTCGCAAATAACATATCTCACATCCAAGCTGATCTGGATACTGCTATAGGTGCGAAGTCAATGGAAGAGACATCCAGTAACTCCTCTTATATAGTGAGATTGGATCAGTTTCAATCTGTGGCTCCCAAGTATGTGGACAAACTGCTTGGAGCTGTATGGTCCACTACCTGTTCTCTCGACCCTTGCCCAATATTGCTTATAACTCCTAGCAAGGAAATTATTAGAGATGGCCTTGCTGACATAATAAATGCCTCACTGAGAGAGGGCAGGATGCCTCCTTGTCTTAAGGAGGAAATAATTAGAACTCTTTTGAAGAAGGCTGCATTGGATCCTTCAGAGAAGAACAATTACTGGCCAGTCTCTAATCTCCCATGGTTGAGCAAGGTGATTGAGAGGGTGGTGGCTTCTCAGCTCCAGACTATTTTGGAGTAAACATATTGTCTGGGCCCATTTTAATCTGGCTTTTGGGCAGCTGATGGGATTGAGAGTGCCATGGTCTGCCTGATGAATGATCTTCACCAGGGAATAGACTGAATGTAGCTCTTGGTCTCTTAGTGGTTTTTGATACTATCAATGATGGTTCACCAGGAGGGGCTGGGAGTGTGTGTTGGGGGAATACTTTGTGATGAATCTGTTCCTATCTCTCACACAGACTCCATATGAT
Source organism: Hemicordylus capensis (assembly GCF_027244095.1). Classification (NCBI taxonomy): domain Eukaryota; kingdom Metazoa; phylum Chordata; class Lepidosauria; order Squamata; family Cordylidae; genus Hemicordylus; species Hemicordylus capensis. The sequence goes on from NC_069660.1 coordinate 259,722,963, forward strand.
GTGGCTTGAAGACTGTTGCTCCTCAAAATTGAAGCTACTGTATGGAGTACCTCAGGGCTGCATTTTATCTCCAATGATTCTTAACATCTAACCGGGGGATGTAGTGGTGGGTGGTGGTGGGAGAGATAATCAGGAGACTTGATGTGGGGATTATTGTTATGCTGATGATGACATCCAAATCCATTTCTCTTTGATACTTTCATCAGGAAATGGCATAACTCTTCTAAATGCCTGTCTACAGGCAGCAATGGACAGGATGAGGGATAACACATTGAAAATAAATCCGAACAAGGTGGAGGTGCTTATTGTTAGATATTGTAACTTAGGAAACATGATAGAGCTTCCTGTCCTCGATGGGGTTACACTCTCCCAGAAGGATCATGACACCATGACATCATTCCCCAGCCATGTGCTTCTGTTTGTAAACAAAAGTACATGGAGTTTGACAGCAGGTGGGTACCTATGCTACTTAGAAGGGTATTCACACAACCACCAGGGTGGGTCGGGGGGAAGGCAGGGTTTCACCTACTTCCCCCCAGACCATCCAGACGACTCCCCCGATGATCCTACTTCCCCCCAGACGACCCAGAAATACTTGGTGTGCCGGCACACGCCCAGACAATCCATGTTGCTCTGTGCAATGCGGATTGTTGGGGACCAGAACTCGTTTTCCATTTTTTGTTTTTCTTGTGCTCCACACAAGAAGCATAACTCAGGCTGGCCTGCCCTAGCCTAGGTTAGGCTGCTAGATTGAACAGCTTTTTGGTTTAGCAATCTTATGGCTGCTTGACTCTTTGGCCTATGGTCCCACTCAGCTCTACAAACTTCCCTTGCCTGCCCACTTCTTTCTTCCAAGTTGTACTCATTATGGCCTCTTGTGAAAAGGCCTATGCATCAACCTGCCTCTTGTTAATCTGTTGCACTTTGTTTTCTTCTCAGGTTATGAGGTTATTGGGATGGAACATCTACCAGAAGGACCAGGACTTATTGTTTATTACCATGGAGCTTTGGTTTTAGACTACAGCTTGTTGGTGGCTAGAGTCTATATGCAGAAAGGGAGACACATTCAATCTTTAGTTGACAATGGCTTGTATATATTTCCAGGTAAAGCATGATTATGATACATTTAAGATGAGAATATTGCAAATTATCCTAATGTTTTGAATGGTCATAAAGGGCATCTGCCCAGAAGTCTGTAATGAGCAGTCACAGAGGCAGAGATAAACAGGAAAGAGAAGGAGATCCTAACTATCTATCTCTACTCCCAATGCCACTAGTGGGACAAACTGACCCCTGCCTGTACTCAAGATTCAGAGACCATAAATGGACTTTTGTTGATAACCTGATTATTGCATATGAAGAAAAGCAAGACAGCCATGAGATCATACAGCACCTAAACAAAACAAAACAAAAGAGAGGTGAAGGAGTTCGGGAGCATCTCCTACTATCTTGGCATTCAAATAGAAAGAGAAGGAGATGGGACGTTCCATCTCAACTAGAATAAAAAAAATAAAGGATCTTCTAGAAGGCCTGGGACTGACAGATGCCAATGTAGTCAGTACACCAATGGATACATATTTCCTGAAGCAAGACGGAGATGGTGAACCTTTACCAACCAACAACCAATACAGAAAAGCAATTGGCAAGCTTCTTTATATAGCCACAGTGACAAGACCAGATATTGCTGCACCAGTGGGAATCCTAAGCAGAAATGTAAGTGCACCAACCAAGAATGACTGGACTGCAGTCAAAAGGCTGGGGAGATACCTGAAGGTATCTCACTATACATGAGATATTCCAGCAAGCAGCAACCCCAAACTATTGGGATATATGGATGCAGATTGGGCTGAAGACAAAGCTGATCGCAAACCCATCAGTGGGCACCTGTTTTTCTATGGAGACGGAGCAATAAGCTGAACTAGCCAGAAGCAGTCACTTGTGCTCTCTCAACCACAGAAGCAGAGTACATATCAGCCACTGAAGTGTGCAAGGAAGCTGTGTGGATACACAAGCTAATGCTAGACTTTGAGATTGAAGAACCAAAGTCTACCGAGATGTTGGAAGAAAACCAAACTTGTATTCAGCTCTCACGTATGGAGAAAGTCAAGTCTTGAACAAAGCACACTGACAAAAAGCACCACTATGTTTGAGATGCACAAGAGAAGGGGCTAGTCAAGTTGAAGGACTACCCAACTGAATTGATGGTGGAAGATGGACTGACCAAGCCACTACCTAGAGATCAGTTCCAGATGCTTTGTGAGAAGATGGGAGTTGTGAACTGCTGTGACAAGCAGTGATAAGGGTTGTTGGAGATCCAGCTCCAGATGGCATCAACCTGTGTACCAGTAACCCTAGAGACCACTAGGGGCATTGAGAGTAGAGGTAGATAGTTAGGGTCTCCTACTCTTTCCTGTATGTCTCTGCCTCTATGACCGAATGTACTCAGGAACTTCCTGGGAGTAACCTCCTCCTTCCCAGAATGCTTCCTGCTCTGTCTCTGAGCACCATGCTTCTATAGATATCTCTCTGATCAACATATAGCCAGAAGTTAGATATATATATTTTCCTATCATATGCACTTCTGAATAAAGTAGATTAGTTTGACCTTACATGAATCTCCATGCTGATCGGAGATAGGTTGTATTTACCTCCTCCAACCTGCACCTGCCAGCCTCACAAATGATAGGACGGGCTGGCTATGAACTGTTTCAGGCCTCAGAGCATGTGCAGCTGCCATTAGCATGGCCTCTGCACATGTGCAGAGGACCAAACCAGGAGGTAGCTGGCCCAGCCTGTCATTTGGGAAGCTGGTGGGGGGTTGAAGGAGCCCCTGCTGCCACTGCCCCCACCTCTGCAATCCCCGCTGCCACCGTTTAAAGGTAAAGATTACTGCCCCCCCCCCCCGGATATAGTTTCTAGAGAGCCCTTTAGTTGTAAAGGAGAATCCTTGCCCAATTCCCCTTTACAAGCATATCCCTCAATCGCCTGGGCACTTTCCAGACTAGACCCTGCAGTGGGGTCACATCGTATCTTGGAAGTGTGCTTCCACACTTCCGGTGTTGTGACACTGCAGTGCCTATGCAGACACAGCAGGGTGCCATTCACATTCCCAATGCCTTGTTTCGATATCAATTGCAGCGAGATAGAGTTAGGACATCGTATATCCGGTGTATGAGAGTTGCTGTTTTTTCGGGTGGTTAGTTTCCGCAAGAATGCTCCCCCTGCTGTTTACATTTTGAATGCAACTTGCCTGAAAGGAGACATTTTGCTGCTGTTGAGCAGCTATTCTGGAAAGCACCCTGGCTTGACAGCCAGACTGGACCAGGGCCCAGCTCGATCGAGCCTGAGCCCAAACCACCCATAGTGGCATAGTGGTCCAGATTCGAGTTAAATCCAGTTCCATGCACACTTCTAATATCTACACTATACCAGAAACAATACTTACATGAAATTGTTATTTTCTACTTGGCATATTTTTACAGGAACAAAACTTGCTCTTGATTTGACTGGTTGCACAAATGGCAACAAATCTAAATGTGTGGAAATTCTGAAGAAAGGCAATTTATTGGGAATTTCCCCTGGTGGACTTAGAGAAGGAAACTTTAGTGACCACCAGAACTACAACCTGATATGGGGTAACCGTACTGGTTTTGCTCAAGTGGCCTTAGAGGCCAAAGTGGTGAGTGATCTCCCTGGGATATTTTCTTTGCCCTTGTGATTATACAAGACAGTGTGTAATGTTTTTATGTACAAATGCACTTTGTTGACTGATAAATAATGAGACCAGGGGAACAGAAACACATTCACCTATCCATCCAGTGTCAAAACAGTGAAAACAATCCAAGCGGGATATTTGAAAAGTCAGAATGGGGTACAGTTTCAGCCCTAGATGACTTTGCACCTGAAGCATGGCACCAAATGCTGTCTCCTTCCTTTTTGCAAGCATTGACAATAGCCACTGCGACTGCTTGAATATTGTGCATGTTCATGTACACTCACCTCTGCCACCACCTTCATTTCTAGCAGTGGTAGCCAGTGCCACCAACATGCAACACAAACACCTTCCTCTGCCTCCTCTCTTATTCACCTCTGGGTTGATAATGAGAAGGGGAGGAAACTGAAGGGACATTTGAGTGCTCTAGATGCTCTATAGAGCATCATGCCTTGCCTCGGGTGCATATACGTCTTGGGCTGCTATTATAGCTGATTCTGACTTTTCAATATCTTGCTTGGCAAGATGTATATATCTAACCACTATACCACTCTTCTGGCTCCTGCTCATAGATACAAGTATGACTTGCATTCTGTTCATGTGACAAGTGTGCACATGCTCAGGAACTCTGCACATGCATCTATTCAAACAAAGTGGACTGGGGTCTTACTCCAGAGCTGTATTTAATGGGCACTCAGCATGTGCCCAAAGTCACTGTGATTAATTAACAGGAGACATAGAAAGTGAACGTATTTATATACCTTTTCAACACAGCTTCTATAGTAAAAAGAAGAAGGAAATGGTTCACTGTTTCAAAATGGCCCGTAATCTTTTTAAAAAGCACGACACCAGCAATAGTCATTGGAAGAATGCTGTGCTGAGATTAATAGGGGTAGTTACGGCTAGGGATATGCCAAAAAAATGACTCAGCAGCCATATGGTGGCACAATCCCTTTAAATCTGAGGGCTTTCCCAGCCCCTTAAATGCAGAGGAGAGCAGGTCCATCCCTGTTCCTCTGCCTGCCACCATCGCTGTACTGGTGATGCGCCCCACCACTGTTCCCCCTAAGGTGCATGGCTGCATGAGCGCGCACACACATACCAAAAGCCTCTGGTGCAGTGATCCCTAACTGCCACTCACTTCCTCCACAGCTGCTGCTCCCCGTCACGCCTCTTCCCACTCACCCCCTTCCCCTCTCCCTGCCCGCAGCTCTATCCCACATGGGGGCAGCACAGGGCTTGGAGGGAGACGAATCCCTCCTTCACAAGAGCCCGAGCAGCGGATGAGGGAGGCAGAGGTGAGGGACCTTGCCCAGTGCCCATGCCTCGGCCCCTCTCCTTCCACTGCTTGGGTTCTAAAGATAGATCGAAGCGGAGCTGAAATACTTCTTCGATTCTGTCCTGTTGTCATTCTTCCTTTCACCTTTTTTAGCCCATCATCCCTATGTTTTCACAAAATATTCGCGAAGCATTGAGAACAGTTGGAAAGACTTGTGAGTTACATTTTAAATATTCCTTTCTCTATTTCATTAAGATTTCATTTGTTATTTTCACAACCTACTTTTATAGTCCTCATGAATTTGCAGCACATCTCTTTCTTTGAAGCTGTGCATATTGGTTGCATGTGGTATCTGAGGTTTATCAAGAAAATTGATTCAGTGGTACATTTGTTGGTAACCTCCAGACTTGACTTCTGTAATGCGCTCTACGTGGGGCTGCCTTTGTACGTAGTTTGGAAACTTCAGTTGGTTCAGAATGCAGCAGCCAGGTTGGTCTCTGGGTCATCTCGGAGAGACCACGTTACTCATCTGTTGATGGAAATACGCTGGCTGCCAATAGGTTTCCAGGCAAAATTCAAAGTGCTAGTTATAACTTATAAAGCCCTAAATAGCTTGGGCCCTGGGTATTTAAGAGAGCGTCTTCTTTGCTATGAGCCCCACCGCCCATTGAGGTCACTTGAAGAGGTCTGTCTCCAGTTGCTGCCAACTTGTTTGGTGGCTACACAGAGACGGGCATTCTCGGCTGCTGCCCCGAAATTGTGGAATGCGCTCCCTGCTGGGAGACGATCCTCCCCATCTCTGGCAGTTTTTTAAAAACTTCTGAAAACACATCTCTTCAACCAGGCTTTCTCAGCTTTTTTAAACTTGTTTTTAAATTTTTCTGATTATTTAATTGCTTTTTTATGATGTTTTTAATTGTTAATCATTGTTTCATGCTTTTATAACTTTTGTTTTAATTATTAACTGATTTTAATGGAGTTTTAATGTAAACCTCTCTGATTCTTTTGGAAGGGCGGTATAAAAGTTTTAAAAATAAATAAATAAATAAATAAATAAATATTTGGCTTGGAAGATTTCCTAGAGGTTGCTTAAACTTCACCTTGGTTCTGTGTGCGCACAGCATGCACACGCACGTGTGCCCACCACTTCTGGTATGACGCTGACCAGGGCTGCAAGGAAGTAAGCTGCAGACCCACACCAGCAGTTTTGGGGACAGTGTCGGCAGGTGCTGCTATTCATACGTCAGTGTAGTTCCTGTCTATATATTATTGTGTGTGTGTTTTGTTTTGCTGTAAGCTGCCACGAATTCTCCCTGCCCGCTGCTGTTTTCCAGCCTCTGTTGTAGGAGAAGGGAAAGGAAAGACGGTGTGCTCTTTACTGTCTGCTAATAAGCTGCATTTCCTTCAGCATAAAAGAGACAGTGTTATTTTCAAAAGTGCTTATAATTCATGTTCTTGAGTTCTGCTGTTGTAGTTATTTTTATGAAACAGTTTTCACAGTTCCACTATAACTGGGCTACATAGAGAGGGAAGCTGGTCTTGTGGTAGCAAGTATGACTAGTCCCCTCAGCTAAGCATGGTCAACCCTGGTTGCTTGCTTGCCTGCTTATTGATTGATTGATTGATTTGATTTGATTTGATTTTTATACCGCCCTGCCGAGCATAGGAATGGGAGACTTGATGTGTGATCACTGTAAGATATTCCCCTTAGGGGATGAAGCCTATGGGAAGAGCAGAAGGTTCCAAGTTCCCTCCTGGGCATCTCTAAGACAGGGCTGGGAGAGAGATTCCTGCCTGCAACCTTGGAGAAGCCGCTGCCAGTCTGTGTAGACAATACTGAGCTAGATGGACCTATGGTCTGACTCAGTATATGGCAGCTTCCTATGTACATTAAAGTATTCGAAATCCTTTTGCAACCCATCCTGTTACAGTGTGATCACATTCACAGCTCGGTATACTGGTATGACTTATTTCATACACCAGGGGCTCTCAAACATGAATCCCCAAAGCTTGCTGCTGGGCTACAACTTCCAACAGCCCCAGCCCCAATGGCCATTGGCCACTGGGGCTCAGAATGATGGGAGTTGCAGTCCAGCAACCTCTGAAGACGCAAGTGTGAGAACAGCTGCCATACACAGTTATGCATATCTGAAATATTGTTTATGCAGTCATGCTGCTTTCTTCAGGATTGTGTATGTGTGAATGTGTAATTGCATATTTTCCATTAGATTTAAAATAAAGTTATTATCAATGAATAGGGCATAGGTACCCCAAGTCAAGTAGAGATGCAGATCACATTCTACAAACTATTAAATAAGTTTTGCATCTAATTTGACAGTGGTGAGGAAAGAAAAGTCTCATTGGAAGGCAATGCGCTTGCTGCAAATCATTCTATAGAAGACTGATATGTACTGAGCTGAGAGACAGCCAGCCTGTGCTATGGAAATTGTGGAGCACATGGCTTCTCTCTATTCAAACACACATGGGGATCATTCGAGCCTCATTTCCTGGGTGGGATTGTTTGAACTGGACAAATTCAAGAGCCAGCGTGGTGTCGTGGTTAGAGTGCTGGACTAGGACTGGGGAGACCCGAGTTCAAATCCCCATTCAGCCATGATACTAGCTGGGTGACTCTGGGCCAGTCACTTCTCTCTCATCCTAGCTTACTTCACAGGGTTGTTGTGAAAGAGAAACTTAAGTATGTAGTACACCGCTCTGGGCTTCTTGAAGGAAGAGCAGGATATAAATGTAATAATAATAATAATAATAATAATAATTTCAAATCAGGCTGCTGTCACTTGAATGTCATTCTATTTCTTGCACAGGGTGGTTGAGATGGCTCTATGACAACTATATGCGAATCCTAGTCCTTCCCATTTATGGAGGGTTTCCTGTTAAATTACGCACATATCTTGGAGAGCCCATCCCGTATGATCCAAACATAACTGCTACGGAGCTGGCTGGAAAAGTAAGTTTATTCTGCACTGGGAAATACCAAAGCAGAATCAAATCCCATATCTAGTAGTAGTAGTAGTAGTAGTAGCAGAAGCTTTCTTGTGAAGAACATATTTAGTTTTATAACCATATACTACATACTAAGTAGAAGTGTGCACAAAACACATTTTGCATTCCGAGCTTGGAACAGAATCCAAAATGCACGAAAAATTCCATTGGAGCAGAATGACCCCATTCCGAGTGCCATTTTGGATTCTTGGAACTGGGTTGGAATGTTCCATCTTGGAATGTGCCTTTCCATTCCAAGCTTGGAACAGCCACGCCCCCCGGTAGGCAAGTTCTGCTCTGGACTCTGAACCCTTGAAATGGCCCATTAAGAGGTGGAACATTCTGCACAGCCCTAATAATAAGGTCCTCCTTGTATGATATGAGTTCATTTCATGGACTTTGTTCATAATGTTTACTACTCATCCTGCTTTCTGTTTAACTTTTCTGAGATTAATTATATGAGTCCAACTATTTTAACCAAAGAGTTCCATGACTGTTCCTAAACAAGCCATCTATTCCACATACCTACTGCATGCTTAGATACAGTTATTGCTCACATACAGGCACACTATTAAGGGCTCTTTCCCAGAAGACCATTCCATATACCAACCAGCCCAGGTGCCAGTTCTATGTAGGAGAACTATTTTTTACATTGCAGTGTAAGGACATGTGACTGTGGCTGGCCTTGGGGTGGGCGGGGCGGGCAGTCACTCAGGGCACCTACCTGAAGGGCATGCCCATTTGAGCTCCCACAAGCTACAAGCTTGACAATACTGATACACTAACTGGGGGTGGGGGACCAAAGGCACTCCTCGCCCAGGGTGCTATTTAGCCTAGGACTGGCCCTGCATGTGACAAATGCACACATCTGTTTGACATATGGATATGGGGAAACAGATCTATGGGTTTCCCCCCCCTCCTTACTTTTGCCTATATGGTAGATGTGAAGAAAACCATTTTTTTAAAAAATGCTTGTTTGAAGAAGCTCAAGTCATACATTTTAGGGTTTGACTGCTCTCATAGGCAAGTTCTCATAGGCTGCTCTTTAAAAAATAAAATAAAAGAGGGGGATAAATGTAGTGGTTAGAATGCCAGGGTAGGACAGGTGAGATGGGGTTTCAAATATTCACTAAGCCATGAAACTCACCTTGACCCAGACATAACCTCTTGACCTAACCTACTTCACAGAGTTGTGAGGATAAAAGGGGGAAACTATGCCTGGTATTCTTGAAGGAAGGATGGGATTTAAATGCAATAAATAAAGTGCATTTATGTTTGCCAGCACAGTGTGCACTGAAGGAATATGCTTGTTTATCAGATAAAGCAATTACATTTAGTATTTCTGTGAGTGAATAATTGGATTCTGCTTGACATTGTGCCCCCCACCCTCTCTCTCTCTCTCTCTCTCGCTCTATCTCATATTTCTATACCACCTGACATGTGCATCCCTAGGCAGTGTACATAAGTTAGAATGTTTAGAACTTTAGGAAATGTTTATAACTTTATGTTGTTGTTTTGTTATAACAGACAAAGATTGCAATTGAAAATCTTCGAGACAGATACCAAAAGAAGCCAGGAAATATATTAAGAGCTCTATCAGAACGATTTGATAAACATCACAAGGACAACTAGCCTTTATTTATCTTATGAACCAATATTTCATGTCATATTTTGTAGATAGAATATATTTGCAGTCAGAAGTTTTTGTCTCTCTGTAATTTACATGAACAACCATTAAAGATGTATACTTTCCTTTTTAAATTTTTTAAAATAAAATATGAAATTCTATACCATACAGGTGATTGTACTATTTTGTAGATTGATCTATACTGCTTCTATATTTGTGACCAAGTCTATCTTTGCCATATATAGAAATCAAATTATTATTATTATTAATACATAAATCATCATCAGCCAATTAAATAAAGCAACTTTACTGTGAACAGCCTATATTTTGCAACAATATCTATTATAATAACAACAATACTGATAATAAAATTCAGCCATCCCAGGTCCTTGGGAAGGACTCGATGTCTGGATAAAACAAACCAGTCAGTAACACCTGTCTGACTGTGTAAACAGGAAATAATAACAATTTAAAAAAATAAAATGTATGTCATATCACAAAGGAGTTAATGTGCTGTATTTGATGGACACTTTCCCCAGTAGATTAGGTGGACCCTTGATCTGATCATATCCTATGCTCTTATGCAGCAAGACCATACCTGCGTCATGCAGTAAGCATGATCCAGAGGATTGAGCCCTACTGAGGTGTTATACTTTTGGATAAAGTGTATCTGTGCAGATGGGGAACTAGAAGGCCCTAGGCAGCCATGCCATGGAGGCATACAAATACACTCTGTGGATATTTGCCACAAAGGCAAATGCTGAAGCTGGGGAACATGAGCAGCCGGGATTCCAGGCAGAAATGCTGCCTGGTTTCAGGACTTGCCCCTGCAGACTAGGAGTGTGTATGGAACCGGGTTGCCCAGTCCAGTTTGAGTCCAGACCGGACTCTAACTGGACCAGGCATTTTTGGTTTTTGTACATCCTGAACCCTTCCCCCCATTTGGTTTGGATTAACAGTGGGGGCTTTTCTGAGGCCATGAGGGGTCTCCAGAGGTTCCCCCTCCCCCTTCTGGCCTCTGTTCATGTCCAAATCACCCAGTTCAGGTGGTCTTCAGCCTGTTTGGGGCTTTCCCTCCATTGCAGTGGCCATTTTGGAGGCCACCGCACATGCCCAGTGGGGCTCTGAGTGGCCTGGACCCAGCCACACAGAGGCCCATTGGGCATGCATGGCTGCAATCAGGAGTCTCAGAGAACCTGCAGCTGGGGGGGAGGCATGGGCGGGTGCCATGCGTGTGTTGATACCACATGGGGCTTCTGGACAATGGGGCTTCTAGGGATGTGTGCCACCCCAGCAGGAAGGTGGAGAACAGGTAAGGACATGCTCTCCTTTTTCTTAAAATTACTGGTCTCTCTAACCGATATGTGTTCGGACAAGGCTAGTGCACATCCCTAATTTTAAAAGGTGCTAATTTTTGGTAACTACTTTTAGCTTTGTGGGTACTTCCTTGAGTAACTGAGAAAAGCTTTAAATTGTTCCTTCAGCTGCACAAAATCTAAATTTCCTTGAGACTTTGCTACATGACAGTATCTACATAACTTGCCAAACTTTATAACTTTGAATGTGATTGATAAGAAGCATTTTAAAAATAAATAGACTCTGTAACTTACTTTCAATTTCTTAAAAAGTGATTTTGCTCCCTGAAGCTTAATTCACGTGGGCTTGGAGTTCTGACTGTTTGGGATTCTGAGAAAAGAAGGGGACCCATTTCCACCAGTGTTCAGTAGTAGGGTGGGGCAGAACAGCCTTTGGAGTATATTTAGCATCACTTTGTAGGGATGTGCACGGAACACGGGTGGTTTGAAGGCAGCGGGGGTGCCATTCTAAGGGTGGGGAGGGTGCACTTACCCCTCCCGCCGCTTTCCCCCTGCTGGTACTTGTTACCAGTAAAAACTTTCGGGGTGGCAGCGTACCTCCTTGCTGACCCTTCCCCCTCCTCGGCTGGAAGTGGCCAGAATTCCCAAGTGCGTTTGTGCACATTGCGTGTGCACGTGTGTTCATGTCACGTGTACGCAAGTGCACATCAGACATGCGCCCTTTAAGCGGACGCCACGGCATTGAACTTTGAATCAGCCCCATACAAGGGCTTCAGAACAGGTTTGTGCACATCCCTATCGCATTGCCCCATTTTCCAGAGAGGGAAAATAAGCAGAAGGATCTGCCAATGATACCACTGCTGCACATAAACTGTCCTCCTCAGAAGTATGGCTGTCTTTTTAAAGTTGCAGTTCCTTTGTTCAAGCAGCAACCACATTGGCTAATGAGAGGAGATCAGTGGCTTTCAGAGCAAACAATTTACAGCCATTTTTATTTTTAAAAATATATCAGAAGACTTCATTAGTCAAGATGACAGCCACTGATTTTAATTGTGCATAACTGCATTTAAGATTTTGGATTGGGAATATTTGTGACATCTTGAATAGACTTGGGACAAATCTGCCACAAAGTATTCTCATGACGAATATATGAACCTGGGAAATCCAAGAATATCCTGCTGGACTTCCAATTATTCTCAGAAGGTCCTCCAAATTATTCTCAAATGGCTTCATTTGCAAATGAAAAGTTAATCAGTACCTTTTTGCAAAAATTACCAGATAAGTACCAGATTAGCAGAAGGAATAAGTGTGTCTCAGCAAGGGAGGTAGGAACACAGGCAGCTGCCATAGGAACATAGGAAGCTGCCATATACAGAATCAGACCACAGGTCCATCTAGCTCAGTAATGTCTACACTGACTGGCAGCGGCTCTCCAAGACTGCAGGCTAGAGTCTCTCTCAGCTCTATCCTGGAGATGCCAGGGAAGGAACTTGGAACCTTCTGCAGGCAAGCATGCAGGTGTTCTTCCCAGAGCGGCCCCATCCCCTTTGGGGAATATCTTACAGTGCTCACATGTAGTCTCCCATTAAAATGCAACCAGGACAGACCCTGCTTAGCAAAGGGGACAATTCATGTTTTCTGCCACAAGAACAGCCCTAGAGTCATGCCTTCTCTGAAAATGTAGTTTGTTTTAAGGTATGGAAGTAAGAATTTGTTTTCAATTAATCAATTTAATTTTTTATTAATCTGAGCATGGGATTGGTACAAGGTTGCCTGGTTAGCTTAGTGGTTGAGAAGCAGAATAGGATATGGGTTCTTTTTCCAATGCTCTGAAGACCGTGGTGTGGCCATGCTCAGATTTTTAGAAAGACATTGGTACCTAATGACTCTAAAATTCTGACCGGCAGTCTCCATTAAGGACACTAGCAGTTTAATATCCCAACTTAAAGTAGGCAAGACCTCAGGGTTGGATCAGATCCCCTCTGAACTGTTGAAATCAAATATCAAATGCTGGGCCCCTGTACTTGCTAGGCTGTTTACCTATATTGATCTGACTGCTTGTATCCCAGAGGAGTGGAGAACTGTTGTAGTTGTACGTATATATAAGAAGGGTTCTCGTTCGGACCAATTAGCCTGTTAAGTGTTATCAGCAAGTTATACACTAGACATGTGTATATTAAGGTTGGATGGACCAGGAGTCCATACTTAGAGAAGAACAGGCGGGGTTCAGGGCTGGTAGGTTGACCCTTGACCAGGACCTGGTGCTGCATTTGGCTGAAAAATATTCTCTATTGTATGCTCCCTTTATTGATTTTAAGGCAGCATTCTATTCAATATCTAGAGAGAGATTATGGAATAAACTTGCTAAAACCTCTGTTGACCGTAGGCTGCTCCTTCCTATTTGCATGTTGCACTATGCGGATGACATGGTCAGAACATTGGTCGGCATGAGAAGAGCTTTGTGCAGGCTGGCTCAATATTGTGAGGAGGAGCAGTTAACTATTAATGTTCATAAATCTAAGGTCATGGTGTTTGCAGGGGGAAAAACCCTAAGCGGCACATATGGAGGATCAACGAGGAGGCTATTGAGCAAGTTTGGATCTATAAATATTTGGGAATAGTGTTCACTGGGTCCTGGACAGCACATCTGGACCATGTTATAGCTCCCCCAATACCATCTCTAGTCTTACCCTTAGGAAGTGCTCTGAAGGGTGAAATAATGGTTTATTGTAGTCCGAACAAGTCCTAAAGAGAGGCATCACAAGAAATCAAGTCTGTCGAAAAGGTGGCCATTTTGGCTCAATTTCTGTGAAGAGAATCGGGGGCGGGGGGAGCACAGCCCACCTCAAGCAGGCTGCCTTTCCCAATCCTGAGCATGCACTTTTTCATTCAACAGAGCACACCAGGACCAAAGTGGCATTGCAAGCAGGAAGCAGCTCTAACATCTCTAGGATGCTCAGTTGAATGCTGGCTGGGCAGGAGGGGAGGTCCCTGGTTGCCCAGCTCCATTGCAGAGAGAGAGTGCAGGGACATAGTGTAGCAGTGTATCTCCTAAAAATTGTCCATATATGGCTCTTTATTTATCTCTCTTTAAAAATTAGAAGAAGCACATTTTTTTAAAAAACCCAAAACAATAGTAAGCCTATCTATATTATTAATTCTCAAAGACGGGCCATATGTGGGGACGTGGTAGAAAGGAGGCGATTGGCTTACAGAGTTTGCAAGCAGAAGCACCTGGCTGGGCAGTGGGGATTCCATATGCAGATAGGGAGAAAGATCCTGTGAGATCAGAAGCACCATGGTAATTGGGCAGTGGGGATTCCATATGCAGATAAGGAGGAGGAGCCTGTGATGGTTAAGGTCAGTTGGAATGCAACTGTTATTGGTCAGAAGATGTTCTTGATTGTAGAGGAGAGGAATCATGAGGGAGGAAAGAGCCGCTCCAGAAGAAGGAGGCTGCCATTGTGTGAATTCGGTGAGGAAACAAGATGAACAAAATCTGTTAACTCAGGGAGGGAGGGAGGGAGGGAGGGAGAGAAAAAACATGAAGAGAGGGGGAAGAAAGAGTGGGGAAGAGCAAGTGGAGGAGACAGAAAGAGTAACGGAAAGGAGGGGGATAAGAGACAGAAGGAAGGGCAAGGGACGGGTCCGAGCCTGTCAGCAGCCTGAGGGGAATGAGCAGCCATGGCAGCACTAGCAGCAAGGAAGGGCCCAGTCAACCACTGCTGCTTTTTGGGGCTACCAAGGTCATTGTCAGAGGGAGGGAGGCAGGCAAGGGACGGGCCTAGGCCTGTCAGCGGCCTGAGGGGAATGAGCGACCATGGTAATGGCAGCAGCGAGGAAGGGCCCAGTCAACCACTGCTGCTCCTGGGAGGAGGAGCAGGAGCGGGGCTCGGGTGAGGGTGGGGAGTTCTCTGGGGATAGGGGGCTGCTGCTTGGCCAATAGGCGGCAGCAATGCTGCAGCCACGACCAAGAAGGGTCAGGGGGATGCAAGCACTGGGATGGAGGAGGAGCAGGAGTGCAGCTCAGGTGAGTGTGGGGAGATCTCTGAGGTGAGGGGAGCAATCAAGTACTAACATGCAGATGCTCTAAAGCATGCGAGAGTTCCATCATTGAAGTGGAGAGAAATAATGGCGGCGGCAGCCAGGATGCAGAGGTGGAGGGCCAGCAGGCAAAGCCCCGCCGGCCAGAGGAGGTGGGGGGACAGCAGGTGAAGCTCCACCGGCCAGGAAGAGGAGGTGGTGGTGGGGAGAAATAATGGTAGTGGCAAGGAGGTGGGCAAGTGGATGGTGGGCAAAGCCCCATCAGCTGGGAGGAGGAGGTGGGAGGTGGCGGTGGGATTTCCTGGCCCTGGCCCACGCACTGGGGTGAGGCGGCGGCAGCAGTGGGCCCTGGTCTGGCCGCATGGAGGAAGTGGCGGTGGGCCAGAGTAGCCTGGCTGGTGAGATGGCCTGGCCTGGGGGGACGGCGGGGGGGGGGAGTGGCCAGTCAGCAAGCCAGAAAGCCAGGCATGCCGGCATGGTGGGGGATGGCTGGGCCGGCCCAACTAGAGGCACAGATGTTCTGCACCTGGGTCCACTAGTTTATTTATATTTCCCTTTTGATTCATAGTCTGTAGGAAGAAGTTAAGAATATTTTTCAAGAACTTAGAAGAATATTTGATCTAGTGGGAAGTATTTAAGGATTTTTCTCAAATATATTCCTGTGAAGGATTTTTATGTTAGTCTGATTGTGCAGTCCTGTGCCTACTACTCGTAGGATACAGCTTTTTGTATTCATGTTTTGCTGCTTTGTCTGAATTATATTTAATTGAAACTGTATATTCAGTTGGCTATCTTTAAAAGTTACATTACAGTTCAGTACCACAGGAAATGAGAGATAACACAGTGAGGGATATTACTTTTACTGTTGTCATTACTATTTTAATAGGAATTAGTGAGATCAAATGAGGCAAATATCTCTTTAGATCTGAGAAGCAATGACTGTTTTTGGAGCAGTTTGGGTCACTTCCCTCTAGGTGTGGTTTCCTTTCAGGTGTTAAATATACTAGTTTTCAATAAAACTATGTAAACATGGTTTGCATAGCAAAAGGACTGAGAGAAAATGATTCCATGTTCCAAATGGGATCCCATTCTAAAAAGAAATGCAACAACCATTGGAGAGATACTATGCTAAGATGAACAGGAAAATTGCTGCCCTCTCTGCTAAATACAAGTGTACAGTACCACCTCTTCAGAAGGTGCCTATTGACCCAGTTAATAGCTGGTTATTGTGTCTGATTCCTTTCACAGTCAGGGCTTTATTTGTTTTTAGAGTCAGGTGGATGGTGTAAGCTGGGAACGAGGTCTATTAATTTCTACTTTATTAATGTACTTTTGTGATTAGCTTATGCACTTATGTCTCAAGAATGAGGAAGTATGCAAATATTCCATTATATGTAGCAACTATGAAGAGCTAAGGAGGACAACATTGCTTCATCTTGAATCAAAGATTATTTTAGAGGTATTGGTGAAGAATTACTGAATGGTGTAGATAATGTTATGAACACCTGAATGTTCTATCAGAATTGTATTATTTAGTAACTATGGTGCAATGAATGTAATGTAACAAATGTCTGACTGACAAAACATCCCCCCTCCCTTCTGAGTGTTTCTTATGGTACTTGGTGTATGTAAGTATGTACCATATGTCTTATGATACACACAGCAACAACAGAGTAACATATGGAATCTTGCAGTCATTTGAGGCCTAATGTATGTATATATTTTTGGCATAGACGAATATACCTCCTAACTAAGTTCAAATTTATCTTGATAACAGTACTTACAACAAAGTTGTGGCATTGTGGATTCTACTTCTGTGTTGCTTAGGAGTCAACTCTTGAACTAATATTGGTGTTTAATAATTAATAAAAACAGAAGTCACCTATGGTGCTAGGACCTGTCTAGACAAGGCAAAGGAGTCAGATGCTTCCAGGAAGATACTCAGTGTTGCACCAGCCTCATGCAGGAGAGGTGGAGCTGACTTGAAGAAAGGCAACTGTTAATCCATGTGCCAGCTAACTGTGGAAGAGTGCTTGATTCTATGTTGAGGAAGATGCCCATCAACACAGTTCCCATCCCCAGAGGTTGAGCTGCAGTTTGAAGAAGATTAGAAATCTCAGAATTCTCTGTTTCAGCACAAGTAAGAATCTGTTGAGGCATGTGAGGAGAAACATTAAAATTCTCACCCAGTAGAGTATGTTCTGATGGTAAGAAGTTCAGCCCAAGAGATTACCTGGAGACATTGTGTTGAGTTCACCACCAAGACCAAGACCGCAAACACCAACATCAGCAGCAACATATTAAGAAACAAAAACATCACATACTGAGAGAGACATAGAACAACATACCCAAACAGGCACTAGCCTTCAACTACAACTGAATGATTCTAACTCTTACCTGACCAAGAGAGACCCATTAACTTAACTCTGTATGCCTCTAGTGGCCAGAAGAAGTTACTGCGGTGCTAAGAGCAATGCTATAATTCTCACTTCTAACGGAATCTGTTAGAATCTGCAGTTGCCAAGGGCTTGACAGAGAGGCACGCATATCCTTATTTGGATTGTACTTCTCCTACTTGTGCCATGAGAAGGTCAGAAACAATGAGAGGCCACTAAACTTATCCAAATTTTAATTTAAAATTATCCAAATTTTAATGCAAATATCATTAAACGAGGCCTGTGCATGATTGGAAATATCAGCTTGGATATGATATAATATGGTAGATATTATTATTTATTTACAAGTCAGAAAGGTGTTATGGACTGGTTTGTTTTATCCAGACATCGAGTCCTTCCCAAGGACCTGGGATGGCTGAATTTTATTATCAATGTTGTTGCTGTTATTATAGATATCGTCGCAGAATATAGGCTGTTCCCAGTAAAGTTGCTTTTTGTAATTGGCTGATGGTGATTTCTGTGGCCCCTATGGTGTTGAGGTGCTCTTCAAGGTCTTTTGGAACTGCACCCAGGGCGCCAATTACCACTGGGATTATTTTGGTCTTTTTCTGCCACAGCCTTGCAGTTTCAATTGGTAGATCTTTGTATTTGGTGATTTTTTCTATTTCTTTTTCTTCTATTCTGCTATCCCCTGGTATTGCTATGTCGATTATTTTAACTGCTTTTCTTTCACTTCGACTACAGTTATATCTAGTGTATTGTGTGGCAGATGTTTGTCTGTCTGTAGTCGGAAGTCCCATAATATTTTTACATCTTCATTTTCTACCACATTTTCAATTTGATGGTCCCACCAATTTTTGGCTACAGGTAGCTTGTATTTTTTGCAGATGTTCCAGTGTATCATCCCTGCTACCTTGTCATGCCTTTGTCTGTAGTCAGTCTGTGCGATCTTTTTACATCAGCTGATTAGGTGGTCCACGGTTTCATCTGCTTCTTTACAAAGGTGGCACTTGCTGTTTGTTGTGAATTTTTCGACTTTTGCTCTTATTGCATTTGTTCTTAGTGCCTGTTCATGTGCAGCCAGTATTAGAAACCCTCTGTTTCTTTCTTCAAGTTGCCATTCTTAAGCCATTGCCAGGTCTTGGTGATGTCTGATATCCCACTTATATTGTGCAAATATTGAATATGCAGGGGTTTATTTTTCCATTTTTCTGCTTGGTTCTTGACTTGTTCTTTCTTGTAGGCTTGCTTTGTTTCATTGGTGTTGAATAGTTTCTCGTTCTTGACCATTTGAAGTGCATCTTCTTCACTGTCGTTGATATATTCTTCAAGGCCTCTTTTCTCCTCCTCTACTGTTTGATGGACTTGCAGCATTCCTCTTCCACCTGAGCTGCAAGGGAGGTATAGCCTATCTACATCACTGTGGGGGTGCAGAGCATGATTGATGGTCATGATTTTCCTGGTCTTATGATCTAGCGTCTCTAGCTCTGCCTGGGTCCAGTCTATTATTCCTGCACTGTATCTGATAACAGGTATAGCCAGGTGTTTAGCAATAGCAATAGCACTTACATTTATATACCGCTCTATAGCCGGAGCTCTCTAAGCGGTTTACAATGATTTAGCATATTGCCCCCAACATTCTGGGTACTCATTTTACCGACCTCGGAAGGATGGAAGGCTGAGTCAACCTTGAGCCCCTGGTCAGTTTCGAACTTGTAACCTTCTGGTTACAGGGCGGCAGTTTTACCACTGCGCCACCAGGGGCTCCTTTGTGGCTTGTATGGTGTTCCCGCCATTGAGTTTGGACTTGAGGATTTTTCTAACTCTCCTGATGTATTCACTTCCAATTTTTCTTTTAACTTTATTATTATTATTATTATTATTATTATTATTATCATCATCATCATCATCATCATCATCATTACTATTACATTTATATCCTGCTCTTCCTCCAAGGAGCCCAGAGCGGTGTACTACATACTTGAGTTTCTCTTTCACAACAACCCTGTGAAGTAGGTTAGGCTGAGAGAGAAGTGACCAGCCCAGAGTCACCCAGCTAGTTTTTTTATGGCTGAATGGGGATTTGAACTCGGGTCTCCCCGGTCCTAGTCCAGCACTCTAACCACTACACCACGCTGGTTCTTACTATATCTAATATGGTAGATATTACTGGGTCTTTTGGCCCTTAAAAAATATCATCATCAGATTTCCAATCAGAAATCCAATAACTATTGGAAAAAATCCCCAGATGTCGATGAAGAAATTTAATTTTCTAATAGAGAGGAGGAAATAGCTGTGCAGAGAGCTCTGAAATTAGGCACAAATGAAGTCCAGGATGGCAGGACTCTGTGTATTTAATTTCAATTAAATCTGTCTTTACATTGATTTTTAATTTGGAAAGAACCCTGGAAATTGTGGTCACATCCAAGACTTGCAGAATGAAGTGATTTCACATCTGAGAATCGCAGGGGAAGAGATGTAACATCTGAGAATCTACCACTTGCTTTTTAAAGTGGTAATTAAAAATTACATTTTTAATCACCTAAATAAATAAATAAAATGCATGTGCAGGCAGATAGATGGCTAAAGATAGCCTTTTTGTTCTGAGCTGCAAAGGGGAGGTAGGAGGTGAGGACTCCATTTTGTATTTCTCCCACCATTTTTTGGTCCAGTATTCCATTATTATTTCTGATATTTGAACTGATATTGTTGATACTGTATTGGATAATTCTGATCTGATATAGGCTTCTCTGTATCAGAACATAATTATTTCTGATAGCTTCAACATTGCCAATATTGGACCACTGTTGATATCAAAAATCCAACATTGCACAGACCTAGTTACCACCCTTCTATCAAGTTGGCAGTGTCTCTCAGAAGGCATAAGGAAAAGACAGGGTTTTTAAAATCTCATTTGTGCTGTGAAAGCTTTCTGTTTTATCTTATCCAACTATGATAGCAAACTCTATTTCTCTCTCAAATCCTCTGGCAAGCATAGAGGGGTTGGAGAGAGTTGCTCTTTTCTCATTTCACTGATGTTTGAAGTATGTATGAAATGGGGCAAGAGATGTGTGCTGTATCTTACCTTCTGCAAACTGCAGGTCAAATCAGATAAACCTCTATCTCTCTAGGGATGTGCAAGGCAAAAGAAATTCATTTGGTAATCCAATGGCTGACATGTGCAACTGATGCTGGTGCTAACAATGTGCTGAAGTGGCAATTTTCATTTATTTCCCCTTCGCTCTGAAGCCAACTGTGACTCCCAAAATATGTCCCTGAGGGCGGCATGGCCCTCAGGGACGTATTTTCAGGAACCACAGTGCACTTCTGCGGGAAGGGGAGATTGGTGAAAATCATCCCTCCCTGTAGTGCCAGAGCAATGTTGCTGTGCCAGTGCTTCATTAATCTGAATGTCAGACATTCATTTTTATGATTTGTCATGATGTTTTATTATTTCTTTATGACATTTGTATCCTGCCCTTCTTCCAAGGAATTAATTTACTTTCATTATATGGTTCATTCATTTTTTATTTATTTTTGCTTTGGAACCTCATTTGTTGACTTTTAAGACCCCACCCCCCACTATTTTACACACTATTTTACCAGTATTTGGGTGCTGCCAACTCTGGGGCGTTACATTGAATCTGTTTGGCACCACTAAAGATTTGTCTCACTATATAGGAGTTTAATTCTAGCCCATAATGGTTAATTCTATCTACCACAGAGGATATTTGTCTGAAAAGTGGATAATATCTTCATGCAAGATAAGGTGATGCAAACTCCTTATAAGTTAACACTTTATCATCTTTTTGTTAAAGAAGCCATACTTGCACCAAGATAGTGTGCATTGGTTCTACAGTGTCAGGTCAAAGTTTTCTATATCAATTTCATGATAAAATTTTCTATATTGGTTTCAGATTCTGCTTTAGTTGTCTGGGTGGACAATCTATATCAATAGTGGATTCTGTATCAAGGGTGGACTGTGAGAGTGTTACCCCAATATTCACCCACAGTTAATGCTTCTTTATAAGCATTAACTGTGTTAGACTCAGGGTGTTAGTAGCCCAGCAGAGGGGGAAAGGGAGAGTCCATCTATTTCCCACCCAGTGCTGCCTGGAGTGAGGGACCAGGTGGGTGCTGGGGTTCCTTCTGCTGTTGCCTGCCTGCTTTTGCTTCCCCTGTGGGGCTGCAGCCTCAGGTCAACATCTGTGGGAAGTGTGGGCAGGACTGGGACCAGCCCCTGAGTGACTCAGCAATTCCTCGGGTCACCTGCTCAGTTTTGGGCTTTATAGGAAGGCTCCTTGTGGCAGCGGGCCTGCCATCAATGGGGTCGCCACCGAAGGAGCAACACCAAAGGGGGTTGCCCCTTTGGGGGAGCCACTTTGGGGGAGAACAAGGGCGAGGGCTAGAGGGCTTCTGTTTAATTAGTTTTAAGCTGTTTTAGACTTGGGTTGAAATTGCTGTAATGTGTTTGGGTTCGTCTAAAGATGGGGGGACAGGGGGCACCTTGCTTGACTATGGAGCAGCTATCCCGGTGGTGGTGGGGAATAGAAGAAGTAACATTGACAGGTCAGCGGGACGTTCCAGGGAAGGGTAGTCAGAAATTTAATAGCTGTCTCTCCTTCCGGCTGTCTTGCCAGCTCTTGGACTTACAACCACTTCCCACCTCCACAGGGGCAAGGGGCCCATTAGAATGGTCTGCCCGAAGAGGTTATTGGATCCACTAAGATTCCAAGAAGCCTTGGAAGGATTTAACGTTGGCTTTGCTGGTGACCCTGTTGATACTCTGGATGAGAATTGGAACAACTTGCTCACCAGGGCAGTAGACACGATTGCTCCCAAGCGTCCCCTCCGACCCGCTTCAAATTTGGCCCCTTGGTATACAGAAGATCTACAGGGGCTGAAATGGCAAGGTAGGCGACTGGAGCACAAGTGGAGGAAGACTCTACTCAAATCTGACAGATTGCGACATAGAGCACATCTAAAGATCTATGTTCAGGCAATACGTGCGGCAAAGAGGTGGTTATTTTCTGCCCGTATTGCCTCTGCGAGTTCATGTCCAGCGGAGTTGTTCAGGGTTGTGAGGGGATTAGTATCTGCCCCCGCTCCCTTGAACCAGAATTTGGAGTCATCAGTTATCCACTGTGATGTGTTTAAAGAGTTTTTTGCAGATAAAATCTCTCGGAATCGGGCCAACTTAGATGGAGACTCCACAATTAATTTGATGTCTGAGCTGGAGGTGCCCAACGACTCCTCTTATGTGATTCGACTGGATTGGTTTCCGTTTGTGACTCCTGAGGATGTGGACAAGCTGCTTGGAGCAGTGAGGCCTACCACTTGTTCTCCTGACCCTTGTGCAAAATGGCTTGTCCAATCTAGCAGGGAGGTTTTTGTAAACAGCCTGGTGGAAACCCTGAGGGAGTGCAGGATGCCTCCTTGTCTTAAGGAGGCAATCATTAGACCTCTTCTAAAGAAGCCTGCATTAGATCCCTCAGAGTTGAGCAATTATAGGCCTGTTTCCAACCTCCCATGGCTGGGCAAAGTAATTGAGAGGGTGGTGGCCTCTCAGCTCTAGTCGGTCTTGGAGGAAACCGATTATCTAGACCCATTTCAAACTCGTTGTCAGGTGGGCTATGGGGTGGAGACTACTTTGGTCAGCCTGAAGGATGATCTCCAATTGGGAATTGACAGAGGAAGAGTGACTGTTGGTTCTTTTGGATCTCTCGGCGGTTTTCAATACTATCGACCGTAGTATCCTTCTGGAATGTCTGAGAATGTTGGGGGGTGGGAGGGACTTCTCTACAGTGGTTCTGCTCCTAATTCTCAGATAGATTCCAGATGGTGTCAATTGGAGACTATTGCTCTTCAAAATCTGAGCTTAAGTATGGTGATCCTCAAGGCTCCGTACTTTCTCCAATGCTTTTTAACATCTACATGAAACCTCTGGGAGAGATTATCCGGGGATTTGGAACTGGGTGTTACCAGTACGTTGATGACACATAGATCTACTTCTCCATGTCAGCCTCTTCAGGAGCTGGCATATTATCCTCCCTAAATGCTTGCCTGGAAGCAGTAATGGGCTGGATGAGGGAGAATAAATTGAAGCTGAATCCAGATAAGACAGAGGTACTTATTGTGCGGGGTCAGAACTCTAGAGACGATTTTGATCTGCCTGTTCTAGATGGGGTCACACTTCCCCCAAAAGGAACAGGTTTGCAGCCTGGGAGTACTTCTGGATTCACACCTCTCCCTGGTATCTCATGTTGAGGTGGTGGCCAGGGGTGCTTTCTATCAGCTCCGGCTGATACGCCAGCTGTGCCCGTTTCTCAAGATCAATGACCTCAAAACTGTGGTACATCTGTTGGTAACCTCCAGACTTGACTTTTGTAATGCGCTCTACATGGGGCTGCCTTTGTATGTAGTCAGTTAGTTCAGAATGCGGCAGCCAGGTTGGTCTCTGGGTCATCTCGGAGAGACCATGTTACTCCTTTACTGATGGAGTTACATTGGCTGTCAATAGGTTTCCAGACAAAATACAAAGTGCTAGTTAGAACTTATAAAGCCCTAAACGGCTTAGGCCTTGGGTATCTAAGAGAGCGTCTTCTTCATTATGAGCCCCACTGCCCATTGAGGTCATCTGGAGATGTCTGTCTCCAGTTGCCGCCGACCTGTTTGGTGGCTACACAGAGACGGGCCTTCTCGGTCGCTGCCCCAAGATTGTAGAATGCGCCCCCTGCTGAGATACGATCCTCCCCATCTCTGGCAATTTTCAAAAAACACCTGAAAACCCATCTTTTCATCCAAGCTTTCTCAGCTTCCTAAATTTGGGGTTTTTTTAATATCTGGTCTATTTTAAAATTCAAAACCCGGTTTGGGGTTTTTTAATCACTGTAATTGTTTAATTGTTTTTAAATGTTTTTAAATTGTTAATTGTTTTATTGTTTTTTAATTTGTTTTCGCTCTTTACTGTTTTAGTGGTTTGTTTTAATTGTAAACTGCCATGAGCCATTTTGGAAGGGTGGTATACGAATTAAATAAATAATAATAATAATAAAAACCTCTTGATGCTAGACTATCAAATTCTGGTAGTTCAGGGTTCAGGGCAATGTTTTGCAATGGTTCTGGTTCTTTGTCACTGAAGATAGATGCAATACTGGATTACCATTATTGCGGGGAGACATGATAAAGGTCTATAAAATCATGCATGGTGTGGAGAAACTGGAAAGAGAGAATTTTTTCTCCCTCTCACATAACACTAGAACCAGGGGTCATCCAATGAAATTGATTGCAGGGAAAACTAGGACCAACGAGCGGAAGTTTTTTTCACACAACACATCATCAACTTGTGGAATTCTCTGCTGTGATATGTGTTGACAGCTAACAACCTGGATGGCTTTAAGAGGAGTTTGGATAACTTCATGGAGGAGAGGTCTATCATCGGCTACTAGTCGGAGGGCTACAGCCACCTTCAGCCTCAAAGGCAGGATGCCTCTGAGTACCAGTTGCAGAGGAGTAACAGCAGGAGAGGGGGCATGCCCTCAACTCCTGCCTGTAGGCTTCCAGTGGCATCTGGTGGGCCACTGTGTGAAACAGGATGCTGGACTAGATGGGCCTTGGGCCTGATCCAGCAGAGCTGTTCTTATGTTCTTATTTGCACTGAGAATCAATAAAAGACATTGACACGGGTATTTATGCAAAAGTGGCACAGAATACTCTATTAAAAGTAACAATACAAGCTCTGTGGAGATAGTTGGATGTCGCAAGCTCTGTCTAAAATTCTACTGCATGGGGAATGGGCGAGTAGCTCCCTGCCAATGTTTTTCCCATGCCCCAATTAGATTTTGGCTACAGAATCCCAGCCTCTAAACCCCAGAGAGCAACTTCTGAGGCTGGGTTTGTGCCCCCTTTGTGGGCAACCCCTGTGCCTGACTACCAGTGCTCCCCTTAGTAGCTGTGGGCATGCATAGTCACACAGACACTCTCAGCTTTCTTTGGCAAAACCTTTAAAAGGGATCCCAGATCTTCTCCAGAGTGGAACATCATCCTTTTTGGCATCACTTTCTCCACCTCTTTCCCTTTCTGTCCACATTCCAGCACCTGATACAAGATGAAAGAGTAGAGGATACACGGACCAAGGGAATAGACCATATACATAGAATAGTATATATACTGTGTATAAAGATCTATTCACACACACAATGTACATAAATTTGACATAAATTTTAATTTTTTACCTGTTTCTTCCTGCTTGAGCAGGACTTGAAGGTACTTTTAGGTTAAAATGATACATGTGTTATTGTGATTTAGTTCACTTCTCCTGATGAAGTCTTGCTCAAGCAGGAAGAAATAGGTAAAAAATTACCTAGGAAACCTGTTGAGTAACATTTGGACAAGGAGCAACAACTTGAATAAGAACTTGCAAGAGTAAAGATCTGGAAGGACTTTGTGAATCTACATGTAATAAGGACTTGTGGACATAACTGACCTTCAAGCAACACCATTTGGGATTATGAAATAGAAACCTTTCCTTCTTCAGTAATTGTGTGTTTCATCTATGTATGTCAAATTTATGTACGTTTTATGTATGTTGTGTGTGTGAATAGATCTTTATACACGGTATATATACTATTCGATGTATATGGTCTGTTCCCCACATTCCAGCACCTGCCAGTCATTAAGCTATGCAAACCTCCACTCCCACTCCCTCCTTTTGTAGTCTCTGGAAGACTACCAGAGACAGCATGTCTATATCTTGCAATGTTGTATGAGCTTATATATTTACTAGGGATGTGCAAAACATTTTGGGTACAGAACGATCTGTACCCAAATCTGCCTGTTTCGGGCGATTTGTGCACAAAACAAATTGCCCATCTGCAAGTCCTGAAAGAGTCAGCTCCAAAACAAATCACCCAAATTTTGGAGTCGATGGTTTTGTTGTTTTGGACCTCCATTTTGTGGCAGTCTCCATGTAGTCTCTATTTTGTGTTTGACGTCTATTTGAATTTTCCACCCTTCCAAGCTTCAGATCAGTGAATGAAAGCATGGGCTGATCGGCTGGCAATTCCCTCCTTGTTCCAGATTGGCTCTTTTGGCTCTTGCCACTCCTGACTGACCCCACATTAGCCAGGGGAAGGGGCGAGAGGCAGCAGCCACCTTTCTGCTTCATGCGAGAAGAGAGAGAGAGAGAGAGAGAGAGAGAGAGAGCTTTGCTATGCTTTGCCTTGCCATGCCATGCCTATTGCCTTCTGCCTTGCCAGCCTGAGCCCAGCCTGCCTGCCCCTGCTGCTGCATGCCAGCCTGGGAATGGATTATATCTGCTGTATTGCTTGTTTTTTTGTTCCTGAGAAGAAGAGAGTTCTTTTTTCACCCCCTTCCTACTGCTGAGACAATCATTGCCTGCTGTGTCTGTACCGGCCACCAGCCCCAGCCCCTGTGGCCACTGGCCACCTGGCCCCCAGATTTTCCAGGCTTTTGCCCCAGCCCTCCCCCAGATCCGAAGACTGAAGGAGAGGAAGACTGAAGAAGAATGAGTAGATGAAGAGATCAGATAACCGAAGTGGACAACTGTACACATAACTTGGGCCATTGTGAAACCCTAGACTGAGTGAGTGTACCCCATTTATACACACACACGCCTCTGGAATTGTGTGTTCTTGGGGTTTTTTCCTGTTTGGAGGGTGGTTTGGGGTTACAATTGAATTTAAAACATTGTGTGTTGTTTAGTTTAGAAGAAGTTTAAACAGGGGTTCTGTGTGGGATCCACATTAGCAAGTACTAGTAGGTGGTTAGAAGGGTAGCGTAGCCTTGTGGTTTTAAAAAAACCAATTCTATCTTTTTCCCCATTCCAAAGGTTTTGGGGTTTTTTTTGCATTTTTTTAAAAAACAGAAGCCTGCCTGTGCCCATTATATATCAGTATCAATATTATCTGCTCAGCAGCCTATAGGCTCTGAGTGGGCAGGAAGGCACAGACTCTAGCCTCCTCCCTGCACCCATTTACCCCCACCCCCACCCCAAACCCAAACTGCAGCATTCTGCGGCCATGGCAAAAATTAACCCTAAACCCACTAACCCTTTCACAGAGCACACACAAACAGGTATACTGCTTGCATCTACAATAGGTTGTGCTGGTGCCACAGGTTCCGATCTGTTGCAGAAATGTCAAAAATGCCCCAAAATTGTGTGCCATTGTTGTCATCATCACTCTTTACTTGTGTAGGTGGGAGGGGGGGCACTGTTCCACTGGCAGAATGTTGTTTTTTGCATCCTTCCTTCCTTTTTTTGGTCTCTTTTGGGCCAGATTTGGGGCAGAAAAGGGGCTTCGGGGGCAGTAGAGAGGGTTGAGTGGTAGTGCCCCAATGGGTGCCTGCTACCATCCAGATTTCAAAGGAATCAGGCAAAGAGGTGATTTTTAATGGATTTCTGAAGTTTGCGCATCTTTAAGCTTTCCCCCCATAGGGAATAATGGGGACTTCAGCAGCCCAATAGCTCCACTTGGGGGGCACAGGGGTGGCACAGAGTGAGTGGTGGTGTAGTGCACATAGACTGACAGCCACCCCCATACCCACAAGCCCATGGGGTACTGGGTTTTGATGTTCCTGAGATTTTCAGAGTGTAGATTCTCTGGTAGCAAATGGGAGTGGGTCCATTGTTTGTCACTGAAAACAATGAATCATTGTTTGTCATTGAAAACGTGGGTGCCCCCCAAGTGGAGTTATGGGGCTGCTGAAATCCCCATTATTCCCTATGGGGGGGAAGCTTAAAGGCACGCAAACTTCATAGATTCTTTTAAAATCAGCACTTTGCCCAATTCCTTTGAAATTGGTAGCTTCCTTGCACACATTGGGCACTACCACCCACCACACCCCACTCTGGGCCACCCCAGTGCCCCCCACGTGGAGCTATAAGGTCACTGGAATCCTCATTATTCCCTATGGGAAAAATCTTAAAGATGCGTAAACTTCAAAATTCTTTAAAAATCAGCCTTTTGCCCAATTTCTTTGAAATTTGGGTGGTAGCTTCCACCCATTGGGAACTAAAAAAACCCCAACTCTTTTGCCCCGGGACCCTTTTTTGATCCAAATCTATTTGGATTTGGATTCGGAAAATTTGAGTACAAATCAAATCTGGGGTGATTGCGGGGTCAGATTCAGACCCTAAACAAATCGGTGGTGTTTTGATTCAAGTACAAATCAAAATGAAAAAAATGATTCGTGCACACCCTAATATTTACTGTGGGCCAGTTCAGATGAACCTCAGCCTGCTTCCCCTTTTACACAAGATGAGACTGGAGCTTCATCATGAACAGGCCTGCCCCTATGTCACTCAATGATGTGTTGATGCATTCTCAGCCTGTCCTTTACTCATGTATAATGGGTGATCATCCAAATCACCCCTCTACATGCACTGCAAAACCCTGTTTAGACAGGGTTTTGTAGCACATGTAAAGGGGCCATTGATTGATGAAGGTGTAGGTGTCCTTGAGCAATGCAGGAATGAGTGTGTTCATGACAAGTTTTCAGTCTCATTGCACATGAAGCAGTGAGCTGAGGTTCATCTTCCATGTTTTAACTGTATGTAGAGCAAGCCCCTGTGAAAAATGAAGCAAGCAGTAGGGCTGTGAAATATTGGACCTGAAATTCTGGAAACGGCCCAATGTGGGCTGTTCTGGAGAAAATAATTGGTAATTCTGATCCAGCCTGGAATTATACAATATGGTCTCAGGAATTGGTCTGCATACAATTCTGGTCACCACATCTGAAAAAGGACATTGTAGAACTGGAAAAGGTGCAGAAGAGGGCAACCAAGATGATCGGGGCCTAGAGCACCTTTCTTATGAGGCAAGGCTACAACAACTGGGACTTTTAAGTTTAGAAAAAAGACGACTACGTGGAGACATGATAGAGGTCTATAAAATTAGGCATTGTGTGGAGAACATGGATAGAGAGAAATTCTTTTCCCCCTCACATAACACTAGAACCAGGGGTCATCCCATGAAATTGATTGACAGGAAATCTAGGACCAGAAAACGGAAGTACTTTTTCACACAACACATAATCCACTTGTGGAATTCTCTGCCACGAGATGTGGTGACAGCCAACAACCTGGATGGCTTTAAGAAGGGTTTGGATAACTTCGTGGAGGAAAGGTCTATCAACGGCTACTAGTCGGAGGGCTATAGGCCAGCTCTACCCTCAAAGGCAGGATGCCTCTGAGTACCAGTAGCAGGGGAGTAACAGCAGGAGAGCGGGCATGCCCTCAACTCCTGCCTGTGGCTTCCAGTGGCATCTGGTGGGCCACTGTGCGAAACAGGATGCTGGACTAGATGGGCCTTGGGCCTAATCCAGCAGGGCTGTTCTTACGTTCTTATTAATTTCTGGAGCATCCCGGATCAATTATTGGCATTCTAGAGCACTAAATGGCAGCAGAAATACAAAACTGAATCCCCCCTTTTGCCCCCTCCATTACAGATGAGGAGAAGCCTCTTCTGCCACGTCTCCCCGCCTGCCAGTTTGCCTGCTCATGCATTATTCTTTATTTCACTGATTATTTTAGTTACAAATTGAAAAATAAAGCCATAAATTCTCGGATATTATATTTCATTCCCTGTGATTCTCAGATGTTACATCACTTTTCTTCCACAATTCTCAGATGTGAGTACAATTTGTGGGTTACTTACTTACTTTAAAAAATGGATGGTTGGATTCACTTGTAATTAAATACTCAGAGTCCTGCAATCCTTAACTACTTGTGTGTCAGCTTTAAGAGCTCCTTGTTTAACCATTTCTTCCTGGCATTGCTTTCCCCATTTATAGCATTACTTTCCCCATAGACCATTTTGGTTTTTCTTCTTTTCCCAAAAAATAAAAACAAACCGATCTGAGACTGGAATTCAGAAGGGTCCAAAGGGCCTGAAATTGATATCTGTGGTTCCAGATTGGATCAGAAATCCAGTTCGTATATAAAATTTGCTATCGCGAACAGCCCTAGAAAGCAGCCTAAAGACCAATCCCTACCTAATCTATCCTAGGAGACGAGAGAGTATAATAGCCTGCACAAACCCAAAATTTATGTCCTTGCAGATATTAGTTTTCTTTTATTTGTTCATTTTGATTCTGGTGCAGCCAGTGAGTGTCTCACATTGTGTGTGTGTGTGTGTGTGTGTGTGTTGTGGGGGGGGGGGGAGTTCTGACAAATTCCATGACAACAAGAGGGATTTTAGTCGGATTTCTGACTGTCAGGCATCCCTACAATCAGAATCCCTACAGAATGGTGGAGTCCGTTCTGTAATTGCCCAGCATTGGGCATATTAGGTCTGACATGCCAGTCAGACCAATATGACTGCACAGCCTTATGTGGCAGGACATATATTTTGGGGTGGCATAAGCTACTATACTCTGCACGGGCAGGGCCTAGGAAGAATTAGGCTGGGATTGGACTGGAGGCCAGCTAGGACTGGTTTGCTATTTCATCTGAATTAGTTTAAATGAAATAGCAAACTATGGCTTGCCTCAAATCAGAAAATAAGATAGCAGTCTCTGCATGTGGAGGAGAAAGAGGGACCATATGAGTTCCAAGCTTGGGAATGTAGTGCCAAGCCACAGTTTGCTGTTACATCCGCAACACCAAATTCGCCCCCCCCCCCCCGAGAGTGTGTGTGGGGGAAAGAGCTGTATTTCTGAATTGTGTTTATAAATATTCTCATATGCTACAAATAGCCATTTTAGAGTTCCATCCATGTGAAGGTATATGGTGAAATAATAAATCATCTGAAAAATCTGGGAACTTGACAAGCACACTTTATAACAATTTTAGGAGACAAAAGTCTGACAATGGCAGTAATAACCAAATTGGTGATTACATTTTCAGCAAAGAACCGTTCATGGTTCATTTAATGCTACTAATCTTTCTTTGAGTTTGTATAAAATCGTTCCAAAAGAGCTGTTCCTATACTCCCTGGTAGTTTTTGATGTCTATTAAAGTTTGAAGAGAAATCTTTGCCTGTTAAGAGAACAAAAAGCACACTTCAGGTTCCTCATGTTAAAGAATAGGCCACTGCACTATATAAGAATTTCAGGCCTAATTTTAAAGAAGCAGAAGCAGCAATTCTATACTTTTCAGAAGAAATGTTATTGCTGATTTTGGAGAGTGGAATTTAATTATCTGGCATTTCCTGGCAAGGTGGTTCCCCTGTCTTACACTCAGGCTCCCCCCCACCCTCATGTGCGAATACTGCAGTATAAGTAACAAGAACAAGTTCGACATTTTTTATTTTTGATGGTAATAAGTCAGCCCAGTATAAACACACTAACTAACTATTCTCTAAAATGGATCAGAACTCTGGGTACAATTCAACCAAACTGAAGCACTTTTAATTTTGTTGATTTCAGTGGGAAAGTTAAGACACGCTGAAATATTTCTCATTGATATCACTGAGTAGCATCCAAACTAGCACTTGCACGAATGGAACTATTCACTCAAATGATGGGGGGAGAGTTATTCCCACGAATCCTCTTCTCTTCCCTGCAGCCTCCAGAAGACCCTGAAGATATGCCCCTGAGCATTGTGGGACGTTCAGGGACACATTTTGGAGTGGCGCAGGAGAGTGGATGAAGGAAGGCAAGATCAACAAAAATCACTCCTCCCCTCATATGAGCAGAAGGTGTATTTGTGTGGGTACTAGACTGTATACTGTGCAAGAAGACGTTAAAGTAGTTTACTTTGACTGGAGTGTGCTCTGTACCTGATCAGTTGATGCCATATATTCTATTGGTGAAGAATGACTTTTGATCGTGATTTTGTCTGACATGCTATTCTGTCCCAGATAAGATGGGGCAAATGTCTTTTTTCCTCCTGCTGATCATCATAATGCTTACACAGAGTTTTGATGAGCAAAATATTTTAATATAACTGTTTCTTTCATCCTAAGAAAAACTATGGCTTGCCTCAAATCAGAAAATAAGATAGCAGTCTCTGCATGTGAAGGAGAAAGAGGGACCATATGAGTTCCAAGCTTGGGAATGTAGTGCCAAGCCACAGTTTGCTGTTACATCCAAAACACCAAATCCGCCCCCCCCAGAGGGTTGGGGGGGTAGTTGTATTTCTGAATTGTGTTTATAAATATTCTCATATGCTACTGTTAGAAGTGAGATTTTTCTCTCTGTCCGTTTTCGTTTGTCTCTTGGTTAGCTATTTTCCGCCGGACACCCGTATCAAAATTTCAAACAAATCTTTATTTCATTGCTAGCAAAAGCTCCTGGGTGGGGCCACTCCCCTCTGGAGGGCCATCCATCTTTTTATACTGTGCAATCAACAACTTTTGCACCTGCGCGTTGTATACAAGTTAAAACGTTACTTTTAACCCCAAAGGTTCCGGTTTGCTTCCAAGTGCTATATTCCCCACGTTCCACTTCTCAAGACATCTGGCTTGTGGCCTTGGCCTGGTTCCTGACCCCGTTGATACATACTTTCAAGCGATGTTGTCATAAAATATCCTCAAGGTGTGGAATGGAGGGATCTACCAGCCACCACAAGCGCCATTGATAAGGCGTCTGTGCAAACAAACGGTGCTTTTTGGTTGTTTGAGAGCTATTTGCAAATAATATCCCAACATTACAAAAATACATTTTAGAGTTCCATCCATGTGCAGCTATATGGTGAAATAATAAATCATCTGAAAAATCTTGGAACTTGACAAGCACACTTTATAACAATTTTAGGAGACAAAAGTCTGACAATGGCAGTAATAACCAAATTGGTGATTACATTTTCAGCAAAGAACCATTCATGGTTCTTTTAATGCTACTAATCTTTCTTTGAGTTTGTATAAAATCGTTCCAAAAGAGCTGTTCCTATACTCCCTGGTAGTTTTTGATGTCTCTCTATTAAAGTTTGAAGAGAAATCTTTGCCTGTTAAGAAAACAAAAAGCACACTTCAGGTTCTCCTCATGTTAAAGAATAGGACACTGCACTATATAAGAATTCCAGTCCTAATTTTAAAGAAGCAGAAGCAACAGTTCTATTCTGTTCAGAATAAATGTTATCACTGATATTGGAGAGTGGAATTTGATTATCTGGCATTTCCTGGCAAGGTGGTTCCCCTGCCTTATACTCAGGATCCCCCCACCTCGTGTGCGAGTCTTGAGATACTGCAGTATAAATAACAAGAACAAGTTCAACTTTTTTTTTTTTTTTTTAGCTGGTTATAGGTCAACCCAATATGAATACAGTGGACCGGGTCTCACGATCTGTGAGACCTGGTTTGGGGCTGTGAGTGGGAAGAGCGAGCTAAGCCTGCTCTCCCCGCTCACAAGGGAGGGGAGGGAGCCCTGGGCGGCTGGATCGGCCACCCACACGATGGCCGGCACCGAGATGGAGCCGGTGGGCGCTGAGGAGGTCGGGGGCTGCCCAGAAGCCCCAGTATGCCCTGCATGAGTGCACAGGACATACTGGGGAGACCCCTGGAGCTGGGAGGTGGATTTTTGCCTCCCCTCCGGAAGTCTAACCGTGAGTAGGCACAGTGCTTGCTCCACAAACCTGGTTTTTGACCAGGGGTTCCTGAGCGGGTTACCCGCTTCAGAACCACCGGGCTCGCAGCCAAGCCCGGTGGTTCTGACGATCGGCAAAAATTGGGCTAGCGGAGGCTAGCCCGATTATTGCTGATCGTCAGAATAGCCCCACTAGCTAACTGTTACCTAAAAGTTGATCAGAACTCTGGGTACTATTCAGCCAAACTGAAGCACTTTTAATTTTGCTGATTTCAGTGGGAAAGTTAAGACACGCTGAAATATTTCTCATTGATATCACTGAGTAGCATCCAAACTAGCACTCGCACGAATGGAACTATTCACTCAAATGATGGGGGGAGAGTTATTCTCACCTATCCTCTTCTCTTCCCTGCAGCCCCCAGCAGACCCTGAAGATATGCCCCTGAGCATTGTGGGATGTTCAGGGACACATTTTGGACGGGCACAGGAGAGTGGAAGAAGGAAGGCAGGAGCAACAAAAATCACTCCTCCCCTCATATGAGCAGAAGGTGTATTTGTGTGAGTACTAGAAGACGTTAAAGTAGTTTACTTTGACTGGAGTGTGCTCTGTACTTGATTAGTTGATGCTATATATTCTATTGGCAGAGAATGACTTTTGAGCATGATTCTGTCTGATATGCTATTGTGTCCCAGATAAGACGGGGCAGATGCCTTTTTTCCTCTTGCTGATCATCATAATGCTCACACAGTGCTTTGGTGAGCCCAATATTTTAAAATATCAGTTTCTTTCATCCAAAGAAAAACACTTTTGACAATTGTTATATGGGTAAGATCCAAATCTGAGAAATAATGACTTGTCAAGGAACACCAGATTTAACTGGATCATATCCATATATAGCTTACCTTTTCAGCCAGCTCTTCAGGAGTTATATTTGGATCATATGCAATAGGCTTTCCTAGATATGTGTGCCATTTGACTGGAAACCCACCATACACAGGAAGCAGTGGCCATCGAATGGATTCATACAGCCTTTGCATTACCTCTGTGTGAAATAGTAATGTTCACATATTCACGTACTGAGAGACAGTTTTCAAGTGAATGCATGGAGATAAGGTGAAGATGAAATTCTGTTAGAACAAAGGAGGTCGACCTATGGACTTTACAGGGGGTGTCTTGGTTCTGCCAACCTTTTCCCCATCTATCTCTCATGTTATATTTGTTAAAAGAAATTCTCCACTGTAATCTCCATTTGTATCCCAGGGAACGCCTTATTGCTCCTCTAATATGTAAACTGGCAGATCAATCCGATGCTAACCTTGTAAAACATCTGCTTTCAGACAAAGATGCTTTAATTTCTATTCCTGTAGCTAAGTTTAGTTATATTGCTTTTAAAAGGTATAATGGGATATCACCCCAATCTTAAACTGTATATATGTATATACATATTTTAATGTTTACTGGTTTTTACTCTCTGTTTGGTCAATGACTGTAAATAAAATTACATTACATTACATTACAGGACATGTGACATAACCTTAAAATAAATGTACCAATATTTAGAATTTCTAGAGAACAATGAACTACAGGTAGAAATAACAGACTTTTTCTGTGCAGGTGGACCTTGTCACTTTTGGTACCATCAACAAACAATGGATACCCAACCTTGGTATATGCAGATGCAGCGACATCTACTGGCAGCACTGGGATTACACATTCCATGACAGGATTGCTTAAGGTCTTCTTAGCCAGTTACTAAGGGAATCTGTGACAGCTTTTGGAATCCTGGCTTGGAATGAAGCTTGCACTCAGGTGCAAGTTTTTATGATTTCATAATCGGACAAGAGGAGGAAAAGCAAAAAGGAGCTTGGTTAGCCATTGAGAATCTGTGGCAACTGACCATGAGATCCACCCACATTAAGCTTGTAAACATGCACTTAGAAAAAACAATTGGGTTAACATTGGAGACAGAATCTGCTGGGTGGGTGAGATCACATTAAAAGCATTAAGGGAATGTACTGCCACAGATATACCATGCTGTATATACTGTATACAATGTAATAGGTATACTATGTAGTAGTTTTGATTGTATATTTTGCCTTAGCTTGCTCATTTTAGCTATCTCTGTAATGCTGTATGGTAAGAAATAGAAGGAAGGCCCAGACATCAACAATTAATTTGCCAGCCTCTTTGCGTTTTTCCTCCAGCCCCTCCCCCTACAAACAGCAGGAAGGCACTAGGGGTGTGCATGGAACCGGCTGAACTGGTTCAGTTTGAGTCTGGACCTGAACCGGACCAAGCCAGTTCAGTCCAGCTCAGTCCAGTCCTCAAACACCCCCCACCCGGTTCAGTCCAGCAGGGTTCAGAAACATTTTTTATTTTTTAAAAAAATTAAAGAGTTTTTCTTAACTTACCCCCTTTGGGGGAGTTGTTGGAGGAGGAGGCGGGTGTGTGTGTCCCGTGGCGCTTCCCTCTTCCCCCACTAGCCTCCCTTCATGCCCATAACTGCTGTTCAACCCATTCAGGCCTTCCCCTTCCAATGCGGTGGCCATTTCGGAGGCCGCTGCACCTGCGCAATTGGCATCTGCATGGCCGGGACCCCACCCCCCACCGCTGCCTCCAACAACTCCCCCGAAGGGGGTAAGTAAAAAAAAAAATCTTATTTTTAAAAAAAAAAAATTTTAAAAATGTCCTGAACCCCCTGAACAGTCAGGGGGTGTTTGGTCCGGAGGTTGGACCAAACGGGATGGTTTGGTTCGATCCCGAATGGTTGAACCAAAGTGTTTCAATGTCAAACATGTTTGCACATCCCTAGAAGGCACATAGATGTGAGACTGGATAAAGGGAAAACCTTCTCCCATGGACTGCCATGGGATATGATGATGAGCGCTCTTCAATACTCTACTGACCTTTTCTTCAGGTCTGATCTAAATCACTGTCATGACTCCTTTTACAAGAAGAAATGTATGCTGGGGATCTGTGACTAAAATTATATTCTGGAAGGTTAGTGTTGATAGTCATGTTACACATCATAGCCAACAGCTTAACAATGTGATTCTTTAGAATTCTTGGGTGAATGTTTCCTGGTTTGGGCATCTCTTTTTTGTTCAGTACATCCGTTTTGTCTGAAAACTTTCAAACAGCACATCAATTTATAATAAATTTCCAGTTCTATTTCCTTTTTCTCAGTATGATGTCTGTTATCTTTGAGAGCTCATCTCACACTTTATTCAAATAGTTCTACCAGTCCCATGGCAGACCATCAGATTCAAATATTTGTAGATATTTTTGTTCTGTTCGTTTTCTTTAGCTCACATTGCTATGGTATAAGCTGAGGCTTGTGCAGAAACCATTAAAGTAGAGTCTCTGATCATATATATCTCTTGCTTTTTACATGCTAATGCTGCTGCACATGGACATGCGCACACACACACAAACATTACTGCACTGATTTTCTGGAGCAAACATTCACTAGCATATTTGAAGAGGCACCTATTCTACAGGTCTGAGGATGAATTACTGAGGGTTTAGGAACAGTCTACTTGCCACCCCTTCCCTAGCACACACAAGGAAGTTGAGTGAGTATTGCACAATGGTTTATTTCTAGGGCCAATGCATTAGTACAATAACAATTGCTACCCAGCTACCAAGCTGTGGCAGAAGGCCGCACGCACGCATGGCGGGCGCACGCGCGCTCACCACTTCCGGCCACTTCCAGCCGACGGGGGAAACGGGGTGGCAGGGAGGAACGCTGCCGCCCTGAGGTGCTTAAAAACAACAGCGTACCGGCGGGGGAAATGCAGCGGGAAGTACACCCTCCCCCATACTTAAAGTGCTACCCCCCTCGGTGTTTCAGCGCTGAAACCGTTTCAGCGCCGAAACCCCAGCGCTAAAACGTTTCGGAGGCCTTCATAATGGCCTCAGAAACATTTCAGGCACAAGCCTAGTGCTCAGTTTCTGGAATGGCCCTATCCATCGCAAGCACAGTAGCTCCAGTGACTGTTGCTAGTGTCTATCTTGTGTTTCATTTTAGGTTATGAGCCCTTTGGGGACAGGGATCCATCTTTGTTGGTTTGTTTGTTATTTCTCTATGTAAACCACTTTGGAAAAGTTTGTTGAAAAGCGGTATATAAATATTTGTTGTAGTTGTTGACTGGGTTTCTGACAGCTGTTCTCCCCAGTCTACACTGAAATAGCAAATTGAACATAAGACCTTCCCTAGGTAAAGCATGTGCTCTACCACAGAACTTAGGCCCTCCCATTTCTCTCCCAGTGGAAACAGTAGTCACAGTAGTCCCCAATCTGGATTGGAATCATGGCAGGAGCACAGCTCCCCTTCTCCCATGCTGAAGTCCCCGCCTAAACTGCCCTCTTATATTATTTGCAAAAAATGGCTCACACATACCATACTCAGTCATTTTAAATAATGTGTACTTTGCTCCTTTGGGAGGCAAAGTGCAAAAAAATGGACCCCCTAATCAGTAGTATGTCCCAGAATTTCGTGCAGATCATGTAAACACTACCTGTCAGCAAGCAGAAAGTGTTACAACAACATTTATGTCCCATCTGTGGATTCAGATCTAGGTTTCTGTAATCTAATGGTGTGTTTTTGCCATTTCATCTGGTTTCAGAAAACCACTAAGCCTGGTAACAAAAAAGGCACAACAACAAAATGAAACATGCAATATTCTTCCATAGATGTTCCAGAGGTAAGCCAAAACTGTTCTGCAATGATTGGTGTAATCTCCCTTTAAGTTAACAGTCTTGTCATAGATCAGAATGATAAAGACACATATTTAGATATAGAAGACATTCCATAGAGGAAGTGCAAAGAAAACCAGCAGCAACCACATGACTCCTGAAAGAAAGGATTTGTACAAAAGCACATCCATCTCCAGATGTATCTTTTAGGTTTGTTGATTAGCTCGTAGATATCTGTGCTGAACTACAAGATGTTTTTTGCAGAGGCATATCTAGGGAAAATAGCACCTAGGGCAAGCACTGAAATTGCGCCCTCTGTCCAAACATCTGACACCCATCTTTCATATAACTTTACCATAATATCAGCTAAAAAAATACAAGTCAAGCTCATTAATCTTTTAATATTTCAAAAACTATTTAGCAGTGGATGTAGCCAGACTAAAAAATGCTGGGAAACGACAAATGTTGGACAAATGCTGGAGCCTACTGACATGAAATACCCAAATACCCAAATGTGGAGGTGTACTTGGAAAACTAAACAAAAGTGCCTGTCTAATTCTCTACTATGCATTGTAGCATCAATATTACATAAGTTTTAAAAATAAATGGAGAATTTGACTTTTCCCAGATAGTCTGAAAATAATTAGAGGATATGCAGACTAAACTGTGTCACTGCTTGGAATATATCCCAGTATTTCTTGCTCTACTAAGGATTTCACACTGATTCAAAGACAAACTCACCATTCCCCCTCCCCCTGCTGGCCTCTTAATTCACTGCCACAGCCTATCCCGGGCTGATTTTTGGGCCTATTTGGGACTGCAAAGATCAGAGTGGTGGCCATTTTGGAGGCTGCAACGCATGCTCAAATGGCCTCTGTGAGGCCTGGCAAGGCCTTGGGCCTTGCAGGGACCATTCGAGCATGTGTGGTGGCTTTAAAATAAATAAATATATATATATATATATATATATATATATATATATATATATATATATATAGTGGCTGCTGAAAACAAAATGGCCACCACGCATGCTCAAATGGCCTCTGCGAGGCCTGGCATGGCGTAGTGGCCATTTTGTTTTTTGCAGCCATTTTGTTTTTAAAAATTTATTTTAAGAAATGGTGCCCCCTTCAAGTGGCGCCCGGGGCATGTGCCCTGCCTGCCCCACCCTAGATACACCACTGGTTTTTTGTACTTGGCATCTGCCTGAAAGAACAAAAGAAGATTAGTTAAACTATACAGCTAGGAGCATCATTAATAGCAAAGCAAATGTATCTATAATATTAACTGTAGTATATTTATTTATTTTATTTATTTTTACATTTCTATACCACCTTTCGTTAAAAACAACCCCAAGGCGGTTCACAAAAATTAAAACATACAATAAAAAAGCAATAAAAAACATCAAGCTAAAAACATATAAAAACAGCCATAAAAACAATACAACAGATAAAAACACACTGAAGCAGCAGTCAAAACGATTATGTAAAAGCCTGGGTAAAAAGCCAAGTCTTTACAAGCTTTCTAAAAGCCGTGATGGAGTCCGAGGAACGAATGGCCACCGGGAGAGCATTCCAGAGTCTAGGGGCAGCAACAGAGAAGGCCCTGTCCCGAGTGCACGACAGCCAGGCCTCCCTCATTGTCGGCACCCGGAGCAGGGACCCCTCAGATGTCC
Source organism: Hemicordylus capensis (assembly GCF_027244095.1). NCBI lineage: Eukaryota > Metazoa > Chordata > Lepidosauria > Squamata > Cordylidae > Hemicordylus > Hemicordylus capensis. Next base: position 259,763,199 of record NC_069660.1, read on the forward strand.
TCGTCAAGCGGGCAGCAACCCTTGGGAGCAGGCAGTCCCTCAAATACCCCGGGCCCAAACCATTTAGGGCTTTAAAGGTCAAAACCAGCACCTTGAATTGGACCAGGAAACGAACCGGCAGCCAGTGCAGTTCTTTCAAAATGGGGGTGATATGTTCCCAACAGGCAGCTCCGGATAAAACCCTCGCTTCCGCATTTTGCACTAGCTACAGTTTCCGGATATTCTTCAAGGGCAGCCCCACGTAGAGCGCGTTACAGTAATCCAGCCACGACGTGACTAAGGTGTGGGTAACCGTGGCCAGATATATGCCGATCACTATCCTCTTTATATTTCTCTTAGATATACTCCATGTGTGGCAGCTCTCGTGAGAGTTTGCAAGCAGCTGCCGATAGCGGTGGGGATGGGCAAGAGGAAGAATATGGTGTTTTCGGTGGTGGCTGGCCCACTGCCCCACCAAAGAAAAATGCAGGCAGGAGGGGACCGTGACTGGTAGGTGGGCGGCTGTGACCGGTGAGTTGGATGGTTGGCCAGCAGGCGAGCAACCGGAAAATGGCAGCGAGGGTGGGTAGGCACCAGAAAAGAAGAAGATGGGGGCGGGAGGGAAGAGGAAGAAGGCAGCTGCGGGCTGGGTGGCGGGTCGGCAAACTAAAGGTGCAGGTGCACTGTGCCTGGCCCAGCTAGTTGTATTTATTACTCTAAGGAATACCTGGTATCATTTTATTAATGATATTTCTGTTGTTTCTAGAAAAATTCAATGAAATTGAAAATAAGGAGTATTTAAATTTTTTTTAAAAAACTTTAAAATTTAAAACTTTAAAATTTAAAACTTTAAAATTTAAAAAATTTTAAAAAAACATTCAGGAAGTCACAATTTCTATCTATATTGAATAATATATTTAATATCTTAAACTGTACTCAGGTCTCATACCTCCATGGTGTGAACATTATGGACCATCTAATTTCCTTGCTTTTTGCAGTTCAGTTGGTGCTGTCACAACCGTTAACTATCTCTGTAAATCAATTGTGGAGGGTGTTTTGTTTTGTCTGTTTGTTTTGTCTGCTTTAATTGAAAAGACAGACACCGAATCTGCCAATTTACAAAGTGTGTTCTGGCCCACAAAAGTTTATGCTACCCTAAATCTGTTAGGGTTTAAGGGGCCACAAGACACTCTGTTGTTTTTATCTACAAGGAGATATCCCCTGACCCCTACACAATCAAACACCCTGTTACTTACTGATCCTGGAAGTCTTGCTCTCTCCTTTTCTCCAGTCACCTTGCTGTGAAAGCAGCAGGTTAAGTTATACCTTCACCTGAGGGCGGTATTTCTCCGCTAATCCATAGAGACACTGCTCCCTTTGTATTTTACAGAGGGAGTGCAGAGTGTGCAAACCTTATTGAGAAATAATATACTGTGACAGATTAACTGCAGGTTCAGCAATGTTTAAGTAGGTTTATTGAGTGCCAAGAAGTCACACCCAAAGCAGCATGCATCTTTTCAAACATGGGAATTAGTGCTTGCTTGCTTGCTCTATTTAATCATTCATTCATTCATTCATTCATTCATTCAACATATTTCTATACTGCCCAAAACGTGAGTCTCTGGGTGGTTTACAAATAACAGGGCAATGGAATTTGTCATCTCAAAAAATATAGTTAATCACATCAGACAATGAGTTAGTCTATAATTCCTCCTGTAATTTCATCCTGATTTTCCAAGCAGCAAAGACACACACATTTTAATATAACGGACATTGTCACTTATCTGAAGTGACAATATCAGAAATTAAAAATATCAGAAGGGTGATCCCATAGATATGACAAATATCTCAGAAATCTTTCTGTGAGATCTTCATAAGCATGACAGTACATAAGAACATAAGAACAGTCCTGCTGGATCAAGCCCAAGGCCCATCTAGTCCGGCATCCTGTTTCACACAGATGCCACTGGAAGCCTACAGCAGGAGTTGAGGGTATACCCTCTCTCCTGCTGTTACTCCTCTGCAACTGGTACTCAGAGGCATCCTTCCTTTGAGGCTGGAGGTGGCCTATAGCCCTCCGACTAGTAGCCATAGAAAATGTGATGGAGAATATCTTCTGTTTCTCTTGCATCACAAAAAATGGGATTTGGCAATACTTACCCTCCAACCATACAGAAAGCATAGACTGACATCTTAATTCTGTGAATGCTTGTTGAAGAGGAGCCTAGTTAAATTCTGGAGGTACACAGTCTGACTGGGCACACCCTTAAATAAATTAAAATGGAATTAGCTTTTTGTTTGCCTGCTTTTGCACCTAATGGCTCAGCGGGGAAATGACTTGACTAGCAAGCCAGAGGTTGCTGGTTCGAATCCCCACTGGTATGAGTCTCAGACTGTGGGTAACACCTATATCGGGCAGTCGTGATATAGGAAGATGCTGAAAGGCATCATCTCATACTGCGCAGGAGGAGGCAATGGTAAACCCTTCCTGTATTCTACCAGCAACAACCACGGGGCTCTATGGTCACCAGGAGTCGATACCGACTTGACGGCACACTTTACCTTTAGTGCAAAATCAACTTCAACTATCCTAGCTTTGATGTGGTTCTTTCTATAAGGCACACGAGGCAGCTCATAACTAGGAAAATAATATTTAACTATATTGAGACCAAACTGAAACCAAGTATATCTTTGTTCTAGAAAACATTTTTTGTGAGTTGGTTATTTTCTGTAGACACAAGTCAACCAAAGGTTTAATAAAGCTTTATATATTTTTGTTGTGATGGAAATGCAAGCCCCCTCTGCTCTCAGCATGAAAGAAGGAGCTCCTGGAGGAATTTTTGGTAAGGCTCTGATATAAATTTATTTTGGACTCGTTCCAGTGTGTCCATCAGAATCAATCTGCAACTCCCAGAAATCAATCTGCATCTGCCAGATTGATTTCTGGGTCATCTCGCAGTTTACATATTATGCAAATATTGAAAGCACTATACTGACTGCCAGTCTGTTTCTGGATATAATTCAAGGTGTTGGTTATTACCTTTAAATCTCTAAATGTTTGGGAACCTGGGTATTTTAGGGACTACCTGCTCCCAGCTGAATATGCCCACCTGACTAGATTAGCTGGGAGGGTTCTGCTCTGCTGAGGCCCATTTGCCTTCTTGGTGATTGCCCCCAGGCTGTGGGACTCACTTGCCCTGAGATCCACAGGACTCCCTCTCTCCCAACCTTTAAGAGTACATTGAAGACCACTCCTTTTATTCAGGCTTTTGGCCAATGAGTTTCTCCTGCTCTCTTTTTAAGTTGTAGCTGTGTTTGCTTCATTTTTAGCCAGCTTTTACTGACATGTTAGTTTTGTTTTTATCTTGTTGTTAACTGCACCGAGATCCTTAAGTCGAAGCGTGCTATAAAAATATAAATATAAAATGAATTGCATATTTCCCAGATTTCTCCCTCATGTAAGTTATCCCAGTTATTGGAGTCATTCACACAACCAGCACTACAGGGGCTAGAGGGAAGGAGCAACCCAGCAGCAGAAATTTCCCCAATGCATTGTGCTGCTTATGTGGTGCATTCAATTGTGAGATTCCTGGTGGCTGGAGTTCCTTCCCCCCCAGTTCTGGAACACACACTCAATCCAGAGCATGATCATAAAAGCCCTGCCACACATGTGGGTGTGTGGGTGGAAGAGCCCTGTTCAAGTCCTGGCTCATGTTGGGGAAGGCAGGTAGGCTCTTGCCTTCTCCCCAGCCCTCCCCCACCCTAATGGTCATGTGAACGACCTTACTGTCTTTGCTTTAAAAACTGTGGGGACCAAATGTCCTCCTTCTGTCCACTGAAATTATAAAATAGATTTAATATAATAGCATTTAGTTTTCCTGCCTAAATATGAGGTTTCCAGGCAGATTTTTCATGAAACGAGATGCCCCCAAATTTGAAATTCTTAACTTCTTCTAATCTCCATACTTGTATTGTTAGTTTTTTTGCCAAAAATATTACATTCCTTTTCTGATAATTTATAGTTTCTCATCATGTCTCTTCCTGTAGATTTCTGTCAACGTTTTCAGGACCCTCCTCATTCCGACAAGTGTAGTGGACATGACAGCTGTATCGTCTGCATGCAAAAAGGCTGTGGCCACCTTCAGACATAATGTAAATGTGCCAAAGGTTCGCGCTGTGGTCATCCCAATGTGTTAAACCATGCTTTAAAACAAAAACAAAAACAGAACAACCATGGCTCTGTTTTCAACCCCAAACCTGAATTTGAACCTTGGGTTTCTAGTGAGTTTCACTAAGGAAATCTCAGATTCCAAAGGGCAATTGTTTCACCTGAATGTTGCCATCACCATAACTTAAGCTTTGTGCTCTAGCTCCTCAAAGCCATAGAGAGGGTGGCTCAGAACAGCCCAGAAATGTGTCAGTTCTAGGGCAGTCACGTTTATTGCTGGCCACCTCTCAGAAGCCTGCTGTCTCCTTTCTCCACTTCTCGGCAACAAAGATGCCGCGTCCCTGCAGCTCCTGCATTGAAAGGGAAAGAAACACATTGATGAATGCCCATTTTCTGCTGCATCTTATGGGCCACCCTTGTCTATCTCCAATAAAAGGATAGGAAGAAAATATAGGGAAAGCAAGAGAGATCTCCAGCAATTCAGGACTGTGGTGATTTTTAGGGATGTGTGTTTTGTTCTGTGCACAAAACAGGCCATTTTGACTGTTTTGTAGCCAAAACAAAACACTCAATACACAAAACAGAAAATTTTGTAGCTGAAACAAAATGTCCTTGTTTCGGTTACAAAACGTTTTGTTGTTTCGGCTGTTATGGAACTCCATTTTACAATTGCAAAAAGTCTTTCTCCTTCAGTCTCCATTTTGAGTTTTGACATCTGTTTGAATTTCCAACCCTTCCAGCCTGCAGATTGGCCAACGAAAGCATGGGCTGATCTGCTGGCAATTGCCTCCTTATTCCTTCTAAGGAAATTTGAGGGTAAAATTTACCCTCATTGGCCAGTGGGGCAGTGTGCATTTACCCTCATTGGCCAGTGGGGCAGTGTGCATTTCATTGTTGTTGTTTCACACGGTTGTGTGTAGATCAATTGCATTTCTGGGGAGGGGGGGAGTGGATGTGCATGACCTTTGGAAATCTGCCTGGTTCTTTGCAAAGCTCTGCTGTTGATGTGTGATGTTGATGTTATTTGGGGTGTATTCAGGGCAGAAAAGGGGCTTTGTGGGCAGAAGAGTGGGTCAGGTGGTGGTACCCCAATGGGTGCCTGCTGCCACCCAGATTCCAAAGGAATTGGGAAAAGGGCTGATTTTTAAAGAATTTCTGAAGTTGACATGTCTTTGGGGCAGATTCAGGACAGAAAGGGGGTCTGAGGGGCAAAACAGTGGCTTGGGTGGCAGTGCCCCAAAGGGTGCCTGCCACAACCCAAATTCCAAAAGAATAGGGCAAAGGGCTGATTTCTTAGGAATTGTTGAAGTTTACGCTTCTTTAAGATTTTTCCCCATAGGGAATAATGGAGGTTTCTGCAGACCCATAACTCCACCTGGGGGCCACTGGGGTGGCCAGGAGCAAGTGGTGGTGTAGTGTACATAGGGTGCCAACCACCCCCCATGGGTTGCTAACCCATGGGTTGCTGGGTTCTGTTGTTTCTGAGGTGTTCGGAGTGTAGAGTGTAGCACATGAGATTTTCTACAACAAACAATGGATCCACTCTCATATGCTATCAGAGAATCTACACTCAAAACATCTCAGAAACCAGTACTCCATGGGTTAGCAACCCATGAGGGTGGTTGGCACCCTATGTGGTCTATACCACCACTCGCTCTGGGCCACCCTGGTGCCCCCCAGGTGCAGTTATGGGGCTGCTGAAATCTCCATCATTCCCTATGTGGAAGAACTTTAAAGACCCATAAACTCCATTAAATCTTTAAAAATCTGCCCAATTCCTTTGAAATAATTCTGGCAGCTTCCTTGCCCCCACTGGGCACTACCACGCACCCTACTCTGCTTTGGGCCACCCCTTTCCCCCAAACATTAAGTTATACTTTTGTTGAAACCTCCATTCTTCCCTATGGGAAAAACCTTAAACTTCAAAAATTCACCAAAAACCAGCCCTTTGCCCAATTCCTCTGAAATTTGGGTGGTAGTTTCCACCAATTGGGCACTACCACCCCCACCCACTAGTTTTAACCTGGGGCCATTTTTTAAAATCCAAAACATTTCAGATTCGGATTTTGCAATTTCGAACAAAGAACAAAATTGGGGTGTTTCAGACTGGCTGATTTTGAACAAAGAACAAAATGGGGGCGTTTCAGATTTGGGCCAAAAACAAAACAGAAAAACAAAACAAAATGCACAACCCTATTTGTGCACAAACACATTGAGCCCTGGCAGCCCCAATCATGGAACACATTCCACAGCACTAATATTTCTATTGCCCTCAGGGACCCCCATCCTCCCAGTGCCGGTCTGTGCCCCATCCCATCCTCCCTCCCTGGGTAAAACTGGTAAAGGATTTGTTAAGGGTGTTGGGAATTCTCTCTGGTAAAGAAACTCTTTTTCAATTATAGCAGAGTGCACAGACACTCTGCTATAATTAATAATTATAGCTAATAATAATAAAAATAAATAATAATTAATAATAATTAATAATTAATTACAGACAATTATAGCAGAGTGCACAGACAGAGTGCACAACACAGCGGATTTAGTTAGGCATGTGTGTATGCTGAGAGTAAAGTAACTTGGAGCCAGTTCATAGTTTCAAATCAATATATAAGGCATTTATTAGAGAACTCCATTCTAGATAGGAAAGTGAGGAGTTAGGATCTCTAATCTAGCTAGCTAGCTGGATGCAGATTGATTCTGCATCTTCTCTGCACTCATGGTGCAGAGAGAGGAGCTTGCTTGCATGCTTGCTTGCTTGCTTGCAAGGTAGAAGGGACATGCATGCTTTCTTGCAAGGTAGAAGGGACAGGAAGAGAAGAGAGGAAGGAAGTTAGTCCCTAAGAGTAGCAATCTACATCCAAAGGGATAGTGTCAGAGCAGTAGAGAAGGGATGACCAATGTCTTGACCCTCTAGTCCTCTGACTCACTAGTCTGTCCTCCACTGTCTATGAGACAAGAGACAGCGCAAAGTCCTTAACTTCCAACAAAGGGGAACTCTCCTCTCCCTTCCTTGCAGCTACTGCCGCCACCGCACAGCAGCGACTTTAAAAAACACACATGGGGGGATGACTTTCTCTTCACGCCCACCGCAGCCATTGCCGCTGTCCCCAGAGAAGGGCGGGAAAATTTAAGGAATGGCAATTACATTTTGCTGCTGTAGGCAGATGCCTCCTCTGCCTCTCTGGTAATCTGCCACTGGGAGGCACTTCACATTGGTGTGAAGCACGGTTACGGTTCGTGCAGGGACAGTGGGCTTAGCTCGTTCTCCCCACACATGGGTAGGGAACCATCCTTGTGTGGCCGAATCAGCCGCCCACATGACTGCCGGTTCCATCAGAGAGCTGGGAGGGGCGGCGGGGACTGGGTGCCAGCTGGCCACCAGACATTCCAGGATGCCCCATGCGATTATGTGGGGCATTCTGGAGAATGAGAGACCCTGGGGCCGGGAGGCTTCTTTTAGCCTCCTGGTGGGGGTCTCCTCATGCCACGCTCCCTTAGCCCGATCTCTCCTGGTCGTGGGAATAGCTTCTGGGTCTACTAGAGCAGGGCTACCCAATTTCAGTCCTCCAGCTGTTTTTGGACTAGAGCTCCCAGCATCCCTAGCCACAGTGGTCAGTAATCAGATATGATATGAGTTGCAGGCCAACAACTGCAGGAGGGCCAAAGTCGAGTAGCCCTGTGCTAGAGCCCTGCTGCCTTATGGTGCCTGCCAGATTGTGCTGACTCATTCACACAGCCCCTTGATTCTCAACAACATGTTACTTGCATGCATGCCTTATGCCTTGTGAACCCATGTAAGTTCCTCATTCAGGTGATCCTGTGTCCTTTTGTTATCTCCCCACCCCCCGCCATGATTCCAAAGATCCAGTAACTAGCCAAAGTTACCTAGAACTCAGTACTGTGTGTGGCTGCTGGTGCTTCCTGTGCCTAGTGTTGTCCAGGAATCTTCCAGCTAAGCACCTGCCTCTCATGCCAAGTGGAGGGTGGAGTAGTATGAGCTCCTGAAGCATGAGGGCATTGTGCACAATTCTGACTCTGTGTTGTCTCTGGTCTAGCCTCCCTCTGCCTCCCCCGCTTTAAACAACAGAGATAACAACAGAAATATTTCCTGAAAATGAAGGTGAGATGCTAGCAAAAGAAAGCTGGAGAGGGCAGAAAGTCACCTTTTTCAAGGCTTACGTTTGAAATAAATCCTTCCTGGATGAGGTAGCTGCAATTTGACTGTATAATTGGTTCCAGTTATGCAGCTGGTGGGGCGGGAAGAGCAGATGCTTTGATGGAGAAATTCAAGGAAGAGACTCTCCAAAGGACTGTAGTAGTTCTATCTGGAGGAGGCTTTAATGACATCTTTAAGATTCAACATTAATGGGGTTTATGTTTTCAAATCTTAGTTTGAAATAAATCCTTCCTGATATTGGATTAGGTAACTGCAATTTAACAGTATAATTTAATCAGTCATTCACTCAGTCATTCACACATTTTACAATGTTTACAATGGGCTCATCCTAATGAGCCAGAGAGGGTAAACATTGTAAAATGTGTAAACAGTGCTTGTTGAAAATAGCTTAACTGCTTAACTTGTTCATTTAGTGCAAGACAGAAGGCTACAGACATCAAAGGAATGTAGCAGTTATTAAGAAAGCTGGATCTGACCTAGAGTCACAGTTCTGACCACATAATCTTCCCAAAAGTGCTGAGTTTCTCTGACGCATTATAGCAACCTACAACTGTATGTGAGAAACAAACAAAAAGCACGGTGCTGCAGATGGGACCATTGCAACATAGTGATTGATAAATTGATTGATTAATTGATTTGATTTAGTTCCCTCAAGTCGGTGTCGACTCTTAGCGACCACATAGATAGATTCTCTCCAAGATGATCTGTCTTCAACTTGGCCTTTAAGCTCTCTCAGTGCATTAATTGCAGTCATAATCGAATCTATCCACCTTGCTGCTGGTCGTTCTCTTCTTCTTTTTTCTTCAACTTTTCCCAGCATTATAGACCTCTCTCTCTCCCTCCCCCCCCCCCTCTCTTTTTTGCATTTTAAATTTTTATTGGCTTTTACAATAGCTTTACATTCAAATTACATTCATTTTTACACATAAGTAAACATTGACTTCCCGCTTACCTATCTGCACAGTTTACGATAACTATACATATAAACCATTGCTATAATAATTCAAAACATACATACTCCACGCTACTACTCAATTTTACCCTACCCAACCTGCTGTTATTACTATATTTCAAACCCTACTGAAAAGTCCATATTAGAAAAATAGTTCTTTAAGTAAAACAAAAATGGTTCCCAATCTTCTTTAAAACATTCCAAGTTTTCATCTCTTTTCATCTGTAAGCTTTGCCATCTCAGCATATTCCAAAATTTTTATCAAGCAGTCTACTTTTGAGGGCATTTTAGTGTCTTTCCATTTCTGTGCATATACTATCCTAGCGACCGTGGTTGCATACATAAAAAAATGTTAAATTTCTTCTGGAGAACTCTCTTTCAGTTATTCCCAGCAGGAAGGATTCTGGCCTCGTAAAAAACGTCATTTTAAAAAACTTCTTCAACTCATTGTATATCATATCCCAAAAAGCCTTTGCCTTCCCGCATGACCACCACATATGGAAAAAAGTTCCTTCACATTGTCCACATTTCCAACATTTGTTTGAAACATTTTTATACATTAAAGCTAATTTCTTCGGTGTCAGATACCACCTATATATCATCTTATAATAATTTTCTTTTAAAGTATAGCATGCAGTAAACTATAAATCAGTTTTCCATAATTGTTTCCAAACAGCCATATCTATATTATGACCCACATCTTGAGCCCTTTCTATCATAGTCATTTTAACCACTTCATCTCGTCTCCTCCAAAAGCAACAACTTATACACTGACTAATCTTTCATCATTTTCACACAGCTCCTTCTCAAATCTCGACATTTGATCCACAAACCCAATCCTTTTTATAAATTTCATTTAGCTGAAGATACTGAAACCAATTACTAACCAAATTTTGTACCTCATTTAAATTTTTTAATTTACAGGCCTTCTCTTGAAAACATAACAAATCCCTATAAGTACCCTATTCAGATTGCATATTTGTCTCTTTACATGCCAAAGCCTCAATCGGGGATACCCATAGTGGAGTTCTACACTCCAACCATTTTTTATATTTTGCCCATACTCCCATCAGACTCCTCCTTACATAGTGATTAAGAAAGACTTTATGAACTTTGCATTTATCATACCACAAATATGAGTGCCAGCCAAACTTTCTATCGAATCCTTCCAAATCAAGTATTCTGAGATTTCTTAATGTTATCCATTCCTTTAACCACGTTAAACAGACAGCATCAAAATACAACCTTAAATCAGGCAGGGTGAGACCACCTCCTTCTTTAGCATCTGTTAAATTTTTAAATTTCATTTGTGGTCTTTTCCCTTGCCAAACAAATTTAGTTATATCCTTTTGCCATTACTTGAAACAGGTTAGCATATTAATTATAGGAATAATCTGAAAAAGAAATAACGTTTTAGGTAAGACATTCATCTTCACAACTGAAATTCTTCCCATTAAAGATAAGTTCATTCTAGTCCATCTTTGCAAATCAATTCTTACTCTATTCCATATTTTAATATAATCATTTGAAAACAACAAAGAGTTTTTATTTGTCAACCAGACGCCCAAATATTTGATTTTCTTCTCCACTTTCAATTCAATTGTCTCGTAAAGTCTGTCATTTGATTTCTGGTCCATATTTTTTGTCAATACCTTCATTTTACTCTTATTAATATAAAACCTGGCCAATTGGCCAAATTGCTCTATTTTTTTCCAAGAGCCTTCCAACCTTTCCTAATGGATTTTCTAGAAAAAACACCACATCATCCTCAAAGTATGAGTTTATACTCCTGTTTCCCTACTTTCGGGCCTTGTATTTGGTCATCTTCTCTGATGTTTCTACAAAGCGCTTCCAGAACTAATATAAAAAGTAATGGGGAAAGCGGACAACCTTGTCTAGTTCCTTTTTGTATTTTACAATTATCTGATACTTCCCCATTTATAATAATTTTGGCATATTGCTCTGAATATATTGTCTTAATGGCCCTAATAAAATTATTACCAACTCCCATCGCACCCAATAACTTCCACATAAACTACCATGAGACATTGTCAAATGCCTTCTCTGCATCCAAAAAGACCATAGCTATCTGTTTGTCGCTATGTTTTTCATAATACTCCAATACATTCAGGACTGTTCTCACATTGTCTCTTAGTTGCCTTTTTGGCAAAAACAAAAACAAAAAACCCTGCTTGAGCTTCATGAATAAAAGCTCTTAGTACAACCTTCATTCTTCTTGTCAAAATGGCAGCAAAAAGTTTATAATCATTATTTAATAGTGATATTGGCCTGTAATTCTTAACTTGCGTTAAATCTTGATCCGGTTTTGGAATTACTGCAATATTGGCATATTTCCAAGACTTCGGCATATTCCCTTTTTGCAGAATATCATTCATCATCCATTGCAAAGGCTGTAATAGTTGATCTTTAAAAGATTTGTAATACAAAGCTGACAAATGATCAGGCCCTAGTGCTTTATTAACCTTACTTTGATTTATTGCTTCCGTTAATTCCATTATCTGGTGTGGATAATAAACAGGATGCGAAATTGGATACCAATTTAAGACTGTTATCGTCTCCACTCTTCCAGGATGAGAACTTGTGTTTGGATCCACCTCTTATTCAATCCCCGATGCAACCTCCTATAACTTTGCCTGCATGTGAGTCTCATCCTTCTGAAATGTCTTCATCTTCTCAGCCTGTGTCTGAGCCTTCTCTGCCAGAGATGTCGTCTTCTTTTCAGGCTCCCATCAATTCAGCTCCACAGTCCCTCCAAATGACAAATCATTGAACGATCGGGGGTGTATAGGGGCTGTTGTTCTGATAAAACTAGGATTACTATTTCCCTTAGCCAATTACTACGCTGGACAATTGCAGATATTGATCTTTTGGAGTTTGAATCTCTTACAAGTGCTTCTGGTTTTAAAAAGTTGTTATTGACTTTTCACTCCCCCTCTATTCCGCTTTATTGCTTTAAACTTCGTTGTTTTCTTAAGCTATGGGGCATCTATTATATTAAGGTGCCTACTCATACCTCTGAGTGTGTTTATAATATTTCCCCAGGGCTGGCTGCCAAACCTTCTGATAACATTTCTAGGCCAACAGCCAACCTACCACCTGTTTCCCCCTCTGTAAACAACCTTGGGCTGATTGCCACATCCTCTGATGCTACCTCTGGGCGAGCAGCCAACTGACTCTACATTGACACCCTTTCCTTTCCTACTTCTCCTGCTATTGAGCTAACTTGTTATTCAGTTCCTCCAGGAGTGATTTCCTGGACTGGATTACACCCTTTCCCCACCATTTCTGCTATTATTTTTCCCTCTTTCTTCTTGCCTCGTGGGTTATCTCCTCCTATTCTTCATTAATATTTTCTTCATCTGTTGACTGGAGGCTTTACCAGGACAGCATTACAACATGGATGGTCCGCCCCAGGCACCTTATGGATCCCATCGGATTGCGATGCTTGGGGACATTCCTTGCAATCTGGTAGGTGTTTCTTCGACGCAGCTCGTGGAATCTTGGAACATCGAGGCCGCGAGGGTGTTAGATGAAATCGCTCCCAAGCGTCCTCTTAAGGCTCATAGATCCCGGTTCCCTTGGTTCTCTGCAGAGCTTAGGGAGATGAAGCAGACCAAAAGACGCTTGGAACATCATTGGAGGAAAACTGGTGCTGAAGATGACCGAATGCGATTACTTGCTCATATTTGGGAATATTCAAGGACGATAAGAGCGGCAAAATCACACTATTTCTCCGCTCTTATCACATCAGCTGACTCTCGTCCAGAGGCCTTATTTCGGATTACCCGCTCCCTTCTTAGGAGAACGGACCCAGTAGTTGCTTAATCTGGCCGCTGTGATCAATTTGCTCGATTCTTTGCTGATAAAGTCACCCACCTTCGGCTAGAGCTGGACTCTACTTCTATAGAATCTGATCAGATAGAGGAGATTCTCCCTTGTGACGTTATATGGGACAAATTTGAGCTGGTCAAGGATATGGACATGATTCTCTCGGGTATGGGTGTGGCAACTTGTTGCTTGGACCATTGTCCCTCCTGGCTGGTTAGAACAGCTGGTGGGGATGTTATTTCTTGGCTACAGGAGTTGGTTAACTCCTCGCTACATGAGGGTTTCATGCCAGCAGCCCTTAAAGAGGTAATAGTTCTTCCTCACTTAAAGAAACCCACCCTGGATGCTGAGGTCCTTGACAACTATAGGCTGATCTCCAGCCTCCCTTTTGTAGCAAAGGTGTTAGAGAGGGTTGTATGTGCCCAGCTTGAGAGGGTCTTGGAAGAAGTTCTTATCAGTCGGGTTTCAGGCCTTGGCATAGCACAAAGACAGCGCTGGTTGCTCTGGTAGATGACCCTCTTCAGGACCTTGATAAGGGTTGTGTCCCTCTCTTGGTCCTTTTAGATCTCTCAGCAGCTTTTGACACTATCGATCATGCTATCCTTCTTGACTGCCTGCGTGGATTGGGTATCGGGGGCAATGTCTTACGGTGGTTCCATTCTCACCTTAGCGGGCGTGTCCAGTCGGTATGCATTGAGGACAGATGCTCTGACCCATGGCCACTCCTTTATGGAGTTCCCCAGGGTTCAGTTCTTGCCCCTGTCCTCTTTAACATCTATATGGAGCCGCTGGGTCAGGTCATTTCCCAGTTTGGGGTGAGATTTCATCAATACGCTGATGATACTCAGCTGTATATTGCCATCCCAGACCATTCTGGGGATGCTGTTTCTGTGCTTACCTGATGTCAGGAAGCTGTTAAGGTCTGGATGAATCAAAATAAGCTCAGACTGAATCCCACTAAGACTGAACTACTTTTACTCAGCCCTCATACCGGCCAACAGCTGGATGTGAACCTTGTTCTAGATGGGGTGGCACCTCCCCCAAAGGAGCTTGTTCATGATTTGTGGGTCCTTTTGGACTCATGCCTCCTGCTTGAACAGCAGGTGGAGGCTGCGGCCAGAAGTGCTTTTGCCCAGCTTCATCTGATTTGCCAATTATGCCCTTACCTTGAACGGCAGGCATTAATGACAGTGACCCATGTCCTCGTTGTCTCCCACTTAGATTATTGTAATGCTCTCTATCTAGGGCTACCTTTGAGGATGATCGGAAAGCTACAATGGATCCAGAATGCAGTGGCTTGCCTACTCATGGGTGCCAGAAAATATGAGAGGGTAACACCTCTCCTACAGTCATTGCACTGGTTGCCCATTTGATTCCAAGTTCAATTTAAGGTCCTGGTTTTGACCTTCAAAGCCTTGCGGGGTTTGGAGCCTGTCTGCCTACAGACCTGCCTCTCTCATCCAGTTACAGCCCATCTGGTCAGATCTTCTCAGATGGCCCTTCTGTCGGTCCCTGATTTCAGAGAGGTTCGGGGTGCTAGGACCTGTGAAAGGGCCTTTTCGGTTCCTGCCCCACTTCTTTGGAACTCCCTTCCCCTTCAGATTCATTTAGCTCCTTCCTTATTGATTTTTAAATCTCTATTGAAGACTTTTATTTCTCGCCAGGCTTTTGCCCTGTAGTTTATCTATTTGGTTTTTTCTTTTTTGTTAGTTACTTTAGTTTTTAATTTAGAATGTAATTTTAATGCTGTCTTGCTTTGCATGTTTTTGTACACCGCCCAGAGTCTTCGGAGTGGGTGATATATTAAATGTTTCAAATAAATAAATAAATAAATAAATAAATAAATAAATAAAATTGATATCGGTGCATTCATAATTTCTATATGATCCTTAGTAAGTTGTGGAATATTTTGTGTCTTCAAGAATTTATCAATTTTTATATCCTCTACTTTATTTTCTTTATATAATTCAGAGTAATATCTGAAAATTTCCCTTTTTATTTCCCTTTCATCATAGGAAAGTCCATTTTTTTGTAGATATCTTGGATATGTACTTATTCTTTCTTTCACTTCTAATTTTCCAAGCCAATAACTTGCCTGGTTTGTTTGCAAAATCAAATGACTTCTACTTCAAATACTTTAAATTCCATTCAACTTCATTTAATACCAACATAGAGAGCTGTTGTTGAAGCATTTTGATAACTCAGATAGTCTCTTGCTTGTCCTTAAGAAGTAAGAGCTCTCTTTCTTTTTTTGAGATCTCAAAAATTATCCCTCTTTTTTCAGTCCCCTTTGTTTTCTAAGGTATGCATTCTGTTGTATTTAAAAAACCCTCTCATAACTGCTTTCCCTGCATCCCAAACTATCTTGTTATCCATTCCTTGATTTAAATTCAATTCAAAATAATCCGTTAACTTCCGTTTAGCTTTCTCCACAATTTCAGCTTTTTTCAACAAGTATTCATTCAATCTCCAATGAAAGGATACTGTTCCAATCTTCTTCCAGGCAAAGGAAACTGCATTATGATCTGAAAAAGTTCTGGGCAAAATGTCCATTCTTTTCATACACAATGTGGTAGATTTAGATGTCCAGACCATGTCTATCCTTGAGTAGGATTTATATCTTTTAGAAAAATAGGTATACTCCTTTGCATTAGAGTTTTTAACTCTCCACAAATCATGCAAATCCATATGTTCTACTGAGTCAAAAAAGGCTTTTGGTAACCTGCCTTCTAAATTCCTTTCGGACATATCAGATTTTCTATCTAAAGTTGTAGAGACAACCCCATTAAAATCTCTCAGTAAAACTAAATTAGCATTCCGATAATTCAGCCATTTTCTGTTCTAAATATTTATAGAATTCTACTTTTTTTTCATTGGGTGCATAAATTCCAATTATCACAATTTTAACTCCAGAAAATATAATTTCCAGAGCTAGCACCCTACCTTCTTCATCTTTAAAAAATCAACTTGGGTTCAAATTGCTGCTTTACATAAAATACCACCCCTCTTTTTTTTTCCTTGTCAGAAGAAACAAATTCTTGCCCCAAGGCCTTATTAAC
This sequence comes from Hemicordylus capensis, assembly GCF_027244095.1. Classification (NCBI taxonomy): domain Eukaryota; kingdom Metazoa; phylum Chordata; class Lepidosauria; order Squamata; family Cordylidae; genus Hemicordylus; species Hemicordylus capensis. Next base: position 259,779,383 of record NC_069660.1, read on the forward strand.
CAAATATTTTCTGTCTTGTTTTCTATTATGTGTCTCCTGTAAACATATAATGTCCAATCTTTGTTTTTTGAGAAAATGAAAAAAAAAGTCCTTTTTGTTCTATTGTTCAATCCATTGACATTCCATGACACTATTTTGTAATCCATCTTGACTAATTAGAGTTGTGTGTTGAAGGCACTGGATGTTCCAGGGTTAAGCTTTTTTTGTATTTACGTCAAAATTCTTGCGCTTTGAGGAGCTCTGTAATTCTATTTCTCTTCCCTTTGTAAAAAATGGAGACCCATTCAGGCACTTCCCATCAAAAGTGTATTCCACTGGTGTTTAAGGCGTCTGTTAAAAATTTGTAATCCTTACATTTCCTTAAGTTCCTGGATAGTATTTCTTTCAAAACTTTTATCCATTGGCCTTTGATGGGCTTTAGCAAAATGTGCTTGCAATATCTGCTCTGTATTCGATTTGGAGTTATACTGAACCATACAGTCTGTCACTACTTTATTTGCTGTGGCATATGCAGAGTTTACTTGAAAAACTGAATCTATCTGCTTCTCCATCTCTTCACTTTGAATTCCCAAAAGTAGTGCTAGTTTCTCCATAAAAACTTTCCTTATATCTTGACCAGTGTTTTCTGGGATCCCTCTAAACCTCAAAAAATGCTCTTTTTGTCTCAGTTCCAGCAAAGCCATCTGATCTAGTAATTTCTCCCTATCATCTCTTAATGATCCCAGCTCTTGCTCCAAATTGTCCATCCTTCTTTTAAATTCTTTATTGTCATCAGCTAATTTTTTTCACTGTCTCCTCAATGTTAGATGTTCTTTTATTCAATATTTGTATACCTTGGCTGACTTGTTGCAAGGTACCAGAATTTGCTTCTAATAACTGTTTCATAGCAACTAGTGTCTCATTCAAATCTGAAGACATTTTTCCTTCACCCGGGCCTGGGTTTGGAACAGAAAGCCTTCTGGCCATTTGTGTTTAGTTCTGCTGCTTGTCTTTAGCTTTTTGCATTATTTTCAACTCTTCTTCTCATGTAGAAATATATAAATGTTCAAACCCAACAGCACAGCTCTTACAGCAAGTTCCAGTCTCCTTGTTATCCAAAAATGTACAGGCCTCCAGTTATTTTCAAATAAGCTCAGCTCCAGACCACAACACTTCTATCTTATCACCGATAGTTTAATTCTCCCATGGTTCAATGGTCCGCCTTCTTCATCTAATTGGTGCACTTTCTAATAGACATTATTGACCACCAATCAACAGTTCAGTTCCTTCTTTAGCTTAACTCTCTCGGGATAACTAACAAAATTACCCCAACAATTGTGCTTTTTAGGTTTTTAGGCTTTTAACCATCAGTTCAGTTCTTAAGCTCCAGCATTTGATGCTCAAACTGAATTCCCAACCTTACTTTACGGCTGGCAGACTTTTGCAAGAACTTCACAGCAGCGGCTTGATTTCTGTCCACTCAATACAACAGATAGAATTTCAGAAATTTATCACTGACCACACTTCAGGGTGAGGTTCTTGATCTTTAACCATTAATTATAATCCAAACCGAAAGAAATCAGGTGCCAGGCAGACTTCTGTCTGTAGATTTCCAAAGGAGGGTTCAGCCAGCTGTTACCAAACCCCCACAGTTCAACTTAAATCAAACCTGCACCTTCCAACACAGTGATTGAGATAAGGAGCAGGCTCAGGGGTATACAGGTGGGCAATCTCCATCCCTACCTTTTAATCCAGGGTGGTGGTGGGGTTACGAAGACTGAATTCCACCCCCACCCCCCGCAAATAACTCATCCTTGGTCTCCCTTGTCGGGAAGCATGCAGCTTCGTCAGCACTCCAACCGGAAGTCAGCATTATGGACTTCTCAAAGGAGCTGGGTTTTCACATAATGTGTCCGAAGTATGATAGTTTGAGCCTGGTCATTTGTGCCTCAAGTGAAAATTCTGGATTGATCTGTTCTATGATCCATTTCCTGGCTGTCCATGGTATCCTCAAAAGTCTTCGGCAGCACCAAAGTTCAAAAGCATCAATACTTTTTCTAGCTTGCTTCTTCAAAGTCCAGCTTTCACATCCATAGAGCGTCACAGGGAAAACTATTGTCCAAATCTTTGTATGTATAGACACGTCATGGCATCTAAATATCCTTTCCAAGGCCTTCATTGCAACCCTACCAAGTGCTAATCTGTGGCATATCTATTGACTGCTGGATCCTTTATTGTTGATGGTTGATCCTAAAAGGCAGAAGCTATCCACCACTTCAATGTCTTCATTATCAATTCAGAGGCTGGTTGCTGTACCCGTTGTCATTAGTTTTAGTCTTCTTTACATTTAGTCATAATTCCATTTTTTCACTGTGCTCCTTGACTTTCATTACTAGAGCTTGTAGATCATCCGCATTCTCAGCTATCAGTGATGTTATCAACGTAGTGCAAGTTATTAATGTTTCTTCCTCCAGCTTTAAAACCACGCTCATCTTCTTCCAATCCAGCTTCTCTCAGTATATGTTCAGCGTATAAGTTGAATAAAGAAGGAGAAAGTATACAGCCTTGCCTTTGCCAATCTAGAACTAGTCTCTTTCAGCATGTTCTGTCTAGACAGTGGCTTCCTGTCCTGTGTATATGTTTCTCATGAGAACAATGAGATGTTCTGGGACACCCATTTTCCTAAGGATATTCCACAACTTGACATGGTTGATGCAATTAAAGGCTTTTCTGTAGTCAATAAAGCACATATTGACTTGGTATTCTATGGCTTCCTCAATTATCCAGCATGCATCAGCAATGATGTCTCTTGTTCCTGGGCCTTTTCTGAAACCAGCTTGAACATCTGACATTTCCCGTTCCACGTAGGGCTCTAATCTGCGTTGGATGATCCTGAGCATTATTTTGCTAGCATGTGATATTAAGGATATCGTGCGATTGTTTGTGTCATCGGTTAAGCATCTTTTCTTTGCAACATAGTATCAGTGATGAAATCCATCTTGATTACACCTACATGATATTGTCATGGGGCGACACAACTACCTAAGCTACCCTCCACCCTTGCCTGGGGGAAATGTTCTATGGATGTTATAAGGAAGTGAGGAAAAGAGAGCTTAAGAGAGATGAGAAGAAACAACTTATGCTGATCCTACCAGAGCAAGGTAACTGGAGGCAAAGGGAGTTCTGGATTTTCTAGAAACTATAAGTAAGAGGAAAGCATAGTAGTCAGTGACTGTCAGCTTCATGGTGATTCAGAAGGGCTTTGCCTTTTGATTCCATTGCACTGAGCAACTGGATCTTGGTGTCTGCAGGGATCTGTTTCTCTCTCGACTACAAACACTTGGGTTTGACCACCCCCACTTTCACCCCAGTGGCATTTGTACTATGAAGAAGTAGACAGCAGCTTTATCTAACTTCTAAAGTAGGAATTCCTACTTTAGTTATATTCCTAATTGGTTGTTTTACTTTTGAAGCATTGTGTTTATTAGATATTATTATTAGTGAATTATAATTTATAGTTATTAATTTGAGTATAGAAAATTTTGTTCTTTTGTTGATTGGTACAAAGTATATATGTTGAATTCACATGTTTTCCTGAAGTGCTAGTATAAAGGGGAAATAAATCTCCCACCACTTTAGACTGGGAGCTCAATAGTCCCTTAATTTGACTCAATGCATTTGGTTCCTATTGTCAAGGAGGGCTACATTTGTGGTGGCTCATCCAGGATATGGGAGTATACCTTTGGATTTTTTTTTGAAAAATTATGTTTGTAATACACACACATAAATGGAGTCAGAACATCAGAACTAGCTTCCAAAACCTTCCATACAATTTAATAGACTTACTTGTACTCTAAACTGACTCTGCATATTTAAGAAATGTCCTTCTTCTCAAGGCATATGTAAGAAATGTCCTTTTTGGTAATGTCTTGTGATGCCCCTAAAATGAACTGTATGTTCTTGAATATCCCATTCATGCGCAATATCTGTACATAGAGGCATTCTTCTGGGCCAGAAAATCACTTTTCATTTGACACTTTGCCTCAGATACCCAGGCCCCAAAAAGTCTCATCTTAGTTTTGATTGTTGACTGCACTTTTAAATGGTTTAAACAGCGGCAGGAGGCATCTAACTGTAAATCAGTAGGTGCTTACCTCTCCTACTAAAATGGTTGTTTTTCTCATCAAAATGATACAGTTATGTCATGTACTCATTGCAACTAAGAATATAGAAATTTGCTATAGTTTGAGCATGTTCTGCAGCAGTGAAACATTTAAAGCATGTTCTGAATTTGTCCCAAAATATGTGTTTATAATCAATTTTGAATAATAAAGGTGAGTGGTGGCTGGTGTGGGTACCACTGAGGGCGCAGTAGGATGCACCTTTAACAGTAAATTAGGAGGTGTTTACCTCTCCTCACACCACATCTGAAAGCTGTTCGGAGCAGTGGCATGCTCTGAGAGATAAGCACCTACACATTTACAGTTATTATTATTATTATTTATTCGATTTCCATACCGCCCTTCCAAATATGGCTCAGGGTGGTTTACACAGAGAAATAACAAATAATAATAGTTAAAGGTGCTTCCCACCCACCCCTCCCTGGTAACAGCCACACCAGCCACCACTGATAAAGGTACTTTGGAGTGGGGGTGTGCAATTCGGATATTTGGTGTTTCAATTCAGATCCTAATCGAAACACCCCCATTTCATTTTTGGGTCTGAATCTGACCCATCCGAATCACCCCAGATTCGATTCGGATCCAAATTAATCCAAATCCAAATCAATTCAGATCAAAAAAAGAGTCCCATGGCCAAAAGAGTGGTGTGGTGTGGTAGTGCCTAATGGGTGGAGGCTCCATTGTTCCTTAAGGAGAAAAACCTTAAAGATGCGAAAAATTCTAAAATCACTTAAAAATCAGCCCTTTGCCCAATCCCTCAGCAATTTGGGTGGTAGCCTCTACCCATTAGGCACTACCACCCCACCCCACTCTTCCACCCCAAATCCAACTTTATGCCCCAAATCTGCCCCAAAGACACTAAAACATCAACAATTCACCAAAAATCAGCCCTTTGCCCAATTACTCTGCAATTTGGGTGGTAGCATCCACCCATGAGGCACTACCACCCCACCCCACCCTTTTGGCCCTGGCACCCAAAATTCAAGTAGACATCAGATCAGACCTTTTTGCATTGAAGCCATTGACTTGGAGGCAAAAAGGTGAGAAATTCAAGTATATGTCAGAACTCAAAATGGAAGAGGAAGAAGAAGCACTTTATCGGCCACAAAATGGAGGGCCAAAACTACAAACTATTTGAAGCCGAAACGGGGGTGATTCATTTCAGCTCCAAAATATTTCAGGAGAGCAAGAAGGTGATCGTTTTGGCACCCGAAACGGGCAGTTCTGGGTACAGATTGTTCTGTACCCAAAACGTTTCGCACATCTCTACTTTGGACTCTACCCTCAAAATTAACTCTGGATGGTGATGATGATGATGATGATGATGATGATGATGATTAGGTGTGAGTCGGTGTGCATGCATTCAATGTATTGTCATTCAATCTGAGGTCAAATAAAATCAGCCAGATTTGATTTGATGGGTTCAAAGAACCCAGGCTCCCCAGCTCCTGAGGGCCCCCCAGCTTCACTCCCTCCCTATTTTCTTCATTGTCATTCTGATGGGCTGCTGGGGAGAGGGGCGAGCATGGGACCCCTCTCGCTTAGCTACACTCCTGCCTCGAATCAATTCACACATCCCTCATTATTATGAATATTAGAACAACCATGTATTCACTTGGAGCCCTATATCTTTACAAAGAAAAACAGAATCCTATTAGATAGTTTATATTTTATATTTTATTTTATTTTATTTTATTTATTTGATTTATATACCACCCCTCCAACAAATGGCTCAGAGCAGTTTACAACAAATAAAAATAATTCAAATAAGTACTAAATCAATTAAGTAATTAAAATCATTTAAACATTAAAAACATTAACATAAAAATCATTTGAAACCAGTATTAAAAATTTAAACCATGAATCTAATTAAATGCCTGGGTGAAGAAATGTGTTTTCAGCACCTTTTTAAAAGTTGCCAGAGATGGGGAGGCTCTTATTTCAACAGGGAGCACATTCCAAAGTCCAGGGGTAGCAATGGAGAAGGCCCGCTCCTGAGTAGTCACCAAACGAGTTGGAGGCAACTGCTGGTGAACCTCTCTAGATGATCTCAACAGGTAGTGGGGCTCATGGTGAAGAAGACGTTCTTTTAAATATCCAGGGCCTAATCTGTTTAGGGCTTTATATGAAATGTCATGGAAACATGAATGCAGCCGGTGGGACAATCATTTGTGTCTTTTGTTTTTCCAGGAAAAAGGTGAAGAAGTACCATCAATTGTCAGGAAAATTTCACATGATTTATTTACTTCATTAGCATTCACAAAATGATAGCTACAACCACATTGGAAGCTTCAGGGCAAGAAAGTGTGACCTGGTTCACTCACATGCTGAAAAACTATATTGGTTTTGGTTTTCTGGAAGACTATGTGAGCTACATGGCTTATCCTTTGTGGTTATTAGTGCCTTTCATACTGTGTAATGCAGTATATTCATGTATAGTTTGCATTTTATATATTTGCTCACTTCTTCTCTATATTTACAAGAAAAAGAACAACATACAAGAAGACACCACTAGCAAATTATGGGACAATGCAAAGCAAAGGATCACATACACTTTGGACACAGTTGGCAAGATATGGCATGGTGAGCATATGGTTTCTTTATGACCAACAGTCCAAATCCTGTTCATTTATTTATATCAATGTGTTCATTAAAATATTTTATTCCACTTCTTTAAAACTTATAGCTTTGGAACAACAATAATTAAAAGCAAAGAAATGACAAGAGGCAATTGATTTACTGAAGTATCAGTTACAAGTAAGAGCAATTGTTGATGAAACTGCCTCGAGAGTGATTGGCCTGCACCCTCTAGTTCGGGCGAATGTGGGATATTTAGCTCAAAGGGGGAGACCCTTCCAATCAGCCTCAATTTGTGCAAGCGTATGAACTCAAGAAAATCAGCTTGAGAGAGAGGTTTCAATTAACAAAAGGGAGATTATTGAAAGAAACATAATTTACTAGGTGGTCCTAACGGAAAAGCAATGCAAATATGTGGGGAACTAACTCAGATTCCTCCTTGCCTCAGGCTTAATTTAGAACCCTCAGTAGCCCATTGTGACACTTTTAATGACTCTTTCACAAATAACATATCTCACATTCAAGCTGATCTGGATACTGCTATAGGTGCGAAGTCAATGTAAGAGACATCCAGTAACTCCTCTTATATAGTGAGATTGGATCAGTTTCCATCTGTGGCTCCCAAGTATGTGGACAAACTGCTTGGAGCTGTATGGTCCACCACCTGTTCTCTCGACCCTTGCCCAATATGGCTTATAACTCCTAGCAAGGAAATTATTAGAGATGGCCTTGCTGACATAATAAATGCCTCACTGAGAGAGGGCAGGATGCCTCCTTATCTTAAGGAGGAAATTATTAGAAGAAGGCTGCACTGGATCCTTCAGAGATGAACAATTATTGGCCAGTCTCTAATCTCCCATGGTTGAGCAAGGTGATTGAGAGGGTGGTGGCTTCTCAGCTCCAGACAGTTTTGGACTAAATAGATTGTCTGGGCCCATTTTAATCTGGCTTTTGGGCAGCTGATGGGGTTGGGAGTGCCTTGGTCAGCCTGATGGATGATCATCACCAGGGAAAAGACTGAATGTAGCTCTTGGTCTTTTAGTGGCTTTTGATACTATCAATGATGGTATTGTACTGGCTCACCAGGAGGGGCTGGGAGTGTGTGTTGGGGGAATACTTTGCGATGAATCTGCTCCTGTCTCTCACACAGACTTCTTATGATGTGGCTTGATGACTATTGCACCTAAAAATTGAAGCCACTGTATGGAGTACCTCAGGGCTGCATTTTATCTATTATGTATAAATAACCTATGTATAAATAAATAAATAAATAAATAAATAAATAATGTAATATAATATAATATAATATAATATAATATAATATAATATAATATAATATAATATAACAAGGATTTACTTTTACTAGAAAATGGTGATTAAAAAGAATCTTCTTGACTAGTGATTTAAACTGTGATTAAAATCATTAAAACTGAGTTCTGTGAAGTGATTTAAATCATAGCATCCCTGAATGCAACCATTCTATACAGTTTTCACGTCAAAGCCTTAATGAACTCGTGGGGAGCTTACTCCCAGGTAACTGCTATGTGCATAGGCTTGCAACCTAAGGATATATCCCAGAAATGTTTATATTGTGAGACAGAGAGAAAAAAGTCTTTCTTTAAAAAAAGTGTGCATGTGCGTATTTGTGAGAAGAAAGGAAATTAGTGGGCTTTGGTGGAAACCTCATCATCATAAAAAAAGAAAGCTTTTAAAGACTTGGCTTTTTACCCAGGCTTTTACATAATCGTTTTTTACTGCTGCTTTTGTGTGTTTTTATCTGTTGTCTTGTTTTTATGCTTGTTTTTAGCTTGATGTTTTTACTGCTTTTTATTGTATGTTTTAAGTTTTGTAAACTGCCTTGGGGTTTTCTTTTAATGAAAGGCGGTATAGAAATGTAAAAATAAATAAATAAATAACTTGTGCTAATAGAATGCTTTTGGGGGCTAAGTTTTACAACTGTCAGTAGTACAGCTGGCACCAATAATCTTTTGGGGGACCCCATGGCCACACAAACAGTGAGTCTGCAAAAACAAGATGGCTCAGAGAGACATGGGCTATTCACCTGCACCTTGCATTTATTTTGCCAGAGTTTGTGTAGCTTTCTGTTCTCTTCATTTGGGCAGGCCTTCCAATTTCTGAAGGAAGTCTTTTTGCCCTCTAAAGCTTCCTTGACTTTATTTGTTAGCCATGCTGGCAAAGTGGTGGGGCCTTGTTCATGGGCCCTGGATGGTCGGTTTTGTTCGCAGAGGGGACCCTTGACCCCATTTCGGCCAATAAACTTACACAAAATGACCACTGATCCATTATCATATCCATGCGATCAGCCTTCCTGGAGTCTGAAACCTATTCCTATTGGTCCAAGGTGGAGTGGCGTGTTCATAGAGGGGTCACATGCCCACCTTCTGGGCATGCCCTGGCATATTCTGGGGTAGGAGAGGAGGATGGGGGGGCCAAACTACAGGGGGTGAGGCGTACCCCAGTTCTTACCCTTTCCGGTCACGTACGGGTCTCCTCTGCCCATTTCCTGTGATGTAAGCCCCACCTTTGACCATTTCCGGTGACATAAGCACATTTTGACAGCTACCATGATGTCAACACCTCACCTGGGCGCCATGACATCATTCCCCTGCCATGTGCTTCTGTTTTTAAACAAAAGCACATGGAGTTTGACAGCAGGTAGGTACTTATGCTACTTAGAACGGTATTCACACAACCATCAGGGTGGGTCAGGGGGAAGACAGGGTTTCACCTACTTCCCTCCAGACTATCGTTTGTGCAGTCTTTGGCGTGCCGGCACACACCCAGACAATCCACGCTGCTCTTTGTAATGCGGATTGTTGGGGGTCAGAACTCATTTTTCATTATTTGTTTTTCTAGTCCTCCACACGAGAAGCCTAACTCAAGCTGGCCTGCCCTAGCCCAGGTTAGGCTGCTTGAGAGAACAGCCTTTTGGTTTAGCAATCTTATGGCCACTTGACTCCTTGGCCTGTGGTCCCACTCAGCTCTCCCAACTTCCCTTGCATGCCCAATTCTTTCTTCCCAGTTGTACTCATTATGGCCTCCTTTGAAAAGGCCTCTGCATCAGCCTGCCTCTTTTTAGCCTATTTCCCTTAAGGAAAGTAAGCTTATGAGATCACCTGGCACTGTGTGTGCGTGTGTGTGTGTCCATGTGTCCCTTCCTATCCACTTCACAATTCCTGGACCAATATGAACCAAATTGGGTACAGTTGTAGGGACACATGGGAACACCTCAATGGTGCAGTTTGTGATGATGTCATCCACCCTGATTCAAGATGGCAGACCCGTAAATGTTTGAGGTGCAAGTGTGCTAACTTGTGAACCACCTAACCAATTTGAACCAAATTTGCTACAACTGTGAGGACACATAGGGATGCCTCAATGGCATAGTTTGTGATAATATAATCCACCCCAATTCAATATGGCAGATGTGCAAACATTTGAGGTGCAAGTGAGCTAATTTGTGGACCCTCTAGCTGATTTGAATCAAATTTGGTACTGTTGTAGTGAGTGATACATAGGGACACTTCAGTGGTGTACTTTGTAATGATGTCATCCACCCCAGTTCAAGATGTGCCCACCCTGATTCAAGATCACAGGGATGTGTGAACTTTTGGGGCTTAAGAGGGCTAACTTTTGAACTGCCTAAACTATTTGAACCAAACTTGCTACAGCTGTAGGTACACATAGGGACACCTCAATGACATAGTTTGTGATGACGTCATCCACCCCAATACAAGATGATGGATGTGTGAACATTTGAGACACAAGTCGGCTAACTTGTGAACTGCCTTACCAATTTGAAACAAATTTGCTAAAACTCTAGGGACAGCGCAAGAGCAGGGGCGTATCTAGGGTGGGGCAGGCAGGGCACATGCCCCAGGCGCCACTTGAAGGGGGGGTGCGCTGTTTCATAATTTTTTAAAAAAAATTAAGAATGGCTACTGAAAACACAATGGCCACTGCACATGCTCAAATGACCTCTGTGAGGCCCTAGGCCAGGCCAGGCCTCGCAGAGGCCATTTGAGCATGCATGGTGGCCATTTTGTTTTTAGCTGTCATTTTAAAAAAAAATTAAAAAATGGCCACGACACATGCTAAAATGGTCCCTGCGAGGCCCTAGAAGCCAGCAGGGGGAGGGGAAACCTTTACAGACCCCCCACAGCCTTTAGGAAGCCCCCCAAAGGGACTACAGGTATTATTTTTAATTCAATATAATATAAATCACTGTACACCTATTCAGTTTGGCACTATGTACAGAGAATCAGGGCTTGTGAATAACGAGCTGAAGCTTATGAGCTAGGATTGTATTCATTTGCTCTTACTTTGTTTTTTGTGATGAGTGAGTTAAATGTGATGTCTTAATAATATGGCTACTAATGGTGAGTTTGTCTTTGACTCAGTGTGAAATCCTTAGTATTAAGGCCCACTGGGAGTTTCTTGCTCTCTTTCTCTCATTTTAACTGTCTTTCTGAAATACTAGAATATATTCCAAGCAGTGACACAGTTTACTCTGCATATCCTTTAATTATTTTCAGAGTATCTGGGAAAAGTCAAATTCTCCATTTATTTTTAAAACTTATGTAATAGTGATGCTACAATGCATAGTAGAGAATTAGACAGGCACTTCTAGTTTTCCAAGTACACCTCCACATAGTATTTGGGTATTTCATGAGCCCCAGCATACTGAAATTTGTAGTTTTCCAGCATTTTTTGGTCTGGCTACGTCCACTGCTAAATAGTTTTTGAAAGATTAAAAGATAAACAAGCTTGACTTGTATTTTTCAGCTGATATCAATCAATCAATTTATTTATTTCAGTCATAGACCAGTTCAATAAGATAAAAACAGATTTTAAAAAAGACAAAAACAGCAATAAAAGTTCATTACACCATGTGAGTCCGCAATTGACATATTATATAGCAAAATTTATTCACTGTATATACAACATCAGAATTTGGATTGGTAAGCAAGTAATTTAAATAAAATTCATCTTGATGACCAGGGAAATTATTCAAAAGCGGGGCTATTAATTTACATCTTACTTCTCTATAATAATCGCAATACAACAGGACATGAGCGGTTGTTTCAATATGGCCAGATCCATATGGACACACTCTAGATACACGATGTGCCTGCAAATCTTCCAAATAGGAAGGCTGTAGGAAGATTTCAGCTGATATTATGGTAAAATTATCTGAAAGATGGGTGTCAGATGTTTGGACAGGGGGCGCAATTTCAGTGCTTGCCCTAGGCACTAGTTTCCCTAGATACGCCACTGCTCAAGAGTGTACTTTGTAATGATGTCATCCATTCTGATTCAAGATGGTGGATGTGTAAACATTTGAGGCACAAGTGGGCTAACTTTTGGACTGCCTAACTGATTTGAACCAGATTTGAAACAGTTGTAGTGAATGAAACATAGGGACACCACAATGGTGTAGTTTGTGTTGATGACATCCACCCCAATTCAAGATGATAGACGTGTGAACATTTGAGGCTCAAGTAGCCTAACTTGTGACCCTCTTAACTGATTTGAAACAAAATTGCTACAGGTGTAGGGACACATAAGGATGGCTGAATGCCATAGTATGCGTTTATGTCATCCACCCAAATTCAGTATGGCAGACGTTTGAATGTTTAAGGCTGAAGTTGGCTAATTTGTGAGGATGGTAATTATTAATTAAGATTATAGTGAAAGGAAAGTAGGAAGATTAGTTCTTACTAGAACAACTTGTTTACTTTCTCCCTCCCTCCTGTTTTTTCCTTCTGCTTGTTTCAAACTTCTGTTGTTCTCTCAAATGCTTTGTTTTCAGCTTGCTGGCTTTCTTCCAATTCCTTTAATTACCCTCATTCTTGAATGGCATCCCAAACACTCATCTCTCACTCCTCCACCTGCATAGCATTCTCTTATCCTAGAATTTTCTTCACAGTCCCCACTTATTAAGAACTTCCATTGATAGTGGGACACACAAAGGGCTTCCTTAGATGATCTTATTGGGCAGGCAGTCATATGTGGCAAAAGGCAGTCCTTCAGAAATGTGGAACCCAGAGTCTTTAGGGCTTTCATTATAATCACCAGCACCAGAAACAAACTGGCAACCAGTGCAGCTGCCACAACACAGATTGTTGTGATCACATCCTCATGCCTCCCGTCAGACATCCTCATTCTTTCATAGTTACAGTTTCCAAATAGTCTTCAGGAGCAGCTCCACATAAAGTGCATTATGGTAGTTAAGATGAGAGATGACAAGGATGTTGGTACACAATGGTACCATAATGCAATGTTGTGGGATGGAGAGGCACTAATTCAACTCCCATGCTAGGCTTTGGAGGCTTAAGTGTCAAACAGGATAGATAAGTCTGGATAACAACTCCTGCACCATCTTCACCAGCATATGCAATAGAAATGGCAGGAAGTATACTATAGAGAGGTAGCATTTTAAAACTTTGGGGTGGGGATAATTCCACAGAAGAAGAGAACCCTGCCACTATTTAAACAAAGTACACAGAGTGGCACAAAAATAAGGAGAAGATCTGTGCTGCTTTTCACTATTGATGTAATATCTAATTAGATATTGGGGCCATTCACATTACGAGGGGCAGGCAGGCGGAGGGGCGGGGGAGACTGCTCCAACTCACCTTCACGCCAGATGATCAAATAAATGTTGCTGGGAGTAAGGGTGTGCACAGAACCAATTTCCAAGGTTTGGTCTGCATTTGGACCGGACTGCAGTACACGAACCAGTTTGTTTGAACTGGCCAGGTGGTCCAGTCTGTTCGACTGAACCAGGCTGAACCGGTCTGGCAAACTTAAAAGACAACAATTTAAACATTTTAAAACAATATTCTAAAACAACACTAAAAACAATCAAAACAGTATCAGTTAAAAGCCTGGGTAAACAGATGCTTCTTTAAAGACTTTTTAAAAATTGTCAGAGATGGGGAGGCTCTGGAGCGCATTGCAAAGCCTCGGGGCAGCAACAGAGAAGGTTAGTTGCCTCCCACTGCCACCACCTTTGGTGTGTGTGAAGGCTTCCCCTTTGCTTGTAAAGGGGAATCTTCACCGGATTCCCCTTTACAAGCATTGCTTCTTGAACCACCGAACCAGTCCGCCAGGAACAGGGCTCAGACCAATCCAATCATGGACCAGCCGGCCTTCTTGAAGGCCAGTCCAGTTCACAGTCAGAATGCTCAAACTGATTTGGTTCATGTTGGACCAGTTCAGGGATGTAGCTATAATTGAGTGGATGGATTCAAAGAACCTGGGCCCCCGAGCTCTTGAAGGGCCCCTAGCTTCACTCTTCCCTATCTTCTTCATTATCTCCCTTACTCCAATGGGCCACATGAGAGGGGGTGAACACGGGACATCCCTGGACCAGTTCCCTAGCTACATCCCTGGACCGGTTCCCTAGCAGGTTGCACATACCCCTAGCAGCTTGCACAGGCTGCGCTCCCAGATGATCCATGCTGTGCCATGTAGTGCGGAGCTCTGGAGGCCGGGATGACACACCCCAGCCTCTGGATATCTCACAATGCACTGTGCCAGAAGTGTGGTGCATTGATGGGGTCCCCTGTCAGATGGGCAATCTAGGTTCCAATCTCTGGGTCTCCTCAGGTTGTGTGAATCCTGAGAAAACACACAATCCTGGCAGCCGGGTTAAGGGAGCACAAAGAGTGAGGCTTGGCTAAGAGCCGGGCTTGGAAGTGGGGTTAGGCGCGGCAGGAGCGCCTGGATCTGCGTGGATCCCAGCACTCCTTACAAGCAGCCTAGCCCTAACTCTCCCTAACTTGTGAGGACAGCCACATTATCCAATATCCTTAATTCCAGGACTACTACAGAGAAAGTCCTGCTTCTAGCAGATGACAGCCTAGCAAGTAAAACGAATGGTATCTGTAGAAGAGCCATATCATTATCATATTCAGTTCTGCACTTTAGTGTTTTCCTCCACTAAATGAACAAGTTATCTTTATATAACTTGCATGGAAACAGTGTTAATCTGTTGCACTTTGTTTTCTTCTCAGGCTATGAGGTTATTGGGATGGAACATCTACCAAAAGGACCAGGACTTATTGTTTTTTACCATGGAGCTGTTGTTTTCGACTATGCCTTCTTTCTGGCTAGACTCTATACTCAGACAGGGATACTCATTCAAACTTTAGTTGACGATGGCTTATATATACTACCAGGTAAAGCATGATTGTGATAAATTTAAGATTAGAATATTGCAAATTATCATAATGTTTTGAATGGTCATAAAGGGCATCTGCCCAGAAGTCTTTAACGACATTTTTAGTCTACTTTATGAAGGGGGGAAAGGCTTATGAGATCACCATGTGTTTCCCTTACTAATACATTTTGTGTTTACAGTCTGATACAAAACAAATTTATAGCACTAGGAGAAAGCCCTAGGGGACCCTAGACAGAGGTATCTTTATTTCACTCAGCCATCTAGTTTCAAAATGGCAGACAAGCAAAATATAAACACCACCCCTTTAGAATGCATGTCTTGACAATCCAGTACAAACCAGATTCACAGCACATGGGAAAGGGACCTAGAGTTACCTGGAGGGCATTTTCCCCAATTCTCTACCTTGAAACAAGATGGTAGCCACTCAGATGTCAAGTACAGCCCCTTTAGAACTCATTTGTTTACATTATTATACAAACCAAATTCACTGTACATGGGAAAGGGGGCTAGACTATCCCCCCCCCCACCGCCATCTGCCATCTGGAAAACAGATGGCTGTCATCTACATTAGAACTGTATCCCCTTTAACATTGTAGTGGCGGGAAATAGTGGGCAAACTAGTCCAATTTCCAAGAATTGTAATCAAATGCTATGCTCTAAGTATGAATAGATTTAATTCTAAATGCTTAATGTGACTTGGATTTAAGTCTAAATGCTTAATGTTGAAATATGTGGAAAGTAGACTCCATTCATTCTACTTAGATCTACTTGTTTCTAGCAGACTGTCAAATTGCAAGTATGAACACCTACTGAACAGAATACAAAGCATTTTCTTAGAGCAAGCAGTGGGCAGTTGTTTTGCAATCCTCATGACATCAAGACTGAACAACCTGTGAGCAATGAAACCAAATGCAGGCCCTCACCACTTTGATTTGAGAAGAAAATGGCAGCAAATTCCACTAAATCAGCAAAAACAGGAGATCTATTTTGCCCTGGTGGCCTGCCGCCTTCTTTGGGGGAGGAAGTGATACAAAAGGTGTTCTGACTTACTCAGAAGGATGAGCAAGCAGTGGTACATGAGTGCCTGAACAGTGCAATACTACTAGTACAGTATGTAATGTTTACCTTTGCACCAGTAATCCCAATGACCACTAGGGGCATTGGGAGTAGAGGTAGATAGTTAGGGTCTCCTTCTCTTTCCTGTTTATCTCTGCCTCTATGACCGCTCTATTGATAGAATGTACTCAGGAACTTCCTGGGAGTGACTTCCTCCACCTTCTTCCCAGGGTGCTTCTAGCTCTCTCTGTCTGAGCACCATGCTTCTATAGATATATCTCTGATCAACATGTAGCAAGAAGTTAGATATAGATATTTTCCTATCACTTGCACTTCTGAATAAAGTAGATTAGCTTAACCTTGCATGCATTTCCATGCTTATCATTTACAAGTTGTTGCCTCTGAGACCCTGTTAACTTCTGCTGTAATGGGAGTGAGTTAGCTCCTGAAATACTCTGCTATACAAGTAGTTACTCCCAACAGGATTATGAGCCCAGCCCCTAGCAGGGTTTTTGGGACTCAGATCTGATCTCAGGATTGATAAAGGCACAGATACAGTAACAAAGAGACAGCATGGATTCCAGCCAGATTAGCCTCAGCATTCCCAAGCTAATGGCTCAAACTACAGCAGCTGGTCATTTCAGATAAAATCCTGATGAGCCAAGGACTCAACAATGTTCTGAAGGGCACACAGAGACCTTTTGAGCAACAAGCAGATGCAAGAAAGCTTTGGGCTTCTCAAAACAAGAAAACTCTTGGAATCTTTGGGAGTGCATGTAAGTCCAAAATTATATACTAATTTTATGGGTGTGGAATTGGCCAGTGGTGTTTGGAAAAGGCTGGATTAGCTTTACAATCACAAGAGCCTCAGTCATACAGTTTTTCTCATTCAAAAGTTCTGCAACTTAATGCTTAAGTCTCTGGGAAAACAGCTTAAAGACATGGGGACAGACCTCAGTGAGGCAGCAATTGTGGGATTCATTCTGAACTCATTGCCTGAAGGTTATCAAGCCCTTAAAATGGAAATTGAAGTTTTAGATGCATCTTTAAATTTAAAATATAGCTCTTGGTGCTTAGCTGAACATTCTCATAAAAAGGCAAGAAATGCGCTCTGCTCCTGCAGATCATGTTACAGCATTCCACTCAGGCAACACAAACAAAAGGTGTTTTCAGTGTGGAAGTGAAGACCATTTGTATGCTATAATTGCTCTGCTAAGTCTAGAAAAGCAGCTGCTGGCAGAGATAGGACAAAAGGAGAGACAAAGAGGGTTAAGATTCCTGATGCTACAAGCCATCAGAATTCCATACCGGAAGGAGATTCTCATAAACAGAAGAACATGAAGGGATCCAAGCTTAAATGTTATAATACCATGATTGAAACCAGTAATGTATTCTGCATAGATTCTGGAGCACTAGAAAACCTTTTGAAAGATATCAAACTGTTTACAGAAATGGATAAGGATTACAGAGTTCCAATTTATCTCACAGATGGTTGATCTCTTTCTGTTGAGGGGAGAGGTGTTGCAAAAGTGCATTGTTATCTACCAGAAGGACAGTGTGTGGCTGTTACCCTTAAGGATGCAGTATTTGTGCCATCACTGGAGAATAATTTAATTTCTGTGCAATATGGAGTCGAAAAAGGATGCAGAGTTGAGTACAAAGTCAAGCATTGTTATATTACAAATGGAGATGACTTGATTATGGCCGCAACTCTGAAAGTGGATTGTTTGAATTGGACTCTATAAATGAAAGAGTAAGTCTAGTAACAGTGTGCAATCACAAGTCATGTGACCTACTTTGGCACCATTGCCTTGCTCATCAAAGTGATTCATGAGCTTGAGAAGGGGGAAATAATTAAAGACTTTAGAGTACAGCCATGCAGAGAGGCAGCATCCAGATATGACTGTTGCCTCTGTGCAAATCTGTGAAGCCTTCCTTTAATAAGAGAGAGGAGAAAGTGTCACAGGTCCCCCTATAGTTGATTCACAGTGATCTTTGTGGTCCGTTAGAATACAGCATGGTTGACAATTGCTACATACTCATATTTATCGATGATTTTTCAAGATTTGTTTATGTTTATACTCTAAGAGAGAAGATTCTATTGTTTTAGAAGTTTAAAGAGTATGTTGCACTGGTCAGTAACAAATTTGAAAGAAATCCTCATAGACTAAGGTCAGACAATGGAGACGAGTACATGTCAAGTGAAAACATTCCTGAAGGAACAGGGGACTAAACATAAGACTATGTCCTCATATACACCAGAATTGAATGGCATGGCAGCGAGGAAGAACCGCTCTTTACTAGAAATGGCCAGTTGCATGCTGCAAGATGCAGGTTTGGCAAATACGTTTTGGGAAGAAGCAGTGATGACTGCCAGTTATTTACAGAACAGATTGCCAACCAAAGCAGTAGAAAAGAACTGTGGTTTGGATATAAGCCTAGCCTAAAGCATATCAGAGTATTTGGATGTGAAGTATGTGCATAGATAGCAAAAGCAAAGATAAACAAGCTTAATGCAGAAATAAGAAAGGAGTACTCTGTCAATATATACTAGGAGGAAAAGGATACAAAATCCTTAATATTGAAACTTGTGATATTGAAATTTGAAATGTGTACTTTGATGAGAGGCAAAGGCCAACCAAAGGTGAAGTACCAGAAGTTGGGCCAAGGATCCAGATGAATGAGGAACCAGGTGAGCAGACTTTCATGCACCTCATGCCAGACAGTGAACCTGAACCTGAACCAGATTCAGTAGGGATTGCACAGCCTGAGCTAGAGCTGAAGTGCTCACAGAGACCCAAGAAAGGCATTCCACCTAAAAGACTCTAACTCATCAGCAGAAGTGAAGAGTTATAGGAACCCTGCACATAGCAAGACGTTGAAAAGATGAAACCTACAAAGCTGAGAAATGGAGGAAAGCTACAGAAAAAGAAATTAAATCTCTGCACAAGAACAAGACATGGACACTTGTTTCCACAAGTGTCCATGTCTTGTTCTTGTGCAGAGATTACCTACCTGCTGAAATAAAGTCTGTAGGATTCAAATGGGTCTTTAAAATCGAACAAGATGCAGAAGGGGATGTACAGTGCTCCAAGGCAAGGCTAGTAGCCAAAGGATACTCCCAAATATATGGTGAAGACTATGATGAGACATTTGCACCAGTTGTGAAACACACTTCAGCCAGGACACTACTCAGCATAGCAGCAGCCAGAAAGATGCATGCTGACCACTTGGATGTAAAGACTGCCTTCCTACATGGAGAAAATGAGGAAGACGTCTATATGCAGCAACCACCAGGCTTTGAAGAACCTGGAAGAGAGGCTTATGTGCAAACTTCAAAAGAGCATCTATGGCTTAAAGCAAGCTGCTAGAGGATGGAATAAAAAGCGAAACCAACTGCTGCTCAAGGAGGGGTTCACACAAGGACAAACTGACCCCTGCCTGTACTCAAGATTCAGAGAGCATAAATGGACTTTTGTTGATAACCTGATTATTGAATATGAAGAAAAGCAAAAATGGATTGTACAGTCACTGAACAGAACAAAACAAACTGTTGTTGTTGTTATTATTAATTCAATTTCTATACTGCCCTTCCAAAAATGGCTCAGGTCGGTTTACAAAGAGAAATAATAAATAAATAAGATGGCTCCCTGTCCCCAAAGGGCTCACATTCTAAAAAGAAACACAAGATAGACATCAGCAACTGTTACTGGAGGTACTGTGCTCGGGGTGGATAGGGCCAGTTACCCTCCCCCTGCTAAATAAAGAGAATTACCACGGTAAAAGGTGCCTCTTTGCCCAGTTAGCAGGGGAAACTAGAGGTGAAGGAACTTGGAAGCATCTCCTACCATCTTGGCATTCAAATAGAAAGAGAAGGAGATGGAGCATTCCATCTCAACCAGAATAAAAATAATAAAGTATCTTCTGGAATGCCTGGGACTGACAGATGCCAATGTAGTCAGTACACCAATGGATACATATTTCCTGAAGCAAGATGGAGATGGTGAACCTTTACCAACCAGCAACCAATACAGAAACACAATTGGCAAGCTTCTTTATATGGCCACGGTGACAAGGTCAGATATTGCTGCACCAGTGGGAATCCTAAGCAGAAATGTAATTGCACCAACCGAGAATGACTGCAGTCAAAAGGCTGGTGAGATACCTGAAGGTATCTCACTATACATGAGATGTTCCAGCAAACAGCAACCCCAGACTGGTGGGATATATAGAAGTAGATTGGGCTGAAGACAGAGCTGATCGCAAACCCACCAGTGGGCACCTGTTTTTCTATGAAGACAGAGCAATAAGCTGAACTAGCCAGAAGCAGTCACTTGTGCTCTCTCAACCACAGAAGCAGAGTACATATCAGCCACTGAAGTGTGCAAGGAAGCTGTGTGGATACACAAGCTAATGCTAGACTTTGAGATTGAAGAACCAAGGCCTACTGAGATGTTTGAAGACAACCAAAGTTGGATTCAGCTCTCACTTATGGAGAAAGTCAAGTCTTGAACAAAGCACACTGACACAAAGCACCACTATGTTTGAAATGCATAAGAGAAGGGGCTAGTCAAGTTGAAGGACTACCCAATAGGGGTGTGCATGGAACCGGCTGGCCCAGTTCAGTGCGAGGCCGCACCAGCCTCAAACCTAACTGGGCCAGTTCAGTCCGGCCCCCAATCGAACGCCCCCCCCCAGTCCAGTCCAGTTCCGGACCGGTCCGCGAATTTCCTTAATTTTTTAAAAAAGTTTATTTTAAATACCTTTAGCCCCTTCAGGGGGCTTGCTGAGATCGTGGGGGGGGTTGTCCGCGTGGGTTCCCTCTCCCCTCGCTGGCCATCCTTATCACTGCCGCAACCGGGTAAATCACAATTTTCAGCCCTTTTGGGCCTCCGTATGAGCACACAGCCTCTATTTTGGCAGCTGCTGCACATGTGCCAATGCCCTCTGCGAGGTGGCCGCACGCTCATACAGCGGCCCGAAAGGGCCGAAAATGGTGATTTACCCGTCTGCAGTGGCTGTGGCGGTGATAAGGATGGCCACTGGGGGGAGAGGGAACCCGCGCGGACACACACACCCGTGGCCTCAGCAAGCCCCCCAAAGGGGGGAAAGGTATTTAAAATAAACCTTATTTTTTTAAAAAAATAAGGAAATTCGCGGACTGGCCGGACCGGACCTGGCAGTCCGGTTCCGGTCCGATGGAACCAGGGGGTGGTTCGGTTCAACCTCGAACCCCCGAGCTCCCGGACCGGACCGCCAGACCGGTCCGCACATCCCTACTACCTAACTGAAGTGATGGTGGCAGATGGACTGAACAAGCCACTACCTAGAGATTAGTTCCAGATGCTTTGTGAGAAGATGGGAGTTGTGAACCGGTGTGAAAGGCAATGATAACGGTTGTTGGAGATCCAGCTCCAGATGGCATCAACTTGTGTACCAGTAATCCTAGAGACCACTAGGGGCATTGGGAGTAGAGGTAGATAGCTAGGTTCTCCTTCTCTTTCCTGTTTGTCTCTGCCTCTATGACCGCTCTATTGATAGAATGTACTCAGGAACTTCCTGGGAGTAACTTCCTCCTCTTCCTTCCCAGAATGCTTCTAGCTCTCTCTCTGAGCACCATGCTTCTATAGATATATCTCTGATCAACATGTAGCAAGAAGTTAGATATAGATATTTTCCTATCACATGCACTTCTGAATAAAGTAGATTAGTTTAACCTTTCATGAATCTCCATGCTGATCAGTTACAAGCCGTTGCCCCTGAGACTTCTGTTAACTTCTGCTGTAATGGGAGTGAGCTAGCTCCTGAAATACTCTGCTATACAAGTAGATATCCCCAACAGTGCAACCCGACTCAAATTGAGCCCGGCTTGAATTCAAGTCATCTCAACTCAAAGGTTTGAGTTTGAAACAGCCCAGCCCCATAAAGATTAGAGCTAGTCTGAGTTGAGCTAAGTCCGGCTCAAAGAACCCACTTGTGAGCTGGGTCAAGGAGTTTGAGGGATATACTTGTAAAGGGGAATCTGGCAAAGGATCCCCCTTCACAAGAAATGGGCTTTCCAGAAACTAAATGTGGGGTTTGGAGGAGATAGTATTTACCTCCTCCAACCCGCACCCGCCAGCTTCCCAAATGATAGGGTGGGCTGGCTGCAGCCTGTTTCAGGCCTCTGAGCATACACAGCTGCCATTAGCATGGCCTCTGCACATGTGCAGAGGCCCAAACCAGGAGGTAGCTGGCCCAGCCTATCATTTGGGAAGCTGGTGGGGGGTTGGAGGAGCCCCTGCTGCCACTGCCCCCACCTCTGCAATCCCCGCTGCCACCTTTTAAAGGTAAAGATTACTGCCCCCCCCCCCCCGGATATAGTTTCTAGAGAGCCCTTTAGTTGTAAAGGAGAATCCTTGCCCAATTCCCCTTTACAAGCATATCCCTCAATCGCCTGGGCGCTTTCCAGACTAGACCCTGCAGTGGGGTCACATCGTATCTTGGAAGTGTGCTTCCACACTTCCAGTGTTGTGACACTGCAGTCCCTATGCAGACACAGCAGGGTGCCATTCACATTTCCAATGCCTTGTTTCGATATCAATTGCAGCGAGATAGAGTTAGGACATCGTATATCCGGTGTATGAAAGTTGCTGTTTTTTCGGGTGGTTAGTTTCCACGAGACTGCTCCCCCTGCTGTTTACGTTTTGAATGCGACTTGCCTGAAAGGAGACATTTTGCTGCTGTTGAGCAGCTATTCTGGAAAGCACCCTGGCTTGACAGCTGGACTGGACCAGGGCCCAGCTCGATCGAGCCTGAGCCCAAACCACCCATGGTGGCTTAGGTCTGGTCCAGATTCGAGCTGAATCCAGTTCCATGCACACTTCTAATATCTACACTATACCAGAAACAATACTTACATGAAATTGTTATTTTCTACTTGGCATATTTTTACAGGAACAAAACTTGCTCTTGATTTGACTGGTTGCACAAATGGCAATAAATCTAAATGTGTGGAAATTCTGAAGAAAGGCAATTTATTGGGAATTTCCCCTGGTGGACTTAGAGAAGGAAACTTTAGTGACCACCAGAACTACAACCTGATATGGGGTAACCGTACTGGTTTTGCTCAAGTGGCCTTAGAGGCCAAAGTGGTAAGTGATCTCCCTGGGATATTTTCTTTGCCTGTGTGATTATACAAGACAGTGTGTAATGTTTTTATGTACAAATGCACTTTGTTGACTGATAAATAATGAGACCAGGGGAACAGAAACACATTCACTTACCCATCCATTGTCAAAACAGTGAAAACAATCCAAGCGGGATATTTGAAAAGTCAGAATGGGGTACAGTTTCAGCCCAAGATGACTTTGCACCTGAAGCATGGCACCAAATGCTTTCTTTTTGCAAGCAGTGACCATAGCCACTGCGACTGCTTGAATATTGTGCATGTTCATGTACACTCACCTCTGCCACCACCTTCATTTCTAGCAGTGGTAGCCAGTGCCACCAACATGCAACACAAACACCTTCCTCTGCCTCCTCTCTTATTCACCTCTGGGTTGATAATGAGAAGGGGAGGGAACTGAAGGCACATTTGAGTGCTCTAGATGCTCTATAGAGCATCCTGCCTTGCCTCGGGTGCAAATAGGTGCAAATCAGATCGAAGTGGGGCTGAAATACTTCTCTGATTCTGTCCTGTTTTCATTCTTCCTTTCACCTTTTTTAGCCCATCATCCCTATGTTTACACAAAATATTCGCGAAGCATACAGAATAGTTGGAAAGACATGTGAGTTACATTTTAAATATTCCTTTCTCTATTTCATTAAGATTTCATTTGTTATTTTCACAACCCTCTATTATAGTCCTCATGAATTTGCAGCACATCTCTTTCTTTGAAGCTGTGCATATTGGTTGCATGTGGTATCTGAGGTTTATCAAGAAAATTCATTAAGGTATTTGGCTCAGAAGATTTCCTAGGGGTTGCTTAAACTTCACCTTGGTTTGGTGTGCGTACAGCATGCACACACACATGTGCCAACCACTTCCAGTATGACACTGACCAGGGCTGCAAGGAGGTAAGCTGCAGACCCACACCAGCAATTTTGGGGACAGCGCCGGCAGGCGGAAAGCGGCGGGGCAGGTTAGGGCACCCTCCCTGCCCCTTCAAGGCTCCTCCCCACCTCCCGGGAGTTCATGAACCACTTGGTGCACATCCCTAGTTGCCAAATTCCCCAGATAGTCGGGTATTTCATGGATTCTAGGTGTGTCACTCAGCAGCTGTTTAGCCCATTAGCTCGCAAGGATCCCCAACTTTCATTTTTAAAAGAAAGCTAAACTCTTGGCCTTCCAGAAGCTGAGACAGGCAGCAAAATGTGTAGGCACCATTTTCTTGATGAGGCTGGCTGAGAAAAGTGTAAGCATTGCAAGTCCCATGAGGAACATTCTCTTTTGGCTGGTTGGTTTTTCACCAGGAGATGCCTGGAGGGCAGGTTGCTCCTGTTTTATCCTCCTTTTGATGTAAATTAAGTGCTAAGTGCCTGCATTGTAATTTGGAAGACTTTCCCCCCAGTGCCTAATTTCCTCCTTTTTCCTGCAATCCTATGCATGCCTTCTCAGGAGTAAGCTCTATTAGTTTTAATGAGACTTTCTCCCAGGTAAGTGTGTATAGCGGTTGCAACCTTAATTGAAGAGCTCACTGTTGTTGCTATTGCTGCTATTCATACGTCATACTTAGTGTAGTTCCTGTGTATATATTATTGTGTGTGTGTTTTGTTTTGCTGTAAGCTGCCATGAATTCTCCCTACCCCCTGCTGTTTTCCAGCCTCTGTTGTAGGAGAAGCGAAAAGAAAGACGGTGTGCTCTTTACTGTCTGCTAATAAGCTGCCTTTCCTTCAACACAAAAGAAACAGTGTTCCTTTCAAAAGTGCTTATGCTTCATGTTCTTGAGTTCTGCTGTTGTAGTTATTTTTATGAAACAGTTTTCACAGTTCCACTATAACTGAGCTACATAGAGAGGGAAGCTGGTCTTGTGGTAGCAAGTATGACTTGTCCCCTCAGCTAAGCATAGTCTACCCTGGTTGCATATGAATGGGAGACTTGATGTGTGAGCACTGTAAGATATTCCCCTTAGGGGATGAAGCCTATTGGAAGAGCAGAAGGTTCCAAGTTCCCTCCTGGGCATCTCTAAGACAGGGCTGGGAGAGAGATTCCTGCCTGCAACCTTGAAGAAGCCGCTGCCAGTCTGTGTAGACAATACTGAGCTAGATGGACCTATGGTCTGACTCAGTATATGGCAGCTTCCTCTGTACATTAAAGTATTCGAAATCCTTTTGCAACCCATCCTGTTACAGTGTGATCACATTCACAGCTCGGTATACTGGTATGACTTATTTCATACACCAGGGGCTCTCAAACATGAATCCCCAAAGCTTGCTGCTGGGCTACAACTTCCAACATCCCCAGCCCCAATGGCCATTGGCCACTGGGGCTCAGAATGATGGGAGTTGCAGTCCAGCAACCTCTGAGGACCCATAACAGCTGCCATATACAGTTATGCATATCTGAAATATTTGTTTATGCAGTCATGCTGCTTTCTTCAGGACTGTGTATGTGTGAATGTGTAATTGCATATTTTCCATTAGATTTAAAATAAAGTTATTATCGATGGATAGGGCATAGGTACCCCAAGTCAAGTAGAGATGCAGATCACATTCTACAAACTATTAAATAAGTTTTGCATCTAATTTGACAGTGGTGAGGAAAGAAAAGTCTCATTGGAAGGCAATGCAGTTGCTGCAAATCATTCTATAGAAGATTGATATGTACTGAGCTGAGAGACAGCCAGCCTGTGCTATGGGAAATTATGGAGCACATGGCTTCTCTCTATTCAAACACACATGGGGATCATTCGAGTCTTATTTCCTGGGTGGGATTGTTTGAACTGGACATATCCAAGATTTGATGCTAATTTTAAATCAGGCTGCTGTCACTTGAATGTTATTCTGTTCCATGCACAGGGTGGTTGAGATGGCTCTATGACCACTATATAAGACTCCTAGCCCTTCCCATTTATGGAGGGTTTCCTGTTAAATTACGCACATATCTTGGAGAGCCCATCCCGTATGATCCAAACATAACTGCTACGGAGCTGGCTGAAAAAGTAAGTTTACTCTGCACTGGGAAATACCAAAGCAGAATCAAATCACATATTTAGTAGTAGTAGTAGTAGTAGTAGTAGTAGTAGCAGCAGCAGCAGCAGCAGTAGTATTTGCTTTCTTGTGAAGAACATATTTAGTTTTATAACCATATGCTGCATATGAAGTAGGGGTGTGCACAAAACACATTTTGCATTCCGAGCTTGGAACAGATTGCAAAATGCACGAAAAATTCCATTGGAGCAGAATGACCCCATTCCGAGTGCCATTTTGGATTCTTGGAACTGGGTTGGAATGTTCCATCTTGGAATGTGCCTTTCCATTCCAAGCTTGGAACAGCCACGCCCCCCGGTAGGCAAGTTCTGCTCTGGACTCTGAACCCTTGAAATGGCCCATTAAGAGGTGGAACATTCTGCACAGCCCTAATAATAAGGTCCTCCTTGTATGATATGAGTTCATTTCATGGACTTTGTTCATAATGTTCACTACTCATCCTGCTTTCTGTTTAACTTTTCTGAGATTAATTATATGAGTCCAACTATTTTAACCAAAGAGTTCCATGACTGTTCCTAAACAAGCCATCTATTCCACATACCTACTGCATGCTTAGATACAGTTATTGCTCACATACAGGCACACTATTAAGGGCTCTTTCCCAGAAGACCATTCCATATACCAACTAGCCCAGGTGCCAGTTCTATGTAGGAGAACTATTTTTTTACATTGCAGTGTAAGGACATGTGACTGTGGCTGGCCTTGGGGTGGGCAGTCACTCAGGGCACCTACCTGAAGGGCATGCCCATTTGAGCTCCCACAAGCTACAAGCTTGACAATACTGATGCACTAACTGGGGGTGGGGGACCAAAGGCACTCCTCGCCCAGGGTGCTATTTAGCCTAGGACTGGCCCTGCATGTGACAAATGCACACATCTGTTTGGCATATGGATATGGGGAAACAGATCTATGTTCCCCCCCACCCTTACATATACTTAAGCTTTGCCTATATGGTAGATGTGAAAACCATTTTTAAAAAAATGCTTGTTTGAAGAAGCTCAAGTCATACATTTTAGGGTTTGACTGCTCTCATAGGCAAGTTCTTATAGGCTGCTCTATTTTAAAAAAAAAGAGAGAGGGGGATACATGTAGTGGTTAGAATGCCAGGGTAGGACAGGTGAGATGGGGTTTCAAATATTCCATAAGCCATGAAGCTCACCTTGACCCAGACATTACCTCATGATCTATCCTTCTTCACAGAGTTGTGAAGATCAAAGGGGGTGGGATCTATGCCTGAGATTCTTG
Organism: Hemicordylus capensis; assembly: GCF_027244095.1. Classification (NCBI taxonomy): domain Eukaryota; kingdom Metazoa; phylum Chordata; class Lepidosauria; order Squamata; family Cordylidae; genus Hemicordylus; species Hemicordylus capensis. Next base: position 259,806,821 of record NC_069660.1, read on the forward strand.
AAGGAAGGATGGGATTTAAATGCAATAAATAAAGTACATTTATGTTTGCCAGCATTGTGTGCACTGAAGGAATATGCTTGTTTTTCAGATAAAGCAATTACATTTAGCATTTCTGTGAGTGAATAATTGGATTCTGCTTGTCATTGTGCCTTTATCTATCTATCTATCTATCCATCTGATATTAATAACTGTTAATATCCTCTCTCTCTCTCACACACACACACACACACACACACACACACACACACACACACACACACTCACGACTATACTACCTGACATGTGCATCCCTAGGCAGTGTACATAAGTTAGTATGTTTAGAACTGTATGCTGTTTAGAACTTTAGGAAATGTTTATAACTTTATGTTGTTGTTTTGTTATAACAGACAAAGATTGCAATTGAAAATCTTCGAGACAGATACCAAAAGAAGCCAGGAAATATATTAAGAGCTCTATCAGAACGATTTGATAAACATCACAAGGACAACTAGCCTTTATTTATCTTATGAACCAATCTTTCATGTCATATTTAGTATACAGAATATATTTATAGTCAGAAGTTTTTGTCTATCTGTAACTTATATGAACAACCATTAAAAATGTATACTTGGCTGGAAAGGATAGCATCAGTTAAAATGAATATTTTACAAAAGATGAACTTTTTATTTCAAATGATCCCTATTAAAATTGATAATAAAACATTTAACATGTGGCAGAGGAACATAAACTCTTTTATCTGGGCCAATAAAAAAATGAAGAATTAAGTTCAGGGCCATGCAAGATTCAAAAAATCAGGGAGGAGTGGCTGTACCTAATCTGAAATTATATCATCACGCCAGTTGCTTGACATGGATTTCGGACTGGATCAAAGAATCATATGGTTCAACGATGGCTATGGAAGGGTCTGACCTTCCAGAAGGGTTACATAAGTATTTATGGGCTAACATAAAAAGGAAAGATCATGACATAAAACTTCATACAATTAGAAGTAGTTTATTACATGTTTGGCACAAATATAAGAACAGGATAAGTCCAGAATTATCGCCTTGGCATCTATCATAAACATTTTTTTTCCCCCATGGAGAGGAAAATACTAGACATTTTGCCTACTGGAGAGAGAAAGCATATAATCTGCAAAATTTAGCTACAGGAAAAACAAAAATGAAATCCTTCCAGACTCTTGATTCAGAGTCCAATGAGCCCTCATGGTTTCAATGCCTACAGATTAGCACCATAGTGAAGAAAGAAATACAGAGACAAGGTGGCAAACTTAGGACTTTACAGAATTACTGAAAATACCAGTCATTTACTGGAACTGATATATAAGTTGCTATTGAAATACGATTCAGAAACAGAACAGATTAAAGACTGTATGATCAAGTAGATGCAAATTTTAAATAAAACAATTGACATGCAACAATGGGAATACCAATGGAAGGTGAACATTAAATTTACAGCAAACAGCATTTTAAGGGGAAATTGGTACAAAATGTACTTTAGATGGTATATTACTTCTATGATGATTCCAAAGATGGATAGTAAATTCTCTGAAGATTGTTGGAAGTGTAAGAGCCATGCAGGGACATTTTATCATATGTGGTGGACATATAGCAAAGCGCAACAATTTTGGGGGGAAATTCACTGTAAGATGCAAGAAATTTTAAAAATAAATTTTCCTCACTCTCCAGAGGCTTTTTTGTTGAACATGACTAAATTCTATATTCCTACTAAATATTCAGAGCTGTCTTTGTATATGATCACTGCAGCTAGGATTTTATATGCGGCTAAATGGAGACAAAATAATTCTGATGGTATATGAGTGGTTATTAAAATTATGGGAATATGCCTCTATGGCTAAGGTTACTGCTTACTTATGGAATACTTCAGATGAAACATTTATTTCTATTTGGGAGCCTTTCCTAATTTACAATTTAGCACAGGGTCAGCAGCCAAGATTTGGTTTTTCTTTCTAGATTATATAGCTATTTTGGTGTGTGCCCCCGCCCCCATCTCTCCAATTTCCCCCCTAATAATTCCTGGCAAGGTTGGATTAGTGAGGGTGGGTCTTTTTTTTGGAAGGCGGAGAACAGAGGGCTGCTGAATCTCCCGATTGATGTATGTAATTATGAGATGTCTAGGAACTGCTAATTGTAAAATTACTTTCTCTTCCTTCTCTATTATTTACTGGGGTTTTTTTGTTGTTCATTTCTGTTATCTTGTTGAAAAACAATAAAAAGATTTTCTTTAAAAAATATATACTTTCCTTTTTAAATTTTTTTAAAAATAAAATATGAATTCTATACCATCCAGGTGATTATACTATTTTGTAGATTGATCTATACTACTTTTATATTTGTGACCAGGTCTGTCTTTGCCATGTATGTCATACCACAAAGGAGTTAATGTGCTGTATTTGATGGACACTTTTCCCAGTAGATTAGATGGATCCTTGATCTGAACCTGTCCTATGTTCTTATGCAGCAGGACCATACCTGTGTCATGCAGTAAGCATGATCCAGAGCCTTGAGCCCTATTGAGGTGTTACACTTTATCCAAAAGTATATCTGTGCAGATGGGGAACTAGATGACTCGATACTTGCCACAAAGGCAAATGTTGAACCTGGGGAGAGTCTCATTTCATGTTGTGGAACATGATGAGCAGCCAGGATTCCAGGCAGAAACGCTGCCTGGTTTCAGGGCTTGCCACTGCAGACTAGGGGTGTGCAGGGAACCAGGTTGCCCAGTTCGGTTCAAGTCCGGACTGGATTCTAACTGGACCGGGCATGTTCAGTTTTTGTGCACTCTGAAACCCCCTGTTTGGTTTGGCTTGACAGTGGGGACTTTTCCAAGGCCATGGGGAGTCTTCAGAGGTTCCCTTCCCCCTTCTTGCCTCCGTTAATGTCCAAATCACTCACTTCAGAAGGTCTTCGGCCTATTTCGGGCCTGCCCTCGATGGCAGTGGCCATTTGGTAGGCCACCGCACATGCCCAATGGGGCTCTGAGTGGCCTGGACCCAGCCACATAGAGGCCCATTGGGCATGCACGGCTGCAATCGGGAGTCACAGAGAACTTGCAGCTGGGGGGGAGGCATGCACAGATGCCATGTGTGTGTTGATACCACATGGGGCTTCTGGACCATGGGGCTTCTAGGGATGCGCACCGCCCCAGGAGGAAGGTGGAGAACAGGTAAGGACATGCTCTCCTTTTTCTTAAAATTCCCAGTCTCTCTGACCGATATGTGTTCAGACAAGGCTAGTGCACATCCCTAATTTTAAAAGGCGCTAATTTTTGGTAACTACTTTTAGCTTTGTGGGTACTTCCTTCAGCATCTGAGAAAAGCTTTAAATTGTTCCTTCAGTTGCACAAAATCTAAATTTCCTTGAGACTTTGCTACATGACAGTATCTACATAACTTGCCAAACTTTATAACTTTGAATGTGATTGATAAGCAGCATTTTAAAAATAAATAGACTCTGTAACTTACTTTCAATTTCTTAAAAAGTGATTTTGCTCCCTGAAGCTTAATTCACGTGGGCTTGGAGTTCTGAGTGTTTGGGATTCTGAGAAAAGGAGGGGACCCATTTCCACTAGTGTTCAGTAGTAGGGTGGGGCAGAACAGCCTTTGGAGTATATTTAGCATTGCCTTGCCCCATTTTCCAGAGAGGGAAAATAAGCAGAAGGATCTGCCAATGATACCACTGCTGCATATAAACTGTCCTCCTCAGAAGTATGGCTGTCTTTTTAAAGTTGCTTTTATGGCTGTCTTTTTAAAGTTGTTTGTTCAAGCAGCAACAACATTGGCTAATGAGAGGAGATCAGTGGCTTTCAGAGCAATTTACAGCCATTTTTATTTTAAAAATATATCAGAAGCAAGAACTGAAGAGGGTGATTAGAATGTGGCTCTGAAGTAATGCTGGCCTTTTCCTTTCCAAGAGGGAATGAACCTCCCTTAAACCTCTCCTGTCCTGGGAGACTGTTTTGAACAATAGCCAAAGGGAATTCCTTCCACATCTTTCCCCAGAAGTACAGACAACCCATCTATGCATTTCCTGGGCATGTCAACACATAGTGTTTCATGGTTACCACATATGATGCTTGCATGAAAAGGTTACCACACATGATTACGCAACTGCTGCTGTTATTTTCCATGGCAGCAATTTGGCCCCTTTGATTTCTTAAACTTGATAATATCTCAGCTTCACTGTGTTAATGAAACTGTAATGATGATGATTAGGAAAAATGTACATGGAATCATATGTTTTATTGGAAATGGGGTTTTTTTAAGTATGGCAGCAACCAAACAATAACAATAGTTATTTAAGCAGGGAGGCTGAAATTCTGCTTTAATCCCACCTTTCTCACCCTATTATCCATATATTTGTTTTAATTTTTGCTGCTGTTTATTTTAACAGTGTTTTAATCATTTTCTGTTTTGTTTGCTTTGTTGTGAACTGCCCAGAGACATGAGTTTTGGGTGGTATAAAATAGGTTTATTACTACTACCACTACTACTACTAATAATACTATAATATATTTACAAAACAATAAGGATAAAGGATGCTTGTAAAATCAATAAGAATGATTCTGCATGCAGTGTCCTGTATAAATAGATCTCAGAATGAAAAACATAGAAATAATCTATGTAGAAATCCTACTGGTTGACATTGTGACTTATGAAGGGTATGCCTAAAGAAACTAGGGGTGTGCAATTCGGTATTTTCGGTGTTTCAGTTCAGACCCGAACCGAAACACCCCTGTTCTGTTCTGTGCCCGAATTTTGCTCACCCGAATCACCCCCGATTCGGTTTGGATTCGGATTTATCCGAATCGATTTGGGTAGGAAAAACGGGTCCTGGGGCCAAAAGAGTGGGGTGGGGTGGTATTTCCCAATGGGTGGAGGCTACCACCCAAATTTCAGGGGGATTGGGCAAAGGGCTGATTTTTGGTGATATTTTGATGTTTTAGTGTCTTTGGGGCAGATCGGGGGCAGAAAGTGGGATCTGGGCCAGAAGAGTGGGGTGGGGTGGTAGTGCCTAATGGGTGGAGGCTACCACCCCAATTGCAGAGTGATTGGACAGAGGGCTGATTTTTGGTGAATTTCTGAAGTTTACGTGTTTTTAAGGTTTTTCCCCATTAGGTAGAATGGGGGGTGTATCGCTTCATGTCGGGGGGAAAGGGGTGGCCTAGAGCAGTGTGGGGTTGGTGGTAGTGCCGGGTAGGGGCAAGGAAGCTGCCTGAATTTTTTCAAAGGATTTGGGCAGAGGGCTGATTTTTGGTTAATTGTTGAAGTTCATGTCTTTAAGGTTTAGGTTCTATGATAGCAAATTAGAGCGGATTCATGGTGTGTCATTGAAAATCTCATTTGCTATCATAGACTCCACACTCAGAATAGCTCAGAAATAACAGAACCCTGTATGCCATGGGTTAGAAACCCATGGGGGTGGTTGGCACCCTATGTGCACTACACCACCACTCGCTTTGGGCCATCCCAGCACCCCCCAAGTGCACTTATGGGGCTGCTGAAAGCTCCATTCTATTATAACTTATGAGGAAAAACCTTAAAGACACGTAAACTTCAACAATTCACCAAAAATCAGCCCTCTGCCCAATCACTCTGCAATTGGGGTGGTAGCCTCCACCCATTAGGCACTACCACCCCACTCTTTTGTCCCAGATCCCATGTCATGCCCCCTATCTGCCCCAAAGACACTAAAACATCAGAAATTCACCAAAAATCAGCCCTTTGTCCAATCCCTCTGCAATTGGGGTGGTAACCTCCACCCATTAGGCACTACCACCCCAGATCCCATGTCATGCCCCCTATCTGCCCCAAAGACACTAAAACATCAGAAATTCACCAAAAATCAGCCCTTTGTCCAATCCCTCTGCAATTGGGGTGGTAACCTCCACCCATTAGTCACTACCACCCCACCCCACTCTTTTGGCCCCAGGACCTTTTAAATTAAAGTAAAAGGAAAGCAATTTCTGCATTGAAATCAATGGAGGCAAAAAGGCGGGAAATTCAAAGAGACGTCAAACTGAAAACGGAGGGGGAAGAAGAAGACAAAGCTGGCACTTTTCTAGGGCACAAAAAGGAGACCCGAAACACCTGAAAAATTTGGACCCGAAACAGGGGTGATTTGTTTTGGGCCCGAAAATTATCGGGTCTCATCATGGGTGATTCAGTTCGGGTCCAAATCACCCAAAATTGGTTGTTTCGGACACAGATCGTTCTGTGCCCAAAACGTTTTGCACATCCCTAAAAGAACCGTTTGGATATTCCTATGCAACAGAGTAGAGATGTGCCCAAATCAGTTTGGCACCTCAGGATGGAAGTGCCAAACAGGTTTCAGCAGGCACAGCCAAGCCAGTCTGGTGGGGCAGGGACCGGTTCCTTTAAGAAGGAGGAATACCTGCTGCTGCACTGCCCCACCGCTCATCCGGGACCGGTGCTGGTGTGCAAAAGGCTGCACACAGCTGCTTCCCTGTTCCCAGCAGCCTGTGCGTGGCACTGCAACGCACAGTTTATTTTTGTATATATAGGGATAATAGGGTGTAACCATGATTAAAATAAAATCTCAGCCTCCCTGCTTAAATACCCTTTATTATGCGCAGTGGCCATGTGCATTAGGGTTGTGTGTTTTGTTTTGTTTTCTGTTTTGTTTTTGGCCCAAATCCAAAACACTCCCATTTTGTTCTTTGTTCAAAACCAGCCAATCCAAAACACCCCAATTTTATTCTTTGTTTGAAATTGCAAAATCTGAATTTGAAATGTTTTGCATATTGGGGGGGGGGGTGCCCAATGGGTGGAAGCTACCACCCAAATTTCATAGGAATTGGGCAAAGGGCTAATATTTGGTGACTTTTTGAAGTTTGAGATTTTTCCCATTGGGAATAATGGAGGTTTCAGCAAAAGTATAGCTTCACATCGGGGGGAAGTGGGGTGGCCCAGAGCAGAGTAGGGTAGGTGGTAGTCCCCAGTGGGCACAAGGAAGCTGCCAGAATTATTTCAAAATTGGGCAGAGGGCTGATTTTTAAAGATTTAATGGAGTTTACGCATCTTTAAGGTTCTTCCCCATATGGAAGGATGGAGGTTTTAGCAGCCCAGTCATTGCACTTGGGGGGCACTAGGGTGGCCCAGAGCGAGTGGTGGTATAGAGTACATAGGGTGCCAACCACCCACATGGATTGCTAACCCATGGGGTACTGGGTTCTGTTGTTTCTGAGATGTATTGAGTGTGTATTCTTTGGCAGCATATGAGAGTGAATTCATGGTTTGTTGTTGAAAATCTCATATGCTACCAGAGAATCTACAGGCTGGGCTCAGGCTGGCAACAAGGCAGGCATAGGCATTGGCATGGCATCTCTCAAGGAGGTGAAAAAAATTCTTCTGGAACAAAAAAGCAATACAGCAGATAAATCCATTCCCAGGCTGGCATGCAGTAGCCATAGCAGGCTAGGCTCAGGCTGGCAACAAGGCAGGCAGGCATAAGCAATGGCATGGCATCATCATGGCAACTTGAGGCATGCTATGCAATGCAAACTAGTTCTTTCTCTCTCTCTTCAATGAGGCAGAATGGAGAATGAGTAACTAACTTGTTAAATGAATTGAAAACCCCTCCTGAACTCCCCCCACCCTTGCCCCTTCTTCGACCCTTCCCCTGGCCAATGTGGGGTCAGTAAAGAGTGGCAAGAGGCAAAAGAGCCAATGGGGAACAAGGAGGGAGTCGTCAGCAGGTTAGCCCATGCTTTAGGTCACCAATCAGAAGGCTGGAAGGGTGGGAAATTCAAAGAGATGTCAAACACAAAATGGAGACTGACTCAGAGATTGCCACAAAATAGAGGTCTGAAACAACAAAACAATTTTGTAGCCGAAACAGGGACATACTGTTTTGTGTACAAAACTTTTGGTTTTGGAAAATGGGTGTTTTTGTCTACAAAATACCTGAAATGGCCTATTTCGAGTACATAATGTTTCGTACTAGAAACATTTCACACATCCCTAATGTGCATGCCAAGACTGTGCGCAAGCCGCTGTGGTGGGGTGGTGGAGCAGCAGCAGCAGGTAAGGACCTGCATTCCTCCTTTTTAAAGGAACCACCTTGCCTGCGGCTGCTGAGCAGGGCATGCACATCCCTACAACAGAGTGAGCTGGCAGTGAGGGCAGTGATGTGCATCTACTGTGACAGAGGGCTTTGGAAGTACATGTGCTTCAGGAGACATGCTCTCTCACTCGATTGCGTAAAAACATGCATGCAAGCGAACAAACGGAGCTGTGGGGACAGTCCTACTGAGTGCACAAAGCTGTTCGTGTACAGGCTTCATTAGTCAAGATGTCAGCCACTGATTTTAATTGTGCATAATTGCACTTAAGATTTTGGATTGAGAATATTTGTGACATCTTGAATAGACTTGGGACAGATATGCCACAAAATATTCTCAAAAGATTCTCATGGCGAATATATGAAGTGGGGAAATCCAAGAATATCCTGCAGAAGGTCCTCCGAATAATTCTCAAATGGCTTCATTTGCAAATGAAAAGTTTATCTGCACCTTTTTGCAAAAATTACCAGATAAGTACCAGATTAGCAGAAGGAATAAGTGTGTCTCAGCAGGGGAGGTAGGAACTCAGGCAGCTGACATAGGAACATAGGAAGCTGCCATATACAGAGTCAGACCATAGGTCCATCTAGCTCAGTATTGTCTACACTGACTGGCAGAGGCTCTCCAAGGTTGCAGGCTGGAGTCTTGTGACTTGTGCGGCACCCACGCGCACGCGCACGACAGCAATGGGCGCACGCGTGCCGCAATAGGCGCATACATCCTGGTATTTTAAACAACTTCCAGGCAATGACGGGGGCAGGGGCGGCAGGGAGGAACGCTGCCGCCCCCAAAACTTCACCTTTAACTGCAGTGCCAGAGGGGGAAGAGTGGCGGGAGGGGTAAGTACTAACCCCCCCGCCCTTAAAGCTAGACCCCCCCCCCCAGTGCCAGACCGCACCTACATGGTTCCGTGCACACCACTAGTCTTGGAGATGCCAGGGAAGGAACTTGGAACCTTCTACAGGTAAGCATGCAGGTGCTCTTCCCAGAGCGGCCCCATCCCCTAAGGGGAATATCTTACAGTGCTCACATAGTCTCCCATTCAAATGCAACTAGGACAGACCCTGCTTAGCAAAGGGGACAGTTCATGTTTTCTGCCACAAGAACAGCCCTAGAGTCATGCCTTCTCTGAAAACATAGTTTGTTTTAAGGTATAGAAGTAAGATTTTTTTTTCAATTAATCAATTTTATTTTTGATTAATCTGAGCGTGGGATTGGTACAACAGCCCACCCAAAAACCCAGATATGTGTTGCTGCTAATGTCGCTACTCTATTGGGTGAAACTTCAGGTAGCTTAGTCACAAACTATTTGGGACATTAAAGATAATCACAAGCCCCTTTAACTGCATCCCAGAAATATACTGGTAACCAATGCAGCAGAGAGCACACACCAGTGATGCCACCAGAGGATGTCTCAGCACACTGTAGGAGAGGCTTTCATCTGAATTGCCCCTAAACTAAACAGGATTTGGGAGTGCATGTAGAGGTGTAATTCATATGAACAGCTTCCTCATGTTATGAAAGAACATCCTGACAGCATATTGAGATGTCCTACAGCAAGCATCAGGATGGGCGTCCTCTCTGCGTGATTCCATTGTGATTGCGTATTGCGTATTGGTCTGAACTGGCCCATTATTATAAGGTTCCCTTTCACTAATGTTGCATTTCAACCTGAGCTCCTTTTCAATCCAGTCACTTTGCTCTGCTAGCTCTTGGTTGAGATGGGTCCTGTTATTTTTCTTCATTCTTCTTCAGGGATACGGACCACAGTGGACCTCTTATAGCACCTGCTGCTAGACATTCAGAGGCCATTCCCTTCTTAGAGGTGGCTGTGTGTGGTGCTTTTCAGTTGCCACAAGAGGGAGCTCAGGTTTAATCATAAGAGTAAAGATTGAAAGAAAAGAGTGTGCCTTTGAGTCAGAGCCATGTTTTCTTGGTAGAACACAGGAGTGATTTACATTGCCTTTCTCCCATGCAGTATGAAATTATGTCTTTGTTGTTGTCACTGAAGTGAGCATCCGCCTCCAGCACCTTCCTATATCACTGCTATATCACTGTGCCACCACAGTGGAGAAGAGGAGCATCATAAGAGTGGGGAAAGGGAATATGACTCAACAGCTACTAGTAAGAAGAGCAATGAGTCTTACCAGTAACTGTTGAGTCAGCTGTTGACTCAGCACATGTACTGTGCTGTTTCTGATCAGGTTTGAAGAGGGTTTAGACCAAGGAAGAAATGTCCTGACAAGCCAAGGAAGTCCTGATTGGCCAAGCAAGAAGTCAGAGGCCAGAACATCAATTGAGTTTGCATTGTGATGCCTACAGCAAAAAATTACTCTAAGCCAGCTTCAGTGTGAATGCCCACTTGTGGAGACTGCTAGGGTAATTATTATTATTATTTCTTGTTTACACAGTCAGACAGGTGTTATTGGCTGGTTTGTTTTATCCAGACATCGAGTCCTCTTTTATTGTCAGTTGTTAAAGATATCGTCGCAGAATATAGGCTGTTCCCAGTAAAACTGCTTTTTGTAATTGGCTGGTGGTGATTTCTGTGGCCCCTATGGTGTTGAGGTGCTCTTCAAGGTCTTTTGGAACTGCACCCAGGGCGCCAATTACCACTGGGATTATTTTGGTCTTTTTCTGCCACAGCCTTTCAATTTCAATTTGTAGATCTTTGTATTTGGTGATTTTTTCTATTTCTTTTTCTTCTATTCTGCTATCCCCTGGTATTGCTATGTCGATTATTTTCACTTGTTTTTCTTTCTTCTCGACTACAGTTATATCTGGTGTATTGTGTGGCAGATGTTTGTCTGTTTGTAGTCGGAAGTCCCATAATATTTTTACATCTTCATTTTCTTCAACTTTTTCAATTTTATGGTCCCACCAATGTTTGGCTACAGGCAGCTTGTATTTTTGGCAGATGTTCCAGTGTATCATCCCTGCTACCTTGTCATGCCTTTGTTTGTAGGCAGTCTGTGCGATCTTTTTACAACAGCTGATCAGGTGGTCCACAGTTTCATCTGCTTCTTTACAAAGGCGGCACTTGCTGTTTGTTGTTGACTTTTCGACTTTTGCTCTTATTGCATTTGTTCTTAGTGCCTGTTCTTGCGCAGCCAGTATTAAACCCTCTGTTTCTTTCTTCAAGTTGCCATTCTTAAGCCATTGCCAGGTCTTGCTGATGTCTGATTTTCCACTTATATTGTGCAAATATTGACCATGCAGGGGCTTATTTCTCCATTTGTCTGCATGGTTCTTGACTTGTTCTTTCTTGTAAGCCTGCTTTATTTCATTGGTGTTGAATAGTTTCACGTTATTGACCATTTGAAGTGCATCTTCTTCACTGTCCTTGATATATTCTTCAAGGCCTCTTTTCTCCTCCTCTACTGTTTGATCGACTTGCAGCATTCCTCTTCCACCAGAGCTGCAAGAGAAGTATAGCCTATCTACATCACTGTGGGGGTGCAGAGCATGATTGATGGTCATGATTTTCCTGGTCTTACGATCTAGCATCTCTAGCTCTGCCTGGGTCCAGTCTATTATCCCTGCAGTGTATCTGATAACAGGTATAGCCCAGGTGTTTATGGCTTGTATGGTGTTCCCGCCATTGAGTTTGGACTTGAGAATTTTTCTAACTCTCCTGATGTATTCACTTCCAATTTTTCTTTTAACTTCAGTGTGTGCGATGTTATCAGCCTGGAGAATGCCCAAGTATTTGTAAGGTTCTTTCTCTTCCAGGTTCTTGATCTTGCTTCCATTGGGCAGTTCTATTCCTTCTGTTTTTGTTATTTTCCCTCTGGTCATTATTAATACAGCACACTTGTCTAGTCCAAACTCCATTGCTATATCACTACTGAATATACGGACAGTGCTTAGCAGTGATTCGATATCTGACTGGGACTTTCCATACAACTTCAGATCGTCCATGTACAGCAGATGGTTGATTTTACTTGATGTTTTAGATGTTTGGTATCCAAGGCCTGTTTTATTTAGTATTTGTGAAAGTGGGGTCATGGCGATTACAAGCAACAGAGGGGATAGTGAGTCCCCTTGGAAAATGCCTCTTCTAATGCTAACCTGTCCAGGTGTCTCGCCATTGATTGTTAACTGTGTACTCCACATGCTCATTGCTTTTTAAATAAATATCTGAATGTTTTTGCTGACACCAGTTGTTTCTAAACATTTTAGTATCCATGTGTGAGGCAATGAATCAAAGGCTTTCTTGTAGTCAATCCATGCAACACTTAGATTGGTGTGTTTTTTCTCTTGCAATTTTCTAAAATCATTTTGTCAATCAGCAGCTGGTCTTTTGTGCCTCTGGTGTTCGGGCAATTTCCTTTCTGTTCAACTGGAAGCTGTTTGTTAGTTAATAAGTGTTGCATGAATTCATCTGCTATTATTCCAGTTAATAATTTGAACGTGGTTGGCAGGCAGGTTATCGGTCTAGAATTACTTGGAACTGCACCTTTTGCTGGGTCTTTCATGATGAGATGAGTTATCCCAGTTGTTAGCCATTGTTCAATATCACCTCCTTGCAAAATGTGATTGAACTGTTTTAATAGTTGTTTATGAAGGCTTGTTAGGTGTTTAAGCCAAAAGCCAGGCAGTTCATCGTCGCCTGGCGCAGTCCAATTTTTAATTTTCTTTGCTCTTTCACTTATTAATTCTGGTGTTATTATTAGATCTTGCATTTGTTGGTTACATTTTTTGATCTCTTTCATCCAGCCTGCTTTTTTATTATAATCTATTGGATTGTCCCATAATTTCCCCCAGAATTGCACTGTTTCTTCTTTATTTGGTGTTTCTAGGTTTCTTGCAGTTTCTCCTTCTGTGCTTTGGTAGAAACGTCTCTGATTCTACTGGAATTGGAGATTCTGCCTGTATTGTGTAATTCTGGCTTCATACCTGCTAATCTTCTTTGACACTGCTGTTATTTGCTGCTTTATTATTTCCAGGACTTCTCTAATTTTCCTTGAATCTAGGTGGTATTTTTGGATCAGATACTGTTTGGTGTTTTCATTCTTCAGCTTCTTGTCTTTCATATCTTTCAATTTACTAGCATCTGATCTAAGCCTGGAGATTTTATTTTCTAATCTATTCTTCCATTTAGGTGATGTACTGCTTTCTTTTTTTACAGGTCCACTGATCTTATATCTGAGCTCTTGTGTTGTTATTGTTGCTGCACTGTACATTAGTTGGTTTGTTTCTTGCATATTCTTGTTTGTTATCTCTGCAAGTGCAGCATTGACATCTTTTAATGCCTGAGCGAGTTGTTTTTTGGCACCTCTTTTTGGAGCTGGTAGTCGAACCCTGGTGGTTGTTTGGTTCATGTGCTCAGTTATTTTTTGCTTTAGTTCTTGTTGCTTTTTTGTTAAACGGCATTCAGGTTTTTGAGGTGAAGGCAAAGGGGTGGTTGCCTGGTTTTGATTTTGAAACAGTTCAGTAACAGTGGCATCCTCGATTTCCAACACCTCCTCCACCTGCGCCTGAGCAACTTCTTCAGTTGGTGGTAACTGAGCCTGTGTTGCTTCTTCTTCTTCTTCTTCTTCTTATTATTATTATTATTATTATTATTATTATTATTATTATTAATTATTTATTTATTATCACACCCTCGATTTCCGACAGCGAGGAGGAAGGGGAAGCTTTCAACTTTTCTGCTGATTCAGGAGTGTCTGGGGGCAGAGCCCGGCTGTCAGCGTTCAGGAAACGGCTGTGGTGGATCCAACTAATGATTTGGAGCAGGCACAGCAGCCTGAGTCAGCCGAAGAAGAGCTATGCAGTGGAACACCACTGACTCCACAGCAGTGCAGGATCACGAGACGTAGAACGCAATTGGAGGCTGTTAGGAGGAGCAGGCGCCTGTTGCTGAGGGCTGACAAGCCTTGAATTCCTACCAGCTGGGAGCTCTCAGCTTGCTCTATAAATCACATCTCCAGCCTCCTACTCATTGCTGAGAATCAACGTTCGTCAAACATTCCTTGTCGACAGCATTCAGCCAAGCCATATCTGATTTCAGCGGCTCCGCTTGCTTCGTGAACTTCCCTAGCAGCTGGCCAGACCTTGACAATTATTATTATTATTTTATTTTATTTTATTTTACAATTATATCCCGCTCTTCCTCCAAGGAGCCCAGAACGGTGTACTACATACTTGAGTTTCTCTTTCACAACAACCCTGTGAAGTAGGTTAGGCTGAGAGAGAAGTGACTGGCCCAGAGTCACCAAGCTAGTTTCATGGCTGAATGGGGTTTTGAACTCAGGTCTCCCCGGTCCTAGTCCAGCACTCTAACCACTACACCATGCTGGCTTTCAATTGGCAATTACATTTGAGCAAGGTGTCAGGGCTTTAACACGGTTGGATGGGTCCCTGGGACAAGAAGCAATATGGGCCACTGGGTAGGGATGTGCATTTCGTTTCGGGCACAGATCGTTCTGTGCCTGAAACAACGAATTTTGGGTGATTCGGCGCCAAGCCGAATCACCCCTGAGGACCCCCGAAATTTTCTGTGCCCGTTCTGAATCACCCCGATTTTGTGAAAAAAAATTCAGGTGATTCGGACCTCCATGGGCATGTCTGCAGCCTCCATTTTGTGCCTGCAGAATTGCCTTCTTCTTCCCCCTCCATTTTCATTCTGACAGCTCTTTGAATTTCCCGCCTTTTTTTCTCCATTGACTTCAATGCAAAAAAAATTTCCCATTCACCTCCATTGAAAATAAAAGTTCCTACCTGCAGAGGAAAATGACCAAATAAGGTTTGGATAGTAAATCACACCCTCCCATTGGCCAGGTACAGGTGGAGGTAGGGTCAAGGGTGGGGGTGATTTTTGGAGGGCTTTGCAGGAGGGTATTTAAGGGGCCACCAGTAGCCATTTTCTTCCTTTCTGCTGCCTTGCGTGGGAGAAGAGACACAAGAGAGAGCTTTGCTGCCTTGCTTAGTAAGCCTTGCCTCCATTTTGATTTTGGATTTTTGTGGGTGCTGTTTTTCTGCATTTACGCCAGTGCTCTGCCTTGTTGGTTGGTTTTCTGATTTATTTAAGCAATTTTTTAAATAAAGAGAGAAGAGGGGGGAATTTTTTTTTTTAAAAGAAACCTCTGCCTTGCAGAGGTTTCCCACTGCTCATTTTTAAATCCTTGTTGGGGCTAGAAGAGGGGGAGAATTTTTTTTTAAAGGAAACCTCTTCCTTTCAGGGGCAAACCGCTTCTCAATTTTTAATCCATTTTTGGATTAAAAGAGGGTGAGTTGTTTTTTTTTTAAAGAAACCTCTCCCTTGCAGAGGCAAACCCTCTGCTCATTTTTTAATCCTTGTTGGGGCTAGAAGAGGGGGAGATTTTTTTTAAGGAAAGGAAACCTCTTCCTTGCAGAGCAAACCTCTTCTCATTTTTTTAAAAAATCCTTTTTTGGGAAGAGAAGAGGAATAGATTTTAGATTTTTTTTTTTTAAAAACATCTGCCTGGCTGCAAGCATCGCCAGCCTGCAGCCCTTGGTGGGAAAGGAGGGTTTTTTTTTTTTCCTCCTTTTGAATCCCCCCACCCTATTTTTTGCCAAACCACTTTTTTGGCAATTTTTTTCTGCGGAGAGTCACTGCTGCCTGTCCCTGCCTGCCTGCCTGCCTGCCTGCACTCCAGGCCCGCCTGTGTGACCACCAGACCAGACCCTCAGAGGTGGACGCCAGAGACCCGGCGTTGGAGAAGCCTACACCTGAGTGAGATTGGCCCAGCCATTTATATTTTACACACGCACACAACACACAGACACACTCACGTCACACACGGCGTTCTAATCTGTAGTGTTCCGTTCCTTTAACTGTGCGTTTGGGGTTTATTATTTTCCCCCTGTTTTTAGGTTTTTGGGGTTTTCACTTTTCTCTATAAGTGTTGTGATAGTTGTAAGATTGGGTTTTAAATAAATAGTGTTTTGGATAAATAGGGTTTTAAAGTGTTGTGATAGTTGTAAGATTGGGTTTTAAATAAATAGTGTTTTAAATAAATAGGGTTTTAAATAACTAGGGTTTGTGTGTAGCCTTCCCTGGTAGCTAGCTATTAGGAGGAGGTTCAACTGTAGAGTAGCAGTAGACTGTAAGAGTGGCCTGGCCTAGTAGTGCTGCAACTTTATATTTCTGTTGCTGCTTTCGTGTATTTTGCAGAAATATTTTTTAAGGGCCTAGTCTGCCCACAGTTACTTTTCCATCTTGTTTGCCTGTGAAATTGACACAGAGATAATTTTTTGAAACATTTTTGTAACTGTGTGTTACTTTCAGACCACAGAGAGAGTAACTTTCCCCTGTGGTGGAGTGCGTTCGATACATTAGTAACAACAACACAAGTTACTTGCAACAAATTCTCCAGTCCATTCCATTCAAAGTGACCAAAGTCAGAGAAAGATAATATAACTAAACTTACTTTCACTTCTACTGACTAAGTGCACTGCACACTGTGTGCGCAAGGCTCCAGCCTTAAATAACTCCTCCTGCACCTGTGCACTGCACAGCAGCTGAGCTAATATTTTAATTTTTAATTTTTATAATTTTTTTGTTGTATAGCCTGCTTCTGTTGTATCGCGCATCAAGTAACTCTAACTTTTAACTTTAAAAAGCAATGGTTGGGAGGACAGCAGGAAAAGGGAGGGTGCAAGTGAGTGGGAGGCTTGTCTTCCCTCCAGCTGGTCGTGGCAGGGGGCGGCAAGAGGGGCCTACTCCCCGAGTCACCCCCGGCCCTGCTTCGGCGCGCAGGCTTGACTTCTTCTTGGGTTAGCCTGGCCCTATGCCAGGGCCTGCGGCCAGGCAGGATTTAGGGGGGGGGCCTCCCAGATTGCCAGGGAAGAAGATCTTCCTGTGGCAGCTGAGGAGGTGGTGCTGGTGGAGGAGGTTGGCAGTCCAGCCAGATCCACCTTGCGGACCCCCCAAATGGTCACTATGGGGGTTGGGGGGGCTCAGTCTGGCATCTGAGGGGGCTCAGGAGGAGGGAAGATCTTCTCCTGCCCCTGGGCCTTCCCATGCCAGCGCTGAGGGCATCGGTGGTGGTATGCCCAAGAAGGAACCAGCAAAAGTTCCACCAACAAAGCGACCTCGTGTCGCTGGGGAGTCTGGCAGTGTGGTCTGGGATCACTTTGAGCTTAGCCCTGGTGATCCCACCCATGCTGTGTGCACCCACTGCAAGGCACTGGTCAGCAGAGGCAGGGACCCTATGCACTTTACAACCTCGGGGCTGTGGTCGCACATGTGTCGGCAGCACCCAGGTGTGGAGACCTCTGCTGGCACTGGCAGTAGGCCCGGTGCCTCACCTGGTAGCAGAAGCAGTAGTAGTGACAGCAGCAGCAAGTGGCCAGCGGCTCCTGCCCACAGGCAGGAAAAGCTGACCGATCATCAGTGGGTACAATCTCTTGGGAAGAGGTCTGATTGTCCAAAGCCTCATCTCATGACTCGGGCCATTGGTGAGATGATCGCTCTTGATGACCAGCCGTTCTCCATTGTCGACAATGTCGGCTTCCGGCGTCTGCTCCAGCTGCTTTTTCCGGAGTACAAGATCCCCTCAAGGACCACTTTCAGCAGGAGGGTGGTCCCCTCCCTGTACCGTGCGTGCAGGGGGGCCGTGTTGGCCAAGCTGCGTGCAGCTGGGCCAAACACCAGTGTGCATTTCACTGCGGATATCTGGACTAGTCGCAGTGGGCTGCACACTGCCTTCATGTCCCTGACAGCCCATTGGTGGGGGCATGGGGGTGAGGGGACATCTGGCGCTGCTGGTGCTGTATCCAGCTCCTCCCATGCATGCATGCCTTCTTGGGCAGTGTTGCATGTGGAGGCGATAGACACAGACCGCACTTCAGATGAGTTGGCTGCCGTCATGGAGCGGCAGGTGGGGGCGTGGCTGGCCGGGGAGCCAACCCTCCGCCGAGGCTTCATGGTGACGGACAATGCAGCCAACATCACCAAGGGTGCTAGGCGGGTTTATGGTGTGAACATCGCTTGCGCTGCACACACCTTGAACCTCGTAGTGAAGGGTGCGCTTGGCCTCAAGGAGGCGCCGAAGAAGGCCAAGGAGCACCAGCGTGTTCAGGGCTCTTCTAGTAGTTTAGGTCAGGATCCTGCTGCTCCCGTGGCCGCCCTGGTGGAGCGTTGCCGCCAGGTAGCAGGCCACTTCCACCGGAGTGAAAAGGCAAGGCGCCAGCTCAAGGCCAGACAGATCAAGCTGGGCCTGCCTGAACACCAAATCCCCCAGGATGTTCCTACCCGGTGGAACTCCACTTTTCTCTTGCTCCGGCGCATGCATGAGCAAGAGGGAGCACTCAACAGCCTGGGGACGCGTGGTTGCTCGGATCTGTGCAAGTCTCTCTATGATGACTGGCCGGTGATCCGCGAGCTGGTCTTAGTACTAGAGCCGTTCTATTCTGCTACGAACGACTTGTGTACTCAGACCGCCACGCTGAGCCTGGCTTTGCCCACTGCTATTCTCCTGGAGAAGGCAATGAGCAATCTCCAGGCCACTCTGACCACTGGGGTTGTGATTGCCCTGGCAGGTCGGTTGAGGACTGGGGTAGTTGAGCGGCTCAAGACACCATGGGCCGCATCTGCATGGCATGTCCTGGCATGCATTTGTGACCCAAGGATGAAGGGCAGCAC
This sequence comes from Hemicordylus capensis, assembly GCF_027244095.1. NCBI lineage: Eukaryota > Metazoa > Chordata > Lepidosauria > Squamata > Cordylidae > Hemicordylus > Hemicordylus capensis. Next base: position 259,825,536 of record NC_069660.1, read on the forward strand.
TGTGCCTCCTGGCGAGCTGCCCAGGTGGAGGGACCTCCTGGTCGAACACATGAAGCATGAAGAGGACAGGAGGCTAGGGATAGGTGATGCAGCAGACGACCAGGAGGAGGGGTCTTGGTCGCAGGCTGGCACTGCGCATCCCACCCAGAGCAGCAGCAGCAGCACTGCCACCACCCCCACTTCTTCCCAGTCCAGCAGCGTGGTTTCTCCGGCAGTGGGACCAGCAGAGCAGCCAGTGCGACCTCGAACCACCACCCGGTGGCTCAGGGGCTATGCTAGTCTCATGCCGGGGAGACGGGAGGAGCCTGTCCCTCGCCCCAGCCGTGCTGAGCAGACTGTTCTGCAGTACCTGGAGGAGGCGACGGAAGACGAGGAGAGTGAGCCGTTCCCCTTTTGGGCAACGTGTCGCAAAGTCTGGCCGGACTTGGTGTCCGTTGCTGTCCGGTTTCTCTCTTGCCCGCCAACCAGCGTCTCGAGCGAGAGGTTGTTCTCCATGGCCGGGGACGTGGTGACTCCTCTGCGCTCACGCCTGGATGCTGAGTTGGTCGAGCAGCTCGTCTTCTTGAAGGCCAACCTCCCCCTGCTGGGCTACCCCGAACTGGCCGTGGAGGGCGAGTGACTCGCGTCACCCCCCCATGCAGCGCCTCCCACGCTACGGCAGTTCATCCCGGCCAGAAGATGTGTCACAGTCCATCCCTCTAAGACCACCCTGCCACTAAAACATGCCCCTTAGTGCTGCTGGCACATCCAGACACGCATGCATACACAGGCACCGCTGCACTGTCAGCCTGGGATGGTGGACTGCCAGGTGAGTGCTCCCAGCATGAGGGAGGGGTTACCACAGATGTGGAAGAGAGAGACTACAACTCCCATTTCCCACTGTCTCAATGGCTGGCCACCATCAAGACTAGGGACAATGGGAGCTGTAGTCGCTGTTTCTGCAGAAGAAATCTGTGGTGCCCCCTCCCCCCGATGCTGGGAGCACCCACTTGCCCAGTGCTGAAGGCTGGACCGTAGGGCAGCACACCATCCATCCACAACCTCAGAGACAGGCTGCTGCGTGTGCGTGTGTGGGGGGCACAGTCAGGATTGGAAGGGACATCCCTGGGGGAGAGTAGTGCCTCTGTGCAATGGGCCTGTGCCTCCTGGCGAGGGGGGCACACACACTGTCACTGAGAAGGCTTGCTGCTAATTGCTAGCCTGCTTGCCTGCTAAAACTGTCATCATTGCTTCCTCCCATGAACAATAGCATTGAAGCTGAAATCTAAAAAACGTCTGTCTGCTGCGTTTCTCAATGTGATGTGCTTATTTCTGAATTTGGCTTGCTGGTCAGGTGATGTTCTTTCTTAATCTTCATGCTCTCCTCTGTTCAAATCCAAATATGTGGTTTGCCTTGGTCTACTGAGCTATAGGTTGTCGCCGCCGCCGCTGAGTGAGATGGTCTGCTCTGCTGCTGCCTGCTTTTTCTGGCCACAATGGGAGTAGTACTACTGCTGTGCCTGAAGCGGCACACACACACACACACACACATGCACCCACCCTCCCCTCCCCTCCCCCCAAAAAGCTGTGTCGCCAATGATGAGCTTGATGCTGGTGCAGCCATCACACAAATGTCTGTCTCACGCAGACAGAGAGAGCACACATTGCAACCTGAGGCGACACAGCCCTTTCAGCCCTAACCCTCTTGCAGAGTGAGTGAGCAGCACACCCACACAGTGCACACACACAGGGGAATAAAGGCATCTAGACTCCAAACTAGTGGTAATGTTGTATCATGTGATTGCACACAGTCTTTCTGCCCAGTATCTGCGGTATGCATTGGGATGCAATCCGAAAAAGCCTGCAAATTCTAGCTTGCTTTGTTGCAGAGACCTCTTTGTGGTGTGTGGTGTTGTTCTGTGATGTGGTGTGGTGTGGCCGCGTGGGGCCCGGTAATGGACAGGACAGGTGCAATTCACTGTGCATGTGCATGTGTGTGGGGAGATGTATTATGTTTCCAAATGAAGATCGGGTCATGTTTGAGAGTTCATTGACAGCATTTTATTTGAAGATTGCAATGTTTGCCCATACATAGATGCGGCGATCTCATGCCACAGAGTCAGACAGGTTGCGGAAAAGAAATGTCCAGAGACACGTGCGTGCTGCCATTCTCTTCTTATCTGCCATCATCATCCATTACTCTTCAAAGCTGTGTGGGCTAGGAGGGGGCAACAACAACATGCCAAGCCTTGCTGCTCCACTTGCGGAGTGTTGTTGTCTTGCGTGCGTCCTCCACATGCTATGCGTGTTCCCTCCTGGCTGTGCCTGTCTGTTTACTGTAGTGGGCCAAAAAAGTTTGGATGAGGTGAGGTTCAGGGCAGGGCACTGTTGCTGGACTTGGAGTGGGATATGGGGCAGCAGAGTGGGGTGGGGTGGGGTGGTAGTGCCTAATGGGTGTAGGCTGCCACCCCAATTTCAGAGGGGTGGGACAGAGGGCTGATTTTTTTGTGAATTTCTGAAGTTTTTGTGTCTTTGGGGCAGATGGGGGGGCAGAAAGTGGATCTGCCCCAAAAGAGTGGGGTGGGGTGGTAGTGCCTAATGGGTGTAGGCTGCCACCCCAATTTCAGGGGGATCGGACAAAGGGCTGATTTTTTGTGAATTTCTGAGGGTTTTCTTGGGTGCAGCAGAGTGCTAGATTGATTCATTCCCATACTCGTCATAGTAATAAAGGAGAGAGTGAGAGAAAGTGAGAGTGTAGGGTCATTTAGAGTTGAGAGTACTATGCTGCTTGATGAATGAATGAATGAATCTAGCACTCTGCACCCAAGAAAACCCTCAGAAATTCACAAAAAATCAGCCCTTTGTCCCACCCCCCTGAAATTGGGGTGGCAGCCTACACCCATTAGGCACTACCACCCCACCCCACTCTTTTGGGGCAGATCCACTTTCTGCCCCCAATCTGCCCCAAAGACCAAAAAACTTCAAAAAATCACAAAAAATCTGCCCTTTGTCCCATCCCCCTGAAATTGGGGTGGTAGCCTACACCCATTAGGCACTACCACCCCACCCCACTCTTTTGGCTCCAGGGTCCTTTTTGCTGATCCGAATCGATTCGGATTTGGATTCGGATTAAATCCGAATCCGAAATGAATCGGGGGTGATTCGGGTCAGCAAAATTCAGGCACAGAACAGAACAAGGGTGATTCGGCTCGGGTCCCGAGCCGAATCACCGAAAACCCGAAATGCACACCCCTACCACTGGGCCTTTTTCTCCTCCTCACCCCCTTGTCTGTTCTACAGAAAATTGTACGGACATGATGAAACTCAAAGCATTCTTGTCATGCCCTTTCTCTCACTCCTGTGGACATAATATTGCACACTCCAGATGCACACAGACACTGTCACACATAACTTGTTCTCATGCATTCCCTTGGGTTAAACATTGTTTGACATATATATTTACTACAATCACCTCGCATACTTGTAGAATGTGAAGAGAATGTGGAGAGGGACCCTCTCCCTCAGGGGCCCACAAACACTTCTGCCTCCCTTATTCAATTATACCTTTATTGCCCCCCTTCAATTATAGCTATGCCCCTGGGAGCATGACCTTAGCTCAGGGAAGAGCCAACATTACTTAGGGACTTTAATTTGAGGGGTGGGGGAACAACACTACTTATCTTTAAATAATTCCTACAACAACTTCTCCTGATATGTATTGTTTGTATATAATAACTCTACATATATACTTCTCTAAGGTGTGCCCGTGGCTAATCCCATGCATGGCAGCTCTCGTGAGAGTTCATGAGCAGCTGCTAGGAGAGGAAGAAGAATGCAGGAAAGTGGCGGCTGACTGCTTGAAAGAAAGCGGCAGCAGCAGAGCTTGTTGAAGGGATGTAGAGCAGGGAGAACAAACTGGCTGAAGGGATGGTGGGAGAATGAAGTGGCTAAATGGATGGAGATGAAATAAGGGTGGGGCAGGGAGCCGGATCGTTTGCTGCGGGTGGTTGGGAGAGGGAGAACTAGGGGTGTAGATGCTCTGTGCTGGGTCAGCTAGTATCATATAATTATATTAGTATATTAAGTATATATAATATTATTTATAATGTACAACTATGTATATTAGCTGTAAACTCTTTCACCTAAAACCACATATTATTTGACCAAAATAGTGTTTCAGAGAGCTGTTATTTGTGTCACAGATAATTGGTGGCAGTGCAACGAGCGGAAAATTTTATCCTTGTAGGATCTTGTAAAGCACAGTTATAAAACAGGCAGTTCCCCAAGAAAATGACAACCACAGGCTTAAAAGTCCAGACAAAAGTATATTTTATTAAGTACAAAGTAAGAGGGTTGACAATGATGGTAAGGAGGGGATTTCCGTGTTATGCAGACACAAAAGGTGTCTGGGCCAATTGCTTTATTATTTATTATTTATTTATTTATTCGATTTTTATACCGCTCTTCCAAGCTGGCTCTGCTATCACTGATATGTTCTTATTACTTAGGGGGAGGGGGGAAGGGAAGCCATGCTGGATGGTCTATGTAGTGGAAGAATCCATACAATGGACCCGGGTATAATCTGAAGGGTGAGAGAAAATGTTCTGTCAAAGAACCAGCAGGGAGCCTGGAGGCAAAGAAGAAAAGAGTCCAAAAGAGCTGGGGTAGGAGAGGAAGGCAGAACCAGCCAGGAGAACCAGCCAAAGACTGAGAATGGTGAGGGGAGAGAACTGAGTGTGTTTAGGGAGAGAAGGATGGTAGATGCAGTCAGGAGAACCAGCAGGAGATCAAAAGAGACAGAGAAAGAAACCCAAATGAGTGTGAGAAAGGAGAGAATGAGGCACTGATCTGGAGAATTGTCAGGAGTCTGAGAGAGACAAAGAAAGGAACCTCAGCCAGTTTGGAGGAGAAGAGAAGGAGGAGCCAACTTGGATAACCTCCAGGAGACTGAGAAGGATGGGGGAGACTGGAGAAGATCAGACAGAAATAATGGAGGAGTCAAATGGAAGCTAAGCAAGGTTAGAAGGGGAAAACGTCTTCCCTATGGAGGGACAGCCAGCGGCTGGTTCTCCAGTGACGGGGTGGACCTAGTGGCTGAACTATTCAAATATCAGGAGGTAGCTGGGAATCAGGAAGTGAAATGTGAGAATGGAGCAGTTCCCTGCACAGCTGGGGACCGCTTTCAGGAAAACAGTAAATGGTTTAGGTGTGGCTGGAGTTTTGATGAGTTGAGGGAGAGGGAAGAAGGAACATGTTGGAATTGGTTCACCTGAAGTGATTAGGACTGGCTGCGAAAAGAATGGCTAGAAGCTATCTTCCTTGGGCTTTGCCCTCCACAGGACTGCACTCCCTAGAATGTGCCTTCCTTGCATGGGGCCTACAGCTTCCATCTGAATGAAGTCTTCCATGGGAAAAAGAGAAGTTGATGCCATTTCTGAATCTTCCAGTGGCAGCAGAATTTCCTTCCTCTCCTTGACCAGCAAATGGGGTTTCTCCAAAGGCTCTTTCATTCTCCCATAGGCTTGAGTTCTGTTGCTGTTCTCACAGGGGTATTTAGGTAATTCCATTGGCACTGGAGGTGCTGGAGTTACTACACAAATCTATTAGACACTCCTCCTTCCATCCTGTCCATTGGCCAATGGGAGGATAACCTACAGACCTCACAGTAACACAAGAGCCTCTAGAAAATGTTCCCCATTTGCAGTGGAGTTTAAAGTATCTGAGAGGACTCATGCCAGTGCTACCATCAATACTGGAAGGGGGTGGGATCAGATATTGGTTTGGCCAGGTGGGTACTCTGATGCAGAGATTCTCAACATTGGGTTCTCAGATGTTTTTGGACTTCAACTCCCATAATCCCCAACCAAAGGCCACTGGGACTGGGGATTATGGGAGTTGAAGTCCAAAAACATCTGAGGACCCAACGTTGAGAATCCCTGCTCTGATGGATGTGGGACCTCAGCTTATGCTTGATTCAACTAACCCTTGACCCTGGCCCTTAATTTGACACTTACATAATTATGGAACTGTCCTGCAACAAATGCTTGTGTGACCAATATTTAAGGGGGTCACCTGTAATTAGGAACATTGCTTCGGAGAGGCTAGTATAAGTCCCCAAAAGAAAACAGATCCCGGACACCAGCTGGATTTAGTTCATCAGTTTATTGTTACATCCTAAACATCAGCTAAACTATAGTCCATTCACTCACACGCACATACGTACATACTCACCAGCCCCATTTAAAACGTGATCAGTCTTTAAAACGGGGTGTTGGAAGAAGCTGTGGGCCCCACGATCTTCGATGCTTCTCCGAGAAAACATCTGTTGATGCCTGACTTTAAAAAGGGTTGCTTTCCTTTGAAGCTGTTTGATGTTCTGTGTTTACATCCGTCTGATCCCAGGATCGACCTTAGTCCTTGTTTTCCAAGCAACTCCTTTTCTGCTGTCTCCAGCATTTTATCCAGTGTTCTCTGGTTGTTTTTGGCATTTCTTCCCAACATTTCACCATGGTTTTGGGGGGGTGGGCTGATATGTTGCTTACTCATGCATTCTTTCAAACACACACACACGGAGTTATTTAACCAGAAGTAAATCATTCTATTAGGTTTGCTGACAATCCTTGAAGTGGGAGCAATTCCCCTTATCAACATCAATACTTCATTTGCTATAGAACTATGATATAAACAATCACTTTTAATCAAATAATTATAATAGCTGTATTATATGTCACTTGGACGTAATATAACATAAACAGGTTAATTTATAACAACTAGAAAGATTAGTCATCTTTGTGGTGTTTATCAAATCGTTCCAGTAGAGCTCTTATTATACTCCCTGGTCTTTTTTGGCATCTGTCTCGAAGATTTTCAACTGCAAGCTTTGTCTGTTAAAATAAAAAAGAGAAAGCATAACTCTCTCTATACACACACACACACACACACACACACACACACACACACACACAATATTTACACAAGCATTAACTTTAGTGATAGAAAAAGCAGGAAGATTCTCACATAAAAACAAGATTCAGGAGACAGAATCTCAATTTTCAACTGAAATGTTATTAAATGCACATAACTTCTCTGTTAAAGTTCTTCTATGGACATAATATTGGTCAAGCATAAATGAACAGAAGCCCACTTAAACCATGCTAGAAACAACAGTCAATGAAAATGACTAACTGGCACTGAAAATGTTGGGTCTTAAACTGCTTTACACATGAGAATTTACAGATATAGGTTCACATTCATCCAATAATAAAAACATGGCGGAACACTCACTTGCCTTTTCCAAAAATCAATTGGGTGGTTTAAAGCAGCCCAGTTCCTTCCTGCCTCCTCTGCTACCCTAACCTCCCCAAAGGGGCAAGGTCAGGAGTGAAACAACAGTTGAGCAGACACATCTCAAGAACATGTGCCACCCTGCCTCTGAGGCTGCCTCACCCTGCCTCAGGGGCTGCCTAGCTTGCTTCCCCTGGCCTTCCCTCCCTTGCAAGCTACTCCTACTGCTGCCACCATTTTGCTGCCTGCCACTGCACCCCGTGAAGTGCTCTGCAATGTCCATCACCAGCAGTGTGCCATGCTTCTCCAGCTCCTTGAGCCCACTGCTGCTTCCCAGTGGGGAAGGCCCTGACGCGGCTGGGAATGAGGGTGCATGTGTGCCCATTGTCATCAGGGGGCATACACTGTTTTCATTCCCAGACACCTCAGGGTCCGAGGTGGCTGGAGTCTCATGCATGGGTGGTAGGAGTATGCCGCCTCTGTTAGGTGGGGGGAGGCCACCACCGGTGTGGTGGGGAGTGTACTGTTGCCAGGCTAAGGAGCACACTGCTACTGTCATGGGAGGGGTGTCCGTGAGGACATGGGCCATCTGTGCCCTCACTATGCCACTGGAGAAGGTGGCTGAGGAGAAAACTGGAATTTGTATCTGGAGGTTTGGGGAGCTTGCAGGCTTTGGCTGCAAATAAACACCAACTTGATGAAACCTGGGCCATTCTGAGATGGCAATTTTACTTTCCTTCACCACAGGAAGGGTGGGTGTGCATTCACATTTCAGGCAGATATACATCAAGGTCCCTGTGAACTATTAGGAAGCACTCCATACACAATTCGGGTTTTTCATTGCACTTTGAAGCTTTCCCTGATTTATGTCAGGGGTAAAAAGTTCCACTATTGGGGTTGGTTTTTTGAGCAAATTCAAAATATCTGATATGCCCCATAACTCACAGTACTTCGCCACTCTCAATCCTGTGTTAAATTCTGCTGTCTGGGAAAGACCCTGGGAGATGCCTCACAGATACTCAACTGGGCTGCATGGAGCTGGCCATCATTGGGAGCTAAGGATGATGGAGCTTGTTAGGTTTACAGTCTCAGGCAGGTTATGTGCTCTGTGCACATATGTGTAAAATAAATAAATATAAATAAAAATAAAATATGTGTCTGCAACCTCCCAAGATCTTCATTCAGCTACAAGTGGAGGCAAGCTGTATGAAGAACTCTGCCTATTCAATACAGTGGGCAAGGTGCCTGCGTTTTTAAGGACGCAGGATCTGGATATGTTTAGCCGAGAGGGATACGATCACACTCTTGAAATAACTGAAAAACTGTAGTACATGGGAGAACAAAAACTTGTCTGCTACTACCACATAGGGCAGGACTAGAGCTAATGGGCTTAGATTGTCAGAGGGTAGATTACAATTGAACTTTAGGGAAAGAGTTTCATTTTGTTTTTAGAGGAAGAGCAGTTTGACAATGGGACGAGTTATATGGGGTGGTGGTGGTGGGAGCTCTTCAAGCAGAGGCTGGAGGACTTCCTGTTGGAGATGCTGCAGCTCTGGGTTTGCAGAGTCAAGCAGAGGGTTGGAATGATGGCCAAAAGCTCCATGATCCCCCTTCAGCTCCATGATCCTGCTTTAAATAATTGTGCCATGCCTAAGAAAAAAACGCAGCTGCATCTGAGCAACACACATGGATCTTTCCCCCCTCATATGCAGCCAGACAGACATGTACATTGGTCACAGTGTAGTGGCAGAGTAGAGAAGTTGTCCTATGTGTAGAATTTGTCCTATGTGAAGCTGTCCTGAAAAGTGTTTCACATCATTGGAAAAGCAGGTGCAAATGGCCCTGGTTCCTGGGGTTGGGGGAGTGTGTCACAGCACCCCTCGCCCCTCCTGCAAGGCAGCCCCTCACACACACCCCCTCGCACCCAGCCAGCAAATCCAGTGCTTCCCAGCTGAGAGTGCAAGGTGCTACTCTCACCCAATATTCCCAGCTGGCAAATGCAGGGCTGGCTGTCATTTATTTCTCTCCCTCATTTGGAGCAAGGAAGAGAAAACAAGCACCCAGTCAGTCCTCCATTCACCATCCAGGAAGAAGCCAGAGAGGAGGCATGCCGTCCCCTTCCAAGGGCTGGCCATGCCCCCTGCGTTGACATCAGCACACTCTTGCAGGGGTGTGTGGGTAGTAGCCCAATGGGGGTTCTGGCAATGGCCCCTTCATGTCATGCCAACACAGGGGGCATGTTCAGCACCTAGAAGTGGGGGCACCTGGCTGCCGAATGGCTGCCAGTGATCTCCCTATTCCCTTAATTCACACATGATCCCACCCCCCCACAGATAGTTTCTATATCTGTCTGTAAAGGAAAACTGTGCATTCATCTGAAATGCTCACATGGATCTCTCTCTCTAGCTCCAAATTGACATGTCTGCACATATATCACATGTCTTTAAGTTACTACATAAAGGTGTGCTTTTTTCTACTCAGAAGTGGCTTCTGGATTGGTGAAAATGTATTTAGGAATTCTTAATATTTTTCATGTCTGCAACAAAAAAGTATCCAAAAATGATGTAAGCATGTGGAACTGGTCGTTGTTTAGGCAATAATCATGGAACTCTTGGTTTAAATAATTGCTCATATAATTAATATCAGTGAGAATTGGTGATGAATATTGTTGAAAGTCTCCAAATAATGAAACTCAGTCATCACCCTATATTAGGGGGAACCCAGAAGAACATGATTTAAAACCATTTTTTTAAACTTCACAAAAAGCTAATAGATGTGCAATTTGATTCTGTTTTGATATTACCAAGCACTGAGAAAACTTACTTTTGCAGCCAGCTCCTCAACAGTTGTATTTGGATCATATGGGATGGGTTCTCCAATATATGTGCGCAATTTCACTGGGAATCCTCCATATAGGGGAAGGAATATGAATCGTGCATAGTTGTCATAAAGCCATCTTATCAGCCCTGTACATGAAATGGAGTCACATTTCAAGAGACAGCAATCTGATTCTAAATGTGAAATTAGCTGCCATCCTGAATATTTACAGCTGCAAACAATCCAGTCCAGGAAATGAACTTTAAATGATCCCATGAGTGTTTGAGCAAAGAGAAGCAATGTACTCCACAATTTTCCACAGTACAGACTTCTGTACTGCTTAGTGCATATCAGTGTTCCATTTAGTGATTTGCAGGACTTCCATTGTCTTTCTATGTGACTTTCCTTTTGTCATTGCTGTGAAATTAGATACATAATTTTAAATTGATTCATAGAATGTGTTTTGCATCCCTACCTGACTTTACCCCATCTGGAGTATCAACTAAGCCTATGCACAGTGAAAAATGTAAGACATGATGAGATTTGATGAGACTCAACATGGCAATTGTCACAAGGGCTGTCAGGAAGAGATCTGCATGAATTGCTGTTTTTGTGATTCGATTCAAGGTCAAATCAAATCAGCCAGTTTTGATTCAGTCACGAATCTTGCCCCCTTGAATCAGGCCAGATTTGATTCAAATTTGATTCAATTTGATATGAATTTGAATCAAGTCGGGGAGAATTTAAAGGACTGGGTGTATCGATGTGGGTAGGGTAGTAGTGCCCAATAAGTGGAAAATACCACCCAAAGCAATCAGGCAAAGGGGTGAATTTTTTTATTTCCGACATAAGGAGTAATGGGGATTTATAGCGGCCTCATTACTTCCCATGTGTAGTGCCAAGGAGGTCCAAAGTAGGTTGAGGGGGTAGGCACATTGGTGCCAACTACCCCCAACCCACAAGCCAGTGGGGTACTCAGATTCATGTAAAGGGATTTTTTAAGTTTTTAGACTTTTCAGTGTGTTATGACTTTTCCTCATAATATATCCCTATGAAGATTCATTATGCAACCAAGAGCCTAAAAACTCAAAAATTGCTAAATAAATAAATTGAGTACCCAACTGGATTGTGGATGCCACTAAAATGAATCAGTGGCACTCCATGTGCCAATGACCCACACCCCCAACATGCAAGCCAATGGGGTACTCAGTTCATCTTTTTAGGAATTTTTGAGATGTTTAGACTCTTTGTTGTGCAATGAATCTTCATAGGGATTCATTATGAGGAAAAGTCATAAAACACCAAAGATTCTAAATAACAGATCCTTTTTAAAAACAGAGTACCCCACTGACTTGCAGTTTGGAGGGCAACTAACACCCAATGTGCCCTACCCCAACCCACTTTGAACCACCTTGGCACTTCCCGTGGGAGCTAATGGGGTCGCTTTGAATCCCCATTATTCCTTACGGTAGAAAACACAAAACCATTTCAAACTTAAAAATTCCTTTTTAAAGCCTTCCTTTGGGCTTTGGGTGTAGTCGACACCCATGAAACTTGATGCAATGGCAATGACAATGTGAAAATCAAATATCAAATAATTCGAATAGAATCTGAGAAGATTTGATTTATTTTCTATTTTGGCCAGGGTGACAGCCAGGGCAGATTTGTTTTGAATGCAAATCACTTGAATCAACCAGATTCAAGTTGAATCAATGTGACTTCAAAATGATTTGCACATCCCTACTGAAAAGCTCTCCCAGAATGGCTGGTATGTTGCCTTGGGTCAGAAATCCCAACATTTCTCTGACATTTTGGCAGCAATTGTCATGGGCTGCAGTCTAGAAAGTGCCCCCCTCCCTCATGACTTAGACACTGCAAGTGGAGACATTGAGGTGCGACAAGCATGCTTAAGTGCCTGATAGCACATGAATGGTGCCAGTTAAACATTATGTCCGAAATGGCCCCATAATCCTTTCAGCATAGATACTGTTGGTCATTTTCTGGCTACATTTGCTTCAGCCCAGCACTGAGCCAGTATGAACTCAAAATGTAAGGACTGAGCTCAGCAGCCTGCAGAACTTAATTGATTCAGACCATATTTCTTGATCAACACCAGAAGTTTAATATAACCATCCACAGCCTGATTAATACTAGCTCAACAAACAAGTGCAGTTTTAGCATGAATATGCATGCAGTTTCTACAAAAGGGAAATACTACAGACCATGAGGGCCATGGTACGTTGCATCCATGAAAGACAGAAAACTTAGGCAGTGTAACTCACGTGTTTTTCCATAGGTCCTGAATGATTCATTAATGTTTTGTGTGAACATTGGAATGAGGGGCTAAAAAAAAGATCAAACCGAGGATCAGGTGGCATGTTTGGACGACAGAGAGCAGGGTTTTGTGAAGCTTAGACTATCCCATCCAAAGGTTTGCACAGCCTCTAGAGTCATATCCCTTCAGCCACCCATGGGCATTTTTACATGAGTACAATGCATACTGCAATGCATAATCCTGAGAGCAAGGCAAGTACCAGAGAGGGACCACTCACCACTTTGGCTTTTAAAGCCACATCTGCAAATCCTTTACGGTTACCCCATAGCAGCTCATAGTTCTCACTAAAGATTGCTTCTCTGCCTCCACCAGGTGCAATCGCCAATAAATCACCTTGCTTCAGAATTTCCACACATTCATCTTTGCTGCCACATGTACAATGAAACAGATTAAGAAGTTGTTTCATGCCTGTAAAAATATGCCCAGAACAGAATAATCTATTTTTAGCTAACTTTATTTATGGGAGAGTGTAGATGAGAGAGAAGCATCCAGACTAATATTTTGCACAAATAGAAGATTTTTTGCTGACAGGAGCAAAACATCTTGGGGGATGCAATTTTAGCTGTTTCTGCTCCCCCCCACCACCAAATGTATGGCCATACCATGTCTCCTAAACGACCCTGCCCTCAGTGCATGTTTGCGGAGGCACATGCACATGCTGCATAAAGAGAGAATTTCTTCCTGGGATTTAGAATCCTAGTGTTCTAAATTTCTAAGTTCTAAAGGAATGGTCCCAATCCCCAGCGTTCCAAGCACATTGGTGTAGGGGGCATGGCATCTGCTCCTCCACTTCCCATGTTCAATGAACATGGAGATATAACAAATGAAAGGAGTTATTGCAAACTTGAATTGTATCACTACCTCTCATAACAAAAATGTCTTGCTGGGCGTTTTCTGGACTACGAGACTGGCAAAGGTTAAAGTATTGCAAAGTGCAGCAGAATTAGGCAGCAGTTTGAAACCACAAGCACAGCAGTTTTGATGCAGATTTCTATGCAATGTGACAGGGTTTTGGCCATCTGTATTGCCCGCCACTGCAGTGGATTTTCCAGGCAAGAGGTGTCCATGTTCCACCTGGATCGCATTCACTCCTCCTTCATTTCCAGCCAATAGGGTTGCGGAAAGGGTGGGGAACCACTGACACAAGGAACTCTTTGAAAAAAATTAATTTCTCAATGCTTTTGTGCAAAGGTGCAACAACTTTCTCCTTTGCGCAAGGGGAAAAAATGGATTTATATATCAAATTCCAGAGACAAATGTGCCCGAGACCAAGGGCTGAAGGCAGAAAAGAAAAACCGAGAGGTGACAATATATTAAGAAAAATATATTGTGTAGCTTTACCTACCAACAGATCCTCAATCTGCCGAATGAGCCAGCAAATCCACAGCATGAATGTGTTAAAAAAATAGTCTTAATGAAAAACATTAGTGATCGAAATCAAAAGCTGAAAGCTGATGAGAAACTAGTTGCACCCTTTAACCATTGTGGTTGCACAAGAACTCACATTGAAAAAACTTTTTCAATGAGCAGCATCATTATTTCTGGAATAGGCAAAAGGGGCTGTAAAAATCGTCAAGTCCAAGTGAACCATCCAGACCATACCACGCTGCAATGCATCAAACACAGGGCAAGCCTCCATACAACGGAAAAACACAGCACTTTCCTGCAAAGGTTTTACAAAGTTATAGGGACAAAATGCATCAATAAAATCTGCATCAAGGCATTGGAAATATAGATGGTGCCCTGGTGACAGCGCAGTGACCATGTCAGAACATGAGAAATGTGGAGGAGCGCTTAACAGACACGTTGCAAAAACTGTTGCAGAGTGTAATTTGGAAAATGCCCAGATGCTCATATTTGGTAATTTGGCAATTCTGTATAAAAATTCTATTCTAGAGCTGATGGGCATCTGCCCTTGATGGTTTTTCACAGTATCTCAGTGATTTCCAGTATTCCTTTCCTAAACATAGAGTAAAAGTACCTTACCTGGTATTAGATAAATGTGATAATCAGTCACAGTACGACATAGTCTTCCTCTTTCTAAATACAGTCTTGCTAAAAGGAAGAAATAGTCTGAATCCGTATATCCATGGTAAAAAATAATTATCCCTGGTCCTTCTGGTATATTTTCCATGCCAATAATCTCATGACCTTAAATAAAGAAATAAAATAAAATAAAATAAGTTAGTAAGTAAGTAAATTGCAGTTGTTTAATATTACTTTCAAGTAAACAACATGGTTTAATAAACCATTTAGAGAAAGAAAACAAGATGGGTTTCAGGAAAAAACCTGAATTTTAAAGATGAGTTACACACACACACACACACACACACACACACACACATACACACACACACACCAGATACTGACTGACATCCAGATCAGCAATCTGGGGACACAGAGGAGCTGTATCCTTTCACAGAAAGACTGCTCTTAACTCAGTAAGATTCTTCCTAAGAATCAGCAGAGCATATATGCGGCGGGGCAGGGCAGAGGCGTAACTAGGGAAAACGGCGCCCAGGGCAAGCACTGAAATTGCCCCCCCCCCCCGCCACAGCCCCCCCAACATACATCTGACTGTCACGTAATCTACTCTTCCACCAGTGCCTGCCTATGCTCACATTCTGCCTGGTACAGAAAGTGATCCTCTATAAACACAAACTCAGCTATCTGGCCTCAAGCCACACCCCTGTGATTAGGGCTATTACAAAATATCTGTGTATTCAGGAGGCCATGCAATTTTGAAGGTACACCATAAATTCAAATATTAATTTATCTGAAAGTTATGCTTGTTAATCTGTTAATCTGTTTGAGCAACAATTAGAAGCCACTGTTGCTAAAAGAGATTTGAATGTGTTTTTATTTTAACTTTTTATATTATTCATTAGATAGCACTCTACCTGTAGGTATTTCTTCATAGTAGTCACTTAGTGCTTCCTCCATTTGTATGCCTTTCACTAAGTGACAGTGTAATGAGAAAAGCTACAGTAAGTGAAAGTAGGAGGCAGGTGTAGGAGTAGTATTGGGAGTCATTGTAAGTTCTTCTTGGAGAAGGCGCTGCCAGTCTGTGAAGACAATAGTGAGCTAGATAGACCAATGGTCTGACTCAGTATATGGCAGCTTCCTATGTTCCTATGTTCTTTTTAAGTAGCCAGATATCTGGATGACAGCAGTATTCCATTAAATTTCATGGCAATTACTGTCTTTAATAAACACAGTGTTGGTAGCACTAAATCCCCACTCACTGCCATACAATCACTGCAAAGTGTAACCCTGTACTCTTTATGAATACTTCAGCCTGTGTTTAAAGCAACAAAATCACTTTCTGGGAAAATGCATCTAGCAGCAATCAGTACACATCATATTAAAACCAAGATATACTGAGCAGCACCTTCATAATTTTTAGTGACACATTTTGGGTTATAGTGGATAGACTGCAAGTTTGTATGCGCATTAACTTGTGCCAGTTATGGCTAAAGAACAATCTTAAAGCCCCACAATAACTAAACCACAAAGAGACATTTGTTAATACAGGTCACATACCACTTTGTTTCCATATGTAGTTGCTTGAATATATCAATGACAAGGACACTGATAGAGTAAAATAATATGAAGCCTTATAGTAAAATGATATATTTAGCTCTTATTAACTATAGTTAATGGTGGGCTATGAACTGAAGCCCTCATAAACATTGCCGCCCCCCCCCTTACTCCACAGTCTTACCACACTCAGCTAAGCCAGTGGAATAAACATCTATCTTCTGCCCACAGAAAGCAAGACAAGTGTTATTTTTTTAATGCTTTCCAAGCATTTAAGTTCCAGAACATGCAAGCCAGTAAAGTTTGGAGTGCTCCCTCTAGATTTATTCGAGTTTCTAAGTGCTTTTACAAATCACTGGCTGAGCTTATTTTAACCATTGCTCATGAGGTCTTAGCCCCGGTGCCTGTTTTTCATGGCAAAGCTCAGCCAAGAACAAATGAAATTAAACAGAATGCCTTGGAGCATACACAGAGTGCATTTGATCTGGAACTCAAAAATGTGTGATGCTCCCTTCCTTCTGTCCTTTACGAAGCTTCTGAAAACGTATCTATTTTGCCAGGCTTTTTATTTTTAGTGTGGGGGTGGGTGGGTTGTGTTGGGTTTTTTTGTTTGTTTATGGCTGCTCCAACAAATGCAAACATGGTTCTGCAGCAGGCAGGCTCCCTGCTTCTGCCCCCTTTTCCGCCCTTTTGCAGAAGATTTGGGAATCTAAACAGCGGGGAGCGGGTAGGTTGCTCCCTCCGCCAGCCCCTGTGCGGAATACATAGGGGCGCCGCCAGGGCTCCCTTACTTACTGCTCCTGGACTGGGCTTTGCCTCCGAGCGAGCAGCTTCTCTCTCCTGCCTCCAGCTGGAGGGCTCTCAGCGTTCCCGCCGCCTTGTCTTGTCTCCCGACGTGCCCAGGCAACCCTCACTTCCAGCTTCCATGCGACTTCCCCCCACATACAGAGTGGCTGCATTCTGCCACTCTGTATGCGGGGGGGAAAGTCGCATGGAAGCCGGAAGTGATGCAGCCCTCACTTCCGGCTTCCATGCGACTTTCCCCCACATACAGAGTGGCTGTATTCTGCCACTCTGTATGCGGGGGGGAAGTCGCATGGAAGCCGGAAGTGAGGGTTGCCTGGGCGCCGCGGCGCGTTTCTTGCATTAATTTTTTTTAAAAATTGGGATCGTCAGGGGTCATGGCAGCGCCCCCCACGTGACCAGCAAAGATGGCGCCGGGGGCATGTGCCCCCCCTGCCCCCCCCATAGTTACGCCTTTGGGGCAGGGGGAGCACCCTCTTCCGGAAGCATTTAATGCAGGACAACCACAGGGTACATGGGTATCTGCAGGACTTTTTTGTGGGGGGAGGCAAAGGCTGCAATCCATATCCACGTGCCTGGGAGTAATTCCCATTGAATTCAATGGGGCCTGTTCAATCCAGGGAAGGCAGATGTCCCCCTTTGCCTCCCGCAAGATACCCATGACAGGGTAGTCAAGACATGCATTTGTGAAGAGCTTGTTGGTATGCATACAACAACAACAACAATTTATATACCACTTGTCAACAAAAGTTTCCAAAGTGGCTTACAAATCTAAATAAATAAATAAATAAATAAATAAATAAATAAATAAATAAGATGGCCCCCTTTCCCCAAAGGGCTCACAATCTAAAAAGAAACATAAGACCGATACCAGAAACAGCCACTGGAGGGATGCTGTGCTGGGGCTGGATAGGGCCAGTTGCTCCCACCCTGCTAAATAAAGAGAATCACCACTTTAAAATGGTGCCTCTTTGCCCAGTTAGCAGGGAACATACTGCATACTGTTCCCACCCCGCATTTCCCCACATTGACTGAATGTAGGGACAGATCTGAAGACATGTACTGTAACCTTGCAAACATGAAGGAACAGAAAGAGCCAAAAGCAATGATGCAGGTACCCTTATCCATTGGCAGTAACCAGCTAGTTCTGCAGGGATGTCTTACTGAGTATTTTGTAAACACTCTGCAAAAAAAAATGGCATGACATTCCTTCCTAAGTTTCATTCTCTCCTTATCTCAATAGGTGTTTCCATCAAGAGATATATTGTGGTACAGTAGGCAGAGTGAAGAACTCTGTGCTTAGTGGTGACTGGAATTCAGTAATGAGAGCCAGGGGAGTCTTAGATGGGAAGTTCTCAATGAAGTAGATCTTGCTTTGGGGGATTTTAGATTATTAAAACAGTGTATTTTTATAAACCCTTCAAATAATATTTTTATTAAAAAGCAAAATATAAGCATAAGCAAACTATAGCATTCTAAGAAGTACAACATGTGTGGCATCTGAAGCTACTATTAAGAGTGATGTTGTGAATAATAAAATCTACCCCCAATGTCCCCAGCCCTTTCCAATACTAAGTGGATCAAAACCCCTTACTCTATACCCCTAAGAGCAATCATATTTACCCTTCTGAAACCTTGAGGTGTTTTCTGGTTTCTCCAAACAGAATCCTCACTCAGCCATGAAACTCACTGGGTGACTCTGGGCCAGTCACCTATCTCTCAGGCTAACCTACCTCACAGGTCTGTTGTGAGGATACATGTACCCCAAGCATGTATGTTCCTCTGAGCTCCTCAGAGAAAGAGTGGGATATAAATGTAATAATAATAATAAAATAAAATATACTTAGAAGAGGGTAGAATACTTGAGATTTAATAAGAATGATTGCTGTGTAGGAGAGAAGGGAAGAGAAAGAAAATAGTCTGAGAGATAAAACATATTGGAAAGAGAGAGGGAAGGTTCAAGAGGAGAGAAACAAAAAGGAGATGTGCAAGAAGGGAAAGAGAGGTAGGTGTGTGTGTGTGTGTGTGTGTGTGTGTGTGTGTGTGTGTGTGTGTGTAAAGAGATAAAAGTCTGCTATTTTCCGACTAACTTGACTTTTCATACTCCACACATATAAATAAATATGATAAATAAATTAAAATAAAAGCCACACATCTCTTCTGTCTGTCTTTTCAGAGCCTTGATTGGTTTCCACCTGTTGCACCCAGAATTATCATTGCCCCCTTGGGTTCCTCATTTCCATAGTTATTAGAAATCTAATATTATGTGTTGATCGTGGCAATCTGGATCTGATTAAAAATCCACTCCCCTACTTTTGAAAGGGCTTGTTTTTACTCCCCCAATTAACTGCTACCACCAAGCCTTGTAATCCTTCTTCTTCATGTTGGAGATGAAGTTCCAGTGCATCGACCTTTTGCACCAATTGTCCTAATGACCACTAGGGGCATTGGGAGTAGAGACAGTGAGTCAGGGTCTCCCTATCTGTCCCTACTCTATGACCCCTGAACTGATCCTGCAGCACTTCTTGTGCTGAGTCACAATCCTTCCTTTCCTCCTAGAGAGCAGATGGAAACATATCTCTCTCTCTCCTTACCTATCCACTATGTAGTCCTTTAGATTAGAGATAGGTCTTTCCTATCTAAGTGTATTTAACCAATCAATATTTAGTGTTTAGTCATACAAGGATCTCCATGTGTTTTCTCTAAACAGCTGCACTATCCAAACCATCCTCTGCTACCTACTCTGTAACTGGAGTGTGTGCTCATTCCTTAGTGCTCTGCTGTTTTACCTATTGTGTGTAAAAATCAACCACCTCTAACACTTCATCCCTCAATAAGGTTCCAACTTGACAAGACGCAGGTTCCAGTCTCCTCCTCACATACATTCCCAGACCTGTAACCCCAATTGTTTATTTCATGCCTTATCTTGAAGCACTTCTTGGCTAAATGGTACTAAGCTGTGTCTCTCTCTTGTTTGGAATCTTCATTCTTCAAGCAAAGTTAGTCATAGCCTCTCTGCTAAAGTCTTTCATAGTACATAACAAATTATTGGATTTTCCATATTTGCCTTCATTTGGTTCTGATTCGGGTCCATTGTTCCTTTTCAGAATGAGTTTCCATAGTCCAGCATAGTCCAAAATTAGGCTAAATTAACAGGAGGCACTGCTTTGCAATGGTTCCACTCCTACCTCTTGGGCAGATTCCAGATGATGTTGCTTGGATTGTTCTTGAAAATGTGAACTTTTATATGGTGTCCCTCAGGGCTTTTTTAATATCTACATGAAACCACTGGGTGAGATCATCAGGAGATTAGTGGCAGGGTGTTATCAATATGCTGATGACACCCAAATCTATTTCTCCATGTCAATTTCATCAGGAGAAGCCATAACCTCCCTAAATGCTTGCCTGAAGGCAGTATTGGGCTGGCCGAGGGATAACAAACTGAGACTGAATAAAAATAAGATGGAGGCACTTATTGTGCAGGGTCAGAACCTCTGTTGCCAGATTTGGCTTTTTTAAAGCCAAATTTTGGGTTACGGCCCATTTGACTCACGAGTATACCCCTGAGGTTCTAACTCAGGAGATAGTTTTGATCTGCTGGTTCTGAATGCATTCACACTTCCCCAGAAGGATCATGAATGCAGTCTAGGAGTGCCGTTGGATCCAAATCTCTCCCTGGCATCACAGGTTGAGGCAGTGGTCAAAGGTGCTTTCTATCAGCTTTGGCTGATATGCCAGCTGTGTCCATTTCTTAAGATAAAGAACTTCAGAACAGTAGTACATATGCTGGTAATCTCCAGACTTGACTACTGCAGTGTGCTCTATGTGGGGCTGCCTTTGTTCGGAAACTGCAGTTGGAACAGAATGTGGCAGCCAGTTTGGCCTTTGGGTCATCTCAAGGAGACCATATTACTCCTATATTAAAAGAACTATATTGGCTACCAATAACTTTCTGGGCAAAATACAAAGTGCTGATTATATATCTATATTATTAATTCTCCAAGACGGGCCATGTGTGGGAATGTGGCAGAAAGGAGGCGATTGGCTGACAGAGGGGGAGGAGGTGAT